>NC_085115.1:12763000-14144500 GCF_030269925.1 Bombyx mori | reverse complement strand
AAAAAACGTCCGTAACGTAAGATTTTTATTACTAATGCACACAGCGTACGACTTAACTTTGTAATAACGGACAAAAAATAACATATATTTTTTATAAGTCATTGTGAATAAATAAAGTTGATAATTTTGTAAAGTAGTTTTTATTATTTTCATCAATAAAAACATCATAATAAAAATGTATACCCGAATAATAATTTTCTTTATGCCTCGAATAGAACTTAAAATTAATATTTTTATAATAAGGAACTTCATTCTTATCCGGTGTTCCACGACTCCACACATCTTTTTTTATTGCTTAGGTGGGTTAGGACGGCCCACCTGGTGTTCAGTGGTTACCAGAGCCCATATAGGTACATCTACAGCGTAAATGCCGCCACCTATCTTGAGATATAAGTTCTAAGGTCTCAGTATAGTTACAATGTTATGGGGTAATATCGTACGTTTATGAAAGGAATGAATATCTAATACAACTTGGAATGCAAATTATAGTAAGCAAAGTCACGCCGTCACAGCGAGGAATCCGCGCTGTCCTGATTTTAGCAAATTTCTTTTTTGTTAGTAAAGTTCACGCATCGGTCTCCTCAGCGGATTTTGTAGAATAGCACCGCTGAAATTCTAGGCACTGCAAGTCATGCGGTATTTCCTGTCGGTAAGATACGATTTACATTCAATTGCGTGATTCCAGTCATTCACGTCCGATAGTATTGCAAATCACTCCCAAAAACAACGTTCGACTATTCTCATAGTGCAATTATAAAGTCACAGTAGCTTTTATGTGTTTTGTAAGTTAAATTGTTGTTTTAATCTGCGTAGTAATAAAAAAAATCTTATAACATTCGTGGCAGTCCTCACCTTAAAACTTCGCTTTCCGAGTTACTTGTTAGGTTATTGTGAAAATGTAAACATTTAGGAAAATAACGAAAGAAAAATGTAAAGAGGCGGGATTAAGTGTTTGTTGGCCCGTTTCTGAGTTTAATGTCGGGGCCAAGCGAAGAGTGGGGGTCGCATTGAAGTAATATACATTTGAAGGCCTTCTTTACGATTTTTAATGACTTCAGGGATTCTGATTGAGTGCCCGTTGTCTCATATTTAAGGCGACAAGTCTTCAACTATTTCCAAGGCGTTGTCTCTCTCTCTCTCTGTCCCTCTTTCTCTCTCTCTCTCTCTCTCTCTCTCTCTCTCTCTCTCTGTGTGTGTGTCTGGCTCTCTCTCTTCCTAGCTATTTATTCCACACGGTGGTAGGGTCAGCTTTCCTTACTTTACTCCTCCAGTCCGAATCCAGGGGCAATGTATATGCGCTTATATGAGTGTGCATCTAGAGGTTTAATGATCAATACGCTACTAGTGGTAGGAAATCTTGTGAATCCGCACGGGTGGGTACCACCCTGCCTATTTCTGCCGTGAAGCAGTAATGCGTTTCGGTTTGAAGGGTGGGGCAGCCGTTGTAACTATACTGAGACCTTAGAACTTATATCTCAAGGTGGGTGGCGCATTTACATCGTAGATGTCTATGGGCTCCAGTAACCACTTAAAACCAGGTGGGCTGTGAGCTCGTCCACCCATCTAAGCAATTAAAAAAATAATACACTTCTAAGATATAATTCTCGTTTTTAAACACTTCAATTTCTATTTATTTACAGTTTCCTCGGTCGATGAATTATTTTAAACTTTCATCCGTCCATCACACCGCCCGCCACTGGAGTAGAGTTCGTACTATCTAGAACCAATGCGTTCATCCTCATTGCGTTTCTAAAAATGTTTTTGCCACGTACCTTCCGGCTTTGGAATGAGCTCCCCTCCACGGTGTTTCTCGAGCGCTATGACTTGTCCTTCTTCAAAACGAGGCTTGTAGGGAGTACTTAACGGTAGGCAGTGTCTTGGCTGTGCTCTTGGCAATGGTTGATAGCATCCATTAGGGACGGTAACCATTCACCATCAGATGGATTGTATGCTCGTCTGCCTAGAAGGTTTTTTTTTTTTTTTTTTCCTACCTATGCTGATAGCCTTGAGAGGCTATTTCAGCTTCACCCTAACGTTAGTAGGTGAGCTCGCGGGGCTCAACCGGAGAGTTGCTAACACTGACCCTAGCAAGAGCAGTGCTTCGCTGAATCTACCACCGGATCGGAAACGCGACCCACTGAGAAGATCCGGCGAGAAACTCAGTGGGCTGTGTCTATGGGTTAGTTCGCTCGTCGAGCCCTTCGTCGCAAGCGACGGGTTCGACGAGGACGGTGACCGGTGCTTGTGGTGCCTAAAAGCACCGTTAATGGATCAGGAGGATCCGTAATGACGTGCTTAGGGCGACGTCGACGGTTTACCATTCGGTCTACTGGGTCGGGTATGTAATTTCCAGCGGCTACGATGAGAGGGTTCTCATGTCGTGCCGCCTTCTCAAAATGGCGCAGCGATGCCGACTGTAGGTACTTACTAAAAGAGTCGAGCTCCAGGTCGTCGTGGAGATCCACATTCCTAAGGAACCAAGGCGCTCCGACGGCTATCCTGCAGAATCGTGATTGAATAACCTGAAGTGATTTCAAGTGGGTGCGGGCTGCGTGAGCGAACACTACGCTTGCATACGTCATGACGGGGCGTATACAAGTTTTGTAGAGAGTTACCTTATTACGGAGGGACAGTTTGCTTCGACTACAAAGCATTGGATAGAGTCGTCCTAGAATAAACGCGGCGCGGTCGCGTACCGTTTTTATATGGGGACGGAATGTCATCCCTCTGTCGAGGGTGACGCCTAGATATTTGACCTTCGAGACCCACGGAATGGGCTGGCCAAAGAGAGTGATGGGACTAACGGCGGAGGTGTTTGCGCGCCTACTACGGAGTGGGATGCTCGAAGTGATGTTCGGAGGGCGACCCCTTTTGAAGAGCACCGCTGCGCTTTTCGTGGGGTTAATGTCTATTCGCCACTTCCGGAACCACTGTCCCATGGTGGCTACTGCGACCTGGAGTCGCCGATGAAGCAGCGACATCTTCCTACACGAGTAGTAGATAGCCGTGTCATCGGCGAAGAGCGCTAGATGGGTCTCCGGAGACCGGGGTATATCATTGATATACAAACTAAATAATAACGGGGAGAGCGCGGAGCCTTGCGGGACTCCGGCGGTCAGTTGACGGGGACGAGAACGAGTTCCCTCTACTCGATATCGAAACGAACGGTTCGACAAGAAGTCTCGTATGATGAGCACGAGTCTGTCTGGCACTCCCATATTGTACAGTTTATAAATTAAACCGTTGTGCCAGACTTTGTCGAACGCCTTCGCGATGTCGAAGAAGAGGGCGCCGGTCGGGATTTGTTTACGCCTATTTAGTCCTATCAGAATGTGCTCCGTGAGGCGGTGCACTTGTTGTACGCACGAGTGTTTAGAGCGGAATCCGAACTGTTCGTCTATGAGAATTTTGTTCGCGGTAGCAAAATCCCAGAGGCGTTTCCTAAGGAGCCGTTCGTAAATTTTTCCTATCGTCGAGAGGAGACTAATCGGACGGTAACTGGAAGTTTCGTTTGTCGGTTTGCCCGGCTTATGTATACCGATAACGTCCGCTTCTTTCCACACCGCGGGAAAGATGCAGTGCGTCATAGCGGCATTTAAAATTGTAGCCAACATTGCTATCAGTTGGACTGGCAAGAGTTTTAGCGCGCGGTTGTGGATGCCGTCGGAGCCGGGTGCCTTCCTAGGTTGTAGGTTGTGGATCGCGTCTCTAACTTCGTCAGTGGTAATGGGGGGTAACGCGTCCGAGGGCGGCAGGGAAGCTCTGCGATCGACCTCCCTGTCGACTAACTCGGTGTGTTCGGGGTCCGCGTGTTGAGTGCTGGTGGTGCACTGCTCTTGCAGTGCATCGGCCAGCAGCTCAGCCTTGTCATCGTCATCGAATGCCGGTGGTTGGCCTGAAGGGCGTACGAGGGGAGGCATAGTAGCGGTAGTTTCGGATTTGAGAGTCCTAGCTAGTCGCCAGTATGCTTGGTGGGAGGGCGCGAGTTGTTCTAAATAACTATGCCAATTATCGTTACGCGCGTCGCTTAAGCGGGAGTGGACTTCGCGTTGTAGACGACGCATCCGAATCCGGTTTGAATGCGTGGGAAGACGATCGTAGGCCCGGATTGCCGCGTTCCTAACTCTTAAGAGATTCCTAAGATCGGGGGACAGTCTGATGCGGTGGAAGCTGTCCTCCACATCGACTTCTTTTGAAGATCTAATGATCGCGGAAGAGATG
Source organism: Bombyx mori (assembly GCF_030269925.1). Classification (NCBI taxonomy): domain Eukaryota; kingdom Metazoa; phylum Arthropoda; class Insecta; order Lepidoptera; family Bombycidae; genus Bombyx; species Bombyx mori. Next base: position 14,140,279 of record NC_085115.1, on the reverse strand, counting down.
TGATCGGTAATGATGTTTATGGATTCGACGGTGTCCTCGGGGGATGGATTCGAATCCGGGCCGCAAGGGAGGATTGGCGGAGCGGCGTCGGCTAGGCACGTGCCCAGCTTATTCCAATCCACCATGGTCCTCGTAACAGTGACTGGGTTGTGAGGGCGACCGAGCTGCATAACGACAGGTCGGTGGTCTGAGTCGAGCTCTGACATTGCTTCGATGGAACGTAAGCGCAGAGTTACGTTCCTAAGCAATGCCAGGTCTATAGTGCTCGGACGGAGCGCGATGTTATACGGATAACATGTTGGAGTTGGGGGACCGACTATTTCAAAGGTGAGGTCGTCTATAAACGCGTCGAGACGCCTACCGTTGACGTTTGTACGATGGCAGTTCCACCTAGTGTGGTGGCAATTTAGATCGCCTGCCAGGATGACAGAGTCTCCCATGCCGAACAGTGACTCGATGTCACTGCTCAGAAGGGGCTTGTCCGGGGGGAGATAAACGGATGCGATGACGATCGGCTGGTGTCCCGTCAGCGAGATACGGCACACTGACGCCTCGATATGTAAGAGCGAGGGAGTATCGAGAGGGACAACGTGCAGGGCCCGTCTATAGTAAATAGCAGTCCCGCCTTTGGAGGCGGTGAGTCTGTCATTCCTAACCATGACGTAGTTCGCGACGCGAGGGCTTCAGACAGGTTTCCTGCACTAATAGAATATCTACAAGATTATCGCGGAGGAATTCAAAAATTTGATCGCGTTGCCGCGCGAGTCCGTTAGCATTATAGAATGCTAACGTAAGGGAATACGGTTTTTCTCTACCTTTTTGCGCCATTGATTATCGGTAAAGATTTTATAACGTACGCGACACGGACTCGTAGACGTCCATGTGATCGAAAGCGGCCGCGAGCCGCTGTTCGGGGGTTACCGACCTACGTATCGCGTCTGCGAACGATCGCAGACGGTCGAAGTTGACTGCGGTGACGAAGTCACGCACGAGCGCGAAGTCGTTGACGGCAGAGGGTTGCGGGGGACGGAACGCGGGCGCGGGGCGAGGTGCGAGCAGGGGCTGGGGCGCGGGGCGTGTCACGAGCGGGGGCGGGGGTGCGGTTTCCGTTCCCGCCTTCGTATACGGCAGCGGTTTTTTCCACGCCGACACCGTGGGAACTGCAGCCGGCACGAAGGCGAGTTTCGGCACTGAAGGCGCCGAAGTCTTTGGGCCGACGGTTCGGGGGGCTGGGTGGGTCGGACGTTTTCGCGGAGCCCTAGGACATCCACGGTAGTTCGCGGGGTGCCCTTGCTTAAGGCATAGGACACAGCTTGGAGGTTCGGTCGCGGTTTCCCTAACACGCGAGCAGTCTAGTGTGGCGTGGTCGCCGAGGCACTTTACGCAGCGGGGGCGCGCGTGGCAATTACGAGCCGAGTGGCCGTAAAGCTGACATCTGTAGCACTGCCCGGGAGTGCCACGTTTATGGGGGGCTTCGATGGAGACCCCGGATAGGCCGCAGACTGTCGAGAGGCATGAGATCTTTTTCTTGGCCTCCGGGGTTGGCTCCAACGCGACGAGTATCATGTTGTAGGGCTGCTTGCCCCGCCCGCTGTGCATCCGATGCACACTAACTATAGGGAGTGCCTGAGCGATCAGGTCCTCCTTAACGTAGTCTATGTCTAGCTCTTTCGGTACTCCGCGTATTACTACACGGAGCTCGCGGTCCTCCTGAAGAGCATAGGTGTGGAAACCTATGTTCTCCTTTCGGAGGTATGCTGAGAGGGCCCTATGGTCGCCCGGCGTTGCGACCTTGATCTGAATCCCATGCGCGACGTTACGCGCATGGGTGTAGTTGATTTTATTTGCCTGAAGGGCCTGGGAAACGCGGTTCCACGCAGTTTTTTCCTGGAGAATCAGCGGGGGCGGGGCAGCTGCTTTAGGAGCGGGCGCGGGCTTGGGACGCGGCGGCGGGGTTACGCGGCGAGCGGAGTCCGACTCCGGTGTCACGACTACCTGCGGGCGGGAGGCGGTCGCGGATTTTGTCTGCTTCGTCGTGGAGCTCCGGGACTCCACGGCGCGAGTACGCTTTTTACCGCGCGTTACGGTTTGGAACCCATCCGAAGTTCCAGGCTGAGGGCTTGACGCGGATTCGAAATCCATCTCCGATTCGGTATCGGAGCCTGAACTCGAAACGATCGAGGTCGCGACGGACGAGACGCGCGATGACGTAGTCGACGCGGGCGCGGGGGTGGGGGTAGCGCTAGGCGCTTCATGAGTCGCATCGTCGGAACGTGCGCTCGAACTTAACGCGGCGGCGGGGGGCGCGCGGCGTGCCTCCGAGGCACGTTTGAAATACGCGGCGACGGACGCGGGGGGGGAGGGATTGCCACGGGCGGCCCTATACTCTAAGTACTCGGCCCTAATTGACGGGTACCTATCCCGGAGGAACCCGACAATATCCCTAACATCTTCTTGCTCCATTTCTTCGGTCTTCTTGCCCGGGGGGGGCGGCCCCGGGACTTTTGTTGAACTCGCCGAAAGGCGAGGCCCCGGATAGGATTTGTAACCCCCCTGTGCTGCAGGACAGCAAGGAGCAGGGGGGGGGAATGCCTATGCCGTGAAAACGGCAATCGGCGGGGAAAAGGAAAGGAACCCGCTCGGGCTGTATAGTGCTACAGCAGGCAGAATCGCGAGCGGGGGTCTAGTCTTGAAAAAGACTGTTGTTTTGGGAAAGGTTAGGAAATCGCTAGCCTGTGAGTGCCACAGGAAGCCTGATCGTAGCGATTGGTTTTGCCTTGAAAAAGGCAGTTGGTAAAGGGTGGGTTCGCGGTTACAACACTTTAGCGCACAAAAATGGACTCCGAGACGCAGATCGCAAGCAACCAACGGATCGGAACGTCCGCACTACCGAATTGTAAGCACGATGTATTCACGGTCACTACACTGTCGAGCACAACTGTGAGTTCAGAGACGCAGCTCGCAAGCGGGCCACGGATCGGAAAGCACGTCCGCGCACGACCGAGTCGTGAGCGAGAATGTTTTGTTTTTTTGTGCCTAGAAGGGCAATAAAAAATAATATAAAAAGCTTTTCCTTCTAAAATACATTATAAGCCCTATTGTTTAACGAACTCTTACTACAATTCTCACAGTTCATGAGTTCTCGATATTTAGGCTTATTGTGAGCTCCGTGAGCACACGCAGACTAGCAACAGCGCATCGAGGACTCATTTAATAAAAAAAATCATGGTACAGTGGCAGTCTTCAGTGTCATGAATTTTTCACCTTTGTAGCTAGACAAAGAAGTATCAAGACATCACCAGTGTGGGGGGTAAGCCAATTCTACCTAGCTGTAAGCTCTACTAAGCCCTACTGTAAGTAGTGTTGACACTATACTTTATTGTGACTACATTTGACGCAAAGCCATTTATAAATTTTAGTATTATTTCATTTCGTACAGTACCAAAAATCGTGACTAAACACAATTTAAGAGCTTCGAAAGCTCCGTCGTTTTGTTTATTAAGCGGGACCGAACGTCTACCGTTGTCTATTTACAGTAGCAAATTAAATATCTTTTCCCTACCTATAACTGTCGGCAGTAACGCGAGAATTCCATTCTTAATGAAACAAAAAAATTGAAAAAAATTGGCCTAAAACGCAATTCTGGCTTCAGTACGCGCGGCTTTAGGCACGGGTAGGCATCACCGACATACCTATTTCTGCCGCGAAATAGTAATGCTTTTAGGCTTAAGGGTGTGACCTCCGTTCTAAAATATTATATATTAGCAAATCTTTACTTCTATACTAATATTATAAAGAGAAAAGATTTGTTTGTTTGTTTGTATTGAATAGGCTCCGAAACTACTGAACCGATTTGAAAAATTATTTCACTGGTTGGAAGCTACGCTATTCCCGAGTGAGATAGGCTATAATCTTTTTTGAAAAAAATTAGGGATCTTTACTAAAACTCAAATAACCCAAGATGTAAGAAAATTACCTAAAATATTCTTTACATCGCATGCCCTGCGAAAACTATTGATGATAGGATAAAATAATGTACTATTGTAAAACACATTATTATTTAGAAAAAGTGTCGCGACAGCATATATCTAACTAGTATAGTTATGCCGCAATAAGTGTTCTTTTATTTAAAAAAAAAAACAACGTCAAATATCGTTGAAATTTTTGCTAAAGACCCGAGCGGAGCCGGAGCGGGCCACTAGTGTATTTATAAAGGACGTTTATATAACATAGGTCTCTGTAAAACTGGAAATAGCCCGAGCAAGACCTCTTTCTAATTTTCTGTTGATGCAATAACATCCTTTTAGCTATATTCTTGTGATCGCAACATGCCTTACGGCCCTATCAACAGTAGATGGCATTTTATTTGCTCATATAGAGTTTGAGACAGCTTACGTCTTAGGGTTGTCACATCATTGAAAACCTTGACAACTGTCTGACAAATTCACAACGGTTCTTTACGTAGTTTTGAAAGTTAGTCAATCAATGTTTTACTGATGGTAGAGAATCTTGTGAGCCTGAACGGATATGTACCATCACCATGCCTGAGTTTACGCGAAGCGGTATTGCGTTCCATTTTGAAGGGTGGGGCAACCGCTGTACTATAGAACTGGGATTTAGAACTTATGTTTTAAGGCTGATGACACCATTCAAATTGTTGTTTCCTACGGGCTCCAGGAACCTCTTAACACCAGATACGCAAGGGCTAGATATCACGTTCCCTTTTTTCTTTGCTTAGCTTGGTGGGCGAGCTCACGGCTCACCTGGTGTTAAGTGGTTAGCAAAGCCCATGGACATCTACAAACTAAATTCCGCCACATACCTTGAGATATGAGTAATAAGGTCTCAGTTTTTACAGTACAATGACTGTCCCACCCATCAAACCGAAACGCGTTACTGCTAAACGGCAGAAATAAGCAGGGTGGTGGTACCTACCCGTGTGGATTTTAAGACGTCCTACCACCAGTAAATTCAAGTTCAAGCAATAAGCACAACAACAGTACATTTTCACCTTTTCATGTTCTCAACAACTTGAAGTCGTCGTGGCCTAAAAAATAAGACGTCCGGTGCATTCGTGCTGAAGCGATGCCCCGGTGTTCGAATCGCGCAGGCGGGACCGTACCAATTTTTCTAATGAAATACGTACCCAACAAATGTTCACGATTGATTTCCACGGTGAAAGAATAACATCGTAGGTAGGTACCACCACCCTTTTTTTTTTTTAACGCTGGGGAATCCATTTACGGATATCCGGTTCGGGGGGTAACGAACCGGGTTATGTCGGACTCCGGCGCCTCCTGAGAGGAAGAGGGGGACGAGAAGGTCCTCCACCTCCCCGGATTCCTCGCAAGAGACTACGCCTTGAAAAAGGCGCGTGAAGCACTTGCCCCGCAGAACGACTACCGACTAAACCCCATCGAGCTCCACCACACCGGCTACACCAGACCTACGGTACCGCAGTGCGCGCCGAAAGTCCACCTTCGCCGGTACCTGTCCTTATGATAAGACGGGATTTCATCTCCGGGAAAATCCCGAAGGACGTCATTTCGGGAGATACACCGTGGGCAGCGCACAGGAGCCACCTTGCACCGCCCCACCACCGGACCGACAGTCGAGTACCGGGCGCCCCCGCACCCGCCACCTGATAGTCCCTACGGGGGCTGAGCGGGAGCTTCACGCCCGCGCCGTCCATCCCGCCTTGTGCGCTGAGGTGCTGAAGAGGGATCCCACTCCCTTTCACGCTCCTCAGCCTCACGGGACGCCATTACCAGGTCACAAAACCTGGCCATGGCCTCCCACGAGCCCTGATCCTCTAACATGCGGGCGACGACAGCCCGCAGGGAGAGGTTTCTCCCCAGCACCGCGACGAGATCTCGCCGCGAGTGCTCCCAACGCGGGCACGTTTCGAGCGCGTGCTGCGCGTCATCGTCCGGGTGCCCGCACTGGTGGCAGCCCGGATGAGGTACCACCACCCTGCCTATTTCTGCTATGAAGCAATAATGCGTTTCGGTTTGAAGGGTAGGGCAGCCGTGGTAACTATACTTGTGACCTTAGAACTTATATCTCAAGGTGGGTGGCGCATTTACGTTATAGATATCTATGGGCTCCAGTAACCGCTTAACATCAAGTGGGCTGTGAGCTCGTCCACCCATCTAAGCATTAAAAAAAAAATTGATTTTCGATTTTTAATCCTCAAATGCTAAAGTAAAAATTTGTAGCTCCCAAAGATACACATACACTGAATGGATATTTTCCGTGATACATTCATCGTTCGCAGGAAATGACCTGGGAAGAGCCGCGCGTGATATTTCTCGTATCTTGGCGTAACGATTTCGATCGCCTCGTTTCGATATTTTCAAACCATTTTAAAGGCTTCGTTTTTATTGCTTTACACGTTTCCAGAATGTTCGCTCACGGTAGGATAATAACAAAATAACACGTGCCCAATTCATATGATATAGACACTCCAGTATTTTTTAAATACGATTTTTTTTTTGCTACGAAATATAGTTTTTAAATACAGATAACTAGGTAAATAAAATAAAACTTTATTCTCATATTTCCAAATTTGAATAACAACATAAGTACATTTTTATCTTTACTCAAACGACGCTTTAAGTTTTTCTATGACAAACATAGCTGAGATCATCGGAAAAGATGCAACTAATGATGCCAGGGGATTCGACAAGCTTTTATGATAATTTCTTCCTCCTATGGTATTCTTATAAAAATTTATTTATATATTTTCTGTAATAATTTATTGTCTATAGTACACCGCAACATACCTGCTATAATTTTATATTTTCCAAAATTTCTGTAAATTAAACGGTTGTCTCTAAGTAATCGCTTTTAGCGATAAGACCGCCTATTGTACAAATTTTTCTACTTTTTCACTGTTTTTTAATGAAAATTGTGTTTTGGTGTGTAATGAAGTGTATTCTCTCTCTTCCTCTCTCTTTCTCTCTCTTCTTCACCGCCCAGGCCAGTTGAATCAGTAAAGATCTTCAAACTACTGATTAAGAAGCAAATACATAAGTAAATCGCTGGTGATTTCTTCGCTACTTGGAAGACTGTCTTCATGGTCGGTGCGTAATAAATTAATGTTGTATAAACGAGTCATAATGCCAGCCTGTACATAGCTCTGGGGTTGTACCTAAGAAACTAATATCAAAATAATAAAACGCTTCCAAAATAAAATTCTCAGGGATATTCTGAGTGTACCCTAATATATGAGAAATGTCGATCTCCACTGCGACCTAATTGTTGAGTTCGTCCATAAAGCAATTACAAAATACGCCAAAGCCCATGACCACAGCCTTTACCATGTTAACGTGGAGGCTATCCAATTCCTTGATAGCACAGACTTAGTGAGAAGACTAAGAAGACTTTTGAGCTAGTGTAGTATAGTGTCTTATTTGACATAGTCTTTTTTTATGAGTGAAGGATTACTGGTGGCCCGGAGGCTTTTCCAGTTTCACCAGGACAGGTGAGCGAGCAAAGGCTCAGCCAGGAGTGAATAGTCTTACGGTGACAGTGACGTAATGATAGAACACATGAACAAAGTGATTACCCTTATTACACTATGTAAGTAGAAATACACTAGTGTGTAGATATAGATATACACTAAGTAAGGTCAGTGGACTTTGTTCTTAGAGACACTAATAATATAGTAGTTTATGTTAAATTTATAATAAATTACTTATTAACCTTATTGAGCTAAATTGTAATTCTAGTAATGAACCACATCTACTTGGTAACTTACTTAAATAAATATAAAATAAAATATATTTATTTTGGTGTACAACAAAACATACTCTAAGTAAAGAACTTTCGTCACCCACTAAGACTGAAAATGTAACTATGAAACATTGAAATTCTGCAACTGAATAAACACCCACTTTCTTTATATCAAGAAGAAGGCCAGTCAACTAAAAAAGTTAAGTCTTTCATTCGAATTCGTTAAACAGGAAGCGAATCCAGAAGGAATAGAGTTCAAAGTCGCGTGGCCTTCGTTGAAAACGTACTTCATTTGTTTACTTTTCCAGTCACGGGCCAGGCCGCAGTGGCGAGCATGGAATCGAATTAGCCCACTAATAAACCAAAGGCAATCCGCTTTGCTGGCCAATTTAATATGCCCACAGAATTCCGCAGTGTGTTTCGGGGTTTTTTTTTTACCGAACGTTCCCTGAATAATTTAGGAGGTAGTTTTGGGCGGTGGAAATCGCTTACTGATTATGAGGGAATCGGAAAACTTGTTTTGTATGTCACGAGTCACGGCGTAAGGTAAGCTATTACAAAAAAAAAAAAAATGTCTGCGTGTGTAAGTCACACAAGGTAGAAGTGAAACGTATAAAAATTAATTAATCGCAAGGGTCAACCACTCCGCAGTGCAATGGAGCAGCTTCGCCCTGGGGAACCGCCTGCATGATCAAGGTATCCCTACGCCAGGTAAGTATGATTTAGCAAGAGAAATACGAGAACGTCTTTCAACTGTGTAACATCTAGTCACCGCGATTCAGGAATTGTTGAATTTACGTCCAGCGACATCTGTTGATAACAAACTAAATAGAAATAAAAGTATCTCAGGGCGCTTCGAGAGTCACGACAGCGCGCACGGACGTCAAAAACACACTGAACTAGTCGAGGACGCGAGACCGTGTGGAGCGCTTCGTGATTTGTCGGCGCCGCTCGGAGCCGCTTCGGCAAGCCAATCGCGGCACACTTATTTTTTCATTTCGTTTCATTTCGTTTCATCAAGTTTGAAATCACAACGATTCTAAAGAAGTTTCACTTCAAAAGAAAAACATTCAAAATCAAATCAAATCAGTGCTTTGATAGATAAGATGCCCGGTGTATTCCGGTATCAAGAGATGCGATCGTTCAGGGATGTCGAACCATAGACTAAGTAAGCTTACTTAACACGACTTTCGCGATGCAGAAATAAAATCAGATAATAATGAACGCAATCGCAAACTCTAAAAATTAATAAGTTAAAAAAGCGAATGTTAACGTTTGTCGCTTTTAGTAGCCTCTTCAGTGCCTTTTAAATTTCATTGCATTATTTCTGTAATATTTATTACTCCAGTGTACAATAAAATAAACTGTAAATTATGAATATAATGAATGCGAAATTGCAGTTTCAAAACACATTAATTATAAATGTAAAATACTATATATAAAATAAAAAATGTATAAAATATGTAATCTATAATTATATATAAATCTACAGTGGTTTTTACGGATGTTCCGTTATAACTACTGAACCGTGCATCCGATTGACTTGAAACTTGGTATCCATGTAGAAAATATATATTATGTACTTAATGGATAGGCTAACATTTATATGAGTGTTGGACTCCCTACACTAGTTGCGGGGGCGTCCATGATGAGAATCTTTCTGGAGGTGAGAAATCATATTGTTAATTTTAAATGCCCAGCGAAACGGACGGGTACAGCTAGTATGTAATTTAAATGTATAAGTGTAAAATTAAAAAACCAACAAAGTATGTTTATCAGCTTTTGTGTTCTACTTATTCGCTGGTAGCCTAATAGGCTACTCCAGCTACGCTATGACTCGTAGGTAAGCTCACGTGGCTGAACCTATACTGGCACTAGCCCTAACAAAAGCAAGGCTTCGCAGAATCGACTACTGGATCGGAATCGCGACTCACTGAGAAGATCTGGCTAGAAACTCAAAGAGTTGTGTCTATGGAAATTTCGAACTCTTCGTCATAATCGACAATTTCGATGTTGACGGTGATCAGTGCATGAGAAGGCCTAAAAGCACCGATAGTGAATCCGTAGGATCTAACAAGACTTATTTAGGGTGACTACGCGGCGGCCACGATAAGAGTGTTATCGTGTCGCGCCGCTTTATTAAAATAGCATTCTGACGCTTCCTTAAGATACCTATGTGTCGGTTCTAAATTGAGGTCACCGTGATTGTTTTAACATTTACCAATGAAACAAAAAAAAAATGCAATATCAAATACAAAGCTTTCGTCATAAAAGTATTACGCACTATTGAAACATATTGGCAAATATACCCGGACCAACTAACATTATCTGTAATTTACAAAAGCTGAAATAACAAACTACTTCTACATACATACATAAAGCTAAAAGGCTTCACCCAGTTATATCCCGGTCACGCGCGACATTTCCGCTTGTGGCGAATTTTCCCGTTTCGCCCCGAACATTTTTATTCATTGGAATGGCAGTTTTTTTTTTTTTTTTTTCAACTGGAATAAAACAAATGTCGCACCGTATTTATGAGTGGGTTAAATTAACGGTGGCGCGCAGATTGCGAGTCGTTCGTTGTATTTTAAATAAAATTCGGTAGTGTGTTTATTAAGGCACTTTTGCTTTAAAATTCCGCTAATGTGACTATTAATTCGAATTAATGAGTTTTTGCTTGTTTTTAATATAATATTACGCATTATTTTTGTCAGTATGTGTATCATGAAAACGTTGATGTGCCTTAGAATAAAGATATTACTATAGAAGTCGCATTTAAGAGAAGATTAACGCTAATCAGAATCTAAACCTTTGTGGTCAAAATCCAGTACTAAAGCTCAAACCTTCGTTGTCAAGTCTACACTAAAAATCTTAATCACAAATTCACTACAATTATTCAAACTGCAAAAAGTAGCACGTCTGATATCCTAAAGAAACATTCCTTATACGAATGCGGGCTTGAAAAGGGCCAGTTTTATATAAAAAATTCAACGAGAATCCACTCTTTTATGCAGTGCATACCGCTTGAGAAATTGCATTTACGTTTTCATGGAATATTAGTTTATTCAAGTACTTTGTTCAACAGAAACGGAATTACGTTTCGTTCATAAATTAACTAAGCGCTGTTTATTCAGTGAAAAAGAAAAAAAACGCCCTAAAGTCCTGGCTCCGATCTGATATATTTGAAGTTATATTTTCTAGGCTATTTTCCAAGGGATTCCAGCTTGGATTCCTTGCTTTAGTAGGGGTTTTTTGTGTTCTTTTTTACGTTGTGGAGAGTAGTTAATCTAAGGCCGAATGGTATTTCATGTATGAACAATTTTTTTAAATTTGCGTTTATACACAAGCCTACAGCACGTTTCCATTCTTCCTTCAGGTTGTGTTAAATCCTCATCGAAGACACAACTGGCCTTAGCCAACTCAAGACATAAGTTCGAAGTCTTCATTGTTGTAATACGACTGATCTACTCTTCAAACTGCAATTAGGCGTAGATATAAGTAGATTTATTTTTAATTATTTATTTAATAGCCTACGTTTTGGAGATTTGGTAAAAATACCATACGATGCTAGTCGCTCATCATCGAATTCGTTCTAAAACACGTATCAAATGGGTATTCACTTTTAAAGCAAAGCATTAGCCATCGACTTGAAACCTTGGTAACATATAATTTCTTCATACGACTGTTGGAGTGATCGTGTAGGTTTCTTATAACAAAGACGCAAATTTTCATGGATAGTTTTTATTCTAACGGCGATACACTTTTTTGTGTCCGTACTCATTGACGGCGCAAGAAGAAAAAGGGCGAGCACACGAACGCCGTTGACACATATTAGACGAGCGACAGCTGTTGTTATTAACGAAAAGATGCGTTTAGGAATTATACAATTCTAACAATGACTTCCGGGCGCTTTGCCACGGCACAATTACATTTAATTTCATAATTTTGAAGTCGTCGTTGTCTATAGGATAAGACGTCCGGTGCATTTGTGTTAAGCGATGCACCGGTGTTCGAATCCCGCAGGCGGGTACCAATTTTTCTAATGAAATACGTACTCAACAAATGTTCACGATTGATTTCCACGGTGAAGGAATAAGATCGTGTAATAAAAATGAAACCCGCAAAATTATAATTTGCGTAATTACTGGTGGTAGGACCTCTTGTGAGTCCGCACGGGTAGGTACCACCGCCCCGCTTATTTCTGCCGTGAAGCAGTAATGCGTTTCGGTTTGAAGGGTGGGGCAGCCGTTGTAATTATAATTGAGACCTTAGAACTTATATCTCAAGGGCGCATTTACGTTCTAAGCAATAAAAATATATTTTCAGCGACAATGATTTATGCTAAGTTAATATCGTGCTCCCGCTCAAATCGATTCGGCCATCAATTTCGTGAATTCGTTTATTAATAGCCGTAAACCGTAACAAGCGTGCAAGGACGCGTGTACCAAGAATGAAAAATAAACGCGGTGAGCCGCGGGCAGCGCGGCACACTGCGTTAATTTAACTTTTCGTGCTCTCATAACGCTTATAACGCTATAAATCGCGGCGATTACAGAAGCGGCGATTTGTTACATTGTACCGCCCAGCGTTTGCTCTAATTGCGTTATTATATCGCATGAAGAGCTATAGATTTTCAGACATGCCGATATTAATTGGTGTTGGGGGAACTTGTAAGCGAGCACGGGTAGGAGCCAGTCACGGTCGACACCTTAGACATGTCCTTACGGATCCATCAGATCCAATAACCTTTGCATTAGATACCTTCAGCTCTAAAACTAGGAGCAGACTTATGGACCTTGGTAACCGTACTCGTCGAACTCGGCAAAGAGTACGATGTGCCTTTCTTTTGCAAGGTGCTGGGAGCATACCGCGGGCCCAAGGAATTTTAGCGCTCTACCCACTAAACGACTCTCCTGCACTCTTACACCCGAGGTCCGATCTCCGTCCAGGGTCAAAACCCGGTCAGAGTAGGGGGGTTCCCGCGGTCAACACTACAACCAGAAACGCGGCGCAACCCCGAGGACGCCCGACCGACGGGTCGTCCTAGCGATAGTCGACGACCAACGACGTCGGTCTCTGCGGTACGGCGGTAGTTCATCCATACTACCTGGAGCCACTGCGCTTATCGACAGTGCGTTTTCATTTTACTTTCTTTTTTGATGTTTTTTGATACGTACTATTCGGCTTTGGAATGAGCTCCCCTCCGCGGTGTTTCCCGAGCGCTATGGCATGTCCTTCTTCAAACGAGGCTTGTGAAGAGTATTAAACGGTATGCAGCGGCTTAGCTTTGCCCCTGGCCTTGCCATCCATGAACAACGATAACCACTCACCATCAGGTGCGCCGTATGATCGTCTGCTTACACGGGCAATATAAAAAAGAATGGGACCGTTTGGTTGTCTAAGAGCTACTTTAAGTTTATATTGATAATTAGTAATTTCGTGGTTTTTTTTAAATCGTAATAAACTTGTTTAATTATTATTTAAACGTTATCATCAAATACAGTGGGAGGTCCCCTAAATGAGTGCAGTATAATGGCCTCGAGCAGGGAGAGATGGCGCGACATCTTGAGACGCATCAAGTCTGCCCCTTCCAACACTATATGACGATCACGACCACTCTGTCAAGAGTGACACGCCTGAGAAGAAGAATTATTAAATAGTAGAAGAGCGCCTATTCTGAATGTTATTAACTCTGCACGTATCGTTTATATTCGGTTAAAACATTGTATCACATTCATTTCGTTCCGATTGCCGGTTTTAGTGGCGGCGTGTTACAACGTTTTGCAACTTACCTACAATGGGATATACGACCGCTTCACAGAAGACATTTACTTTTGTTAATTATAGTTTATTATAGCTGACAATGTCTGTGGTTTCGTAGTCCACGGTATTTCTACTAAGATTCGGAATTTGATAAATGCATGCGAATTGCTCCTTTGGAATCACATGCATAAGCGTGTGTATGTGTGTGTGTGCGTGCGTGCGTGTATGGTTGTGTGTGTGTGCGTGTGTTTGAGTGAGTGCGTGGGTGTGAGTCTGTGTGTGCGTGAGTGTTTGGATGTGGGTGTATGTGTAGGCTGTGACGTAGCGATTGTTTTTACTGAGCTGTGACGTCACAAGTGACCGGACCAATTTTTTTTTTGTGAAATCATAAAAATAATAAATACGATAAGAAATATAACCAGCTTCAGCAAAATACCAATGAGAATATCTTCATTGTAGCCAAAGCAACTAAATAAGAATTATTAAAGATAGCTCCGAAACATCTGTTTAGGTTTTGATTAAAATTTAATGGAAGCACATAATAAGCAACAGCTTTCGAATAAAAAATCCCACTTACTTAAACTTACAAAAAAGCAGCCGAATTTTAATATTTTTTTTATAAGTAGCTTAAATAAATCGTATGGCCTTGCGAAGTAATGGCACATGTTCTTGGTGCCTTTTTTACATTAGAATTTCTTAAAATTATTCGGTCTGGATCCTCTGAATCGTTGCTGCAATAAACCGATCGCTTGGTGAACAACGTGACGGATGGCGCCATCTTGCTCAAACCAAGATGGTCGCCGAGATCCAAGCCGTTCACTTGAGGCCATAATAACTCGGTTGTCGTGTGTCCGTAATGAATTCCGCGAAGTTTGCGAACGCGATATCAGCGCAACTTTCCCCATTTTTGTAATGGATTTTCACAATGATATCGCCATGTTCTTTTGTTTTGTTGTTCGATTTTTAATAATCGCAGCGATCGTAAGCATGACAGCTGTCAAATTGCAATAGCTGTCACTCACACGAAAAAAATAATCGATTGTTTGTATAGTCGATTTACGGGCGATACTTTTACGTAATAACGTCATAAAGAAACCTAATGAAAAATTGCATACTTTTATGAATTAGATAACAGATTCGAGGTGGACGGAGCTTATTGTAGAAGATCTCGAAGAAGCTTGCGTAACAGCGTTCCAGAGGCAGAACCATTTGAGCTGATAGCTCTGTCGTCACGCGAGAAGAGAGATAAATGTGTCACAAGCCAACGTTAGAGCCGATCGTGCCTCTCTATCGCTTGTTAAGCGCTCTCGCTTGCACGTTCAGGTTCAGACGGAACGTGACAATTTTTCGTGCGTATATCATTGGTGCTCATCGATTTGTAAGTCATCACGTCAAAAAAGATTGCATTATGGTTTTCTTTATTCTTTATTGTACACACAGTTAATATTACAGTAATTACGATAAGATATAAAAATGGCGAGCTTATCTCAACAATTGAGTTTTCTACCAGCTAGCCGTTCTTAACGAAGGAAAGCTTTAAATGAGTGGGTAGAAGAATACAATCTAAACAATTTACAATTTACAATCTAATTTTTTTTTATTTTTTTATTGCTTAGATGTGTGGACGAGCTCACAGCCCACCTGGTGTTAAGTGGTTACTGGAGCCCATAGACATCTACAACGTGCCACACACCTTGAGATATAGTTCTAAGGTCTCAGTATAGTCACAACGGCTGCCCCACCCTTCAAACCGAAACGCATTACTGCTTCACGGCAGAAATAGGCGGCAATCTAAGCAATAATAAAAATAAAAATAAAAAAACTAGGGCATTTAAAAGGGCACTTTTATTGCGTGACTTGCGCTAATGTAGTTTACTTACATGTACAGTGTACGGAGTGAAAAATATCGTTTTCGAAGCCCAAGCAGCAATAAAACTACTAGATACTATGTCTTTTTTGCGACTTGTAATCGAAGTTCACAATAATTTTTACACGTCTGTCTCGCTTAATGATTAAAATAGTCAAAATGGTTTTCCGCGTCGAAGTCGTCCATGACCAAAACTATAAAGTATTTGACACGTCGGAAATATTATAATTACAATAAAAAAACGAGATTAAACCCGTAAAAATAATCGTGGAAAATACTAGAACATATAATACATCTTACCACCAAGTAAAATAAGCATATATGTATATGCACGCACTTTAGAAAGCACTAGCGGCCTCCTGCAGATTTGCTCAAAATCTGTGAGCTCTCTACGTAAAGTGGAAAAATAACGATAGAAAAAAAAAATGCTCCTAGTTTTTGCACTGATGTCTTGATAATTATGAAATCGACCTTCCTTTGTTACGACTAATGGTTTTAACTCGCCCCATACAATAGTCAGTTTATTTTTTTATTGGTTAGATGGGTGGACGAGCTCACAGCCCACCTGGTTAAGTGGTTACTGGAGCCCATATATATCTACAACGTAAATGCGCCACCCACCTTGAGATATAAGTTCTAAGGTCTCAATCTACAACGGCTGCTCCACCCTTCAATCCTAAACGCATTACTGCTTCACGGCAGAAATAGGCGGGGTGGTGGTACCTACCCGTGCAGACTCATAACAGGTCCTACCACCATTAAATAGTTTATAATAACTTATGTATCTGCTATTGGCTAATACTCTGGTATACCAAATTTACAGAAAAATCAACCTTATTGTATCGTCATCATGTACTTTAAGTGTGACAAAAACAAACCAATCGGCAAATTTTCGTTAGTCATTAGCTCTCACGCAAAATTACTCATGTCAGTATCTAACGGACTTTAATTATCATTTCGTTGTGCCTATTGTACGACAATTGAACGTGATGTGTCCAAATTAAAATCTGATCAATTGTGTTGTGCGCGATTCAATCTATTCGTGAAATTAATTTTCGCGCTCACGGCATTGTCTTATTTCGGTATATTCGAACTCAGGTAAAGGACCATCAGAGAGATCATCGTGGTAGTACTTCTCCTTTGTCTCCACCTTATCTCACTAGGTAGTGTAGCTGAATTTTTCTATTCCGCTTGCTTCTATCAACCGTCATCTCAACACTCACTCCTCTCTCTCTCTCTCTCGTATCGTCATTCACACACTCCATTGTGTCATCTTCGGTCGACCTCTTCCCCCTCTACCTTGCACTACCATTTCCATACATTGTCATATTCTAGTCACATACATCGCGGTAGTAGCTCACGAGTGGCTTCCCCCACGACGGATTTTTTAAATTTTTTTATTTATTGCTTAGATGGGTGGACGAGCTCACAGCCCACCTGGTGTTAAATGGTTACTGGAGCACATATATATCTACAATGTACCGATGCGCCACCCACCTTGAGATATAAGTTCTAAGGTTTCGGTACAGTAACAACGGCTGCCCTACCCTTCAAACCGAAACACATTACATTAAATGTATCTTTTTTATTTGATTGGTTTTGTTAATTTTAAGTATGTTTCAATGATACTATGTACACATATGGACTTATTGTTGTCTGAAATAAAATAAATCATTCATTCATTCATTCATTACTGCTTCACGGCGGAAATAGGCAAGGCGGTGGTACCTACACAAGAGGTCCTACCACTAGTAGATTTTTTTTAAAATTAAGTAGATATTTAGATTTTATTAGTAGAACCAACATAAGCCCTCATCTGGCCTTGAGACATGGGGCCTAAATCTCAACTGTATAGCATAACGGTCATACCACTCTTCATACCGAAAAGTATGGTCACTTCACGGCAGAAATAAGCAGGGTGGTGGCTGTACGTACCCGTGTGAGCTTACAAGACGTCATATTACCAGTAAATAGGCAAGTTAATATTTTTCGGGTTTGTTTTTTTATGATTTTTTTCGTTGGTAGTCTAAAGGGCTATTCCAACTACGCTCGGACGGTTAGGTGAGCTCAAGGGACTCTTTCTGCTTGGCCCTAACAAGAACTTTGCTGAATCGACCGTCGAATCTCAATCGCAGCCCACGGAGAAGATCCGCCGAGAAAGTCAATGGGTAATTTTTATGACTTAAAGATATTTCTTTATCGTGGAATTAATTCGTGAACATATGTTACGTAGGTACGTAATGTGCAATCTCTATATATAAAAATGAATTGCTGTTCGTTAGTCTCGCTAAAACTCGAGAATGGCTGAACCGATTTGGCTAATTTTGGTCTTGAATAATTTGTGAAAGTTCAGAGGAGGCTTAAAAGGTAGATAAATATAATAAATGCTCGGAAATAAATAAAAATAACAATTCATTCCTTTGATGTGTCCCCCATCGGACCGATTCCTTTTGTTTGTTTTAAGTTTATTTTATACAAAAGTTTAGGTCTTTTATTTATCGATTGAGGCACTACGAAGTCTGCCGGGTCAGCTAGTCATTTAATAAAAATATCGAATTATACCTGAATAATGACTCGATTCTTAAAGGTTATTGTAGCTTAAAGATAACCAGGATAATGTAATTATGGTGAAAAGCTTTGAGTCAGTCCCCTTAATTCTGCTGGGGTTCACTGCTCGTCCTGTCTCAGCAGTAATGCGTTCCAGTTAAGATGCAATAATCATATCCTTGAGTCATCATGGCGTTTATAATTCTAACTCGGTGGTGCATTAGTTAGCGACCCTGACTGTCGAGCCGAGGGTCGTGGGTTCGATTCCCACGTCGGTCAAATATTTTGTGATGCACAAGTTTGTTTTTCTTTGTCTAGGTGTTTATTATCTATATGTGTATATATTTAAACGTATGTATGAATAAAAGTATGTTTGTCAGTTTCTGTTGCCCATAAAATAATTATTATTATTATTATTCATAAAATTCTGGCCCCAGAGGAAATCTCCTATTTAATATTCATACATTTAGTCTATTCAAAATAAAATTGTCTAAAGTTCACTTGAAAATTAATTTTCATTTATTATTATTACATAAACATGACAAGATATATTAATGACATATATTAATGACAAGATATAACAAGTACCATTTAAATCGTTTTCCATTTTTCTTGGAAAGAGCAAACTGGATCATCCGAACTAATTGAAATAAAAGGAAAATTTTGCAACATTAACTTTTTACCATCACTAAATACTGATTATTGGGAATTTTATTAATGAGTTGACTGTTTCCGATGCTCTAGACGGCTCTAAAGAAAATTAATTCAATTTATGATTGAGATCAAAAGAACCGCTGGTGATGATACGCGACAATATCTTCCATTAATTATGGTTTAAAGTATTTTATTTATTTATTACTAAACTTTAATTAAATTAAGTAATTGAGTAATGCGTAAATTACCGACGTCACTTACATTAAATTTGAAAATTTACCGCTTTTGTTCCTATAAATTGGTATATTGTATTGAAATAATAATGACACACAAACGTTGTCTTTCACACAGCATCCGCTAATGAAATGTTGGCCACTTCATTAATATTCCGGATTATAATGTATGAAAGCGTACAGCGGCTCGTTAATGGCCCCGGGGTTTTCGGTTGTAACTGTCCAAGTGATAAGATAAAGCGTTTAATATATTTTGTAAAAAATCCAATATCTAGAAAATAGCACGTGCTCAAGCTCTTATTAAAAATCAATTATAGCGTCTTGTCGTCAGCAGATTGTATTTATAATAATCTAACAATTGCTGTGTAATAATTATATGATACTAGCGACCCGCCCTCGCTTCGCTTCGGAAACTGTAATTTATTATTAATTTCTCCACTATTTAATGGATGTTATTATACATAGAAAGCTTCCTCTTCAATCACTCTCTCTATTAAAAAAAACCGCATTAAAATCCGTTGCGTAGTTTTAAAGATTTAAGCATACATAGGGGCAGACAGATATAGGGACAGAGAAAGCGACTTTGTTTTATATTATGTAGTGATATATTAAATTTAAATTTATAATTACCAAACAAGATATGAAATTTCACATTTTATTCGCTTTTCATAATCTTTATATTAATACGTGAAAGCAAAAACTTTGTACCGTAAGTTACTTTGTAACGTTTCTACGAAAATTGTGCGGAGAGCTATAAAATTTCCCACGCTTATAGAGAATGTAGAGAAGGAGTGTAGAATGCTAATACTTATTTTAATTGTGCATAAAAAATACATTATATCAATAAAAAAAAACATTACGCATACTACCATATATTTGACACATACACACACACGCATTTATATTTTTTGTTAATAGTTAAAGTCTGTGGTCAATTGAGAATAGATTATGTAATATTGTTTGCCTTTAATATTATTTGTCTATAGGGCAGTCGTAGCGAAATCTGAGATTATATTATAAAAACTTATTAGCCTTCGACAATAGAAGCATAATAATGTTCAAATTTATAATTTCAAGTAATCATAGTTGAATTTCGACTACTAGGCAGCCACTAGTTTTTATAATAATCTGAAACTGACATTTATAAAATGATATTTAAAATATAATAAGACCAAATTGTTTAAATCGCTTCCGCTCGTAATATGAACCATACAATTTTCAGTACACTATAAAATGTTAGATATTAAATATGTACACACATATAAGCAGCCCCACTTGATCAGCCTTATTACATTTACTGGGCTATTTTGACTTTATCCGAAAAAGTATTTAATGATTCCCTGAACACCATGACATGACTTCTACTACCACTTTTAAGTTGCTCCACTCTTCAAATCAGAATACTCGAATGCTTCGAAAGAATTAGCAGGATAGTGGTTCTAGGAAAGGAAATGTTTTAAGCACCACTTTACTTTTTTTTCTTTTTTTTATTGCTTAGATAGGTGGACGAGCTCACAGCCCACCTGTGAGCGATTACTGGAGCCCATAGACATCTACAACGTAAATGCGCCACCCACCTTGAGATATAAGTTCTAAGGTCTCAAGTATAGTTACGACGGCTGCCCCACCCTTCAAACCGAAACGCATTACTGCTTCACGGCAGAAATATGTAGGATGGTGGTACCTAACCGCGCGGACTCACAAGTGGTCCTACCACCAGTAATTACGCAAATTATAATTTTACGGGTTTGATTTTTTTTACACGACGTTATTCCTTCACCATGGAGGTCAATCGTGAACATTTGTTGAGTACGTATTTCATTCGAAAAATTGGTACCCGCCTGAGATTCGAACACCAATGCATCGCTCAACACGAATACATCGGACGTCTTATCCTTTAGGCCACGACGACTTCAGAACTTACTTCACTTGCACATAGCTCGCACGCAGCTGAAGCTTTCAGAATATGAATATCAATACAATATCTCTACACAATTATGAATTAAGGTCTAAGTACTTAGCGGCATTTTTAAAGCGATAGATATGAGCTCGGGTAACAACGTAACGCCAGTTTTACGATCACAAAACAAAGCGTACGTGCTCACAATACGCCAGAAACATATGAATTGAATAAATTGAAAGCATTTTCGATATGTTCGTAAATATTTTTAATCATCGATATCACATTAAATCGAAATGTTAATCGTTTTGGAACGGTATTATTTACAAGTCTGATAATACATGTCGGCCCGCATCGTTCGTCGGGCCTTTTCATCGCTTTTTACAAGCCATGAAACCGTCGCGCTATCTTATTGGGAAATTTAGCGTGAAACGTTGTCGTCGGTCATTGCGGTTTCACGTTCAGTTTCTTGTATTCGACGCTTTTCCGAATTCAATCAGAATCTAGATACAGTTGAAGTTCACAAGTTCTTTATAGTTCAAATTAAAGTCTTTTCAATTTCACAATAGTTTATTTAAATGTTATAACAAATAAAAAAACAGAAATTTTTGGTTGCATAAAAATAAAATTTAAACATGAGATCGCGAGAAATTGAGACGTGGCGGCGCAAGCGTTTTTTTATTTTCCATACGAGTACTGAATAGGTATCGTTCCTACACAGTACCGTCTTGAGTTTTGGCGAGTCGCAGTTGTGATTTACGGCTACATCTTACATTAAAATTTATCATATTAAATTTACAACTTCGGACTTTTTTTTTATTTTTGTCCTTTTTTTTCTCCACCTATTTATTCACTGGTAGTCTAAGAGGTAATTCCAGTTCGCTATGACGAGTATGTGAGCTCAAGAGGATCCACCTGAGTGAATGTGCTAACACTAGCCCTAGTAAGAGCAGTGCTTCGCAGATTCTACCACCGAATCGCAATCGCGACCCACTGAGAAGATCTAGCGAGAAACTCGGTGGGTTATATCTATGGATTAGTTTGCGCACCGAACTCTTCGTATTCGTCTGGTCTACAAGAGTCGAGAGTGGATCCGACAAAACATATTTTAGGCAACCGTGGTTGGATATGTAATTAGTAGCGGACACGAAAAGGAGGTTACTGTGTCGCGCCGCTTTTTTAATTTAGCATTCTGACGCTTCATTTAGATACTTATGTATCGGTTCTAAATGTAAGTCATCGTTAAGAATGATATTCGTTTCGTAGCACGGTGCTCCAATGGCTATCCTGCAAAAACAATTTTTGTCCTACGTTTAAGACCAGAAAGGAGTGGTCGATTTCACCGCAGACATAAGCATAAAGGTTGGTTAGTTAGCAGTTATTTTTACCAACGCACCTAGAGGCACCGATGTTTTCAGTTAGCAAATAGCGGCATTTATAAACAACGCAATGACTTATCTGGTAGAGCGCTGACAAACAATACCGAACGATTGAGGGCATAACAGAAATCTTATCGAGCAAATGTTCAGGAAGCTTCGACTGTGTGCCAAAGCTGTAGCGTGCGGCGTATATAATATACGCGCGGTAAACGTTTGTTCTCGACAGGGCTTATCCTATAATCTGCAAGTAGAGCGAGCTCTACCGCTTCGTGATCCGACCTTCACGATAATCGTGTTCTCGGAACATTGGTAAGTATATCAAATCTTCGTCGACACTTCGACGTCACTTTAAATTTTTTTGAACGCCATTACACTAGCAGTGGCCATAACAGAGGTCACTGTACTTATCTAACTTGTTCAACGTAAGGATTCGCCCATAGTATCAGCCTGCTAAGATTCTCGCCAAATGTATCGAAGTGTCTATAGTAGTGTAGTAATACAATACAATACTGTGATTTCTAGTGAATTTCAGATTTTTATTTATTAATTTATTGCTTATCTAAGCATCTAATCTAAGTCTAAGTCTAAATGTCCGTCACCCGCCTTGAGACAGAACCCAGTACAATGGATACCCCACCCTTCAAGCCGAAACGCATTCTGCTTCACGGCAGTAATAGGCCAGCTCACAAACCACCCTACCATTAGTAAAGTATGCTTAGCTATTCGCTTAGTCGTTTCTGATTAGGATTTTCCTTGATTCTTATTCTAAAAACCGTAAATGAACCTGTTTAAAAAAGCTAAAATCTAAAAGCTAAAACCTAAAGGATATTATTTAACTTAAGCCCCAGCCCTAACATCTTTGGCGCAAAGCTAACGTGTATCTAAATTCAAATTTGTGGACCAAGGCTTTCGTTTCATACAATATTAGTTCTAATTAGCTCAGTGTGCCAAATCTGTACGTATTAATCTTGAACTGCTATTGCGATATGCGGTAATCTGGCTTTAGTTCATGTCTCAATTATGCCAAATATGTGCTGGCCAAAGCTACTTACATATGACAAACGGTAGATACCATAAGAGGTAAAGCTTACACGGGAGAACAGTTCGACTAGCTATTACGTCTAGTAAATTTGATCGCTTCGATGTTCTAGTGCTCTTGTCAGACTGTACAGGATCCTAGTCAAGTTATTATCCTTGTTATGATATTGGCTATTCGAGGAAACAACATGCTTGATATTATTCTCGTATATGTTTCCTGTATCCATAACACAAGGGTATTCATAGCTTGGTTTTATTAAAATAGATCATATGCATAACATATAGTAAATTCATATGGGTATGCAGATCTTAACTTGTTATATAATAATAAATAATAAATATTTACTAACAATCACGCCACGTTAACTGGTCCCGTGATAAGTTCGTAAAGAACTTGTGTTACAGGTACCAGATAACGGAAATAAATGTAAGATTTTTATTATGCACATACATATATTTAATATACATCCATAACCCTGGAAAAGACATTTATATTTATCATACAAATATCTTCCCTTGGCGGGATTCGAACCCGCGACCACCTTATGTAGTGACCATGTCACTTACCACTACACCAGACGGCCGTTAATGTTAACTTCCACATGACTTCTAAAGCCCTCCTCTAGTTTCTAGCTTAAAAGCACTGGTTAGCAGTTTTGTGGATGTCGTTTATTCAATGGATTCTTCGACTTCAGGTATCAAGGGGGGACAAAGGTCTTGGTATGTATTTTGTCTGCGTTTATTAACTACATCGCAATATGTGTAATACAGCATCAAATGTAAATATCTGTACCGATTTTACTGATTTAAATTACGTTATTTCCGTAATTATTGTCAGCATACGGTTAGCTTCAAATATATTTATAAATTGATCGATTTATTTTCATATATTTAGTGAAAATAATAGTGTGAACGATTCCGAGAATAGTATATAATAGAAAAAACATCTTCTTAGGACATTAAACTACATGTGTGATTCCAAGAAAGCTATACCATTAAAATCCATAATCTCTTGAAGAAGTGTTATAGAAAGCAGTGTTAGTTAATTAGATAATTCCCGTTTTTATTTGTCATCATATTATTAGAAATGTTTCGAGTACTTTAAAGTTTTTGTGGTAACGGATGACCGAGTTTTAATTAGTCTACGCTTCGTCAAACCCGAAAAAAGTAGTTAAATAAATTTATTTTATTTATTTATTTTATTTGTTTAATATATTTTGTACACACAGCTGTTAGAAGGAACACGACAATAAGGATACCGAGAAAAGGGCACTACTTATTTCATGTTGAAATCTCTTCCAGTAGGCCCGCAGAAGGAAAGAAGAATTAGAAACACAAACCTAGTGCATACAGTAAACATTACATATTATTATATTATAATAATATAAACATTAATTATTTATAAAAAAATATTTATTTAAATTAATTTTATTTATATATTATAAAACATGGTGTGTGGTGCTCCAGTAACCACTTAACACCAGGTGGGCCGGGAGCTCACCCAACTACCTAAGCAATAAAAAAAAATGTCACAAAAATTGTGCTGAACCCGAGTTTTTAACGCGAGTCACCCGGTGAATTTCCCGTAAACGACACCGCCTAATGACAGCCTCCACTAATCCCGCTGATCGGCGACATAACTCATAAATTATTCATTAAACAATTAATATCGGATAGGGCAGCAGGTGCCTCGAATAGATCCCTTCAACACTAAGAATTTAATGAATAAACTTTTCAAGTGAAAATAGGCCTCTTGAAAATTTCGTTTCAGCGGATCGGCTTGTAATATTTATGTTTAATTTGGATTTTTTTTTTCATGTTAAGATAGATTTTTTTTATCGATTAATTTGACCGGTAAAGACTTGTGAGTCCGCACGGGTAGGTACCACCTCCCTGCCTATTTCAGCCGTGAAGCAGTAATGCGTTTCGGTTTGAAGGGTGGGGCAGCCGTTGTAACTGTACTGAGATTTTAGAACTTATATCTCAAGGTGGGTGGCGCATTTACGTTGTAGATGTCTATGGGCTCAAGTTACCACTTAACATCAGGTGGGCTGTGAGCTCGTCCACTCATCAAAGCAATAAAAAAAAACATAGATACAGATAGATTTAAAGGTCGCAAGATTTCTTTCATAATTCGAAGTGTGTGGATATATATGTCGTCTGCTCATCAGGTAAAATAATAAATAAATTGATAAAACTGTCACTAACATATTGTTATGCCGGTAAGAGTAACGCCATCTATCGCCGTATATTCGAACAAATATCCAAGGATCTAGTAGCACCTAGAACGCTCGAGAAGTACAACGGAACTACCACTAGAGATGTGTGGAATATTCTCGGTAATTCTAGGGATGAGGTATCGGCTATAAAAGCGTTGTAGAGATGGCACGCAGTCAGTCGGTAATCGGAACTACTCGAAGCGAAACAGCGAACGGATCACCTGAAGCGAAGCGGAAGAAGCGAATTGAGAGTTTTAATGTGTTTGTGAAGCGTTTAAGTGTTGAATACAGTTTTCAGTTGTACTTTGGTGGAACATTTATTTATCCCGAGCCCCAAAGCGTAACAATATTATCTTTAAGATAATTATAAAATACCAGACTTATCCTGATAATTATAGAGACGACTTATTTATGCCATAATACGTAAGCGGAACTATCGACATAATACAAGATACGGTCTTTTGTTCCACCACTAACAACACATATGTCGACAGTGGACCATTGATACGCGATGTTTTATAAATTGCTGTAACTTTTAGGGATTCTATGAGGTACTTTAAGAATTTGACTTCACTGGTAAAGGCGTATGAAAAATTAAAATTAGAAAAAAAAACCTCAGTGAAAATAAGTTTGTTTATATTGAAAGGCCGTAATTCATTTCGGCGTTAGACAGAAAGCGCATTTAAATTTAAATGGAAATCAAAATTCAACAATACTGAAGCTTGTGTATTTTCGGGATTAATTCCTCCATTACTGAACGTTACGATAGATTCAAATGAAATTCTCAATATAAATTATTTATTGTACACGAATTTCAAACGAAAAATGTGAAAACGATTCTCCTAAATTGAATGCTTAATAATATTTATTTAATACTTTGCACCGGCACACAAAAGCATTATAACACAATAAACAAATCGTAATACAACCAATTTATTATCTGTAATTGGCTTTTAACGGGATTTTAGAGTCAGTTATACCTGACAAGAGGCAGAGAGAGCTCCAGCTCCTTCTTGAACAGGTCAAGCCTCAAAGAGCAACGTTTGACTTGTACACATAATAATATACAACCACACTGTACCCCAACTCCGGCTGCCGTATATTTATTTCCGAAAATAATACAGTAAAACTAATGCTTGCAAAATACCTATTATAATAATACGCTTTGATTGACTTTTAGATTAGATATTTTATGACACAGTGTAATACAATAAAAATTAGTCGCCGCGCACGGTCGATTTCACAAGGTAACGCACGTGGTTGTAGTTGGACCAACCTTATTGGCCCAATAAAGGGAATGGGAAATATTGGGCTGCTGGAATCCTCGCGAGATGCATATGTATCTATATGTGACTGTCAACGCCACCCACTAAACGACTCCCCTGCACTCTCATCCGAACGTCCGATCTCACCCAAGACAGAACTCTGTAGGGGCAGCAGGGGCGACAGTGGTCACCTGCCTGTCCGGACATAGCTAGAATAGCCTCTTAGGCTACCAGTAAATAGGTAGGAAATTTATATATAAAAAAATCTTATTCACGTTGCAGCAGTATTACGACTGATTTTACGATTTTTCTACACCCTGTATTAATTTCTATTCAACAACAACATTGTTATGACAACAAAAAAATGGATCTCTGATATCTTTGCACCGTTTCTATACACATGAACATCTTAATCACTGCATTGTTCGTGCTCATACATTCTCCTTACATTATGTGATAGAGTATGTCTACTAATAGTCCATTAAGTTGCCACGGCACGCGATGCCGCCCGATCGGATTGTGTTCCGTATTTAATGTAAGCGACTACGCCATTTGGGGCCATTAAATTGGAACATTCATAGAAAGATTTAAGCACTGGCAACCCGCCCTCGCTTTGCTTCGGAAACAGTAATTTATTATTATTAATCTTATTACATTTTCTTATATACAAATCTGGCCCTGACAGAAAAAACACAACAAAAAAAGATGTATAATATATAAATACATATGGTCAAAATAGCTCACAGATGGCAGATTTTTTCCTTCTTACTTTACACTTATCGATATATTTTTGGTAATTCACACTACACCTTTATAAATTATTGCCTCTGTGTTATTCTGATGTGTGAGTTATATTATTGTAAAGTTTCATCATAATTTATTTAGTAGTTTTTGCGTGAAAGTGTAACAAATATACATCCATACATTCTACATCTAATATTAAACGCGGAAGTTTATAATATTAGACGTGTGGTGACGGTAGTCCGGTAGTGGGCGATGGTGACATCCACCATGTGGGCGCCACTCAGTGGGCGATGGTCACCTTTGCCCACTGAGTTTCTCGCCGGATCTTCTCAGTAGGCCACGTTTCCGATCCGGTGGTAGATTTTGCAAAGCACTGCTCTTGCTAGGGCCAGTGTTAGCAACACTTCCGGTTTGAGCCGTGAGCCGTGAGCTCACCTACATATTATGGTGAAGCTGAAATAGCCTCTCAAGGCTATCAGCGTAGGTAGGGGGAAAAAAATGTCACCATCCCTATACTTAACCTCTTACCTCTACTTAATCTTGTAGGCAGATGAATATGAATTTACCGATGCATCAAATCGCTGGTTTAGTGAAGCTTCATCCAAGATTTACGCAGCATCGGAACTCAGCGTGTTGACCTACTAGTTCAATCCGTGTAGCTTATGTGTTTGCCGGCGATATGCACTCGCAAACACGAATACATTTCAATACACAATTCTACTTGTGTAACGCAGCGTGTTCCATTGTGTTTATTTGCTTTGGCTACTGATATGAAAATTCAAACGTTTAGAATTGTAGTCGTACTAGCGGGTTGAAAGCTCCTTGAAACAAGTGTGTGGATGAAATTTTATGTCATAGTATGAAGTAAAACTTTGGTAAATGCAATGTGCTAAAAACTTTTTGTTCCATCTTTGCTCAGCGTCATAATAAGCCTCCCTTTTTCTACTGGTGGCAGGACCTCTTGTGAGTCCGCACGGGTAGGTACAACCACCCCGCCTATTTCTCCCGTGAAGCAGCAATGCGTTTTGGTTTGAAGGGTAGGGTAGCCGTTGTAACTATACTGAGACTTTAGAACTTATATCTCAAGGTAGGTGGCGCATTTACGTTGAAGATGTCTATGGGCTCTAGTAACCACTTAACACCAGGTGGAGTGTGAGCTCGTCCATCCATCCATGCAATAAATAAAAAATAAAAATTTCAATTAGTTGTAGCTACTTTTGAGGGTCATTGGTTTAAACACCGATATAATATTACTACTGGGCAGCGTGGTATTTCCATGTTTACTTCCAGCTATGGCCTTACATTCATGACGCAGTTACATGGTTAAATAATTAGCAAAATCATCCCATAAAACATTCTAGACTCTTTAACTGCACATAGTTGACCCTACATAACTCCAATATAATAAATACTTCATCAGCCATTTCGCCATGATGTCAAAATTAAACCTCTCAAAATGTAAGACTAAAGAGCATTTCCTCAAATCGAAAGAGAAGCTATTATTTATAACTACATAGTTGAAATAAGTCTTCACCCAATAAACTTCATCCAGCGTAAATCCGGACGAGAGTGCCAACGCTAGGAACGATGCTTCGCTCATTAAATAAATTACTTCCAAGTCGACGATAAACCGGGGTACAGCTCGCTTCTGATAATATTTCACTGTGAAACGGTCGGTATTAAAAACGCTAACGCGACACGAATTTCTGTTCAATTTTTGTTCGGCTGGTATGCAATAGAGTGTTGTGAATATTTTTGTTCATAAAAATACCATGTTAAACGCAACCAGTTTTAGAATTGAGAACTGTTAGACAACGAGTAGAATTTTAATTTAAGTATATACTCGTATGTGGCTGTTGTTCTTGGCGGTTAAAAAACGCAACACCAGCTGAAAAACGTAACACAATATGGTCCTTCGAGTCGGATATGAACGAGCGATCTATGGATATACAGTCCACGCAACAGTCAACCGAACACGACAAATGAAGCGAAAGCGTGACACCGTGAAAGCACCTAGTGAATGTGAGCCGCAACTACTCGTCAAACATCGGCTAACTTTAGGTGGTATGCTTCGACAGAGCCAGGTATAACTGACTCTAAACTCCCGCTAAAAGGCAATTTAAAATTATTTTTTTATTATACATGATAATAAATTGGTTGTATTACGATTTGTTTATTGTGTTACAATGCTTTTGTGTGCCGATGCAAAGTATTAAATAAATATTATTAAGCATTCAGTTTAGGAGAATCGTTTTCACATTTTCGTTTGAAATTCGTGTACAATGAATAATTTAAAATACATATTTATGTATACACCGTGAAGGGGATCATTTACAAAGATTAAGCTTTCTAATTATTTTATAATTTCAGTTAAGCCACTACAAACACAAGGATTTGGTAGAGCCTCTGTACTCAAATGAATTAGATAGTGAAAAAAGCCAGGGTCGATTTGTGATTTGCGGGCATACCCATAAAGATGTACCAATTTACAAGTTAGAGTTAAACATTAAAAACATTATTAAGCTTTAAAAAACTGAAATCATGGACTATATTACTGACTGTAGGGCGTCTTATAAAAAGGCGGTCTTGTAGGCTACCAACACAACAATTTCATATTAATTTCTTTTTTTATTGGTTAGTTGGTTGGATGAGCTCACGGGCTACCCGGTGTTAAGTGGTTACTGGAGCCCATAGACATCTCCAACGAAAATGCCACAACCCATCTTGACACATGAGACAAGTCTCAGATCTACAGTACAACGGCTGCCCCACTATTCAAACTCGAATAAATTACCGCTTCCGGCTTTTAGGTTTAGATACACTTATTTTATTTTATTAGGTTTATTTATTGATATCTATACTAATATATAAATCTACAGTGGTATTTACGGATGTTCCGTTATAACTACTGAACCATGCATCCGATTGACTTGAAACTTGGTATCCATGTAGAAAATACATGTACTTAATGGATAGGCTAATACTTATATGAGTGTTGGACTCCCTATACCAGTTGCGGGGGCGTTAATGATGAGAATATTTCTGGGGGTGAGAAATGATAACGTTAATTTTAAATGCCCAGCGAAGCGGACGGGTACAGCTAGTTATTTTATATAACAATTACTTATAAGGCATCAGGTTAAAAAATTCAATTTATAAAATTCGTGCCTAATTTGTTAAATAAGGTTTTCAAATTTTACATTTAGAATCTTAGCGCAAAACTTTCACGCATAGATCGCTCGGTACCGTGTATTGAAACATTCATCAACTACTCACTATCAAACTTGCGACAAATACGTCATTTCCCAAGGCCATAGTTACACAGTCGACTCTCCGAGGAGGCAACCTAAATCTCCTGTTATTAATGAGACAAGTTTTAATTGTGCCGGCGCAGTGTGTTCCCGCCCATTGTCAGGTTACGCAAGGAAAAACGGGAATTCACTATCAGACTTGTTGGCGAGCTTGTTACGGCATGTTCACAATAGCAAATATCCCCTAATAATAGGTTGATTTTGAAGTTCTGTTCAAATAATGGGCATCACGTTGTCAGCTTGGCGATAATTGTTTTACAACTACCCTAGAAACTAAGAGAAAGGGTTGAAGTTTGATGTCACATTGTTTTCTCAGCAAATGGTTCTTGGATGTCAATCTATGTATTGTCTGTATACGAATAAAATTGAATTTATCGTTTCTTACTAACAAGCACTTTATTGTGTCGTTCCTGATTTATATAAGTACACTAAAATGAACTGGTGGTAGAACCTCTTGTTTGCCCGGACGGGTAGGTATCACCGCCTTGCCTATTTCTGCCGTGAAGCAGTGTTGCGTTTCGGCTTGAAGGGTGGGGCAGCCGTTGTAACTGTACTGACCTTGGAACTTATATCTCAAGGTGGGTGGCGCATTTGCGTTGTAGATGTCTATGGGCTCTGGAAACCACTTAACATCGGGAGGGCTGTGAGCACGTCAACCCACCTTAGCAATAAAAAAAAAGAATACTTTAATAATCACTCATGGGTTCACACCCAGTAAGATGAAATTTTTACATCATATAACTCTTGCAGTTTTCAATAGATGCAATTCAGCATTTTAACGCTTCTATGTCACACACTTCGACGACACTACGTTGTTGTTGTCCATGGGCCTCGGTAACCATTTTCATTAATGTAAATGCATTAACACAATGGAAGCTCTAATAGAAGATCAACTACAATTAATTTTATAAAAGAAACAAACATTATGTTGTAAGCTTAGAATCAGAATCGTCAGGCCGTGAATATCCAGCATCATGCGGTAGAGTTTTTGCGAATTCAGACTGTGATTCTTTTTGTTTTTTACGCACCTGTCATACTTTTTAGGCGCTGGCGATACGAAAGTATTCCCAAGCCCTGGAACGCAAACAGGGGAATAAAAAAGACGCTTTACACCGCGAACAAAACTTTTTGCGTGTTCGGATCGAAGGGAGAAAGATACAAAAAAAAAAAACTTTGAAAACAGGAGTGCACTTTTTGGCACATATTTTATCGCGTGCGTTGCATACGATCCTTGCAGTTTCAATCGATGGAATTTATAGTATTTTAACGCTTCTATGTTACACACTTCGACGACACAACGTTGTTGATGTCCATGGGCTCCGGTAACCACTTAGCATCAGGTGGACCGTGAATTCGTCCACTCACTTAAGGAATAAAAAAAAGATATATCTACATGAATAATAAAACAGTTTATTCAGCCCTCCTTTTAAATTTACAATATTTAAATGCAAAAAGCACACCGCTTTTTACTGCCAAGTTTCTCTTGCAGTCAAACCTAATCGGGTTAGCGAAATGTAGTTCTTTTTTACTCAAGTTTAACGGATGGCCGGCTCGCGTTTCTCGGTCCGATTTTTACTACGATTCCAATATTACTACTGACGGTTTTAAAATTAAATGATTTGAAAAGCTTTTACGTTAACGGAGCAAGCATTGCAGTACAATAAGCTTCGTATGAAGGAAAGAAATTTAATGGTTTTTACCGAGTCTAGTGCTCCAAAGGGCCTTTAACATAAAAATGAGAGAGAATTAGGATTATCTAAAATTGGAGGAGAAGAAGATTTAAATGATAATCGCTAAGAAGGGTTCAAATATAATTGAAATGCCGCATGTCTTAAATGAATGTCTGCATTCGTGCTGCGATGTCCATGGTCTACAGTGAACGAGGTAGACCAAAGGCCCTTTAAATCAACTATGTTCTTAAAACACCATCCAAATTACTAGATCTGATTTCAAGAATGTATTTCTTTTTTGCTTACCTACTAGTAGCCTCAAAATACAAATACAAAATACAAAAATACTGTATTTTTAAAAGCGAGTCAAAACAATACAATGATTGGAGTCTCCTTTTAAGCGTGCAAGCCTGTACTAGGAGACTCCGCTCTTCCATAAAAAGCACTTTGTATACCACAATACTACCAATTATATATAACAAATGTGTGTGTGGGTGTGGGGGTGTGTGTGTGTGCGCGTGAGTTTATTTGAATCCTCAAAGCCTCAAAAGGCTAATCTTCGTCATGACTCACGGGGCTTAACCTGAAAGGATTTGCTAACATCTACCCTAGCAAGAACAGTACTTCACGGAGTCTACGACCGGATCTAAATCGCGAACCACTGAAATGATCCGGCGAGAAACTCAGTGGGTTCAAGAATACATATCAGACATTCCTTATATCGCTTTATACGACCTTTTGAAACTTAGTATACGATATACTAGAAATACTAATACTAGAACTTTATCGTCATCTAAACTTTTTTTTTTATTGCCCTTGTAGGCAGACGAGCATACGGCCCACCTGATGGTGAGTAGTTACCGTCGCCCATGGACTTCAGCAATGCCAGGGGCAGAACCAGGCCGCTGCCTACCGCTTAATACTCTCCACAAGCCTCGTTTGAAGAAGGACATGTCATAGCGCTCGGGAAGCACCATGGAGGGGAGCTCATTCCATAGCCGGATGGTACGTGGCAATAACGCTACGTTAATAATATAGTTTTAAGAGACAATCCATAAATCTTATTTTTATTGTCTCTACCAACATTCGCAAAGATATTTTGCTTCTGTATCCTCTAAAATTGTTAATTTAAGCACACAGCACAGTAAAAACCTGAAACACCTGAAAAGGCTTAATCTCATGCATATGATAAAGAAAAGATTAGAACATGAATATTTAAATTGTGGGTACCGTAGTTCGTAAGCACACAGCTAAGCCGCAAACGCTTATAAATTTTCTGGACATAGCATTCGTCTCTGCCAAGCGCCTTGTCCGACATTTCAACTAATAAAGTTTTCGTCCCTTGAGGACTAAGATATCAGTTACACCGAAAACCTGCGAGATAAAACTCCACGCAAGTTTCTGTTATGCTAAACACGATCCTTTGTCTTGGACCTTAAGTCGTTACTTAGTGTCTCCAGTTGAATTCTAAATGTAATTTACTTTCATTTCAAACAGTTGTAATGCAACTATGTGATCGTTGAAGATGGCCGCCGTAAAATGGAAGGTATGAAATACTTATACAATGCTTATTATTTATTTAAAACTAGCTGACCCGGTAGACTTCGTAGTGCCTCAATCGATAAATAAAAGACCTAAACTTTTATATAAAATAAACATAAAACAAACAAAAGGAATCCGTCCGACGGGGGACACATCAAAGGAAAAACATATTTTTTTTTTAATTTATTTAATTCCGAGCATTTTCATATTTAACTACCTTTTAAACCTTCTCTGGACTTTCATAAGTAATTGAAGACCAAAATTAGCCAAATCGGTCCAGCCGTTCTCGAGTTTTAACGAGACTAACGAACAGCAATTAATTTTTATATATATAGATAACTGATCAATAGTGAAGTAATTGAATGACAAATAAACTTTAGAGAGGCACTTACGCATTTATTAATTATATTCGATAAATTGCGTGGCTCAAATGTGCTTGTCCAAAACCTGTGTCGTCACGAAACTCCAATTCAAACGAAATAATCAAGGCAATTTATAACATCAGTGGTCTGTGTCACGAAAACTGTCAAGTAAACACAAAGTAAAAGTAATTTTAATATTGCCTATAATTGGCAAAAACAAAAAAAATATATAAGATGCTAAAAAAACGTTTTTCAAAATAATATGATCATTATATTCCAATTTCCAAATAGCAAAAAGGCCATTATCACGTATCGCCCAAGTTCAAACAAAAAATCTCTCAAGGAATCTGACTTTTATTACCTACTATCCATATGATCCATTTAGAACACAGCTACTTCGCGATTGATAAATAGACATAAAAATCCTTATTTTATGTAGTCACAACTGAAAAATATAGAAAGATTTTGATAGTAAACGTGTGCAAAAAATGTATCTACTACGGAAACATAATAATATGGAGAACATTAGATATTATGCTACATAAAAAAGCGGACGGTTAGCGCGGTATGGACATGTGATGCGTAGAGAGTAGATGCATGTGACTAGGAGATGTATGGAAATGGTAGTGCAAGGTAGAGGGGGAAGAGGTCGACCGACGAAGACATGGATGGAGTGTGTTAATGACGATATGAGAGAGAGAGGAGTGAGTGTTGAGATGACGGCTGATAGAAGAGAATGGAAGAGAAAAATTAGTTGTGCTGACCCCACCTAGTGGGATAAGGTGGAGAAAAAGAAGAAGAAGCTACATGATGAAAGAAAAAAAAAAGAGTTAATTTTTATTTCATAATTTTACGGTGTGATATACTTTATGAACGTAAGCAAATGGAAGCTGAGGGTACAAAGAGCCACGAAGGGCTTTCAAGGACACGACCTTCAGCAATGAAGTATTCGACTAAGAATAAGATAGTTTATGAGATAGTTCAGCAGCCGGAGTCTATGAACGTAGCGAGAACGCGGTTTGAGTTGAAGACAAGAAGTAACCATCCATCCATCCATTCAAACCATCAAATCATAACACAGCGCTTGCTTGGTGACAAGATAGGCCTACTCATACACTACCAGTAATAAATTCAGAAATTTGAACCTAGCACAACAGTAAACAATATTATGTCTGAATTCAGCTGTACTATTATTGCCCTTGTAGGCAAACGAGCATACGGCCCACCTGATGTTGAGTGGTTACCGTGGCCCATGGACTTCAGCAATGCCAGGGGCAGAGCGAAGCCGTTGCCTACCAGTTTTAGTCAAAATTATCGTATTAAGCCGTATTCACAAGCAATATCATACGATATCGGTTTCGAAATTATTAAGCCTCATTTTATCGTTTTTAGACATTTAACCTTCGCCTCGCTCAGCCGAGGACACGAAGCGAAAATGTGAACGAATAAATGACATCACAAACACATAAGTCTATATAAAGGAGCAATCATTTCAGTTGAATCGCGCTGGAATAACGCAGAGGTACGCACATTGGGAGACGTGTACTTACAAGATTGAAGAACGGCGAACTAAGCTCTTTGATTGTTTCAACATAATATATAACATTTTTAAAGTTAAACCAAAAACAAACATTGGATTTGACACATTATAAAAAAACTTTTTTTTCAATGTGCGTAGCATGAGTATAAATTAGTCGACAGTGGGGTCGATGACCTTACGTGACGCGGGGGAGCGTACGCCCATACTTAAATTCAGGGACCAATTCACAATGCCCTTTCCAAAACAATAAGTACTGTTACGCCAGTAAGAGTAACGCCATCCATCGCCGAATATTGGAAAGAATATCGAAGGATCTAGTAGCACCTAGAACGCTCAATAAGTACAACGCCATCTATTGTCAGATAGCAGGAACTACTACTAGAGAAGTGTGGAATATTCTCGATAATTCTAGGGATGAGGTATCGGCTATAAAAGCGTTGTGGGGATGGCACACAGTCAGTCAGTAATCGGAACTACTCGAAGCGAAACAGCGAACGGATCACCTGAAGCGAAGCGGAACAAGCGAATTGACACTTTTAAAGTGTTTGTTGAGTGTTTTAAAGTGTTTGTGAAGTATTTAAGTGTTGAATACAGTTTTTAGTTGTTCTTTGGAGAAATTTTATTTATCCCGAACCCTCAGCGCGTAATAGCACTTATCTTCGGCGAAACAAATAAATGTAGATAGCTAGGGATTAGTTGTCTCAACCGCGATGGTATATTTTTAATACAATTTGACGGTAGGCAGCTGCTATGGTTGCCAATCAAAAAGAAAGTCGGCCATCCAGACCATGAGTATCGCACGACAAACGTCACAGTGCGTCTCACTTTACGGATGTTAATGGCTGCTATTTGACGCAAGACATTGACAAACGCCGAGTCCTTAACACGAACGCTAACTGGTTAACCCTTGCTATCTCCGAGCTGAGATATCAGTTACTTGCACTTGTTACGCGAGGCCGATACAAAGATGATACGGTTTTGTAGTTGCTTATCATTGTTCACGAAATGAGGATTTTATTTTTTTGTATAGAATTTATAGATGAAACTAGTCGTAGGATGCGTTGTGACAAAAATACCATTATCGTGCCTATTTCTAGTGGAAAAGAAATGAAAGTAGCTTTTCTTTTCAGCAGCAGCTTATCTACATAAGTAAAAATTTCTACCTCATGTTTTTTTATTGCTTATATGCGTGAACGAGCTCACAGCCCACCTGATGTTAAGTGGTTACTGGAGCCTATAGACATCTACAATGTAAATGCGCCACTCACCTTGAGATATAAGTTCTAAGGTCTCAGTATAGTTACAACGGCTGCGCCACCCTTCAAACCGAAACGCATTACTACTTCATGGCAGAAATAGGCGGGGTGGTGGTACCTACTCGTGCGGACTCACAAGAGATCCTACCACCAGTAAAAGATAAGAAAGATAAGATAGAATAAGCAGTCATACATGTTTTAGTATTCATAGGTTCCAGTATTTACTCGAGACAAAGCTACGCATGCTACTAGCTACATGAATAAAAATCTCGGGTACTACGACGTAGGCACTCTACGGCGTAGCGAGCTCTACAAAATACAAACACGTTATTAAAAATGAAAACTTGGAAGGAACATCTGCAGAATGTAACGTTTTGAGATCAAAGCGACGCTAATCAGTAGATGGGATCAAAGAAGGGATTAAAGTAAACGTTTATAAAGAGACTAATGACTGTATAAGGCGGAGTTAGCATTTTCAAATACGCTGTTATAAGCTTTGCCTTAAATACTCCAATTAAGGTGATTCATACGGGTATTTGCTGGAGAAATTATTGAGTTGGGCGACGAAAAGCTACTGGTTTATTGAAGTGATTTTGCTGATATAATTTAGTCACTAGTCGTGGTCGTGTTCGATGGAAGGTGCGTAAGACGGTGCATTATTCCTGCTTCGTTTCGGAAGCACAGTTGCTTACTAATCTTCTTTTTTTTTAGATAGGTGAACGAGCTCACAGACCACCTGGTATTAAGTGGCTACTGGAGCCCATAGACATCTACGACGTAAATGCGCCACCCACCTTGAGATATCAGTTCTAAGGTCTCAGTATAGTTACAACGGCTGCTCTACCCTTCAAACCGAAACGCATTAATGCTTCATGGCAGAAATAGGCAGGGTGGTGGTACCTACCCGTGCGGACTCACAAGAGGTTCTATCACCAGTAAAAATAATCTATTTTCTAAACCAGTAATCTATTTTCCCTATGTCGTAATAAGTTGTTCTTATCAAAATGACGAGCTTGAAGTTTCGTCTAGTCTTGTTCCTGCTAATAGGGACGAGGGGTCACTTTGTGGTAACAATAGGCTCAACAGTCAAACCTACCACAGTTTACTTCATGTTGTAATCAACTCATTAAACGATATATTCCCACAGACTTATGATTATTGCTCAATCAACGTTAATTATTGATTGATAGTAATAATTAAAATGACTGAATGCGCTTTAATGATTATACACAGCTGATTCATGAACTAGCGACAGTACAAGCTTTTTTTTTTATTGCTTAGATGGGTGGACAAACTCACAGCCCACCTGTTGTCAAATGGTTACTGGAGCCCATAGACATATACAGCGTAAATGCGCCACCCACCATGAGATACAAGTTCTAAGGTCTCAAGTATAGTTACAACGGCTGCCCAACCGAAACACATTCTGCTTTCACATTTGCTAAGTACGTATTTCATTAGAAAAATTGGTACCCGCCTGCGGGATTTGAACACCGTTGCATCGCTCGATACGAATGCACTGGACGTCTTATCCTTTAGGCCACGACTAACTATTTTTTTTTCGAAACACAGCGAATAGATCAAAAGAAATTTAATTTCGAAGGTATGTACGCGGTATGAAGGTGGTATAAATAAATACCAAGTCATCAATGCTTCTACTACAAGAAAAGTAGAGATTATTTATGTAAAGTTAATTGAAGGTTAGTGAGTGAAAGGGATATAATAAATATTTAACAGAATAGAGATAAGAAGTATTAGTATCAAAAATACTATGTAATACTGTACTTTATTATTAGTGTTAGGGCCGTGTTCTGGACCTTAGGCACTACGATCTTACTGGCTACTACGAAGCACAGATTTTCAATTTGAAGGGGGTATTTTATGTCTGTGGAGGGTAGAGGCATTCAGTTGCAATGTCTTTGAGGATCAGACAAAACATAAGAAAGATCCATCATTTGCTCATCAAATTTTCACATATTTCTACTGATTGCTTAATTTCTATTTTATCTGAAAATGTACATTAGAAATAATCTTGCACTAGTAAAAATAATTCTACCAACTTTTGCCCAAAAATTAGTAATAATGGATTAATAGTACAGACAACCTCCGTACATAAATAAAATACTCCGTATATAAATAAAAAATCCGTATATAAATCCTTCGTATATACTTTTACTGGTGGTAGGACCTCTTGTGAGTCCGCGCGGGTAGGTACCACCGCCCTGCTTATTTCTGCCGTGAAGCAGTAATGCGTTTCGGTTTGAAGGGTGGGGCAGCCGTTGTAACTATTCTGAGATCTTAGAACTTATATCTCAAGGTGGGTGGCGCATTTACGTTGTAGATGCCCATGGGCTCCAGTAACCACTTAACACCAGGTGGGTTGTGGACTCGTCCACCCATCTAAGCAATAAAATATATATTTATAAATAAAACTTCCGGTTTCGACTTGGGATTTCATATCGAAGCGTCTATGAGAATCGGTAACAGCTGAACATCTTTTTAAATGTATTCATTTGATACACGCGCGCACTGTCGTGCTCTAATACCTGTACGGATAGACAGACACGTTCCATTCAGTAGCACAATAACCGATTCACGAGCGACCCACTTCCCGCGTTACTGTCTGCTCAGTGTAACAAGTTTTTCTTATTATTATTATTAGCTTACGCTGGGATATGACGTACGTGATAGAGAAAATGAAACTACCTTCATTTCTAAAACGATTAGACATTTGAAGGGTATTCAATTTATTTCGAATTATGTACAAATTAATGTTTATAGATTATCATTATCTATTTTATCTACAAAAATAAAAAGGAATTGCTGTTCGTTAGTCTCGCTAAAAGTCGAGAACGGCTGAACCGATTTGGCCGAACCGATTATTTGTGGAAGTCCAGAGAAGGTTTAAAAGGTAGATAAATATAAAAATGCTCGGAAAATAAATAAAAATAACAATTTTGTTTTCCCTTTCATGTGTCCCCCGTCGACGGATTACTTTTGTTTATTTTAAATTTATTTTATACAAAAGTTTAGGTCTTTTATTTATCGATTGAGGCACTACAAAGTCTGCCGGGTCAGCTAGTTCTTAATAAAACTTATATTTCGTAAGTCTGTATGAATGCCATCGAGTTTTAGTAGCATTCAAAAATAGAAAGAAGCTACACCTTTTAACCCGTAATCATGAGGCAATGCAATTTATTCCAAAATTGAGACAAAACTCGTCCAACATGTACATACGAAGGCTTAAAACAATTCATTAAATTAACTCTATTGGTTCTCATTGCACTGAACAAAGGGGCTCGGACAAAATAGCACTCAAAATCTTCGTTAAATATGCTTCATAAGAGAATTATACGCTCTACGAAGTATAAGCTCTACCAGCATACCACAAAATTACTATATAGTGCCATCAAATAATTGATTTGTGACTCTTAATCAGAACAGCTTAATACGGTTCATTTCCCGTCTGCATTCATGCATTGTTTAAATATTTAAACGATATATTCCCACAGACTTATGATTATTGCTCAATCAACGTTAATGATTGATTGATAGTAATAATTAAATGTCTGAATGCGCTTTAATGATTATACACGGCTGATTCATGAACTAGCGACAGTACAAGCTTTTTTTATTGCTTAGATGGGTGGACGAACTCACAGCCCACCTGTTGTCAAGTGGTTACTGGAGCCCATAGACATATACAGCGTAAATGTGCCACCCACCTTGAGATATAAGTTCTAAGGTCTCAAGTATAGTTACAACGGCTGCTCCGCCCTTCAAATCGAAACGCATTACTGCTTCACGGCAGAAATAGGCAGGGTGCTGGTACCTACCCGCGCGGACTCACAAGAAGTCCTACCACCAGTAATTACGCAAATTATAATTTTGTGGATTTGGTTTTTACTACACGATGTTATTCCTTCACCGTGGAATTCAACCGTGAACATTTGTGAATAACGTATTTCATTAGAAAAATTGGTACCCGCCTGCGGGATTTGAACACCGTTGCATCGCTCGATACGAACGCACTGGACGTCTTATTCTTTAGACCACGACTAACTGTTTTTTTTTCTTAAAATACAGCGAATAGATTAAAAGGAATTTAATTTAGAAGGTATGTACGCGCGTATCAATTATTAGGTCTCCCGTGACGAACATCAAACACCGCCCGAGCACAAAGCAAACATAGTACAATCACCGTTTCAGTAGAACTTTAATAAATAATAAACTATTCAAGTACATTCGAGCACCTTTTGAAGATCAAACCTTTCATTTATTAAGCAGCACGGAGGTCAAATAAGGGTGTGGTCTCGGTTTATTTATCGAAAAATTACTTTTCCAACTGAATGAATAAATTTATGAACCCTTTCATATTTATTTGTTGATAACATAAAATAACCATATAAAAATGAAGACATTATGTTTCGTTACGTTGAAACTATTACAATATAGATATTCGAGAGGAAATGAGATTCTTATACAGCGCACAGCGTTTATTTTATACTAAACCAAAAAGCTAACTAAAATAAAATTAATTAAAACTAATTTCACGATTTAACCCCGAGTTTGTTAATGTCATTCAGATGTTTCGAATGTTTTCCTTTTTTTTATGGCCCTTGTAGGCAGACGAGCATACGACCCACCTGATGGTGAGTGGTTACCGTCGCCCATGGACTTCAGCAATGCTAGGGGCAGAGCCAAGCCGCTGCCTACCGTTAACTAACCTACGGCCTTTTCATAGTCATGAATGTCTGATCATGGCCACGTCAACTGAAAACTCGAGATTAAACTGTAAAAACTCTCCACCATCAGCTATAGTCATTACAAGTTCGTGCAGCCTAAAGGATAAGACAACCCGTGCACTCGTATGGAGCGATGCAATTTTACCGGTGTTCACATCCCATTAGTTCTTTAGAAAAATAGGTATCTGCGGCGAAACGTAATGTGGGTAGGCGACCCACAAGATGGACCGATGACTATTGAGGTTCAAGGATCCGCTAGATGCAGTCAACGCAAGACCGGTGTTTCGAGACTTGAGGGAGGCCTACGTTCAACAGTGGACCTCTATGAGTTGAAAGATAGATAGATAGATAGAGAAGAAGATATAATACTTAACTAGCACATGATGACGATAATTTTCACGATGAAGGAATAGTATTGTGTTATTAAATCAAACGAATAACAATTATAGTTTTCCTAATCAGAGATGGTAGGGCATCTTGTGAGCCTGCACGGGTAGGTACTATTACTTAAGTCATAGTCATAGTCCTCCCCTATAACACCAGTTAAAGGGATAAAATTTACATTTTTTCCCAAATACGTAGAAAGTAAGTAAATATTGTCATAAGAAAACTAAAATTTGAATCCAGATCCGAACCGCAGCACCGAACCAGCAACTCGATACGAGCTAACGGAATTAGGCCACTTCTGAGTGAACTTTATAGTGTCCCAGTTTAGTTAGTAATAGTACACTCCTGATTAATTTAGTGTAAAAACGACTTTTCATTTATTATTACCGATAAATTACACGTAAAGTGACACATCTTTAGTGACAGGATCAATTATGAGTGACAGTAAACAGATTAATGCTCTTCTTAATGCTGCTAATTACAGCTTAATGCTGCTAATTACAGCTCTTCCAGCAAGTTATTCTTTATGGAATCTTCCATTGACTCAGAGGTAGGTGCCCAGCAGGGCGATCCTCTTGGCCCATTAATTTTTAGTCTTGCTATCCACAGCATTATAAAGACCGTCAAGTCACCTTTAAACCTATGGTATTTAGATGACGGCACAATAGGTGGTCCCCCAGATTCCGTGCTAGACGACATCAGACTTTTATTTCCGAAGTTGCGAGATGTCGGCTTGGAACTCTCCAGAAAGCAGCCTTTGATCTCAGATTAAATTACTTCTCGTGTAGGCGACCGAAAAAACTTTACGAATATTTCAATAGATTTAATCTCAGAATAATACGAGCCATTTTTTTTTTGTTAATACATTATTATACATTTCTGTATTCTATTTTTTAATATCTTTCAGGAGACGGATTTGTAACGATATTACTTTTTATTGTCTTATTCTTGTAAAGGGAAATTTTATTATATTGTCCTTAATGCGATTAGAGAAAGGTATTGTTCTAAAGGAAATGTCTCGTGAATTTCGCATTTCTTCGGCTATTATTTTGATTTAATGTTTGAAATGCGCAAAAATTATTACGTCTCGTAGAACGCGACAGCGTGGCTATTTGTTTGAGAACGACAATGAAATATAGAAGAGAACCTTTGATATATTTTAAAAGGAATTCCGATCATGATGTTTTATTTTTATTTTATTGCTTAGATGGGTGGTCGAGCTCACAGCTCACCTGGTGTTAAGTAGTTACTGGAGCCCATAGACATTTACAACGTAAATGCGCCACACACCTTGAGATACAAGTTCCAAGGTCTCATTATAGTTACAACGGCTGCCTCACCCTTCAAACCGAAACGCATTACTGCTTCACGGCAGAAATAGGCGGAGTGGTGGTACCTACCCGCGCGGACTCACAAATGGTCCTACCACCAGTACACAGAAATACACAGTAGACCACAGGGTGTAATGTAAGCATGGACAAAGCCTTTTGTTCAATAAATATAACGTGGTTATTTCTATAGTGTAAACACAAACTAATAATAATTTGCCAATCGAACTAATTGTAATTTTAATTATCGCACACATCGGCAGCTCCAATCTAAATCGTAGACAGTTGATATATTGTCATAAAAACAATAATTATTCATACCAATATTAAAAATGCAAAGTGTGTTAGTTTGCCTCTCTTGTCCAAACGAAGCCAACGGATTGACATATTTTTTTATAGTGATAGTCTTAGGTCGGGAGAGTGACATAGGCTACCATTTGTCTCGAAAAAAAAAAATTTATTCCCACGAGAAATCACACTGACACTTTTCCTTGATCACGGACGAATCCGCGGGTAACGGCTGGCTTATGAATAAATCTGCAATAATGAAAATAGATTTAAAGGCTGCATTATCACGGCTCAGGCTAGACACCTCTCCATTTATTCACATGGCAGTCCTTGACATCTTGGTTCTCACCACCAACAGACGTCAACTTTTTGTAAGACGTTCTATTATCCTGTACCTGTAGGTATTACATTCCTGCCAATACTAGCAAGCAATCACGCGTTCCGTCTTGAAAGATACAATGAAGATTTCGTTTCACGTCTCAAGGTGAGTGTCGGTCGTAATCTCTATGAACTCTGAAAA
The DNA here is from genome assembly GCF_030269925.1 of Bombyx mori. Lineage (NCBI taxonomy): Eukaryota > Metazoa > Arthropoda > Insecta > Lepidoptera > Bombycidae > Bombyx > Bombyx mori. Next base: position 14,095,984 of record NC_085115.1, on the reverse strand, counting down.
ACATATGTAGCCAGTTTGGCTATGAGCTCTTCTGTACATCTTTGGCATTAAAAATTTTAGTATTGAACATCGAAGTATTTTAAAGAAGAAGAAGCCCATTGTATTCGTACCGCGAGATGCGACTACTGGTGTTCGAATCGCGCAATCGAAGCCAGAGTCTTTCAACAATCCACGACAAAAAAACACGCAACGTTACCTTGCCCCCTGCCGGCCTCGGGGGAATTCCCTCATCAGTGACTCTGATGCGGATTGTTGAGCACCAATTGGATACAGACGGATCAACTGCGACCAAAAAAAATACCAGCTTAGTATAAATAAGAACTCTAAAACAATTCAAGTTACATTCGAACGAAATTATTTCACAACCAGAAACTATATGAAATTCAAACTGATATTGTTTTGGTAGCCGGCAGGTCCTTGACCCTTCGAAACTGGGTTGGTTTGTAAAGGCACCGATGTAAATTAAGGAGGCCGCTGTTTGTGTACACGCACCGATGATCAATGACCGCGGGACTTCCTCAAAAGCTGGAAATGAAAAGCCGTGAATAGGTCCCAAACATTGATTAAAGAAAAAATTCGGATGTGGCATTGATACATTTTATTTCTCGTTTGAACTTCAGTGGTTACCTCATAAATATTGCAATTTGAGTTGAGCGGAGTTGATTTTTTTTTAAGAAGGAAGGATTACTGGTGGCCCGTAGGCCTTTCCAGATTCATCAGGACAGGTGGACGAGCGTGGGCTTAGCGAGGAGGGGTGGGCTTTGCTAACAGCTGGTCAAGCGCCTCCGAAGGAGACCTAACGGCTCAAGGGCAACTACTTCATGAATGCAACTACCGCTACTATCGGACCGAAATCGAGATCGGGCGAGAAACTTAGCGGGCTGAGCGCCATGTTGTTTTGTCGCCATTGATATTTTTAAATCCTTTGACGTTCAAAGAACAATAAAAACTTTGTTCAAATTAGCTTGTATTGCCAGAAAAATATCTATTTGCTATGCAACCACACTGATTTTATTAATAAGAAACGAATAAATATTAATATGAAACTTTACTCATTCCTAGTATTACTCCTATTCGCCAGTACTTATCATTAGAAAATACCTTATTCGACTAAACATTAAATCGAATTTAGTAGAATATATTGTGTTCTAGAAAATTCTTCAAATTCAAAAATGATAATAACTAAAATACCACATCGCCTTTTCGTACAAAATCAATGGAACTTGATTGTTGAATGCAAATGCGATTATCGATTGAGCGTGATTTGTGTGCGACGTTGTCTCGGGAATTACCTATTTTGTAAAATTATTAGATTAAAACGTTGTAGTAAGCATTCGTGCCGTAAACAATTAATATTGAACGTAAGTCTTAATAACTGTACTACTAAAACAAAATTTGTAATGTTCCACGCTAAAATGTAAGGAAGTACAAATGTGATGAATAATAACGCTATTAAATAAATTCGTAGAATTAGATTCGAGTCGATAAAACTATTCGTAGACTGGTTCTTATATACAGGCAGGACATTAGAATTGGAAATAATCGTATCTAATTAATCTGGCAAAGTGGAACATCCGACGAAAGATATTAAGGTCGTTTAGGAAGCAACTTTTGTCCCACTTTTGAATCCAATGTGATTGAGGTGATTAAAGTCTCTCAATTACGCTACTTCGATATCTAGAATGGATGGAAGACCATGTCATGAAGAGATTAACATGTTGTTGTACGAATCAAAACCATCAGACAGTTGAAATACTAGTAGCTCGCAGTTTTCGGAGTCCAAGAGTACAAATGCAGTTAGTAAATAATGAAAATAAAATTACCACAAATTACGAAATTTGTTAAGTTTTTTTTTATGGCTTAGATGGGTGGACGAGCTCACAGCCCACCTGGTGTTAAGTGGTTACTGGAGCCCATGGACATCTACAACGTAAATGCGCCACCCACCTTGAGATATAAGTTCTAAGATCTCAGTATAGTTAGAACGGCTGCCCCACCCTTCAAACCGAAACGCATTACTGCTTCACGGCAGAAATAGGCAGGGCGGTGGTACCTACCCGCGCGAACTCACAAGACGTCCTACCACCAGTAAAGTATATTTTCCCAAGTTTTCCTTTTAATGTGTCCTTACTTTAAACAATACTAATCACATTAAAACTGTGCGAAAGTAATCCACGTTTACCGGCTGGTTGCAGTCGACTATTAGCGGTCAAGTAATCAGTGCTCACTCCTGTAAACACTCAAACCGACTTCCTGTTACACCGTATTCCAACATTGTTTCGGGTCATTCGTTATTAATACTATATTTCGCTCAACAATCGAAATTGGACCATAATCACTGATATCTTAAACGCTAAATTAATTTTCTCGATTCGATCTTTCCTAATACGTTGTTGATATTAATAACATTTCGGAAATAAAAATATTTATGTCAGAGAAACCACATTATTAACACCATCAGACTTCATAGGAGGGAAAAGGGTGATCGAGCTAAGAGAAATATTGAGTACACCAATCACGTTTGCTATCTTAGAACAATTTAGAAATCTTCTGTTGACGCTAGTAAACGAAAACGAATGACAGTTCTTAGGACGGAGGCACCGCTCTTCAAGAAGGCTGGTTGGTAAGTGTGATGGCGTCTACGCGCCTCCATCGGTTAGGCTCTGTCGTAGCACGAAGTTACGCTACTTCGATAAAGCGGCACGACACGAGAACCCTCTCATCGTGGCCGCCGGTAACTACATTAACGATCCTGCGGACAGAATGGAAAGCAGTCGACGTTGCCCAAAACACGTCATCTCGGATCCTCCCGATCCACTAACGGTGCTTTTAGGTACTTCAAGCACCGGTCACCGTTCTCGTCGAACCCGTCGCTTGCGACGAAGGGCTCGACGAGTAAATTAACTCTCAGACACAGCCCACTGAGTTTCTCGCCGGATCTTCTCAGTGGGTCGCGTTTCCGATCCGGTGGTAGATTCTGCGAAGCATGGCTCTTGCTAGGGTCAGTGTTAGCAATTCTCCGGTTGAGCCCCGCGAGCTCACGTTAGGGTGAAGCTGAAATAGCCTCTCAAGGCTATCAGCATAGATAGGATAAAAAAAAAAAAATGTGGGGTGTCACCTCGTTAATTCCCGAAATTTTCAGTGCCGCCCTCGTATACTATATTTAAAAAGAAGGGTATTTTTACGTGTTTAAAACAATATTCATTATAAATATATATAGTTATTTGAAAATTTGTTAGGATATTTGCATAGATGCAGACTTCTTCCTGGCCTTGACGCCAATAAGGGTAAAGGGGACAGAATCGGGACAAATGGTTATAGTTTCGTTGGGCAAGATTCAGTTAGGATTGCCTAGCCAATAGATTAAGTCAGTCAGTATAATAATAGCAGTTACTGGCAATACGGTGTGTTGGGTGGATATCCACATTACATGTACGCCTCGGGCCGGTTGCAAATGTTACGACTTGTGACCACTCATCCGCGGATTTGGAATTATTTGTTTCACTTTAACTATATATACATTTAATACTATATTATATACTAAAGCTACATATAAATAAAAAATAACCTTAAATGAACTAAATTCCAATCAGTTAATCTAGCAGCGTGTACAAAAAAGGACAGATAATTTAAAGCACTTTTACGGTTTAATAGAATAAGAAGTCCGTTGCATTCGTACCTAGCGATGCACCGGTGTTCGAATCCCGCAGGCGAGTACCATTTTTTCTAATGAAATACGTACTTAACAAATGTTCACGATTGACTTCCACGGTGAAGGAATAACATCGTGTAATAAAAATCAAACCCGCAAAATTATAAATTGCGTAATTACTGGTGGTAGGACCTCTTGTGAGTCCGCACGGGTAGGTACCACCACCCTGCCGTGAAGCAGAAATGCGTTTCGGTTTGAAGGGTGGAGCAGCCGTTGTAACTATACTGAGACCTTAGAACTTATATCTCAAGGTGCGTGGTGGATTTACGTTGTAGATGTCTATGGGCTCCAGTTACCACTTAACACCAGGTGGGCTGTGAGCTCGTCCACTCATCTAAGCAATAAAAAATAAATAAAAAAAATCGTGGTTTTTTTAAATCATTATAATATTTATTCCTACATTTCGAATCATTTACATTTTTTTATAATCACACAAATGAAAATCGCCTGTAAAACTGTAATCGAAACATTGCAAATAACATAATGATAATTAAAAATGTTAGATTAAACCGTAAAAGTAATAATTATGTTTACGACTCGCTAAAACCGACGAAAGTACTTAATATATATGTTCACATTGTAGCGTGGTTATATTTCTCCGGTTGTATGTGTACGTGAGGCAAGTGATTAGATATTTTCGTTTGATTAATTTTTAATTAATCTAATCCCTTTGCGAACTCGTCAATCCTCTATCTGCTCGTTGACCCAGATTTTAATGGAAAACAGGTAAATACCAAGAAAGCGAATAAGACGTCGTGTCTGTAATTCATATTCAATGAAGCAAATTCATATGTGACTTGAATCGGATTGTATTCTTGGAAGGATATCTCGTGATTGTGTAATATGTAGGTTTCATCAACATTAAGAATGAAAATAGGTAGAAATATTAACTAAACTTACATAACATTCAAACGGCCGTCTGGTGTAGTGGTAAGTGACATGGTCACTACACAAGGGGGTCGCGGGTTCGAATCCCGCCAAGGGAAGATATTTGTATGATAAATATAAATGTATTTGCCAGGGTTATGGATGTATGTTAAATAAATGTATGTGTATAATAAAAATCTTACATTTATTTCCGTTATCTAGTACCCGTAACACAAGTTCTTTACGAACTTATCACGGAACCACTTGACGTGGCGTGATTGTTAGTAAAACTAGTTTATTACTTTACTGTAATATACCAGCTCTGCAATAGCTAGATTATAAATATCGATCGACAAATTTATTTCTTTTATTATAATTTTACTTAAAAGGCTGCCAACTGAGTTTCTCACCGGATCTTCTCAGTGGGTCGCGATTCCGATCCGGTTGTAGATTTTGCAAAAGTACTGCTCTTGCTAGGGCTAGTGTTATCAAATTCTCTCAGATTGAGCCCGTGAACTCACTCAACCGTCCGGGCGCAGCTAGAATAGCCTATTTGGTTACCAGCGAATAGATAGAGATAAAATAATAATTAAAAAGCAAGTTCTGATTTTTCAATACGAGTATTCATGATCGTCGGTCGGTAGGAAGATCGAAATCACATTTACATATTATTCTTAGATCGAATGTTTATTATACTTTTTACCAAAGAGAGAATATTTTACTATCAAATGAAAACAGTAAAACTAATATTTGTTCTATAAGAAATAAATAAAAACAGCCAATACATTTCACTTCGAATTTCAATACTGACAAAATATCATTTCAATGCAAACAAATACTTGGGAATTTGCGTACGTATGTTTCATCCGAAACTTTGTTTTCCTTTGATAAATGTAATATTTTATTAGGTACAAGTTGTAATATCACACTGGTAGAAAGATAATGTCCTGTCATTTCCATTGTACTCATCCTAGACGCCGGTTGGGTTTCAGCCGCGAACAAATTTGCGACGACGGCGAATAAGATTCTGCGTCACGCGTAAAACGCTTTGGACAATCTACGAACTAATATAGTCATCCTGGAATACGTACTTTTTTTAACAATGCCTGTTGTAGGTCACGTGGAAGAAAAGAGAAGTCGAGGAAGATTGCCAACCAGGTGGACGGACATTATCATGGAGGCCACAAACAGCAGCGTCCCGGGCGCCATTAAGCAGGCCGAATGCAGGCAACATTAGAGGAAGCTGGTGCAAAAACTGGACCAAGGTGGTCACGACCCTCAGTAATGAGGAAACGAAAAGATGAAGAAAAAGAAGTCTGTGAGGGGAGTTAAACTTTTAAAATCAACTGTTTTATGATAACCTTTCTGTTGTCTGATTCAAATTTATTCTTCATTTAAAACATAATGTGTCTTATAATTGGGGAAATTATTTCAAACATGTCAGCAGATATGATTATCAATATCGGTGGTAAAATTCTTTTGGAACGAAGTTCCTTATGGGACGATGCGGAGGGGTACCCTAACCGGGAAAAAGCGTCCTTAACGTAAGATTTTTATTATTTATGTATAGTCTTAGTATGATGGCTATACAGTGTCTAATGTATGGTCTACGTGATGACGGTTATTATTATTATTCATATATAAATAGCTGTTTCTTTGTATATTATTATTATATATATTTTAAGAGTTTGTGCTCTTGGCTGAGTGGTCGTGGTTATCAGTTTGGGTGCTGGTGCGCTTCAGCAGACGTTGCCACTCCTCGTGTACCACGGCTTTCCTTGTGCACTTGTTGACGGGACCACTTAGAGTTATCTTCATTTGGTCGGTCCATCGTGACGGTAATCTGCCAAGCGAATTTGTGCCCTGAAAATCCGCTCGTAGTTGCAACGTTTATAATTTTAACAATATAATATTATGTTAATATTAACAATATATGTATATTGAAAATTAACTTATAGCATTAATTAAAATGGTTCCGAAATTAATTCTGTCGAAGCTCATTTAAAATATTTTATCTTTTTTCTATGAAGGTCAACAACATCCTCTGACGTTTTCCTCGAGAAAATTCCTTCATAAATAATAATATTCTTAAATACAACTTAAATTTAGTATTATGATTTATTTAAATCACTCACTAGTAAATTTAATGAACCTTTAAGCAAAATTAATTATGAAGAAGAATGGTAGGCATCTATCCAGTCGTTTGTATACGTCACGCCTTATTTTATTATCAAGAATCATGTTACCAAAGTTACCCCTCTGGGCTTCTCACATTTGACTGACAGATACATTAGATTATTAAATTATCTATTTCTCTCATAAAGAAATAGGGGACGTAATGAAAAAAGTTAGCCACCACGCTTTTGTGGAAGCTTTTGTGAATTTAACACTTTGTTAAATGTATTTGTGAATAAATAAATTTTGTGGTATAAATCGAGAGTATAATTTATTTTTTATCTATGTTTAACAAAATAGTTTAATTAACAGACGAACGAGATGAATAAAAACAGTTTTACAATTTGATTTTAAGCATTTTTACATTTTACAATTTCCGTAGATTCCCAAGTTTTACAGTTTGGGTCGTAATCGTTTCGCTCTTAAATTAATTAAACTATTTTCAAAAACATTGCTAGTAGTTCATAAATTTTAAAAACATAGCACATCCAAATTGGGTCTAACAAAACAATTCGTATGCTAAATGAAGATTAATCCTAAATGTTCGTAATGATAACTAAACGGGTTATTCCCAGGGCGAGACCCATCTGTGACTCAACGAAGGTCGGACTAATTTAGTTTATCTTAATAAGAATTTTCTCGTCCTAAAGGATCTACTTGTGATTGATAATATTTTTAAATTATCTACACTGCAAATTAGATATTCAGTTTGAGATGCAAGAACAACAGTCAAAGTGAACAATGTTAAAAAATAATAAAAAAGATGTATGGTATCGTGAAACACCGGATAGGAACAAAATTCCATATTTTAAAAATATTAATTTTAAGTTCTATTAGATTATAAAGAAAAGAATTATTCGGGAATACATTTTTTATTGTGATTTTTTTTTAATATAAATAATTGCAAGGGTCAACCACTCCGCAGTTCAATGGAGCAGCCTCGCCCTGGGGGAACCGCCTGCATGATCACGGTATCCCTCTACGACAGGTAAGTATGATTTAGCAAGAGAAATACGAGAACGTGTATCAACTGTGTAACATCTCGACACCGCGATTCAGGAATTGTTGAATTTACGTGCAGTGACATCTGTTGATAACAAACTAAATAGAAAAATCTTACGTTACGGACGTTTTTCCCGATTAGGGTACCCCTCCGCATCGTCCCATAGGGAACTTCGTTCCAATAATAATAAAAACAAGAACATCAAATTGGAGCTTACAAAAAAATTGCCTAAATATTAATATAAGATCAAAGCGCTAGCTAGTTACGTCGATTTAAATAGGCACCAACTAATTATAGATTTAAATAAAAACTTGTCCGAGTAAGCTCTGTAAATGTAATCGGTAAAATCGATATCTAATCGACGGCCGTCTGATGTAGTGGTAAGTGACATGGTCACTACACAAGGGGGTCGCGGGTTCGAATCCCGCCAAGGGAAGATATTTGTATGATAAACATAAAATGACTTTTCCAGGGTTATGGATGTATTTGAAGTCGTCGTGTCCTAAAAGATAAGACGTCCGGTGCATTCGCGTTGAAGCGATACATCGGTGTTCGAATGCGGCAGGCGGGTACCAATTTTTCTAATGAAATACGTACTCAACATATGTTCACGATTGACTTCACGGTGAAGGAATAACATCGTGTAATAAAAGTGAAAGCCGCAAAATTATAATTTGCGCAATTACTGGTGGTAGGACCTGTTGTGAGTCCGCGCGGGTAGGTACCACCGCCCTGCCTATTTCTGCCGTGAAGCAGTAATGCGTTTCGGTTTGAAGGGTGGGGCAGCCGTTGTAACTATACTGAGACCTTACAACTTGTATCTCAAGGTGGGTGGCGCATTTACGTTGTAGATGTCTATGGGCTCTAGTAACCACTTAACACCAGGTGGGCTGTGAGCTCGTCCACGCATCTAAGCAATAAAAATAAAAATAAATGTATATTAAATATATGTATGTGTATAATAAAAATCTTCCGTTATCTGGTACTTGTAACACAAGTTCTTTACGAACTTACCACGGGACCAGTTAACGTGGCGTGATTGCTAGTAAATATTTAATATTTATATTTAATTTATATTAATGTATATGTGCGAACCATCCGCAGACTTAAAGTAAAATTTAGAAAACTAATGACAAAATAAATATTTACAAACAATTAGAAACAGTTACATACGATCTCTATTTGTTAAAAAAGTACGTCAATAACTGTACAAAAATATCTCTCCATATAAATTCAATTCGAATAATAAGACATACATGTAAGCTTGAGGGTAGACATTATCTTGTTGAACACCAAGTAAAACGATGTCACTTTTTGATTCCTGATTTAATCAACAATATGTTATCTTAACAATTCACTTTAACACTTGTCCAACTTTAACCAGTACGTACAACAGTCACTGAATCGCACAACGTAACAAGGATATAGTAAGTGCACCAGGCAAGCGCAGTCCAACGAATGTTCATTTCAAGGCACGTTCCGCCTTTTTATACTAGCCGGCGCAGCTGGCTTATGAGTCACTTCTGTTGCAGCTGTTGTTTACGAGTGGTACGACACGGCCGGCGCGCCTGGCTTGTTGAGTCACTCCTATTGCACGTGCTATATAACATAAATATCGTTAACGCCGTCACGGCCATACTGACGTGCGCTCGTCCTCGTGCGCGCATTCTTATGGTATGTCTGTGAACAACAAACGTGTTCGTTCATCCTGACATTAACGGATGCAACTTAAAACGTGGTTTATGATATTAACAATCTAGTACGGTTCGGTTCGCATAATTCTTCAGAAAATCCTATATTGGCTATAAATACTGACTGCTTACATACCTGGGCCAGTTCATTTAAAACTCTTCAGGTATGTAAGTATGTCCCTTTTAACTTAGACCGGAATTGTTATCCCTTCAGTTTTTCGAACTGGACCGGATAATGCTAGACCGAATCGCAATCCCTGTAGCTAATTGTTGTGGCTAATCTGGATGAAAATCCCTATAGCCAAGCCATTGGACCGGACAGACCCTTCAATGACTTCACACTTTCTTTTTTTTTTTTTTTCTCTTTTTTTTTTTTTTTTTTGCTAGTCCGGATTAATCATCTCTCTAGCCACATACAATTCTCTTTTCTTTTTTTTTTTTTTTAATCTGCGAGTACGGTAGCGTTTGTTAAAACATTTCTTAAACCAGAACATTTATACGGAATTTCTTCAGAAATAGTGCGAGACCCACCATTGTTTTCTACATTACCTACACCTGCAACTGAGGTGCCTGAGCTTACAGACATTGTATCACTACCCACAGACTATGTTTGCTGTATCGCTATTTGCGGACAAAAATGTCGCTTCTATTGTCAGTGATAGAGTCGTCATCATTAAGATCAGTTTCATGAACAAGATTAATTAACCCATCTGTGTACGCCGTCACGTCATCGTCACTATAATTTTCAGAAATTTCTAGTAGGCCTGACGGGCCTCGAGGTACTTCGCCGTAAGTTTTCATGGGGAACTTTGTACACTAGAACCATTTACATGTCTCAACTTATACCTATCGTTTTCCAAAACTGCAGGTGATTGAAAGATTACTGGTGGTCCGGAGGCCTTTCCCGCTTCACCAGGACGGGTGGGCGAGCAAAGGCTCAGCCAAGAGGGGTGGGATTTGCTAACAACTGCCCGAGCGCCTCCGCAGGAGACCTAACAACTCAAGAGCAATTGCTTCGCGAATGAATCTACTACCGGATCGGAATCGCGACCCACTGAGAAGATCCGGCGAGAAACTCAGTGGGCTGATGCATGGGTTAGGTTGCACGTCGACCTCTTTGTCGAGTTCGACGAGTACGATTACTGAGGTTCCTCAGCCTGCTCCTAGTGTTAGAGCTAAAGGTATCTAATGCAAGAGTTATTGGATCTGATGGATCCGTAAGGACGTGTCTAGGGTGACTACGGTGACTTGTTCATGAAACCGCTTATCATTGAATAAATTACTATGGCTTTGTTTTATAAGACTACATTCTGACCCTGAATGGAACATAAAGGGGGAGCCAAAACCACTTATCTGTAACACACTGAAGCTCTGGAACACACGTTGACGTCTCTGGTTGGACCTGCCACAGCACCTGGAGCAGTGTCGTTTTTCTTCTTGTAGCGCATGGAACACCCAGAAGCTACATGGCTCGCATCACCGCACATGTAACAGCCGACTTGCAGGCGAGAGCCGGGCGCCCACGGATGAGGAGGTTTGTTCAGGTTTTGCAGGCTGTATTTTTGTGAGGCAAGTAGCAGCTCGAGCCTTAAGCGAATGTGTGAGAGTCAAAATTAAATCGACACCATCCAATACTTCAACTACTTTAAACGGCCCTTTAAACTTCGTATCTAATTTCGTTTGATTATGCTCTTCGTATTAATGTGTGGACGAGCTCACAGCCCACCTTGTGTTAAGTGGTTACTGGAACCCATAGACATCCACAGCGTAAACGCACCACACACCTTGAGATAGAAATTCCAAGGTCTCAGCATAGTTACAACCGCTGCCCCACCCCTCAAACCGAAATACACCACTGCTTCACGGCAGAAATAGGCAAGGTGATGGTACCCGTGCGGTCGATGGCACTATACGGAGCACCCGTCTGGTGCCACGTCCTTACCCACGGAACGTCGCCGCGCTGCGACGCCGGCAGCGCGCGATCGCAGTTATTCAATGATACCTCACAGTCTCCTACGAGGCGGCACGCCCTAGCGCAAGTGCAGCCGGAGCGCGGGGGCTCCAATATCGGCAGTCCGTGCTGGAGGCGTGGTCTCGTCGTTTGGCGGACCCGTCAGCCGGCCTCCGTACCGTCGAGGCGATCTGCCCGGTTCTCGCGGACTGGGTGGGCCGCGACCGCGGAAGTCTCACCTCCGGCTACCTGTGCAGACTCACAAGACATTTTACCACCATGCAAACTTCTTACCGCAACAAATCTTACCAGCCACCACGCAAACTACAATTTTACGGGTTCCACCTCTCTTACACGATGTTACTCCCACACTGAGAAGGCCAACCGCGAACACTTGTCAAGCACGCACAAGCACGCACTTCACCGAAAAAACCTGCATCCGCCAGCGGAACCCGAACACCGCCGCATCGCCAGACACGAACGCACCGGACGTCTTATCTTACAGGTCACGACGACTTCAGATGTGTCAATTTTTTCTTCCCCACGGAAACTTGCTTGCTTTCTTGTTTGCTTGCTTGCTGGAGCCCGAAGTCATCGAAATTGGTATTGAATCGAGTAGATTCTAAAATTTCAGCGACAATTCACAGTCTCATGTCCTGGTTTACTGTACTAGTGCCATGTAACTCTAGCAGTAGTCATTGGCTTAAAAACGATTCGTGTCGGAACTACCCACTCGTCATGACAGATCCATTATTGCGATCGAAGTTTCACTTGAATGTGATGAAGTCGACAGTCAAACTGGGCAACATGAGCCAGAACGTAAGATGTGACGATTTCTTCGTGGCTCAGATCTTCCATCGAGGTAACAGAGACGTTATTACACGACTTACGTATGCTGCATTCACGCTCTTGTGGCGTACCACTACTAGTATTCTGATCTGCATCATGTTTTTTTTGCTGTACTTCGAACATGTTCAAACACGTCACGCCAGTGAGAGTAGAGTCCTGATCTCACTTCTGATGTAAGCTTGAGGGTAGACATTATCTTGTTGAACACCAAGTAAAACGATGTCACTTTTTGATTCCTGATTTAATCAACAATATGTTATCTTAACAATTCACTTTAACACTTGTCCAACTTTAACCAGTACGTACAACAGTCACTGAATCGCACAACGTAACAAGGATATAGTAAGTGCACCAGGCAAGCGCAGTCCAACGAATGTTCATTTCAAGGCACGTTCCGCCTTTTTATACTAGCCGGCGCAGCTGGCTTATGAGTCACTTCTGTTGCAGCTGTTGTTTACGAGTGGTACGACACGGCCGGCGCGCCTGGCTTGTTGAGTCACTCCTATTGCACGTGCTATATAACATAAATATCGTTAACGCCGTCATACACTATAGAAACATAAGTTGGTGTATTTCCACAATGACCCTTCAAACCTTTCTGTGTCGTTTTATGAGAAGTGCATAAGCTATTTGGTTTAAATTGTAAGCTATTGGCGAAATTTAAAAAAAACATTTTATTACTGTTCATTGTTTTAAACAGAAACACGTTTATGATAAGGTCCAGTGGTTTTCATATCCCAGAATCATCTGAATACCATATACATATAGTCCATAGATTGATATTAACATGAAGGTACCTCCCATTCGAAGCTGTTTGCATGATTTGTAAAGTGAAATGGACGAATTTATTACGGAAATAGGAAAGTAGAAATGTGTAAGATAATAACGAAATCAATTGGCGGACACAAGCTGCCAATTTTGAAAATTGAGCTCTAATTTCAATAGACTCGGTGGCTAGAAGAGTCTGTTTCTAGGAAGAAGCTGACATGCTTATCTTTTTGAAGGGTGGGATATTTATTATACTTCACAACTAAGACTTCAACCACAACTGTCATAGTGAGTGTCATTCACATTGTGATATCTATGAGCTCCGGTGAACACAACACCAAGAGGACAGTGAGCTCACTGGTCTATACAATAAGAAAATATAAATTTTAAGTAGAAGAGAAATATAGCAGAATGCCCAGTCTTTGAGCTGTTGAATGTAGAAGCTTTTCATTTTAGTCTTTATTGCGACATAAATAAGATTCATTGTCCTCCTAGTTGTTCTGTATAAAAATTGGCTTTTACACTTCGTTATCTTACCTCTGTATATCCCGGCTACAGTCTGGCAAATAATACCGAATTCCAATAGTTTGAACCAAACCGAAAGTCAGACACTAACACGATATTGCTTTTTCGTTGCTACGACATGTCCGTTCCTTTTTCATGTAAAACACGTCGGCCATCCCAGCTCGAGCGGGATACGGGGCTCGGGAAACCACGTATGTAGATCTAGAGTATTCGAAACCTCCATACGGCCGCAACAAGTAAATTTGATACGTATTTTACTCAGAGCAGAGCTCAAAATTAAACTTGATAATGTATCTTGAGAGCGATGTTCGTGAGAAATATTTTTTGTTGGAAAATTTTATAGTTTATTATGTTAATAGATTTAGATTTTTTATTAAGGTTATCAACGTAGTGTGAATTAGGTTTTCAGAGCGAAAAACTTTGGAATGTATATATTATATATTATAAAAACCTTTTTTTTACTATATTCATTGATTCTGCAAATTAGAATGTATTTATGTGGTCGCTTTGAATTATTACAGTTTCTATATGTTAAGTTTATCGATTCATTGTACCGATAAAATTGTACAAAATACAAAAAATCGGATTGAATATATCCCATCCTTCCTTATTCTTATTCCAATTAATGCGATTAGGGGATCCGGTCAGGAAATTCCTTGATATCGAAAAATTTCATTGAATTTTCAGTTCATTTATTAAAATTCAATGTACGTGTAACATTTAAAGTAACAATCTAAATAAACATTTTGGAATGGTATTCAGAAATTATATATCCTTCATTGTACACTTTTCGTATGTAACAGAAAGAGATAGAGAGAGATACCCTCAGACACAACCCACTGAATTTCTAGTCGAATCTTCTCAGTGGGTTGCGTTTCCAGGTCCGGTTGTAGATTTTGGGAAGCACTGTTCTTACTAGGGCTAGTGTTAGCAAGCCCTTCAGGTTAGAGTCCCGTGTGCTCACCTACGCGCTCGATAAAGCAAGCATAACCCCTCGTGGCTACCAGCATAGGTAAGAAAAGAAGAAAAAAGAATTTCTATCAATTCCGTTTTAAAGTGACTGGTATCCGAAAATTGCACATGCTTGTGTGATTTCTAATTTGGTAAAATAGCAACCTAACCACTATCAACAAAAATATTTAATCCATCAACAGTAAAAATATTTAAAGTCCAAATTATCTCGGATAACATTATAAACTGCAACCCCGAAGAAAAAAATCCACAACTTCATTACTTTTAAGCGAGTTCCACAGATACTGCGCCTTGAGTAATTTTTAAACGAAATCACATTTATAAAGTTTCCCTTTTGAACCTCTCAGGGCATTCCCTTTTATGCTCCAATCAAGTTATTTTGTACTTTTAATTAAATTAATTAAGATCTTCTTGACACAAATTTTTAAGGGGCTAATTGTTTAACATAAATAGCAGAGTTTGCAACGGATTTCAACCCAGCTTTTAATGTTAGCACATTATTCATTTTGAATGGTTTTTTTTACTTACTCTTTTGTTTCGTGTTATTTAGAGATAACGTCATAAACAATGAAATTCTTTTCATTAGATTTAAAATGAAATAATGAAAATAAAACTTCATCACTTAAGGATTAAATTTTGATAATAATAATTTGGCTCCGTTGTATTATGATAGTAATGAGTTCCGAGATTATTTTAATACCAGGTCGGCCGTGACTTAATTGTCAATCTTTTTAAAAGAACATTTGGCGGACAATATCTTGTCTTACAAAACATGCCAATTTAAATATGTATTAGAGAACTACTTTTTCGATTTCTTAAATCTCTATTTTCATTTTATTATTTCAGATGTTTCCATTACGATAAGGTTTTCGCGGTCACGAAGTGATAGCAACGTCGTCAGGTTTGACCCCGTGAGCTCACTTACTAGTTAAGGTTAGCTGAAGTGGTGTCTCAACACCATCAGCTTAGGTAGGAACAAAAAAGGTCAGGAAACAAAACCATTACTTATTATAATTTGCGTAATTACTGGTGGTAGGACCTGTTGTGAGTCCGCGCGGGTAGGTACCACCGCCCTGCCTATTTCTGCCGTGAAGCAGTAATGCGTTTCGGTTTGAAGGGTGGGGCAGCCGTTGTAACTATACTGAGACCTTACAACTTATATCTCAAGGTGGGTGGCGCATTTACGTTGTAGATGTCTATGGGCTCCAGTAACCACTTAACACCAGGTGGGCTGTGAGCTCGTCCATCCATCTAAGCTATAAAAAATAAAAAATAAAATGTATAACCGCTATTTAAATAGATACATAGAATTATCATTGATAGCTTTGTTTTAAAACGATGAAGCAGTTTTCGACGTATAGGTAATTTTAATCTAAAATCACAATAGATACCTAGTCAAGTTCAATAAAACTAATTTATATTATCAATTATTGTCCTCCTAAGGCTCAGCAATATACAAGTATATAGGCTTTAAAATAAAAAAGAGCCATGTTACGTGATAATTTTGAAATTGTGCTTAGCTTTCGTGAAAGCTTACAAAAATTTATATTAAAATTTACGTATATTTATAAAAAGAAAAAAAACTAACAGTATCTCGGAGATTGGCAGTTTGTTAGAATTGGGTTGTCTTCACTATTTTCTATCTAGTTGTGTATCTAATAGTTAGATGTACCTTATGTCCCTCATGTACCTTATATCTCTCCCAAGCCTCACCACGTCGACCAATCCTGTGCTGCTTGCACCCAACAGGTTCCCGTGACCTTCAACAGGTCGTCGGTCGACATTGCGGGAAGGCCTACATCTTCCAGAATTCGGTTGCCACTCGAGAACTTCTTTCAAATTGACATTTGTGTGTGTACAGTGCCAGTTTAACTTCGCCATCTCTTGGGCTATGTCCTGCGAATCTCTCCATTCCTGATTTGATCTTGCTGGGAAATTCGAAGCGGAGTAGTCTTTTACATTGCTCTTTGAGTCTTATGTACGATGAAGATCTTTATGAGCGATCACGTCTCTGTGACACATGTCATCACTAACAATACACATTGGTCAAAGACTTTGGTCTGGAGCCACTGCGGTTTTGGTGATGAGAAGACTTTACGCAGTTTTCCGATCAAACAAATACTACTAAAGTACTTTTAGATTAACGAAAATCGATTGAAAGATTGTGATTTATTTATATAGTACTGGAAGCATGGTGTTTTAAAAGCGAAAGGCGTTACAGTATTATCAATAGGTGGATCTTAGGCAGTTGAACAGTGACCGATTTGTATCAAAATGGGCATTTTTTTCACTACAATTGACTGAAAAAAAACTATTTTATATTATCAAACTATCTCACACGCTCACCACCTCATAGTCCACATGATGTTGTTGGAAAGCTTTCCTTCAAACTGAAAGGCGGGTGTGTATTGCAACAGAAAAATGCTGTGAAATATAAATTTTACGAATTTGATTTTTATTTCAAGACTAGCTGTACCCGTCCGCTTCGCTGGGCATTTAAAATTAACATTATTATTTCTCACCCCCACAAAGGTCCTTATCGTTAACGCCCCCGCAACTGGTGTAGGGAGTCCAACACTCATATAAATATTAGCCTATCCATTAAGTACATGTATTTTCTAGATGGATATCAAATTTCAAGTCAATCGGATGCATGGTTCAGTAGTTATAACGGAACATCCGTAAAAATCACTGTAGATTTATATATTAGTATATATTATATAGATATTGTTACTTTGATGTGGAAATTGTTCGAGACAAAAGGGCTAACCAATCAAAACACAATACCGGATAAATTAGAACTTTTTCAACACCGTATTAACATCAGCATCACAACTTCATATCTCATAAAACAGAACGGTAATTCAGCACGTCTCCGACCTGATACATATTTCAATCAAATAAGACCCATGTAATAAATTCACAGCGAGCACACATTATGATATATATTTTTAATGAAAGCCTCCGATGTACGCCACACATTACGCAGTTTAGCGGCAATGTACTGCATAAATTAAACAAGAAGACGAATGAAAAGAATTTATCATGCGACGTGCGCAACGAGAATATTCGAAAAACGTGGGTCGCTCCTTATTTCATTACGTGGAGGAGGGAATATCTTTATTTCTTCGGTCCGAGGTAACGTGCTATTGGAATCGTGAGGCATGCAAATTAAGACAGCGTAGCGTGTAATTGAATGTAATTTGTAAAGCTTTAAGCGTCTATGGCTTAATAGGTAAAGCGTTCTGTGTAAGTCATGCTACTAATATGGTTCCTCCCCCTCCGT
Organism: Bombyx mori; assembly: GCF_030269925.1. Lineage (NCBI taxonomy): Eukaryota > Metazoa > Arthropoda > Insecta > Lepidoptera > Bombycidae > Bombyx > Bombyx mori. The sequence goes on along the minus strand of NC_085115.1, from coordinate 14,078,185 downwards.
GCGTCGTATTCCTCAGTTCTGAGGGTCGTGACCTTTACTGAGCACTTTTGTTGGGATGTTCCTCCATTCACTTCTGTCCTCCGCGCAGTGGATAGCGACATTGATGCTGGATTCCAAAGTCGCCCCCTAGGCCTCTTTCCTTCCTCTTTGCCGGTGATGAGAAGTCTTTCGAGAAATGTGGTTCCATACTGGGGTAAATTCTAATTTTATGTCTTACTATAAGCGACGTTTCAAATACTGTACAATTTTCGCGGTCCGTCTATATTAAGTAAGAAGTCAAATTGAATAACAAAAAAAAATGAATTGGTCCAAATTTAACAAGAGTAATTCCTTGTGCTATATAGCTAGGTACCATATTCAGGATATTATTACCAGCAAACAGTGATTCGAAGGTTCGAAGGAACAGAATTGAGAGTCCAGCCTCGGGTCACGGCAGTGAGGATTTATGGGCTCTCGTCAGCTGTGAGCTCGTCTTTGTTTCATCACACTCACGGCCGTTTTCAATAACGTATCTGAGTTTTCGGATAGATAGCTATCTCCGAATATCGGCAAGAGCGTATCTATCCTTAGTTTGCGTTTCACAATCACGGATAAGTGCTATCTCTCTTTAACCAACAGTAGATAGCTTCTTCCCTCCGATTTATCCGAGTCTCTTGATACGTTTCGTTCTACTACAAATACGAAACAACATCAGGATCAAGACTTATTTTATTTTATTCTAAATTATAACTATAATTTAACCAGCATATTGTAGACTATCATAAACACATTTGTTTATAACAAAAAGTAATAAAAACATATGTAGATTTTTTTAAATTGGACGTATTGCTATTTTTATCCTAGTCGAAATTATGAAACGAAACGTTTTGACAGTCCGTTTGCCAATAAAAAGTGATCAGTTTCTTTTGTTTGTTTTTCTATTGTTTATCTACTATATTATATGATGACTTACCTCCAAAACGCTTTAAAACTTTCGTTTATAATTCTAAGTGTGTTTATAATTAAAGAGCTACAGTGAAATAAAATGAATTCTGTAAGTATCTATGAACTACATTGATAATAATAATTTCACTTTGAAAACTTTGAGGTCAAGTTTAGAAAATATATCTTTTTCAGTCAAGAAAGGCAGCACCCATGACAAAAGATGAGACGATGATTCTAGCAGAACTTGTGGCGGCGAAAAAATATTTCAATAATAAGGCAACAAATGCCACAAACAATAAATTGAAGGAGCAGGCTTGGCAAACCCTTGTAAATGATTTTAATTCGTCGATTCGTCGTTTCCCACGAACTCCATCGCAGCTTCGACTAAAATGGGAAAACTTAAAGAACGCTACGGCAACATAAGAAACAACAAGACAAGATGGAAGAAAAGAAATGCAAGGCTAGCATAGGGACAATGCATTAGCAGAATATCTAATAGCAAAAAAGAGACTTGACTTGGAAAATAAAGAACAGGAGATTGTTGTAGCAAAAGTTAAGTTAGATTTAGATAATTTAAAAAATTAAAAATTACTTAAAAGGAATATTAAATTTCATAAATTAAGTAGGCAATAATAATTTTATGTTAGATAGTTTTTTAAGTATATGTACAAATTCTAAATTAAATATCTTGCATGTACTAACTACCATGTAATTATCATTTTGGAAAATAAAAAATAGTCAAATTATCTTTGGAGTTTATTTTATAAATTATCTTTGGAAGCAATTATTTATAAGTACATAGTTGTATTTCAGATGTAAGTTTTGAAAAATTGTTATGAACAATTATATTATTTTCCTGTAATGTATCTGCGACTGAAATTTCTGATTCTAATTCTTCTAAATTCATACTTCTGACGATATTATGCAGCATGGCAGCTATAATAACAGCTAGCATATTTTCTAGTTTTAATCTACTTTTCAATGATATACAGGGAGTCTTCTTTTACAAACACCAATGGATCTGAAAATTATACATTATTCGCTTAAATTATTTTACAATACAGTATAACAAGCTCTTAACAAAAAAAAAAGATTACTTCTCTATAGTATTTCTTGTTTTAATATGCGATTCATTTTAAATCGTTCCGATTGAGTATGTGAGTTAATTAATCACGTTAAAAGATAGGGTTGTGGGGATAGCCTCTATCGGCAAGCAAATAGCAATTTCCAAGTCCACCTTGTTATCAATGTTCTCTTGATATGTAGATAATTTATTATAATAGTGTCATATTAAATTCATATAAACACCTAAATATATAATATAAATAAATAAAAATATAATAATAATAATATAAATAAGGTAATATAAATAAGAAATACCTTTTCAATCGGAATGGTTAATTATAGTTGTATCATGAGTAGACCCAGGCCATCAAGCAACAACATTTTGAAACTTCAATGATGCATTGCACACAAATTACACATTCAAAATACTCTTTTTCTATTTCTAAATTCCTCTCCTATATTTGTATCTGTAACACAAATATAAAATGTAGAGGTATCAGTGTGTAATAAGAATGAAGGTAAATAGCCTACCAGTTTATTGTATTAGTATATGAATGTCATTTAGGGCACCATGGGAATTCAGCAGTATTATAGAATTCCTGTTGAGTGTGATTTTGTAACACAACAAAAATTAGGTATTATTTTGCTATTGCTATAAACTAATATAAGTTGTAAAAAAAGTGTGTGTGTCCGCTCCGACGCACGACTGGAGTTTACTGGATATAAAAAATTAAACGAAACAATACGAGAAATAGTTCTATATTACGACAACACGATACACTACAGATTATTAACAAATTAACGAGACACAAAACAAACGACTAACAAATATATGAAAATACAATAATGAGAGAAACGCGCGATCAGTACGAGGCTTTGTGGCGGACTGCCGGCGCATGTACTAGCATGTCACACGAAATGCGCATAACGCATTTCGTGTGACATGCTAGTACGATTTTGGTCCCCATAATTTTCATACCCCGGGCCTATATATGTAAATCGATTCTAAAGGAGTAAACTCCAATAACGAGTACTTTTATGGTTAAAATTTATCTTACCTTTTTGACGTTACACTCAAATATGGTCTCATTAAATTAATCAATTCATTCACAACACCTTTGCTCAGAAATCTATAGTAAAATTCGTAATTATTGATCTTCGCCATGTAATTCAGACGATCTTTATTTTCCTAACCATATGATATCGGCCTCACTATCACTATCTGCATCACAATCCATTATCATTTGAAATAATTCCATATCACTATCATCACTGCTACAATATGCCAATATGAAGAGAAACAATTATTAAATTATAGCGATTTACTTTCGAAAGATAAACATGTAACCGGCCGATTTTGACAGATATGCGAATGCCCATACTAGAGATAGCGCCGCCTACCGGAGAGTTACTTAAAACTCATATTGAAACGGAAGTAAGCACGATTTGTATGAGCGTTCTATCTTTAGCAGGCTATCCGTCCTCCCGACGATGGATAGATAAATCCGATAGGAACTGCTGCCCGTCGATAGGTTATTGGAACGTAAGTAAGGACAAAAATATAGATTTGTCTATCTTTAGTAACCGAAACTAGGGATAGATAGGTTATTGAAAACGGCCGTCAATCTACTTGACCTTATCGCCTGATTTTATTTTCATTCCATCGTGTCTATATGAACCCGATCCAATACATGAACGGAGAACATATAATATTTTTTTATTTCGATTCCTGAAAACGTGACGTCACGTTCACAAATTTAACGAGGGATCTGATGAATATTTCGAAGGATATAAGAATCGAGCCATGAAAAATCAAGACGAGGTAATTTTGTAAAGATATTGCGACGTGTCTGGAGCGTTTGAAGTCAAATGAGCTCTTGCGATGTACACAATACACGTATATATGTACACGTATTTATATTTTTGAACGAAGAAATTAGTTTCCAGCTTATGTATAAGACGCATTTTCGGAAGTCGATAAACTCTGTTGTGGTATATATTTTTGCTGAACCAAGTAGTGCTTTAAAGATATTAAGTAGCTAACGAAGCCTAATGACATAAAATCAATGGATTAATTTTAATGTTTCGCAAAAGTATTATTTAACAGATATGTTTTGACATTATTTTTGGGGATTTTTATATAGCCTAGGTGGGTGGACGAGCTAACGGCCCACCTGCTGTTAAGTGGAAAACAGAGCCCATAGACATCTAGGTACAACGTAAATGCCCCCAGCTACCTCGAGACATGAGTTGTAAGGTCTCAGTTTTAGCAGTACAATAGCTGCCCCATCCTTCAAACCGAATTATATTACTGCCTCACGGCAGAAATAGGCAGGGTGATGGTACCTACATGTATTGTGTGTTGTGTCTTGTGAGTCCATACGGTTCTAAAATTAATGAGTAGGTTCTAAACTTTTTATTAGCAGATGGATCAAAAAGTTCACAACCTGAACCTAGTATACTGAAATCTTGGTGCCAAACAAAGCACAGAATACCTCACCAGAAGCTCACTAAAACCAATGCTGCAACAGTCTATAAACATCTAAAACAGTGAATCACTTATGCTCGAAAATATGAAGATATAATTTCGGAACGAGCTATCGCTCATATTGAATTGTGACGTAAAGTACAATTTACATACTCCTTTGTCGAGCCAGTATCGGTGCACGAGAGTAATTTGAGAAGGCTTTGAGAATAATGGGTCTCGATGGCGCGATAAAAACCAACGGAAATAGAATTTCGTTTTGCGCCCGTGTTTATAAATAAATTGACAATTTATTTTATCGGCGATGTTATTTCATACGTGATAAATATAATAGGGTAAGCGACTAGAACAGATCCGACTGCAATACTATATTTACAGTAAGGTTAAGTGTTTTGTTTCAGACCATGATGGATCTTAAATGAACTTGTTTTTTTTAAAAGTAGGTTTGACTCTAGTGATGTACGACAATTACTGAAACCAGTAGAGTATAAAAGAACTGCTGATACCCAGTTTGAGACAAACGATTGAGATCTTAATACCATTGGTACAGTAGTTGATGTACATACAAGAATATAGTCTGCTGAATTTTACTACAAATAAATACAAAAAATAATAATTTAATGTCTATCACAAATGTACATTGGATGGCTTTGTCACAATAAGCGATTTCTTTAAACATTCACACAATAGACAGGAATCACCGAAAGAAATATGTTTACAGCGATACTTAAACAGGAGGTACTTAAACAATGATCTAGAATCTAGATTCCGGATGATTCAATAGCTAGACATGCTAAGGTCTCATTCATTATAAAAAATGAGGCACAATTGGGCCCTTCTCAGATGATCCTCTGGTAAATAGCTGGAGTCCAGACTCTGTTGATAGGTAAATAGGCAGTAACTGTATTGGTATCCTCAATTTATTTTCCCGCTGAACCTTCCTTCTAGTTAACCCTCTATGGCTGTAAGCAGCGGATATAGTAAGTCAATTCTAAATTAAAGGCAGAATACCCGTTATTTCAATACAATTGAAACTCCCACAAGTCTCAAGATGAATCGCGTCGAGTTTTCTATGATTTTCAGTAACTACCTAGCGTCGAGGATAATTATCTCATTGGAAATAGTTCATTAATTTTTAGCCGAAAAATTCTTCTCCGTCCAAGGCTGGCTGAAAGAGACTGTCCTAATTTACACAACATTAAAGTTACACATCAAATTTAAATAATTTACACATTCGTGCTATTTTACAATTTGCGTTACTATATTCTAATACACTTTAGACAATCAAACAATGACAATGAAATGTATATTAAATGCATACGTAACAGCCCTTCTATAAAACGAGACATCAGACAGCCGTCGCGACAAGCGGAAGTTAATATTCTCGGCGGCCCCATTTTTCAATTTCCCCCCAGTGCGGCATCGGTTTCAATGAATAAACAAGAGCACAGCTCGAGCCGCGAGCAATAATGAAGAGAAGAGCCATTAATGCTCCGCCTTACTACTATTACAGTACAATCTTCAAGAGAATTGAGTATCTTTTCTTAAATGATGTCGTGCGGACTTCGCCTTTAATTCTATGAAATAATTGTTTCTCGTTTTCGAGTGTTTGTTTCTTTCTCAAGAATTTTGTTGTTGTTAAAGTCAGATGTTAGTTGATTTATTTGACGGTACGCGTCTATCATGAACTCTAGCAATTTCATTGACACAGTTAGACAGTTGTCTTTCGTACATAGTTGAAATGACCAAAACGCTAATTCTGTGACATAATAATATGGATTCTATTACTAGGTTAGCCTTTTGCTATCTAGTTCAACCAATAAACGAACCCACAGATAAAGAAAAGGCGGAACGTCAAAATTTGTGCCAATCAAAATTAAAATATCGTTTGAGTAATGAATTTTAATTTTCAATTATTTTGTCTGATGCTTTGTGCGAATCTGTTACATTTGAAGACATGTTACAGTTGCATTTAATTAAATTAATTTAATAAGATATAGTAGGTAAATTGTTAATTAAAATGATGAATGGGGCTTCTTATTTGACCTTATATCAGCAGATTATGGTGTACATATCCAACATGAAGACTTTCGATGTCTCAAATGAAGGTGAATTTTTTAAAAGACGAGTATTCGAATTATATATCTGACGAATATATCCATAGTTAAAATACTGATAAAGCCATATTTCATTGCAGTTTAATGTCACAAGACTCATTACCAAATTCATAAAAAAAACTAACAAAATACGCTTTTATAGATAATCCTATTAAAAAATAAATAAAGTATTTTTTTCTTACACAATTTTTAATTCAAATTTATTAAAAAAAATATTCTATGTTTTAGTTGGATTTTCTATAAAAGCGTTATTTGTTAGTTTTTTTAAACTATAATTTATTTTTCATGTTTTAGTTGAATTTCATTTTTTACAGTATTTTTTTTTTTTTAATATTGAATTATCATCTATCCTTAATAAGTATACTAAATTTAGAGTTAATCCAACGTTTGGAGGGGGTCAAAATCATGTTCAGATTCCGTTACATACTAACATACATGAGTCTTAAGCTAATAAAAGCGTATTAAAAAACAATAAACAGACGCGTAAAAAAATAAATTCGCTTAAAACATTGCAGATTAAAAAAAAAAACATAACAATTAATTACTCGATAAGAACCCACAAGGGGCATTAACAACAGAAGATCACGTAAACAGGATGTTAATATTCTCAGCGGTGCCATTTTTCAATTTCCCCTGCAGCGGCATCGGTTTCAATGAATAAACATCGGCACTGCTCGAACCACAAACAATAATAAAGAGGAGCTGTTAATCTTGCTTCGATCCTGAACAGTTTATTAGACTCGAGGACAAACGTGTTTAGACAATGGAGATGTATAAGCCGTTTGGGAAAAGTTCCGCACACTGATCTAGCAATTTCGGAAGGGACATTTTGTTCTTTTGTGAATGACTTAAAATATCAATTAGCTCTATAAATACCTTACTTTCCTTATTATATAATAATATATAGTGTTACGCAGGGTAAGAATAACGCCACCTGTCGTCGAATAGCAAAAACGAATATTATTAGTAATATCGAGACGCTCGAACAGTTTAACGCCATCTATTATCAAATAGCGGAAACACATATCGAAACGACTGGACTTGCCCGGAATGCTCTCGATAATTGTAGAGATGTCGTATCTATACTAATATATAAATCTACAGTGGTTTTTACGGATGTTCCGTTATAACTACTGAACCATGCATCCGATTGACTTGAAACTTGGTATCCATGTAGAAAATATATTATGTTATGTACTTAATGGATAGGCTAATATTGATATGAGTGTTGGTCTCCCTACACCAGTTGCGGGGGCGTTAACGATGAGAATCTTTGTAGGGGTAAGAAATAATAATGTTAATTTTAAATGCCCAGTGAAGCGGACGGGTACAGCTAGTCGACTATAAAGGCGTTGCAGAGATGACACAAGAGCAGTTGGTAAGCGGGTCTACTCGAAGGATGACCTGAAACGAAGCAAAAGAAATGAATTGCGAAGTGTTTACTGGAGCCCATAGACATCTACGACCTAAATTCGCCACCCACCTTGAGATATAAGTTCTAAAGTCTCAAGTATAGTTACAAAGGCTGCCCCACCCTTCAATCCGAACCGCATGACTGCTTCACGGCAGAAATAGGTAGGGTGGTGGTACCTACCTGCGCGGACTAATAAGAGGTCCTACCACCAGTCTAAAGTTCCCGTTCCCTAAGTGTTCCCGCTTATCCCGAGCCCCAGCGCGTAACAACATTATAGTTGATTATCATTGTCATTACAAGTACACAATGTGTGAGTCTGCCTCAAACAGCACGATCTCTTTGCGTGGCTCTGTTAAAAGGCGACTAAGAAAATCAGCAGCGTTTCTCAGTACCACATCAGCGTACTACGATCGCCAACTGGAATTTACTAGACGACTAGACATGTTCTTCTTCAAACGAGGCTTGTGGAGAGTATTAAGCGGTAGGCAGCGGCTTGGTTCTGCTCCTGGCATTGCTAAAGTCCATGGGCGACGGTAACCACTCACCATCAGGTGGGCCATGTGCTCGCCTACCTACACGGGCAATAAAAATAAATAAAAATTTACACCAATACTCTTTCTATTTCTGCCGCGAAGAAGTCACACGTGATTTAGTTTTCATGTCTCAAAGCAAATTTCCTTCTTTGTTTCTGAACTTAGAGCATTCTTCCTGGTCGAATATGTTCCAGGGAGAATTTTTGTGTTTCGTTTTAATATTTATAGACCTTTTAATATTCATTTAGTATTTATAGATGGTGAGCTCGTCCATTGACAGCAAATAAATTTATTCTTGTTCTTATCAGCCCACAGACGTCCACTGCTGGACATAGAATAATATTATAATAGAATAATAATAATATAATAACAGACAATAAATATCACACAAAGTATATTCACATCCTTTTATTTGACATCTACGAAAAATGTTTTACACCTTGGGTTAAATTATTGTAGTTTTATTAAGGATCCCTAATTTTTGTTAAAAAATAATATATTACAGCCTATGTCACTCAGGGATAGTGTAGCTTCCAAACAGTGAAAGAATTTTTCAAATTGGTTCAGTAGTTTCGGAGCCTATTCAATACAAACAAACAAACAAATCTTTCCTCTTTATAATATTAGTATAGAAGTATAGATAGACAGCAAATAAATATCTTCTTCTTCTTATCAGCCCACAGACATCCACTACTGGACATAGAATAATAATAATACAATAATAGACAATAAATATCACACAAAGTATATTCACATCCTTTTATTTTACATCTACGACGTTCATTTAAACTTACACTAGCAAAATTTATGAGGTCCACTTTAGTTCTCGTTGCATAGGTGTGAGAGAGCTCCAACTTCTGCCAGAAGTCTAAGCTTTGTGTATGCTAATCCGGCTTTTGAGTTCTCGATTTTTAAGCTTTTTGAACTTTACGTGTGTGATTTTTTTTTAACTAAATATTTCATTTCTTTCTTTTTTGGCTCCTTTATATAAATTGCTCTTTGTGTTCCAAAATTTAGAAGCATAACGCTATTCAACAATACTTCTCCGGAATACTACGTTTAATTATTCCTTTTTCTATATTTCAACGTTAAATTGCTAATGATAATAAACAAAATAATAATAATACTAAAAAAACTATGCAGCCGTGTTTGTTCGTCAGTTGTTCTCAGGTCTGTTGTTTTTCTTTGGCAGGAATGACTCTAATACATTTCAAATTTGGATTTTCCGCAAAACAGTAAGTCCTTGTTTGGATGTCGATTCGTCTCCTAGCTTAGTTTACCGTTGTCCTGTTTTTTTTGTCCAAAAGAAATGCCTACTTAGATGGAAAACTGCATGCGACTTAATAAACAAATAACGATTTTAAGTTAACTCCTTAAGTCGTTGTAATATAATCACTTAATAACTTCGGAAATATTATAGCTGAATATAATAATTTAAATTTAAAAAAAAAACCCCGAGTATAAATAATTTAAATAAATAACATAAATCATTTGAAATTTCCGATTGATCTTGACATCCTTACAAAGTTAACCGATACATTTCTGACTCAGAATCATATAGGATCATATAGTTTGTCTATATATAGCCTGCTTCGAATTACGACTTTACGTAATTGTAATTTAATCAAAACATTAATTTGTGTTTTTGAGATACCATAAAACTTTTTTTTTTTAGTACAATTTTTCCTTGTTAGGAAAGGCAAGGGGATCTAAGCCCATACAGCCTTGTCTGTTCCATATTTATATTTTCTGAAATAATTTTTCAAAAAAGCCGAAGCCAGGTCTTTTATGATATATATTAATATATCCTGAAATAAAAATGTTATTAAGGCCGAAGCCAAGTCCTTTATAATTTCTTCCTGAAATAAAAATTTCAATAAGGCCGAAGCCAAGTCTTATAATTTTCCAATCCTTGTAAAATGGCAAATTCGAGTTTTACTGTCAAATCCAAGTTCAAGACTTTTTTAAATCTTAGCTGGAATAAAAAAAATTAGTAAACAAAATATCATAATGTTATGGACGAAGCCATAACTACATCAAATCCTTGTAATCCCATTTTTAGATATCTCCAACTGTTGATGCCATAAACCATTAAGTTCGTATTCAAAGAATAACTAACTTGTCCCTCGAATTAGAAGCATCACTCGTTAATTCCACTTAATTAATATCGAAGGCAGATAGATGCTGGTACATAATAAGACAAATTAATTTGTGAATGCTCGACGCTCCGTCGGTTACGTTCAAAATATAACGAACCAAAACGGTTTAACTGAACTAAAATGTACGGAGGTCCCTTGGGCCCCGTTGTTTTTGGTTTGATTTACAAGTGAAAGCGTTTTCCAAATTTAAACCAGGTTTTTCATCGATCGTTTCAATATCGAAATTTGTTGGCGAACCTTATCCACTTTTACTTATGACGTAGTATTTAGTTAATAATAATAAATAAATCGCACGGTCATCCGGTTCAAATAGGGTACCCTGTGTTATGAGTACTAGCGACTGACATACATACTTAAGCAGATTGAAAAATATACTTATATAGATAATACACATCCAGGAAACTCCTTGGCGCAATAGTCAAGGGCGCTAATTACTGTACCACCGAGTCAATCAGTAATATAATATTGGTTTTGTGAAAATAGATCCTTTATCTATTTCCAAGTATTTTGTGCATAATTCTAGATCGTGTTTTTCGATTTGAATACTATCCGTAGTTAGATATCTGAACGCGTTTATTGAGAATTTCACTCATATAACGACCGTTCGCCCCAGTTCGACACCTGAGACGGTTCTCATACAATACAGTAGAGACTTTGACCTAATGTGCCTGAATTGGAGCGAATTAGTCGGGCTAGTTACATTACTTAAATTTTATTTTAATATGCCGCGAATAATAGGTTGGGTGATTTACATTACTTAAGCTTGGTTTTAATATGCCGCGAATTGGTTGGGTGAGCTTCATTACTTAAACTTGATTTTAATATGCCGCGATTTGGTCGGGCTAGTTACATTACTTAAAATTAATGTTAATATGCCGCGAATTGGTCGATTTAGTAACATTACTTAAACTTGATTTTAATATGCCGCGATTTGGTCGGGCTAGTTATATTACTTAAAATTAATGTTAATATGCCGCGAATTGGTCGATTTAGTAACATTACTTAAGCTTGATTTTAATATGCCGCGATTTGGTCGGGCTAGTTACATTACTTAAAATTAATGTTAATATGCCACGAATTGGTCGATTTAGTAACATTACTTAAACTTGATTTTAATATGCCGCGATTTGGTCGGGCTAGTTACATTACTTAAAATTAATGTTAATGTGCCGCGAATTGGTCGATTTGGTAACATTACTTAAACTTGATTTTAATATGCCGCGATTTGGTCGGGCTAGTTACATTACTTAAAATTAATGTTAATATGCCACGAATTGGTCGATTTAGTAACATTACTTAAACTTGATTTTAATATGCCGCGATTTGGTCGGGCTAGTTACATTACTTAAAATTAATGTTAATGTGCCGCGAATTGGTCGATTTGGTAACATTACTTAAACTTGATTTTAATATGCCGCGAATTAGTCGGATGATTTACATTACATAAAATTAATGTTAATATGCCGCGACTTATTTCTGCCGTGAAGCAGTAATGCGTTTCGGTTTGAAGGGTGGGACAGCCGTTGTAACTATACTAAGACTTTAGAACTTATATCTCGAGGTGAGTGGCGCATTTACGTTTTGGATGTGTATTGGCTCCAGTAACCACTTAACACCAGGTGGGCTGTGAGCTCGTCCACCCATCTAAGCAATAAAAAAATAAATAAAAAAAAACTTAGTCGATTTAGTTACACAAGTTAAAGTTGAAATTAAATTTACAAATGGCCGTTTCCTTACGTTCGTCAGCTTGTACCACGCACGGGATCTACCTCAAAACTTTTGGACTTACGCACACGTTTCGGGAAACGTCAATAAATCTCATTCCAACTGGTCCGGGATGATGGTTATTGAGTAATGTGTTACGGTACGTGATTTAGGTAACGCGGGAAATATAAATTCCCTATGATTTTATTTTGTTTGGGCGTGTCAAGGTTTTCAAATAGCTTCTCTTTGTACTTACGCTCTTTTGTTCTGAGACGTGAAGCACATTCGAATTTTGGGTTTTCATGTGAATTCTGATTGATTCGTTGTGATAATTTATGGGTATGCTAAATATGTCATCACAAAGCTTATTCGGTAAGACGCATTAGAAATGAAAATGGTAATTGAGGTGCTTTTTGCAAATGTTTATTAAATACCGTAACTTATATATAAAGTAAGGGTATTATTCTTTTTTAAAGAAAAATAAGTCGCTACTGTTTTTGTATATTAATCTGTTATTTAATTCCTAGACCGTACGTCGGGGGGCTGTTACACGGCCTTTCTTACCCTTCTTTTTTTAAAAAAAACAAAAAACACTTTTCACAACTAAACTGTCTTTTATTAGACTTCACAATTTACAATACTATTGTTGACTTCTAAAACTTTAGTATGTTTTAAATGTATGCTCGCGACGACTTCCAGATCCTAACTGGTTTTCTATACGATTTGATTTAACAAGAAAACTAAAAATGATGACTCTAATGGAAAAACACAGTGAACTCGTAAACGAGCTGATTAGGGCAAAGCTGCTTTATAGAATAGTGTGTAACAGGTCCTTGAAGAAAAAATCCTATGTACCTAACCGCTTGGAGATCGGCTGGTTCTCCAAGCTCAATGTGTGCAACAACAAATTAACCTGCAATATTAAATAGCTTTACGGTAGCCGATCGACTGAGGCACATTACGATCTTCTAGATTGTTCTCGAAATTCACAACGTTGAATGCAAAATAAAATTCACAACGAAACTTTATGATACTGCTATTAGTACTATCGTAACACCAAATAAAATGTCATACTAAAATAGAGGAATCTCGAAAATCTACCGCACCATATTCAAGCATCAAGAGCCGCTTACCGTATTTATTAAGCTATGACGTATTATCTGACGTCATAATTTCTAAACTACATACTCGTGTGCTTCATAATAGGTTATTCGTACACTTATCACTCCGTAACATCCTCTACCATACACTTAAATATTCGGATCTTAGTATGTGTTTAGGTAGTCAAGTCAAGTTCCTCAATAAACAGCAGGCCAACTACTCAAACAGTCATAACCGCCGTAACGGGAGCGGGGATGTATCAGTCATTATTCCGACAGCGGCATTCGAGTCTGCTTAAATTATTATTTGAGTACGTATTTCGGTTGACGCACCCAGCGTTCGATCCTAACGATTTAAATAAAACATCTCTTATTAAAAGGATCAATTATTAAAACCCCGACGGTTAACAGTGTGCTTTACAGTGTGCTTTAAAAATACATAAATATAATTCTCTAAATTCTCTGTCTTTTTTACTGGTGGTAGGACCTCTTGTGAGTCCACGCGGGTGGGTACCACCACCCTGCCTATTTCTGGCATGAAGCAGTAATGCGTTTCGGTTTGAAGGGTGGGGCAGCCGTTGTAACTATACTGAGACCTTAGAACTTATATCTCGAGGTGGGTGGCGCATTTACGTTTTAGATGTCTATGGGCTCCAGTAAACACTTAACACCAGGTGGGCTGTGAGCTCGTCCATCCATCTAAGCAATAAATAAAAAAATCCAAATCAAATTTGTGACTAGCGGTGAACTTATCTGCCAATGAAACAATACCACTATCCACTTTGGTACATAAGATTGAAATGGCATTTTTATTTACAGAAGCTCTCCTATTTTCAAACTGGAACACACTAGAGTTTCGCGGTAGAAATTCTAATCGAGCGTCTGGTGGTATAGGGCAAAGTAGAAGATGTCGCAGCAGACCATATTTACTATCGCACCGCCCGCCACCGGAGTAAAGTTCATCCATACTACCTGGAGCCACTGCGTTCATCTACAGTGCGTTTCCAGAGATCTTTTTTGCCACGTACCTTCCGCTTTGGAATGAACTCCCCTCCACGTTGTTTCCCGAGCGCTATGATATGTCCTTCTCCAAACGAGGTTTGTGGAAAAGAGAAAAAAGCTCCCCCGTAAGATCAGGTCAAAGCTGGAACGGATTGCTATCTACACGTAAGAACCAGACGCTCAGCTGGAAGAGAGAGATGGCGCCGCACAATAAAACTCTTTATTGATATCATCGCAACCACAATCGCTCGCAACGCCAAGAGCGTAGCGATGAGAAACAATAAATGGAGAAAAGTTGCAATAAACACTACAGCTCGTCCAACATTTTCAATAAAATAACTCTTTCCTTTACATTAATGTTCAAATAATTTAATTTGATAAGTGATATTATTGACAAATAGAAAACCTACCCTTTTCTTTTTGAATAATAATAATAATCAAAGCTTTTATTCGGACAAAAATATATGTACATTTTACACAGTTCAAATTATTCGCGTATTTGGGACTTTTTCACTTTCTGTAAGTCCGTTTGCCAGTTGGCAAAGACCTCCTTCAACCTACTCCACTGTCATCTCTCTCTCATTTCTCACAAATCATTCAAATCATCCCTACTCCATGTCATGCCTGCAACTTGCTTTTTCTTTGTTATTGCTACGCTTAAAAAAATCTAAAGAAAATCTTCCTATTTCCAGTCCTGGTCGAAGAGCAATGACTAACCAAAAGGTAAACAGGATTTAAAAAAAAAACACAAAATCAAAACACGATTTTTTTTAAATAGTGTCGTGTAAATAAAAGATGTACTGGCATCAAATGTAATGAATTCAACACAAGATTCAACTAACAAGTAAATTTTGGTTTCCTGGCTAGTTATAAATTCTTTTTTTTTTTTTTTTTTTTTTTTTTTTATGATTGAAAGTTTACTGGTGGCCCGAAGGCCTTTCCAGTTTCACCAGGACAGGTGGGCGAGCAAAGGCTCAGCCAAGAGGGGTGGGATTTGCTAACAACTGCCCGAGCGCCTCCGAAGGAGACCTAACAACTCAAGAGCAATTGTTTCGCGAATGAATCTACTACCGGATCGGAATCGCGACCCGCTGAGAAGATCCGGCGAGAAACTCAGCGGGCTGATGCATGGGTTAGGTTGCACGTCGACCTCTTTGTCGAGTTCGACGAGTACGGTTACCGGGGTCCCTAAGCCTGCCCCTAGTATTAGAGCTGAAGGCATCTAATGCAAAGGTTATTGGATCTGATGGATCCGTAAGGACGTGTCTAGGGCGTCGACGGTGACTGGCTCCTGCATGATCAGGATTCGGGGAGTAGTCAGCGGCGGCAACGATAAGGCGATTATCATGACGCATAGCCTTATCGAAGTATCGTTCCGACGCTGACTTCATGTATTTCCGAATTGATTCGAGGCCCAGGTCGTCGTGTAGGTCAACGTTCCTCACGAACCACGGAGCCCCGACAGCTAACCTGCAAAAGCGGGATTGTAGGGATTGGAGGGTGTCTATGTGTGTGCGGGCCGCGTGAGCGAACACCACACTCGCGTAAGTCATGACGGGCCTTATGCAAGTTTTGTAAAGTGTCACCTTGTTCCGAAGGGACATTTTACTCCGCTTACAGATCATGGGGTAGAGTCTACCGAGAATAAACGCGGCACGGTCACGGACTGATTTTATATGCGGGCGGAATGTCATCGATGCATCCAGGGTAACGCCCAGGTACTTGACCTTCCTGGCCCAGGGTATGGGTTGTCTAAAGAGAGTAATCGGGGGTGTGAGATTCCTCCTCCTAATCCGGGAGGAAATCCGTGTGGAGCTTCCCCTCTGAAATAGCACCGCAGTACTTTTCGCTGGGTTGATGTCTATGCGCCATTTTCGGAACCACTGTCCTAGGGCTAGGGCTGCGCTCTGAAGCTTCTTCGCGATTAGGGACTTATTTCTACTAGAATAGTAAACAGTCGTGTCGTCGGCGAATAAAGCTAAATGGGTCGGCGGCGACCGGGGAATATCGTTGACGAATAAGCTAAATAGGAGGGGTGAGAGGACAGAGCCTTGCGGGACTCCAGCTGTGAGAGGTCGTGGGGAGGAGCGGGTTCCCTCGACTCGATATCGAAAAGAGCGGTTCGACAAGAAGTCCCGTATGATGAGCACGAGACTATCCGGCACGCCCATGTTGAATAGTTTGAAAATCAAACCATTGTGCCAGACTTTGTCGAACGCTTTTGCGACGTCGAAGAAGAGAGCTCCCGTGTATAACGGTTTTGGTCGATTAAGCCCCACAAGAATGTGCTCCGTGAGGCGGTGCACCTGTTGAACGCATGAGTGATTTGTACGGAATCCGAATTGTTCATCGATAAGAATGCCCTTGGATGAGACGAAGTCTCTGAGGCGTTTGTAGAGCAGACGCTCATACAGTTTGCCTAGAGACATGAGGAGGCTAATCGGGCGGTAGCTCGTCGGATGATTTTTTGGTTTACCAGGTTTATGTATGCCGATAACGTCCGCTTCTTTCCACACCGCGGGAAAGATACAGTTCGCCATAGCGGCATTGAAAATAGATGCCAACATCACGATGAGTTGGACGGGTAGAAGTTTAATAACGCGGTTGGATATACCGTCGGAACCGGGAGCCTTGCGAGGACGTAGGTCTTTGATCAAGTCTTTAACTTCCATCGGGGTGACGGGTGGTAACGCATCAGAGGGTGGCAAGGAGGCTCTGCGTTCTACCTCACTGTCTACTAATTCTACATGAACAGGGTCCACGGATTGAGTGCTGGGCGTGCACTGGGTTTGCAATGTATCGGCCAGCAGCTCTGCTTTTTCGTCATCATCGAACGCCGCGAGTCGGCCTGAGGGGCCTACGAGGGGGGGCATAGTTACTACCGTATCCGATTTGAGAGTACGAGCTAAGCGGTAGTAAGACCTATGAGAGGGCGCGAGTCCTTCTAAGAAATCAGACCATCTGGCATCTCGGACTTCGGTGATGCGAGACTTTACGTCGCGTTGTAGGGCACGCATTCGAATACGATTTTCCGCGGTAGGATACCTATCGTACGCACGGATCGAGGCGTTCTTAGCTCTAAGGAGTTCCCTAATATCGTCGGGCAATTTGAAGCGGTGAAGGAAGTCCTCCGCTACAACTTGCTTCGATGACCTATCTAATGTCGAGGTGATGTGTGACGTTACGATGTCTATGGCTTCAGCGGTATCCTGAGGAGACGGGATAGAGTCCGGACTAAACGGAAGCGATGGTGGATCAGATTCAGCCAGGCTGATGCCCAGCGTGTGCCAATCCACCACAGTCCTCGTGACGGGAACGGAATCGGGAGCACGACCGAGCTTCATAACGACGGGACGGTGGTCTGAATCTAACTCTGAAACTACTTCGATCGAGTGTAAGCGCAGAGTTACGTTTTTTAATAACGCTATGTCGAGTATATCCGGGCGATGCGCGATATTTAGCGGGTAGTGAGTCGGGGTTAGCGGAGCGACGATATCGAAGGCGAGATCATCGACTAACGCGTCAAGCCGCCTGCCATTCGGGGTTGTGGTGTGTGAGTTCCACCTGATGTGTTTACAATTTAGGTCGCCCGCCAGAATGACAGAGCTCCCCATACCGAGCAGCGCCTCGATATCACTGCTTAGAACGATCTTATCCGGTGGAAGATAAACGGACGCGATAACGATCGGCGCGTGTCCCGTCAGTGAGATTCGGCACACTGATGCTTCGATATTAGCGAGCGCGGGAGGATCGAGCGGGACGCAATGCAGGGCTCTTCTATAGTAAATGACGGTACCACCACCACGGGCAGAGAGCCTGTCGTTCCTGACCATGTTATAGTTCGCGATTTTAGGGTCACGGCGCGCGGGCTTAAGTAGGGTCTCCTGCACTAAAAATATATCAATTTGGTGGTCACGCAAAAAGTCAGAAACCTGATCACGTTGATTTGCGAGACCGTAAGCGTTAAAAAATCCTATCGTTACGGATAGGGGCTTTATTCTACTTATATACGCCATTGATTACCGGCGGAGTGAGGGGAGGACGTACGTATTTAATGACGCGTATACGTCGGCGTATTCCTGCACAACGGCGATAAAGTGTTGTGCAGTGGAGGCAGCGCGAATGGCGTCGCCCAAAGCGTTAACGCGCTCAAAGTTGATCGACTGAAAGAAGTCGATCGCTAAAGCGAGATTGTCGGACGCGGTCGGAGGGCAAGTCGCGGGAGAGGGACGAGTCGCGGGGGCGGGACGAATCGCGGAGGAGGGAGTTGTAGCCGTGTTCGTGTACGGCAGCGGTTTTGCCCAGGCCGAGACACTGGGCACCGCCGCCGGAACGAACGCTGGCTTAGCCTGCGACGCAGAGGGTGCCGAGGCTTTGATGTCTGGGCCGGAAGCTCGGAGGCGGTTTTGGCGGGCGACGCGGCGATTTATTTTAGGGGCTCGGGGGCAACCACGGTAATTCGCGGGGTGACCCTGTGTTCGACACAGGACGCAGCTAGGCGGTTCCGTCGCGGTTTTTTGGTCGCGAGCGCAGAGGGCCGTGGCGTGATCGCCCAAACACTTAACACATCGGGGGCGCGCGTGACAGTTACGGGAAGAGTGCCCGTACAATTGACAGTTATGGCACTGGCTAGGAGTGCCTTTTTTATGGGGGGCTTCGACAGCGATACCAGAGAGCCTACAGACGGTCTGTGTGTTAAAGATTTTCTTACCCTCGGGGGTAGGCTGGAGAGCGACTAGAACCATATTATATGGCTCCCTACCGCGACCGGTGTGCATACGGTGCACAGAATTCACTGGTAGGCCTTGTTCTAACAGGTCGGCTTTTACGAGCTCTACATCTAACTCTTTAGGGATTCCGCGTATTACAACGCGGAGTTCGCGCTCCTCCTGGAGCGTATACGTATGGAAACTTATACGCTCCTTACGGAGGTAAGAAGAGAGGGCCCTATGGTCGTCGGGTGTTTGAACCTTAATTTGAATGCCGTTCGCGAGGTTACGGGCATTCGTGAAATTTATATTTTTGGCCTTAAGGGCCAGGCAAACTCGATCCCAAGCTGCCTTCTCCTGAAGGATAACCGGGGGAGGGGTCTGGGTTTTATTTTGTGCCACCGGACGCGGCGACGGAGTGGCACGGGCTGGGAGCGCAACGGGAGTCTGAGGGCGGGGGCGCGACGCGTTCACGGCTTTGCTAATTTTAGCGGCCGCGGGAGCTCGAGACTCCGCGGCACGCTTCTTACCCTTCTGTACCAGGGTGAATCCATCCGTCGATGAGGCGGGGGCGAGGTCGACCTCCATGTCCGAGTCAGAGTCGGAGCACGAGGAGGCGGGTGCAGGCGACCTACGAGCAAGTGTAGGTGTTTTAGAGGGCGCGACGGAGGCCGCGGATGATCGCTCAGCTGAAACGATGGTCACGGCGGACGACGCAGCAGCTTTTCTCGCCAGTATAGGCGACACGGGAGCGGCAGGCACGACAGAGGCTGCGGTGCTCAATGCAGAAGCTCTGCACGCAGGTACAGGCGACGCAGGAGCAGCGAGCGCGGCGGAGTCCTCGAGAGGGCTCGCAGTGTGATTGGCCTTGAAGGCCAAAAACTCCGAGGCGAGCTGTGGGTGGCGAAGTCGGAGGAATTCCGCGAATACAGCGTCCAGGATCGCTGAGTACCCAGGTGGGGCGGCCCCGGGTCTTGAAAACACTCGCCTTGCGGCGAGGCCCCAACTTCTCGGACCTGAGCGGTTCTATTGAACACAGGTGGCAATGCGGCGCGATTACTACAGGACAAAGAAAAAGCACAACAAAACAGAAATTACGAAAAGAAATAAAACAAATAAATACTTGCAGGAAACCACTTTGTCGGCAGATGTACCACGAACACAGAAACAACAAAAGGAAACAAAACAAATAAAAACTTCCAGAAAGAGCACTTAGTCGGCAGATGTACCACAAACACAGGCCGCGCGAACAATGGCCGGACTAACAAAAGCCGGGCGAACAAAGACCGGGCGATCGAGTGGACGATGAGCACGTCCGCACGTGACGGGTGCCTCTATCGGAATTTATAAATTCTGTACAGGCTTAAGATCTATGGGAATAAGGTTCACTAACTTTCACTAATCAAATACTACTTCTTCTTCTGAATCTCTTCTCACTCGATGCACAATGCTTCCCCACGCTTTCCTGTCCTCAGCGGTCTTTATAGCCTCGGTTATTGGCAGGTCGGTGAGGGTCTTTATTAGATCAGACCAGCGGGTAGGTGAGCGTCCCCGCGATCTTCTACCATCAACCTGACCAACTACCATCAGCTTCTCTAAGTTATGGGGTCCTCTACGAGCTGTCTTTTTTTTATAGCTTATATTGGTGGACGAGCTCACAGCCCTCCTGGTATTAAGTGGTAACTGGAGCCCATAGACATCTACGACGTAAATGCGCTACCCACCTTGAGATATGGTGGTAGGACCTCTTGTGATTCCGCACGGGTAGGTACCACCACCCCGTCTATTTCTGCCGTGAAGCAGTAATGCGTTTCGGCTTGAAGGGTGGGGTAACCGTTGTAACTATACTGAGACCTTAGAACCTATATCTCATGGTGGGTGGCGCATTTATGTTGTAGATGTCTATGGGCTCCAGTAACCACTTAACACCAGGTGGACTAGGAGCTCGTCCATCACATCTACAAGTAGATAAACTACTTCATGAATAGATTCATTGAACTAAAATTCATAAAACATGTATGTAGAAACTAACAGAAATTTTTACGAAGTGCACATCAATAAATTCTTAGCAATTCAATCGACAGAAAACAATAAAACAGTAATTGTATTTTTTTTTAACGAGAAGAAAACGTGATCTCAATCTTATCATCAAATCTAGTTTTAACTTGTCTAGAGTAAACTTATTCCTAGACGTAAAAGCTCGTCTTAGTTTCAAAGCTTTTGTCGACGCCCAACTTGTTTGAGAGCTTTATGAGGCTTTATTGGTTCGATCTTTGAAATCCAAATACCATTAACTAGTTAGATATTTTAGTAGTTGCCTAGGCATCTCGGGCTTACCGAAAGCTGGCTAATGATTTTCTCGTTGATTAAGCGCAAAAAGCTTTTATTTAAGCATAGTTCAGTTAAAATATTTGTATAAATGGGTTTACTTGGCAAAGTTTATAAATTGTAGGAGAGTTTGGTTACTTACTAAAAGTAGAACTTAATTTGGTACCCAAAGCGGGTAATTTCAATATCAAAGAAACATAGCGACTTGGCTGTATTGCTGATGTCCAAGAGCGATAGTGACTACATACTATTAGTTGAGACGCGTGCTAGTTCTACAAAGGCAATTAAACAACATAAATTGTACAGAATTACGTTCGTAGGTATCAGAGTTAAATAGAGCTAACCCGACAGATTTTATTCTTCCTAATTCCATTTGCTTACCATAAAGATCTCTTTTCGACAAGCTTACAGTTCACCTAATGATAAACAGTTATCATCACAAATGGACGTAAGCAATGCCAAGGGCACACTCAAGGTGCTGTGTACTGCCCACTTGTAATATTTTGTATTCTCGAGACAAAGAGTGTCTTATATCACTTCTTGGCTAAAAAACTACCAACTGATTTATAGGCATATTGGTGCGTGCTATTTATGAGACGCGCATATAATGAACCAGCAATTCACTGGTGGTAGGACGTCTTGTGAGTTCGCACGGGTAGGTACCACCACCATGCCTATTTCTGCCGTGAAACAGTAATGCGTTTCGGTTTGAAGGGTCGGGCAGCCGTTGTGCATACTGAGATTTAGAACTCATGTCTTAAGGTGTGTGGCGAAATTTACGTTGTAGATATCTATGGGCTCCGGTAACCACTTAACATCAGGTGGGCTGTGAGCTCGTCCACCAATTTATGCCATAAATGTTTTAATTTTTTATTTATTATATAGAATAGTAGATTTAATACAAATCTACTATTCATTATAGTAGGTATTTACATAATATGTATGTATGTCCGTATTGCCGGGTTAGTTAAGTTACCATGATAAAAAGTATATTATGCATTTAAACAAGTTACAAGATTTATTTTTGCGAATTTTTATATAATCTAATAAATTTCATAAAGCCGTTTTGCATGATTGAGTAACAAATATGCATAGTTTAGATTTATAATGTTGTTATGAGTAGGTACTTATTATGAGTACTGAGATAGATATGATCGCATGTCTGACGGTGGCTAGCGTCTTTCGCAGGTAAATCCCCTCATGAATGAGTCGAGAACGAACAACTGTTAAAATTAATAGCTTATTTTTAAATTTAGATAAAATTCATTGGATTTAATTATTTTCAGATTAATATCGTAATTACATCGCAGAGCAAATTTTTTAAAAAAAATATCCTTTTCATTCGGTCAAGCAGTCGAATAAAAAAGCAACAATCTTTGCTTCAACCAAGGGGATTCCCCTTTTAATATTTGTCTTTTGTATGTAGTCATTTGCATTAGTATGCAAATAGCACCGTAGATTCTGACCAACAAACTTAATGGACACGGCTAGACAATGCACCCAAAGCAGGCAACTTCCTATAATTCTCCCTATATTTGTTTATACTGCTAACTATGTGAACTTATTTCTTTAAGAACCCAATCATGATCATTGCATAATAAGCCTTTTATCTGTGAACCGGAGGTCGAAAATTAATAATTTTCACTTTTTACTTAATATAAGAATTCACAACGAGCAATGTACAAATGATAATGCAGTACAGGCGTTATTCTCGAGTGGAGTGTAAAAATGTTAGAAGGTCACAAAGGTGGGACAAGTAATGGAGTTGTGTTGTACGCGGCCCTACAGAGAGAGTTCCTGACAGTTAACCCCTTGATACAGAACATAAAACACACATAGTATAAGAGCTCGGGATTTTGTAAGTAACGATATGACAATGTGACAATTTCGACGTCGATCATAAGTGATTTGTTCTTATTCACGTAAATATGCAAAGGGCTCGCAGCTGACTGTTACTAAGCGATTACTGGAACCTATAGAACAGACCATGGGTATAGAAGTAGATGATATTGTTACGCCGGTAAGAGTGACGCCATCTATTACCGAATAGTTGAACGAATATCGAAGGAGCTAGTAGCACCTAGAACCCTCTAGAAGTACAGCGCCATCTATTGTCAGATAGCGGAAAAACAATACTGGAGATGTATGGAATATTCTCGATAATTCTAGAGATGTGGTATCGGCTATAAAAGCATTGGCGAGATGGTACGCAGTCAGTTAGTAATCGGAACTACTCGAAGCGAAACAGCGAACGGATCACCTGAGGCGAAGCGGAAGAAGAGAATGGAGAGTTTTAAAGTGTTTGTGGAGTGTTTTAAGTCTTGAATACAGATTTAGTTGTACTTTGATGGAAAATTTATTTGTCCCGAACCTCAGTGCATAACAATAATGACTGGGGATCCTAAAAAGACTTGGATGGATTGTGCGAAAGAGCGTATGGATTGTCTGAATACGCACGTAAATTCAAAAAACATAAGATTCATGGAATTATTGAACTTCAATCATGATCACGCTTTTCCCCAAATTTCTAATACATTTTTGTATGTTCTTTGAATGTTCAGGATGGATTTTCTCCAAACGACTGTACAAAATGTATCGTCGTTCGTGAGTTGTCGTCGACATAATTAAAATCAAATTTACGTTTTAACATCACGTTCATTACATACTCTTATTACATTATTAACTCTGCTTCCAATACTTTGCAGTTACACTTTACAGATTAAATATTAAGAAGATTAAACCGTAAAAGCAGTTTTAATTAAATGTATCACAGAATTAATTCTAATAATTAATTATTAAAATAATTAATTCTATGTTTTATTTTATTGCCCTTGTAGGCAGACGAGCATACGGCCCACCTGATGGTGAGTGGTTACTGTCGCCCATGGACTTCAGCAATGCCAGGGGCAGAGCCAAGCCGCTGCCTACCGCTTAATACTCTCCACAAGCCTCGTTTGAAGAAGGACATGTCATAGCGCTCGGGAAACACCGTGGAGGGGAGCTCATTCCATAGCCGGATGGTACGTGGCAAAAAAGATCTCTGGAAACGCACTGTGGATGACCGCAGTGGCTCCAGTGGCTCCAGGCACGTCAATGTAAGGTAGGTTTCTTGCGATGTTTTCTATTAAACATATTTTAACATTATTGTGATCTATCCAACTTTAAGAACAAAGAGTACATACAGCATTCTTAATGTCTTAAGCGGTTTTAAACAAAGCCAGGGTAGAAAGAACTGTGATAGGCGCATCGCTTAATTGTTGTAATCATTAATAAAAATTAATATTTCTTATAGTAGCGTAGAGAGAAGATACATGTGACTAGGAGATATATGGTCATTCCGATAGAGGCACCCGTCACGCGCGGACGTGCTCATCGACCACTCGATCGCCCGGCCTTTGTTCGCCCGGCTTTTGTTAGCCCGGCCATTGTTCGCGCGGCCTGTGTTCGTGGTACATCTGCCGACTAAGTGCTCTTCCTGGAAGTTTTTATTTGTTTTGTTTCCTTTTGTTATTTCTGTGTTCGTGGTACATCTGCCGACAAACTGTCTTCCTGGAAGTGTTTAATTATTTTGTTTCTTTTTGTTATTTCCGTTTTGTTGTGATTTTTCTTTGTCCTGCAGTAATCGTGCCGCATCGCCACCTGTGTTCAATAGAACCGCTCAGGTCCGAGAAGTTGGGGCCTCGCCGCAAGGCGAGTGTTTTCTAAGACCCAGGGTAGCCCCACCTGGGCACGTAGACATCATGGACGCTGTATTTGCGGAATTTCTCCGGCTTCGCTACCCAAAGCTCACTTCCGAGTTTCAGGCCTTCAAGGCCGATCACACTGCGAGCCCTCTCGTGGACTCCACCGAGCTCGCTGCTCCTGCGTCGCCTGTACCTGCGTGCAAAGCTTCTGCATCGAGCACCGCAGCCTCCGTCGTGCCTGCCGTTCCCGCGTCGCCTATACTGGCGAGTAAAACTGCTGCGTCGTCCGCCGTGGTCACCGTTCCAGCAGCGCGATCATCCGCGGCCTCCGTTGCGCCCTCCAAAACACCTACTCGTAGGTCACCTGCGCCCGCCTCCTCGTCCTCCGACTCTGACTCGGAGATGGAGGTCGACCTCGCTCCCGCCTCATCGACGGATGGATTCACCCTGGTGCAAAAGGGTAAGAAGCGTGCCGCGGAGTCTCGAGCTCCCGCGGCCGCTAAAATTAGCAAAGCCGCGAACGCGTCGCGCCCCCGCCCTCAGACTCCCGTTGCGCCTCCAGCCCGTGCCACTCCGTCGCCGCGTCCGGTGGCACAAAATAAAGCCCAGACCCCTCCCCCGGTAATCCTTCAAGAGAAGGCAGCTTGGGAACGAGTTTCCCTGGCCCTTAAGGCCAAAAATATCAATTTTACGAATGCCCGTAACCTCGCGAACGGCATTCAAATTAAGGTTCGAACATCCGACGACCATAGGGCCCTCTCTTCTTACCTCCGTAAGGAGCGTATAAGTTTCCACACATATACGCTCCAGGAGGAGCGCGAACTCCGTGCCGTTATACGTGGCATCCCTAAAGAGTTGGATGCCGAGCTCGTCAAGGCAGACCTTCTCGAACAAGGCCTACCGGTTAACTCCGTACACCGCATGCACACAGGCCGCGGAAGGGAGCCATATAATATGGTTCTCGTCGCCCTCCAGCCTACCCCCGAGGGTAAGCAAATATTCAACATCCGAACGGTCTGTAGCCTTTCCGGAATCGCAGTCGAAACCCCACACAAGAAAGGCACACCTAGCCAGTGCCATAACTGCCAATTATACGGGCATTCTTCCCGTAACTGTCACGCGCGCCCCCGATGCGTCAAGTGCTTAGGCGATCACGCCACGGCCCTATGCACTCGCGATCAAAAAACCGCGACAGAACCGCCTAGCTGCGTCCTGTGTCGAACACAGGGTCACCCCGCAAATTACCGCGGATGCCCTCGAGCCCCGAAAATAAATCGCCGCGTCGCCCGCCAAAACCGCCTCCGAGCTTCCGGCCCACACATCAAAGCCTCGGCACCCTCTGTGTCGCAGGCTAAGCCAGCGTTCGTTCCGGCGCCGGTGCCCAGTGTCTCGGCCTGGGCGAAACCGCTGCCGTACATGAACACGGCTACAACTCCCTCCTCCGCGATTCGTCCCGCCCCCGCGACTCGTCCCTCTCCCGCGACTTGCCCTCCGACCGCGTCCGACAATCTCGCTTTAGCGATCGACTTCTTTCAGTCGATCAACTTTGAGCGCGTTAACGCTTTGGGCGACGCCATTCGCTCTGCCTCCACTGCACAACACTTTATCGCCGTTGTGCAAGAATACGCCGACGTATACGCGTCATTAAATACGTACGTCCTCCCCTCACTCCGCCGGTAATCAATGGCGTATATAAGTAGAATAAAGCCCCTATCCGTAACGATAGGATTTTTTAACGCTTACGGTCTCGCAAATCAGCGTGATCAGGTTTCTGACTTTTTGCGTGACCATCAAATTGATATCTTTTTAGTGCAGGAGACCCTACTTAAGCCCGCGCGCCGTGACCCTAAAATCGCGAACTATAACATGGTCAGGAACGACAGGCTCTCTGCTCGTGGTGGTGGTACCGTCATTTACTATAGAAGAGCCCTGCATTGCGTCCCACTCGATCCTCCCGCGCTCGCTAATATCGAAGCATCAGTGTGCCGAATCTCACTGACGGGACACGCGCCGATCGTTATCGCGTCCGTTTACCTTCCACCGGATAAGATCG
The DNA here is from genome assembly GCF_030269925.1 of Bombyx mori. Classification (NCBI taxonomy): domain Eukaryota; kingdom Metazoa; phylum Arthropoda; class Insecta; order Lepidoptera; family Bombycidae; genus Bombyx; species Bombyx mori. Next base: position 14,050,909 of record NC_085115.1, on the reverse strand, counting down.
TTCTAAGCAGTGATATCGAGGCGCTGCTCGGCATGGGGAGCTCTGTCATTCTGGCGGGCGACCTAAATTGTAAACACATTAGGTGGAACTCACACACCACAACCCCGAATGGCAGGCGGCTTGACGCGTTAGTCGATAATCTCGCCTTCGATATCGTCGCTCCGCTAATCCCGACTCACTACCCGCTAAATATCGCGCATCGCCCGGATATACTCGACATAGCGTTATTAAAAAACGTAACTCTGCGCTTACACTCGATCGAAGTAGTTTCAGAGTTAGATTCAGACCACCGTCCCGTCGTTATGAAGCTCGGTCGCGCTCCCGATTCCGTTCCCGTCACGAGGACTGTGGTGGATTGGCACACGCTGGGCATCAGCCTGGCTGAATCTGATCCACCATCGCTACCGTTTAGCCCGGACTCTACCCCGTCTCCCCAGGATACCGCTGAAGCCATAGACATCTTAACGTCACACATCACCTCGACATTAGATAGGTCATCGAAACAAGTTGTAGCGGAGGACTTCCTTCACCGCTTCAAATTGTCCGACGATATTAGGGAACTCCTTAGAGCTAAGAACGCCTCGATACGCGCCTACGACAGGTATCCTACCGCGGAAAATCGTATTCGAATGCGTGCCCTACAACGCGACGTAAAGTCTCGCATCGCCGAAGTCCGAGATGCCAGATGGTCTGATTTCTTAGAAGGACTCGCGCCCTCCCAAAGGTCTTACTACCGCTTAGCTCGTACTCTCAAATCGGATACGGTAGTAACTATGCCCCCCCTCGTAGGCCCCTCAGGCCGACTCACGGCGTTCGATGATGACGAAAAAGCAGAGCTGCTGGCCGATACATTGCAAACCCAGTGCACGCCCAGCACTCAATCCGTGGACCCTGTGCATGTAGAATTAGTAGACAGTGAGGTAGAACGCAGAGCCTCCTTGCCACCCTCTGATGTGTTACCACCCGTCACCCCGATGGAAGTTAAAGACTTGATCAAAGACCTACGTCCTCGCAAGGCTCCCGGTTCCGACGGTATATCCAACCGCGTTATTAAACTTCTACCCGTCCAACTCATCGTGATGTTGGCATCTATTTTCAATGCCGCTATGGCGAACTGTATCTTTCCCGCGGTGTGGAAAGAAGCGGACGTTATCGGCATACATAAACCCGGTAAACCAAAAAATCATCCGACGAGCTACCGCCCGATTAGCCTCCTCATGTCTCTAGGCAAACTGTATGAGCGTCTGCTCTACAAACGCCTCAGAGACTTCGTCTCATCCAAGGGCATTCTCATCGATGAACAATTCGGATTCCGTACAAATCACTCATGCGTTCAACAGGTGCACCGCCTCACGGAGCACATTCTTGTGGGGCTTAATCGACCAAAACCGTTATACACGGGAGCTCTCTTCTTCGACGTCGCAAAAGCGTTCGACAAAGTCTGGCACAACGGTTTGATTTTCAAACTATTCAACATGGGTGTGCCGGATAGTCTCGTGCTCATCATACGGGACTTCTTGTCGAACCGCTCTTTTCGATATCGAGTCGAGGGAACCCGCTCCTCCCCACGACCTCTCACAGCTGGAGTCCCGCAAGGCTCTGTCCTTTCACCCCTCCTATTTAGCTTATTCGTTAACGATATTCCCCGGTCGCCGCCGACCCATTTAGCTTTATTCGCCGACGACACGACTGTTTACTATTCCAGTAGAAACAAGTCCCTAATCGCGAAGAAGCTTCAGAGCGCAGCCCTAGCCCTAGGACAGTGGTTCCGAAAATGGCGCATAGACATCAACCCAGCGAAAAGTACTGCGGTGCTCTTTCAGAGGGGAAGCTCCACACGGATTTCCTCCCGTATTAGGAGGAGGAATCTCACACCCCCGATTACTCTCTTTAGTCAATCCATACCCTGGGCCAGGAAGGTCAAGTACCTGGGCGTTACCCTGGATGCATCGATGACATTCCGCCCGCATATAAAATCAGTCCGTGACCGTGCCGCGTTTATTCTCGGTAGACTCTACCCCATGATTTGTAAGCGGAGTAAAATGTCCCTTCGGAACAAGGTGACACTTTACAAAACTTGCATAAGGCCCGTCATGACTTACGCGAGTGTGGTGTTCGCTCACGCGGCCCGCACGCACATAGACACCCTTCAATCTCTACAATCCCGCTTTTGCAGGTTAGCCGTCGGAGCTCCGTGGTTCGTGAGGAACGTTGACCTACACGACGACCTGGGCCTCGAATCTATACAGAAATACATGAAGTCAGCGTCGGAACGGTACTTCGATAAGGCTATGCGTCATGATAATCGCCTTATCGTAGCCGCCGCTGACTACTCCCCGAATCCTGATCATGCAGGAGCCAGTCACCGTCGACGCCCTAGACACGTCCTTACGGATCCATCAGATCCAATAACCTTCGCACTAGACGCCTTCAGCTCTAGGAGCAGGCTTAGGGACCTCGTTAACCGTACTCGTCGAACTCGACAAAGAGTTCGCCGTGCAACCTAACCCATGAATCAGCTCGCTGAGTTTCTCGCCGGATCTTCTCAGCGGGTCGCGATTCCGATCCGGTAGTAGATTCATTCGCGAAGCAGCTGCTCTTGAGCTGTTAGGTCTCCTTCGGAGGCGCTCGGGTAGCTGTTAGCAAATCCCACCCCTCCTGGCTGAGCCTTTGCTCGCCCACCTGTCCTGGTGAAACTGGAAAGGCCTCCGGGCCACCAGTAATCCTTCAATCATAAAAAAAAAAAAAAAAAAAAAAAGAGATATATGGAAATGCTAGTGCAAGCTAGAGGGGGAAGAAGTCGACCGACGAAGACATGGATGGAGTGTGTGAACGACGATACGAGATAAAGAGGAATGAGTGTTGAGATGATGGCTGATAGAAGAATGAAATAGAAAAATTCGCTGTGCCGACCCCACTTAGTAGGATAAGGTGGAGAAAAAGAAGAAGAAGAAACTGTCTTTATGTTAGATTGTTAGATAGAATACCATATTTTTTTGTAAGGTTTTAATAATAGAATATAAAAATCAAAAGTATTTAGAAGGCCGGAGATAGTGAAATGGATTTAAATCTGACGATCTGCCAGTAACATTACAAAAATTAACGCTACCGGCTTGGCTCTGCCCCTGGCATTGATGACGTCTGTGAGTAGCAGTAACTACTCATCATCAGGTGGACCGTACGCTCGTCGGCCTACAAGGGCAATAAAAAATCTGATCAGGTAATAAACGCTGTAACATAAGACAAAATTCACAAGCTCTGGTTTTTCTGGACAATGGACGGACCAATCAGCACCCTCTTCTCTCTCTGAAAACTTAAATTAGGAGCTCCTTGACTAAAATCACTAAAAACTCCCCAACTACACGGGTGCGCAAACAAACGCGCGGCAAAAGTATTAAAAGCACGTACATTGTGATGCTAGCCGAAAAATTCTGTTTGACATACCTTTCTAATTTACTGTTTCAGGAAGGGAATCTTTTGTGAGCCTCGTTTGTTTCTATTAGACATGACCTTTACCTTTTTTATTGCTTAGGTGGGTGGACGAGCTCACAGCCCATCTGGTGTTAAGTGGCTACTGGAGCCCATAGACATCTATAACGTATTTACGTTTGCGCCACCCACCTTGAGATATAAGTTCTAATATCACATATTACACATATTATCACTGGATGGGTCGGTTTTTTTTAGAAACCAATTGCTTAGACTGTACGTGATGGTAGTTAACAAAATGATTATTGAAAAAGTCTTAGTTTGTAATCAAGAGGTCAGAAGCGGATTAGTCATAACGGATACATAGAAAAATGCCACAAAAAGTTTGTTATTATCATCCGATATCAATCACCATTGACAGTGGGCGCGGCACCTTGCGCAACTTCAAAGATTTTCATAATAAATTTTAACAATTTCTACGCCTTGTTGAAGCATGTAGCTTTCTGTGATGAATAATAACGACTAAATATCCAAGCCAAATTTGACAGCTACCGCTTTACCAAGATGGCCGCTGTGGGTTGTCAAAGTTCGCGCGTCCCAATTGAAAAACCCTATACATATAACTATCCGAACATGCCAACGTCCTACTGTGAGTAGCGTTAATTTTATGAATGAAAAAAAAACATTTTCTAAAATAGATTGCAAGCCCTGTGCTTGCTGCGTTGACAATGATCCGGCGTTTTCCTAAATTGCCAAAAACATTTGGACAAAACTTCAAATCAATTAAATGAAAAACTAAATAGCGAATACACCACGAACAAACAAATATACACAAACATTTGCCCAAAAAACATTGCTGGCTTACATTTATAAAATTTATTCTCATTTATTCATTAAATTCCGTAGCAAACCTTCTTGTAATTTCAATTAAATCGTTGACCTTTCAAGTGAAAACGAAAACATTTCAAGATACATTTCAAAAGCTATTTTTTGGAAGTCTAATTCCAAAGACAGTTTCGGTCTTGGATTTTTATTTACGAATCGAATTTTCTGACCGCTATCGTGTTCGTGAATGCTTATGAACTCATTTAGCTTTCTAAATAAACACTGTAGACTGGTGATAAATTTTAAAGTCATTTTAACATTAACGAGTATCACAAAACCATGAGGTTGACCGATGACTGATGATCAAAATAGCTGGTATGGACTGGAAGCGAAAGGCAAGAGGTTGAAGGGAATGTAGTACATGTGCTCTACACTATCCATGCTCTAAACTCAAAATTGGATAGACACGGGTTGAGAAATAGAAGATCAGGAGCCGTTAAGGTGGAATTTGACGGGTGAGGCGACATTGTCCGTCCGAAACACCCTAACTTTTTCTTTCGCAATGAATTCGTTTCAGGGTTGGCAGAGTTCACTTAACGATACCTATGAATTCTTTGACCACTAGTTTCTCAACGGCTCAACTATGAGTTTGTTGAGCTCAACTATTCCATAAGGAAAAGTCTGTTTCACTTTTTACGAGCTACCAGCAACTCTGTAAGCATTCGCGATAGTCAGCCACTTGGCTCTGCCCCTGGTATTGCTGAAGTCCATAGGTGACGGTAACCATTCACCATCAGGTGGGCCGTATGCCACCTACAAGGGCAATAAAAAAAATCGCCTTCTTGGTGTAACACATCAACCCTACAGGACCATATTATTGTACTCTCTCTTGAGTTGCATATTTCCTGGTGGTAGGGCACCTTGTGTGTCTGCATGGGTGGGGACCACCACCCTGCCTATTTCTAGCGTGATGTATGCTCGTGTACTTAATGTAAAAAGGTAAGTTACAAAATACTATTAATGAATCTCTAAAAGCTACAAACGCGACTGAACTACATCCATCGTCAAACAATACATAAAACGTCTATATTAAATAACAATTGTAAATTTTCGTATTATGATAAATTTCGTGAAAAATAAATCGTATCTTCCAGACCTGAGGATCAAATTGTAGGGATACTTACGAAATGTTTGCGGTGAATCTTGCTCTATTCGCGAGATTAAATTCAAGACAAGAGACCTGGGAATAAATTTACGCACTGGACTCTGTAAACGTTGTAATGAAAACGTTTTCCCTTTAGTTTTTTTTTGGTGACAATAAAGAAGAAAAAGTGTTTGATTTTTTTATTTGGTTCAAAAATATATTTATGAATTGTGAGTTTTACGGTTTAGGCTCGCATTTGATTGATGATTTTTTACTATTCCCGACTTTCCGTATATTTTGTAGACTTTGTAATCAGGTATGGTTTTACTTAGTAGCGTGTAATCATATAGAAGCTAAGGCCAGAAGATAGGTAAGTAGATAAGAGTTTTTTTTCATTGCCCTTGTAGGCAGACGAGCACACGGCCATCTGATGGTGAGTGGTTACCGTCGCTCATAAACGTCAGCAATGCCAGGGGTAGAGCCAAGCCGATGTCTACTGTTAAAGAGCTGGTATTCGGGTTACTACTGTGCTACTTAAATCATTAATTTTCATAAGTAATGATACGTCTCGATATATTAAAAGGAAGATATCTTTATTCTAATGTGATCCAGACTTCGATATAATATCTCAAGACTTAAGGCAGCATTTACGCAGCAAAATCAGTAGATCCGTAAATGCTTGAAATTTTACTGGTGGTAGGATCTCTTGTGAGTTCGCGCGGGTAGGTACCACCACCCTGCCTGTTTCTGCCGTGAAGCAGTAATGCGTTTCGGTTTGAAAGGCAGGGCAGCCGTTGGAACTATACTTGAGACCTCAGAACTTATATCTCAAGGTGGGTGGCGCATTTACGCTGTAGATGTATATGAGGTCTAATAACCACTTAACACTAGGTGGACTGGGAGCCCGTCCAACCATCTAAGCATTAAAAAAGAAAAAAATCGTTTCGCTTACAAAAAAAAACCACTTAAACAAAAACGCCGCATCTACCAAACCTAGTGCGTACGAAAGCGAAATCTTCAAGTGGCAAGCGTCAACATTTATCAGTGTCTGGCGACAAACGACAGCAATTAACATTCCCGAGGCATTGTTAGCGACGGTACTGTCGCTCGGTGCAACTATTGTGTAGCTTTGTCGCTGAGATATGTCGTCGGAATGTCATTAAATGCAGACTACGACGTTCAAGACAAACAGATTAGCTAACGCTTCGTTCTGGATTCGGTTATGTTTGACTGTTTTTGGTGTTTTGAAAACTGTCAGCGATGCATAACGAATATTTTTGGAACGAAGTTCCTTATGGGCCGATGCGGAGGGGTACCTTAACCGGGAAAAAACGTCCGTAACGTAAGATTTTTTTTCTACTTAGTTTGTTATCAACAGATGTCGCTGCAGGTAAATTCAACAATTCCTGAATTGCGGTGACGTGATGTTACACAGTTGATAGACGTTCTCGTATTTCTCTTGCTTATTCATCCTTACGTTGCGTAGAGAAATACCGTGATCATGCAGACGGTTCCCCCAGGGTGAGGCTTCTCCATTGCACTGCAGAGTGGTTGATCCTTCAAATTATTTTTATTTTTTATAAGTTTCACTTTTACCGATCTTTTTTTTTATATTATATTCTTTAACAGGTTAAGGACCGAGATTTTTTTGCGATTTTTGCCAAAAGTAATTAAATGCATATGAATAGAATTACTCAGATAAGTTATTCCTACTTTTAGTTTTTTAATTATACAATTATATTGTCGAATAGTCCCCCTTCAATATGTATAAGCTACTAGCCTAGATGAGCCATGGGGTTCCGCGTTTATACGTGCATATTCAATAGAAAACTTGCGGTCAGGGGTATTCTAGGCAGGTGGGCTGCGGCGGTCGAAAATCTCGATTATATTGTATAACGATTTTAATATATGTCGCACGTTTTAAGCGCGTTCCAGGCTTCTTCCACATGTCGTGTGTCCCCATAATACGGTCCTCGGGCAATTTGGGAAACACAACGCCATGATTGTTAGGTGTTAAGTTTAGGCGTAGCTTGGCTTGTAATTTCTAATTACCATGGGCGACGGTAATCGTTCACCATCAGATAGCCTTTGGTTCCTTTGTTATCTATGTACCATTGCACACACCCGCGTTGCCTTAATGAATAACATTGTGTGAACTCTTCTGACCCTTTTTAAAAGCCACATTCACCAATTTTACACGTCGCGATAGTGTTCTTCATTTTACTCACAAAGATACATAAATAAACATATTTTAAATTATATCGAGGATACTTAAGTAAGGATCCTTTACTAAAAGCGGAATGTACTGACCGGTTTCTGGTGCCGATTCCTGCCGATTTCTGTACCATTCGCGTTTTGTTTTTCATAGACTCTAGTGGAATGAGACAGCACATGACTTCATCTGCCCAATGGTAGCTAGCAAAAAAATCTATTGTGCCAATTCTGAAACCTATTAGTTCCTTATTTGAAGACATCGTTAACATTTTTGAACGAAGTACCTAATTCGTTTTTTTTTCCTCAAAGAAATTAATCTACATGAACATTATTTATCGATTGATAAATTGCATACCACAGTCAGTTTTAACCCAGTCCGGCATTGTCTTCGATCGAACTGATTTTTTACTATTATTAGTTAAGGTGATAGGGCGTCTTGTACGCTACGTACCGTACGGGTAGGTACCACCGCCCTGCCTATTTCTGCCGTGAAGCAGTAATGCGTTTCGGTTTGAAGGGTGGGGTAGCCGTTGTTCTGTAAAAAACTGAGACCTTAGAACTCATATCTCAAGGTAGTTGGCAGCATTAACATTGTAGACATCTATGAGCTCCGATAACCACTTAATACCAGGTGGGCCGTGAGCTCGTCCACCTACTTAGATGGGTGGCAATAAAAAAGACAGGTCATAGATAATTACAACCACCTTGAGACCTGTCGAAGTCTGTATAGGAGTTCCATTATCTCTAAATAATTAATTTAACTCCACGATTTCTCCGGTGTATCCTTTGGACGTCTTTACGACACCCACGGGAAGAGATGGAGTAGTTGCTGGTCAAGGATGGACTATAATTTTTATTATTCAGCTTAATATTCGGTTCCCCAAAATATGTATTATATATATTTTAGTACGATTCAAGCTATGTTTTTAGATTTAATCTATTTTAATCATAAACAAAAATTATACGAAAACAGCGGTTAAAAAAATAGGTGAATTGAATTTAAAAAAACTGTGAGTATTCTTCTTTAAGTACCTAACATAGTCAAATAGGAAATAAAATATGAAGGGGAAAAGTAGTGCAGTGTAAAAATTAATAAAATGCCCAACGATTAGAAACAAATTAAGGCAATAAGCTTGCATAGATGAAGTCCTAACATCAGTAATTACGCAAATTATAATTATGCGCAAATTATTATTTACATATAATATGAGTTACATTACAAAAATCTCTATAGTACTGTAACGAACCAAAAACAATAGAAAACTGAAATATACCAAAATCTTTTTCCCAACAAACGTCAGCATTAGAATCGCGGACTTCCTTCTTGGTTTTATACCGACGAACTAAAAGCCGACAAAGTAAGAAAGAAAAGTTCAAAGCGAGGCAGCTTCCCAGGACTGTAGTTAATGACAGTTCTTAAGCTAGACATTGACAAAGTCGCGCTACAGATTAATATATCACCTGGATTCTCGTCTTAGCTTCGAGATAAATGCACTCTTCGGTATCAGCAATCTTTGTTTTAAGAATTATACGCTTTCTTTTCAAGTTTTGTATCCACGCCTGTTGTAGCTAATACTACGTGGTAACTTTATTTGCTGTTTTGTGTAGACAAGGATACATCTTAATGGTGAGTAGTAACTTTGGTAAGTTCATTCCAAAGCCGGATGTTATGTGACAAAAAAGATCTAGGGTAATAAAGCTCCGGTCGTGGTATGAACGGGATTGAGCAGATATTCTCCAAGGACTTGTAGTATCCAGGACTATATTGAAGTAATTTCACAAATGGACCAATTTTCAAAGGACCCAAGCTAGGAAGCGAAAACACTTGGAGCCTGAATTCCAATTGGCCAAAAACGCTAGCTGCGACCAAGAATTGGACCGCACTGATATTACAGTCAGGGTCTATAAAGTGATCATCACGTACCTGTCTAAGGGTATTCGCTTGATCAAGGAACGAATTTTTCAGGTAGGTCAGACGGTAAAAACACCTCATAGTTATTTCATATTATAAGTAAACAGTATATTCTATTTATTGTATATATTTTCTATAATAATCTATTGCCAATAGTACCTACACCGCAACATACCTGCTATATCTTTGTTTTCTTCCAGAATTGCTGTAAATTGAACGGTTGTCTGGAAGATATCGCTGTTAGCTCTAAGACCGCCTATTATGCAAGTGTATCTGCTTGTCGACTGTTTTTGAATGTAAATTGTGTTTTGGTGTGCAATAAATGTATTCCCTCTCTCTCTCTCTGTGTATGTAATATCCTAGTTTAGCTCCTAATTTAAATGTTAGTAATTAGAGGTTCTGCGAACAGCCCTGTATCCTATATGTGTCCCTGTTGGTTAATAGTTAGATTAGAACCATGATCCCCCGTGAACATATTTCATGCTACATAATGTGTATTGACCACGAATCTCTAATACATTGAAGGATAAGAGCTCCATATTAAAAAGAGAAGGGATGTTTAACTTCTAAAAATATTCTGTACGATGTAAGTTTTAAAACAAATTAAAGTCGTGGCTGCTGTTAAACTTTGAACGAACTTAAAAAGACAGCTGCCTTAGCAGACGTATGTCACGCAAAGTTTCTTTAAACTTAAGTTATAATTAAGTTAGAAGGACATTTGAGCTTTTTTTTTCTGTAGGCGATATTTCGGTCCTTCTTGTATTAAGCAGTCATTGAAGCTTCTAGATAATGATAATGGTGAAGTTCATGGTTTTCTATTTTTTAATGCACTAAAGTCATCCTTCTGGACCTTACTGACATCACAACTAGAAGCCGCCACCTATCCTCAGACGACGACTCCACTCATGAGGTTGCAATCGTAAGAAAGAAGAACAAACAGAACAATCATCTTCATCCATATTGTTTAAACACAAAATAACGCCACAGATAAGTAATTAATGTCTTCTTTGATTCAAATGATATAATATAATAACAAATTGAGATGTAGACCTCAAGGTTCAAGATTGGTGCAGTATTAATGTGGTGATGTGTATGGTCTCCGGTAACTAGTTATCAGCAGATAAAACGTGAAGTCATTCACCCGTCTCCGCAATAAAAAAGTACACTTACAAACAAAACGTTGGAAAGCGTCAGAGAAACTTTAATGTTGAATTATAACCAAACGCGTATCACTCGCAAATAAATAGCCACTATTTATTTCTAAAGTCTCCTTTGTTCAGGTAAACAAAAAGTCCTGAAAATTCTGCAACATTCTTTTGAAATACGACACTGTTGCATAACTTTATCACAGCTTAGTCACAGAGGTGTGAACAAATATGAAACCTTTGTTGTCGAGCTTTCATGACTCTGTGCTTTAAAGGTGAAAACACACGATAGGAGCTTTTCTAGTTTGCTTATTATTAAAAAAATATTTTTCCGTGAAGCATTTTTAATAGATTTTCTGCATTGTGCACCTTTCAGGAGAAACACAATACCGCTTTATTTTCTTAAAAAAATACGATTAATTTATCATTTTTCTTTTCGAATTAGCTATCAATATTATTACTCTGGTTGTGTAGACAAGTTCGCAACCCACTTGGATATGTCATTAACAGAGCCCATAGACATCAAAACGTAAAAGCCGTTACCCGATTTAATCTTGGTCAGTCTCGATTGATTGGATAGCGGCAGTCCCACCATTCAAACCAGAACTCCTCTCTCTAGGTGTCGCGGTTTCGGTCTGGTGGTAGATTCGAAGCACTGCTCTTGCTAGGGCTAGTGTTAGCAAATTCTCTCAAGTTGAGCCTGTGAGTTCGCCTACCAACCCGCGCGTAGCTGGAAAGCTTCTTAGGCTTCTAGCAAATAGGTAGGGGAAAAAAGGACTCTTGACTTGGCAACGCAGGGTTATGGTATTCTTGTACAGGTACAATACGTCCTGTCACTGGTAAAACAAACTCATTATAATCACCATCCGCCATTAATCAAACTGTTATTGTTAATGCCTCATTTACATACTAGCCAAGTACAGACGATTAAACAACAAATTCGGTGCGTAGATTTTTTTGTGATACGAAAAGTGTGTACACATCCGTGATTGCTCATGCGACTCTTTGTTTAAATTGTGTTAAATTTGTTGTGAGTGGTTTCATCATTATCATCATCTCAGCCTGTCCACTATACATTGCTGAACATAGGCCTCGCCAATTGATGTCCAGTGCGGCCGGTCCGTTGACACCTGCATCCAACGTAACCTAACGATTTTCACTAGGTCACCGGTTCATCTGATAGGTGGCCGTCTTATACTGCGCTTACCAGTACGTGGTCTCAACTCGAGAATCTTTCATCACGGCCGATGAGGCAGAAAGATGTGAGTCACATGAACGGATTATTATTTGCGATTGATTGGAAGATTTTATTTATTATTAAGACTCCTCATTACGAAGTTTCCAAAAAAGAGATAAAACAGTCTTCTTCTTCTGAGTCGGTCTTTTCATTGCTGAAGGTCGTGTCTAATTTGAAATGTTGATCACTCGATGCACAATGCTTCCCCACGTCTTCCTGTCCTCGGCGGTCTTTATAGCCTCGGTTATTGGCAGGCCGGTGAGGGTGTTTACTAGATTAGATCAGCGCGTAGGTGAGCGTCCACGTGATCTTCTCCCGTCAACATGACCAAAACAGTCTGAATATGTTAAATTGTTTTAAAGCTGCGAGCTACATGTCGTTAGATCTTAGTCAAATCAATGCTCACTGAATCTAGATGAATATAGACGACAGAGATAGCGCTCTACGAACAGACAGCCTTTCCCAAAGTGGGCGATAACGCCCTCTTGTGAGTGCTGCAGGCCTAAAGGGGGGCGGTAAGAGACCCAGAAAAAAATGGGAGCGTTGTGTAGAGGCTTGGGAGGCGATTTGTAATTACATCTAGGAAGACTCTTAGACAGCGACTGAGCTCTTGCCATAGTGGTTTTTAAGTAGGTGAAAAAATGGGGGCGCTAATTAATAATTTATTCTCAAAATGGGCAGTAGACAAAATGAGTTTGGGAACCCCTGAGCTAGACAATAGCCGATAGTCTCTTTCCAAAAGTCGATGTGCAATATTTATTGTCGGGTGGTTACTGTATTCACTTTTACGCGAATTCTTCCTATTCGTACACTCTTGACAGAGTGGTCGTGGTCATGCATCAGTCGGATCCTGCGATACCGATGCTCTCGCGATGCGACGCCATGTGGCACGATGTTTCGCAGAGTGAGAGCAAACATTTATGTTGGAGTGAGTAACAGATTTTATGAGGTCGGTCCATCATGTTGGAGATCGTCCGCGAGATCTTTTGCCCTCGACTTTCCCTTGCACCACCAACCGCTCAATGGAGTCCTCATTACGAGTGATGTGCCCGAAGAACTTGAGGATTCGTAATTGGACTGTTGACGATAGTCTCTCCTTGATGTTGAGCTCTTTCAGGATCGAAATGTTGGTACGGTGCGCGGTCCACGGAATTCTGAGGAGACGTCTCCAACACCACATTTCTAGTGCGTCGATCTTACGACGGTCTTGCATCCTCAGCGTCCACGTCTCAGCCCCATACAGAAAAATTGGAAAGACCAGGCATCTCATTAACCGAACTTTTGTATTTTTGGTTATTCTGCGGTCTCTCCAAATCTTTGTTAGCCTCTCAACTGAGGATCTTGTCACGGCGCAACGTCTTCGGATCTCATCTTCGCAGCCTCCAGCGTTGGTGATAGTGGTGCCTAGATATACATAGCTATTAACTACCTCGCATCCCGCTATATGTTGGACTTCCGGTTGGTTGATGTTAGCACGATCTACGATCATCATTTTGGTCTTATCACGATTGATCGCAAGTCCAAAATCCAACGCTGTAGTCTCCAGCCGGCGAAGAAGCACCTCGATTTCGTCTCTGGTTGACGCCAAGAGGGTAGTATTATCGGCGTATCTCAAGTTTGATATTTTCCGACCGCCAACGGATATTCCTTTATCCCAATCTTCAAGAACTATCCGCATTATATACTCTGTGTATATATTAAATAAAAGAGGAGATAGTATGCAGCCCTGCCTAACGCCTGCCTGTGTGCTGAAGCGTTCGGAGTCAATACTGACAACACGAACAGCGGCCGTGCCATCTTCGTACAGACGTCTGATGGTGTGTACAAGATGTTGCGGTACATCCATTTCCGTCAGTACCAACCACAGCTTCCACCACTTAACGGTATCAAAAGCCAATACGTCCACAGTAATTTCATATGAATAATATTTCCGAGAAATCCGTAGTCTGTGCGCTTCGTGCCTATGCCCGAGGGCTCATTACAGCGTTTTTATTTTCAAAAGTTTTTAATGTCGCTTTTCTTTCAGCTGCACTCCGGTAAAGTTCTTAGACTGTTTTTGTTTGTCATAATACATTTATAACTTAAATATTGCACCTGGGACCGAAATTTCGTAGTTTTAATAATTCATGAAAATTCCCTGAAATGTGAGCTGTGTTTGTTTGCGTTTTTTTGAACATAAAATACACAAGAATAGTTCAGGATAGTTAGTATCTTTTGAGTTTGAATCGTTTATGCTATCATTTTTTTGTCTCCCTAACTATTCGCTATTACTCTAAAGGGCTATTCCAGCTACACGCGTATGGGTAGATTAACTCACGGGCTTAACCCGATAATATTTTCTAACGCAACACCGAGCAAAAGAGCAATGCTTTATAGAATCTACAACCGGATCGGAATCTTGACCCACTGAAAAGATCCGACGGGAAACTCAGTGAATTGTGTTATGGGTTAGTTTGCTCGTCAAACTCACGGCGATAACAGTTTCTGGTGTTTGAAGAGCTTAATAACACCGAGTGTAGATTCGACAAGAGATGGTTTGGGTGACGGCGGCTTCGCGTTGCCTCGTCGCCTGAATAGGATGTTTAATTAGCGGCGACCATGATGCGTGGGTTGTCGTTTCGCACCGCTGTATCAAAGTAGCGTTCTGACGCCACCTTAAGATACTTAGTATCGGTTCTTAATTTAGATCGTCGGAATTGGATAACTTGGATAGAGTTTATGTGCATACGGGAACATCGAACGTTCCCACTTGCTACTGTCACGCACTCGACGCAATAACGATGCACTTCGCTTCCAAATTATTGCAAAGCAGTCATCTGTGTGAGATGTCGCAAGCACTGCGGATAATGTATTTCTAATAACAAATAAGTTAGTCTCATTTGCGCTGCAAACTGACTAACTTATTTACTATTCGAACTCCTTCATTTTGAATACAGCGAAGTAGGTAAGTAAACATTGTATCTCTCGCACCTCGCTCTGTTTGTTCAAAGCGAATTGCACAATAGAAACCATTCTTCAGCTGCACGTAGCTAGGTTCAATCATCGCAACGGTCCTCGCGGTGGGTAGCGTTTGAATTACTGCACTTATCCTGTGGGATTATAGAGTGAAACTACTATTTGAACTCGAAAGAGCGTTGTCCTGCTATTTAGTTTGTTGAAGTAGTTGATTGGACGAACGTATGGTGTTCGGTAGATCTTGGACGCCAAAAAGTAAAGCTTGGTGACGCTGGAATAAATATTATGGAGATTCCTATTTTTATTGATTAGATGAGTGAAAGAGTTCATGGCTCACTTAATGTAAAGTGGTTATTGAAGAAAATAGACATCAAAATGTGAACCCCAGCAAACTTCAGCCATGAACTGGAAGTCTCAACTGGATTGTACAAAAGCAGTTGTGTTGAGGTCTACTCTTCGATTCGCTGCGGAAATAGGTGGGACGGTAGCACACGCCCGCGCGGACTTACAATACGTCCTTCGCATTCTGATGGTACTCCTCGACAACACAGGCTTTTTTATTTTTATTGCTTAGATGGGTGGACGAGCTCACAGCCCACCTGGTGTTAAGTGGCTACTAGAGCCCATAGACATCTACAACGCACATGCGCCACCCACCTTGAGATATAAGTTCTAAGATCTCAGTATAGTTACAACGGCTGCCCCACCCCTCAAACCGAAACGTATTACTGCTTCACGGCTTAGTGAGAAGACTCAAGAGGACTAAGCCTTTTGAGTTAGTATGTCGTTAATTCGAAATAGTGTTACGGTGAAAGTGACGTATTTAAATAATACATGAACAAAGCCTTAAGAGACACTAAGGTCAGTGGACTTTATTCTTAGAGAAATTGGTAAAATAGTAGTTTGCATTAAATTTAAATAACTTATTAGCCTTATTGAGCTAGATTGTAATCCTAGCATTGTGTCGCAACTAGGTTTTGGAACATTACATAAAAAAAAAGTAAACTTAAATTCACAAAAACAAAACTCACCAAACACACCTCCTATCGAGTTAAAATGGTAAATGTTTTTTCAGTCTCTTGGTAAAGGCGAGAATCCTAGTGCGATCATAAATGTTCACTGTAGCGATGATCGTAAAACAGTCGCGCGGCGCTCGCTGCAATTCTCATCGATCCGGATCGAACCGGTCGTGTATGAAAAAGAGTCAATTACATTTAAAGAGGAAAAATTTTCGATTCTTATGGGCTACTTTCAAGTTTTTTTAAAATCTATATCTATATCTATACTAATATTTATTATAAAGAGGAAAGATTTGTTTGTTTGTTTGTTTCGAATAGGCTCCGAAACTACTGGACCGATTTGAAAAATTCTTTTTCCATTAGAAGCCGACATTGTCCCTGATGAACATAGGCTACTTTTTTTTTTTTATTTTTTTTTTTTGGTTTCATGTGTGTTTTAATGTTTCCGAAGCGAAGCGAGGGCGGGTCGCTCGTTAGTATATAAATCCACAGTGGTTTTTACGGATGTTCCGTTGTAACTACTGAACCATGCATCCGATTGACTTGAAACTTGGTATCCATGTAGAAAATACATGTACTTAATGGATAGGTTAATATTTATATGAGTGTTGGACCCCCTATACCAGTTGCGGGGGCGTTAATGATGAGAATCTTTGTGGGGGTGAGAAATAATACTGTTAATTTTAAATGCCCAGCGAAGCGGACGGGTACAGCTAGTTGCTTATATGGGTGGACAAGCTTACGGCTCCCCTGTTGTTAAGTGGTTACCGGAGCCCACAGACATCTATAACATAAGTGCCATCACCTACCTTACGATATGAGGTCTAAGATCACAGTTTTTACAGTATAACGTCTGCCACCCCTTCTTCAAACCGCAACGTATTACTGCTTCACGACAGAAATAAGCAGGGTGGTGGTACCTACTGATGCGGACTCACACGACGTCCTACCACCAGTAATTTGGCGGGTTTTATTTTTATTACATGCTATTTATTCTGTTCACCCTGGAAGTCAATCGCGAACATTCGTTAAGTACGTATCTCATTAGAAAAAATAGTAAGTACCTGCCTGCAAGATTCGAACACCGTTACATCGCAACATACGAATGCACCGGACGTCTTATCTTTTAATCCACCACGACTTAAATACGCGGTCATCAGATCCTAAATTAGGGTTATCTGTAACACGGGAAACAGAGACGGATGTACATAATTATAAACGTTTAAATAAATATGTGGATATCAAAAACACGGACGAAGTGTAATTATCCCGTTCATGATACGAATGTTTATTATATCGTGGGTTGAAAGGAAATTTGCTTTAAGCGATATTTTTGCAACTTTACAGAAGAGCCATTTGAAGTTTAATATTTAGAAAAAATATCATAAAAAAGGACTTCTTCAGCCATTTAAATAGGGTAAACTTAATTGAAGTTCAATTTAAAACATCGTATTACTGACGCTTATACCAAGTAAAACGGACCTTTAATTACAAAGATAAATGTGGCGTATTTTTTATTGCTTAATTGGGTGGACGAGCTCACAGCCCACTTGGTGTTTAGTGGTTACTGGAGCCTAGAGATATAATTAAGTTCTAAGGTTTAAAGTTACAACGGCTGCCCCACCCTTCAAACCGAAACGCATTACTGCTTCACGGCAGAAATAGGCAGGGTGGTGGTACCCACCCGCGCGGACTCACAAGAGGTCCTGCCACCAGTAAAAATTATACCAAATTGCCTTTCAGCCTACGATATGACTTTCTTCAAGCTGGAGGAGAGTACTTAGCGGTTTTCCTGTACCCCTAGAATTATTAATGAGCGATAGTGACTGATCAACATCAGTGTGCTTAGTGCGAGTTTTTTAACGTTCTCGATAGCGTAAAAGTTAACTCAAATTTGTATGCAGTTGGAACAGCGCCCCTAGCGGCAAACGTACTGTTATATGAGTCGTCTATTATCAAAGGCGGCAATCTGTACATTTGGACAAAAAATTTTTATTGATATGTCAATACAGATTTATTTGAATATAATCGTCTCCTTCAAAGAATACGGTTCAAAACCTGCATTAAATAAAGGTTAATAGTTAACCTGTTATTTATCTAAGATGTCGTTCCGAAGAGTTTTGTGACTGCCAATGGAATACAAAGTCAATAATTCGTTTTTCTGATTTACCAATCATTGTCCAAAAGTCAGATTGCCGCCTTTGATAATAGTCGACTCATATATTCCTACCGAATCCTAAACTGCTGACACCCTCGAACCGCTGACTAGACGGTCCGAGGTAGAGACTTGATAGGAGACCGGAGAACGGGCAGTAGTCAGTGAACTGTGTTAGAGTACCGGTGCGGCTGCCGGGATTACTCTGAGAGTCATTATCCATATTGTTCAAAATCCAATAAATAGTTGTATCCTGAGAGTTTTCCTTTTTTAAAACGACCTCAGAGAGAATTCCCATAACAGTACGTAAGAAGTCCCATTCCATACAAACATGAGTTAACTTTTACGCTATCGAGGACGTTAAAAAACTCGCACTAAGCACACTGATGCGCCGTACACTGCCTATATACAAAGGCAATTTTTAAACAAAAGGCTTCTACCCGTTCTCCGATGAATCTCTCACTACTTCTACGACGCTACAGAAAGAGTGCTGCTACTCCCCACTACCAAATACCCTACTTGGAACAAATATTTGAAGCTCAGATTACGTTGGTATGTTAGTAAAAATTAAACCCGCAAAATTATAATTTACATAATTACTGGTGGCAGGGCGTCTTTTGAGTCCGCACGGGTAGCAGGGTTGTGGTACCTTGCTTATTTCTGCCGTAAAGCAGTAATGGCTTTTCGGTTTGAAGGGCAGGGCAGCCGTTGTACTTTTAAAACTGTGATTTTAGAATTAATATCTCAAGGTAAGTGACGGCATTACATTGTAGATATCTATGGGCTCCGGTAATCACTTAACAACAAGTGGGCCGAGAGCTCGTCCGCCCACTTAGCGATATAAGCAAATCTCAAGGAATAGACACATACAGAATCAAATTTCATTACTGTAAAGCCTAGAATGCATTCCGCATTGATCCGGAACGAACCGCACTGAACCGGTTAGAGTCATATTCAGTGGAACCAATTCAAATAACGGCATCATTCAAATCAAACGAAAATGTTTTTATACGATTGAGTTTTCATTGCGTCGGGTAATCGAGTTTCGAGCGAGTTAGAAACCGAATTTCACTGCTGGATCACTTATCGGTTAAGTCACGATTCCGGAATCACCGGCCTTAGCCGGTGATTCCGGAATTCAAACAATTCCGGAATTCGGACAAAAAATTCCACGCAATTCCCCGCTCATCTTAATGAGCGGGGAATTGCGTGGAATTTTTTGTTCGCGAAGCTTTTTTTTGATGTTTGTAATTAAAGTTGCTCAATAAACACGAAAAACAACAAAACTCTGCGAAATTATATTTTCTGTTCGTTGTGAGAAGGTCTGTTTTGTATACATAGCATGCATTAAGAATGCGTAATACAAGGAATTAGTATATCATAGGAAGTGTGAAAGTAGCCCCAGTGATTGATAAATTAAAGAGCGGACGGTTAACGTGGTATAGACATATGATGCGTAAAGAGGAGATGCATGTAACTAGGAGATGTATGGAAATGGTAGGACAAGGTAAAGGGATGGCGGCTTCCCCCCGGTGAAGGGCAAGGGGCAACCTGAGGGGGTAGAGGCCGCGCGGCGCGCTACCAGCACTCTAGCGCGCTGCCAAGGAGATACGAACCGGCAAGCTGGTTCTGGTCCAGCGGGGTATTCCGGGACACCAGCGGCACCATCTGGGCGGACTGACGGGCTGCCGTACCGAGACGGCCGACGTTTCAGAGCCTTCGATTGGTCTCGAAGGCTCCGTCGGCTGGGCGTTCTTGGGGTGAGCCGCGTTGTCTGGTGTTAGTGTTGACGCGGTAACCCCCTACCTCATCCGGGTTCTGGCCTCGAAGGGGATCGGACGTCGGATGTAAGAGTGCAGGGGAGTCGTTTAGTGGGTGGGCCCTAAAATTCCTTGGGCCCGCGGTCTCCTTCCAACACCTTGCAGATCGTTGAGTCCCACATACCCCGCGCGCCCTTTAAGCGCGGGGACCTCGTAGGAGGTTCGGCCCCCGGCCCGAAAAAACAAAAAAAAAGGGCAAGGTTAAGGGGGAAGAGGTCGACCAAATCAATGATCAAAGAAGATATGGATGGAGTGTGTGAATGACGTTATGAGAGAAAGAAGACTGAGTGTTGAGATGACGGCTGATAGAGGAGAATGGAATAGAAAAATTCGCTGTGCCCACCCCACCTAGTGAGATAGGGCGGAGAAAAAAAAGAAGAAGAAGAAGAGCAAGCATTATAGACATCACGAATGCGACCGTCTACGTTAAGATATTTTAGGTATAGAGTTGAGGCTAAATTTCAATAGAATCACCACTATCCAAGCATAATTGCTTCCTATCAGAAATAGGAAATGTGATACATTAAAAGTAAATTTAGCAAATTCTATTTATAGACGGATACTAGTTATACCCATATCATTATAATAATATACGGTAGTCTTGTGTCTCTCGGGTAGATTTGTAACATAATGTAATGTCGAAAATGCCACTACTTGAATGAGAATCAGGCTAACATCGTTTAGATCAAGAGCGTTACGTTTTCTTTTTCGCCCTCAGAGTCTCTTGCTGGATCTTCTCAGTAGGACTCCAATCCGGTAATAGTGATTTTTGGGTTAAGTCCGTGAGCTGACCTACTCGTCTGGACGTAGCTGGAATAGCCTGGACGTAGCCTTTAGGCTTCCAGCGAATAGCTAGAGAGAATTTTTTTTTTGTTTTTTTTTTTTATGTTTGGCAGATTACTGTGGCCTGCTATTTCACCTTCACTAGAACGAGAACGTGATTTGTATCTTTTTTTTTAAGTACCTAGCCATGATAAAAATCATCACAAAAGTAGTAAGCCTAAAGCGTACCTTATTGATATGCAAACAGTTTTGTGATATATCAAACCGTTATTTGTAATCGCGACTCGAGCTTTCACCTAGTCCATTCGTTGGACCAAAAAATTAAAATTTCAACGCTAACAAAGCTTACATTGCCCCTTATTACAATATTTACTTAATATATACTACTTATAATATGCATTATTAAAAACACAAAAGACCGATAGCAGCCAAACCAATTAAAAAAAAAAAAACATTTCAAACTCCCTAAAATTGATACCTCGAATACTAACAGATCCCACAATGATAACTTCGCAAAACGCCGCCCGAAAATAAAAGTATTTACATATCAGAGTGCGGCCCATTCGACGTCCCGCGACACTATCTGAAAATCTTTCCGAGAAAAAAACCTGACATAATTCGTTCGAATTTGTTCACTTTGTACCAGGAAGATGTATCTTTACCTATTTCAATGTCCAATAGTGACGGGGACCATTTACGATTTATTGGCTGGTCGATAAAAATAGAATTTAGATTCTCGACTATGACTATTGACGTATAACAATAGAATAGGGATTGCGAATGGAATTGTCGATGTTTTTTTTTTGGTGGAATTATTATTATTAGCTCAGATTACAGTCCTGTTGCAATACTAGTGTAATTTCTACCGCATGCTTCTAAGTTGCCTTGGTATCATGTTTACTGGAGGTAGACTGTAGGCTCGCCTACTCATCACTGATAATAAAAGAAAGTAAAAGAGTAGGCCACTGAAACTTGTAAAATAAAAGATTTGTTTTCGCATTTTTCAATTTATTATTATGAATATAAGTGTATGGTCTTTTTTCATAAAAACAATCTAATTAAGCATACTAGATGCAATATAATTATATTTACAGTTAAGGACGGTTAATTCTCACGCTTGAAGAGGACCTCAATCGGTGATCCTGATCAGGGAGAAATACAGGCCATGCGACGTGCAGTTCAACACGCCGCATATATTGTTATTAAAGACTGATCTATTTGCGGCATAGCGCTATCCGATCCGACAAACCGGTTCTGTTCCAGTAGGATATCCCACAATAGTAGCAAAACCGCCATCGATGGTCAATGTATCTTTAGCCCAAGATTCCATTGGCCGCAGTGGCTTTTCCTACCTCACTCGGTTCTATCAACAGTTTTCCCGAGATAAAGCTCGAAAGCTTTTAAAACGTATATGCGTGTGTTCAATTACCGATAAGTACATGTCCAAAGATTGTGAATAGGCCGCGTTAAAATTAATTATAAAAATGAATCGTTAAAAAAAAGCAACTTCACATCACTATTTCCGTATCACAATGTCCGTTTTGAGTAATAAACTTCTCTTTCTTTTCAATCGGACTGTGCAAACGCTATCTGATGGCCGCTGAAAGCGCTCGGGGAAATGAAAATGTACAATATAATATATTCTTTTTTTTTTACCATTTTTATATTTATTTTTCTCTTGTATCGAAAAGAGGGGCATTACGGGTTAGTGGTTTAGAAATAAAATGTTGCTTATGCATCCGTATCGCGTGTAAAGTTCAGTGTTTGTTTATTTTAATGCCTTGGATAACGCAGCTGGCGTTTGACAATATCAAGGGTATTGTCATGTCGATGTCTTTAGCGTAATATTCTCGCTAAATCTTATCACAAAAGATATGTTATAGTAGATTCGTAGTAAAAGCATGCATAAAGTGTTAGCGACTCTCGTCACCAAGAGTTGTAGAACTTTAGCATTGTTTAGAAGAGTATGTTTGTGATTTAAATAAATAAAATCCATTTGATCGAGTGCTGTTTTTTTTAAATCCGACATTTCGAATTATTTTGGTGTTATTTTTGGTGACAGTATTTTCTATATTGTTCCCTCACTATTGAGGATTGCGACTATATGTGACGTTTTTCTACTATGTTCGATTATGGGTGGCATGAACCACATGGTACAGACTACCACCAAGTGCTTCTGTTACTAGATTTGAGCTATCTGGCTGGTATTCTGCCCACGGCGCGCTTGTCCTCTATGCGACCCGCAATTGTGAGTTTCTTTAATTGATGTCTGGGAGACCGCATGATGTGTCCGAAGAAGCTCATACACGTTTCCGGCAGATGGATGAGAGCATTTTTCGGATGTTTAGCTGCCTTAGAATGGACTGGTTAGTTCTCATGGCAGTCCACGGTATTCGTAGCATCCTCCGCAAAGGCATCGATTTTTTTGATATCGCGGCTTTTCATGCACCACGTCTCCGTGAGGTGACAGTATACCTACTGTATATTCAATTGCACCAGCGTGCATTTAAACGAATTTCTATTTCCCTATCGTGTTTGAGTGCATCTGTAGTTCTAAAAGTACATAAAACACGCGCGAATATTCCCTCGAATATTTCGGTTAACCAAAATATGCACAAAAAAAAACTAATTCAATTATACAGGGTGCGACCGGCTTTTGCGTTCAGATTAATTTTGCATCGATTTCATGACCGCGAACGCTTGATAGCTGGCTTTGAATACCTGAAAAAATTTTGGAAATAGTAATTGTTTACTTTTTAAAATACATATATGTCACTATAGCCTTTTTTTTTTTTTTTTTTTTTTTCCTACCTAAGCTGATAGCCCTAGCGGCTATTTCAGCGTAGCCTTAACTTTAGTAGGTGAGCTCACGGGGCTCAAACCTGACGATGTTGCTAACACGAACCCTAGCAAGAGTCGTGCTTCGCAGAATCTACCACCGGATCGGAAACGCGACCCACTGAGAAGATCCGGCGAGAAACTCAGTGGGCTGTGTCTGAGAGTTAATTTACTCGTCGAGCCCTTCGTCGCAAGCGACGGGTTCGACGAGAACGGTGACCGGTGCTTGAAGTACCTAAAAGCACCGTTAGTGGATCAGGAGGATCCGAGATGACGTGTTTAGGGCGACGTCGACTGCTTTCCATTCTGTCCGCAGGATCGGGAATGTAGTTACCGGCGGCCACGATGAGAGGGTTCTCGTGTCGTGCCGCTTTATCGAAGTGGCGCATGGACGCCGACTGCAGATACTTACTGATGGACTCTAAGTCCAGGTCGTCATGGAGGTCGACGTTCCTGACGAACCACGGGGCTCCGACGGCTATCCTGCAAAAACGGGATTGAATAATTTGAAAGGATTTTAAGTGTATGCGGGCCGCGTGAGCGAACACTACACTTGCATAGGTCATGACGGGGCGTATGCAAGTTTTGTAGAGTGTCACCTTATTTCTAAGGGACATTTTACTTCGCCTACATATCATCGGGTAGAGACGACCTAGGATGAAGGCGGCACGATCGCGTACCGTCTTGATGTGGGGGCGGAATGTCATCCTACTGTCGAGGGTGACGCCTAAATATTTGACCTTCGGGGCCCACGGTATGGGCTGGTCGTACATCGTGATTGGGCGAACGGCGGGGGCGGGGGTGTTGACGCGCCTAGTCGGGAGAGGGATGCTCAGCGTGGTGTTCGGAGGGCGACCCCTTTTGAAGAGCACCGCTGTGCTTTTCGTGGGGTTAATGTCGATGCGCCACTTCCGGAACCACTGTCCCATGGTGGTAGCTGCGGTCTGAAGTCGTCGATGAAGCAACGCCTTCTTCCTACACGAGTAGTAGATGGCGGTGTCATCGGCGAAGAGCGCCAGATGGGTCTCCGGAGACCGGGGTATATCGTTGATATACAAACTGAATAGTAACGGGGAGAGGGCGGAGCCTTGCGGGACTCCGGCTGTGACGTGACGGGGCCGGGAACGCGTTCCCTCGACTCGATATCGGAACGAACGGTTCGACAAGTAGTCTCGTATGATGAGCACGAGTCTGTCTGGCACTCCCATGTTATACAGTTTGTATATCAAACCGTTGTGCCAGACTTTGTCGAACGCCTTCGCTATATCGAAGAAGAGGGCTCCTGTCGGAATGGGTATAGCCTAATGAACATGCATCGCAAGACTAGACATGAATAATATTTCTCGACTTTTTTTTTGCTGTCAATAGCAGGCGAACTTACGACTGTGGTGAAGTTTGGTGGCGAATGGTTATCGTGGATATTAGTAAAGCCAATGGTATAGCCAAGTCGCCGCTTACTACTGGACTGCGTTTGAAAGTACTGCGAGGACTACAGGACTACGAGGCTTGCGGAGAGTGCTTAGTGCAAGCACCGACTTGGCTCTGTCCCTGGCCTTGCTGACGTCCATGAGCGACGGTAACCACTAACCATCAGGTGGGCCGTATACTCGTCTGCCTACGAAGGCTACAAAAAAAATAACATATTCGAGTAGTTCAGTCTAGAGTTAGATGTTACCTGACTTCGCTTACGTATTAAAAAAGCTATTGACGGATGTCTTTAGTTGTAGATAGTATGGATAAGTTGTAATAATGGACGGTCCAGTTTTAACCGGTAGTAACAGAATTCAGTTCAAGCAAAACTAAGAGTTGTAAAAAAACTTACAGCGCTCATAGTGGACATAGACAGATCGTTTCCGAATGCGGTCCTAATTCCAAAAGCCTTGTTGGTGTAGCATATTATAATTTGGTAGTTCTTCTTGTCTTTATAACGCAAACCGGTCCAGTGGAATTCCAATAATGCCAATGTGACGTTCTCAGCCTGAGAAGTAAGCGGATCTTTCATCAAAACAATGGTGCACAGCATGATGATATAATATATTGCACCCTTGAAAAGAGACAGGCTAATTTGGACTCTATATCGACGTCATCTCTGTCCCACTAAACACCGACAGAGTAGAGTAATAGATAGATTCCGTAGTAGTAGTAGCGGGTACCGTAGTTGTAACCTGCCGAGTAGAGATAGATACCGAGTATCTATTAGGACCACTATTACATTTTAGTAACGCCTGATAAACGTCACATAGGCGGTGTGCGACAAAGACAACACTACACGAAGCCAAAATTAGCCTATTGTCTCTTTCCAAAGGTCGATCGATGTGCAATATTTATGATCAGATACTGTAAATGTTTTTGCTTTGCTTGAGGTCATTTTTCACTACCTACAATTAAGAGAAACAGCATTGTTTAACAGTTTTTGACGTGATAACGTCTTATAAATCACGTCACGTTCCGCCTGAGCCCGAAAATGCAAGGGAGAACGCGGAACAAGCGACAGATAGCCACGATCGGCCTAGGCGTTGGCTTGTGACACATTTATCTCTCTTCTCGCGTGACGTCAGAGCTGGCAGTTCGAATAGTTCTGCTACGGACGTTATCACGTAAACCGACGTTGCAAACAACCAATGTTTTTTTTCTGTTTGTTACGTATAATCTTAAAATACTAGGTGTATATACGAAAACCGGTACGCATTAACTTCGTCTACCCCTTTTCATTGGCTTCTTACAAATACCAGTAATACTTTCGAAGTCGTCGTGGCCTAAAGGATAAGATGTCCGGTGCATTCGTATTGAGCGATGCACCGGTGTTCGAATCCCAGGCGGGTAACAATTTTTCTAATGAAACACATACTCAACAAATGTACACAACTGAATTCCACGGTGAAGGAATAACATCGTGTAGTAAAAATCAAACCCGCAAAATTATTTTTTGCGTAAGTACTATTGGTAGGACCTCTTGTGAGTTCGCGCGAGTAGGTACCACCATCCTGGCTATTTCTGCCGTGAAGCAGTAATGCGTTTCGGTTTGAAGGGGGGGCAGCTGTCGTAACTATACTTGAGACCTTAGAACTTATATCTCAAGGTGGGTGGCGCATTCACATTGTAGATGTCTATGAGCTCCAGTAACAATTTTAACACCAGGTGGGCTGTGAGCTCGTCCACCCATCTAAGCAATAAAAAAAAACAGATCTGCGATGTTAGACATTCACAAAAGTAATATAGCACACGGGTTTTAGTAGGTAGGCCCTCTTTGAAATCCTCGTCTTATTTATGATCTTATTATAGTTAGTCATTGGGCCTGAAGTTGAGTGGCCCATCCGTTTTGCACAAAGGATTGTGTGCCAAAGATTGATAAAATGACCTAATAAATATACCTTTGTCTTGACCATTTCCCCAAACCAATTGTAAGCGAAGATCTCGGCTAGAGTCGGTACCGTATTAGTAGCGAAGATCCAGTTGATTTTCTGAAACAATTCACGAATTAGAACATTTGAAATTTACATGTTTTCTGAAACAACGCTAACTGCATTTTAAATTGTGAAGCCCACTAAGTTTCTCGCCGGATTTTCTCAGTGCGTCGCGTTTCAGATCCGGCGGTAGATTCTGCGAAGCACGGCTCTTGCTAGGGTTCGCGTAAGCAACAACATCAGGTTTGAGCCCCGTGAGCTCACCTACTATTTCGGTGAATCTAGAATAGCCCCTCGAGTTGCTAGAATAGGTTGGGAAAAAAAGTAAATTGTTAAAGTTCGGCTATAATCATTTACGATTTAAATTTCATACGTAAATTCATACGTCACTGCTGAAATGATAAAAGATTTAAACGTCGCAAATATACTGGTGGTAGGGACGTTTTGTGAGTCCGCACGGATGGTTACCACCACCCTGCCTGTTTCTGCCGTGAAGCAGTGCTTTTCGGTGGGGCAGCCGATGTACTGTAGCAGCATTGACGTTGTAGATGTCTATGAGTTCCGATTTTTTTTTTGTAGTTTCGGTCAAGCACATTATACAAAAAAACTCAATCATAGTTTTCGCTAAAGGGATTTTACGATAGATCACAAAGGGCTTTGAGTCATTTGAAAGACTTGCAGATTTAGAAAAATGTATGTCAGATTATATAATGTATTGTATTTTTGTACGCCACAAATGAATTGACGAAATCCACCAGGTACAAGGTTACCCGAATCCAGAGATTCTTCCATTCAGGCTCACAAAACGACCGCTCTCATTACGCAAAGTACTTAATAAGTTTTACTGTTTTAATATACAGAGCAGGTTTGAGTGGAAAGCCAATCGTGTCATGCCACTCTCTAACATATTTTTTATCACTTGAGTCGAATGTACCAAGCGTCTTCACTCTAGACCACGGGAATTTAAATTTCACAACCTACCTCTGTCATTTGAAGCATGATTATGCATATGCTCGCTAATACTGTACATAAAGGTATCAATGTCGACCATTTGTAAATCGCACTTATAATGTTCAAATATCTGTAAACAAATCGAATACAGAATTGAATAAAAATACTTTTTAAAATATATAATATATAATATATAAAATAAAATAAAAATTATAAAATAAAAAAAAATACTTAAATACTAAAAATACTTTAAAAAATATCTGATAGAGAAGAGAGCGACTTATTACGCTTATTCATAATTACGCTATACGAGCTATATTACGCTATAACACAATATTCATAGTTGTTTTGAAGTAAATGTCTGTAGGAGAGCTTGTAAGGGAAATTAATGCTCTGAGAGATTGTTTGAGATGATACGGATCGTTTGGAACATCTGGGTCTGCGGAGGGACTTCGGTTCCCTCTGTATTTTGTACCGTATGTTCCATGGGGAGTGCTCTGAGGAATTATTTGAAATGATCCCCTCATCTCCTTTCTATCATCGCACCTCCCGCCATCGGAGCAGAGTTCATCCATATTATCTGGAACCGCTGCGTTCATCCACAGTGCGTTTCCAGAGATATTTTTGCCACGTACCATCCGGCTTTGGAATGAGCTCCTTTCTATCATCGCACCTCCCGCCATCGGAGCAGAGTTCATCCATATTATCTGGAACCGCTGCGTTCATCCACAGTGCGTTTCCAGAGATATTTTTGCCACGTACCATCCGGCTTTGGAATGAGCTCCCTTCCACGGTGCTTCCCAAGCGCTATGACACATCCTTGTTCAAACGAGGCTTGTGAAGAGTACTTAAGCAGCGGCTTGACTCTTCCCCTGGCATTGCTGAAGTCCATAGGCGACGGTAGGCCCTCACCATCAGGTGGGCCGTATGCTCGTATGCCTACCCGTGCAATAAAATAAGTTTTTTTTTAGTTTAACATTTTAAATTAATTTTATGTTAATTTGCAGTAGAAAAAGTTGATGCTGTTTATGGATGCAGGTTCACCCTCGTACTTCAAGCCTGCAGTCACCATGATAACAGTAAATTAACTGAAAATTTTATTACGTAATTAAAAAAACCTAAGATTCAAACTATAAACTGTGTAAAGATATTTAAAGAACTAAAGTCTTGACTTCGAATTCACGTTATGGTTTATTAGCAAAATTCGAAACCTTTACTAAGTGGTAGGGTGTTATATAAGCCGGCGCGAGGACCATCATTCTGTCTATTTATATCATACACTATTCATGCGTTCTGGTTTGGGACAGTTTGGAAAAAGTGGGACAACCTTTAAACGACACAAGTGACTCTTTGGTCTCAAGTCTGAAGATGGGTAGCAACATTCACGTTGTGATAATGTAGATCAGGTGCTTCGTGAACTATATCACTAATCTACGTAATAAATAAACAATTTAATCAACTACCTCTATCCATACGTCAGAATAATTACTGAATCCTCCACACTGTACTTCCACAATTCCAATCCTGATCAGTAGATCAAAAACCGGATAGCTGATTTTCAGTTCCCGAATGTTCGTCGTTCCGTGTTTCAAAATTATTTTATTCATTAAATATTTGAATAAAATAATTAAATTTACCCACAAATAAATTAGCTAGGTAAGCTGTGACAAGAAATGCGAATAACTATGAAACGGCAAGAAAGTGTTGACAAGTCCTTCTTCAAAGAGGCTTGCGGAGAGTACTTAATGCTATGCAGCGGCTTGGCTCTGCCTCTGGCATTGCTGATGTCCATGAGCGACGGTGACCACTTACCATCAGGTAGGCCGTATGCTCGTCTGCCTACAAAGGCAATAAAAAAGTGTATTCTATGAGCTATTGATACAGGCTCTACTATCGCAGTAGGCTATCAAAGCAATAAGGGTGTACTGTACAGGAAAAGAATTAAAAAATATTCAATTGAGTGCACTAAAGGTTTTTGGTGATGTATAAATGGTGATTGATGATAAATGTATGAGCTCTAATAATAAAAAAAGCTTCTAAATAATTTATCTAAGACATTATTAGTTTATAGGACATGCATTTCTAAAGATTTTGTGTTGAAAAAATAAAACACTTACTTCATCTGATTATCATGAGCAATGTAAAACTTTTTCAATGCTCTATTCAGTTCAATCTCATAAACTCCTACATCTCTCTTGACCTCCAAGATTTCCACGAGCCTATCGCAAGCTATGCAGTAAAAGAACATAAAGAAAACGAACCACATATCAACCACCAGCAGCAAAAACGCTATTTCGAACATGAATATTGCGTGAAGCAAGAATCCGATTTCGTAAAACGGTGACGTCATAGGAACCAGTATTGAAGTCGTTTTGGATAATGTCACCCTTGAACGAATCGCGTAGTAGTACATGGCCGTCAATATATAAGACACAAATGGAAGCAAGATCATTATGAACAGCAGTAAGATGAGATTTCTGCAGTATTTCAATAAAGTTTGGGCTTTTTCTCCATTTTCCCTGATCAAATCAAATAGTGTGGTTTTGGCTATGAGATACGACTTCTGTATCGGTTTTCTGTTCACAAAGAAAAGGGGGTACTTGACTATGAATGATGAAATTATAATTAACGTGTAATATCCTTCCACAATTTGACCCTGGTCGGTCGTGGTCTTAAGGAAATCCAAAGTGCCACAGATCACGTAGATTACTAGGAAAATTGTGAACAGCTGATGACTTGCGTGCTTCTTCAAACTCCAATCTGGGTCCAATATTTGTTGGCCAAATAATCTTTGGACGAGAAGAGCAGGTGCCATTATTTCGTCGATTTCATTCCATTGCCCAGGGGTCCGTATATATTTTTTCAAGACTTTATCTGTTAATATTGCCATTGCAAGCGTAGCGTCTCTGTCAGTAGGTAAAGTTTTCTGATTATTCTAATGGTTACGTAATGTACTATCGTTACGAATTGTGGTTTGTAGGTTTACTTAATTTAAAAAAAGTCTATTTTCATTTTGTGACAATGTTTTTATGAAAATATTGTAATATTAAGTTAAGGTAAGGAAACGAATTGATGCGTTCCCTAACCATCCATCTATCTTTGCCTTAGAGTGAATTTTATCGGATTATTCAATTGGGCTGCGACTTCTAGATTTTCGTGAAAAAAAATTTTTATTTATTTATTAGATGTGTGGACGAGCTCACAGCCCATCGGGTGTTAAGTGGTTACTGGAGCCCATAGACATCTACAATGTAAATGCGCCATCCACCTTGATATATAAGTTCTAAGGTCTCAAGTATAGTTGCAGCGGTTGCCCCGCCCTTCAAACCGAAACGCATTACTGCTTGCTTCACGGCAGAAACAGGCACTATGGTGGTACCTACCCGCGCGGCTCCACAAAAGGTCCTACCACTAGTGATTACGCAAGTTATCATTTTGTGGGTTTTATTACACGATGTTATCGTGTCCTTCACCATGGAAGTCAATCGTGAACATTTATTGAGTACGTATTTCATTAGAAAAATTAGTACCCGCCTGGGATTCGAACACCGATGAATGTACCGGACGTCTTATCCCTTAGGCCACAACGACAAATGTGTTTTATTATTTTATTTTCACTAAATGAAATACTTTAATTTTAATAAATTACCTATATACTGTTCTTATTACACACATTTCCGCCTCTAAACTAGTTCACTCTAATTTGGTTTTCTTCAAGAAATCGTGTTGATGTTAATCTCTTGTTTTTCCTTTCCATCCCTTTTGTATCATCCAAATTGTCCCTTTTATGTTATGTATTCCTATTTGTTCTTAATGTGTTCAATAAATAAATAAACGATACGAAATTTATATTATAGTTTTTTTTTGTTCTCGACTGTACCGACAGCACAGCTGTTATTATCCAATCGTAGTAATTAATCTTTCGACGCCTAACTCCGTAATAACCTGTACAATTTCATATCGCTCCATACAATTACGACTATCAATTCAAATGCATTACACGAACGATTTTCAAACAATTTTCAAACTTGTTTCAATCGGCATAGATTCGACTTCCGATAAAAAGTTATTCAATTAAAATCCAATTTTGAATGACTCGAAACCATTAAAATAATTAGAGTGCCAACTTCAAAATAGCAATAATAATTTTCAGTGCCAATAAAACGGCTATTGAAAAAGATTTATGGTTCAAAGGCGGGGCGGCTTTTAAGGCGCTTTTTTTATGTAATTAAAAATGTCTCTCTCGAGCTTTCGTTAAAATAAGCCAGCATGCTAACTTTATTACGAAACATTAAGCTTTTATTTAGAACGTTCGGGTAATTTTTTAAAATTTCACGAAAACAATGGTTACCTTGGTTCAACTGGGAAAATAATTAGCATTTCCTTCGATTTTTGATCGATCTTCGATTTTTTTCTGCCTGCCTGTCCAAGATATAGACAGTCATATATGCCTATCTTTAAAAATTTACAAGCTGACATGTCATTAGCACCCTTTCGTACTCACTTACAAATAATCATTACTCTTAAAAAACACATTATTTGAATTAAAATGATTTACGCACATAACCTAGTAAATTTATATAAATAATTTGTTATCTTAATTAATTAACGGGAGCTGACATATTATCTATACTAATATTATAAAGCTGAAGAGTTTGTTTGTTTGAACGCGTTAATCTCAGGAACTACTGGTCTGATTTGAAAAATTATTTCAGTGATAGCCCATTTATTGAGGAAGGCTATAAGGCTATATAACATGACGGTAAGGTCACCAATAAATAATGTTTCAAAATAGTTCCTTAACATTCTATAATTCAAAAATATTTTCACTTTCTACGTAAATGAAATGGGGGGTAAAATTTTGCGTTATGCCAAAGTAATTATTCCACGCGAACGAAGTCGCGAGCAAAAGCTGGTATTATAATATCTTTGTACATACCAACAATATAAACTTGATACTTTAATGGACTAAGGAAATATACCTAAATAAGCATAGTGCGCTACATTCGTTGATCTTTTGATTAAAACCGGGTGACCCGGTTATTACTGTTATAAAACTGTAAACATTTAACCGTATATCCGGTTATACGGGCGCAGTTAAGCTTTTAGTAATTAAAACTGCGAGCTAACGTAAAACTGTAAAGGCTCCGCACAAGATAAAATTAAAGAGAATAATGACTCATAATAGATTTACGACGTAAACTCCCGACTGCGTGTCTGATATTAGAGTTTTTAATGAAATATTTTTAAGGCAGTCTGTCGAAGTGACGAAATTCTTAACATGCTGTTTTCGTTTTGTATGTTTTCTGATCTTCGGCACAGATCCTGCTCATTATCGCCGTCATCATTACGGCCGTCTGGTGTAGTGGTAAGTGACATGGTCACTACACAAGGGGGTCGCGGGTTCGAATCCCTCCAAGGGAAGATATTTGTATGATAAATATAAATGTCTTTTCCAGGGTTATGGATGTATATTAAATATATGTATGTGTATAATAAAAATCTTACATTTATATCCGTTATTTGGTACCTGTAACACAAGTTCTTTACGAACTTATCACGGGACCAGTTAACGTGGCGTGATTGTTAGTAAAAATATTTATTTATTTATTATTCCAAGTAGGACGCCTTACTACTAAACACTAGTGGTAGGACTTATCATTCACTTTCCCCCTCTGCGTCTTCATGAGTTCTGTCTGATGCGAGGTTTGGACGTTGGTTGTTGAGCGATAGGAGGTTTTAGTCAGTTCGACTCTGACATGCCCTGCCCCTCATCCCCAGTGGAGGGCGGAAGTCCGGCGATTTCTTCCTGACCAAAAAAAAAACAGGCTTATCATAAGCCCGCAAGGGTAGGTACCACCACCCATATTTCTACCGTAAAGCAGTAATGCGTTTCGCTTTGAATAGCGTGGCAGCCGTTGTACGGGAAAAACTGAGATCTTAGTACTCATGTCTCAAGATCGGTGGCGGCATTTACGTTGTAGATGTGTATGGGCTCTGGAAACCAATTCACACCAGGTGGGTCGTGAGCTCATCCACCTATCTAAGCAATAAATAAATTTAATAAAACTGACCAAACGGTTCACCGGAGAATGTTCAGCAGCGTTCTCTGGTGGTAGGACCTCTAGTGAGTCCGCACGGGTAGGTACCACCACCCTGCCTATTTCTGCCGTGAAGCAGTAATGCGTTTCGATTTGAAGGGTGGGGCAGCCGTTGTAACTATACTTGAGACCTTAGAACTTATATCTCAAGGTGAGCGGCGCATTTATGTCGTAGATATCTATGGGTTCCAGTAACCACTTAACACCAGGTGGGCTGTGAGCTCGTCCACCCATCTAAGCAATAACAAAAAAAATATCTTATCTCGTTTACTCCCATCTACGCAATAAATAACTAAATATGCTTTTTTAACCTGCGATAATTTAGCACTTGCAATGCATTTATAATTAGTAACAAAAATGCTTAATTGATCAACTCTAAAATAGGCTTCTCTCCTCCTAAGTTTCCAAGCCTATCGGCGTTTTTGTTTTGACGACCAATTCCTATCAGGGTTTTCACGAAGATCCTCAAGAACAAAAATCCTTTGAAATACTACGGAATGCTCTTAAATACACCGGCCTAAAAGTTTTAATGTTAATAAAACGAACTTTAACATTTAGATTAGTTAACTACTATCTCAAAAATAATTAAGAAAACTTACCAAAGAAAGATTCTTCCTAGCATCTTCGCGGTTTTGTTCCGGGCTTTCGTCATAAACAGGAAAAAAGTTTCATTATAAAGTGTTTAAAAATTGTGGAGACGAGAAAACCGACTGACGAACGCAGTAAATTAGCTTCTCTTTATGCAGAATACCTAGGCTTTGGGGTATTCGTTGAGTAAACTGGGATACCGTAATGAGAGATCCGTGACGAATGAAGTGAACATGAATATGGCATCTTTCACAAACTTGGTATTTTAGACACAAATTTGTGGCTAAAATCCCCTCTGTTTTTTACACATTAGTCGTTCGTGACCACGAAACCGTGAAAATCGATTTAATAACATTCCAGATAACATGGACATGACCACAATTTATCGATTGGTTATTTTCAATATATATCTGTTGATCAAATTGTCTATAAATCAACATATCTATAAATAAAGTACTTTTGAGCTTCAATTTTAATTAAATACTCCATTATAAATTCAGAGGTTTTTTACTTTTACCACATCCAGATTTTTATCACTCACGGGCTTGCTAAGACTATAGTCCGACAGCTTATGATGGTGGTGAAAATTTATTACTTTTTCATTTTAAAGTAACACTGGCTCCATGTTTTCTGGTGTAGGTAATCTTTAAATGCTGGACGGCTTACTTAATGCCTTTTAATAATGCAGGCTATAAACGTCTCTTACTTAATCATTACATCCCCGGATAGAAGAAATAATCGCACGGGACTTTTTGGAGGTAGTGCGGGAGGCGAATTTTTATGAATTGTGTTATTTTGTTATTTTTTCCAGGTTCAAACTTACAATAATGGTGGTTTATTAAGTATATGGTAATAGTGAAAGTGCACAGCTGTGGGAAAATAAATACAAATTCACTGGACGCGGCTTCTCGGGTTCTTCTGAAAAGTCCATTGAAGTCTCAAAGAATTTCCAATATTTTACCGCACCATTTTTTTATTTCATCTCGTCTCAGCAGGCTTAATTACGTCTCATTTAATTTAATCCCAATTGATTGCGATTACAGATAAATCAACTGTATCTCATTGCGATCTATTTTTATTAATAATTGAAGGTTTTTACGAGCCGGACATTGACAACAAAGACAGTGAAAGAATCCGATAGCTATACTTAAAAAAGAAGAACTTGTAGAAGAGTATTAGCGGATAATTGGCATAGAAACTTTGCATGTTATGCCACTGAAGTCGGACCTTAGATACTAACAATCTCTCCAGTGAGCAGAAGCGCATATACTACTCTGACTATAAAATTATATCTCCAAACCATACACATCCCAACGAGATTGTCGCTACTTACCTTGAACATGAGATTGTGGTTGCAACTGCTTTTAATAACGATTGTCGTACTAACTCCAAGTAAAAATAGGCAAGGTAGTATGTGTGGGCTTTAAATACGCTTTACTTCTAGTTTGCTGACGCTGACGATTATGATATAAAAACACTGGAGAGTGTCTGTTTAAAAAAAAAATATTAAATAAATTTCAACTAATGAAATATGCATCTTATCTTTCAGACTACAATGATCTGAATTCAAATGTCAAAACTAAATTTGTTCCACCATACTGTAGTTGTAGAATAGTATTTTCTAATACTTAGACGGACAGGGGTTCCTCCTACGAGGAGCCTGCGTCTAAAAGTTCCAAGGGATATGTAGGACTTGACGGTCTGCAGATGTTGGCTGTAGACCGCGGGCCCAAGGTGTTTTAGTGCCCTACTTACTAAACGACACCCCTTGCGCTCAAACCATAAAACCACGGTAAAGCAATGTTATCCTGGAGTACCCCACTAGACCAGAACCTGCCGAGTTGAAACGCGATATACCGCCAACCGGTTGCTCCTCCACGCCAGATCCGTAGAACTACAGTCCAACCGGGTTTTGATCGGTTATTCGAATCCATTGACATCAAAACATAAATGCCGCCACCCACCTTGAGATGCGAGATTTTTTTCACATGCGAAATTTGTATATCATTCAGGGCAGCGACTGATGAACTATGCCAGTATCATTAACCTACATAAAGGTTCAACTAAATGCCGCAACTATTCAAATTGACTTTTTTTCGATACAGCTATAGGAACTTTCCTGTAGCTTATCAGAGGGTGTAGGGACAAAATGTTTTGGATGTATTTTAAAAATGCACGTACCTATATTCATTATTTTTTACTGCCTTTACTGGTAGACGAGTTACGCCCCAACTTATGGTAAGTAGTCGCTGGGGCTCTTGGGCGTTAGCAATGTTAAGGACACAGCCGCCGCTGCTTTTACTGAAAACTCTTCGCAAGCCTCGTTTGAAGAAGGATATTTCATCGCGCTCTGCATACTCAGTGGTGCAGTTCATTCCAGAGCCGGATGGTACTGAAATGATGGTAATGAAAATAAAATGTCTGGAAACGCACTGCGAATAATCGCAACGATACCATATAATATGGATGAACTATGCTTCGATGGCAAGAGGAAAATTTCACATAACATTGCACTGAAACTTTTAAAAGTTTTTTAAACAGTATAACTAAGATCTGGCTTTCTTTAATGTAAAAGTATATTATTACTCAGACACGTCCATCAAGGTGAGCTCCCGGCCCGTCGACCAAGGAAACCGGTCGTGGTATCGCATCTGGGGACAGCGGGATGGATGTAGTATGCTCTGCATCGACCCTATCCCGCCGTCTCAATAACCCCGACTGGGTTCCGGCCCGGTCCGGGGTAGGGCGCCGGCTGTGAGCAGTAGGAGTTTTAGTGAGGTTCAACTCCCACATACCCCACCCTCCGCGCGGGTAGGGATCCAGCGATTTTGTAATGTGGAAAAAATATTGCTCGTATACATATTTGACTATAGTCCGTTTCTAAACTAAATAACCCAGTCATTGTAGCCTAAGAGATAATGCGCCAGGTATACCAGTATTGAGAGATATGCCGCGGTTCAAATTCCGGAAGCAGGTACAGATTTATCTTACAAGATACATGCTCATCGAGTTCTCACAAACGACCTACACGATGAAGGACTAATATCATTTATGGAAAATCGAAGTCGCAAAATGGTGGTAGGACCTCTTGTGAGTCCGCACGGGTAGGTACTACCACCCCGCCTATTTCTGCCGTGAAGCAGTAATGCGTTTCGGTTTGAAGGGTGGGGCAGCCGTTGTAACTATACTTGAGACCTTAGAACTTGTATCTCAAGGTGGGTGGCGCATTTACGTTGTGGATGTCTATGGGCTCCAGTTACCACTTAATACCAGGTGGGCTGTGATCTCGTCTACCCATCTAAGCAATAAAAAAAAAATTGTAAAAATTAGTGCAATTACTAATGTCTATGGAGGCTTAATACGTTTCCGAACGGGTGCGTACCTCAATCCTACAGATAACTGACACGCAGCAGTTTTGCGTTCCCATCCGAAGAATAGAGCAGCCGTCATTCAATGCGATTGAGACTTCGAATGTCAGCTCCATTAATAGTCTTATTATAACCACTTAACATCGGGTGGGCCGTGAGCTCGATTTCCCATTACCGGTATTACCTTTTTTTTTTTTTTTATTGCTTATATGGGTGGACGAGCTCACAGCCCACCTGGTGTTAAGTGGTTACTGGAGCCCATAGACATCTACAACGTAAATGCGCCACCCACCTTGAGATATAAATTTTAAGGTCCAAGTATAGTTACAACGGCTGCCCCACCCTTCAAACCGAAACGCTTCACGGCAGAAATAGGCAGAGTGGTGGTACCTACCCGCTTGGACTGCCCAGAGGTCCTACCACCAGAAAAAGTAACATGAAAACTTTATTCCACTCTAAAACCCAAATAATGTTATAACGTGAACATATTTTGTATAAGTCGAGCGCACTCCATCATTCGATTTCCCATATAACGGCGTGATGGATGACACAAAGTCAAATGTCTGCGCACATGAACGGAAAACTTTATTTGAAATAGATTTATTTTGGCTTCGAATCATTTCGCATTCGCCAAATGTGTGGTGCTTTAAGAATACGATGATGCAGACTAGTCAATGAAAATTTTAGTTTTTTTTCTCTACCTAGCTGAGAGCCTTGAGAGGCTATTTCAGCGTAACCTTAACTAATAGGTAAGCTCACGGGCCTCAAACCTGACGACGTTGCTAACATGAACCCTAGCAAGAGCAGTGCTTCGCAGAATCTACCACCGGATCGGAAACGCGACCCACTGAGAAGATCCGGCGAGAAACTCAGTGGGCTGTGTCTGAGGGTTAATTTACTCGTCGAGCCCTTCGTCGCAAGCGACGGGTTCGACGAGAACGATGACCAGTGCTTGAGGTACCTAAAAGCACCGTTAATGGATCGGGAGGATCCGAAATGATGTGTTCGGGGTGACGTCGACTGCTTTCCATTCTGTCCGCAGGATCGGCAATGAAATTTAAGGCGATAATGTTCTACTGTAGAGCAAAAACATAAGTTTGTAGTAATGTAAGTAATGTTTTAAATTTTAATAATGTGTCTGGAGTTTAAGTCACAAAATGAGACCTATCCTGTTACCACGTAATATTGTGCAATATTTTTAAAAATCAATTAATTTTATCATAAAAATATGATGGAAATATAGAAGTAATTTTTTTTCTTATTTTACTCCTGTCTCATTGGGCTATTGGGAAATATTTATTTGAATGTTAAATGGTGCATTTGCCCAATCATAATTGTATATTAAGATATATAAGATATATATTTTTAGATACCTATAAAGCTTTGGTACCAATATCCTTTTCTCGTTTATTGAAAGCCAATTACATTTCGATAGACAGCCCCAAGGGATAAGCAAAATTTTGTATTAGCCACTTCTCGGGCTCAGCTCCAACAATTATTAGCTGCAACTATTTTCCATTCTTCATTCAGTAACCAACTAACACTTCTGCTTGGTAGGCAACGTAGCATCTGTGACCTTTGATAGGAAACCAAAGTCATCGAAATTAGCCATTTTTTGTTTTTTTTTGTTTTTCCATTAGTCTAAAAAGGAAAACATTTTAGTCTCTTCTCCGATTTTTGATTCTATGAGCGGCTTGTCCACAGGTAATGCATCGAGGTACAGCGATCTATCATTTATCTTAACGTCAGAAATCCATTACTGTTTCGTCCCGTAGACAGCGCTACGAATGTATTTGAACATGCGCGGTAATGGAAGCTGCTCCAAACGAAACAAACGTCACCAACTGATGAATGGGTGGTTTGTTAATTGCATTTAAATATATATTTAAAAAAAAAAAAAACTTATAATTTTCCTAAAAGTAATGTATCACTAAAGGAACCTTTTAATTATCTCTCTTTGGAAGGCTCCTAATAAAATTAACCTAAAATGAAGCTTCTTCTTTCATCACCCAAATTTAGTACAAAAGCTTTAAGCCCCCGATCATTGAGTGGGTAATCCACGAATCGTGCTTAAAGTTCTGTTTACATAATTGATGAAACTGTTAACTCAAACACGAGCTTGAGTTAAGGTAAATTTTGACATAGTAACTTATTTACGAATGTCTCGCGAAAGTTGGCCCGTGTCGGAATTTTGTTTACCCATTATGGATTTGCGAAGTTTGTTTGAATATTCAATGTCTGAATATTTTACGTTGATAAGTGACATTTTGTATTGAAATATTCAAATCGTAAATTGCTTAGACATTTAGCATTAGCATTAGCGATATGAGTGTGTACACATAAATGCTTTAGACATTTTCTGATTCATTTTTAATACGCTTTTATTAGCTTCAGATGTATGTATGTATGTTTGTAACGGAATCTTCGAACATGATTTTGACCCCCTTCAAAACGTCGGATTAACTCGAAATTTTGGTACACTTATTATGGACCAATGACAATTCAATATTTAAAAAAGAAATTGAAAAAATTGAAATTCAACTAAAAAATTAAAATTAAATAATAGTTTAAACAAAATTCGCATTTATAGAAAATCCAACTAAAAAATAGAAAATAAATTTTAAAAATTTTTATTTAAAAATAGTGTAAGAAAAAATGATTTTATTGTACAAAAGCGTGGGGTGCTTTTCAGGATATTATCAAAATAACCCTTCTACTCATATCTGTTCATAAAATATTTATAACTACTTATACCACGCACCCCACGCTTTTTTACCATAAAATAAAATTTCCTTACACTATTTTTAAATCAAATTAAAATCTATTATTCACTCTGACATAAAATATGAATATCCTGATACTTTGCCAGCGAGTTATGTAGCTATTGTAAGCAAATGGAAAGCTTTATCTTACTATTAATTATTATCTATCCGAATTAACAAAATGAACCCAACATAATCAAAAGCAAATTTGTTAACCACGCACCATTGCTGCGTCATGTTGAGGATGTTAATAAACATAGAATTCTAAAATTTCCATTTGACTAGTGTACTCGTGCAGCTAATCAAAAACTATTAAAATTTATTGATTGGCAATCTGAAAGGTCAGAGGTAGCCGAAGCGATAAACTGAAAATATCAGTTTCAGAAGCTATCCACACGGTTGAATATCGAGTTTGGTAAAACATCGTTAAAAATTTTTTTGGTGTTATATGGAGCTCACGAGACTCTAAAAGATTACAGATATGCGTAAGCTTAGAATAAAACGTACAATCATTGGTAGATCCTCTATCGAACATATGTTATTGCTTAAACTATGAAATTGCCGTTTTATTGGAATAGGTACTTCGAATTGACATAGAACCTTCATGGTTTGAGATTTTTGAATAAAACTTCTTTTATAAGGTACCTATGAGGTTCTTATTTTAAAAAATGTGCAACATTCAATTATCGACTTTCACCATGATTGCTCCATGATAACGCGAGACCTCATACAGCACGAGAAACCGTTTTAACTCTACAGGAACTGTAATTAGAAACCATTCGCCACCCTCCGTATTCGGCAGACCTTGCTCCAACGGACTACGATTTGGACAATTTTCTACGTCATAAAAACTTTTCTTCCCAGGAGCCAGTACAAAATGCTTTCACATAGTTTGTAGAATCTAGATCACCAGAGTTCTACCGCAAAGGCATATATGACCTTCCAATTAGATGGCAGCAATATATAGATAATAATGGTAGATATTTTGATTAAATAAATAATATGTTAAATGAAAAAAAAAAAAACGAATTTCAAATTTTCAGTACAAATCGGCAATTTCCTACTTTAACCCCTAATATTTGGCGGATCATATTATTAACTCGTAAATATGCAAGATACTCTGTATATGCCATATACGCGATCAAAATTTTGTTGAGTTGTTCCTATTTAGTGATATCATACACAGTACGAAACTTTAAATAGTAACAATAGAATAAAATTAATGACCATTCTGTTTTTCGTTCCGATCCCACTGAATCTTTAGTTGGATATAACGAAACAAAATATGGTTTGAGTTTAGAACAACATCTGAATAATAAGAACGAACAAATGTTTTAAAAAAAAGAAAAGAAGTTAAAGATTCACCTGCGAGTATAGTAGCAAGCGTATACAAGCAAAACTAAGCAGATAAAACAGTAACAAGTTAGCGAAAACTAGATTGTGAATTAGAGGGAGCTCTGTACAGCGGTTGTAAATCGGCGTTGGATACAAGGGGCAAATCCTTTTTACGAGATTTACAGACGGGATTCG
The DNA here is from genome assembly GCF_030269925.1 of Bombyx mori. NCBI lineage: Eukaryota > Metazoa > Arthropoda > Insecta > Lepidoptera > Bombycidae > Bombyx > Bombyx mori. Next base: position 14,008,729 of record NC_085115.1, on the reverse strand, counting down.
GAAGGTCGTTCCATTCCTACGCCTGCTTGGTTCCCGGATTTTGGTGCAAGTTTGAGAGAACAGCGAATTTTGATGTCAGGTAATTAAGATATTTTTCACTTTATGCTCTAATAGAGAAGCTTATATTGCGATATCTTAGCCATAAGAATGTAGCCTAATTCTATCTTGAGTATGTATAGATCTATAGAGTATCTGCTGAGTATATATACCGTGTACTTTGTGATTTTTTAGTGTTTGGAAAAAACTATTGATGTGCTATTGATACTCCACTATGTCCGACTGGCCTTTGAACAGAAAAGTATGCTTAGGGACAGGTGTAAGGCAAGTATTGGCAATTATCCGTGAAGCTTACAATACGTTCTATTAATAGGACAATTAGGAAAATGAATGAAAAACTTGGAAAGAGGAAGTAATCGGGACTGTTACCGCTGTTAGGGAATATTTTATGACCAGAGTCGCGTCCTTGTTTCCGTTCATTGTTATGTCTTACCACCAAAGGGGGCATTTCGCTTCGCACCTCCAGGCTGAGCCCCGTAACCTCCCTTACACGTCCAATGAAGCTAGCATTACCCCTTTAAGGCTACAAGCAATAGGTAGGCAAATAAAATAAAAAAGTTAAAACTTTCTGCACTTATTAGTGGGGCATATTAACCGCAATGAAACTACATATAGTTTTGTTGATTAACAAGCTTTTCTGAACGCAATGGCTCTATTTGTTAAGCTTACTTTTGGATGAAAATAAAAATAAATGGTGTCGTGGTTTTATTTCAGAATTCAGTCATTTACAGCATTTCAACACTTTAGCAAGCTAAGGTGAATTGTAGTTTAAAACAAAATATCCCACGATATGAGTATTGCTTTCAACTTGTCTCAATTTCTGAGCATTTTTGTCGATCATGAAGCAATTTTTGTGATTGTTATGTGATTTTTGTGATGTGATAATGTAATTTTGAATGTCCTGTGAAAAAAACAAATGTGATATAGAATAGGTACTAAAAATCATTACAGTTTAATTCTTTGCTTCGTATAAAGCCTATCGACATAATATATTATTATAGCAGTAACCAAAACAATGTTGTTCTAAACTTTTTTTTTATTAAGCATATTTAAATTTTTTAGGCTAATATCTCTAGACTTTTATTAAGTTGGAGGATATTTGCCACTTACATAATGATGTGCCGTGCTCAAAACGAATTTGAAGATATTGCATTAAATCTAATCTGTGTAAAAATAAATAAATCAAAGTCGTCTTGGTCTGCGGGATAAGATGGCTGGTACAATCGAATTGAGCGATGCGACTATCCTGCTGTTCAAATCCCGCAGTCAGGTACCAATTTTTTGGATTAAAAAAGGAATTAACAAATATTCACGATTAACTTCCAAGGTGAAGAAATAATAACGTGTAGTAAAAATCAAAACCGCAAATACTTAATATTTGAGATTACTGGTGGTAGGACCTCTTGAGAGTCCGCGCGGGTAGATACCACCACCCTGCCTATTTCTGCCGTGAAGCAGTAATGCGTTTCGGTTTGAAGGGTGGGGCAGCCGTTGTAACTATACTTAAGACCTTAGAACTTATATCTCAAAGTGGGTGGCGCATTTACGTTGTAGATATCTATGGGCTCCAGTAACCACTTAACACCAGGTCGGCTGTGAGCTCGTCTACCCATCTAAGCAATAAAAAAAAGACCGCAATAATTAATATTTGACCGCAAAAATTGTAATTTACATAATCACTCGTGGTGGGGCGTCGTGTGAGCCCACACGGGTAGGTATCACCACCGAGCAGCCGTTTTGCACGTCAGCCGTTATATCTTTGGGCTCTCATTTGTATTTAAGGCCAGAAGATAAAAACCCATATTCTGTAAAATGAAACAGTTTTTTTATTTTTCTCAGATAAAATAGCAAAAGGATGACCATAACCTAATATTGAATTAAAAAAAAATGTTTTTCATAATAAATAATAAACGAATCGTGCACAGGATTCGATAAAATTCCATTTAAATTTAAAGCGCATATTGAACACAGTCGAAATAAAAAACAAACACTCAACCAGAAGTCACACTACATTTGAATTCTATTTTTTTTATACACACCGAACTAAAATCTACGAGCACATTTGAATATCAATTGAATGAAGTCATCCATGCAAACTCAATGGGTCACTGTTTTGATAACTGCATAGATAGTTCTTATCCTATGGATACATGCTGCACATTTTGGTCGTGAAGCATTTCGAATTGAAGATTGGGGCAGTCGTTTCACGATAAAAACTAAGACTTAAAACACATGTCTCAAGGTGAGGGGTGGTTCATATTTTTGGCGGTTCATTGTTAATGTCTCCGGTCATCGTTCTCGTCGAACCCGTTGCTTGCGACGAAAGGCTCGGCGAGTAAACTAACTCACAGACACAGCCCACTGAGTTTCTCGCCGGATCTTCTCAGTGGGTCGCGTTTCCGATCCGGTGGTAGATTCTGCGTAGCACGGCTCTTGCTAGGGTTCGTGTTAGCAACGTCATCAGGTTTGAACCCCGTGAGCTCACCTACTAGCCCGGTGAGTCTAGAATAACCCTTCGAGGTTAGTAGAATAGGTATGAAAAAAAAAAATGGCTTCGGTAGCATTTAACACCGTTTGTGTCGTGAGCTCATCAGTGATACTTGTGCTCATCAGAGAGCTTGAAGAAAAAAGGTACGTTCCGGTTTTCAGGGTATTCAGCCGGTATTAAAATAGAATTGAACAGTCGACTCTGGCCGCCGATAATCTACGCCATTGTATTCAAATTTCGTGTATCTCGAAGAGCAATTAATCGAGATAAAATCGAGCGATGTCCTTGCTAGGGGGGCCAATATCGCGATGATTATAATTAATCATAAATCATAACTCGTAACCGCAATTGGATGACCTGCAAAATTAAAAATACTATGCGTACATATTTCGAAAGAACGTCAGTTAAAGCCCATCAAAATACAAATGCTAGCCTCTACATTGATGATCCTTGAAACGAAAACATCCAAATAAACGAGAAAGTCTATATTTTTGAGATTTTTTCGTTTATTTCATAAAAAAAAATTCTAATTTATTAATTAAATCAGTTCATTTCTGTGTAAACCACACTATTTCACAATTATGAGATTAAACATTACTAAGAAATATTGAGAGGCAGACAGAAGTAATTACCTTGAAGAAGCAACTGTTTTTCCATTGGAGTTCATAAATAAAAATTAAAACTTGACTTCTACGTAGTCTCCCACGCTAGACTTTGCATCAGTATTTAAAACTATACTTTTTTTTAGGGAGATTGGTATAATCTAACCAGCATTAATGCTTGTACCACACTACAAGTCAAAGGTCGCAAAGAGTAAAGGCTGGGTCGGGTTGAAACAAAGGTACACATTATCTCATTTCTTGCCGCGACTTCCTTGATTTTTACGTTCCGAAGACTTACGTACCTCATAAACGTAATCCTGTGTAGTTTTCCACGGAACAGTATTCATTGGCTCGTAAAAGATTTTACAGTGGCTTGTTGAGAGTCTTTACACGTAATTTACTCGTGATTGTCAATGTAAGAGCGACGTTCAAGAACATTCCTGTTTTGTTTCAAATGATTCGAATGTTTTGACGATCACATAAATAGTTTTGAAAGAAGCATTTGGTTATTATGTGCGCATTTAGTTCAATGCCCAAATCTGCGGTGCCGTATTATTATTTAAACACGAAATATCTTTTTCTTACTTTTTAAGGTCAAAGTAGCATGTCCTCTTTTTCCATTCAGGTATATCATTTGTCATTTAGGCAATCACACTTTTCTCTCGAATATCCTCTCTCATACAGTTTCATCTAAGTCTATTGTAGACTAATACCTGACTGACTCAGTGATAATGTACTTAACACACCGATAGAGGTACGGACATCTGATGTGTTTGAAAGTGGGTTTGATTACCACATCAGGCAAACATTCGTGTGACGAACAGATCTGTTTGCTCTTTATTTAAAAGTTTCATAGACATGTGTATGTAAAGTAAAACCTTTAGTATTTAAGTATGTAAAACTCTTTAGTTTTAAAAAATAATTTTCTTAGACGGATTAACACACCTGTGTGTCTTTAGTTTTAAAAAATAATTTTCTTAGACGGATTAACTCACCTGTGTGTCATTCAGTGAAGAGTGTAGTTCAGTTTGGCATAGTACAATAATACTGTTTAAAATATTAATTTAAAAACAGACTAATGGCTTTAAATGTTGTTTTCTTATTATATTACAGAAAACGCGATTAAGTCTTTTATTGCTCATTAATTCTGGAGTATTTGTGAGTGTGGGAGTATTATCATTATATGTGTGTATATAATTAAATATTTATAAGTATCGATAATAGTCTTTAGTTTCTACAGTCGAGAGAATACTAGTTTTCGACTAGATTACTATGTGTGATTTGTTCGCAATCATTTATCTATACTAATATTATAAAGAGGAAAGATTTGTTTGTTTGTTTGTTTCGAATAGGCTCCGAAACTACTGGACCGATTTGAAAAATTCTTTTTCCATTAGAAGCCGACATTGTCCCTGATGAACATAGGCTACTTTTTTATTTTATTTTTTGGTTTCATGTGTGTTTTAATGTTTCCGAAGCGAAGCGAGGGCGGGTCGCTAGTTTATTTATAAAAGTAATTATCGCTCTTTGAACCGTAAACCACAAATCAATTTGTTCGTAGATTGTTTGCTTTTGATCCATTGGTAAGTAGAAACTCAAAAAATATGAACACGCTTACGTATTTATTATAGCTGATATTTAGAATTGCTCGGTTTATTATATATCATTTAGCCTGATAAAAAGTATCCTATATAGAAACTCCGGATGTCAACTCTCATTGGAAGCTACCAAATCTAAATCCATTCATCCAATTCTGTGTGATAGCGTACGAAAAATAAAAGTTACACATTAGTATGAATAACATTTATTTTGGTTACCACTTTCCGATAACGGCTTTTAATTATTTGGGTTATGATCTTTTTTGTTATATCTATATATTAATACGTGAAGCAAAAACTTTGTATCCCTTTTTACGAAAATTGCGCGGACGGAGGAGTATGAAATTTCCCACACTTATAGAGAATATAGAGAAGTGCACAGTGCTAATATTTTTTTTAAAATAATACATAAAAGATACATTAAATCAATAAAGAAAACATTACGCACACTACATACCATGTATTTGACGCACACACGCATGCATACTGTTTATTGTCAAACTTTTGTTCTTGACACCTGTTGTCAAATTGAGAATAGATTAAATATTGTTTGTCTTTGTTAATATTTTTCTATAGTTTGGTCTTGGCGAAATTTGTGATAATAGAAGTGTAACAGTCTTTGAAAATAGAATCATAATAGTGTACAAACTTATAATTTCATTTAATTATAGTCGAATTTCGATTACCGGGCGACCATTAGTTATTATTATTACGTCACAGTTCAGAGTATTATAAAAAGTACGGAGTCTATTCAATTCACGAGTATGTTGGACAGTAAATAAATCCATAAATTTGAAATGTAAACGGTAAGCATGCGTAAAGTTAAATTAAAATATGATAAAAATTCCTCAGCGATTTTGTCCATTTTATTAAATTTTATGAACGCGACTTACGAAGCTCATCGCATACTTAACTGTAAGATCATAAACTTCGAATCTCCGTACACACATGCTTTTAATTAAACCAAGAAGTTCACTCAATTTTATCTTTCCGATTAATTATTTATTGTTTTAATAAACTCTGACAGTAAGTAATTAACGTTTTACCCGTGGCGTTAAGTGAAAATTCTGTCAAAATAATTTAATATCAAATGATTTATAGGATGGGCATAATCAAAATATTAATGTGTAACAAAAGATTTGACTGGCATGTTTATAAATAACAATGGAGGAAAATACCAAAGCTTTGCCTATTTCTGCCGCGAAGGTGTCGTGAGTTGCGGTTTGAATGTTGGAAAAACCATTTAGAAGTCGTCGTGGCTTAAAGGATAAGTGGCCCCGGTGTGCTCGTATCCAAGGATGCGATTATGCCGTTATTTCTATTCGTGTGCGAATTTTTTCAAGAAAATACGTACTTAGCACGTATTCAGTAACTTCTTTATATAAGGTGGGCCGTGAGAATATTTCTGATAGACCGTACAACCTATTTCTGCCATGAGTGAGTCATTCGTTCTAGTTTGAAGAATGTGATATGAGTTAAACGGTTATATTAAAAATTTGTATAAATCAATGTATATAATTTTTAAGCTATTGCATAGCTTTTATCGCGGGCTTTTAGCGCGGCGACCGAATCAAAAAATTCCGTAACGAAAATAAAATCTAACACTCCCACTCCGCTTACCATGTAGCCCGTGTTCAACACATTTACACGGCGTGACGTCGCACTGCATGCGCATCATGAATAGTCTGCCTATCTTTCGCTCGCGCGGTCTAGCTTATGAGTATGAAGGGGACAGTTAATGTTTTGCTTTTGTTAATGTTTATAAACATAGCGTGGTCTTATTTTATTATTATTTTAATATTAAATTATTATTGTCTAATTATAGTTGCATAAGTTGATAAAAAATGCTATGCGATAGCTTTACCGCAGTCCCCGAGTGCCGCACGTTTTTATTTACTTTAATTAATTACCTATTCTTATAAAATGTTGTATACTGATATACTTGGATCGTTTGGAGCCTCTGGGTCTGCGGAGGGACTTCGGTTCCCTCTGTATTTTGTACCGTATGTTCCATGGGGAGTGCTCTGAGGAATTGTTCGAGATGATACCAGCATCTCGTTTTTACCATCGCACCGCCCGCCACCGGAGTAGAGTTCATCCATACTACCTGGAGCCACTGCGGTCATCCACAGTCGGTCTGCCCCTGGCATTGCTGAAGTCCATGGGCGACGGTAACCACCCACCATCAGGTGGGCCGTATGCCCGTCTGCCTACAAAGGCAATAAAAAAAAAAAAAAAATACTTCGAATTTACTGTATTCATTTAGTCTAGTGGCTCAGTAACAATACTCGCCGGATCTTCTCAGTGGTTCGCGATTCCGATCCAGTAGTAGATTGATTCACAAAGCAGCTGCTCTTGAGTTGTTAGGTCTCCTTTGGAAGCGCTCAGGCAGCTGTTAGCAAACCACACTCCTCTTGGCTGAGCCTTTGCTCACCTACCTGACCTATTGAAACTGGAAAGGCCTCCGCGCAACCAGTAATCCATAATTCATAAATAAATAAAAACAGTAACAATGTTCATTATACTCGAACGTGTATTTAACATAAAGCATTTACTTGAATGTAATTAACGATAGGACAGCCCGTTACGGTGGTAGGACCTCTTGTGAATCCGCATGGGTAGGTACCACCACCCCGCCTATTTCTGCCGTGAAGCAGCAATGCGTTTCGGTTTGAAGGGTGGGGTAGCCGTTGTAACAATACTGAGACCTAAGAACTTATATCTCAAGGTGGGTGGCGCATTTACGTTGTAATTTGATTTTAGATTTCTGATTTTTCGGAAAATCTTTCGTAAATATTTTTATTTTATTTTAAATTTAAATATTTTTTTCATTATACGTACCTAGTTTATTTCAATCGATGCCATAGTTTAATTTTATATTGTAATTAATATTGTAATAATTTTATATAATTCATTTTAGTTGTTAAATATTTATTCCTTTACTGCAACTAATCGAAATAAATTGATTTTATTTTATTTATTTTTATTTAATACTGATTTTCTTCTTAGTCACGATGACAATAATGCTTTTAACACAGATTAATATTCTATGTACGAGTATAAGCGATATTTAAAAAAATCTCAAACTCAGAATACATGTTCCCTGCAACAAACTTACATCTTTGCTTTATTAAAAGCTCTTATAAATCCATGAAGCCTTACGAGAGAAGAGGACTGTCTCTACAGAGTGTTGATTAAAACGAGAAGCTTTCCCGTCATTATTTTTCTCATTAGGGCGTCTGTCGGCTGCGATTAAAGGTAACGAGTCATTTTAAGTGCTTCGTGAGCATTATTATTAACAGATATAAAGTTTATTATAACTTATAGTAGAACTGTTTGAAATATGTCAAGTAGTTAGCTATGTATCGAAGAAATAGCTTTAAAGTGTTGCTTAGTAAATTTTTATTTACAATATCTTTATATATATAACGTATATATTTAAGTGGTTACTTGAGATATGAGTTCTAAGGTCTCAGTATAGTTACAGCGGCTGCCCCGCCCTTCAAACCGAAGCACATTACTGCTTCACGGCAGAAATAGGCACAGTGGTGGTACCTACCCGTGCGGACTCACAATAGGTCCTATCACCAGTAATAATTATATAAAACGCTAATTATAATTTTGCGTGTTTGATTTTTATTACACGATATTATTCCTTTACCGTGGAAGTTAATCATGAATGTTTGTTAAGTACGGGGGATTCGAACAACGGTGCATCGCTCAATACTTTAGACCATGATGACTTCATGACGACGAATGTATTTTAATCTATCTATACTTAAAATGAATTTTAAGTTCGTTAGTCTCGCTAAAACTCGAGAAAGGCTGGACCTATTTGTCTAATTTTGGTCTTGAATTATTTGAGGAAGTCCAGAAAAGGTTTAAAAGGATAAAAAGGATTTAGATAAATATGAAAATTCTCGGAATTAAATAAAAATTACAATTTTGTTTTTCCTTTGATCTTCTTTTTTATCGATTGAAGCACTACGAAGTCTACCGGGTCAGCTAGTATTCAATAGAAAAGATTCGAAACAGAAAAATACCCAATCAACACTCCTCACGTAAATCTATTTTTCATCCCCCACATTATCCGACTATCATATAGGGATTCCGGCGTCCATCACTTATCTTATAATCTTTCCCAATGAAGGGAAAGATTAGTGAAGCAATCAACACCTACACAGTGGAGTAATAGGGCGATATCGCGGGCACGTCGACTAATGGGAAAAATAATGGGGGTCTTTATCTAAGGTAAAGGCAGGAACGAACTTACGAACAATTTAGGTGGTCTATTTTGAGCACAGCTAAATTTGCATGCGAATTTCGAAGATTGACATAATTTTTTTTAATTGTCTAGACTCTAGATGAATAGACGAACTCACAGCCCACCTGGTGTTAAGTGGTTATCGGAGACCATAGACATCTACAATGTAAATGCACCACCCATCTCGAGATAAAAGTTCTAAGGTCTCAAGTATAGTTACAACGGCTGCCCCACACTTCAAACCGAAACGCATTACTGCTTTACGACCGAAATAGGCAGGGTGGTGGTACCTACCTGTGCGGACTCACAAAAGGTCCTACCACCAGTAATTACCACAATGCAAATTATAATTTTGCGGGTTTCATTTTTATTACACGATGCTATTCCTTCACCGTGGAAGTCAATTGTGAACATGTTTTGTTAAGTACGTATTTCATTAGAAAAATTGGTAGTGGTACCTACCCTTGCGAACTCACAAGACGTCCTACCACCAGTAACATTTTTGAATACTGTATCATTATCGAGAGTTATATGTATGAAGACGATTTTAAGAAACTTGACAAGGCTTGTACTACGTAAACAATTTCAAAACTCAATGTATTCTACATCGAAAGTGTTAAGCCGAGTATAAAGACTATTTGTCAACGTTCATACCATATTGAAAACACCGGTTCTCGTCCGATCACCGAAGTCAAGCAACATCGGGCGTGGTCAGTACTTGGATGGGTGACCGCCTGGGAACACCACGTAATGTTGAGTATAAAGACTATCTCGATAAAATATCTACGTATTGCAGCCGAATAAACAACAACATTACATAACTAAAACATCATTCGTATTTGTCAAAATGTACATAAGCATTTTACAGAGCACAGTAGAGCGCTAGTTTGATTTCGAAAGAAAATTAACGAAGCAGCTGACTGGTTCGAATTCAAAATTACATTACAATGCAATTAATAATTAACCATGCTATAGATACATTTTTCTTTTTATTTTTTCAGCTCATGGCCGTCCTCTGCTGGACATAGACCCCCCCATGGTTTGCCACAATAAGCAGTCCGACACACCCTGCATCGAGAAGATTCCCGTGACTTTTAGAAGGTCTAATTTCAGAAATATTTTTCAATGCCTATGTTAAGTACGAGGGGCCAGTGAAGATCAGCGAAACAAACTCTTAATATAGACATATTATTGGAACGAAGTTCCTTATGGGACGATGCGGAGGGGTACCCTAACCGGGAAAAAGCGTCCGTAACGTAAGATCTTTATTAGTAATGCACACAGTGTACCACTTAACTTTGTAATAACGTACAAAAAATAACATTTTTTTATCATTCATTAACCAGAGCGTTCGTTTGCGCAATACACTAACTCTTATGCAAACAATCGTGAATGAAGTGTACCACAATAAGCTCGCACGTTACCGAATGACCGTGGGTTGTCGCGAAACCTCCAGTTTTATTTTCGTTATACCTCGGAATAGAACTTAAAATTAATATTTTTATAATAAGGAATTTCGTTCCTATCCGGTGTCCCACGACACCACACATCTTTTTGGATTATTATTTTGTTCATATATTTCTGCCCACCTGATACCGCTTGTTGCCGCCGGACGTATTGAGATACGTGAAATGCCTATACACTTTTTTATCGAATCGGGGGGTCAGCCCCCTACTCTAGCACCCCGAGTACGGCCTAATACAGATGCTTAAGCGTCCGGTGTTATCTGAGAGACCGAGTCTCCGGACTCGGAGGCTAGTATTAATGAGTATTTTATTTTGTTCCAGCAGCTTCGATATTGGAAGAAAAATTGACTGAAGATAAATGAGCGGAGTGTTGTTATTAATATCCGCTGTTTCCATAAACAGTTATGTGTTACGTTTTTATTAACTGGAAGTTATGAGGCAAGTCGTCGTGGCTAAGTTACGCCATCTTTCCGAATTCGGTCACGAAACAGTAATAGATTCCAGTTTAATCTGTGAAACAGTTGTTTTAGCGAAGTCGTCGTAGCCTAAGGTTCGTACGGCATTGTGCTGCACGTTTTATTTGTATTCGTTATTTTAACGTACAATCACCCGGGTGTTCATACGGTAGATTTCCATTCGTGTAAAAGCGAACGTGTGAACGAGACAGAGCTATACTACGCGCCACTGCAACGTTAAAGGCGAATTTACATTACGAAATTAGTGGCGTGAAATTAATTTCGTGACATTAGTTTTACTAACAGTTTCACGTGTAATTTAATACTTTCGTAATGCATGCATTAATTTCATGCATGGAAATTAGTTTCGTGCCCTGCGCGATTTTTTGGTGAAATTAATGTCATGCAACTAATTTCATAGTGTAAACGCGACGTGAAACTAATGTCGCGAAAGGGCCTGCGCTGTGCGGACGTGTGTATTGTTAGTTCGGACGCGCTTCAAACGTTGAAAATGGCCAACCAACGATGGAGTACAGATAAAAATATAGATCTTATTAATGAAATCAGCGACAACGGTGTCTCTGGGACCCGAAACACCTACAGTAAAAAAGCAAAATTATATTCACTCATTCGATAATAGTTTTTATAACTCTCAGGATCTTCATCTGCTAATTCAGAGACTAACTTCATTGCACCTAAATGCCTTCTTGTTGACCATCCTCGAATCTACCAACATTATTTTTCTTGATAGTCTTTTTTTTAAGTTTATAGGTATATAAGCATTTCTTTAGCTACATTGAATATAGCATATAGCATAGAATTTAGCTTTGATCACCATCAAAGCTTAATTATTATTATATGGCGAACTGGTTACTGCGATACTGTGGATTTCGCGACACAAATTTTTTGACGAAATTACTTTCGCATATATCGAAACTACTTTCGTGAAACTGAGCTCAACATGCATGACAATAATTTCGTAATGTAAATCCCGCATAAAGCTCATTCGATTTGCTTGAAAAGTCCGTTGAGTATTCATTTAAACGCATAAGCTGTGTACGATTTTTTGCAGTATAAACGACATGTGAATGGTTCTATGTACAATTTATGTGCCACTATTCATTCGTTAAAACATATACTGCAAAAAAACGTGCATAACAATTACGTAGGAACAAAACCCAACCTAAGGATAAGACGCACGTTTTTTTCAATTTCCTACCTATTCTAGTAACCTCGAGGGGTGATACTAAGTTCTCCAAGTGACGATGTACTTGTGATAAAGCACTGCGACCTTGCTCGTTGTTACTTGTTTAAATCCTATAGGCAAGTTTTTCTAATCAAACATACACATCTGTACATAACTCATATTCACGAATGTCATCCACTGTGAAGGAATAATAATCTATACTTATAAGTAAGTATATATAAAAATGAATTGCTCTTCGTTAGTCTCGCTAAAACTCGAGAACGGCTGGACCGATTTGGCTAATTTTGGTCTTGAATTGACACACAATTGAGATATGGACCTCAAGTCTCAAGGCGAGCAGTGGCATTCGCGTGGTTAAAATCTATGAGCTTCGATACTGGCTTAGCACCAGGGCTGAGTTTGTGCATACAATTGAGATTCGACCTCATGATCGCGATCTGACAACTCAGAGCTCTTAAGCTAATAGTGGGTGACGACATTCATGCATATAGACTACTCAACACTGGGTGGATATTGAAGACATCCACCTACCCGAAGCCACGAAAAAGTTCAGTATTCAAAAGATGTAAGAACAAACCATTACTGAAACTTTAAAGTTCAAAGGAACATTTTAATCTTATGAATGCAAAAAGCACTCAGTGTAAGTCGTTCCGTCTTCAAGAGAAACATTTGAATGGAAAGCTTTGTTGTATACATTTTTTGGTAAGCAGTTTTAAGACTTACAAAGACATGTAGGGGACTAGAACTCCGATCTGTTTATACTGTATGGCGACGTTCTCAGCATTCTCTCTTGTCAAATCCAACGAAGGATTCAACGTAATTCCGAATAGTAAAGCCGTTTTGATGTTCACCCTTGCTATCTGCAGTGTTTGAATTCAAAAGAACTTTTCTTAAGCACGACTATCAGGCGATATTATTTAGAGTATTGTGTATTCATATGTAACAATTGTTGTTTTTATTTAAATAATAAGTAACTGCATGTTCGTTTTTGAATAAATGAAGTCGTCGTGGCCTAAAGGATAAGACGTCCGGTGCATTCGTGTTGAGCGATGCACCGGTGTTCGAATCCCGCAGGCGGGGACCAATTTTTGTAATGAAATACGTACTTAGCAAATGTTCACAATTGACTTCCAAGGTGAAGGAATAATATCGTGTAATATAAATCAAACTCGCAAAATTATAATTTGCGTAATTACTGGTGGTAGGACCTCTTGTGAGTCCGCACGAGTATGCCTATTTCTGCCGTGAAGCAGTAATGCGTTTCGGTTTAAAGGTAGGGGCAGCCGTTGTAACTTTACTGAGACCTTAGAACTGATATCTCAAGGTGAGTGGCGGCATTTACGTCCTAGATGTCTATAGGCTACCTACGGTGACCACTTAACACCAGGTGAGCCGTTAACTCATCCATTCGTATATGCAATAACAATAAATAAAAAATAAATAAAAGCATTTATTATGTAGTTTAAAATCTAAACAAAACGCGCTTAAGTAGCAAACCGTACTAATAATTAACAATAACTAATAACTATAATAACAGGGAACAAATCACGCACGGTCATTAGGCCCCAATTTAGAATTTTTTTTTTTTTTTTTTTTATTGCCTTTGTAGGCAGACGAGCATACGGCCCACCTGATGGTGAGTGGTCACCGTCGCTCATGGACGTCAGCAATGCCAGGGGCAGAGCCAAGCCGCTGCCTACCATAAAGAACTCTCCGCAAGCCTCGTTTGAAGAAGGACATGTCATAGCGCTCGGAAAATACCGTGGAGGGGAGTTCATTCCAAAGCCGGATGGTACGTGGCAAAAAAGATCTTTGGAAACGCACTGTCGATGAACGCAGCGGTTCCAGATAATATGGATGAACTTTGCTCCGATGGCGGGAGGTGCGATGATAAAAAGGAGATGAGGGAATCATCTCGAATAATTCCTCAGAGCATTCGCCATGGACCATGCGGTATAAAACACAGAGAGAACCGAAGTCCCTCCGTAGACCCAGAGGTTCCAAGCGATCCGCGAGAGCAGGACTATCGACCATCCGAACAGCCCGTTTCTGTATGGAGTCAAATGGAAGTAGCTGGTATTTGGGAGCCCCGGCCCAGAGGTGAGAGCAGTACTCCACGCGAGGTCGGACCTGCGCTTTATAAAGCGCAAGTCTCTGTCCAGGCGTGAAATACCGCTTCGCTCTGTTGAGAACTCCCAACATTTTAGAGGCCAATTTGGCTTTACCTTCCAAATGACTCCGAAACTGGACATCGCTCGAAATATCGACCCCCAGAATCCCGATACTCGCGGAAAGCTGCAGGGATACTCCTTGAAATTCCGGCGCCATGACAAAAGGGTCCTTCTTCGCAGTGAACGCGCAAACCTGTGTCTTCAATGGGTTGAACTGAACTGAATTCAGTTCACCCCACTTGGAGACCCGCCCCAGAGAGTTCTCCACTTCAGACACAAGTTTTAATCGCCTCTCGTGTACAACGCTTCGAGAGAGACTCTGATGGCCGATATATCGCGCATCCCCCGTGCTGTCATCCGCATAGCAATGCATGCCATCAATAGATAGCATGTCATTGATATGCAGTATGAAAAGCGTGGGGGAGAGCACCGAACCTTGTGGAACACCAGCGTTGATGGTCATGGTATCGGAGCAGCAGCCGTCGACGACAACTGCGATGCTCCGTCCATCCAAAAAGCTAGCGATCCACTTGCAGAGTCCCTCAGGGATCCCGTATGCTGGAAGCTTCGATAGAAGTGCCCTATGCCAGACCCTGTCGAAGGCCTTCGCGATGTCAAGGCTCACAGCGAGAGCCTCGCCCTTGCTTTCCAAGGCTTCAGCCCATTTATGTGTGAGGTATACAAGAAGATCGCCAGCTGAGCGACCATGACGGAAACCGTACTGCCGATCACTGATCAGCTGGCGATCCTCAAGATACTTAAGAAGTTGGATGTTAATGATTCGCTCCATCACCTTGGAAAGCAAGGAAGTTATCGCGATAGGTCTGTAATTCGAGGGGTCCGACCGGTCACCCTTCTTGGGGATAGGGTGGACATGAGCAGTCTTCCATGAAGACGGAACCCTGTTGGTATTGTACGAGAGGCGATATAGACGCGTTAGCGCGGGTGTCAATTCAGGGGCGCATGTTTTTAGAACCACTGCGGGGATGCAATCTGGCCCACTCGACCTATGAACATCAAGAAGCCAAAGCTCCTGCCTGACCGCACGCTGTGTGATGCGAATCTCAGGCATGGAGCTGTCACACCGGGAGATGTTGGGCGGCGTGGCTCCTCCGTCATCCAAAGTCGAGTATGAGGCAAAGAGCTTGACCAGAAGGTCAGCCTTCTCCTTCGCACTATGAGCCAGACTGTCATTGGACTTACGCAGTGGTGGAAGGCTAGACCTGCAGAAGTTACCTTCTGCAGCCTTAGCTAGCGACCAGAAAGCACGGCTCCCAGAGGGATAGCTATTCAGTCGCTCGCCAATTCTGGAAACGTGCTCCGACTTCGCCTTGGCAATAGCCCTCTTATAGGACCTAGAGGCGGCGTTAAATTTCCGCCTTTTCTCCGAGATATCAGGATCCCGGCATCTCCTAGCAACATTAAATGCGACGTATGCAGACCGCTTGAGGCGTGCAGCATCCCTACTGGCTTTATTATACCAGGGTTTGCTGCGACCCCCAACGGGCACCTCAGAAGAAGGAATGAATAATTCCATTCCCTGAAGCACCACGTCTTTAAGTCGGTCCGCACAGACGTCAGGATCATCGGAGGAAAAGCAGAGCCGCCCCCATGGGTAGGATGCGTAAAATTCACGCAATCCATCCCAGTCTGCTGACCTGTACCGCCAAACTCTTCGAAACCCGGTCGTCGTTCGACGACTAGGACGAGAGAGTGGTATGGCAGCACGGATAAGGCAGTGATCAGACGATCCAAGTGGAGCGTCGACCACCACACTGTATCCAGCTGGGTGAGTGGTCAGCAGAAGGTCCAACAAAGAAGGCTCGTGCCCCTCAATGTCTGGGACACGGGTGGGCTGTGTCACCAGTTGTGAGAGGCCGTAGGACAAGGCGAAATCGTAGGCAGCCCGACCCGGGAGGTCAGTGGTTCTGGACCCCAACCACTCCTGGTGATGAGCGTTAAAGTCACCAAGGACCACCACCTCCGCAGATGGGTACTGCTCAAGCACGCGGTCAGTCCCCTCTTGTACATGCTCAAACAGAGCTGACCCCGCATCACTGCTGTGAGACCTGTACAGGCAAGCGTAGACTCTGGTACAGCCCCCATAGTCCACGCGTAGCCACAAGAGGGACAGGTCCCGTTGCTCGAGGCCCCGAAGCCGACGACAGCAGACATCCTCCCGGATAAACACGCACACCCCGGCTTTACGCAGGAAGGTGTGCTCCAATGCGTAGCCGGGGTATCCGAGGTACGACGTATCGTCCGGGGCAGATATCTGCGTCTCAGTCAGGAAAAAGAGGGCAGGCTGCGCCGTCTCAAGGTGGTGATGTACGGCGTCAAGGTTACTGTGTAGGCCCCTGACATTGCTGAAATCCACATTAAACGTGGAATGGGGATCCGCCGAAAAAACTCTTTTTCTTTTGTCGACTTTCATGATAATTTTAGTTGGAGAGTAAGGATTTGGAGAGGTAGGATGCTAGAGGTGAGATCAAGGCAATACCTGAATAAAGCGCAGGGCACAATGAACACTCGATCCGGGGTTGCGCGAGAAGCTGACGCAGGGCATGGAAGGGCCCCCAGTCCACCCTGCATACGATCGCCGGGACCCACTCCGGTCTCCGACTCCGGCACGACGACCGCATGACAGGATTTTGCACCGGTTGGCGGGACAGCTTCCTGGGGCGGAGTTTAGTTGTGACACCCAGGTTCAGGTCCCCTACTGACCGGCGGGCGGCGGCAGGCACCGTTTCACTGGGTCTCCCTATACCCCCGTCAGCAACCCACGCCCCGCGGACTTGCGCGCACGTTTGCTCTGCATGTTCCAAGCATCACCAAGACTCACCCCCAACAAGGAGGAGGAAAGGAAAGGAATAGAACTGGCTCTCCAACCCACATGCCGGAACACAGCTAGGCTATTTGGCGGCAGACTCTAGTTGGAGAGTGGTCGCCAGCCAGTCGGACTAGGTCCTACCACCGATTGTGTTTTCGGCTCCCGTTTAGCACCACCCAGGGGTTACTTGTAGGGAATCGCGGGTTAAACCTACGGAAGCGGGAAGCATCAACCCCTGGGTGGTGCTAAACACTGGGTGGTGGAAGAATTCCACGCGACCCTAGATAGAATTGTAACTTCTATATTATCACCGTTTAACAAAAACAATTTCACTAAAGTCAAATCTGGTTTTTTTTTTGTTGCTAAGATGTGTGAACGAGCTCACAGCCCACCTGGTATTAAGTGGTTACTGGAGCCCATAGACATCAACATCGTAAATGCGCCACACACCTTGAGACATAAGTTCTAAGGTCTCAGTATAGTTACAACGGCTGCCCCACCCTTCATACCGAAACGCATTACTGCTTCACGGCAGAAATAGACGGGGCGGTGGTACCTACCCGTGCAACAAGAGGTCCTACCACCAGTAGTTTCGTAGGTATATAAGTACAGACCGTTAAATTAATGTGTGTACATCAGTTTTACTTAAAAAGTTTTCACTTGACGTCTTTATTTGGTTGAAGTTTTTATAGTTTTTATTGCGAGTCAACAAAATTGTATTTGATATAAATTAGGTTGTTTGAAAAAAAAAACAATTACATTATGCGCCGTACCCGAAAATGGATACGTTTGCAAAAAAAAAAAAATTAAATTTCTTTGAATTTGCAACTCAAAAACATTCAAAGGTACATCTCTCCGTAATTGCCGAAAGCAGCTATTTTGAAGTCGAAGAGAACTATTTAACGTGTAACGCTGGGACTCTCGAGCACGATTGATATTCATTAAAACAGGTCCAATTAGCAGCTGCCAGGGACGGTCGATTGAATAGTAAAGTGTTCTCAGGCGAGACGTAGAGGGGTATTCGGCGTGACGATATTATTCACGGACCGATAATAAAACGAAGTATAGGGGATGTTGAGAATGTTCTCGAAGTCGAAACGCATAACCCGGAAAGCCACTTTTGTATGCCCGCACCCATAGCATTGAGGTGACAAAGATTTTTTCCCTATGTAGGCATATACGAGCACTATGACAATGACATGTCCTTCTTTAAAAGAGGCTTGTGGAGAGTATTAAGCGATAGGCAGCGGCTTGGCTCTGCCCCTGGGATTGCTGAAGTCCATTGGCGACGGTAACCACTCACCGTAAGGTGGGCCGTATGCTCGACTGCCTACAAGGGTAATAAAAAAAATACGACGGAAAGATCTTCCACCGAGCGGGTGATATTGCTCGGTAGACCGACGGTCCGAATGTTGTTGTTCGGAACTTGTATATATCAAGCTTATCTTGAAAATGTCGTAAGCGAGATTCAGGCATCTGTCAAATATCTTGTGTTGTATGATGGCTACCGCCACACCTGATTATTCTCTTGTAGCCTAAAGGGGTATTCCAGTTTCGATCGGAAGTGTAGAGGCGTAAAGATGTGGTGTAATTTTATTTGTTAGATGACAATGCTGGATATAACGAGTCGCGATTTGTGTGGCGAAGACGAAAATGGAAAACAAATATATAAAACAGTTATTCATAGTAGATGGACAACTAAAGGGGCGGATGAAAGGCGATTGCATGCAGCAGAGATGCGAATGTTGCGATGGATGTGTGGAGTAACGAGAATGGATAGAATACGGAATGAATATGTTAGAGGAAGTCTGAAAGTGGCACCTGTGACAGAGAAGCTGAGAAGTGCGCGTTTGGGATGGTATGGACATGTGATGAGACGAAATGAAAATGAGGTTGGTAAGAGAATGTTAACTATGAATGTGGAAGGACATAGAGAAAGAGGTAGACCTAAGAAGAAATGGATGGATTGCGTGAAAGACGATATGGGTAAGAGGGGAGTGAGCGAAGAAATGGTATATGGTATAAACATGTTGCGCCGAACCCAGGTGACTGGGAGAAGGGCAGGATAATGATGATCCATAATAGATTTTCTTTTTTTTTTCGTTCGTATGAATCAACTATGTAAATTAACAAAGCATTTACAAATTGAGAGCTACACATATTTAATTAACTTTAACAATCAATTTTGAATAATCACATGATCTCGAAGCATACTATTGATTCTCGATCCAATCTCACCATATACCGGTATGAAGATTAATAAACAAAATTCAATTAGAGTAATTCAATATCGTTCCTCGGCACAACTACGATAGTTACTATTTGTTTTGTTTTCACGTTGTCGCGCACAATAATTAGTAATGCATGAATTATCATTCGTATCGCTCAGTAGGTACGGCCATTTCATTTTGTCTACATTGGAACTGCGAGAGCTGAACAAATTTATTTAAATTCTCAACAGAATGAATCGTAGACTAGTTTCGTGCTCGGGTTAAGTATTCACGAAATTGTCTCTTGACTTTAGAGTGTTGCGTTGAGTTCTCAACTGTGAATTTCAGTTTTATAGAAACTCTAGTTTCAGGAGCAATTGCAGCGTTAATTAGTCAACTTCGTATTATATCTAGATGCTATCTATATTAAAGATTCAAAATGATATTTTTTTTCCTACCTATTCTAGTTACCTCGAGGGATGATCCTAAATTCACCGAGCTAGTAGGTGAGCTCACGAGGTTCAAACCGGGAGTGTTGCTAACACTGGCCCTAGCAAGAGCGGTGCTTCGCAGAATCTACCACCGGATCGGAAACGCGACCCACAGAGAAGATCCGGCGAGAAACTCAGTGGGCTGTGTCTATGGTTTAATTTACTCGTCGAGCCCTTCGTCCCAAGCGATGGGTTCGGCGAGGACGGTGACTGGAGCACTGATAGTGATAAAGTTAGATTGTGTGTGCTAGTGCATTCACACATACGGATAGGTACCACAATCCTCACTGTTTTGTCACAAAGCAATAATAGCACTGAGTTGAAGGGCCAAACAGCTGATCTATCAACGTAAGTGTGAGTAGGATTGCATGTATCATACCACCATCATTCCTAATTCTGTTGTGAAGTATCAGTTGGGCTTGACGGGTAGAATAGCCGTATTTATAGTACAATAGAATTTGCCTTGTAACTTTGTCAGCAGCGGGTTGGCCTTTCTGGGCTTTGCTCCACTAATCACTAGTAGATTAGTCAGCTCCAAGTAGATTCGTCGGAAAATCTTAATTTTACATCATCTATAAAATTACTTGGATCTTAAAATGGACAATAGGGTTCATTACGTGGTATCTCAGGCCTTTGGCAACCATTTCACATCGGGTAGGTAGGTTATAAGTCTGCTTTCTTATGATGTTCAGATTTTTATAAGGATTCCTAATATTGTGGGTAGTTTCCGATTATCATATCAACAAAATTAAATTTTGTTTGGTAATAAAAATATTCAAGCTTTTATTTTTTTACTGGTTGTGAGTCCTGTTGTGAGTCCGCGCGGGTAGGTACCACCACCCTGCCTATTTCTGCCGTGAAGCAGTAATGCGTTTCGGTTTGAAGGGTGGGGCAGCCGTTGTAACTATACTTGAGACCTTAGAACTTATATCTCAAGGTGGGTGGCACATTTACTTTGTAGATGTCTATGGGCTCCAGTAACCACTTAACACCAGGTGGTGAGCTCATCCACCCATCTAAGCAATAAAAAAATTATTGCTCAAATGGGTGGACGAGCTCACGGCCCACCTGGTATTAAGTGGTTATCGAAGCCCATAGACAGACAACGCATAAACTAAAACGCATAGTATCAGTGATTACTATCAATATAAAGAGTGTTTGCAGTATTTGTAATTAGAAAGAAAACCGATTTCATTAGTATTCATTAGGATCCTATCAAATCTATATATTAATACGTGAAGCAAAAACTTTGTATCCCTTTTTACGAAAATTGCGCGGACGGAGGAGTATGAAATTTTCCACACTTATAGAGAATATAGAGTAGAAGTGCACAATGTAAATATTTTTTTAAAATAATGCGTAAAAGATACATTACATCAATAAAGAAAACATTACACACGCTACCATGTATTTGACACACACACACACACACATATACTCTTTGTTAATTGTCAAAATTTTGTTATTGCTTAAAGTCTGTAGTCAAATTGAGAATAGGTTAGTATTGTTTATCTTTAATATTACGAGCATTTGTCTATAGTGTAGTCTTGGCGAAATCTGTAACAATAGGACCATAATAATGTTAAAACTTATAAATTCAATTAATTATAGTCGAATTTCGACTACTACGGGACCACTAGTAAAGGATAAATATCTGGATGCTTAGAATACATCGTCTTCAAACCTGTTTATTTCAAAGCCAACAATAGACTTTAGTTATACCTTTCACCAAATTTAGATAAATCAAGAAAGCAAGAATACCATTGTAGAGGTTAAACCAATTTTCGTGTTTCGTCGGATGAATCTTAAATTAATTCGGATCTTACCTTTGAGATCTTACTCGTAATTCGTCGTGAAACGCATAACTTTGTTTTCTATCAAAATTGAATTTATTTCGAGATGAGTCTTATTTTGTTTAACAATAACGAATAAGGTTAATATTATTAATATTCATATACAATATAGGGTCACAGAATTCTAGCTTTTTTTTTTAAAACAAATGCTCTATATATTGTTCTGTGATTCGGTATTTCTTCTCTTTACCATCCAACTGATCATCCAAGTCTAAAAGCTCGAGGTGAGTATTCAGAATTGACAACAGCTATTTATTCTGCCATGAGAACTAACGAGTCCATTTTAAGGGAGCTAAACATCCGAAAAAGACACTGTTCCGTTTGCCGGGAACGTGTCATGAGCTTCTTCAGACTCATCATGCGGTCTCCCAGACATGAATTAGAGATGCTCATAATTGCGGGTCGCATGGAGGGCAAGCGCGCCTTGGGTAGAACACCAGCCAGATGGTCAGATCTAGTAAGAGAAGCACTTGGTGGTAGTCTGTACCATGCCGCCCGTGCCACCCATGATCGAACACAGAGGAAGAACGTCACATGTGGTCGCGATCCTCAGCAGTGAGGGAACGATATAGAGAAATTCTTATTAGCTGAAGTTTATTTAGCGAGATTATTGCATTTATTTATTTTGAACGATATATTTATTGTTAAGATAAATAAAAAATTGGTCGGATGAAACATAATTATGTCTTATTAATTTTTATAGTAAACCCTCTTATTTTGAACTGATGGCCAACAACCGTGGACATTCTTATAGTTTTTACTTAGGAAATGATGTTCAATGGAAGCATCGGTAAAAATACATAAAATATATTGATCATTTGGAATAAAGGTCGTTATTGTAAGACCCATCCCTATTTGAGTGAGTTCAGTATAAACTACAAACTACTACAAAGTCAACAGTTGCACGCAACTTTGTGGAAAATCTCCTTCTATGTAGTCTGCTGCAACAATGATGGGAACCGACCATGTGGCAAGTACGTGACTGATCCATGCATGCTGATGAATTTCATTAATTTGCAACGAATCCAACTGGGATATGGAAAGGTTAATCATTCGGCTGCTACTTTATGTTGAATATCGAGTAAGAAGTTAGGAAATGTTGGTAAAAACCAATCTATTTTTCGAAGTGACAGAATTTTTTACAGATACAAAATCATCTATAAAAAAAAGGTTTTTAGCCATAACTTATTGCACTTGCTTTGATCAACAATTCCATCCCCATTCATTTAGTTCTCAAATACCCTAAAAAAGATTTTTTCATAATTTACAACAAATTATACAAAAAAAGGCACATAATTCAAAACAGATTCAAGAACTCCTGTAAAACAATCAGAACTAGATTACGCGATTAAACAGTGGCCATTCGACTCGGAAGGTGAAGTTCCCAACTTTCCGGTGCAAGACTCATGAATAAATCAAAGCAGGTAGTCGTTTGAAAGGAATCAAATCGTGTTTACTTTCAAAGCTTAGACATGGTAATTCAACTTAATGTTTTTGTTCGCTTGCTATTTCTGTTGCTAATCTTACTAAAATAAAACAAGATTTTGATTGATATGCTAAATAGGAGAATGTTACAGTAGACTATTGGAAATTCGACGAAAAAGGATACATAGACAGTATGAAAACTGTACATAAATTCAAAGCATATTTTGTAAAAAGGTGATCCTAAAATATCGAGGAAGATAAGAATGATGGGCTAAAAGAAGAACATAGGTACAACCATGTCTGGTGACGGAGATCTGTTGTCAATAGCTTTTGTATACTTTTGTTATATCTGTGTCATCTTCTCTGTATCTTTACAAAGTGAATGGTGATTAATACAGTCGCTGAGATACCTGTTATAACTATCGCTTCCACACATAATCTAGAGTTAGCGAGAGCCTATGAGAACAATTTGGTATTTACCATAAATATCATAGAATTAGATCATGGACAACCTGTTTTATTTTAAATCTGAACTATTGACAATTGAGCAGCTTTGAACTTTTAAAGGAAGCTACTTTTATTTTATTAGTGCTGCTACGCTGCTTCTTCGAAAATTTAAGGCAATAGTAATTTCTTATTCAAAATTGTAGTTAATCCAACTTAAAATTACCAAACATCTTAAGACAGGCGACGATTGACGCGCCTGTACGAGGGCGGCACTGAAAATTTCGGGAATTAACGAAGTGACACAACATTGCTATTTAAAAATGTATTTATTGCTTTTCGAAATATTCTCCGCGAAATTTGACACATTTTTCCATACGATGGAACCAATCATTGAAGCAACCATTCCATTCGGAAGTTGGAGTCTCCAAAATGGCCGTTTTGTAGGCGTCCACAGCTTCTTCAGGTGATGAAAATCTCTATCCACGCAATTTATTCTTTATTTTAGGGAAAGTATAAAAATCATTAGGGCCTAGGTCGTGGCTGTACGGCGGATGGTCTAATAATTCTATGTTTTCTTGCTCTAAAAACTCTTTTGTTCTGTGCGCGGTGTGAGAACTCGCATTGTCGTGATGGAGGATGATGCGGTGGTTGCAGTTCTCTTTACGGAGTTCAGAAACGACCTGTGGCAAACAAATGCTAGCATACCATTCTGCATTAACCGTTTTTTGTCCCTCAAGAGGAATAGTCGTAACATGGGCGGTTTTGGAGACAAACGTGGCCACCATTTTTTTTGCAACACTCCGTGAACGAACAATTTTTGTTGGCTTTAACTCATTTTCGAACACCCAAACTCGTGACTGGTTTATTGTTTCGGATTCATACGCGTATATCCAGGATTCGTCACCTGATACAATGTTGTATACAGCATTTGAGGATCCTGCGTGGAATCTTTCGAGAGTTCTGACGCACCAAGTAACGCGAGCCGCTTTTTGCTCTTCACAGAGCGAATGCGGTATCCATCGGGAAAACAACTTTTTTACACCTAATTGTTCATGCAAGATTATTTGTATTTGACTCATGCCAATGTCTAAAGTTGCCTGAATTTCGCGGTATGTCACATGTCGATCTTCCTCAATCAGCTTACGCACAGCATCAATGTTTTCTTGGGTGACTGCAGTTTTTGGACGACTTTGACGGGGATCATCACTGAGCTTGGCACGTCCACGTTGAAACTCAGCAAACCAGCGATAAATTGTGGTTTTGGATGGGGCTTCAACACCAAATTCAGAAATCATCCGGTCAACACACTGTTTTTGTGTTAAACCACTTCGAAAGTAATAATAAATCATCGCTCTTGAATTTTCTCGAGTCAATTCCATTTTCTCAACGACTAAAGAAATTTGACAAAACTTCGTGACAAGACCGAGAATCTTTTTTTAAATAAATAAATGGTGTTCGATTTTTAAAACTAAGGAGTTTTCAATTAAAAAAAATTTAATATGACAGGAACAGTGGAAATATTCCATTCCCGATACTTTTAGTGCAGCCTAGTATGTATGTTTATAATACTAAAACTCGAAAAATAAATAATAATTTTATTAAATAGATTTAAACATTTGAAAATAATAATATTGTTTAATAAATTAACGTTAAAATCAATTACGCAAAATCGAAGCCAAGCTGTGCATTAAAAATAAAAGCCCAAACTGGTTTTTGGCCATTTCGCTGAATACCCGATACCGAGCGTCGACCACAACCCCAACCTATCCGATGAAAAACAGAATATTTCACACGCGCACAATTTACATTCCGCTGTGTACAATGTTAATATTTATTTGTTTTATTCGCTCGGATAAAACCGCTTCATAAAACTCGATTACGTTGTATTCGATTTAAATAAATTTAAGTCATTTCAAATAATTGATGTAAGCAACATGAGGTTTACATTATCAATCATACAGTATAGCTTTATGAGTTTTCTATATTATATTACAAATATAATATTTAATGCATAGCTATTATTCCGCGCACAAATATCCTGATTTCTCGGAACTTTTCGGCTTACGAATGTATTTCAGTTAACTCGTGAGGTTCGTCAAAAAGAAAACTATGCTATAGATATGTTCTATTCTAAAATCGCATTGAATATCACCTTCCTAGCTATATCAGCCGAGAAACGATCATGTGGTCCGATTTTAACTATGGAACTTTATCTAATACAATGGATACGTTGACCCCGTCTCGACCTGTGTAGCGTCTTTAACACAGGGCTGCTCTAATATAAAAAAAAACACGTGTGGCAAATACTTGGGGGCTGCCGCGGTAAAGCTAATGCATAGCATTTTATATCAACTTATGCAATTATAATTAGAAAATAAAATTTTTATATTATAACAATAATAAAATAAGACCACATTAACAAAAGTAAAACATTAACTGTCCCTTTCACACTCATAAGCTAGACCGCACGAGAGAGAGATGGGCAGACTTTTCATGATGCGCATGCAGTGTGACGTCACGCCGCGCGCTTAATCACAAAACACTACACAAGCGCGACGTGTGAATGTGTTGAACGCAGCTACATGGTAGGCAGAGTGGGGGTGTTAGGTTTTATTTTCGTTACAGAATTTCTTGATTCGGTCGCCGCGCTCAAAACCCGCGACAAAAGCTATGCAATCGCTTAAAATGTTCGTATAAAAATCTAGATTATCACCAATAAAAAGAACACCGCGGAAAAACGAAAGTAAATTTCGCGTGTTCATAATTAACGTGGCGACGTCGACAATGTGAACAATTGATTTGTTTGGCTCGTCGACTGTCATTCGGGACCCAGGCCGTCGTGCGTTAATTAATTTTTATTATTCTCTTTTCGTCCGTTCGTATGAAAATATACGATTTCGACTAGCAAACGAGTTTTAGGTATTGGCTTAATTGCGAGTGTTGTCTGTGATGATGTGTGGGTTTGCTCCAGTAAGAGGCGTCACGTTCCAGAATAAATCTGCCGCGAACCAGGTACTTAAGTTTGTACGGTAAACCTACTAATAACTAAAGTTAGGTTACTGCATAAACATCAGATAGACCATATCACTATTCTTTTTTTTTATTGCTTATATGGGTGGACGAGCTCACAGCCCACCTGGTGTTAAGTGGTTATTGGGGCCCATAGACATCTACAACGTAAATGCGCCATCCACCTTGAGATATAAGTTCTAAGGTCTCAGTATAGTCACAACGGCTACCCCACCCTTCAAACCGAAGCGCATTACTGCTTCACGGCAGAAATAGGCGGGGTGGTGGTACCTACCCGTGCGGACTCACAAGAGGTCCTACCACCAGTGATAACCTTAGACATATAAATGGTACTTAGTGTTTATTTAACAATATTTTTATAGTCATAATCTGATAGCGATCGGTGCTATTTAAGTAAGCAGTGCTTACCAAAAATAAGTAAAGTATTTTCTTTCAAAAATGAATGAATGGAATAATTCTCAATGACACAGATCAAACAGCAAATTGGATAAACACAGAATATTGAATGGAACACTACTCTACCGATTTCAAACGGCTTTAATTAAATAACATTAATGTCTGACCGATAACAAACGTTCAAACATATAGGAACTTTATGTACGTATGGCTCTCCTCCATTTTACGTTCAGTATCAGACATAGAGCAAAAACTTCATTAATACGAAAATCAAAGACCTGCACTTTCTCATATGTATTTATCTAGACTGTGACGTTTCAAAAGCGCAGCGCAAAATTCGAACCACAGTCAGGGCATTAGACTGACGGTTTTAGAAAGCTATTGTTTCGCTGCGTGGACGTGCAGGCGACGTTTCACCCGAAACGGTCGGTTTATTGGTCGTATGAATGCATTGTGTTTTGGCGGTTAATTGTTATTTTAAACTCGGAATACTGCGGACTTCGATTTCGATGATAATCAAATAGAATTTTATTGGAATTTAAGGCAATGGGATTTAAATATAAACGGCATTGCGAGCTCTAAAATTAAATACTAAATTTAAAGCGTGTTCAGGTTTTTAATTTAATCTCTATTACTTGGTCTTTTTTGGCTATTCTTTCACTTAATTAACCTAAAGACGCTGTGGCTTAAAAGATTAGACGCCCGGTATACTCGTATATAGCGATCCGACTATACCTTTGCTCAAAAAAAAAAAGGAGACAAAAAAAGGAATCTAAGAAAATAAGTAATTGACATCTGATCACGAGCATAATTATAGAAAACGTTGGAATACAAATCGAACCAGAAAACATATAAATTGCGTAATTCGTATATCGCGCGAGTACG
The DNA here is from genome assembly GCF_030269925.1 of Bombyx mori. Classification (NCBI taxonomy): domain Eukaryota; kingdom Metazoa; phylum Arthropoda; class Insecta; order Lepidoptera; family Bombycidae; genus Bombyx; species Bombyx mori. The sequence continues at coordinate 13,980,854 of NC_085115.1, read as the reverse complement.
TAGATAAGGGTGGGACATCCGATAGACTATTCAATTGAGGCTTCGACCTCATGCCTCAAAATAGACAGCTACCATTTAACACCAGACAGGCCGTGTGCTCATGTACCTCTCTACAATAAATAAAATTAAAATATTACAATCATCAGGAACTGAACAAATAATCTTTAAGACCTTTTGCGTGATCCCCTTGCCCTTTCCTATTCATCTTCAAACGACGGTCGCAGTATTATCCATGATTTACATTATTTTTGTTGCTAGGCCGTCACAGTAAAAACTGCAATGCAATAAAAAATATTACATATATAACAGAAATACGACTATTTGGCTATACGCCTTCACCCTGTGCGAACATAATAAGACAAGGCAGACCACATTTCGTTGCATTGAAATTCCGTGATTCGTGAGGAACGTTGACCTACACGACGACCTGGGCCTCGAATCAATCCGGAAATATGTACATGAAATCAACTTCGGAACGGTACTTTGATAATGCATCCTGATAATCGCCTTATCGTTGCCGCCGCTGACTACACCCCGAACCCTAATCACGCAGGAGCCAGTCACGCCCTAGACACGTCCTTACGGATCCCACAGATCCAATAACCTTTGCATTAGACGCCTTCAGCTCTAACACTAGGAACAGGCTTAGGGACCCCGGTAACCGTACTCGTCGAACTCGACAAAGAGGGCGACGTGCAACCTAACCCATGCATCAGCTCTGCTGAGTTTCTTGGCGAATCTTCTCAGCGCGTCGCGATTTCCATCCGGTAGTAGATTCGTTCGCGAAGCAGTTGCTCTTGAGTTGTTAGGTCTCCTTCGGAGGCGTTCGGGCAGTTGTTAACAAATCACACCCCTCCTGGCTGAGCCTTTGCTCGACCTGTCTTGGTGAAACTGGAAAGGCCTCCGGGCCACCAGTAATCCTTCAATCATAAAATATATTTATATATTATATGTATTGAAATTTTAAAAAATCAATACCTTTTTAAAAGTATTCCCTGGAAAGACCAAGGAAACTCAGACACAATATTTTTAATGAAACTGCGATTAAAGATTTTTTTTTAAAATAAAATGCTGCATAGTAATGAGCGCTGGGAATAGGAGCCATGTTTGATACGGCATTGCATTCGAGATATAGAACGTAAATTATTGCGTTCAGTTTTTTTTTAATCGAACGCTATTATTATCTATGAAACGAATCACATACAAGACTATGTTTAGGCGACAATCGCTTTATGTTCTGCATCCATGTATGATATCAATAACGTAATAAGTGGCTTAAAAATACAACTTGACTATTAGCTAGGTATAGTAAGAAAAATATCAGTAAAATGGTAATATAAAATAACAAGAAGTCGTCGTGGCCTAAAGGATAAGACGTCCGGTGTATTCGTATCTAGCGATGCAACGGTGTTCGAATCCCGCAGGCGGGTACCAATTTTCCTAATGAAATACGTACTTAACAATAAATGTTCACGATCGTCTTCTACAGTGAATGAATAACATCGTGTATTAAAAATCAAACCTGCAAAATTATAATTTGCGTAATTACTGGTACCCTGCCTATTTCTGTCGTGAAGCAGTAATGCGTTTCGGTTTGAAGGTCAAGATAAGTGGCGGCCTTTACGCTGCGGATGTCTATGGGCTCTGGTAACCACTTAACACCGGGGGGGCTGTGAGCTCATGCATCAATCTATGCAATAAAAATTTCCATTAAATCAAAGCGTTTCAATTTTTTAAAGCCCCATTAATATAAAGTTATATTAATTATTCGAAATAATTAATTATCGTTGAACCTATGTAATTAACGTTCTACATCAGAAATATTACAAGAGGTAGCCTCAGAGGCGTGAACTTTGAATTTGAATGCAGTATTCCGAACGGGTCCTGTTCGATCGGGAGCCCAGCCCGGAACATTTCCAACTCGTAATAACTTCCTAACTGTATTACTTGTTATTGGAAAATGTTCTGGTTTCAAAACATCTTCTCTGATTCTGCCGCTGCCTGCATTGTAAATAGGTACGGAGTGGAAAATGAAATATAATATTTATACAATATTTGATGAAATATCAATTCTTTAGGAAGATCGACAGGAAATAAAAATACCGGAAAATGGATGGAGTGGATGGAATTTGAAATTTTAAATGTGGAACAACATCGCATATAATTGTACAGGCCGTAAATAGGTTTTACCTTCTTGTCTCAAAGTGGTCGAAACCGCTCATCGAAGACTTTGAGACGTACCGTTTCTGCCGTTGAATGAGCTCACAGCAAATCTAGTAACAAGTGGTTACCGGAGCCATAGATATCCACCACTCACCTTGAGACATGAGGTCTATATCTCAATTGTACTCCAGGGTAGCTTGTGCAATCTTTAACCCACAGACAAAGTCCACTGAGTTTCTCGCCGGATCTTCTCAGTGGGTCGCGTTTCCGACCCGGTGGTAGATTCTGCGAAGCACTGCTCTTACTAGGGTCAGTGTTAGCAATTCTCCGGTTTGAGCCCCGTGAGCTCACCTACACAAGCTAGGGTAAGCTGAAATAGCCTCTCAAGGCTATCAGGATAGGTAGGAAAAAAAAAAAAAAAAAAGTGCGATCTTACAGTGTATCGGGGATTATTAAGGCCTATTTAATTCCTTTTCATTCACACTGCGGGAAAGACGAGTCAATACTCACATCTCAATGAGGTATGTAATAAGCGTATCAGACATAATCGCAAATAAATTAAAAATGATTGGACAAAAACTTTGGGATTTTCAACGCGTTTTTATTAGCTAACTATCTATCTACTTACTAATCTATTGTGTGTCTTTATCTTTCAACGTAATCTTCGCCAACTCCAAGATTCCCTGGAATGTTTTAATTTGTAATACCCCGACTAGGGGTGGTTTATTACTGGTGTTAGGACGTCTTGTGAGTCTGCACGAGTAGGTACCACCACCCTGTCTATTTCTGCCGTGAAGCAGTTATGCGTTTCGGTTTGAAGGGCGAGACAGCCATTGTACTGTAAAAACTGAGACCTTAGAACTCATGTCATAAGGTGGGTGGTGACATTTACGTTATAGATGTCGATGGGCTTCGGTAACCACTTAACACTAGGTAAGCCGTGAGCTCGTCTACCCATAGAAACCATAAATGAATAAATAAAACTAGGACATCCCAGGATTTACAGACACGATGACAATTTTATTTTTTATTTCGATTTTCTTATGAAGCTTATTTTTCTACTATGGTCCAAAATTAACGATTACAATTTTGTATGAAACCTTTTATGAAAATCGACCCAAACTGTGTGGGTAGTAGGTACACGCGAAATTAATCACATAACACTTACAAGTTAATTCGTTAGCTAAATATGTTGAAATTGCCCCGGGCGCTAGAACTTCCGCCATTGTTCCGTACAAAGGGAATAAAAAGCAAGTTCTCGTGCAAACAAAAGATCCTTTCTTAGGTTATACTTATTAGTTAGGAGAAGTCCGCGTTTACGTTACGTATTAAAAACGTGTACTTACAATCATTTGTGTGTTTTCCGAGAGCTATTATAATAAGTTTGATTATAGTTCATTAAATTATATAACTAAATTCATATTTTAGTTCGAAAGAAATGGGATTTTCAAATAGCTGTTTTTTTTTTTTTAAGTGATTTGATGACCTGATAACTAAGACCTTTAAGTCATATCAGAATCTTATTATAATGTATATTCTTATTTTTATGAAAAATATAATATGGAGTGAAATGAAATGAAAATGATTAATTTGAGACATTAATCAACTGCGATGAAATTAAATGAAATGAGATGATTAGTAAAATGGTGGTCATTTACTAAGATTTTTTCAGTGGACTTTTTGGAGGATCCCGAGAAATTGCGTCCAGCGGCTTTGTTTCATTTTCCCACAATTGTGCACTTTCACAGATATTAAACAGTTAATAAACCACCGTTATTACACATTTAAACCTGAAGAAACACTAAATAGACAAAATAAAACAAATCACACAACTTCACTCCTCGCGTTCCCGCCAAAAAGTCCTCAAATAGCTGTCGTTAATGACATACACAGCGTATCTAATGATACACTGACATCCCGTTTTGTTGCTTGCGCGACTTTCTTTATATTTGTACAATATTTTATTTAGAGTTGCATGTATTTCACTTTTTTTGCATTTATTTATTTCCATCTAAATGGGTGGACGAGCTCACGCCCCACCTGGTATTAAGTGGTTACCGGAGCCCATAGACATCTACAACGTCAACGGCACGCACCTTGAGATATCTCAAGTCTCCGTTTTTAAAGTACAACAGCTGATCCACCCTTCAAACCGAAACGCATTACTGCTTCACGGAAGAACTAGGCAGGGCGATGGTAGGTACCTACCCGTGCGGACTCACAAGACGTCTACCAGTCATTACGCTAATTATAATTTTGTGGTTTTCATTTTTATTATAGGATTTTATTCCTACACCTTTCACCTTCCTTTAGGCCTTAGGGGAAGAGCTAGACCTAAGAAGAAATGGACGGATTGCGTGAACGACGATATGTGTCAGAGGGGAGTGAGCGAAGAAACAGTATATGATAGAAGAGTATAGAAGGAGAAAACATGTTGCGCCGATCCCAGGTGACTGGGAGAAGGGTAAGAGAATAATGACGTCATTCGTTCACCGTGGTTAGTTCAATAATGAACTAGATAAGCGGGTATGTTTCCCTCGTAAAATTTGTCAGTGACAGAGAGTAGTTATATACAGATTATATTAAAATTACAGAGTAATTAGCTTAAATTGAATTACAGATTAATTAGCTTAGTATAGATTACACGCGACATAGATACGGCAAAAGCGTTAACTACTAGTTTTCCGCGGGAAAATTCACCTAACGTTTGTCCATAAATGATTTCCGAAGTAAGTAATTATTAGCGTCAACTTTTTAATTCATCGTCGATATTTTATAGTGAGTTGAGCGGGTTGTTTTTACTTTGGATGGATTGATGAGCTTAAACAACACTTACTTGATTTTATGTTGTTACCGAAACATAAAAACATATTTAAATATAATATTCAATAATCAGCGTTCATTAATACAACTTTACAATAATAATTTCAGAAGCATTCTTTGTTATCGTCAGAGAAAACTCAACAAAACTAACTAGAAACGAAATTTGATACCACAAATTTCTACGTCAGACTTTATCGTGGAAGGTACGACACAAGATGTCATCAAATCGAGTGATTAATCGTCCAAGTTCTGATTTTACATTACCTGGCGCGACACGCCAAACGAACCTTTGTCGGCAACTTTCAGGAAACATTGCCATTCGCTAATTGAGGCAGAAATGAGAAATTGCGGCCTTTACTTAGCTTATTGGTGATTCTTTTTGGGAAGCACCGTTGTTTTTTTTTCTCCTAACTTTGGAAGACATTTCAAAAAAAACGTCCGTCTGGTGTAGTGGTAAGTGACATGGTCACTACACAGGGGGGTCGCGGGTTCGAATCCCGCCAAGGGAAGATATTTGTATGATAAATATAAATGTCTTTTCCAGGGTTATGGATGTCTATTAAATATATGTATGTGTATAATAAAAATCTTTCATTTATATCCGTTATCTGGTACCTGTAACACAAGTTCTTTACGAACTTAGCACGGGACCAGTTAACGTTGCGTGATTGTTAAAAACGATATTTCAGATGAGTTGAATTTGACGTCAAAGAGAAGACCTTAGATAGCATGATGCTATTTTGCCAGGCTGTGCCTAATTGGAATAGTCCCTCAAGATACCAACGGAAAAAAGGTATCTAGAATAAATATAGAATTATACTCAATACCAAACTAGAACCAGATAATAAGGTATTGGAACTAATTAGAACAGCATAGTTAAAGCTAAATTTACGGTTTAATATCCCGTTGATTTTTGTACAATATTGTATTATTTTAGACGTTCCTGACTGTCGTCCGTGACCACGGAAATGTAAAGTATTCAAAACGTCGGAAACAATAATATAATGAGAGTAAAAATATGAGATTAAACCGTAAGACAAATTTCAATTATTCTTTTTTTCCTACCTATGCTGATAGCCTTGAGAGACTATATCAGCTTCTCCTTGACGTGTAGGTGAGCTCACGGGGCTCAAACCGGAAGCGTTGCTAACACTGGCCCTAGCAAGAGCAGTGCTTCGCAGAATCTACCACTGGATCGGAAACGCGACCCAATGAGAAGATCCGGCGAGAAACTCAGTGGGGCAGTTATGTCTACGACTCGCAACCAATGCAGAATAGCGATGAAGATATATAATTAAAAAAGATCTTAAGTAAAGTTCAGTAGACGACCTCAGTACCGTAATGTGATCTACAGATCAATACCGTCATACAACCGGTTATAACATATGAATTAGAAGTCATAGATGAACGCATGAGTGCTTCGCGCCACTCTGAAGACGACGAACTTACAATTCATTGTAAAGTAAATAAAGTTGCATCTAATGTTCTGAAGTTCACAGTTTAACTAAATCTATCACTAAGCTGGATTGTAGCGTGCTCGGGAATCTTGGTATTCGCACGAATAACAGGAAAGTATCAAGGCTGGGCCTAGGTAATTTCGTTCCTACTACTCTATTATACTGTAAATAGTTTTTTTTTTATTGCTTAGATGGATGAACGAGCTCACAGCTCACCTAGTGTTGAGTGGTTACTGGAGCCCATAGACATCTACAACGTAAATGCACCATCTACCTTGAGATATAAGTTCTAAGGTTTCAGTATAGTTATAGCGGCTGCTCCATCCTTCAGGCTTAAACGCATTACTATTTGACGGCCGAAAAAGGCGGGGTGGTGGTACCTACCCGTGTCAACCCACATGACGTCCTACCACCAGTAATAATTAAACTAAATATCATTAAACCACTCCACAATATTGCCCTTAAAAAAATACGTCAACAAAGATACTATTACCAAAATAAATCTATGTAACGTATTCGTCCGTGCCAAACGCCCAATTATATTACGCGAAGGTTCCAGAAGCCAATCTCAGTCACAAATCGCCCGTTGATATACGTTCGGCGTGCACAATGGGCTCGTCGAACTAGCACAATAAATTCGTACAGTTACCGCATCCGTAGCCTGGCCATTGTTCACTCCACTCCGGGTATCGTCTATTGATATCGCATGTGACCTTTCGGGATAAAATCTCCACATCGGAGCTCAGGAACAATAACTTAACGTTCAATTAAAACAAACTAATTTGTTGGAAGTAACGTTTTTTTATTATTTTTTTTTTATTGCTTTGGTGTTTTAAAGAGCTCACAGTCCACCTAGTGTTAAGTGGTTACTGGAGCACATAGACATCTACAACGTAAATGCACCACCCACCTTGAAATATAAGCTCTAAGGTCTCAAATAAAGTTACAACGGCTGCTCCACCCTTCAAACCAAAACGCATTCGTGCTTCACGGCTGAAATGGACAGGGTGGTGGTACCTACCCGTGTGAACTCACAAGAGGTCCTACCACCAGTGACTTGATTTGCTATAAGTTATTGTCATTTGATTCATTCAGAAAGAATCAAACTATTAATCAAAAGCCTACTTCGTAGTATAATAATAACTAGATGAATTGGTCCCATGATGCAATGTCCAAGTGATGGTATCAATTTGTGGAGATTCACAAAATACTCTAGCGCTAGTTCAAATTTTTTGGTATTGCTTACATGGGTGGACGAGCTCAAAGCCCACTTGGTGTTAAGTGGTTACTCTACAACGTAAATGCGCCACCCACAGCTGTTACAACGGCTACCCCACCCTTCAAACCGAAACGCATTACTGCTTCACAGTAAAAATAGGGTGGTGGTACCTACCCGTGCGGACTCACAAAAGGTGCTACCACCAGTAAATAAGTATAGTAAGTATAGTTTTTATCCTATATACGTTACTATTGTTTTCTATACAGCATATGCCTCACTGTGACAAATTAATAGTCTTATACCTATAATACTTGGTATATCAAATATATATTTTAATTAATATACCAAGAAATGCCAATGACTGAACTCTAACTTGGTTTAATTATTCACAAAAGCGTACTCATTAACGTTAGTGCAAGTGGAACTTGAAACTTTTGGCTATCTCCATTGCTACGAGACTCGGGGCATACGAACTGTAGCTTCTAATACCTAGTATCGAAACTACCTAGTACGAACAAATATTATTCATTACACATAATAGTATCATCAGTTGATAAATAGAGTAGGTATATATAAACAAGCGTACGGGACTTATTTCGCACTTCGATAAAGCGGCACGACATGAGAACCCTCTCATCGTGGCCGCCGGTAACTACATTCCCGATCCTGCGGACAGAATGGAAAGCAGTCGACGTCGCCCAAAACACGTCATCTCGGACCCGCCCGATCCACTAACGGTGCTTTTAGGTAATTCAAGCACCGGTCACCGTTCTCGTCGAACCCGTCGCTTGCGACGAAGGGCTCGACGAGTAAATTAACTCTCAGACACAGCCCACTGAGTTTCTCGCCGGATCTTCTCAGTGGGTCGCGTTTCCGATCCGGTGGTAGATTCTGCGAAGCACGACTCTTGCTAGGGTTCGTGTTAGCAACATCGTCAGGTTTGAGCCCCGTGAGCTCACCTACTAAAGTTAGGGCTACGCTGATATAGCCGCTAGGGCTATCAGCTTAGGTAGGAAAAAAAAAAAAAAAAAAAAAAAAAAAAACTTATTTCGAACGAAAACAGGTACTTGGTATTTTCTTCGGTTTCCCTAAAATATAGAACATAATTGAAACTGCTTTTATGGCTTAATCTTCAGTTTCTTTTTTTTCCAAAAATGTGTATACTTTAATGTTTTCGTGGTCAAGGTACCGTCATTAGTCATTCGAGTCGCAAGATTACGCCATAATAGTATCTTTAATTATATTCTATTAATACTTTCGCACCACTACCGATGCAAGACAATAATAATTAAAGATCAACTGACATGCCACATTTAGCGTCTTGACAGGCCGTGGAAGCTTTTTTTCCTGTCTGATCTTTGCTAGCCTAAGGTGCTATTCTAACTACTCCTGAACGGGCAGATGAGCTCACAGGCTCAATAGAGCTCATAAGAGAATTGCTAGCACTGACCCTAGCAAGAGCTTCGCTAATCTACCGCCGCGGGAGGTACATGCCAACTATCTTTGTATTATGCTAAGCGTTACGAAAATCTCATACCTTTAAACGACAAATTCTTGTATATTGATATATATATATATCTGAATCTCGGAAACGGCTCCAACGATTTTCATAAAATTTAGTATACAGGAGATTTCGGGGGCGATAAATCGATCTAGCTACGATTTATTTTCAGAAAATGTTGTTTTATTCGTGTTTTGAATAATCAACTCTTCCCGACATCTATTGGCGAATAATAATACTATTTTTCTTAATTGAGGGCAACTAACCGCTTTAAAGACACAACAAGATGGCGTTATCAAAAAAAATCATCTAGTATTTACGAAAAGGACGTAATACTGAACCAAGACGGGGAGTTCGATTTTCCCTGCCCATTCGCTGGTAGCCTTAGGGGCTATTTAAGCTACGCGCGGACGGAGGTCGATTATTTCACGGCTGTTTCACTGTTCAAATCAGATTGTACGACTGATTCGTGACAAAAATACTCAGGATGATGGTGCCTACAGTTAAAGTCTGCACGGGTAGAGTCATAGTTCAAAATCGGAAAATTAGTATTGACAAGCAGATTTCACCAAAAAATATTGTATGATGTTGCCAGAGGAATTAAAATGACTGATGTCTGATTAAACAGGAGTTTTATTCGTTCATGTAACAAAAACATACGGATACGTAGATATTAGGGTAATCATACAAATTCCTAAGGGTGGTCCTTGGAACGGGCTTCGGGGCTACCGCTTTCCTTAGCCTCCTAGCTGATGCTTTTCCTGAAGGCTGTGGGGTTACCGCTCAGATCAAGCTTAGATAAACAAGTGGACTGGGAGGCTATCGCACTCGTTGCCGTCTAGCTATCGAATGCCATAACTGGCGCGGTGCGGCCTCTTACGTAGTAATCGTTGACGTCGTAGTGGGCTGGCGATGCGTAGATTACTCATGGTTATCGTTGTGTGAGTGAAAGCATCACAGTGCAGTGTTGTAGGTAAAATGTAGCATTGCTATAATTGGTATTTATTTTGAGCATAAAGAAAAATAAAGGATACTGTTAATGGACCAATAGGAATAGGAATATCACTACTAGGATACTAGGTGTTACACTCTTTGACATTAGTCACGTAAGTTGCACAGCACTGCATACTCCACACGAACTTACTAACCCGCCGTAAATACTTTGCGAAACTTACGCATACGTGCTTATTAACGGTACATTAGAAGTGAAATTCTTATTAATTATTTATAATTAGGAAATATTAACTTTATCATCTCATTATACAACGGATTGATTTTTCGTCTTTTTTCATTTTGACACATTAATACTAGTGGTCCCGTAGTAGTCGAAATTCGACTATAATTAATTGAAATTATAAGTTTGAACTTTATTATATTTCTATTGTCAAAGACTATTATTATACTTCTATAATCACAGTTTCGCCAAGATTACACTATAGATAAATAATATTAGAGATAAACAATACTAACCTATTCGCAATTTGACAACTGATGTCAAGAACAAAAGTTTGACAATAAATAGTATGCATGCGTGTGTGCGTCAAATACATGGTATGTAGTGTGTGTAATGTTTTCTTTATTGATTTAGTGTATCTTTTATGCATTATTTTAAAAAAATATTAGCATTGTACACTTCTTCTCTATATTCTCTATAAGTGTGGAAAATTTCATACTCCTCCGTACGCGCAATTTTAACCTTAAGCAATAACAAAAATTTGACAATAAACAAAGAGTATTTAATAATATATGTGTGTGTGTCAAATACGCGGTAGTGTGTCTAATAGTTTTTTTATGTATTGTTGATGCATAATTTAAAAAAAAAATTGAATTCTGCACTCCTTCTCTATATTCTCTATATGTGTGGGAAATTTCATAATTCTCCGTCCGCGCAATTTTCGTAAAAAGGAGTACAAAGTTTTTGCTTCACGTATTAATATATAGATAAACACAATGAGCTATAATGAATGAGATGTTTTGCCATTTTTTGTATTCAAGCGCGTTCACCTGAAACTGGCTTAGTATATAATATAGCTTACCTTTAGGCGCTGATGAAAAACCCAACAACTTGTTTAACATTCAGTAAACTTTATTCACACTGGTCGCTGTTAAAATATAAACAAACAAAGGAAACATTTCATTATGAATAGTGAGCATAATAAGGCCGAATTCGGCCGAAAACTGTCAAACAATTTCATCGCAAACTCGACCGAACTGCGACCGTCCGGGGGAACTTATCGAATAGTGATGAGGTAGACGCGGAAACGCTTAGGTTCCGTGTCTGTTATTAATTGTAGAATTTTAGAAATACGAAAAATTGTTATTTTAACAATTATTGAGTATATATGAGATACTAGGGAAACCGGATTTAAATTAGATCTGGTCCGTGCTCTGAGGAATTGTTTGAAATGATACCACCATCTCGTTTTTACCATCGCACCGCCCGCCATCGGAGTAGAGTTCATCCATACTACCTGGAGCCACTGCGTTCATCCACAGTCCATTTCCAGAGATATTTTTTGCCACGTACCATCCGGCTTTGGAATGAGCTCCCCTCCACAGTGTTTCCTGAGCGCTATGACATGCCCTTCTTCAAACGAGGCTTGTGGAGAGTACTTGACGGTAAGCAGCGGCTTGGCTTTGCTCCTGGCATTGCTAAAGTCCATGAGCGACGGTAACCACCTACCATCAGGTGGGCCGTATGTTCGTCTGCCTACAAGGGATTTAAAAAAATAATGGGATAGCGTACAACAATGACTGCACAACAATATTTATAACAGGATAAACAAACAATATTTTCGATATGTTTCAATGAACAAGCGCTATAGATTTCACTGGAAAACTGTAGACTATTATTTAACTATGGAAGTTTTATAAACATCGATTTTTTTTTCAAACGATTCCTCGAAATCGATTTGCAACGCAATCGATAACAAACAACGGTATTCGCAATCGTACCACGACACTAAACGCAACTTAATACACAACTAATAAACCTAGTCCTATCCGTTAAATGAAGACAAATGTGATCACTTCATTATTCGGAGAGTTTAATTTTGCCGGTAATGTTTGGACCATTCGTTAACATTAAGGGACCGTTGACAAATTAATAGATTTATGGCCACTCTTACAAGATAAGTTCGAAACCTTTTCTAATATATGTTAATGCAGAACGTCACGGACGTAGGAAGTGATTTGAGATTCCCTTCCATAATTTGGTAATTCGGTCAGGGGAGGGGCGGTCTTCAATCACCGAGATGCTTCGCAAGACGCGTATAGAACTTACATGTCGTCTGGATCTCCTTACGAAGAACTTGGCTCAATATCGATGGATGCACTCTTGCTCACGCATCGCCTCATGTTTCTACGAAATCACTAATGAGCATCGCTGACGTTACACTAAGGACTCACCAGTCGGCACTACTGACGGTATGGTACGGTAGGTTTCTTGCAACGAGGACCTGGTGCCGCCAATCTTGAAGTCGTCGTGGCCTAAAGGCTATGACGTCCGGTGCATTCGTGTTGAACGATGCTCCGGTGTTCGAATCCCACGCGGGTATCAACTTTTCTAATGAATCCTAAAAAAATGTTCACGATTGACTTCCACAGTGAAGGAATAACATCGTGTAATAAAAATCAAACCCGTAAAAATTATTATTTGCGTAATTACTGATGGTAGGACCTTTTGTGAGTTCGCACCGCGTAGGTACCACTACCCTGCCTATTTCTGCCGTGAAGCAGTAATGCGTTTCGATTTGAAGGGTGAGGCAGCCCTTGTAACTATACTTGAAACCTTTATAGATGCCTGTGGGCTCCAGTAATAACTTAACACCAGGTGGGCTGTGAGCTCGTCCACCCATCTAAGCAATAAAAAAAAAGTCCGATAGTGGGAAGTGGCATTCACGCTGATTCTGAGCTCGTTCGTCTTACTACAAAATAAACAATATATACAAGATATATCGTGCCGTATCCAAATTGTAGTGATGCTCCACTAAACTAACAAACAATGTCATGAAATTTAAGTCCATAAATGGAGTTGAGGATATATTATTTTTTTTATTGCCCCAAGAGGCAGATGAGCATGCGGCCCACCTGATGGCGTGTGGTTAGCGTCGCCCATGGACTTCAGCAATGCCAGGAGCAGAGCCAAGCCTTTGCCTACCTTTAAGTACTCTCCACAGTGCTCTTTTAATATTTTTTTAATAATCCTGTTCGGAAGATCATCTGGGTGTTTAAATAAAACAACTTCCTTAATTAAAATAGTAAACTTTATTATTTTTTTTTTTTTTTTTTTTTTCCCTACCTATGCTGATAGCCTTGAGAGGCTATTTCAGCTTCACCCTAACGTTAGTAGGTGAGCTCGCGGGGCTCAACCGGAGAGTTGCTAACACTGACCCTAGCAAGAGCAGTGCTTCGCGGAATCTACCACCGGATCGGAAACGCGACCCACTGAGAAGATCCGGCGAGAAACTCAGTGGACTGTGTCTATGGGTTAGTTCGCTCGTCGAGCCCTTCGTCGCAAGCGACGGGTTCGACGAGGACGGTGACCGGTGCTTGTGGTGCCTAAAAGCACCGTTAATGGATCAGGAGGATCCGTAATGACGTGCTTTGGGCGACGTCGACGGTTTACCATTCGGTCTACTGGGTCGGGTATGTAATTTCCAGCGGCTACGATGAGAGGGTTCTCATGCCGTGCCGCCTTCTCAAAATGGCGCAGCGATGCCGACTGTAGATACTTACTAAAAGAGTCGAGCTCCAGGTCGTCGTGGAGATCCACATTCCTAAGGAACCAAGGCGCTCCGACGGCTATCCTGCAGAATCGTGATTGAATAACCTGAAGGGATTTCAAGTGGGTGCGGGCTGCGTGAGCGAACACTACGCTTGCATACGTCATGACGGGGCGTATACAAGTTTTGTAGAGAGTTACCTTATTACGGAGGGACAGTTTGCTTCGACTACAAAGCATTGGATAGAGTCGTCCTAGAATAAACGCGGCGCGGTCGCGTACCGTTTTTATATGGGGACGGAATGTCATCCCTCTGTCGAGGGTGACGCCTAGATATTTGACCTTCGAGACCCACGGAATGGGCTGGCCAAAGAGAGTGATGGGACTAACGGCGGAGGTGTTTGCGCGCCTACTACGGAGTGGGATGCTCGAAGTGATGTTCGGAGGGCGACCCCTTTTGAAGAGCACCGCTGCGCTTTTCGTGGGGTTAATGTCTATTCGCCACTTCCGGAACCACTGTCCCATGGTGGCTACTGCGACCTGGAGTCGCCGATGAAGCAGCGACATCTTCCTACACGAGTAGTAGATAGCCGTGTCATCGGCGAAGAGCGCTAGATGGGTCTCCGGAGACCGGGGTATATCATTGATATACAAACTAAATAATAACGGGGAGAGCGCGGAGCCTTGCGGGACTCCGGCAGTCAGTTGACGGGGACGAGAACGAGTTCCCTCTACTCGATATCGAAACGAACGGAGTAAACTTTATTATAAAAATATACCCGTAATTTATATAAAACCCTTTTCCAGATCGTATTGATCTCTGAACGGAAATTAAATCTACATTCGTAACATTTGTTATAATTTATAATTGAAACATGTTAATCGCACTTTTAAGTCTAATAAAGCACACCGTAAAAAAAGAAACTTATATAAAATCACAAAACCAGTCGTGAATATGTTGGTCCTTTTCTATTCATTGTTTCTTAATTTTAAAATTTAAAATATGTATTGTTTTTTTTTTTTTTTTTTTTTTTTTTTTTTTTTTTTTTTTTTTTTTTTTTTTTTTTTTTTTTTTATAAATAATATTATGCAATATAAATCCGTAATATTTCTTAAATCTGAAAACTAATCGTATTATCCTAATAGATGATAAGAACCTACAACGATTTCACTCTCCGTGAGTGAAAAAATGTGGAATAAGTATTCAGAATTATTTGTAGGTTTTTTATTTTTTTTTCCTTTAAAACACTGGTCGGTCAACTAGCGGCTTGAACGACAAACAGTGCATTTGTATCGAGATACAAATTCATAGTAATTGTAAACATAAATCAAGTTTAAATTCATAAAAAAAAAAAAAAAAAAAAAAAAAAAAAAAAAAAAAAAAAAAAAAAAAAAAAAAAAAAAAAAAAAAAAAACACCATCAGTCAAAGACGAGATTCAAAATAAACAGCGGTTCTCTACACAGACCTTTATTTTTTGTAACTTACTTTCCACAGCTGCGGTCTGATTGAAAATCATATTAAAAATTGGTTACATTTGATTTAGCGGGCAAATGTCGTCATTTGACACTCTTATCTTTCCAATAAATGTGAGTTATGGCCATCCATTGCTCTACGGGAGGCCGGCATATAAAAAAAAAAAAAAAAAAAAAAAAAAAAAAAAAAAAAAAAAAAAAAAAAAAAAAAAAAAAAAAAAAAAAAAGCAGCCTGATTTTTACCCACCTTAAAGGAACCGGAACCCATAGACATCTACAACGTAAATGCCGCCACCCACCTTGAGACATGAGTTGTAAAGTCTCATTTTTAACAGTACCACGGCTGCCCCGCCCTTCAAACCGAACAGCATTACTACTTCAAGGCAGAAATAGGCAGGGTGGTGGTACCTATCCGTGCGGACTCACAAGACGCTCTACCGCCAGTAAAAAATACCATACCAATACCCTACTATTATAAAAATGAGTTATTTGATTAACACGATGTCGTTCGTTTTTGAAACATCTATAGCCGCACGTAAAATGGATCGCTGGCGTGGCGACGCGTCGCCGTAATCTATTATAGTATATTTTTATATTTACAGTTTACTATAATAAGTAATAATGTGTACGGCGTGGAAGCTGTTTCTTAATATTAATGAACAGTTTTCTGCCACGCACAGTAAATCTCTGGAATTCGTTGCCATCAGCGATCTTCCCCAACAACTGCGACATTGGGTTATTCAAGAAAAGAGCATATTCTTATCTGAAGGGTAGGCAACGCACTGGCGTAAACGCTGGTGACCGTGGGCGGCGGTGAATCACTTACCATCAGGTGACCCGTCTGCACGATTGCCTCTTAGTTGTTATAAAAAAAAAAAAATATATTATTTTTCATTACGCCACATGAATGTCCTGTCCTAAGCTATCCTTTTTCACATCTGTACCTGTGCAAAATAATATCAATGTTTCACATCAGCCAGATTTCCCGCGATGGCTGATTTTTTAAAATAAATATTCAAAGTTCTCGTTACTGTTTCATTATATAAATATTTAATTTATGCCAAAATGTTCTAGTGCCTATACTCTTCTCCACAAATCAACCGAGGGCTGAATTGAAAGTCATTACTTTATTGTCAACTATTATGGATGAATACAGAAACTCAAATAATATATGAGTACTTACACACAGTATATATAGTAATACATACATGATAACTACAACATATAGCGCTAAATAAATCCAATAAATATACTATATACATATAAAACATTTATATAATAGGTTGGGGAAAAGTCTTTTCGCATTATATAGGTAGTATGTATGAACTTGTAATAAAATATCTTTGGCTATACTATTTGTATCTGGCTGGTTTTGGTATCATTAAATAAAAGTTTAAATTTTGAAGAAGATAATTCCAAATTCAAGTTAGGAAAATGTGTGATTTTTATTTATTTTTCGTACTGTCAAGATGAGTGAATCTAATGAAGAAATTCGCGATACATTTAAAAATTTTATTACAAAAACGGTAAAAATGCAACACAAGCCGCGAAAAAAAAAATTGCCATGTTAATGGACCTAGTGCAGTGTCTGTGAGAGTAGCACAAATTTGGTTCAAGCTTTTTTAATCCGGAAATTTTTATGTCAAAGATGAACGTCGCTCTGGTCACCCTATTACGGATAAAATGGATGCCATTTTTGAAAAAGTGGAGCAAGATAGGCATGTCAGTAGTTATGACGTAGCTGAGCAACTAGGAATTGACCACAAAACAGTTTTGGCCCATTTGAAAAAAACTGGGTACACAAAAAAGCTCGATATTTGGGTACCTCACGAGCTCACTGAAAGAAACCTAATGAACCGTGTACTCATTTGTGATTTTTTATTACGACGTAGTGAAACCGACCCATTTTTGAAAAGCTGATAACTGGTGATGAAAAGTGGATCACGTACGACAAGAACGTGCGAAAAATGTCATGGTCAAAGGCCGGTCAGGCTTCACAGACTGTGGCGAAACCCGGGTTAACTCGCAACAAGGTGATGCTGTGTGTGTGGTGGGATTGGAAGGGCATTCATTATTCATAACGAGCTGTTACCACCAGGCAGGACCATCGATCTTGAACTCTATTGCTAACAACTGATGAGATTAAAGCACGAAGTTGAGAGCAAGCGGCCGGAATTAATCAACAGAAGGGGTATGGTTTTTTTTTATCATGATAACGCTAGACCTCACACATGAGAAGCTTTGAGAAGTCGTCGTGGCCTAACGGATAAGACGTCCGGTGCATTCGTGTTGAAGCGATGCACCGGTGTTCGAATCCCGCAGGCGGGTACCAATTTTTCTAATGAAATACGTACTCAACAAATGTTCACGATTGACTTCCACGGTGAAGGAATAACATCGTGTAATAAAAATGAAACCCGCAAAATTATAATTTGCGTAATTACTGGTGGTAGGACCTCTTGTGAGTCCGCACGGGTAGGTACCACCGCCCCGCCTATTTCTGCCGTGAAGCAGTAATGCGTTTCGGTTTGAAGGGTGGGGCAGCCGTTGTGACTATACTGAGACCTTAGAACTATATATCTCAAGGTGTGTGGCGCATTTACGTTGTAGATGTCTATGGGCTCCAGTAACCACTTAACATCAGGTGGGCTGTGAGCTCGTCCACACAGCTAAGCAATAAAAAAAAAAAAAAAAAAAAAAAAAAACATCTTTAGTCGCTCAGCAAAAATTAAGAGAGCTTGGCTGGGAGGTGTTAATGCATCCGCTGTATAGTCCTGACCTTGCACCTTCAGATTTCCACCTGTTTCGGTCTCTTCAGAATTCTTTAGGCAGTGTCAGGTTAACATCACGAGAGGACTGCCAAAACCAATTGTCGCGGTATTTTGATCAGAAGCCCCAACATTTCTATAGCAATGGGATCATGTCCCTACCTACAAGATGGCAAAAAGATATCGAACATACTTTAGTTAAATGTAAATAAGCTATAATAAAAAATGCTGTGAATTTTCTTAAAAAATTGCGAAGAAACTTTTTCCCCAACCCATTACATTGTAGATTACTTTAGAAGAAGGCCCGCCCAAGCGAAGCCGGGGCGGGCCGCTAGTCTATACTAATATTATAAAGAGGAAAGATTTGTTTGTTTGTTTGTTTCGAATAGGCTCCGAAACTACTGGACCGATTTGAAAAATTCTTTTTCCATTAGAAGCCGACGTTGTCCCTGATGAACATAGGCTACTTTTTTTTTATTTTTTTTTATTTAATTTTTTTGGTTTCATGTGTGTTTTAATGTTTCCGAAGCGAAGCGAGGGCGGGTCGCTAGTTTATAATAAAAGCACAAAGATTTCAATGCCATACAGTAGAGACTTCAAAAACGATATTCAACTAAATGATCTTTCGGAAAGTACTTAAATGCCAGCTAAAGGTTTGACGGCGCCAATAACTTAAGAAACTTTCGCCGGCAGAAGCCCTTGAAGTATAGAAAGTTCCGGTGAATGGACGAAATGAATTTTTATTTAATCGCAATATATTCAAAACTTTCTCGTTCGAACTTTTCAATATGACTGGCGAATTTAAAATTATTGAGCGTCGCTGAAAACAGTTCCTCTTAAGGAACTATTAAAAAGGTAAACTAGATATCGGATAAAAATTAAATGTTATTGTTGAATTAAATCATTGTTAAAATCCCGATGCACTGCCATCACACCGAGGATCGAATGCGCCTTCCATCACACCGTTCGGGTGTCTCACTAATGCACCAGCGTGACCTACCTTCTCAGAAAACTCTGGCAAAATCTCTACATCGTGACCTCTTTCCTTTAAATAGTTCACGGTTTCTTCACTAAATCTGCTTTCGATTTTCAGGGTGTCTTCAGCATCCCCTGCGATGCGGCCATAAAGCCATCTCGGTGCCGATACTGCGGCTTGTAAGTTCAAACCCTGAACCACGTGTCTGTAAAAGATAGCTGATTGGGTTTGAGGTTGTCCGTCACCTCCTCTAGTCCCAAATATCATTACTCTACCATCATTTAGCCTTGCTGTAGCCAAGTTTAGCGTATGAAAAGGTTTTTTTCCAGGCTGTAGAGTCAATAATTTATCTTTTTCTAAAGTGAAAGAAACTCCTCTATTTTGCCATAGTATACCAGTTTTGGGCAACACGACAGTACTTCCAAACTCGTGGTATACACTTTGAATGAAAGACACCGAAAAGCCTTTGCTATCCATAGCCCCCATCCAAATCGTGTCCCCTGGGCCCTTCCCCTGTCCTACAGAAGCGGCTCTATCCAAACTTATTTTACTGGCAACTTTGGACAAGTGCTGACTAGTCAGTAATGAATTGGGATCGATTTTCATATATTTTGGATCAGTTATGTAATCGTTTCTCATTTCAAAAGCTTGCTTTGTGGCTTCGACTGTGGCGTGCACAAGTTCGCCCTCATTTTTTCCATCTATATTAAGTTTTTCTAACACTCCAAGGATATTTAACGAAACCAAACCTTGGGTAGGTGGTGGAAGATTGAAAACTTCTCCTTGTTTTAGTAAAAGTCGCAAGGGAGTTTTTCGAATTGCCGTAAAGTTTTGTAAGTCAGATTCCGTAATCGGCATACCGACAGTGGCCATGTCTTCTGCTATTGTTCTTGCTAGTTCCCCTTTATAGAAACTATTTAATCCATTCTCGGCTAGACGCCTTAAGGTAGTACCTAACTCCTTTTGATACAAAATATCACCCATCTTAGGATTGTTACCATCCAATAGATAAATTCTCCGAAACTCACTAGATACATTCAAATCTTTAAATTTTTCTAAATTACTGATGTAACTTTGTGTTACTGAGACTCCTTCTTCAGCATACCTTATAGCATCAGCTAATAATCGAGATACTGAAATCCTCTGGTATCCATTTTCGGTAACATAATTTAGGGCTTCCTGCCAACCTCCGACAGCGCCCGCAACGGTTATAGCTGCCTTAGGCCCAAGATACGGAATCTTGTCGTAGCCTTTGAAGAAATCTTCAGTAGCTAAACTTCCTGCTGTGCCGGATGCCTCAATGGCTATGGGATCACCATGAGGTGGTACTATTAGCCAAAACGAGTCACCTCCAATGCTGTTCATATGAGGGTAGACAACTGATATAGTCGCCGCCGCTGCGACCATTGCCTCTATGGCTGTGCCTCCTTCTCTTAGGATATCAATAGCACTTTGAGTAGCAAGGTGGTGAGGTGCCACCACCATTCCTTGTGGCGCGTATTTACTTTGCATTGTTGCCTATGAAGAAATCAGCCCAATATCACAGTAATATGTTTCTAAGCTTGAAATACTATATTACCTGAAAATAACAAAATAACATTACGTATTTAATAATTTAATAATTTAATTTAATATTTAATTTAATAATTTAATAAAATATTATAAAGAGGAAAGATTTGTTTGTTTGTTTGTTTCGAATAGGCTCCGAAACTACTGGACCGATTTGAAAAATTCTTTTTCCATTAGAAGCCGACATTGTCCCTGATGAACATAGGCTGCTTTTTTTTTATTTATTTTTTATTTATTTTTTTGGTTTCATGTGTGTTTTAATGTTTCCGAAGCGAGCCGAGGGCGGGTCGCTAGTATTTAATAAAATTATGTCAAGCAAAATGTTAATTATAGTTATTTTCTTATTATGACAAACCAATAATACTTTACATCTTTTTAGGTTTACATAAAAAAAGTCGCCTAACAAACATAGCGGTCTGAAAGATTTTCACCGGAAAACAGTCTAGACTAGAAACAACATGAAACTAGGGATATATCTAGGATGTGATAACTGTTGTTGATATTTTACTGTCTTCCAAAAAAATATTAGGATATTTAGCATAAAATACCGTTGATATCATTTTTCCAAAACTCCTAAATGAAACTAATATTCATAATTATTTTAGAAATAAACATCTACGACTCGCCAATACGAGAAGTATGTAAGGTTTGCAAAAAAATCACATTCTATGATATCGTTATTAAATATAAAAACATGCAGTATTAATCAAAGATACGCAAAAGAGACAATTTTCATTTTTTTTATCGAAGCAATTTCTACGCTAATGGTATGAAAAATACAAACGTATAATATAAAACAATGATATGAAAAATGGCGGTATCAAACTGTAAAACTAATTTCAGTACTTCAAAATCAATATTCGCATGTAGAATATAAAGCTTAATATACATAAACAACGATAGCTTCAAAGCCGTACAGTACAGTTACGGCAAAAATGCTCTCGCGTGTACTAAATGTGAAATACGGTGGAGATCGAGTCCGTTGCTTTAAGACTTTAGAGAAAGACTTCTTATGAAATGTCTTGTTTTTCATCAAAAGGACTACTTTCGTACTAAATTTTGTAGACGGTAATATAATACTTGTTTTTTTATTGCTTAGATGGGTCGACGGGCCCACCTGATGTTAAGGGCTTACCGGAGCCCATAGACATCTATAACGTAAATGCCGCCACCTACCTTAAGATATGAGTTCTAAGCTCTCAGTTTTTTAGAGTATAACCGCTGCCCCACCCTTCAAACCGAAACGCATTACTGCTTCACGGCAGAAATAGGCAGGGTGGTGGTGCCTACCCCTGCGGACTCAAGACGTCCTACCACCAGTACTGTTCGGGAGAGACTAGTTCGTTCAGAACTGAATGGAGGGTGGCAAATATTATGCCTTATAACAGTCGATAAACCCCGCGGTTCCAAGCGCTAAGGATAAAATCTGCTACAATGACAGGTTGTACAAAAAAAGGACACCCATTACGATACCTAATTGGCTATTATAAAATTCGAATCACTAATATATTATACTAACGAAAACATCCTAAGAGTCACAATTGCTTGCTCGAAAATTCTCCTTCTTCAAACGAGGCTTGTGGAGAGTAGGTATTAAGCGGTAGGCAGCGGCCTGGCTCTGCCCCTGGCATTGCTGAAGTTCATGGGCGATGGTAACCACTCACGATCAGGTGGTCCGTATACTCATCTGTCAACAAGGCAATAAAAAAATGACACATATATTTTCTCTAACCGAGCGCAATTAGTGATTAAAGTAAGCCAACAATTATGTATGATACAAAAAATTCGACTGTCGACGGCGAACTCTGTGGATTAGAGTAAATGTGGTGACGGTGACCAGCTACCGTCCCTTCGAATTGCCGATTTACGACATATGTTTAAGAAAAATCCCTAGCTGAGCGTTGTGGTCATGAACACGAGGAGTTCTGACTTTGATAATGGCATCTACCTATCTACATAATATTTATATATGGGTCTTTCAACTTAATTTTCGTGCTTTTAATTTGAGGTTTGTTTATCGAATAAACGAGAGAATTTAACAATATTTAAATTTTCGTAATATAAATTTTAGCTTTGCTTGTCAAATAAACGAGAAAAATTAATATTTTTACATTTTTTTAACGATATAATATTCCACGAAAAAAATCATTCAGTCGTTATTAACATTGCCTGAAACACTTCGCATTCCAGTAGCATTTCGATAAAATACATTGTAATAAAGATTAGGTCGGTAATAGATTGTTCGTAACGGCATAGTATGTTTGCCGCGTATTAATATGCCTTCGGGGCGTAATATTTCTCATTGTGGTCCCGCCTGGGGGAGGTTGCCCCAATGAAATTCGACCTTCCTACTGTTACAGTTTGTTATTTAACTATTTGTCGTTATAATTAATATGAATGTTTAAATCATGATAAGCTGTATGATTTTTTATGAAGATTAATCATTGAGTTGTGTATTAATCGACTTCAAATAGAACGAAGAAGGTTTTTCTGAATTTAAGAGGTATGTTTTTATGACCATGTGAATTAAGCTTTGAATAAATATAATTCTTGGTAATGAGGTTATAAGGCCTTATGCCATTGTAGGTGAACAGCTGGTGACAGACATTATACTATGTGCCCATATACTTCAGTGTATGTGCCTTTACCTCATGACAGTCCGGTGACAACCTACCGATTTTATTAATTTAAACTATACATTATAATAATAAGTTTCAGTATGTAACTTTACTACAATAGGATGTGATTTTTTTAATCCAACCGTATCGGCCAATGAAATAGACGTGCCAAATACTGTATAAACTCAGTATAGTTATAAATTCTAAAATATGGCATAGTTAACAAATAGTGTGTACTTTGGGTTGAGTAGGTACCACAACCCTGCATATTTATGCCGTGAATCTGTGTTCTTGTTGTGAAATATATTCTTGTTCCAAATATGGGTTTTATTTATTTATTTATTTAAATCTTGGGTTGAACATAATACAACACCATTTTGTACTTAGACCTGTTTCTTTAAGGTAAGAGGCGCATTGCAATTTTTCATATCTTCTTCTTTTTCTTCACCTTATCTCACTAGGTGGGGTCGGCACAGATAATTGAAGTGAAACTTCCTTATCGGCGTTGGAAAAAAATTTACCGTCACATTTTTCGGTTACGCGTCACATTTTTCCGTTACGCGCCATCTTTTTTGTATTCATGTCTATGATAATAAAATCCTTTTGTTTAAACTTTATCTAATTTAACTTTTTTGTATTCATGTCTATGATAATAAAATCCTTTTGTTTAAACTTTATCTAATTTAACTTTATTTAACCAATTTCTAGAAAGTTGCATGTAGATCATTTTTCGAAAAATAAGGCCATAAAGAAGTTTCACTTCTTACGTGTGTACACTAGTACACGCACACATTTTTTATTTTTTTTTCTTCCATTATCTTCTATCAGCTGTCATCTCAACGGTAACTCCTCTCTCTCTCTCAGATATCGTCATTCACACACTCCATCCATGTCTTTTTCGGTTGACCTCTTCTCCCTCAACCTTGCTCTACCATTTCCATACATCCATACAATCCATTTCCATACAACTTTTCATATCTCTAGGCTTTAATAAACTCTTAACACCGGGTGAGCCGTGAGCTCGATCGCACAGTGTGACATAAAAAAGTCTTAACAAGATCGTCCACGTCAAAACAAATAAAATCTTAGTATTTCTTTCGAACAATAATAGAAACTTTACAACGCAACCTTTGTGCAAAGAAAGTTTAGTCCCGGAGCTGTGTGACAAACAAAATTGGATTTATATAATCCAGTGGTTCCCAAGGGGGCCAAGCACGTTTGATAATGGCGGGCGTGAGTGGGCGATGGTCGTCTTTAAGCCAGTGGCTTAAAAATCTGCAGTAAAAAAAACATCGGATAAAACTTAGTCCGAAATCAGAGTGACTTGAGTTGTTTCTTTTTAAAATAAGGAAAAATACTGTCCTTCTCTCCACAAAATTGAATACTACGTGCAGTCTTAAAAATACATTACGTTGACATTTGTATTACGCCACGAACGGCATTAAAAATGTAATTGAATAATGGCAAAAATTTAACAGTAATAATAAGTGCGAAAATTTTAAATATGTGTTATTTATTAAATGTTTACAGTCGTTGTCTCAAGGATAAGGGGCTTGGCGTACTCGTACCAAGCGATTAGACTATACTGGTGTTCAAATCCCACATAAAATAAAATTATCTAATGAAATACAGTCAAAATCTGTTATAACGACATCGAAGGGACTGCTCACATTCAGTCGTAAAAACCGATAGTCGTAACAACCGGTGATGTTTAATGTGTATCGTGCAAGTACAAACAAATCGATAGGGAATTATTGGAAAAATATATTTACATAATACGCGATTTTTCTTCAATATTAATTTGTTTTCTTTTTCTTTGCGACATTTTGAAAGTTTCACGAATAACTCCACAAAGTTTTGGTGCGTCTTGTGTATAGATAAGTAACAAACTAACTGAAGAGATATGAAGAATCGGGCTTTGACTACCGCATGCACGTGTTTTGTTTCTAAGAATTAGAAAAG
Organism: Bombyx mori; assembly: GCF_030269925.1. Classification (NCBI taxonomy): domain Eukaryota; kingdom Metazoa; phylum Arthropoda; class Insecta; order Lepidoptera; family Bombycidae; genus Bombyx; species Bombyx mori. Next base: position 13,955,601 of record NC_085115.1, on the reverse strand, counting down.
ACCCTACACTAAACTAAATCCTATTGTTTTCTTTCCTGATTTTAAAAGCCATTGAAGACAAATGTGGATACCTATTCAAATTGTTTACAATACAGCTTAACCGGTCGTTCTAACAGATCTAATTCTCCGAAATATTAGTTAAATGTGGTCGTTTTATGAGGTATGTCGTTATTACCAATGTCGTAGAAAGCAATATTTTTAATAAGGCGGTCATATGGCATTCAGCCGGGACCTTTGTTCTAGGTTATTATAACCGGCATGTTGTATTAAACGATGTCGCAGTAAACGGTTTTGACTGTACATAAAAAAATACATTTCTTGACATAATTACATTTTATTATAAAAAAAAATTTCAAGCAATAATAAGCACCGTTTTCAACGTAAATTTTTTGTTTCTCTTATTTAACATATTATTATGATATAGTGATTTAATTGTAATCTAAGTAAAAATACATCGACTTATCTGTATTTCGAAATTTGAGAAGACTCTTGGCTTCTGTCCAACACATGATCGAGAATTTATTAACTTGAAGCCCCCTATTGTCCCGCCATCGCCCCATAAAACTTCAAAGTTTGAGAATCACTATTATGGAACTTTCGTCCGCCTTTACATTTCGTAACTGGACTTGACTTTTGAAGTCATCTACCGAACGAAACTAGTTCTTTTAGCTTTGTTCTGTTCACAGTAATGCTCTGAAGATACTTAGGACTTTATTACAAGTGATTGCTGTTGCTTTTATGTTTTCTAATAATTGTTTAGACTTGAAAGTGTCTTTGAGGAGAAACATTTTAGTTTTTTTTTCTGTGAAATTCAACATACATTCTTTTTTCTCTGAGAAGTTGCTGCCATAGAACAGAAGATGTTTGTAATTTTTTTTTTATATATCTATTGACGTTTTTAAGAAATGCTTCAAAACGACAACATTTGGGTCAGCCTGCTGAGTTTCTCATCGGATCAGGTCGCGATTTCGATCCATTAGTAGATGCATTCACGAAGCAATACCTCTTGAGCAGTTAGGTCTGCTTTCGACACGATCGGGCAGTTGTCAGCAAATCCCACTGTTCCTGGCCGAACCCATTCTCGCCCACCCTTCCTGGCGAAGCTACAAAGGCCTTCGGATTACGAGTTATCCGTATTCCATTCTAATGAAAACCATCAGTCCATTAGCGGCCTAATGGAAGATCTCAATTTTTTGATTCCACCAATCTAGTTACCGCAGCATGACCTTAGAACATAATTAACTGACGTAGCTTTCTGACCACTCTTTGACTTCGACGTCTCAACGACTCCAAATCGAAGACTATATTTTGTAGATAGAACAATGATGCCAAACCATACATATTCCACTTCAAAATATGAGTTACGGAGCAAACTATTTGCTTTTTGTATACACCAATATGAAGATGTTTTGTTACGGCCAGGGAATAATGACTATAAGCGTTATATCTTTTGAACGATACGCAATACATAAATGATTTTACGATAAGTACGACGGAGATGGTGATTTGACCTACACAATGTTGATCCCCATACAAAATAATATAATCGTAAACTGGTTTTACGCTGAAGACAACGACCGACTGTGATAGCTTTTTTAAAAGGAAAATTTTTGAATGTACATTGTTCAAATGAGAAGCCGACGGTCAACGGACTTTAGCACGCTTTGCCCGAAAATGTTTCTGCAGATCTAAAGCATATGTGGGGATAGAAAATAGGGAAGATCTTACACTAAGCGGACAAAATTGCTCGGTATACCGACCGTCAAAATTTTATTGTTCAAAACTGGTATATATTTATGGAAAGATATCTTCTAAACGTCGTTAACGATATTCAGGCATCTATGGAACATCTTATGTTCTATGGTAGCCACCGGAACACATACAGAGAAAATATGTAACTACGCTACAAAACGGTAATGCAACACTGACAAAATATTTTCGATTCGCAAAAGCAAAAGTATTCATATTGTACTTTGCTATTTATTTATGAGCCTTGTTAGACATTCTAACTTCTCATACCTTAACAAGTTGACTGCCACGTAGGTCACAGGTGATCTACGTGGCGCACTGAAGTAATTATGTCGATTTCTCTCTTCGATCTTCTTACTAAGATGCCGGAATATCTAGAATATCTTCTTATTTTTTCACTATGGCAATTGGCTTCTTGCGATGCCGTTGCCGTGACAGTGCTGCGCCAGTGTTTTCAATTCATAAATAAACTAGTAGCTTCAATTTTTTATATACCTAGTCAGGTCATAAATTCTGTCACATGTTTAATGTAAAATAATTGAAACAAGTTTATTCATTATGTAACCATTCATATACCAAAATGAACTTAACAAAACATAGATTCTTATGACACTAAAGTTTATTCAAAATGACCTCCGTGATTTTGAATACAGGCCTTCAATCTGCGCGGCCAGTCGTCTATCGCAGCACGAACGAGGTCCATGTCAATATCGGCGGCTGCCTTAATCAAGGATGTCTTGAGTGACTCCAAATTGGGATGAGGCTTTGAGCACGCCTTTTCCTCCAAGTGTTGCCATATCTTGTAATCTAACGGATTCAAATCTGGACTGGAGGAGGGCCAGTCTTCGTGCCGGATGAAGTCGATTTCAGGCGCCGCCAGCCAGTCTTGTGTGCTCTGCGCTCTATGAGCTGGCGCCGAATCTTGTTGGAATACCCAGTGCCTGTTATTGAACGTGGTATGAAAAACAGGTTCCACAAGGTTCGTCAGGACTGTATTTTGATACACAACTGCATTCGTTTTTACACCTTTCTCACAAAAATGTACCTCTGTTAAGCCCCAATAAGAAACTCCCAACCATACCATTAGCGAGGATGGAAAATGACCTCGTTGGACACGCGGAATACGGTCGCTCGCTTCTTCACTACTGTGTGCGTACACCTTATCATTTTGTTTGTTGTAGCTCTCTTCTACGGTAAAAATTTTTTCATCCGAAAAAAGAATTTCCCGATATTTTTTTCCCGCATACCGCTTCAACAAAGCGCGGCATCTCTTCAGTCTCAGATCCATTAGACGAGCATTCAAACGATGTCCTGTTTTTCTTCGATATGCCCGAAGCCCTAAGTCTTCATTTAACACCCTTTTTACCGTGGTTCTGCTTAACCCCATCTGAAGGGCCAACAGTTTCTGCTTACGTTTGGGATTTCTTTGAATTCGCGCCTTCACAGCTTTTATCACTGCTGGAGTCCTAACAGACCGAGGGCGACCACTTCTTGACCTGTTATCTACACTAGAGTCTTCATTGTATCGTTTGATGGTACGATAAACCAATCTTTTGCTTATATTCAAATTTTTCAGTATGTTAAAAATTTGAATTGGCGCGTAACCGCAACGATGCAACGCAATAACTGCAACACGGTCTTCTTTAAGCGTCCACTCCATATTTAAAAATGAGTAAAATTCTAAAAGTATACATTTTTTATTTTCATGAACAATTCGAAATTCGAATTCAATAAACTTTTTTGTTGCCAGCATTCTAAAAGAAAAGTTTTTACTGTGTGACAATACTTATGACCTGACTAGTTATATTGTAACGAGACTATTTTTTTTTTATTGCTTCTTGGGTGGACGAGCTCACAGACCACCTGGTGTTAAGTGGTTACTGGAGCCCATAGACATCTACAACGTAAATGCGCCACCCACCTCGAGATATAAGTTCTAAGGTCTCAGTATAGTTACAACGGCTACCCCACCCTTCGAACCGAAACGCATTACTGCTTCACGGCGGAAATAGGCGGGGTGGTGGTACCTACCCGTGCGGACTCACAAGAGGTCCTACCACCAGTGATTACGCAAATTATAATTTTGCGGGTTTGGTTTTTATTACACGATGTTATTCCTTCACCGTGGAAGCCAATCGTAAACATTTGTTAAGTACGTATTTCATTAGAAAAATTGGTACCCGCCTGCGGGATTCGAACACCGGTGCATCGCTACATACGAACGCACCGGACGTCTTATCCTTTAGGCCACGATAACTAAATAAAGAGAAATAACGTCCCAATAAAATCATGAGGATATATTGAGATTTCAATGGGCTTTTTCGTGGAACCTGATAGGCCACGTTCAAGGACTTTATTTCATTTTCCCAGATTTATGCACTTTTACTATATACAGGGTGGCCCATAAGTCCTTTGAAAAGTAAAATTTGAATAAAACGAACAGGGCGCGCGTGAGCGGTGCAGGGGAAGCGTGGGGAGTAACTTCGGTTTCTGGGAATTTAGTCGCGATGGAGCGTTTTACCGGAGCGGACCGTGCGTTTTGTGTGCGCGAGTTTTATAAAAACGACAATTCGGCAACCGTTGCGCGGCGTAAATTTCGAGAACACAAAGGTTTACACAACTTTGACGACACTCCAACTCTTCAAACGATTAAGAACTGGGTTGCTAAGTTCGAGGAGACCGGTTCGACGTTAGATAAACCGCGGTTGGGTCGCCCAAGGACGTCACGTACGGAACAAAACATAGACACAGTGACACAGTCTATTCGCGAAAATCCGACACAGTCAACTCGTAAGCGATATGTGGCTATGATCGAAGAGTTTTTCATACCAGAATTGCAAAACTTTTCAGGCTTTAATGCCAGGACGTGGTTTCAACAGGATGGGGCCACTTCTCACACCTCTAACACTGCTATGCCCGTTATCCGTCAACTTTTTCCTGGCAAAGTTATCTCTAAGAGAGGAGACATTTCCTGGCCTCCACGTAGTCCAGATCTGACCCCGATGGATTTTTTTTTGTGGGGCTACCTTAAGGCTAAAGTATACGACACAAACCCGCGGTCAATTGAGGCCCTAAAAGAAAACATCCGCAGAGAAATGACAAGCATTTCAGCAGTGACGTGCCGCGCAGTCATCGACAATTTTAGACGTCGTTTGCAAGAGTGCCGTGATCGCAACGGATTACATTTAGGAGATGTTATTTTCAAAAAATAATTCCCGTTTTTTAAGCTTTTTATGTAAATAAAAATTTAATTCATAATGTAATTAGTTTTATTTTAATAATTTTTTTTCATATCAAAGGACTTATGGGCCACCCTGTACTACGACTACTACACTATATACTATATACTAAACGGTTACTAACTGTACGTTAATAAACGTTACGTAACGTTACGTAAAAGTACGTTAATAAGCACGTTTAAGTCTGAAAAAACACTAAAAGAACAAAATAAAACAGTTCAAACAATTTCGCTCCTTGCGCGCTCGCCACAAAATATTTATTTGCGTAATTGTTTGCGTTAAACGAACAATGTTTTAGGGGATTTCCTAAATTATATTCTATATTTAAGCGCAATTCATTGATTTGTTTGATTGACCTCATGATATTATTACAATATCACGTTAAACAATCCTATCCTAATCTTTACAATAATGTATCATAACTGCGAATTTACTCAACTGTGGTACCTTAAAATACACTGAAAACGGTTTCATTTTACTATCAACATTTTAATACACACGAAAGCTTCTCTTGTCCCCGCTCTAGACTATGCCCGAACCATAAAGGTGGCCACTGAAAGCTCATTCCGAAAATTCCCTTAAAGCTTAATGTATTATGTAATGTTATGGAAATTTCCTCAAGAGTGTGTACTTGAGGTGTACACTCTTACTACAAAATGCACTTTCAAGGAGCGCTGTAAAATATTTGATGTCCTTTAGTTTCCTTTACCTGTAGTAGATTCTCGTGTAGTCCATCAAATTCATAGCCACTATAGATAAAATAATACACCAGATATTTTGCCCTAAGCGTCTTGTTACTCTTTTGTTCTAAATTTTAGACATAAGGACGTATTCTTGATTGTGTTCTAAAACAGCTGTCGCCCCCTCGACTTGGAACCCATGCCTGGCTTGCGGCAAAAATAATCAAACCTACCCCTCACCACCAGTTGCCAGTTAAGGGTCGGAATACGTTGTCATAATCCTAAGAGAAAGCTGATGAAAATTATTCAGTGTATATATTTGTCGCCACAAGAACCACGAGAAGAAATAGCGTGATGTTATTCTAGACCGTAACAATACAGAGCCCCAGAGCTCAGAATCTCTGTCTGCTGAATGACACCGATTCTTAATGATAATCTAGGCGTAATCTGTTTCGTATTTCAATGGCGGTGTGGACTATACGGGTGCGTAATCTTGTCCGTTTTTGGCACGAAATCTTAGGTACTTTCGGAGCTGAAGGGTAGGGAGGACAGATGGGGACCGGTTGTACAATTACCGTTTAAGCTTAGGCTATCTCACAGTCATCACTTCGCAATGTCTACTGACTTGATTAAATATTTATTTATAATTATTTGAACTGTTTCACGATTTCTCAATATGTCAATGAACCGAATACACTAACGAGTATACTCTGTGCACGTGCCGTATGTTTCCCGGAACGAGTCGTTTGTCTCCATTTGTCTCTAAAATGATAACCGCTATTGTGGCCAGCACTATATTATCTAGTCCCATACGCATAATATTGGTAATACCTAGTAGATAACACTACTTAAGGGCTTATTTTATTTCAAAATGAAATAAACTATAACAGCGTGGTGTATAGTAAACAAAAGTTTGTCACGCTTAATAATTAGGTAATAAGTTTTTGTGCTCGCGACTGCGTCCACGTGGAATTTATCTTATAATAATTTTAGAATTTGTCTAAAATAGAAGTAACCTAAGTGACTCCTTATTACATCAGCTATCTGCCGGGGAAAGTCCCGTCGAAATCGGTCCAGCCGTTCCAGAGATTAGCCGTGCATGTTTACTACAAAGCGGTTATTTTAATATTAAAAACATACGCTCCAATTTTATTTATTTGTAATATAGATTAGACGTGTGCTCCGTAACTCCGCTTGTACAGGTGGTAAGAAGTTTAAAGAACTGGCATGGGCAGGTATCACTGCCTAGGAAGTATCTCAGCCTAATATGTATCGGTTTGAAGGATGGGGCAGCCTTTGTACTATAGAACTGAGACTTGATCTCATAACTAAAGAAGTAGCGGCATTTACGCTATTGATGTCTACGGGTTCCACTTAGCACTAGCAACCACTTGACACTAGATATCTCCAAGGTGTATCCTTGCAACCTTCGAAGAGTATCGGGATACTTGGGGTCGCCATTCGAGCGATGTCCAATTTCGAAGTCATTTGGAGGGCAAAGCCAAGTCGGCGTCAAAGCTACTGGGAGTTCTCAACAGAGCGAAGCGGTAGTTCACGCCTGGACAAAGACTTTTCTTTTACAAAGCACAGGTCCGGCCTCGAGTGGAGTACTGCTTCCACCTCTGGGCCGGGGTTCCCAAATACCAGCTACTCCCATTTGACTCCTTAAAGAAGAGAGCCGTTCGGATTGGCGATAATACCATTCTCACTGATCATTTGAAGCCTCTGGGTCTGCAGAGCGACTTCGGTTCCCTCTGTATTTTGTACCATATTCCACGGGGAGTGCTCTGAGGAATTGATTGAGATGATCGGAGCCATCGGAGTAGAGTTTATCGTAACAACTCACCATCAGGTGGGTCGTTTGTTCAACTGCCTATACGGCAATAAAAAACGTGTGGTGTCGTGGGACACCGGATAGGAACTAACTTCCTTAATATAAAAATATTCATTTAAAGTTCTATTCGAGGTATAAAGAAAATAAAACTGGAGGTTTCGCAACAACCCACGGTCATTCGGTAACGTGCGAACTTATTGTGGTACACTTCATTCACGGTTGTTTGCATAAGAGTTAGTGTATTGCGCAAACGAACGCTCTGAGATCGTGGTCAATGAATGATAAAAAAATATGTTATTTTTTGTACGTTATTACAAAGTTAAGTCGTACACTGTGTGCATTACTAATAAAAATCTTACGTTACGGACGTTTTTTCCCGGTCAGGGTACCCCTCCGTATCGTGCCCTAAGGAACTTCGTTCCAAAATATAAAAAAAGGCTGGGCATAAGCTCCCTTGTACAATTTATAATGAAACGTTAAAAACACCTAATTACCAAATTAATACATGATACTGATGATTATTTAATATATTATTCATTTCATATTCCTGTCAATCATTTAATTCAACCAGCTATTTAATGCTATATATTAATTGAAATACGAATGAAATTACCCACATATCGAGTTTTAGTTCGATTTGATGTCCAATCGCTCCTATCTCACTATTGTCGTGTTCAGTGGTTATAAGAATCTATAAGCAGCTACAACGTAAATGCTGCCCTCCACCTTTAGCTATGAGTTTTAAGGACTCAGTCTTGACAGTGCAACGGCTGCCCTACCCTTCAAACCGAAACACATTACTACTTCACGGCAAAAATAGGCAGGGTGGTGGTTCCTACCTGTGTGAACTCACAAGATGCCTTACCACCAATACCGGTTTGTCTTTATCTATTTATTTAAAACTGTGTTTATATAGGTATCCTTTTAATGCCTTTTATTCCATGTAATTAGCCACATGCGGGTAGCTTAGGCGGCTGTTGTTTGGTCTCTGTCTTATGTTAACCGTATTATTGTGAAAAATTGCGTGTTTCAATTGTGAGCTTCATTCGAAAATATTCGTTAGGTCTAAATAATGATGTCCATTTGTTTATAGTCGCAACCGCAGCATGGGTTGTCTGCTAACGAACTTATTATTCGTGTTTCGAATTCGTTTGCACAGCTGTACGTGCACAACGCATTGTGCATTTGCACTAGTTGGCTGTGGAGACCGTGTTGAGGTTAGAGTTGCGGTTCATAATTCACTGGATAGCTCGTTAACACGTTCCACAATGATGATATAATATTATAAGTGACGAACAACTTAGCTGACATTTGCTCTTGGTCATTTGATGTAAAATTTTATGTTTTTCGATCAGAACATTCATATTGTTTTCACCGGGTCACCGAAAGTCAAAAATTAAAAGGTTTTCCCGTTAATGTAACAAAATATATAAAAAAAAAAAAACATTTTTGACACAATAACATATTATTATCTTTTACTTATGTTAATATTAGTAAAGGGTAATGCCTACTTATATTATTACTTTTATCCTATACTTTTTGAAAATATTATTCATGTTAAGTAAATTATTAAAAAAATATGTAGTTATTTCATTTGTTTTTAAGTAATTAATATCGTAATAGCAAGCATATTTCGTATCGTCCTGTTGGAACAACCAGAAAGATGAAAGTACATAAATAATTAAAAATATATTTCGATTTAGGTATATATGTACCACTTGTGTTGAAAACGAAAATAATAATTTATTATCACGTTCACAACAAATCAATTAGGTACCATTGTCAATATTAAACTGCAATAATCTAGAATCCTCAAACTTATATCATAAATTATGGTCAAAGATTCAGCTTGGTAAAAATCGAAATAACGACATCTAGTTGCGACAATAAGTTCTAACTGAACTTTCAATGTTTCGATGTTGGAAGATCGAAGCGCCACCTACAGGAATTCAGTTCTGTTGAGTTAAATATTATTAAAAAAAAAACAAATATAAATAGCGCTTAGATACATAAAAAATAATTTAAAACATACAATGTGGATAGTTAATTTTTTTATGTAGCAAACAAGTTGTCTAATATTTTTTTATGAAAGTACGACGATTGAAAAATCTGCATCAATTGTGAATTGTGATATCTGGTTTTAAAATATGTTCGAACACTATTTACTATCGCGCATCACTACCTAATACGTCAAATTTCGTTATAAAAGAATTGATAATGCGACCGTTTTAAGAATCTTTATTTTGTTGAACTTGCCCAGTTGAAAAAAACTACTGTCTAATTAAGCAGTACTAAACCAGCCGGGCGGCTTAGATGAACATGAGCGCTCTGCGTGTCCAACAAAAATAGATTTTCAAACATTTTTACGTATCGCGACGTGTTATCACAGCAAACGAACTTCACCAAACTGTTTTAAGACTTATAATATTACGTTTTTCTTTCAAAAAATTTAAATTTTTGACGTAAAAACACTGTAATGTTTAAATCTTTGTTCGGCTCCTTGTTAACTCAAGCCAGCTGTCAAGAGGTGGGTAAGTTTTATTATCGTACTTATTGAGGGTTTTCTTTATTTAAATATTAATATGACTTTGACACATAGATTTGATAATTTTTTTGCCAACCTTTCGGTGTCCTTGAATTACCTGGCCTTGAACTACGTGGGGACGTCACTGCGGTCCGTCCTGTCATAGTTTTATACCTATACGTTAGACTAACAAAAATTAGCTAATTACTATGGAAATACACGAAAACATCTAATCAAATCATGTTTTTTAGTCGCTTACAATATTGCTGTTAGATAACCATCCTAACCTCTTTGACCTTAGGACAAAAAAAGGATAGGAATTTATTAACAATACTTCAAGATTAGTTAGTTCGTCGCATATTCCCCACTAGATCTCAAATACATTATTAAGAAGAAAAAATTACTCACCAGAATAAAAAAATACAATAATTATTATCATAAAAATGACATCCCCTAATGAAAGGTGAAACCGAAATATGAAATTATTTGATAAGTATAATATTACTTCAGCTATGTGATAAGAATGTCTTATCTTTTACGTCAACATGTTGTTGACCGCCAACTTAGTTCCATTTATCTCTTCAACACAAAATGACTTCTCGTCGGGTAAAATTATAATTTTTTAAATTACAAATAGAATTAAGGTGCTATTTCGGACTTTTTTTTGGGAAAAGTGGTGTAATAAGTGGTGTGGGTGTGTAAATATGTGAAATGTAATGAAGGAGAGTTTGGCAGAAAGTGTAATAAAGAAATCGTAATCGATATGTATCGAATGTACATTTCATGGAGGCATTTAATACAATTGTATAGCTTATGATAAAAAGGATAAGGTTGTTTTTTGTGTTTTCCATTAAAAAAAAATGGTAAACCAACATCATGGTAAAAATTGGTAAAAATCCAACATTTATAAATGATATTAAATTATCTATTATGATACATAAGATATATTATGTCAAGTATATCTACAAAAAGAAAAGTAAGCTTCCTTTTTGTGAGTAAATAAAACTATCAGAATGGTAAGGCATATAATAAAATATGATGTTTATTTATTATAAAAAAAAGTAATACAGTGTTGGAGTACTTTTTGGAAGTTTCATAAAATCACCATTTTACAGTAACGAGGACAGATATTCTAATTATTATGTGTTGCTTAAAAACAGTCTCGGCTATAGTCTTTTACTAAGTGCTGCGTATAAACAACAGCTTGCTAAATTTATAATTCAGAAGATAGTACGATATAAACCAAATATGAGTGTGTGAATTCTGACAATAAGTATATATTGTACCTTAAAGTACTTAACGGAATCTGAGAATGAAAATCTAATCATGTATTTAATAAATTTGACTGAGATTGACCTATCAATAATATGATATGATTAAAATCTTCTGTTTGCTGTCTTTATCCTCCTCATCTCTATTATGTCAAATTTTAGTTTAATTCTGGAAAAGCCAAAAAATTTAAAACATAATATATTAGACAGAGACAGAAACAGTTGGAGAAAGATCATACGAGAGAAAGTGACATGGAAGGGTGCATTCCTCAGCAATGAGGAATATAAGACAAGGGGGATATATGTCAGCATTTTAAATATTGAATACTAAATGTGCTAGTTATATAGAAGTACATTCAAGATAAATAGTTTTTTTTTTTTTACAATGAATCTTTATAACTAAACTAAATAAGGTCTTGAATAAAACACTCAACTCTCATACTCTAGTTCTCCAAGAACATTTCCTTTAAATTCAATTCTCCACACCTCAAACAAAGTTTTATATAATTTTGCCCCGGATACTGTTTCATATTACTCATTTTTATAGATAACATTATATACATAAACTGAGCTGTCAAGCCCTACATTGTGGCTGAGTTTATGCATTCAATGATAATAAAAAACAGAAGTTCATATGAATTTGCAGTTTATGCATTATGCGTAAAGCAGTAATGCGTTTCGGTTTGAAGGGTGGGGCAGCTGTTGTAACTATATTGAGACCTTAGAACTTATATCTCAAGGTGGGTGGCGCATTTACGTTGTAGATGTCTATGGGCTCCAGTAACCACTTAACACCAGGTGAGCTGTGAGCTGGTACACCCATCTAAACAATAAAAAAAAAATTATGTAAACCGTATATTTAATTTCACCTTTAATATACTACTTACAAGGTTCACTTTGACACTTTAAGGTACAACAACTTACACTACTACTTTGTTTTTAGTTTTGAAATTCACATGAGTGGCTTATTAACTAATATTGTCATAATCGAAACATAAGGCAGCCTGTTTTTTTTTAAATTATTGTTTTTTTTAAAGTATGCTAAGTAAAATTGAGAGATAATTTATTTTTGCCTGCCTCATATTCCTGGTCAGTGTATTAGGCAAAGGTAATGATAATTATTAGGTATAGTTATCTGTGGACGTGAAAAGTTTCAAGTTAATCAATTGTTTTAAAGTTGTTGAAAATTATATTCATAGATTCCGTCTATATACAAATCAGGCAAAAAACTTGCTAACTAATAATAGAGATTGTGTGAGAGATTTACTATAATAAATACTCATTATTATTATAATATAATAACGTAAATGCGTGGACCAGCTCACGTCCTGCTTGGTTGGTGTTAATTGGTTACAAGAATCCCTTCACATCATGATGTGAATGTCACCTTGAGACATTATACCAAAGTCTCGGTTGCATTCTATAGCAATTGTCTCACCCTTTAAACTGGAACACTTGACTGTTTTGAGGCAATATATTGGTAAGAACACATGTGCGCAAACTACCAATAATTACATAAGATAGTAACTAAATTAGTTTTTTTTTAAACATTTAACTATTTTAAAATCAGTCCAATAAAATTTGTTATCTATGTAGGTATTGTAATATCAAATTCTTTCTTTAAAATTGAGCCATTCTTTTTGGTATCCTTTGACAACTGGCGGCAAATAACTTCTCGTTTTAACTGTGGACCGTTAATACGTGGATTTTTCTTTATTTAGACATAGCACGTAAATACGAACGCTTTGATTCGATTGGCAGTATCCAATGTTAAATACTGGGTCGTAAAATTGAATTTTCCTTTTGAAAATCTATCTTACAGTTGTGGAGAAATTTTATGGTTTAATTTAATTTTTTTTTTACTAAAAGTCAAGGCTCTCGGTGACCTTGTTTAATCTGCAACAATGCTAATCTATGCTAATGTATATCTAACGTGTTCAAATGTTGGCGTTCCCTCCGTTGTAATTACTGACGGTATTGACTCAAAGTCAAACTCACGTCCTGTTGCCAAGAATTTCAAGCTTCTCCTACTATATTTTAATTCTAATCCTACCGTTATGTTCTAAAAAATATTCATGCAACCAACTTTCCTTCTAAACTTTGAGATGTTGCCATTTCAGTGCACGCTGACCACTTATTTGGCTTGGGCTGTCTCGCATCGCGTGACGTCTAAACCGTGACGCTAAATTCTCGCGTAGTATCAGACTACGACATTGAACAACTATTGCATAATCTAAAAACGACATGTGTCACACAATGTCACGAATCCATCACATACTTACGTACATATCTTATCAAAAATATGGTGTAATTATGAAATAATTTTCACTGTGATGTGGAAATAACTCGAATCAAAGTTACTGTGTCATTCGTTATGTGCAGTACACACTCGACAACATGGTGGATCTTAAAAGGTATTGACATGATCTTTAATGGCCCTAATGTATCTATTAGTAAACCCTAAATACATAGCCGATTAAAGATAGGATATTCTTTTTTTTATACTTATGACTAGCTGACCCGCCAGACTTCGTAGTGCCTCAATCGATAAATAAAAGACCTAAACTTTTGTATAAAATAAACTTCAATATTTAATTCCGAGCATTTTCATAATTATATTTACCTTTTAAACCTATTCTGGACTTCCACAAATAATTCAAGACCAAAATTAGCTAAATCGGTCCAGCCGTTCTCGAGTTTTAGCGAGACTAACGAACAGCAATTCATTTTTATATATATAGATAGATTGACGTCGGCCATGTATACGAACACTGTGGAGTATTCGAAACGTCGAAAATAATAAAATAGAGAACAAAAAAACGCGATACGAACTTAAGAAAATTTAACATTATTGTTTGGTTTAATATTTATATTGGTTCTGTTTTGAACTATACCTCCATTTAAAATCTAATGTTTTTTTTCCCCTACCTATGCTGGTAGCCTTTAGTGTCTAGGTGAGCTCACGGGGCTCTAACATGAGGAATAAATTCATAATAAGCACACTACCGATGAATATAAATGTCATTTTATCTGTGACGCAGAGGAAAGGATAACCAGTTACGTGATTAGAAACTGGCGCCTATGCCCCCTAGCATAGTAGGTTCTTGCCTCTCGGTTGCTTTTTTTTAAAAGGGATTTTTTGACCTGGGAACTAAGACCTTTAAGTCAATTCTTATTTTAATTGATATTCTTGTTTTTATGAAAAATGATAATATGGAGTGAAATGAAATGAAATGAAATGACGATGATTAATTTGAGACATTAATCAACTGTGATGAAATTAAATGAAATGGGATGAGATTATATGAAATGAGATGAGATGATATGGGATGAAAACAGAGACGTACTTAGCCACGTTTTTAAAAAAGCGTAAATATGCAGGCGAAATCTTGAATCGGTTATAACCGAGTAAGGCCCATACTAATAAGTGTCATTTCAGTTTGACATCAATCCAATAATGCTCATTTATTGTATCCTGTTATTAAAATATGTAAATTTAATAAAGCTTGTCAAAATCGTGAACACAGTGATAATCGAGATAGATTAAGAGAGGACATTGCTATCCTAAGTAGTCATCTTTGACTCGAAACTTAACCTTACCGGTCAGCTTTAATTGAATATGCAATTTCGAAAAGGGCACATCTCTGAAAATGTAAAATGTTCAGGAAATGAAAAAAAAAACTAATTATTTTCTAAAGCAGTGTAAAATTTAAAATATTAACTTTTGAGATATATTTTAGTGTTAATTAGCAATTGAAAATTACTGGAATTATTATAAAATGGATGTAGGTAACCCTCAAAACTACATGTATATGAAAAAACGTATTTGTCTGAGCTGAGTTTGTTTCGCCGGTTCTTCTCAGGACTGTGGCTTTTTTTGGAACCGGTGGTAGAGTTAACATTGTTATTTGTATTTTGACATTCAACAAGTGTGTCATACTGACATCTAAGTTGAAATAAATGATTTTGAATTTGAATTTGAATTTGACAAAATATGCGACATGTGCCCTTTTCGAAATTGCATATTCAATTAGGTACTTTAACCGGTCGTCTTCCTTGAGTTGTGTACTGCGGATATAATAAAGCTAAGTGGTGACAGTGGTAGGCAGCGACTTGGCTGTGCACCTGTGGCATTGCTGACAGCCATGAGCGCCGACTTGCCATCAGGTGGACTGCATGCTCGTCTGCCTACAAAGGCAATAAAAATATACCTATATAATTCTCAAGAAAGATACACTTATTATACTTTTTTTTTTTTTTATAGCTTATATGTTAAATATCGTTTATTATCGCCATTTGTTTTTCGTATTATCCATTACGTAATTCCTTTTTGTAACAACAAAACGAGCACTTACATCAAAACAATGACGAATGTCAAAGTTTTTGTTTAATTTTAAATTAAGAGATGGCTTGGTTATTTTAGTTAAAGATTTTCCATAATTTTTTTTTTTGTTCATAGGGGGCTGGTTATTTGAAACGGGCTGATTCAGAGAAGCTACATGAGATCTTCTTGAAGTACGCCACCGTTGAGAAGAACGGTGAGAAGCATATCACAAGCGAAGATTTTGTAAGAAAATATCTAGGATTATTCTCCGAAGGTAAGACGCGGTACTGCACTTTCTAGAAGACAGCAATAAGTAAATAAAGATTTTGTACTGGTGGTAGGACCTCTTATGAGTCCGCACGGGTAGGTACCACCGCCCCGCCTATTTCTGCCGTGAAGCAATAATGCGTTTCGGTTTGAAGGATGGGGCAGCCGTTGTAACTATACTGAGACCTTAGAACTTATATCTCAAGGTGTGTGGCGCATTGACGCTGTAGATGTCTATGCGCTCCAGTAACCACTTTACACCAGGTGGGCTGTGAGCTCGTCCACACATCTAAGCAATAAAATAAAAATAAAAACTAATAAATAAATAGTAAACATTGACCTACATGATAGGGATCGGATTGGTAAATGCTAGGTTATACTAATAACTAAAGCTCATTGATATAGAAATGCATTAAAACAGCTAATCTTCTATGGATTAACTGAAAATTAAAACCATAGTTAACAGTTGACGTTTGTGGATAGTATCAACGGTTTCCTTGTATATTTCCAATCAGTTGTCTCATAGATAAGACATGTACTAAGTATATACGGGAATATGGGTTCACTTATTTTGTTGCCCATGCGAGTTATTTTCGACGCAATTAATGTTAAAATTAAGTGGAATTAAATAAATCTCTGTATAATGTGGCAGATTTCAGAAATACTATTATTCTTAGTACCTACTGTCTTTGTAATTATTTTACAAAACTAGTAATAGTCTGCAATTCCAGGAGAATAGAGTTACAGTTCATTTTTTATTTTTTTATTGCCCTATATGCAGACGAGCGTACCTGATGGTGAGTGGTTACCGTCGCCCATTGACTTCAGTAATGCCAGGGGCAGAGCCAAACTGCTGCCTACCGTTAAGTTCTTTGCACAAGCCTCGTTTGAAGAAGTACATGTCATAGCGGTGTCATAGTGGTGGCAGGACCCTCTTGTGAGTCCGCGCGGGTAGATACCACCGTCCTGCCTATTTCTGCCGTGAAACAGTAATGCGTTTCATTTTGAAGGGTAGGACAGCCTTTGTAACCGACACCTTAGAACTCATATTTCAAGGTGGTTGGCGCATTTACGTTGTAAATGTCTATGAACTCCAGTAACTACTTAACACCAGGTGGGCTGTGAGCTCGTCCACCCATCTAAGCAATAAAAAATAAAATAAAATAAATTGCGCTCGCCAAACAACTTTAGTTTTGTTAGGTCATTTAGGCTCCCACACTTATTAAAGGTTAGGTCATAGCTCTTAGTGGCATCGTTATTTGGAGTCATAATTTCGTATAAATGCACGGTGGAGAAAAGGAAATCATCGATAAAAACCGATGTTAAATTCGAATGTAATTACGATCGCTTACCGCTACTGTTACCGACCAATATATAATAGCTGATTAATTAGCCAATCTGATAGGACGTAAGTAGCTATTGTTGCGATACGTTTTAAAGGTTTTTGTATTAAAACTGTTGGGATGATGGATTTTAAATAGATAGCATTCTTATAATAAGTTCACGTAAATTGTGCGTTGAATTGAGAACAGAAAAATCGCCTTTTTTGGCTATAGTTTGCACCACATTCAAAAGCAAGATAAATTTTGTTGATTCGCGTTTAAAAAAGTGGTCACCAGAATCGATTTTGTACCATTACTACCTTTTACTATTAGGGAACCGTAGAAAATCGATTTAATAAAATTATTAATTGCAGATGATTTCAACAAAGAATCGGTCCAGCTCATCGCTGGAATCGTCGACATGGACAAGGACGGTTACATATCGTTCTCCGAGTTCCAGGCGTTTGAAGGTCTGCTGTGCGTGCCGGACGCTCTGTACAAAACCGCCTTTCAACTATTCGATACGAATGGGAATGGACTTGTTGCTTTTGGTAAGTACGTGATCTGGCTAGTATAGTTACAACGGCTGCCCTAACCTTCAGACTGAAACGTATTACTGCTTCACGGCAGAAATAGGCAGGGCGGTGGTATCTACACGCCCGGACTCACAAGGGGTCCTACAACCAGTAATTACGCAAATAATAATTTTGCGGGTTTGATTTTTATTACATGATATTTTATATTCCTTCACCGTGGAAGTAAATATTTGTTGAGTACGTATTTCATTAGAAAAAATTGTACCCGCCTGAGATTCGAACATCGGTGCATCGCTCAACACGAATGCACCGGACGTCTTATCCTTTAGGCCACGACGTCTATAGAATTAATATTAATTTATGCTTTATGTGAAATCGTTACCAGAAGACGTTGCATTGTGAACACCACCATCCACGGTGATGCGTAAGGTCGAATTCTCAATGATCTTGTTTAACTAGTGTTTTACTCGTTAAGCCGTAACGGATGGCAGCTTCGCGGTGAAAACAGACAGAAATCGAATATAAGAAAGATACTTTGAAGGGTCTTGGGGTATTGGTGTGGTGGCCTTTTTTGCATATTTCTATTATAGTCCATATTTGCATATTGTCGCTGTCAAACCAAAATCTGCTATGTGCAAAAACTCTATTTTGAATTAACGAGTAAAAACATTTTCGTATAAAATTTTATATGAAGGTGAATTTTTAAGAACTGTATCAAATGAAAGCTATAGATAACTATTAAAGCTATAAACACATAACAAGTTTTTTAACCGGTAGATAGGGCTGTGAACCATACGAAAAGGTCAAAAAGTAAAAATCTCAAAAAGTGCACATAGCAGATTTTGGTTTGACAACGACGATATTTGAATAGACTATTATAGTCCGGCCGCTGAAAGAATATGTTCGTGGCAGGCCTTAGTCCTTAGATGATATAGCTTTGAGGTGGCGTTGTGTTTATATGTTTACTTTGAATTTCATTGTCTATTTACCCTACTGACTGAACGATTATCGCTGAAAAATAAGCTATTGCGTCAACATGAGATAAATGTTGTAATCTTCCGCTAATTTTGGTGTTGGTCCGATCGCATTCCCTCAACGTCTGGACTGTATTTAGTATTCATTGGTATACGCGCAAGGTGTTATAACCCTGTCGATCCATTTCTATCCGTACATTAAGAGATATTTTTTAAAAGATTCCGTATTTATGCTTCGTCGTCATTTACATATGCTCTTGTCGATAAACTCGTAACAGCTCTTAACAAAACCAAACCTGTTTTAATTTTAATTTTAAATAATCCAATATCCGAACTATTAATCTTGAAGGAGCTATTTTCAATTAGTGGGGAGCCGTCTTCGCGGATGCCATTATCTAACACGGTAGCATTTGCCTAATTTATTTTGCGTTGGTTCGTTTCACTATCAACCAGTTTTTTTTTTCATAGTATATACTGCTGTGTTACGATTGCTACTGGCTGGCGGTCCAACCCTCAGACACAGCCCACTGAGTTTCTCGCCGGATCTTCTCAGTGGGTCGCGTTTCCGATCCGGTGGTAGATTCTGCGACGCACGGCTCTTGATAGGGTTCGTGTTAGCAACGTCGTCAGGATTGAGCTCCATGAGCTCACCTACTAGTTAAGGTTACGCTGAAATAGCCTCTCAAGGCTCTCAGATAAGGTAGGAAAAAAAAAACTGGCGCTCCAGTAAATTCCATTCCAAAAAAGATATTCCACAAAGTCCATACTGACTACGGTTTTTGTAATCAAATGAGTTTCTCGTCGGATTTTCTCAGTCGGTCGCGTTTCAGATCCGGTTGTAGATTCTGCGAAGGACTGCTCTTGCTAGGGCTAGTATTAGCAAATTCGTAAAGTTAGAGCTCCGTGAGCTCATTTACTCGCCCGGTTACGCTAGTCTAGCCCCGTAGCTTACCAGTGTGCCTAGTGCGAGTTTTTTAACGGTCTCGATAGCGAATTTGTATGGAGTTGGAATGTTTGCCTACGTTTGCCGCTGTTCCAACTGCGTACAAATTTGAGTAAACTTTTACGCTATCGAGAACGTTAAAAAACTAGCACTAAGCGCACTGCATAGATAGGTTTTTTTATCAATTACACATTTGTTGAGTATTGTCAGAACGCGCCCAGTTTGGTTACGCTGTGATTCGCTGTGCCACTGCGATAATTGATCTCCATCAGACATTATATTTACCTAATACAAGAAGGTCCGTTTACCATGATTAGTAATCAAAAGAATCCTTTTTTTATTGCCTTCGTAGGCAGACGAGCATACCGCCCAACTGATGGTGAGTGTTACCGTCGCCCATGGACTTCAGCAAAGCCAGTAGCAGAGCCCAGCCGCTGTCTACATGCTCTATGATACTTTACGTCCATTTTCTAATACCAGTGACAAAAATAATAGAATCTTGAAAAAAAAATACAATAATAAATAATACTCTACCTCTCCCTTTATTGTACTAATCTCGCAACAAAACAACATTCAAATGTCTAATAATAATACCTTATACTTAGAAACGTCAGAAAAAATAAATCACAGTAAAAAATGCGAGAAAAAAACCGTAAAAGCAGTTTTGTGTCTACGAATAAAGTGCTTCAAATAAAGATAAGCTTGTAAATTCTGCGCAAGTTGTCATCGCAACGAAACTCGATGCCCGTAGCGTGCGCCTGCCGTGTTTGTTTATTTGAATTGTCATTACAATTCATCATGCAAATGCGCTTACTCAATCACTGATAATGACGCACTATCAGTATCAAACCACCATTATATCTACCGATAAGATTAATGATCAACAGAAAACTGTCTGCTTTAGTGTTTAACAATTTAGATTGAAAAGGGATCAAGATATAGGAAAATACCACTGGTGTTACCGGAATAATTGGAAAATGATTTTTATATGTGTCGAAAGTCGACTGTAATTGACTGAATTTTTTTTTCTTTTTTCCTTAGATGGTTGGACGAGCTCACAGCCCACCTGGTGTTAAGTGGTTACTGGAGCCCATAGACATCTACAACGTAGACGCGCCACCCACCTTGAGATACAAGTTCTAAGGTCTCAGTATAGTTACAACAGCTGCCCCACCCTTCAAACCGAAACGAATTACTGCTTCACGGCAGATATAGGCAGGGCAGTGGTACCTATCCGCGCGGACTTACAAGTGGTCCTACCACCGCGGACTTACAAGTTTGAACATTACTAAACTTCTTTAATCAAAGATTTCGCCAAGACTACAATAAAGACAAGTGATATTAAAGACAAACAATATGCATCTATTCTCAATTTGACCACAGACTTGAAACAATAACAAAAGTTTGACAATAAACATAGAATTTATATATGTGTGTTGTGTCAAATACATGGTAGTGTGTGTAATGTTTTTGGTTATTTATTAAAGTATTTTTTATGCACATATGAAAAAAAATGATGCATATTGCATTTCTTCTCTATATTCTCTGAAGTGTGGGCAATTTCATACTCCTCCGTCTGCGCAATTTTCGTAAAAAGGGCTATAAAGTTGTTGTTTTTTTTTTCAATCTATTTTTATGGTCTAGAGAGACCATGACAGCGTCATCGGGCTAGTAGGTGAGGGGCAGCCGTTGTAACTATACTTGAGATCTTAGAACTTATATCTCAAGGTGGGTGGCGCATATACTTTGTAAATGTCTATGGACTCCAGTAACAACTTAACACCAGGTGGGCTGTAAGCTCGTCCACACACTTAAGCAATAAAAAAAAATGTAATTGTCTTTTATTGTATTAATTCATTCTGGAGTATTCGATATCATTACTGTACCTATAAATTTTATAGACGAATTCGCCGAGGTTATGCGAAAAACGGCCCTCCACAAGAAGCTGCCCTTCAACATGGAGAGCACGTTCGTTCGCCTGTACTTCGGCAAGGATAAGAAGCGGCTCGTAACCTACCCTGAGTTCAGTCAGTTCTTGCACGACTTCCACGAAGAATACGGAGTCGAAGCGTTCAAGAAATGCGACAAGGAAGGCACCGGATTCATCACAGCCGGCGACTTCAGAAATATCATGATGTCGGTGAAGAGCCATCTTCTCACAAAGGATTTGAAAAGTAAAGTCATCACTGTGAGTATAGCATCGTTCAAAACTTTTGTTCTCCCTAAAATACTGAACCAATCCGGCGACCAATACTATAAAAAGCTGTGTACAATATTTGATAAACACTTCATGGTTTGCTAGTTAACAAAATAAAAACGGTGTGAGTGAATGAAGTGAAACTTCTGCTTCGAGTATTATGGTTTTCTTCATTTTTCATTCTTGAATCAGATTGCTCTTGTAATAAGGGAATGCTGTGTATAAGAGATGCGACATCTGTAACATTTATATTATATATATATATATTAAATTATAGATAGAAAAATAAATTATATATTTTTTTAAATACTTCATTAAAATATTGGACGATACTCGTTGCTAAAGCTCGCGCTGGCCTGTAATTACAGGTGTACTGCGCGCATGTGTTTGAGTGCCACGCATTGACTCTCGCTCTATCTCTTTCTAGTATGGTAGCGTTAAACGTTTAACGCAACCTTGTTCGAAGTTTCACTTCAAACAATAAAAAGCAGTAATTCTTAAAATTTTCTATTCCAGGCCTCTGGTTTTCCGCAAGGCGAGCGAAAGATCAGTTTCCCTTACTATATGGCCTTCAATTCATTATTAAACAACATGGAGCTAATCAAGAGGGTGTACCTAAACGCCACGAACGGCCATCGCACGCAAGAGGTCACCAAAGAGGAGTTTCTGCACTCTGCCCAGATGATGAGTCAAATCACGCCCCTAGAAGTGGACATATTGTTCAACTTGTGCGACATTCTGCACCATACAAATGGGTGAGCCAATATCGATATTAATTTCCTGTGGTAAAAAAATATATAAATACAGGGTGTCCCAGAAAGAATGGATAATCCTGAAAACCTCTTAGTAGAGATGTTGGGGACACAAAGTAAATAATAAATAAAAATGACAAGTCCAAAGCAACAAAATGCAACAACGATTTGGAATTGGATCGACCAGAATAATTACCGTTACACAAAAGAAAATGTTCTGGAATCTTCCTTTAGCAGATTTTTAAATAGAAAACTAATCCGAGACTCTTGTCACTAATGTTCGGAACCGATAAATGTTTATCTGGCTGATATTTCAGACACTCACAGCTCCGAATGTCATGGCTTAAGTTAGTCTTAGATTTTCGAATAGGAACGGTTTGAAGGGCTAATGTAAAGCTCTCCCTCTTTAAGAATGATTAGCTGGTAGATAACGATGGTAGATAAAGATGTATTAACTGTGTGTACAATAAAGAATAAAGAAAAAAAAGAAAAGAGACATTCGCTAATTTGTATCTGGCCAATACCGAGCCAATTCATAATTCCATTTTCGCAATCGTTTGGCGGTAAAAGCAAAGTGTTACCAGCTGTAAAATAATTTAAAAGAATTACGCAGATAGCGTTTCAGACGTCACGTTTCCTAATTAATAAAAGTATCGCATCGACAATAGATTGGTCAAAGAAAAGCTCGGATAAACTATCTTATCGTTTTACGATTTTCTATTCACTACCTACGTTCGTGTCTTATCATTGCCGTTCTTATCATCAATATCGACTTATCAAAACAAAAACGCCGGAGATCTTTTTATACTACTTTAGCATTTGAATTCATTGAATGAATTGATATTGATTTGCATATTAATCAATTTTGTATCGTTGCCTTTTCAACAATAATAATAGGGTTGGCTCACATCGTTGTCAGATAATAGTGTCACCATGTTACTCAGTCGTCTATAGACACAACAGGTGCTCTATTTCATCCAATCCAACCAGGAATGCTTAAAAAGACATATAATGTCATTAACATATTACCCTACGCTCAAATTACCAACCGACAATTTTAAACATAATATCTATCCCATACGTGGCTTAGGACACATTCACATCAACAAAGGCAAGATATGTCTAGATAATGCAATTTAAAATATCAAACACTTATTAAATGGATGTAAAAGTTTGTAGATGTTTTCGTTTAATTTTTTTTTGTTTATTGTTTAAATTTGTGGATGAGCTCACGGCCAACCTGGTGTTAAGTGGCTAGCGGAGCCCATAGACATCTACAACGTAAATGCCGCCACCCACCTTGAGATATGAGTTCTAAGGTCTCAGTATAGTTACAACGGCGGCCTTACCCTTCAAACCCAAACGCAGTACTGCTTCACGGCAGAAAGAGGCATAGTGGTGGTACCCGTGTGGGCTCACAAGACGTCCTGCCACTAGTAATTACGCAAATCACAATTATGCCGGATTGATTTTTATTAGGCGATTAATTTTTATTTGTTTTTCTTCTCCTATTTCTTTCTTTTCTATAAATCAGAAAAAATTACTATTACATAATCCATTAGGTGTAAGGGAAACAAGAGGGATGATAGTCCAACTGCTGAGAAAATAGGCACAGTCCAAAATCTCATCGAAACTGAGTTTGTATGACGCATGTCAGCATGTCGATTGAATTGAATGGAATCGAAGGAAACTTGAATTATATACTATTGAAAAATTAAAAATAACTTGGTTATGTTACACCAAGATATTTCAACTGGGTGATTTATTTTGATTTTTTTAATCTTCAATAATAACGGCAATTTAATTTGTGATATTATAATAAGAATTAAAAATAAAAAACAATTATAATAACTCTGCTTTAGGCACCTACTTTATTTCACATATAATATTTAAAGTTATGATCTATAGAGTATCAAAAGCGTGTATAGATTTGGCCTTCTGATTTATTGACATTAACCTAACATTCTTCAAATTTTCTTCTATATTATGACTACTTCTATTTGAGATATTTGTCATGATACTGTTTATAACTAACAAGTATTTTTCTCCAATAACATTATTGCATAATTAATTATCAGTATGGAAATCTTCAAAAGCCAAGATATCCCATGTATTTAATATTAATCATAAATTTTACTATTTTGTCGACATTGTTCTGGTACATTCAATAAATAACTGTAATATATAATAATTGCAGATAAGACAACTGAGGAGATAAGCATTTCTGCATTTCAATTGTCTCCATAAAGCGTATCATGGTTGCAAAGCACTATATCATGACATGAAAGCAAATGTTGCAATTTTGATTTCGTTTTGGATGAGTTAAATATAATACAACAATAGTACAATGCTAAATTTAAATTTAAATTATTATAATATAACATTACTAGCTGACCCGGCAGACTTTGTAGTGCCTCAATCTATAAATAAAAGACCTAAACTTTTGTATAAAATAAAACAAACAAAAGGAATCCGTCCGACGGGGGACACATCAAAGGAAAAACAAAATTGTTATTTTTATTTATTTCCGAGCATTTTCATATTTATTTACCTTTTAAACCTTCTCTGGACTTCCACAAATAATTCAAGGACCAAAATTAGCCAAATCGGTCCAGCCGGTCTCGAGTTTTATCGCGACTAACGAACAGCAATTCATTTTTATATATTAAGATTATTTTATTAGACTTAAAATTCTATTGTTTCTCTTGCAGTCGCATTGTGTACAACGATTTGAACTCCATAACGCCAGAGCAATACTTCAAGCAGGTTACACGAAGAGTAGCAGAAATTAAAGCTGTTTCCGTAAGTAATTCAAAAGCTTAAAACTCAATATTGTCCGGCCAGAGGCCGACCTCAACTGAATTGATTGTTAATGTAATTATAGACTAAGTAAGTTGTAATAGCTTCTATTCATATTAAATAAAACCATAGTATAAAACCATAGAAACGTCACTAACTGACAGGTCTGTATTTTGTTTCTTTCAATGCGCAAAAGGAGGAGGTAAATATGTGTAGGAAACCGTACCGTTTTGTAAACTGTATGGAATTAATGGTGAGTCCTGGTTAAAAAGGTCCTTTATGTTATATATTTATATAATATATATATTTCAATTATATTTTGACACGTTTGTTGCTCGTTTAGTACAACTAAATAAATAACCAAAAATAAAAATGACGTTATCCGTTGCCAATGATAAATGCAATGTCTGTAATATAAACTAGATTTTTTTGAAAAAAATAATAACATTTTTACTTTTGGTGAAGCCATAATTCATTTTTCTATGACTTACTTTACTGAGATCTTGACCGATTTGTATCGTGTGAATTTTCATACACCTTTCATTCATCAGTCCATAGATGATCCATAATTTTATAGAAGACTTGTAAAAATATTGTCATCCTAAAGTTACAAAATATGGTCACACCTTTAGAATAATATTCCCGCTTCCTCTGTGCCATCGCGTTATTCTCTTTCAACTATTTAATGACTTTGATTTTTAGAATTCTGTAAAATAACTGTCAGCGCTTTGCTCATACCTGTCCACGGACCTCGAATATCTTCTTCATTAATTGGGATGAATTGGATAAAACACATTATTTGTTTTGTGCCAGAACTGAACTATGATAATACGTAGTTGAAACCCTTCTTCTTTGTCCCTTATCCCACTAGGTGGGGTCGGCACAGCGAATTTTTCTATTCCATTCTCTTCTATCAGCCGTCATATCAACACTCTCTCCTCTCTTTCTCATATCGACATTCATACACTCCATCCATGTCTTCTTCGATCGACCTCTTCCCCCTCTATCTTGGACTACCATTTCCACACATCTCCTAGTTGAAACTATTGCGATTTAATTTCACGCTCGATTCCATCTCTCGTCCGTGAGCACGCCAACTGTGAAAGTATTCAAAAGCTATTTTCAGATAACTATAATCATTAAACACGCTGTAGCTTAAATCACAATTCAAATGACGAAAATTTAAATTAAGACCACTTTAACGGTTGCAACTGGTGTTTGTTTGAACGCTTAAATATTTAGTTAAAATGTTATGTCTCTACGACTCGCGAAAACCAATAAAAATAACGACATTTGATTTTAATATTTTTTTAAATAATTCACCATTTGCTATATTTCAACATTGACCATTTCACTGAACGTAATTTACTTTTTTAAAGGATTTTTTTTCTCACTCACAATAGTTATCAATCTGAATATGTCTTCAAATAATTGTTATACTGTTTGTTAAGTTTCTCTAAATATACATTCAATTAAATAATTATTAGTAGATAACAACTCATAAACACGTAACTATACGGAGATACTTTAGACGGTAGGCAGCGGCTTGGCTCTGCCCCTGGCATTGCTGAAGTCAATGGGCGACGGTAACCACTCACCATCAGATGGGCGGTATGGTCGTCTGCCTACAAGGGCAATAAAAAAAAACCAAAAAGGAACTCATATCTCAAGGTGGGTGGCAGCATTTAGGTTGTAGATGCCTATGGGCACCGGTAACCTTTTAACCACAGGTGAGCCGTGAGCTCGTCTACCCATAGAAACTTTAAAAAAAAAAGCTTCAATTCATACATGACAAATTTATCACATATACTGAAACTTCATTTACAAGTATACCAAGTGGAATATATATATTTTTACCGTAAACACATACTCAAAGCCATTTTGAGGATAACTCTTTTTAAAGTGTCACTCACGTTATTTTTATTTCGAGTATTTATAAGTGTTGCCATAGTACAAAAATATTCGTAGATTTTAGAAAAGCGGTAAATACTTTTGTTTTTGTTGCAGAGCCCGGAGGAGAGAGGTGTGCTAATACAAATCCTAGAGAGCACGTACAGATTCACGCTAGGTTCCGTAGCCGGGGGTGAGTTGTCGCACTACTAGCTAACTTTAATAAATTCAAAACCATTATAACGAGGGGTGAAAGCCCCTATTTGGCTTAAGCGAATTTTTGCAAATTTACATGAGAACCATTTAAAGTTTAAAATATGGAAAAAATATCATAATAAAAAAAAGTTTTAAGCTATTTGAACGGTGTAAACATAATTGATTAAAAACATCGAATTGCTGTTACCAAAGAAACATGTCGCGTATTAAGCGAAATGTCGCTTATACCAAATAACCTTTCACCACTCGACATAGACTTAAGAAACACAGCTGGCTGTCCTGTGCTCCAAAATTGCTTTAAACAAAAAATATACTCGTAGAGAGAGTACCAAATAAGTATATATGAGGCCGTCAGTGCATAAGTGGCCTAACCCACAATTCATATTCGTGCTTATGTATTGCAATTTATTTGAAACATAATAAATTTTGATGTAAAATCATCGATAGATAATAGATGCCTTTGTAAACATCATTTTAGCGCGTATTTTTTTGTCTACGAAGTATTGTAAAGGTAAATTCGAACCTCATTATCTCCATACTAACTACGGTAAGCTTAGGCCACTTTTGCGCTGACTTTTGCGCTGCTTTGCGGGTGTGATGGTATGAGTGTGGTCACACATTGCCGAAAACTCAAAATAATATTTGAGATTATCAAAACAAACGTTTATTTTCGCTGTAGCCTTCGATCAATAATACTACTAGATTCGCGATTAGCGCTTCAAAAACGGCCCGAAAAATAAGACCACAAATAAATTTGTGGTCTTATTTCAAATTAGTATGGTCCAATCATAGCCAACACTAAGACGTCAAAACGCTGCAATGCGTGTTCAAAAACTGAGTAAAAAACCACCGTAACACCAAGGTTTTGGAAGGAATATCTTTTTTTGGTAAATTTATATTATTAAGTGTTTTCCATAAAATAATAAACACAATTATATTGTAAATAAAACACGATTTACGAATATTGTAATTGTTTGGCCAATGTTTGCAACAAGGCACCAACTATTGTAACAAACATCACCTATTCTTGGACAGGGAATGCATAGAGTAGTTTTATTATTTTATAATGTTATTTTTGTTTGTAGATTTCCTAGTAGCCCCTTGTCGCTGTGCACAATGGATATATATTGTCGCGAAAGAAAGAGAAGAAATATAGAACCCTTATAAAAATTCTAGAATTGTTCAATGGTGGTGGCAAATCAATGCAAAAAAGTATTAAAAAAACTTTATATGTATGTGTAAATATTTTAAGCGTATATGCTGAAAAGGATTTGTTTTCTGGGGGAAACGAACACAGCCATAAAATAAGCCTAAATTAAACTGATTATAAAAAAATTCATTGATATAAGATTACATTATATTTGTAAAAAAGAAACCGCTCATATAAAAATGACTTCTAAAAGACAGCTTTATAACAAACTGAATCTGTTTAAAGGTAATTAAACCTACATTATTGTTTTAATTACTTCTGTATAAAGAATACGTGGAAAACATGTTTCGTGTTTCCTTTCATATTTTTTTTACTTTATTCAATTTTATTTTTTATCACCTATTTGTTGTAATAGCGGCAATGTAAAATATTATCTACTACTTTTTTCAATCGGTCAAAAATAGTAGCGACCATACAAAACAAACCTAAAACAAATATGTATATTCTGCAACTCTATGTCTTTCAATACTTACTGTGTTCTGAGCATTGAAATGTAATACCAAGAACTACATCTAGTTCCACAATACAATAAGCACGAAATTTTAAACAAATATTTTTAACCTTATAAATTAGGCTTTAAGTATCATTTTAGAATAAATATTTTTGTACTGATGACTTTTTATGTTCAAGTGACATTTTAAATTTATTCCATAATATTCTTTTTCTGACGAAAGGACCTAAATACATATATTTTGCAATGGTAATTAAACTTTATGTTTAAGCATTAAGGTTTATAATAAACTGAAGTCGTTAACATTATTAAACTTTTTTCTAAGAAATGAAGATGTTTTCGTGTCTGCAAACGTGGCCACTGGAGCGTCTTATTTTTGTTCCTGATCCTTAATCTAGTACTATTATTGATCGAAGGCTGTAGCAAACAAATTTATAGAGTATCACTAATGATCAAACGGATAGATTGAGATTGGTCGAGAAACGCGGCAAGTTCGCTACAGCGACTCTCGTGACTTAACACGTAACGACCGTTCGGATCGGCGCTCTCGTACAGAATTATCACGGTATTTTCTTTACCGCAACACTACCGGTAAAATGGGGCGATTAGGGACAGATTCCAACTTTATGACCAATTTTAAGGTAGTTGTTGATGTATAATATAATGCTATATCAGGATCAAAATGATTGAGTCTTGGGGGCAACTTTGTTGTCCAATTTAAAACTATGCAACTAGCATTCCAGTTTGAGCAAAAAAAGCAAAAATAGATGTAATCCCTATTTACCCGGAAATTGCGGTTAATTGGGACGAAATGAGAAATTTGCTAGGATTGGCACTACTTGGTTTTAATTTATTTATTTATTTAATTGCACCAACAAAGTGATCAATATCAACTTGATTACATTTATTTACTTATGATTAATTTATATTTACTTGGGAAATGATCCGCGACAGATTTGTCCTGTAAGTTGTGAGACAATAAAAAAAAACATCTATTTCATCACTTAAAATTAGTTCAGCGCAATCGGACAACTCCGAATGAACATTGACGGAGACCACGCTACCGTGGACATTATTGTAGTCCCAAAGGAGAGCAAGCACCTAAATTCGAACGAGTGGGCTTTCTTATAAACGGTTTATATTTCTTCGTTCTTGGTAAGTACTTAAGGGCTGATATTTTTATCCGGGTTAAGAGATTAGGTGTGTCGGTTATTCCATGGATTAATCAGATGAATACCCCTACTCTGAACAAATATTAAATATTTTATTATGTATTACTTAGACATTTTTGTCCACATTGAGATTTCATTGTTCTTGTTACATGTCTGTGCAAAATCGACTTACTTATATTAAATTGCTTAGCTATTTCAACTAAAGACTTATTCCCAATTTCATAGGCTTCTATTGCTGTTTTTAATATTAAGGGATCATATCTCTTATAAGGCTTTGCACTCTTTGATTCGTACACGCGAAGCATATCTAAAAATAGAAAACAATACATAACTGATAATATAAATATTTACCAAACAATAAAATAACACATTGATAATTTTGAATAAAAGTTCTAGACAAAAACATCATGAATAAACCAGATTTTTACCAACAAATTTAAAAAATATTGTTATAACTACATAGACAACCCTACAAACCTGTACCTATTTATACTTAGGTCGTTTCCATTTCACGTATTCTCATCCCAATTGACCCCTTTTTCGTTGTTATCTGTACCTAAGACGTCCCCAATATCCCCAAAAACAACAGATTTGTACATGTATTTTTATTTTATCAAATACATTAAAACCAATAACAACTGAGACTTACCTTTAATATATATGATGGTTCAAACACTAAATAACGTTTATAAATCACAATCGTCTTCTATTATTATCAAATAAATAAAAGAGAGCAAAGTTTCTAGCACTAAAATAATTACCACCACAGGAAGTTAATTTAAAACGCGATTTTTTATAAGTTAGCAGCTATTATCATGCATACTCAGAGTTGTTTTGTAAACTTTCAACATTCTACTATTAAACTACAAAAAATGGAAGATTTTGCAACGAATATAAAACTAATATTGAGCGTCGAAAGATTTTCCCGGTTTTTTCCCAATTCGCCTCTCAATCCCTAATCGCCCCATTTTATGGTACATCTCCAACGTCAACTGTCAAACGGTACCAAACGTCAAACTGTCGGAAACTAGTGTTGCCATCGCTGTATCGGCCTTACTCAAGTGGACGACTTTACGTTTCCGACTAAACTTAATTGATAACATTTACTTTTTTTTTCAACCCTATTCTGATAGCCTTGAGAGGTTATAGCAGCGTTACCCTAGCGTGTAGGTGAGTTCTCGGGGCTCAAACCGAAGTGTTGCTAACACTGGTCCTAGTAAAAGCAGTGCTTCGCAGAATCTACCACCGGATCGGAAACGCGACCCACTGAGAAGATCCGGCGAGTAACTCAGTGGGCTGTGTCTATGGGTTAACTTACTTGTCGAGCCCTACGTCGCAAGCGACGGGTTCGGCGAGGACGGTGATCGGTGCTTGAGGTACCTAAAAGCACCGTTAATGGATCGGGAGGATTCGTAATTACGTGTTTAGGGCGACGTCGACTGTTTACCATTCGGTCCACAGGATAAGCAGTCACTGAGACTGCGGCATATGTATATATATAACGTCTGTAATGTGTATGTTGGTTGTTACAGCCGTGGGAGCCTCGGCGGTGTACCCGATAGATCTAGTCAAGACCCGGATGCAGAACCAGCGCACCGGCTCGTTCATCGGCGAAGTGGCGTACCGGAACTCGTGGGACTGCTTCAAGAAGGTGATCCGGCACGAGGGCGTGTTCGGCCTGTACCGGGGCCTCGTGCCGCAGCTCATCGGCGTCGCCCCGGAGAAAGCCATCAAGCTAACGGTGACTACCCTCTTGATATAATATCATACTATAACCCTATGGTAATAAAATATCATACTATAATCCTATGGTAATAATATATCATACTATAACCCTATGGTAATAATATGTCATACTATAACCCTATGGTAATAATATGTCATACTATAACCCTATGGTAATAATATATCATACTATAACCCAATGGTAAGAATGGTCAGGCAGTATAATGATTTGGCTAAATGTCACGGTAACCTTGAAATCTTTGAACCTAGGCTCAGGGGATTTGTTAAATGTCTGAAGGATATCCTATTTAACAATGGCTAGTTATCAATATTTGTAATTTCAATTGTGTTTTCAATAGCCAAAGCTATGCACATTAAAATAGTTTTGCTGAGTGCATGTTGCTATTTAGATTGCGATTCAGATTAGATCTAAGTACTACTTGTACGATTTAGCTAATATGTACTGTAACTATTGTAATTTGTTTCGTGCATCAATAAAATTAAAAAAAAAAGATGGAAAATAATAGTAGACGGTAAGCAACGACTTGGCTCTGCTCCTGCCATCGCTGAAGTCAATAGGCAACGGTAACCACTCACCATCAGGTGGGCCGTACGCTCGGCTGCTTACTAGGGCAATAAAGATAAAAAATATATAGTTGTGGAGCGCGTTCCTCATTCTAAAACTAACCAAACTACGAGTCTGGCCCAAGACGATGACCCTTAATTTGCCACCGATTAACCATGACTTCAAACCATAAAAATAAAGAATTTTGTCCTTTTCGTATGTGTCAATGTTATTTTATTGGTACATTTTTGACAAAATTCTTGGCTACTATTATAGACATTTCTTTCTAAAATACTAATAATCTATATATCTATATAACCGAATCTTTTAACCTAATTTACACCGATCTTAACACATCCAGATTATTTTCAATATCTGCACACATCAAGGACCGATGAAAATACATTAATATTCTTCAATATATAACTTCTTCAGGGACGATTTTTTTAAAGTACCAACATGAAGTTAGTTGATCATTGTAATGTGTAGTGTCCAAATTGTAATTTGTTCAATTTAATTTGAAAAAAATTCAATAAGAAAATAATACATAAAACAAAACATAGTGAATATTAATTTAAAAAAATCGGTCCATACGTATGTGACGTTTAATTAAATATATAAATAATAAAAAAGAAAAATAATGTTACAGATATGGTTCTGAAGAGTTCAAGTCAAAATAATCCTTATGAGATTATGAATTTTACATTCGGTTCTGCTCTTAGATCAAATTGTTTATTTACTTACAAATGTTATATTGGTAACAGGTCAACGATTTAGTTCGCGATAAATTCATGGACAAAAAAGGAAACATATCATTGTACGCTGAGATCATCGCCGGCGCATGTGTGAGTGTTATTTACAAATTAAAAATATAATAATTTAGTTTTAAATCTGTGGAACCACTCACCATCAGGTGGGCTGTATGCTCTCATCTGCATACAAGGACAATAAAAAAATAATTTAATTTAAATAAACTAAAAATTTCAAATTTTTTACGTTTGCTTGTGAATAATTTAGCTGAGACTATGTTATTATATCGCAGGCGGGCGGTTCTCAAGTGGTGTTCACGAATCCCCTGGAAATTGTCAAAATTCGTCTTCAAGTCGCCGGCGAGATAGCCGGGGGGACCAAAGTGAAGGCCTGGTCCGTCGTCAAGGACCTCGGGCTCTTCGGACTGTACAAGGGGGCGAAGGCCTGCCTCCTCCGCGACGTGCCCTTCAGCGCCATATACTTCCCGGCCTATGCTCATGTTAAGGTAAGGTTCTGTATCTATAAATAGACGGATAATGGTATTTGTACCCAAGCTTTGTATTAAAAAAATACTTTCTTCTCTTGATTGTCCGTCTTATTGTTAATTTTTTTTAAATACTTGTTTTGTATATAATTTGAATAACATCAAGAGAAAATGAACTTTAAGGCTTCAGCAATTACGGTCGATTCTCAATTATACAGTAACAAAATTATGTTGATCCTCTGTTGGATACGGCATGGATATGGAAAGAAATAAACTGCCCTTGTTTAAGAATATAATCGCGATCTGAAGATTCTAAAAAGGAAATAGAAATTAGGCTGTTCCACCAACAAACACGTAATAATAAATAGTCGAGACTCTTTACTTTTTTCATTGTTTAGTTTTTTGAACCATTGCAACACTGTCAATGGTATTTTTTGATTAAAATATTTATTTTTAGTATTATTTCCTATTACATGTTAAATATTCTGCTAACGATCAAGTGTGGTAGCGAATATTTTAAACATATAATAAAAATCGTATTTGTGTGGGTGTGTGTGTGTTGTGTTAAAAATATCTCGTCGCCAAATCGAACACTTTATTAAATTGTGTTTTTTTATATTTAGTAAATCACAACGAACGGTAATGCTAATTTTACGGTTGATTATTGTATTGTTACGCGGGTAAAAGTAACGCCATCTATCGTCGAATGACTTCAGTGCGCCGCGTAGGGTACCGGTGACCGGCATGGCAGTCAAGGAGTTAAGTGCTTTAAGTGTTGAATAGAGTTTTAATTTGTACTCGGGTGAAAATTTTATTTATCCCGAACCTCAGCGCGTAACGGTATTTACGATTCGAATACCTCCGTAATACATAGACGGTAAAGTCTAATTTCGTCTGCGATTCGCGAACGCCGAACCTGATAATTGTGATGAAACCTGTAGCGTGCAGCATTCGGTCGCACTCGGGCGTCATCGGATGCTGCAGCATTCGGTCGCACTCGGGCGTCATCGGATGCGATCGGAGTTCCCGAACGCGCAGGTGTCCCGTGACGTCATGAAACGAGATTCGCGCGCGTCGATTTAAGTTGATTGTAAAACGTATTATAATTTTAGTTTTAATTTGTGCCTTGTAGTGCCTAGCGACTTATTTACTCTTTTTACTTTATAATAGAACATTGTACACATATTATATTATTATATTGTTAAAATTGGTGTGTTTGACTTTTATGTGTTCGGAGCATAATATCCCGAGAATACAAATAACAACCACGAACGTTTGGTCGCAGGCTAAGTTCGCGGATGAGAACGGCTACAACCATCCCCTGACGCTGCTGGCGGCGGGCGCCATCGCGGGCATCCCCGCCGCGTCGCTCGTCACCCCCGCTGACGTCATCAAAACCAGATTACAGGTACGCTATATCAATACACAACACTTGGACAGACTGCTTGGATATTATCTGTGTGCTTATGCCCTAAACACGTCTTTTTCACACGTTTTCAAAGGTAACATTGCTCATAGAATTAATAGAACACTTTGAAGATGTCCGTAATTGCAATTGAATTTCGATAGTTAAGCTAATTTTAGATGTACATATTGAGAATAATTAACCGAGCAATAAAATAGGAATTATCTTGCACGATTTAAACCAGTTTTTATATTTCATGGAGGAATGAAATGAAATATTGTACGTACTTAACAAATGTTCACGATTGACTTCCACGGTAAAGGAATAACATCGTGTAATCAAAATCAAACCCGCAAAATTATAATTTGCGTAATCACACCTAGGACCTATTGTGAGACGTCCTACCACCAGTAATTACGCAAATTATCATTTTGCGGGTTTGATTTTTATTGATATATGATATTTGACTACTGTTGTCTGTACATTGCAGGTGGTGGCGCGGTCCGGACAAACAACTTACAACGGAGTTATAGACGCGACCAGGAAGATATACGCAGAGGAAGGCGCCAGAGCTTTCTGGAAGGGCGCTATCGGTGAGCTTTGTGATGATACCCACCCTTGTTTACAATTCTATATAGACTAGTCGTTACCCGTGGGCTTACTCGCATCGTGAAGATAAATTGTCGATGTAGTTCCATGTGAAAATGCGAGGTTGTTTCGAGATAAAGATAGCCCATGTTATCACTGTCCTAACTTAACACTATCATTTAAAAAAAGTCGAAAAACAAACACTTTCGCATTCATCATATTCATATTAATACAGAATGTATGTATGTACTCAGGACTTATAAAGGTTTATGTGCACGTTAGCATTCTTAAAACGTATAGTGCTGGGGCTACATTAGCGGGTTGCGGCGAATATTCGTGCTATCGCGATGAGTGTGGCCGAGTGGATCGTTGCAACGCGTAGTATTCCAGCGAAGACTTTTCCTACCTATGTTGATGCTAGCCTTGAGAGAGTCTATTTCAGCTTCTCCTTGACGTGTAGTTGAGCTCACGGGGCTCAAACCGGGTGTGTTACTAACATTGGCCATAGCAAGAGCAGTGCTTCGCAGAATCTACGACTGGATCGGAAACGCGACCCACTGAGAAGATCCGGCGAGAAACTCAGTGGGCTGTGTCTATGGGTTAATTTACTCGTCAAGCCCCTCGTGGTGACCGGTGCTTGAGGTACCTAAAAGCACCGTTAATGGATCGGGAGGATCCGTAATGACGTGCTTAGGACGACGTCGACTGTATACCATTCGGTCGGATCGGGTATACCATTCGGTCGGATCGGGTATGTAATTCCCAGCGGCCACGACAAGAAGGCTTTCATGTCGTGCCGCCTTCTCAAAGTGAGGGCTAAGACGATGTAATATCGGGGCATTGTCGGTAAACTGGCGCATACCAAAGAGATTTGTCGCGACAATATTCGCTTTGATGGCTATACCTACGTCGCTTCAGTGTCGACCAGACTTTGATGCGGTACGAACGTGCTTGTTTTCTTGTACACCATGGAGTGGAGTAACAAAAAAGTGTTGGGATTCATTCAATCGTATGAAATAGAGAGTGTTATATGTAGCAGACCGCAACACAACCCGGCACGATGTATCGCATCAACGCGACACGAATCTTCGCCCGCTAATGTAGCCCCAGCACAAATGCCTCACACGAATGTTCCGTATGCTACTAATATCGAATTAAAGCAATTAATTGTGTTTGTTAAATGAACAGCTCGCGTGTTCCGCTCGTCGCCGCAGTTCGGCGTCACGCTGGTCACCTACGAAATATTACAGCGACTCTTCTACGTCGACTTCGGAGGGTCGTGAGTATTAAACATGGGTCTTAAATATCGGAGCTTACATTGCAAGTGGCGTTTGGAATAGGATGAGAGGAGCTGTCATATAAAATGAAATTTTCACTAACTACCAGAGCCCATAGACATTAGCAACGTAAATAAGCCCCTATCCACCGACCAGTAGACATGAGTTCTAAATCTCAGTTTTATAGTGGAACAGCTATTCTCAAAACCCCTAACAAGTAAGCAGGATGATGCAATACCTTCCCGCGCGAGGCTAAATATTCGTAAGCACGAAAATTGTGATTTTTCTTGCGATTTTCATTTTTAAAATTACACAATGATAATTATATTAATTTATCGTGGAAATCGTTCGTAAACGTGTTATAAGTTAGAAAAAATTGTAACCTGCGGGATTTGAACACTGGTGCAATCGCATCGCTCGATACGAATGTACCGGACGTCTTATCTTTTAGGCCACGACGCCTTCAAATTCGAATCGAGATTTTCGAAATGTATGGCGGTTCAGGTTAGGTTAGCCGCACTAGGGTCAGTGGAAACTAACGCTTCACTCGGTTTCTAGTCGTCCAACGGGCTCGGAGCTCCACGTGGCGACCCCCATCGAGGAATCGATAAAGAAGCCGCACCACATCGGCGGCTACCAAGTGGCCCTACCGGTACTGACAGGACTCGAAACCAAATTCGGAATCTCCCTGCCGAGGTTCTCGTATCCGAAACCAGCGCAGCAATGAGTGAGCACTAGCCGAATAATCGATTAGAAACATTCATATATATTTTTTTCTAAATATCGATTCTGATAATCGATTAGGTTTAACAAAACTATAACGCTATATCGATTGTGAAAATCGATTCTGATAATCGATTAGGTTTAACAAAACTATAACGCTATATCGATTGTGGAATCAGAAACGTGTCAGTGAGAATGTTGTTCGATTATAATATCGACTATTGTGTAATTGAAATTGTATATCATTGTAATAGTGAAGTTCGTCATCCTCGTATCGATATTGGGATGTTCAATTGAGATTCGGTGTTTACTTTCAGATTTGTATATTGTTAACGGTTTAATCAGTTTTAAGAGTGACCAAACTGTATTTAAAAAAAAAACTTGCTTTGATAACACGCTCGCGTACGATAAAATGTTTATCGATATCGATAAATTTTAACGGAATTTGGCCAAATGTGATGTTGAAAATATATAATCATATTTACAAATGCCTAGCTTACCTGCGATATCGATTTTTGTATAAACGATTCGATAAGACGATATTGCACTTCGATAGTAAGTTAGATAGATAGAAATAAAATAACAAAGAAAAAACAATAGTGTAATATAATCGAGTAAAAAAATCGACATTTTGAATATTTAGATAGAATTTAAAAAATAAAAAAAAACGAGTAATGGCCAGTCAAACTGCCCTCGAGATTATTATTCATGTTCTTTGAAGACATTTTAATGATTTATTGAAGTTTTTTTTTTTTTTTTAATATTATTACATTTAGAAATCCTTTATTTTAGGTTTTAAGAGCAAAGTTCCGTGTATTAATGTGCCGCTGTTGAGTTTGAGCTATTATTTGAGTTGAGAATTCTATACGAATTAATTAATGTAAGGCCTATTGATTTTTTTTTTCATAATTACTGACAGATTACCGAGAAATTTGTGTTAATAAAAGATGGTGCATATAAAACTTATTTAAAGGGAAGCCGGTGGCAAAATTAAACAAAGAATTCTCAACGAAATATATATTAAAAAATACCGTCAGATGTGTTAACACATTTTGCTAAATTACCGTTTTAGTTTTAATTTATAATACTTTAAAGCTCTCAACTATAGTAATCAAGATTAAAATAACTTTTCATAAAAAATCAATCATGCCTTTAAAAATAATATTTCTAGTATTTTTAATAATCTTCATCAATCACGCACGAGCTAGTGCTAAATCCCACAAAGTAATTTATCAAGGATATCCTACATATACGAAAATTGCCAATATAATTGCTAACCTCTCGACCGAGGGCCATGTATAGTTTTGGAAATGTTGATTGTCTTTTATATCTGTAGATAGGAAGGGAAAGATAGAAAAATATAACATAAGTCAATAACTGAAAGGTGGTTCTTGAATCGGGTGGTCTAATCACAGATATTAATTAAAAATTGTATCACCAATACTTTTAAAATATAAAATAAAAAAAAAATAATTAAAATGAAAAAAGTAAATAAAATATTAGTAAAATTTTTCTTTTCATAAAATGCCCCAAAGTTGAAGTAGTAACTTTGAATGGTTAAGTAAATAAAATAACTTTAAACTAAAGCTGGGATCGCACGACATATTTGTGATTAACTAGCAAGCGAAATATTAGTTATGAATAAAATATTCTTACACAGATATCACTTTTTTCTATGTAAGTTTCTTACTAGCAAGATGAAACTTTGTGAAACAAAAACAAGCTATGAATAAGTAATTTATCACTGTTAATCTTATAAAATCGATGACATTTTAAGCTTCTTATATTAGCTCGTAAACGAAACTTTTTTTTTTCGAAGCAATGCACCTCCGCCCTTTTAACAGGCCGATATAATCGTATCAAAGTGAACCAATAAAGTAAATTAAAACTTTTTGAAGAAAATGTACGCTGCGTAACAACGATGTATGACAACGTTGTGAAATATAATTATTAACTATGAAAGTGATAGTGAACCGATGTGACTATTTATTGATATTTTTGTGTTATAAATAAAATCGAACAAAATATTTTATTGTTTTATTTTTTCATTGTTGTATATAATTTATGGAGGGGTAGAAGTAAAGAGCACCATCTCAGTGTATTCATAAGTGCCCTCAGAAAACGAGACAATTAAGGTGGCGCCACAGTAGCAAGTGGAATGATTTTAAACAACGCCATAAAGTACCTTATGTACACTTAGTCTTCACTTTATTTTCTTTAAAATTGCTTATGAATTTCTTTTTCTTATGAATATTTAAAAAAAATCTAATATTTAAAATAAAAAAGACATGCCGTTCAAGAAGTATGTCCTTTCATTTATATTTAAAAAAAAATATATCTGATTTCATTAGTCATTTCCACTAGCACTCCCGACATAGTCCTACACTAGTACTATGTCAGTGAGTCTTCCAACAATAACTTGTTGTTTACAAGTGGACACTTTTTCAACTTGTCCCCTATACAAGATGGTGCTTCTGACCTCTAACCTCCATATCCCCATAATGTAATTCATAGTGGGTAACTGGAAGTGTTGCGAAGCAAACAATGTTGGTTAATCTGTTACAGCCTAAATACCAGCATTTAAGTGGAAATCAACTCATGATTCGGAGCAATGAATATTGTGAAAGCAGATTTTCAGTACAGACTAATTTCCATTTAGAGCTATAGCAATATCACAATATGTTTTAAATTGTAAACAAATAGCCCTGATTGTACCTGATATTAAGTAGTTATCAAAGCCTACATGCATCACAATAAAAATGCCACCAAAATTAATCTTAAAATTCATAATCTAATAGCATTTGCCAAGGGCAGTGAAAATTTTGTTACACAATGCTATTTTCTTTCGCAGGCTAATGCTGTACGGCAGTATTAGGGAGAATAATGCTAGATGTGATTTGTTGCCCACAAAAGCAGTTGAGCCTATAGCTGACTATTGTAAAAGGTTATAGGCACATTGATAGCAAAGCCGGTAGGCAGAGGCTTGGCTCTGCCCCTCGCATTGCTAACGTACTTGAGCGACGGTAACCACTCACCGTAAGTATGCTCGTCAGCCTAAGTACTAGGACGACAAAAACTTTCTGCGGATTCCGATGGCCGGTAATCTGTGAGCTTAGTGCGAGTTTTTTAACGTTCTCGATAGCGTAAAATTTTCAAAAACTCAAATTTGTATGGAGTTGAACTTGTGCCTACGTTTGCCGCTAGGGGCGCTGTTTCAACTGCATGCATATTTGAGTTAACTTTTACGCTATCGACAACGTTGAAAAACTCGCCCTGAGCACACTGGAGACTTGCCGTTTACATAACATGTATTGCCTAGTTTTCCGAAAGGTCCTGCTTAAAGGGAAATAAGGTAAAAAAGAAATTAATGTTGCCAAAATTTATTTATTTTTACTATTAAAATTTCTGGTATGAAATGTTTATTTCAAACAAAATCAAATTGCGTTAAGATCTATAAAAAATTTCAACCGATTCCAATAAAAACTATGCATCACCTGTAATTTAACAATACAATTTTAGATTCGACATTTCATTAATTGTTG
Source organism: Bombyx mori (assembly GCF_030269925.1). Lineage (NCBI taxonomy): Eukaryota > Metazoa > Arthropoda > Insecta > Lepidoptera > Bombycidae > Bombyx > Bombyx mori. Next base: position 13,914,192 of record NC_085115.1, on the reverse strand, counting down.
TTACGTGTTACAAAAGTGATTTGTATAATACATAATTTTAATAAATCTCTTATTTGTTAAATTTTTATTCAATTACAACTTTTAGTAAATCTCATTAGTTTGAATTTGAGCGAAATTAACATTTTCTTGTTCTCTCCACAAATATTTGTAATCGTAAACCAGTTTTTCTATTAGTCCTTTTCGCATGCCATTTAGTAGATCAATCACGTCTTAAAACATCACTTAACATTTATCATATTTAATTACTGCACCGTTATAAGTTATAATTTTGGATTAAAAAAGATAAGGCAGTTTATCCATTTACTTTATATATTTTTTTTATATATATTACATGTGTAAAAATATATCAACTCTTACTGACGAATAATGTAGATCGAGCATTAGAAGAGACAACTTAAAAAGCGATATCCGTCTTAAAAAAGACGTACATACATTTTTTTTTATTTATATCTTAGATGGGTGGACGAGCTCACAGCCCACCTAGTGTTAAGTGGTTACTGGAGCCCATAGACAACGTAAATGCGCCACCCACCTTGAGATAAGTTCTAAGGTCTCAGTATAGTTACAACGGCTGCCCCACCTCTCAAACCGAAACGCATTACTGCTTCACGGCTGAAATAGGCAGGGCGGTGGTACCTACCCGCGCGGACTCACAAGAGGTCCTACCACCAGTACCACAAATTGATTATTGATGACATAGACATCGCTTTCCAGAATCTCTTGCCAACGCTCGACTTGCATGACTTTTCGGTGCAAGCTATAGTTTCTGTTGACAGACACGTCATTGTCAATTTATTAAATAATGTTTAAATGTATGTATATACATCCTTTAAAATGTTCATATTTACATACAACCTATATTCGATCTAGATATTTTAAGACAAACACGGTAAATAATAATGCGTTTAACATTTTGATAGGAAATATATAATATAATCAGACTATACCATCGAGCGATTGTGTACTAAGTAACATAATCCTAAATTGCTGAGCTCAATTGTCTTATAGACCATAGATGTATCTATTACTTTAACAATATTGCTTCTTTTAATTTATTAATAAAATACTGAAGTTTTTTAATCGAGCATAACTAGAATAATACAATCTCTTTGTCGTGACCGGATATTTATACCCTTATTATATCTTTACTTCGAAATTGACAAGGTTTGGATTTGAGGAAATCAAGCCATGTTTGAAGGCGAGTAGCAAATTACGAATAGAATAAAATATAATTAAATTTAAATTAAAAAGCATGACGATGAATATGAGTAAAGTTACTTTGGAAATACAGCTTCGTTACCTACATATTTATTAGAATAACTGCAAGTGTAATGCGTTCTAAATCTGATGTCATATTTTGCTATATAGCGCTCTCTGTCTAACATGATGTTTAAGTCTATTAATTTTATCTTCTGAACAAATTTACTTTCATCAGTCGCCTGTTTTACGATTAACGTTTGAACTGAGCGATTCTTTTTACTTTCGGTCTTACCAATTGTTGTCGGTAAAGCATAGTGGATTTGGGGCGTCGTCAGAAATTTATGTAAGTTGAAATAGGCAAAAGAAAACTGATAATAGACGTGCTATGTTAAGATTTTTATTTATACTAATAGTGGACTTCGTTTTAACGTTATTTATTGCTGTAAATGGGCTATAAATGCGCTCTCGGACCACTTGCTGTTGAGTGAGGTCGAAATCGCTATTGTATTAAGCGACTGTCGATGTAGGCAGAATGTCGCCTACCCTCACGGGCTTACAATATACCATATCACTAATAATTACACCAAATTTATTAAAATTGATTTCTTCGTTCCACAGTTGAAACACGACGGTACGGCTTCAGAATAAGCTATGTTGTATAAAAATTTTAATCATTATTATATTTAATTACTTTTTTATATTTAAATACCTTATTTTATATAAAAAGCAATTGGCCATTTTGAAAACCAATTTATAATTATATTCGAAAGTACTTTTGACAATTCAAGCAACAGAACAATACGTTCCGATCATTAATTTGAGAATCTATAAAACAGTTAAAATAATTTAACAATTACTATCAGTGTATAATTTAAAAATAAACTATAATATATAAATAATAATAAACTACAATAATATTACACTATTTATCGTCTAATTGTGTCCACTGTTTTTTTGGTTTTCATTGTATATTCATTCGAGTCTCTGAGTTAAAACTTGTGATGTTTACGTAAATCTAATATTATTATAGCATTTGTAAATTTAGTTATACGTTTGATAGGTACGATTGAAGAGGTTTCTTTTTTAATTTATCTTCAATAAAATAAATTAAAAAATTTGCAATTTCCCGCTAAAATGCTATGACGTTTAACATCGACAATATTCTGTCATTGTACAAAAAAAAATTGCTTTTTGTTAAGGCATCGTTCCTTATCTCGTTAGAGCAATTCGTAATAAAGACGTGAATATTCAATGTCGAATTTGAGTGCATGAATTTTGAACGAAACACTTGTTAATGTATAGAAAGCTATTTTTTGTACTGGCTGGTTACTGAATTTGCAAGAATTAGACACTGAAAGATAAACGCAATCATTTGGAAATTAAATTAAATCATTTAGGCTGGCCCAAAATTTGTATCTGCCGCCAAGATAAAATGAAGTTATCTACAACACATCTGCGATTGCCTCTGCCGACTATTTTGTCCACGAAAAAAAATGTATTTGTTTGATTATTAATCTGTGCCTATTTTGATATGATTTAATTCATTTAAGAGTATAAATTAAGCCGTTAGTTTTGAAAAATAAATTGATTTTAGATGGGTAGACGAGCTCACCTAGTATTTAATTAATATCGGAGCGATTCGCCGCGGTTGAATTGTGTGCGATAAAAACGTGTCGTTTGAATATCACACAATCACGTTACGAACATCGATGGGAACAGTCTTATGTTAAGCTATTTGCAACGTACAACTTGAAGAAAAACAAAAGAAAGAATAATAAAACAAGGCTGCAATCGCATACAGCCGACCCAAAGAATTACTGTTTAAAGAAGTGTCTCGAATAATTTGGTCGTCTGTAGTACAAAAACGTGATGTTCGGTCGTTTTACCATTTATATGTTTCTGAGTTTTCTCGCATTATTCGAAATTAAATACGTGTAGAATAAATATCAAATAGTCACAAAAAAGTTACGTTTTAAATGTATCTAGTTAGGTAGGTAATTTTAAAATTCGAGGATAGAAAAAATCATACTATTTATTAAGCTATTGGCTGGCTTAACTTCATATTATTATGTAAGTTGTGTTCAGTAAAAGACAAATTTCCGAAAAAAAAAGAGTTGTTTGCATCTCTTTCTTGCGCAAGTAAATAAACAGTATGGAAAGCATTGGCGATGAACAAATTTAATGTCATACTAAAAATGAGATATCGATGATACCGGAAGAGTTTGGTTTTGAAAATATTTCGTTAATTTTATCATTTCGTTTTCGAACAGCTATTTTAAAATCGTTTTTTTAATGAAACATGAAACTCGTTGCGTTAAAAATAAAAATTTCCACGTCTATTCGATATGGGTTGCGATAGAGGTAAAGAGTACCGTCTCTGTTGTGAAAAAGTGTCCGTTAAAATCTGCTAAATAAGGGTGGCGCTACAGTAGCAACCGGGTAAATTTAAAAAAAGCGCTGAAAGTTGTTAGAATTAGATAGAGAAATAAAAAAGAACGAAAGAACTGTAGGCACTACAAAATCACAAAAAGTATTTTATTTAAAGCTGACAAGAAAATGCAATCGATGTCTCCACGTTTTACCACAGTAATTATTTTAGGTTATATTGACGAAATTAGTTTGGACTACGTAAACATGTGAGGTCTTGTATATTACACTGTCACTAACTACTCTAGTCATTATTACACTATTAAATTTCCTAACTCAGCATACTTCAATCAGTTAACAACTGCTCAATTCATATCATACCCTGTGACTATGCTAGCGCCATTCTGGAAGATTTTTGAACTGTTTTAGTGCGGAATTTAGTGCGGAAAAAGCGGGACACTTTTTCAAGTTTCTCCCATATGAGACGGTTCTCCTTACCTCTACCCTCCATAGTTTCGATCAATCGGTATTAAAACAAAGATGGCGACACCCATCTTCTTCAGCTGTTCATAAAACACGGGCTATAACTGAAATTCTAGTAATAAATTCCGACGAATTACTTACTAGAAATTCTTACGTAAATTTATTAATAATTTGCTGTAAATCAACTTATCAATTTTCTATTGACTTAAATAAAATATATTTTATTCTTGTTTAAAAATGTACGTCACATTTCATTTTTTCTGACATTTAAAACATAAACAAAGAAACGTTCAATCAAATCACGCCGAGTCAAAAGTAAATATACAATTAACAATCACAAACTTTATTTAATATTCAAAATCATAAGTCCGACCTTTCACGGCGGTTCTTAAAATACATTTCAAAACGTATATATGCGGACACGGGTGTTATGTAACCAAAACAATAATAATATTATCAAATATCGCAACTCGTTTGTACTACGAGTGAACTATTCGCTAGACCTCCCCGAAGTTAGTGTGCATTGTCTCTTTAGCGTGTTTCTGCGCCTCCGCCTGCCCGGTCAGGAACTTGTCACAGATCATACATTTCAGCGTGAACTTGTTAAGGTCAGTGAACTGTCTCGACGATTTCGCTTCGTGAGCTAGCTGCTCCGCCTCCCGGTAAACCTCCATATCCTCGGCCGGGAATATCGTTTGAAGTCCGCCCTGATTAAATACATTTTTATATCAGTATGCTTAGTGCGCGTTTTTTAACGTTCTCGATAGCGTAAAAGTTTGCCCAATTTTGTATGCAGTTGGAACAGCACTCCTAGCGGCAAATGTAAGCAAACGATTCCACTCCATACAAACATGAGCTAACTTTTACGCTATCGAGCACGTTAAAAAATCGCACTAAGCACACAGATGTCTGTGTATGCCTTTTCTGAATTTAATATGCAGTTTGACGCGTAGGATGTGTTAGTAAAACTATAGACACCACAATCGAATGCATCCCAAGATGCACTTCATACCTTGAGATATAAGATCAAAGTTCCTATTACATTGAAATAACAGCGAAGTCGCTTTCCGTAGCACAATTAACACAATCGGCTGTATATTATACAGCGTCGTATCTAGTCGACTCGTAATATTTTCACTGCGACGCGACGGCAAAAATGCATGTTTAGTTGTACAAGTCTGAACAAAGACATAGATTAGCCATAGACGGGACATAGCTTAGATTTTAGCTCTGAGCAGAAAGTACAAGATTTCTTGAAAAAAAAATTGTTGATCACAGATTGGTACCACAAAAGAAAGAAACTTACAGTACAGAAGGTAAGTCCTTACACCTGTCCCTCGTCAAATCAAAAATTGATGGACCATAATTGAAATTTTTATCCTATTTTTACTAACTAGTGCTATTCTAGCCTCAAAGCATTAACCGTGGATATCTTCATAGCCAGGGGGCTCCGCGTGGTGGGGATGGTGCAGGGTGTAAGCCCTTGCCCCCTCCCTCTCCCCACCCCCACCCAGACCCAAAAATCGACGGACCATAAAAGAAAGTTTTTATTTTTATTATTTTTTTATTATTCCGTAATGAAGAACCAAATTTTTTTTTATTGCCCTTGTAGGCAGACGCGCATACGGCCCACCTGATGGTGAGTGGTTACCGTCGCCCATGGACTTCAGCAATGCCAGGGGCAAAGCCAAGCCGCTGCCTACCGCAATACCTACCTACCTAAGCAATCTATGTGAGTATTTTCCTGCTATGTCCGCGATAAAGTATTCGAATGTACTCTAAATAAATATCAAATTATCTTTAAATAAATAGGCCAATACAAGATAATTAAGTACAAGTCTCTCCTAATGTTTTTTCTCCAGTAGCTTTTGATTTTTTTCTCCTACCTATTTACTGGTAGATTAAAGGGGTTATTCCAGCTATGTTGTAACTGGTAGGTGAGCTCACGGGCTCAACCTCAGAGAATATGCTAACACTGTATCTACCACCGGATCGGAGTCGCGACCCACTGAGAAGATCCGGCGAGAAAATCAGTGGGCTGTGTCTATGGGTTCGAGCTTTCCAAATTCCATATCTATCTAAACCTTTTTCTATCAGTGATTATGTTGGTATTCCGCAAAAAAAAAAACAATAGTAATGGTAATGCTAGTGTTTATCTATTATTTCATAAAAATATGATTTGACTTACGTCGGATTGTTCTAAATATAGTGGATCGTAATGAACTCCATCAAATAGCAGAAAGACGCGCTGCCCATAATTCTTATCTTCGCCGAATCTGTTGATGATCGCATTTAGAGTGTCGACCACCGCCATTTCTAAACCGTAAAATCGAGATAAAATGGCTACCTGGAAACAAGAGCAGTGAATTCGTTATAAATAATAGGGCAAGCTCCAAATACACGTTTTGTTTGTTTGTCCGCACTAATATCGAAAATTGCGCCACCCATCCTGGAAAGATTTTCATTCGCAAATAGAGAGCTTCCTAAATGTAAATAAGTAAAATATAAGTCTATTAAATTCGGAGACTTTTATCTAAGTGCATGTGCCTCGACAGTGAACCTCACAGATATCGGCACTTATAAAGATTTTGATATGTCCCGAGGCCATTGAGACATTCAGGGCAGAATTGAACATATTGTATCATCTCATTTGCTGATAGATCTTTATATATCTATGGACTGATTAATTTAGTGTACTTCCTACATATTATAAATCGATGCGATGATGCCCACACAGGTTAATGATTGAGTGGGCTTGTCTGCCTACAAAGGCAATAAAAAAAGAAAGTAAAACTCAAATAACACAAATGGAAAAATCAACAGCAAATGTACCATATAGATAGTTCTTAAAAGTTATAAGAATGTTTCATAATGATTATTTATTTAAGTCCATAGTTCATCTGATACAAAATAAAACAAGCCGTGCAAACTCATATTCAAATTGTGTAATGATTTTAAGTAATATTTGGAATGTCTGTCAAATTATGCATCATTATTGTGAATTAATTTAAACAAATAATTACTTACTTGTTATGGCATAAGCATGTCACAATCAAATGCTTTAGCAAGTTCAATATTATCAACATGCTTTAACAAGGTCCAAATAATATGTAACCAACTTAATTATTATTTAGTATCATTCATAGTGAATAGGGTGGGTATTACATATGAATAAGTAATTTGCCGTTTAAGTCATTGATAGTTTTAAGACCCCGGGAATTGTAGTTTGGTAGCCCACAAGCCTTAAAACTCATCCATCACCAGTAAACCTTAACAAATTACTTCAATATTAAGTACATTCATATTATGCATTTCAGAAATGCAATTTCACCTTATTATTCGAAGAATAACAAGGAAATATTGATTGTGTATTAGCAATAAGTACTTTGAACTAGGCTATGAGTAATTACATGATTTTAATTTATGTTATAGTAAGGTGATATTTTAGCACTATTGCGAGCACCATGACCATAGATAGAATGAAAGTTGCAGGTAGGATATTAAGAGCATACAAATCAATGTACTCTCTTTATAGACCATTTCCATTATGTTACCACTGAAACTTGATGACTCACCCCAATAATATCCACTTACTATCGGAAACTCATTAAATGTAAAGATCATTATAAGAAGTGTTTATAATGTTAATAGCCGAGAAAGTTTTAATGGATACATTATGCCTGACTATTACCTCAATCGCTCCTCCCCAAGAGCTGGGCTGCTGTATCCAATCGCAATATTCAGCGTTTGGTTTGCCAAGCATTGCTTCATTGTATGTGTCGCGGTCACTGGCCACCTCCATAGCTATTATTTGCCTCATTAATGTATGTACTGATGTGTCTATGCTACCATTTAAAACAAAACCTGGAATGTAATTATATGTATGAAAAATTTAAAAAATATACGTTCTTTTAATTTTTCACACCTGCAATCTCCCTTTTTTATTAGGAATAGCATTAAATTTCAGATTAAATAAACAATTTCACTAATAATGTATAAGTTTTAGGAAATTCATACTGACAGATCCGTAGTCCAAGCTTTAGCTTTTTTTATTTTTTTTTATTGCTTAGACGGGTGGACGAGCTCACAGCTCACCTGGTGTTAAGTGGTTACTGGAGCCCATAGACATCCACAACGTAAATGCGCCACCCACCTTGAGATACAAGTTCTAAGGTCTCAAGTATAGTAACGACGGCTGTCCCACCCTTCAAACCGAAACTCATTACTGCTTCACGGCAGAAATAGGCAGGGTGGTGGTACCCACCCGCGCGGACTCACAAGAGGTCCTACCACCAGTAATTACGCAAATTATAATTTTGCAGGTTTCATTTTATTACACGATGTTATTCCTTCACCGTGGAAGTCAATCGTGAACATTTGTTGAGTATGTATTTCATTTGAAAAATTGGTACCCGCCTGCGGTATTCGAACACAGGTGCATCGCTTCAACACGAATGCACCGGACGTCTTATCCGTTAGGCCACAACGACTACAACTTTAGCTCACAAAGCACTATTTAGACTGTTGATTTTTTTATTTAAAAGATAGTAGTTATAAAATAATATTTGTCAAATATAGGAATATTCTTTTACAGTATTTCTAGTAATAGTATATTTCATTAAAATTGAAAATATACTGCCTACTATATATAGTACACATTCTATTTAAAATGTGTATGAATAAGCATACTATGACAACTCACTCAAAATAAAGCTCTATTGGACATTTCATATCATATCTAATTCCTATCCCTCTGTTTTACAATTATTTAAATAAACTTTAGGGATCACCCTTGAAGGTCATTATACTACATACAAAGAGTAATATCGATTCATAGAGTAAAGATAAGTAAGATTCTTACCTATGCTAGTGAAAAGGCATGAATTATCAGAAGGAACTACTTTTTTCATTAATATACCAGGTCGACATGATTCTATTGTTTCATGAGACTCTACTCCGTTCTGGGAAGGTCGTGTCTCGGTTTGCGTCGCATTAATCTTGGTCACAGCTTTTTCTTCCACAATCAAAGTTTCACCAGTTTTTAGTCCTAATTCACTCAATGTTTTACTATTATCACTCGTGTCTAATGCCTTAGGAGGGTACCCGCATAATATATTAACTCTTTCAATGCTAATATCGGATATGCTGGACAAAAACATCTTCAATTCGCCCACAGTACTTTCTGAGGTCAAATCTTTCAAAACTTGCTGTCCGTTTTTACTTTTAATTTTGAATACTAATGCAGACATCTTTACTTGACTCGTGTTTTTTCGTTCTATAATTTATTTGTATTTTAATTGGGTCACAAAATGCATGAGTATTTCAACAAATAAATTACGTACGAATATGTACGGTACCTCACTTTTTTCAAATGATAAAATGACAAAACAATAAAATGTTTTTGACTTTGGCAGTTACCGTGACCTTCTCGATTTGACAGTTTGTTCTTTTAGGCTGAAAGCTAAGACATCTATGGCCGAAGTCAACTCAAGATATTTCTTTTGTAAAAATAATAACATTTACTTTTAAAAAATCAAAACTCCGCTTAAACTTTTATATTTTTAAATAAGCTAATAAGTAATATAAGTAAGTGAGCGTCCGACCCCCAATCTTATTAGTCAATGAATACCATTACGTGAACTACGTTGCCTTTTTTTATTGATTGACACGATGGGGCAATAATTAGTCCCTCTGACTACTGTACCGTGGGTCATAGGTTCGATTCACAATCGGACAAACATTAGTCTGACGAATAGGTCTGTACGTGTTTAGTGTCTTATGTGTGTACCTATATCGGGTATCATCTCCGGTTCTCATAGTAAAACGAATTCAGAAAGAAGAATTCAATGAGGCCAAACGAATGTGTGTGATTTAATAAAAATATTTATATATATTGTGTTAGTACAATGGCTAACATAGGTACGAAAATTGGCTGTTTGTAATAGTGAAATATATATAATTTAATATTGAATAATGCTGAGTACAAGACTAAGTAGTCCCATAATACTCTACTTTTTTTTCTTTTCTTCCTATATATTCGCTGCTAGCCTAAGTGCTATTCCAGCGACGCCCGGACGGGTATTCTATCAAAATTCAGAATTTTCATTTTCAGTATCTCTCAGTATAAAAAAACTCATTTTAGTGTTTTTATTTTTTATTGCTTAGATGTGTGGACGAGCTCACAGCCCACCTGGTGTTAAGTGGTTACTGGAGCCCATAGACATCTACAACGTAAATGCGCCACCCACCTTGAGATATAAGTTCTAAGGTCTCAGTATAGTTACAACGGCTACCCCACCCTTCGATTTTGAAAAGAGTACATACAGTCTTAAATTTTATTAGTTCTAGATAATTTTATTAGTTCTAATTGGTTTATGTCTAAGGTTTAAATGAACATTAAAAAACAATGTAATTTAAGAAGGTAAACGCTTAATAATATAAATAATAAAACAACATTTGAATTTTCGTTGGCTTTTAATAAAATAACGTTTCTACATTACACATACGTATACCTAAATATGTTAAGATACAAAATGTTAATGTAGCTATAAGTACTTAACATTGGCTACAAGTGGATTTTTGGCACAAATAATTAATCTTCTATAAATCTGAGACTCTTGATTCGAACACATTTCACTAAAATGAAGTTATCTATTAAATCGTTACTTAATGGCGCTTACACCTAACAAAGTTCAATTATACTTAAATTTTGAGTTTGTGTAAATTTTGAGTTGTTTTATAACGTTTTGGTAGAGTAGCAACGGTTTAGTAGACTGAAATTTTGCAATTTAAGATACTGATACTTAAGTAGGAATAAGCACAATTAAGGTTCGTTTTGATGGTCGATCCTCAGATTCGTATTAAGGCAAAATATTATATTAAACTATCGACTATCATTTAAATTAAGTACCTAAATTAATTAATATGATGAACCATCCAGACTAACTTAATGGAAGAAGTGAATTAGGTTAAGTAAATCAGTAATGTAATCCAAATTGCATTTATGGAAGGCATTGTTGGAAATTCTGTCTTATTCTCTGGCAAAACCATTTTTGTTTAAGGCAAAACACCCAATAAAATTTTGTACATAACAATTCCTGGACATAATTGTTAAAATACTTATATTAAATGTATGAAAGAATTTTGATCGATGCAATAAGAGCTATCAAAATTAATTAGGTATTATAGATAAAAAAGATGTATGGTGTCGTGGGACACCGGATAGGAAAGAAGTTCCATATAAAAAAAAAAAAGAATTACGAGAAAAAAATCGCACGGTGAAATATCGCTGTGCGGAAAACAAGGCCTTATTCCACGGACTTTTTCTTACGGTTTTTACTACCACATTTTTTTCAGTTCGGTCGTGCAGCAAAATCCCTATCTCCTCCAAGCCTGCCGTAAGGAACTTCGTTCCAAAAATATACAAAATGGCGCGCTCTTTACAATATTAGGTACGTACTTGTAACGTGCATACTTCTTAAATTTAATTTTCCTAACATTTTGTGAATAAACTCTTAAGAAAATTATTGTTTCAATTACATTTGTGTGTAGGTAATTATTTATGAAATGTTTGTTTACCTCTATGGTCAACTGGTAGCTTGGCGCGAAAATTAAAAAAGGGCCATATTACACACATCCACAGAGTACGAAGGAAAACTGGACACATTTATAACTTTGCTATTAGTGGTGTTTTCTTTTTTATTTTGTTAGCATCAAGCGATGTGACTTTACCGGATTTAAATTTCCTCACATAGATACCAATTTTCCTAAAACATCTACACTATGCTCTTCCGTGGCTGAAGGATTATGTAAAACAAAAACAAAACCCGCAAAAAAAATTTAAAAGTGCCAAATAATTCGTGCCAACATTATGTTTTATTTTTTTATTGCCGCTTAAGTAGACGAGCATTCGGCCCATCTGCTGGTGAGCGGTTACCGTCGCTCATGGACATCAGCAATGCCAGGGGCAGAACCAAGCCGCTTCCTACCAATCAACAATTTAGGCAACAAGGCAGTCGGAGAGCTGTTGCTGCAATCGAATCTACAACCTAGTCTTAATGTGGGTGAAGGTATTTATATTGTGATCTATGGGCTCTGGAACACAGTTAACCCGTCAATGGTATAAAAGTAACCCTTATATAAGGCTATCACTGGACCTTAGTAGGTCTGCTATTGCTTGGGTGATCTCACGACTCATCCGGTATTAAGTGGTTACCGGAGCACATAGACAGTGTAAATATCGCTTGAAACGGCAGTTTTAATTCTCGGTTTTATAGTACAACAGCTGCCTCATCCTTCAAAACGAAACGCAGTACTGCTTCACGACAGAAATAGACAGTGTCGTGATACCTACCCGTGTGGGCTCACAAAATGCCTTACTACTAGTAGGTAATTACGCAAATTTTATTAAAGAACATAATGTTTTGTTTACTGGATGTTGGCAGAATAAAACCGATTTATGGTGAGTTTTGCTGGCCTATATCCAATAGTGGACGTATGTAGGTTGATAAAATATTTTATATTCCGATATGTTTCCCGAAAACGAAGATGATTGTTGGTGCACACAGTAATAGTTCATTTGTGCTTCTTTAGTTACAACAGCACGTAATGTCGGGCAAATTCGAATCTACAAATAAATTTACAAAAAAAAACGACAAGTTTCTAATAGATTGTGTAAAGTGCTTATTGGAGTCCCTATACATTACGACTTGAATGCCTACTTTGAGATATGAGGCCGAAGTCTCAATTAATTGGCTTAACCGATGTCTCAACTTTCAAACTGGAGCGCATAATTTCCTACTTTATTTGCTGTTTTTCCAGCTTTTGGATGGTCATCTTGCTATTTATTGTTTATATTTTTGGTTTTGCACAGAAAAATGACTGATAGCTGATTGATATTAAGAGCCACAGAAAACACACTAAGCTTCATCGAAAAATGAATCTTATTGCGAATAGCAAAAATGCTCAAAACTGAAAAACAGTTAAAGAAACAAGTCTTTATCTCTTTTTCAGTTGGATGAAAAAACATAAAGGCTATGATCATTACTTAGTTGATTATATGAGATATTATACATCAATACATATTAATATTAACATTCAATTGATATGGAATTGAACACCTAAACATTTAACAAACACTATTACATCTTATCATTACATATTGTCACGATATCCTATGCTACGTACGATTCATACAAAAAAAAAACATTATTACAATAAAATGCATATTATTATTATTATTTATATTATTGAGTATGTGCGTTTATAATAAACTAACATTATTTTATAAATCAGCAGTATTGGAATATTAAAGTAGGTACATTTTTCTTTGGTAAAAATCGCGAATGTTTTGGATCGCGCTTGCGATGAAAATAAATTAATATGTAACCCGAGTATCTTTGGTAAATGATTATTTAAGTAATGTACCTAAACTAGACTAGGAGCGATCGATCGCTTATTTACATAATTCAGTCGCAAACGTAATTGTGAATTTTCTTAGCGAGAGAAATGACCTCATCAATGTCAAACGCAAACTATGAAGGGTAGAAGTAAGGAGGATCGTCTTGTATAGGGGACAAGTTAAAAAAAAGATGTGTGGTGTCGTGGGACACTAGATAGGAACGAAGTTCCTTATTATAAAAATAATAATTTTAAGTTCTATTCGAGGTATAAATAAAATAAAACTGGAGGTTTCGCAACAACCCAGGGTCATTTGGTAGCGTGCGAACTTATTGTGGTACACTTCATTCACGGTTGTTTGCATAAGAGTTAGTGTATTGCGCAAACGAACGCTCTGAGATCGTGGTCAATGAATGATAAAAAAATATGTTATTTTTTGTACGTTTTTACAAAGTTAAGTCGTACACTGTGTGCATTACTAATAAAAATCTTACGTTACGGACGTTTTTTCCCGGTTAGGGTACCCCTCCGCATCGTACCATAAGGAACTTCGTTCCAAAAAGTGTCCATCTGTAAACAGCAAGTTATACTCAAGGCAAACTCACCATTATAGCACTAGTATATAAAGGTGGAAATGATATGAATATAGCAGTTTGAAACAGAGTGAAGCGTGTTGGGTTGAAAAATTTAATTTTTTTTCGTGACTCGTGTAATTTTTCAACCTCAACTATTTGTTTTGAATACTATTTACGTAGGAAGTGTTTCTTTCCTTCTTAATTTAATATTAAGAGCCTCTAATAGTTTATGGCGCTGTTTTTTAAATCTTTCCACATGCTACTGTGGCGCCACCATAATTGGTTCCCTTTCAACGCACACTATATATCCTCCTTCTTACTTCTACCCTCCATAAAGCAAACTAAAAAAAAATTGATTAAAAAATAAAAACCAAAATACCTACTACATACAATATTATTATGCACATAAATGAAATTTTCAAAGAAAAACAATTTGAACACTCAAATATCAAGTCAAATACTTCCTAATCTGGCTGTCTTGTAATTGATTTATGTGCCATGTAGATTTGCTACACGCGCTATTGACAAACATTATTTTTTAATAACAACATCCCTATTGCATCATCTGGGATTATAGTGATGCAGTTAAGAAATATGTAAATCATAAAAAAAAAACACATTTTGAAAAACAAAAAAAAAACTCCGCATTTTTTTTGCGTTATTATCCGATTCCGCGTAATAGTCCAAATGTCAAGTCTTGAGCTGATCAGATGTGTAGTTTTAAATCGATTAGTGAATTCCACTCGAACATACAAGAAAACGAGTTATTATGTTTTTTTTTTTATTGCTTAGATGGGTGGACGATCTCACAGCCCACCTGGTGTTAAGTGGTTACTGGAGCCCTTAAACATCTACGACCTAAATGCGCCACCCACCTTGAGATATAAGTTCTAAGTCTCAAGTATAGTCAGAGCGGCTGCCCCACCCTTCAAACCGAAGGCATTACTGTTTCACGACAGAAATAGGCAGGGTGGTGGTACCTACCCGCGCGGACTCGCAAGAGGCCCTACCACCAGTAATAAAGTAATAAAAGTGTTATTTTACTCCCAAGGGGTTATGCTAGGACATTATCCGGTTAATTTGTGAGCATCTAACTTGACCGAATTCAATAAAAACCAAAATATTCCCAAAAAAAAAAGCATTCCAGACAACACCGTTAAATCCGTCGCGATTAAGATCGATTGTTGAGGGTGCGATGCGGCCGCCTGTGTCTCGGGTGGCGGGGTAGCGGCCAGCGTCACGTGGGTCGCCGCACGAACCGCGCCACCGGGGTCCGGAGCCCCCTGCGCCCCACCACCAGGGGAGGCATGCGCTCGTCCTCCTCCTCAGCCTCATATTCTCCGCCTTCCAAGCTGTCTTCGTCGCTCCAAGTCGGTTTTACCATCTGATACGATGCCGAAAAGCCTTTGAAGACCAAGGAATCGTCGGTACGGAATCTGACTAGTAAGGCCTCTGAGGTTGATACGATTTCAGGTGGCATCTGGAAACAAACAAGTTGAGTATTATTTTCGGTTCATCCGTCTACTTCCTAAGATCTTGTAAGAAAGAAGTTCGATGACCTCATAGTGTCTATAATCGCTTATCAATAGGTTTACCATGAGCACGTTCCCATTCATAAACAATAATCAATCAATCAAGATTTTCATATTTAAGGAATTCCTGATAATCGAGCGTTGTTGCAAACGCTGTGATCATGGGTAGACCGAAAGCTGGGGGTAGGAAGGCTAGGAACATAAAAATCTGTCTACCCTCTTTCTAGTTAGTCCTATTTGCTATGCTACCTTTGAAACTCGATGACTCATCTCTCATCTCGTTAATATACATACACGAGTGATCATGGCGCTTGCAGTACTACCCTAAATATCAGGAGCTCATGGAATCATGAAATCCTGGTAAAAGCATTTTAAATGTATTCTAATAATAATGTATAAAATGCATAACGTAGATTATCGCGAAAGCCTAATGCAATTCGTAAGGTCTAATCATCATAGTGAGTGAGAAAGAAAAAAAACATTGTGTTTCGATAATTTGTGTTGGGAACACATAAAAAAAACTCTAAAATTTCGTGGTCGATTTTGTTCGTAACTTTTTTATCTATCCACAAATGTAAAATATTCTTAAAAAATGTTCTTTATAATAAATATATCAAAGGACAAATATATCGGCCAGATATTCGATTACCAACGAAGTGTTTACCAGTGTGCTTATTGCGAGTTATTTAACGTTTTCGATAGCGTAAAAGTGTACTCCAATTTCTATGCAGTTGGAACGTTTGTCTACGTTTACCGCTAGGGGCGCTGTTCCAATTGCATATAAATTTTAGCTAGTAACTCGCTCGCTATCGAAAACGTTACAAAACTCGCACTAAGCACACTGATAACATCTCAATCTAAGTCCAATTCTAAGCTTATACTTCACAGCGTACCTTAATACCACAGAACGTTCCATAGTTCCCGCCGCTTCCTCCCAAACCACCAAACACTTGGACGTAGTCGTATCTGCAGTTCGCTTCCCTCTCCAGCTCAAAGGTCAGGAAGGTGAGCTTAACGAAGTGATTGCGTGGAGCTTCGATGTTCCAATCGCAATCAGCCCGGGACTCGTAGGCGTTGTCTCCGTAGCGCGCGTGAGAATAGAGATGCTTCACCTCTTCCGTCGCAGAGAGATACCCTCCACATGCTATGGATAGTAATAGTTTTTTTTAAGGGATTTTATGACCTGCTAACTAAGACCTTTAAGTCATGTCTTATTTTATTTATTTATTTTATATTCTTATTTTTATGAAAAATATGGAGTGAAATGAAATGAAATGAAGATGATTAATTTGAGACATTAATCAACTGGAATGACATGAAATGAAATGAGATGAGGGGGTATGGAATAAAATATAACCTCAGTAAAATGGTGGTCATTTACTGAAATTTTTTTAGTGGACTTTTTGGAGGATCCCGAGAAGTTACGTCCAGCGACTTTGTTTAACTTTCCCACATTTGTGCACTTTCACAGATATTAAATAGTTAATAAACCACCGTTATTACACATTTAAACCGGAAGAAACACTAAGTAGACAAAATAAAACAAATCACACAACTTCACTCCTCGCGTTCCCGTCAAAAAGTCCCGATAGCAATAGTAAAAATTACAGATAGATAAAATATCACTATTATTCATAGCATATTTATACAAAAAGTGTTCGAATTCAATTGTCAATTGAAAAAGAAGGCATGACCAAGAGGCAAATGTTGACGAAGATATGATCGAATTTGAGGAGTATAACGAGTTTGAATTCCCAATAGTTCGTTGAGGATTGGAGCTCAACAAACAAGGTTGCTATGATCGCGGCATAGTAGCGTTGCCAGGTATTTCGAGTTATTTTTAAACCTTGATTTTTTTTGTCGTAAACTATGATAAGAGTAGTTTGTACATTTTCTCAAACTAGGCTATTGTGCCGGTTCACGCGACTTAAGTTCTTATAACTATGACGTTACAATCTAATATTCACTAACCAGTAGAATGCGTAGCCAAGAATCCCTTTCTCTGCACAGAGCCGTCACTCTTGAATACCATGTACATCTGGTTCTGAGATGCCATGACCAGATGCGGGAGCTTACTGCCGCAGAATATGCCGAGCGTTTTTACGTCGGCCGAAGCTCCGTCGTAGATCGTGACGTGGTCGTAAGCGCATTCCTGTTTTTTATTACTATTATTAGACTAGCCGTACTCGCCCGCTTCGCTTGGCATTTAAAATTAACATTATTATTTAGTCATTATTATTAGGGAGTCCAACACTCATATAAATATAAGCCTATCCATTAAGTACATGACATGTATTTTCTACATGGATACCAATTTTCAAGTCAATCGGATGCTTGGTTCAGTAGTTAACGGAACATCCGTAAAACCCACTATAGATTTATATATATGTATTCTTTTTTTTTATTGCTTAGATGGTTGGACGAGCTCACAGCCCACCTGGTGTTAAGCGGTTATTGGAGCCCATGGACATCTACAACGTAAATACGCCACTCACCTTGAGATATAAGTTCTAAGATCTCAGTATAGTTACAGTTACAACGGCTGCCCCACCCTTCAAACCGAAACGCATTCCTGCTTCACGGCAGAAATAGGCAGGGCGGTGGTACCTACCCGCGCGGACTCACAAGAGGTCCTACCACCAGTAATTACGCAAATTGTAATGTTGCGGGTTTCACTTTTATTACACGATGTTATTTCTTCACCGTGGAAGTCAATCGTGAACATTTGTTGAGTACGTAATTCATTAGAAAAATTGGTAACCGCCCGGGATTCGAAAACAGGTGCATCGCTCAACACGAATGCACCGAACGTCTTATCCCTTAGGCCACGACGACTTCATATTCGTATAGATAGATTATGCTGCTTAGTTTTGAATGAAGATAGAAGTCGTCGTGGCTTAAAAGATAAAACGTCTGATGTACTCAAACCGAGCCATGCAACTATGGTTAGGTTCGAATTCCGCAAGCAGTTTCAATTGTTTTTAAATGAAATACGCACTAAGCCAATATTCTCGAATGACTTCCACGATGAAAGAATAGCATCGTGTAATAAAAATGAAACCTATTTCTGCATTTAAACTCTGCCGCGAAACAGCCAATCGTTTCGGCTTAATTGGGTGGGCCAGTCCTCAAACAATACAGTTGAGACTTCGAGCCAAGAAAATCTTAAGGCAGAATTCATTTTGTGATGTCTATTGCCTCCAGTGATAACTTTAAAATAGGCGAATCGTGAACTCGAGTACGCAATAAAAAGCACGTCAGCCCACAGCCGTCCACTGTTGGAAATAGGCCTCCCCCAAGCCTCGCCACAATAATCGGTCCTGCGTTGCTTGCATCAAGCATTCAAATGTAGTAATTTGATATATATAATTAAATAGCTTACTTGGTGAGGCTCTAATTCGAAGACGTTGAAGATCAGTTTAATTCGATGACCGGGTGTCGTAGAGAATTGCCAAACGCAATCTTTCCTTGCTGGGTACGCGGCCGGATAATTCGGACTGTAATAACAAAGTTTTTTGTTAAAAAGTGGGGTTCCAGTAAGGTCTTTCACCTGATCAGTCCAGCGCATGGGGATTCGTCCACGAGATCTCTTACCATTGACCCTACCCCGAACAATAAGTTTCTTGATAGACTCTGCTGGTCGTCACGATACGTATCGTATTGTAGCGTCTCAACATATCAGAGTTGAAAATATTGAGTATCATCACAGCATCACTAAATCACTGGTACTCGCATCAATCAAACCCGAAAAATTATAATTAGCGTAATTACTGGCGGTAGGACATCTTCCGAGTCCGCACGGGCACCACCACCCTGCC
Organism: Bombyx mori; assembly: GCF_030269925.1. Classification (NCBI taxonomy): domain Eukaryota; kingdom Metazoa; phylum Arthropoda; class Insecta; order Lepidoptera; family Bombycidae; genus Bombyx; species Bombyx mori. The sequence goes on along the minus strand of NC_085115.1, from coordinate 13,894,818 downwards.
TATAAGCCCTAATGCGTTTCGGCTTATAAGGTGAGGCAGCTGTTTTACTGCCAAAACTGAGACTAGAACTCATTTCGCGAGGTGGATGACGGCATTTACGTTACAGATGTTATAAGGCTCCGTCCGTCTTTAGGCGTAAGGACGCCTAATAAAGGTATTAATTCACATTATTCCTACTGAATACCTGAAAATAGTTCCGTGGGGTAATGTAACGTCATGCTTGCATCCGCCTTCCTTGCAGTCGTGCTTGTTCGGATGTAAAGTGAAGCCGCTGTGACAGGCGCACTCGTATCCTCCCAGCGTGTTGTGGCACTCGTGCTGACATCCCCCGTTGTTCTCGGCGCATTCGTCCACGTCTATGTAGTACACTGCCGCGAAACCGGACCGGTGGACCGAGCCGTCTGATGTGAACTAAAAGTAGAATTGATTTAAAGATGGCTAAAGAGAAATCTTAGATGATAAGACACTGATGATGACTGACTCGATGGTGCAGGATTCGCACATCGGGCAAACATTTCGTGGGATGAACAGGTTTGTTTGCTCTTCGTCTGGGTGCTTATTATTTATATATGTATATATTTCAACCTATATTAGTATCTTTATCAGTCTCTGGTGTCGATAACAGGGAATCCTAAATTGGGGCCGGATTACCGTGCGTGATATGTTCCCAGTTATAAGTATAAAAAAAACACAGCCAACAAATACTATCGTGTTAACTTTACGGTTACGCTCGCACCATTTACCATTAGGACAGGGTTCATCTATACCATCTGGACTGGTAGAGTTAATCCACGTACCATCCGGCTCTCTAATGAAATCCCCACCACGGTAATTCCTGAAAACTGCGACATGTTCTTCTTGAAATGAGATTTGAAACGAGCCTTCAGGAGTAGGAAGCGATGCTGTGCTGTGCTGGTAGGTTTTAAGACACTATGAGGGGCGATAATAATCGATTGTCTGCCTTCAACCTGATTAATTAATGTGAATAGTTTGCGTAGCTAGTACGTAATGGAAACAAAACAGAAATGTTACCTGAACTCTCAAAACCGATCCATCCGAAGTGACCGGTGGTGGTAAGGCGGTCCCACAAAACGCTCCGTGCCTCCTGAGCACATCAGCTCCTAGCTTCGAATGTACTGTTACACTATCATATTCACATTCCTGAAAGAAAACAATGATAGTCGGCGATTATTAAATTCACCGTGGATTATACGGGACTATGCAATCTTTCACATTCTACAAAATATGATCCAGTGTTAGGTATTTCCATTAAAATAGCTGTACAAGAAACTGATCGAGAAATGTAAGACCCAAGGATCCAGTTGACAAGACTTAATAAGCCTGCGTCATGATAATCGCTTTATCGTTGCCGCCGCTGACTACTCTCCGAATCCTGATTACGCAGAAGCCAGTCACCGTCGTCGACACCTTAGACACGTCCTTACGGATCCATCAGATCCAATAACTCTTGTATTAGATGCCTTCAGCTCTAACACTAGGAGCAGGCTAAGGGACTTGAGTTGTTAGGATTCCTTCGGAGGCGCTCGGGCAGCTGTTAGCAAATCCCACCCCTCCTGGGTGAGCCTTTGCTCGCCCGTCTGTTCTGGTGAAATTGGGAAGGGCCACCAGTAATCCTTCAATCATAAATAATAATAATAATGAACCTAGAGGTACCTGTTGATACATATGGTTCCCTTCTAAGTCGAAATGTGTGAAGTTCAGCGTAATGCGATGCTGGGGCGGCGCCACGATCTCCCAGAGGCAGTTCTTCAACGGAGGATACAGTTCGGGGAAGGAAGGTGATGTGATCGTACCGTTGGGGCCGTAGAGTGCTCCTCCGCATGCGTCTATCAGATAATGAGCACATTTATCTTACTGAAACAACTTAGAATACCAGTTCTTCTTCGTCTAATCTATATACAGGGTGGTATAAGGGTACTGATGGTAGGACATCTTGTGAGTTCGCACGGGTAGGTACCACCACCTTGCCTATTTCTGCGATGAAGCAGTAATGCGTTTCGGCTTGAAGGGCGGGGCAGCCGTTGTACTGTACTGAGACCTTAGAACTCATATCTCATGAGCATAGCGTAGCAGCATTTACGTTGTAGAACTGGTGGTAGCAGCGGTGGCCCACCTGATGATGTCACGACCTATGCCATAAATAAAAAAGCATACCACGGTACCCCCTTGAATGACTCGAAAATATGACCGTGTGTCTAAAGTATACGAATGGTTTTTGTGTGCAATTGGAATAAAGGTGTTAACGACCTGTAAATTTAGTTGTAAAATGAAACCTTAGCTGTTTCTCAAAGTTTATGACTTAAAAATAATCGAACAAAGTTTGTAGTTTTCAGTAGGTTGCTTAATTAATCTCTTCAATTAATATGACCTTTTAAATTGGAATAAGTATTTGCACTTTGGTATCGTAGTGCTCTGGAGCTTTCTTTTCAAAATGACCTTGAAATAAATAGATTTGGAACAAATTACAATCCTTGTTTTAGTTTGCCTATAGTTAGCAATATTGTAAACAGGGTGTGGTTCAGTCAGACTCTACTGTCAATGGACAGCAGCATTTTTTTATTTTTTTAATGCCCTTTTAGGCGGTCGAGCAGGTCGAAGAAGGACAAGTCATAGCGCTCGGGAAACACCTAAGTGTTTTTTTTTTAAATCTAACGTACTTTCACATTTCTTTCCGTCCGAATGGAGTTCATATCCGATGTCGCACGCGCACTCGTATCCACCGAGGGTGTTCACGCAGGAGTGGCTGCAGCCGTGATCGATGGAAGCGCATTCGTCGAATTCCTTCATGAACGTGGCTGAAAAACCAGCTTTCTGGACTGTGCTGTCCGACTCGAAAATCACCAGAAGCTTGTTCGATGTGGACCTTGAATATAAATAGATCTCTTCTTGTTTATCGTTTATCGACTAAACTTTGAGTATACAATAATCGATTATAACATCAACTATTGTAAAATAAACATATGTACACGTTATACATAATAAATAATATTACTTTTATGTATAAATTTAACAAGGATTTAAACAGCAGCATTGTTTTTGTCATGTCGCTAGATTTGCTAACACCGGGCGTCTTACCTCATACCCTTTTTTTCCCCCAACCTATGCTGATAGCCTTGAGGCTATTTCAACCTTAACTAATAGATGAGCTCACGGGGCTCAAATTTGACGACGTTGCTAACACGAACCCTAGCAAGAGCTGTGCTTCGCAGAATCTACCACCGGATCGGAAACGCGACCCACTGAGAAGGTCCGGCGAGAAACTCAGTGGGCTTTGTCTGTGGGTTAATTTACTCGTCGAGTCCTTCGTCGCAAGCGACGGGTTCGACGAGAACGATGACCGGTGCTTGAGGTATCTGAAAGCACCGTTGGTGGATCGGGAAGATCCGAAATGACGTGGGCGTTTGGGCGACGTCGACTGCTTTCCATTCTGTCCGCAGGATCGGGAATTACCTCATACTCATTCACACCTTTTGAGGTGAGACTTCATTATTACTCGAGTAATAATATATAATACCTACTCTACATAATACTCGATTAATACTAGAATGAAAAAGATATAATTTTCCTATAACTCTGTACTATATCTTCTTTTTTGTGTGTAATTTAATAAATAAATAAAAAATAAATAAATTTAACAATTAGGGAATTAATCTGCCCAGCCCTTTTTTATTCCGATTATGAGCTAGACCTCATGTCTGTCAGTTGAATTCTGGTGACTGTAAGATCAGAAGCGTAGCGAGAAGAGGTCTGTACTAAAAAGTTGTCTATTGGACCACCAAGAACACAATGGCGGGAAATCAATTAGATTCGTAATATTAGACGAGGCTTACCTTATATCGGGAGGTATCTTATGTCCACAGAACATGCCGATAAGTGGACTGTCCATTGAATCGCCGTCTCTGACCTTGACTTTGTCGTAGGAGCATGTATCGTGGTTTTCCACTTCGAACGAATGGAACCTCAAAGCAACTTGGTAGTCCTGGAATTGGAAAAGAATTAAAATTTCTTCTAAATATGAATATTGTACTACTGGACACCATGGATAATGTAAATGCAACCTATCTTGAGACACGGGATGTATCTCTCGGTTATCGAGCTTAACGGCTGTTTCTACTCGGAAGCATGAAGGTATGACTGCCTCTCGGCAAAAATAGGCAGGGTGGTGGTGCATACCGCCTTATCACCAATATGGCTAGACACGAGCACAGCGGTGTGTTTAGGCCACGACGACTTCTAATACACACATGGAAGCTCCCAACCGCTACCTATCACCAGTAATGTTTCTTTTTTTCTTTTTTTTTACTGCTTAGATGGGTGGACGAGCTCACAGCCCACCTGGTGTTAAGTGGTTACTGGAACCGATAGACATCTACAACGTAAATGCGCCACCCACCTCGAGATATAAGTTCTAAGGTCTCAGTATAGTTACAACGGCTGCCCCACCCTTCAAACGCATTACTGCTTCACGGTAACAAAATTTTCTTAGTTTCTTAATAATATTCACGGACATAAAATAATGTTTTTTAAAATTGATCCGTGTCTTATGTACCACCGTTTCTTGGGTAAAAACGATCGGATCATTGCTCACGTACCTGTGGTACTGATAGTTTCCAGATACATAGTTTGTTAGGCTGGTAATCGTCAGGATAGTTCGGCGATTCGAGGTGTCCATTCGAATCCACTTCTATATCACCTCCGCAAACGGCTAACAAAAATCAAAATTGAAGATTAGATAAATAAGAAAATTTAAATAAACAAAATATGATTAATCCATAACTTTTGGAGTCGAAAATAAATCAATCTCCTGTCATTGCCAAATACAAATATAAATTTTATAAATGATGTTGATGCACTGAATATTAAATTGTATTAGCATGTTAAAGTTATAACGTAAACGTCCACAGAAAAACATTAATAACTCAAAGGCAATATATCAATTAATATAATAGTAAGTAATCTTCACATAGGACTCTGCATGTTATAAGTATATAATTATATTAATAGGGTTTTCGTTTTAATTCTTCATAGAGTCGTACCTTCGTAGAATGCTCGGAATCCTCTATGCGGCTTAAGCCTCAAGCCCGGTTGATAGACCACAGTGAGTCTTGATCCAGTAGACCTCATCATAGGACCCTTTCCGGACCCGCACAACCTGCCCAAAACTGGAGCGTCGGGCATATAGCCGTCTCGTATTTCAACCCACTCCGAACGGCAGTCTTCAGACTTGTGAATGTCAATTTCTGCGGAAGAATTTAAATTATAAAATTTTCGACTCCATGATCTAAGCCCAGATCTTTTTGTGTATCTTGAAAATATATGAGACAAGAACAAATACATATAGAAAATCGAAGATCATGCTACAGGAATATAAAGGATCAATGACCAGTGTACTCGTAAAGGACGATATTAAAATCCCGGTGTCAAAATCCCGCAAACAAACACTGTCACACAGTCGTGTCAAAAACACAACAGTACTGTCATTTTGAAGCAATAAACCCTTCCAGTTAATTGGGTGGGGCGGCCATCACATATTAAATTTGGGCAACCAAAGTATGCGCTTACGCTCTTACTCAAAATATGCTTATCTCTCAGTATAGTTACAAGGGCTGCCGCATCCTTCAAACCGAAACGCATTACTGCTTCACGGCAATAAGCACGGTGGTGGTACAAGAGGTCCTACTACCAGTAATTACGCAAATTATAATTTTAATTAATTTAATTAATTTAATTTAAGGGCTTAATTTTTATTACACGATATTATTCTTTCACCGTGGAAGTCAATTGTGAACATTTGTAAGTACGTATTTCATTAGAAAAATTGATACCTGCCTGGGGAATTGAACACCGGTGCATCCCTCGACACGATTGCACCGGACGTCTTATCCTTTAGGCCACGACGACTTTACAATTATCAACACAAATTTCTAAAAAGCGTTCTTATTCTACAAAATTACTTCCTTCTGAATTGTTCCTAACCTATTGCATAAGGTATAGTGATTCTACGCAAAAATCCAATGTGTCAACTTTTATAATAATATTTTTTTATATATTATTTATAAGTTAACAATTCTTAATCATTGTTGTCGCGAACGAATTAAAGTCGCGAACCGCAATCGTAAAACAAATTCGTTGCGAATAGAACAAATTTACGATCACTAATAGGAAACTAACAAACGTTGAGCTGTCCAAGCTGCTCCTTGTAGTTCAACGACTGCTAGAATTTGAGAATTCAAGGGGTCTGAGTTAAATGGGAGAGCTACGAAGATTTCCTAATAGCTGCTAACGGTGGCGAATCGAAGCGGAAACATCACGCCAAAGTGTATTTTCGCTGATGTAATATTGAAATAGAACACAATGTTTTACCAGTAAAGCGTTACTGTACCATCATCTGACGGGACATACGTTCATCCAATTACTCTGTTAAACTCTGTAACAAAGACCTCATATCTAAAGAGGCATTCCCAATGATCATATTCAATTATTAGCCTTTGGAAACCGCTCAACGTCATTTGAAAAAAAAACGTAGCCTCTAAGCCATATACACCAAAATATTCCTCATGGAGCAATTGCGTGTCTTCTGCATGAACCTTACCGCAAATATCCAAATGTTCCTCATAAAGCAATTGCGTATCTTCTGCATGAACCCTACCACGCTAAAACATCAAAATGTTCCTCATGAAGCAATTGCGTATCTTCTGCATGAACATTACCACGCTAAAATATCAAAACGTTCCTCGTGAAGGAATTGCGTATCTTCTGCATGAACATTACCACGCTAAAATATCAAAACGTTCCTCGTGAAGGAATTGCGTATCTTCTGCATGAACATTACCACGCTAAAATATCAAAATATTCCTCGTGAAGCAATTGCGTATCTTCTGCATGAAACTTACCACACTAAAACATCCGGGATTAAAAGGGCGGTGGAAACAATAGTGGCATGACAAAAGACAGTGTGGATGCCGTAGATACAATGCACCCGGCCCAACACAGGACCAGATAGGTCCACGTAACAATAAATCACTCGCGCCCCTTTGTTCAGATCCTTGTCATTGTAACAACTATTATCAATTCGTTTGCCCAACGAAGATTTACGACGACTTATGTATCTACGTTCAGCATTCGAAATATAGAAATTAGCTTAGAAACGTTTGAATTTCAAAGATCCTATAAACTAGGTCTTTGCTCCAATATTCGTGTGCCATCAAAGTAATAAAAAAGTTCAAATATTTTTGTTTATTTTCTTTTATTGCTTTGATGAGTAGACGAGCTCACGGCCCACCTAGTGTTCAGTAGTTACCGGAGCCCATGTCTATCCACAACGTAAATGCCGACACCCACCTTGAGATATGAGTTCTAAGGTCTCAGTATAGTTACAACGGCTCCCACACCTTTCAAACCGAAACGCCAACATCTAATTTTGTTGATGTTTGAACTCGCTTGTATACCCCAACTATATAGTGGTGTTTAGGGCAATCATAAACATAACATCTTAATCCGTGTGTATGTCACTGAACTCCTCATAAAGAGCTGGACCGATTTGAATGATTTTTTTTGTATGCGCTTAGTTGGCGCCCTGGATGGTTTAAATTCACAAATCAGCCCGGCAGATGGCGTTGCAGTCGGTATCTATGTTATTTATCTATACTGCAACTAAACGGCTGGATCGACTTGAATGAATTTTTATGTATGCTGGACAACGTCTGTCAGGTCCGCTAGCCTTTAAATATAAAAATGAATTGCTGTTCGTTAGTCTCGCTAAAACTCGAGAACGGCTGGACCGATTTGGCTAATTTTGGTCTTAAATTATTTATGGAAGTTCAGTGAAGGTTTATAAGGTAAATAAATATGAAAATACTCGGAATTAAATAAAAATAACAATTTTGTTCTTTTCTTTGATGTGTTCCCCGTTGGACGGATTCCTTTTGTTTTAAGTTTATTTTATATAAAGTTTAGGTCTTTTATTTATCGATTGAGGCACTACGAAGTCTGCTGGGTCAGCTAGTTTTATATATAATTGTTTTATAGTGTAGCAACACATTAACATAAATGGCAACACTAATCGTTGAAGTTGTACAAAATTTCTGACGGACTTAGCATATGTTTTGTGTTGTGTACCAAGAGAAATAAAAGGCCTTCTTTCTAAATCATGTTGCATTAAAGTCAGCCTGCCAACCCAATCCAACCCAATACAAAGTGCAGTCCACTGCCTGAAACAGTGGTAGGTGATCATCCTTGTTCGTGCCTATCAGTACCTACTACCAGGTTTTATTTCTTTTTTCCTATCTAAGCTGATAGCCTTGAGATGCTATTTCAGCGTAACCTTAACTAGTAGGTGAGCTCACGGGGCTCAAACCTGACGACGTTGCTAACACGAACCCTAGCAAGAGCCGTGCTTCGCGGAATCTACCACCGGATCGGAAACGCGACCCACTGAGAAGTAGTGAGAAGATCCAGCGAGAAACCAGTGGGCACTACCAGGGGCACAGTCGAGCTGCTATTGTAAGTTTTTTTTTATTGCTAAGATGGGTGGCGCATTTACGTTGTAGATGTCTATGGGCTCCAGTAGCCACTTAACAGCAGGTGGGCTGTGAGCTTGTCCACCCATCAAAGCAACAAAAAAAATCTATGTCTCAAAATGGCTCAATATGTTGGTGACGTCTATGATTTCCTATGAGATCGATATATGAAAAAATAATAAAAAACGAGAATACATTCTGTGTCTTCATTAGAACATTAAAGATCGTGGTTTTGAGATTAAGTTTACCTAGACTACCTAAATACATATATCGCGTTTATGATTAGGTACCTAAATATTATAAATGATATTAAAAACAAAACTTACTATGTGTAAATAAACATGAGGATTTCTTAATAATTTGGGGAGATATACGACAAAGGGAAGATCTTCCACCGAGCGGGTAACATTTGCTCGGTAGACCGACGGTCCGCATCTTGTTGTTCGGAACTTGTATATATGCGCTTTATCTTGAAAATGTCGTAAGCGAGATTCAGGCATCTGTCAATTAATTATCTTGCGTTGTATGATGGCTACCCGCCACAATAATTTGAGAAAAAATTATGTTTGTATTTGACAAAAAAAAAAAATTGTCCCGAAATGTACTTGAAAGATACCCTAAAAATATATTTAACGTGGTACCTAGTTCAAACAAGTCAGTGCGGTGGTAAGGGCTTTTGGAAAGATTTATGGGCGGCACTGACTGGCCGTACGTACGGTGGCACTTAAAATAAATGCTAGCTATAAATTCATTAATTCGCCCGAATCCATTTGTGTTCGCACTCAAACAAAGAATCGGTCCTTTGAAAGTGAGGAAATTGTTACTTAAGGTAATTCTTAATATCTTATATAATGTGTTGCTGATGTGGCAATGTTATGATACCAAGTCTGGTAGCTCGTGATCTTATTGTTGTTACTAATGAAGAATAGATCAATGACGGGACGTCCTATCGATACTGCATTTTTTGGACGACTGGTTGGTTATATAAGTTAGGGCTTACAATATCGTTTGGAACCTCTGGGTCTGCGGAGGGACTTCGGTTCCCTCTGTATTTTGTACCGTATGTTCCATGCTCTGAGGAATTGTTTGAGATGATTCCCTCATCTCCTTTTTTATACAAGGGCAATAAAAAAAAATGCTCCGTATAACTATTTAGTTTAAGTGACATTTCGCAACTTTACAAGAGAACCATTTAAAGTTTAAAATGTTGAAAAAATATGATAAAAAACTAACTTTTTCAGCTATGTGCATTGAGTAAACATAATTGAAATCGAATTAAAAACATCGTATTGTTGATGCTAATACCTCATTTCCATTATTATTCTCTAATTAGTTTTACTCGGCATTTCATTAATGATTTAGATTGCTTATAAATTTTATTATCTCTTTGGTAAGTTCGATGTCACTTCTGCCAGGCATGCCGTGACGGCTAACTTCCTTTTCGATGCCTCCAATGAACACTACTCTAACTCCAAATTCGTAGATTTACAGGAGGAGCGTTTAAACTAAAAAAGTTGATAAAATCTTTATTATTGCAGATATATTTATGGTTTTTTTTGTGTAACTAGCTGATTTACTCTTGCTTCGAACCCCATCAATAATGATTAATTGTAGTACTTTTAACATAGTGAAGCGATATGCGTGAAAAATGAAAATTTCAAAATTTTGAGTTAGAGTAATGTTCATTGGAGGCATCGTTTCGTGTTAAATATATTTTTGCTGATAACCAAGTTCGTTTTGTTAAAATATCGGTAAGAAGCATAAGTACTATTTTGCTTATTCCTGCCTTCAAGAATAGAACTTGTAATATACCATTTAATTTCGTCTCTGTTTGTTTGCGATATCACTTACGTTATGAATTCTACATCTGTCCCGTGTAATAACTTAACACTTTGTAGGCTGTAACTTCGTCTCTTCATTAGAGGCAACCAAAAATTAGTCATTTAAGTTCTGTATCTGTTTGTATGTAAATTTTATTATTCATTTGTTTGTTATGAAACAAAAACTTTAATATGTTTTTAGTTTTATTCACGCTATTTCCCGGGCTTGTATCATGACAAAATATGCTTCTTTGGTTTAATTGTGTCTTTTAATTTTATTTTACGAACTTTATAAATTCATTGTTTTCGTGGTCACACCACCATGACGATGTATCCCCACAAGAATACTAGGGTCTCTAGACAAGGCAATGTTAATGCTCCACTCATCTTACTTACTGGTGGTAGGACCTCTTCTGAGTCCGCACGGGTAGGTACCACCGCCCTGCCTATTTCTGCCGTGAAGCAGTAATGCGTTTCGATTTAAAGAGTGGGGCAGCCGTTGTAACTATACTGAGACTTTAGATTAGACTTATATCTCAAGGTGGGTGGCGCATTTACGTTGTAGATGTCCATGGGCTCCAGTAACCTCTTAAAACCAGGTGGGCTGTAAGCTCGTCCTCCCATCTAAGCAATAAAAAAAAATTGAGCTTCTGTTGACTGTTGAAATTCAGCAGACGATACTGCCGACAGTTTAGTGACCCAAGCCAAAAAATAGGGATATGTCATTCAAGCAACATTTCATTGTTCACTTATCATTTGCTTTGGGCAGACTTTCTTTGTCATTGAGTTGAGTTAGATCGGCGGCCCGAGAGCTATGGGCCGCGAAAACACCTATTACCAACCGAACACTCCCATCCGTCACGGTGGTTGCATCATTTCATCTGAATAGACGTCGAACTGGACCGATTTCTTGTTCAGCGACTCGGAAATATTCAGTTAGGCTCGCACATCAATGCCTGTCGATGTGGTTTCTAGCAAACGTCATATGAGTCGTCTATTATCAAAGGTGGCAATCTGTGCATTTGGACAAAAAAATGTTATTGATATGTCAATACATTGATCATTGATTTGAATATAATCGTCTCCTTCAAAGAATACGGTTCAAAACCTGCATTAAATAAAGGTTAATAGTTAACCTGTTATTTATCTAAGATGTCGTTCCGAAGAGTTTTGTGACTGCCAATGGAATACAAAGTCAATAATTCGTTTTTCTAATTTACCAATAATTATCCAAAAGTCAGATTGCCGGCTTTGATAATAGTCGACTCATATGCCAGTTGTAAGCACAGTTCAGAGGCACGTTATTAAAAAAATACAACATAAGTTTTCGATTTCTTTCTGTAGTTTTCGCAAAAGAGAGAAGGAATTATGCAGAGTGCGAGAGCAGAGCCGATTTATTTATTTATTGCGTTGATAGGTGGACGAGCTCAAGACCCACCTGGTGTTATCGGAGCCTATAGACATCTACGACGTAAATGCCGCCACCCACCTTGATAAATGAGTTTTAGTCTCAGTTTTAACAGTACAACGGCTGCTCCACCCTTCAAACCGAAACGCATTACTGCATCACAGCACGAATAGCCAGAGTGGTGGTACCTACCCGTGCGGACTCATAAGAGGTCCTACCACCAGTAATAATATAGAAGATATTTGTTATAAGTCGGAATAGCGTAAAATTTGCATTTATTATGCATGTTCCGTGCGGCCACACGGATAGGTACCACAACCACGTCCAGCATTAAGCATTTGTTTTTTCGATCTGAAGGATAACCGTATTAAAATATTTTTTTTTTTTTTTTTTTTTTATTGCCCTTGTAGGCAGACGAGCACACGGCCCACCTGATGGTGAGTGGTTACCGTCGCCCATGGACTTCAGCAATGCCAGGGGCAGAGCCAAGCCGCTGCCTACCGCTTAATACTCTCCACAAGCCTCGTTTGAAGAAGGACATGTCATAGCGCTCGGGAAACACCGTGGAGGGGAGCTCATTCCATAGCCGGATGGTACGTGGCAAAAAAGACCTCTGGAAACGCACTGTGGATGACCGCAGTGGCTCCAGGTAGTATGGATGAACTCTACTCCGGTGGCGGGCGGTGCGATGGTAAAAACGAGATGCTGGTATCATCTCGAACAATTCCTCAGAGCACTCCCCATGGAACATACGGTACAAAATACAGAGGGAACCGAAGTCCCTCCGCAGACCCAGAGGTTCCAAACGATCCGTGAGACCGGGATTATCGACAATCCGAACGGCCCTCCTCTGTATGGAGTCAAAATCTTATAGCAGAGGCCATCAGTGTATGGGTGTGGGGGTCGTTAAACTCTTAATACCAGGAAGTACTGGGTATCTTGGTACCTTAGTACCAGGATGACAAATGACAACTGAAGATAATTTACTCACAAAGCTTCATAAGAGATCGTGGTGTCCATTCTAGAGATTAAATGGTTGTAATGTTTGAAATTATCAAATCTAGCTAACATTTAACATGAATAAAGTTCATTCTTTTTTTTATGATTGAAGGATTACTGGGGGCCCGGAGACCTTTCCAATTTCACCAGGAGAGGAAAGTTCATTCCTGACATTCATACTGTCTCCTTCGGTTGTCCGTGACCTTGAAATATATTTCGATGGACTGGACGGACTGCCTTATGGACTGACTTTTGAAAAACGGTAGGTACCTTATTAATTAAGTGTGCACAGAATTTTAGTTATTTTCCTTTTTTCTTCTTCTTTTTTTTAATCACCTTTGTAGGTAGACGAGCATACGGCCTACCTGATGGTGAGTGGTCACCGTCGCCAATGGACTTCAGCAATGCCAGGGGCAGAGCCAAGCCGCTGCCTACTGCAAATATTTTCGTTCGGATTTTCGTTCGTCGAAATACACGACTGTATTTAATTAATAAAAAAAAGGGTAATAGAATAGAAAATAGTCGATATTCCTACGCTTCTTCTCTATACGCATCATTGAGAGTCGATTTGTCGACGGTTCGCATTCTAAGGATCCGGCTCTAAAGCTCGCGCCCTATCAATTAACTATAATCATTGTCATATCGAAAACTTCTGAATAATTAACCGTATAAATTATCGTAAGTAATAAATAACGCCACGTCTACAGAACTGGTCAGGCTGACGGAGCATTTTATTTCGTTTCGAACGGTTTATAGAGTTAATAGTCTCGGCGGCAGATGTTACTTTGACGAAGATTAATGGGACACTATTTTTACTATTTACTTTACGGAAAGGGAGCTGCCACTGTAAAATACTGTTACTCCGGTAAGAGTAACGCCATCTATCGCCGAATAGTCGAACGAATATCGAAGGATCTAGAACGCTCGAGAAGTACAACGCCATTTATTGACAAATATCGGAAACTACTACTAGAGATGTGTAGACTATTCTCGATAATTCTAGGGATGAGGTATCGGCTATAAAAGCGCTGTAAGGATGGCATGCAGTCAGTCAGTAATCGGAACTACTCGAAGCGAACGGATCACCTGAAGCGAAGCGGAACAAGCGAATTGAAAGTTTTAAAGTGTTTGTTGAGTGTTTTAAAGTGTTTTTGAGTGTTTTAAGTGTTTTAAGTGTTCTAAGTGTTGAATACAGGTTATTTACTGGACACCGAAGATGAACTCACGGACTCTTAAATGTTGTAGCATGTGCTTGTGTAGTTGGAGCCTCGAGAACAAAACCTTCAGCAATATGAAAGCTGATAGGCATGGGTTGCCTTTATGAAACATAATCAAGTCTAACACTACACGTTGAATCTTCATATATGAGTCAGAATCATCATCAATCGACATCCTTGACACATTACAAAAGAAGCCTACAACGTAATCATTGTTCATGGCATTAACAATGTCAAAATTAAACTGCTACATGCTAAATGCTCGCAAACACACGTCAATTTATAAATTACTCTCAAATTCAACAAACAGCTCAAAAATCACTTCGAATCTCTCGCGCGAACCACATTGCTTTTCGATACGAAATATAAATTAAATTTTTTGTAAGAAAGGGGCAAGATTTTATTGTCACACTTTTTTTTATCTAAGATATATGATTGATTGTACTGCTTCAGAGGCGTCCGAAGCTGAATCACTATTTGCCACAAACAGAAAGTACTCGACCAAAAATACATCAAAATTCAGCATGTATTGTGTCTATGACTTGGCTAATCGCAATGACGCAGTCGTTATTTCATTGCCTATAATTTTAAATTAAGAAGTTTCACTAATTCAAATTAGCTAAGCTTCTTCAAAATAGGAATATAAAAAGGATAACATGACAGCTATGATTGCAAGAGAGATAACAAAACTGCTTGAATCAGACGCATGTAAAAATGTTGAATGCTTGTGAAGCAAAAGGGTGCGTCGTGTTAAAAAATATTTCAGAACGTGTTCCTTCCAAATAGATCCAGTTATTCTAACACTATTCTGTACCAATTTTTTTTGCCTACGATTCTACATTTATTTGATATGTCAAAGATTGTTACGGATCAGCTAAGCCAACATATTGCTTAGCCCCAATTTTTACAAATCTACCAGTGATCTTTTCACATATTTGTCAAATTTCCAATTTTTTGGGGATGCTTATTTAAAAATGTTGCCTCAACTAGATTCAGACAACCATCTCAATCGTCAAATATAGTCAAATTGGTCCAGTCATTTACAAATTATAGTTAGTAGCTTAATCGATTGAACCTAATTTCATTCACTACGAAGTTGTTTGTATAATACTTTTTTATATCTATCAGCACACACACTACCGATATATAAATTATTAACGACACTTATGTCTTAGTATATGTGTGTTTACTCATTTTCACCAAGGAACAGTTTTCTCTCAAAACATTTAATGGCAAACATTCTTCAACATATATACATATATGCTCTATACATTAGTACAGTAGATAAATATCGTGCTTAGTCAAACCGGTGCTCGGAAACGAGAGTCGTGTCTCGAGTGGCCACTTTTCTTGAAATTGGACAATCGAAGTCCTTAGCAAACATTTCGAGGATACCCAAAAAGGTATGTTCTTCTGCACATTGTTATATTGCAAGCTGTTTACATTCGAACCCTTATTATCAGAGAGAGATGAGCGTCTTGTAAAGATCATTAATATAGGGTATTAAAAAACTGCACCGAATCCTTAAATTGAAGGAAATATTACATTGCTTTGACTAACTAAAATTTTACAGTTTAATGTCTCCGTACTTAAACATTCTTTTTTTTTCTGCTTCCACGCTAGCCTGGTAGTCTAAGGGGCAATTCCAGCTACGGGCAGGCCGGTGAGTGCTTTATACTTTAAAGCTATTAATGCCTATGCCATTCATAAGACAATAAGCCGAAGTTTGAATCGTATTGGAAGGTAAACGATCTATCAAATATGCATGAATTTGTCAGCAAAAATAACTTTTCGTTGTCTAGCATAACCTGTCCATCCGGGAACAATTGGGCTAATCTCTTAATTGATTTTCATCTTAGATAAGCATTTCGGTGTTTCAAAGTCCAAAATGCAATGTAAACACATTTCAGTGTACCTTGACTTCGCGTTTCTTAAAGCATTACTACAATTCAAGTTACAACAGTAGTTAAACATTTCAAATTATAGTCAAGCCAAGTGCATGACGTCTTAACGTTAGTTTATCACGTACAATAACAAGTTAATAGCAAACTTTGTAGCTACAACACATAAAAGAGCACTGTTGATAGTTCGTCGAGTGTTTGCTAAGATCGAGCGCCGACTGTCCAATGGCACTTTAAGTACTTCAGATCCCGTCTTTAATATGGTACATTCAATAGTTTAGTGAAGTGACTACATCGCTATACAACTTCTTGCTAAAGAAATACTTAACAGGTGCTTACGACTTCTACGTTAAAGAAATAAAAAGCCCGCAAAATATGGATATGGATGGCAGGATTTAGAAAATGCGAACACACGCGGGTATGTACCCTGCCTGCCTCTATCGCGAATCATTTATGCCTTTGTCTGGTCTGATCTTAAGCTGAGTGGTGGAATTCGAACGATGTCTATGATGTGCCAGCGACTAATACTTACAAAATATATATTTTCTTGTATGTATATGTATGAACGCTTTGACATAGACACTTGTTAAAAGACCTCATGCTACTATTGACATTTCAATTATGTTATGTTTAAAATCTTTCCTATAGTGTTTTGAGCCACTTTACAGAATTTCCACCACAGCAAACAGATCCTCAAGATAATTAAATTTTCATTTTAGACTCACCAGTGATATTGAGCACGACCCTTTCTCCGTGAGTAGCCACGATCCTCCACTCGCAACGTTCTGGTGTTGTGGGCGCTGGCTCGGTTCCCCAGCCAGGCGAGTTGAACCACCCAGAGTTGCCCAATAATGTCCTGCCGCATTCTGTAGCAAAAGTTATTACTTGGGTTTATTCCCATTATTATGAAAACGGGTATTTGCGGATTGGAAAAAAGGTGGGTTCTTTATTAACTTTTCTTTGCGGTTCAATGCCAAAAATACCCTATTGTTAAAGGTGGACACATTTTACGTTACTGATCATTCCCGTTGTAGTCTTAATTGATACAACTTTCAATCCAGAACATATTAAAACATTCACGCTAGAGGTAGGCTGAATGGTAATTCTAAGTTGCGATCAATAATTGTGTTTGTTGTAATTTTTAGTAGTCAAAATAGTAATTAGCAACCTTTATTTGGAGTTTTACTTCAAACAGTGAAATTACTATAAAATAATTCAAGTCATATTGACCATAAAACCCTCCAGAACATGCATACTTACTGGCACATTTATATAATAGATTAGTCTGCGCTATGTCACTGGCGCTAAGTTTGATTCTCTGCCCGATCTCTGGTCGTTTCTTTCCGTGCACCTCCAACGGCAAGATAGTGTCCAAAAATGATCCTTTACTGAACGTGTTTCGTGCGTAATGCATTATTGAATCATAATCGTACGTTTGTCCTAGTGAATTTACTTCTTCAACTGTTAGCTTGTTGAAATTGTATTCTTGGCCTGCGAAGGAATATTTATTAAATTAGCGGTAATCGATTGGATGATGTTTTTTTGTTGCGTAGGCGGATGTTTTAGCCCAGGTGATTTTTAAATGTCTACTGAAGCCCCTTAAGACAGGAATTCACAGTCTGAAACGGCTGTGTCTTCAAATCCAAACGAATGATTGTTTCGACGGCTCAATGACTGGCGGGATTGGTTCTTTACCTAAACCCTGGTAGCCCCAAGGACTATGCAAACTACGTACGGACGGCAAAGTGAGCTCACAGATTCAATCTGAGAGAATTTGCTAACACTAGCCGAAGCAAGAGTGGAGCTGGAGAGTGGAGGCTACATCTACGTCCGGATCGGACTTACGACCCACTGAGAAAATCCGACAAGAAAATTAGTGGGTTGTGTCTATGCGCTAGGATGCACGTTTAACTCTTTGTCGTAATCGACGAATTCGTTGAGAGCTGTGACCAGTGCTTGAAGGGCCTAAAACCACTGAGAGTGGATCCGGGGGATCCTACAAGACATGTTTAGGGCAACGACGGCTTTGCTTGGCCCCATCGCCTTATTTGGATATGTAGTTAGAGGCGGCAAGAAGGTTGTCGTGACGCTTTTTCGAATAATGGCAGGTATGACCGGTACCTATGGCTGATATGACCCGTGCGATCATACCAGCAGTAAATGCTGGTTGACCTTTTTTTATTTTATTGCTTAGATAGGTGGACGAGTTCACAGTCCAACTAGTGTTAAGTGGTTAAGTACAATTGAAGTACGCTGATAACATTCAGAGAAGGTTGCTTCTGATTATTCACTGAATCTTTTAGTCGCCATTTACGACACGCACGGGTAAAAATCCAACTATCCGCATAGTTAAAACCCTGCATTACCAAGAAAGTCAATAGCCATAAGAATTCAATTCTCTTCTTAAACAACTTTACATCAAATCGACTCGAACATACCTACCTACTTATTTAAGAGATTTCATTTGGTAAATTCTGTGTATAAATCTACAGTAACATTTATGAAATTAAATTGAAACTCGACGAATAATTATTAATAATTGGAATTGAGTTGAAGACTTTAAAGTTACGAATCTTGTGTAAGTCCCGAGTCAGTGGGCTTCGCGAGCGAACAGCTGTTGCTGTCGTAAACGGTATTTCGATTGAATTCTCAGTTAATTAATAGACACTTTTGTATTGGTGGATGGGAAAAGTTATGACCCTTTTTTATTGCTTAGATGAGTGAGTTTAACTCTGCCATTGCCGGTCCCAAGCCCGGATGAGAAAAGAGGAGGGTTGAGTAGAGCTGGACATTCCTACCGTAAAACGTCAACGCCGAGCACTGGGCGGCGGGAAATAATCCAGCCCCCGGATACAACTAGAAACCCGGAGCGGGACCAGTTTGCCGTGAAGGACTAAATCCCTTAGAAATACTGATGTGGAAGGACGTGGGAACCCACCACAATTACATCCCAAGAGAGTCATGGACAGAGAAACATTTAAACTGTTTCAAGGCCATGACCACGACCCTCAGTAATGAGGAAACCGACGCAAGGAGGAGGAGATGAGTGGACGAACTCACAGCCCACCTGGTGTTACTGGCGGTACTGCGGTAAGCGGTTACTGGAGCCCATAGACATCTATAACGTAAATGCGCCACCCATATGGAGATAAATTCTAAGGTCTCAGTAAAGTTACAACGGCTGCCCCACCCTTCAAACCGAAATGCATTACTGCTTCACGACAGAAGTAGGCGGGGTGGTACCTACCCGTGCGGACTCACAAGAGGTCCTACCACCAGTAATTACGAAAATTATAATTTTGCGGGTTTGATTTTTATTACACGATGTTATTCCTTCACCGTGGAAGTCAATCGTGAGCATTTGTTAAGTATGTATTTCATTAGAAAAATTGGTACCCGCCTGGGATTCGAACACCGGTGCATCGCTTCAACACGAATGCACCGGACGTCTTATCCTTTAGGCCACGACAAATTCTAACCAAGTGACGCCAAGTAATCCTCGGATGTCATGATGTCGAAGCCTCAATTGCAATCTACAAAACGATTATCCTTTAATTAGTCAGTTTTTTTCCGAAACTATTCGGTGGTAGCCTTAGGGGTTTTTCCAGCTACACGCGGACGGATAAGTGAGCTCACGGCCTCAACCTGAAAGAATTTGCTAACACTAGCCCTTCTTACTGGTGGTAGGATCTCTTGTGAGTCCGCGCGGGTAGGTGCCACTGCCCTGCCTATTTCTGCCGTGAAGCAGTAATGCGTTTCGGTTTGCAGGGTGGGACAGCCGTTGTAGCTATTCTGAGATCTTATAACTCATATCTCATGGTGGGTGGCGGCATTTACATTGTAGATGTATATGGGCTCCAGTGACCACTTAACATCAGGTGGGCTGTGAGCTCGTCCACCCATCTAAGCAATAAAAATAAAAAAATAGCAAGAGGAGTTCTTCGCAGAATCTACCACTGTATCGGAACCGTGACCCACTGAGAAGATCCGACGAGAATATCAATGGACTTTGTCTATGAAGACAATCAGTAGGTAGTAGCTACTCGTATTGCTATATAATACGCCTTACTGCCAATAAGTTTGTAGCTAGTATAGGCAGCAAAAACACTTTTACATTGCACATTATATTTTTTACCAACTTAAGCTCTAACATGGTATATTAAGATAATGCAGCAATAAACGCACCAGATAGAGGGTAGATAGTAAAAATTCCATTCATAATCGGCAATCTACCCGCGGTCTTGGCGTTTTTTTTTTATTGCCCTTGTAGGCAGGCAGAGCACACGGCCCACACGGTGAGTGGTTACCGTCGCCCATGGACTTCAGCAATGCCAGGGGCAGAGCCAAGCCGCTGCCTACCGCAAAAGTACGTACCTAAGTTTGTGAGCACAGTTACGCGAATAGGCAAGAATCGTGATAAGAATCTGGTAAATAACAATATTTATATTAAAAGTTAATTCGATACGAACAAAAATAACTCAATAACTTTCATTGTTCAAAAACTGAAATTTAAACACGTTTATTCTAAGCTTACAACGTCAACTACGGAAACTTTGAGCGGTATTCAGAAGCTTCGCTATTTTCAATTACGAACAAGCCAACTTAAGCTTTAACCGCTAGAAAATCAAGTGAAATTTCCCTTGTTAAGTTTTACATTTAGAACGGAACATGTCTGAAGTATTTCTCCTTGGTATTTTAACTATCTGCGCTCTCTAAAACAATGACCTGATTTATTAGTTTAACAAATTCCTTTCAATATTGTCATTTAATTTTGCGATATTAGTTTTAGGCGGAGCTTTAATACTGTCATCGTGGAGACGAGCATATTGAACAAGCATACGTCACGCCTGATATTATAAACGTTTGTTTTGTATTAAAATTGTGTTATTATTTTGACTAGAGGTCCCGCAGTAGTCGAAATTCGACTATAATTAATTGGAATTGTAAGTTTGTACACTATTATGATTGTATTTTATACTTCTATAATCACAAATTTCGCCAAGACTACACTATAAAAAATATTAACAAAGACAATCATTGTTTAATTTATTCTCAATTTCACAACAGACGCCAACAACAAAAGTTTGACAATAAATAGTATGCATGCGTGTGTGCGTCAAATACATGGTATGTAGTGTGTGTAATGTTTTCTTTATTGATTTAATGTATCTTTTATGCATTATGTTAAAAATATATTAGCATTGTGCATTTCTTCTCTATATTCTCTATAAGTGTGGGAAATTTCATACTCCTCCGTCCGCGAAATTTTCGTAAAAAGGGATACAAAGTTTTTGCTTCACGTATTATATTATTATTATTTTGATATCTGAACGATAAGCTTCCGAAATGTTTGGTCCTGGCATTGCTGACAAAAATGACGGTGACCACTCGCCATTAAATGAGCTGTAGGCTCGTCTGTCTAAACCGAAATAAAAAATTACAAAAATACCCACTTAAATTTTCCTTCTATTTGTTGAATCGTATTGAAATTGAAATCCTCGTGGCCTGAAAGATAAGACGCCCGGTGTAAATCCAGCGATGCGATCATGCCATTGTTCGAATCCCGCAGGCAGATACCAAATTTACAAATAAATCGCTCGCTTAACTAATTCATTCGTTCAAAAGTGACTTGCACAATGAAAGAATAAAACTACGTGTAACAAAATCAAGAAAATGTGTTACCTACTATGTGTCTGAATATGTATTACTACGATTACCACACTATTTCTGACGAGAAGCCGTGATGCGTGCAATGGAAACTGTCCTTGCCCCTCAATGTAGTTGATGGCATTCGCACTGTAATGTCTATGAGCACTTGGAACCACTTACCGTCAGGTGGGACGCGAGTTCGTTCACCCGTCCATCCAACAAAGATAAACAAGAATAAAATTTAATAATACTGTGTATTACAGATGACACCGAAATCGGTGAAGTCTGCCTAACAATGCTTTAACACGCCAAGTTTCGACTAACTAAATACACGAGAACGCTATCAAATTACGGATTTAGGACAAACGTCCAGATTACGTAATCGGGTAATGACCGTAACATTTAACCGGATAATTCCGTGATAGGCCCGGTGATAACGCTATAGTCCTCATTATTATTGTGCGAATTTTCTCACGAGATTGAGGTGTCGCATTTACGTTGTAGATGTCTATGGGCTCCAGTAACCATTTAACACCAGGTGGGTTGTGAGCTCGTCCACTCATAGAAGCAATAATAATAATAATAATAATGTTTTTATTTCAAGTATCCATGACTCATATAAATTGTTAATAAGACTTAGACCTATGTTAGTAGTTATATTTACATCACAATGAATTACTGTGGTAACATCCCATGGGAGATGGCACCACAGCGACCCATGTATATACAGTCCAGCCTGCTTGCGATCATGCTCAGGATACTGTTGGAGCTATAATAAAATTAAAAAAGAAGACTGCGCCGAAGGATATCGGAATCAAAATCCTTACGCTTACTGGTGTTTTTCTATTAATTTCAGTTCAGTTTTTTCATGGACCACGCCGTGAATCTTGATCACACAGAAGCAGTGGACATATCCCGCAAATACCCAACAAACTCCGAACATTGGCGCGTCTAGCCATATTTCGCGAATCATCATAATACCGAACGCATAAAAATCTTTGGTCATGCATAAAATAGTTTGAAGATATTTCGCAATCGTAAGGGCTCCTTTACAATGTTATGTAAATAAACAGGAAGAGCGTCGCTTTTCCGTGTTGCGTGGCGAGATTATGCGTCAGACGTCACGGGTGACACGACGGCTGCGACTGCTGTGTGACATTGACACCGAAGTCTGATATTTGTTGTATAGTTTGAATAAAGTATGAAGACCTTGCCACAACGTTTACCAACGAGCTGTTGACGGTCGCAAGAATCAGTTGAGTACGAGTACTATCTACACTATCGCGATCCTAGATAGAAACCTATATCTAGCGGTATGTCTGCGACTGATGGTAATGATATGATAACTGGCAAATTCCGGCCGAGCGTTGGATACGAGTAGAGTAAAACCGGAAAGGAAATTTAAATATCGGTGAAAAACATCTAAGTCATCCGTGAGTGACCACGATGAGCATTTCAAACTTCGTAAACAATAAAGTGAAAATAATTAACTGTAATAAAATTTTACCTTAAAAATAGTTTTAATAAACAAAAATAGGGTCATTTTTAAGGAGCTTTGATTTTAAATCTGTCAGTTCTGAGACTAGTTCACTTTTAATATTCCTCGTCGCTTACGACGAAGGTCTCGACGAGTGAATTAACCCACAGACACAGCCCACTGAGTTTCTCAACGAAACTTCTCAGTGGGTCGCGTTTTCGATCCGGTGGTAGATTCTGCGAAGCATTGCTCTTGTTAGGGCCAGTGTTAGCATCGCTCCGGTTTGAGCCCCGTGAGCTCACCTACACGTTAGGGCGAAGCTGATATAGCCTCTATGGCTATCAGCATGGGTAGGAAAAAAAAAGAAAAAATTTCAATGTTCACGGATTTGTCGTGCATTGAAACTACACGCTACGGTGTAACATCACAGCTGTGAAGATTTCTTAGGACATTTCAAATGGATTCGGGTCAAGTACGTCGGGCGTGTGCGAGTAAGTCATTGTACGTGCGCTATTGCCACGCATTTCGTTCTGAGTGCCCTTATTCGAGTGTTTTGATCCTTTAAATTTTGATATGTAGCAATACAGACACAATTAAAACTAATTTTAGGGTGGATTATCGCATCCATTATCGTCATTATATTATTTCCGAACATTTTGCATAATTATTCGGTGTTCACGGACGATTAGTGTTATTTATCGCAATGCGAATGTTGTTAACTACCCTCTATTTTCAAAATAAACACATTACTGTAATATTGTTGTTATATCATGACTTTTTCTTTAAGCATCATTGGAATGTTAAGAATATAAGATGGTTTTTTTTATCGTTATTCTCATAATGTTGCCGTTATTTTTATTATCGACACTAATATTGGGGATTCAAAATTTAATATCATTTTTATAGGACCTCTTGTGAGGTACCACCGCCCTGCCTACTTCTGCCGTAAAGCAGTAATGCGTTTCGGTTTGAAGGGTGGGGCAGCCGGTGTACTGAACTTATATCCAGGTGGGTGGCGCATTTACTTTGTAGATGTCTATAGGCTCCAATAACCACTTAACACCAGGTGGGCTGTGAGCTCGTCCACCCATCTAAGCAATAAAAAAAAAATACCCGAAATGCGGCTACACATAGTTCTAGCCGGCTAAAACTAGGTGTAGCCGCACTTCGGTGTTTAAACCTAGGTGTAGCCGATTTCATTTTATTAAAACTAGGTATAGCCTTCTTGATGCTACAACCAGATTTAGCCAATCTTAGGTATAAACTCACCGAGCATGATGTTGTCCCGTATGATCTGCACGTGGTTATCCCTGTCGGGCCTCGTATGCTCGTGCCAGAAGCCGACAACGTGGCCCAGCTCGTGAACCACGATGCCGAATTTGTCGCAGTTCTTCCCAATTGATATAGCCTGGGCGCCTGCGCCCCTTTTGCCGACGAATGAGCAGCAGCTACGAAGCAGTGGTTTGTAGATTCAGGTAAATAAAGGTCAGACTGATTTCACTCTTTCATGATTATTTAAAGGTTGTTTTCAAGTTGATATTCTCGTTTTAATGACACACTCGCGTCGCAGATTTTAAAGTGATTTTTTAATACGCTTTTATTAGCTTCAGACGTATTCTCGTAATTTGGTATACTAGTTAAGGTACGATGACAAATGAATATTTTAAAAAAATTTGAAAAAATTGAAATTCAACTAAAAAATGAAAAATAAAGAATAGTTTAAAATAACTAACAAAATACGCTTTTATAGAAAGCTTTTACAGGTGCTTTTCAGGATATTATTATATAAAAATAACCCTTCTACTCATATCTGTTCATAAAATATTTATAGCTACTGATACCATGGTCCCCACGCTTTTTTTACAATAAAATCATTTTTTCTTACACTACTTTCAATTCAAATTTATTAAAATTTATTTTCTATTTTTTAGTTGGATTTTCTATAAAAGTGTATTTTGTTAAGTTTTTTTTTAAACTATTATTTATTTTCATTAAATCCTCGCGAATAACAAATCACTTTTCACTTACTAACCGAAATAAGTACATTGTTATTTTTTTATAAATTTGAATAATTTCTGGCGGCTTGACGTATTTTAGAGGCGAACGAGAAAGTACCTTAAGTACGTGTGCAGATTTTCAAGTTGGTCGGACGTTTTGAATTTAGTGAAAATTACTTTGAAAGATTCCGCAACGGAAACAAATGAAAGC
Organism: Bombyx mori; assembly: GCF_030269925.1. Lineage (NCBI taxonomy): Eukaryota > Metazoa > Arthropoda > Insecta > Lepidoptera > Bombycidae > Bombyx > Bombyx mori. The sequence continues at coordinate 13,869,599 of NC_085115.1, read as the reverse complement.
GTGTTAAATAGTATATTTCCTAAGACGTAATCGAAACTAAAGACAGATGACGGGCGTTTCCCACATCATACAAGGCCGTTATACCCACGCATCATCACATTACGAACATCATCATTTAAAAAAAAACGTGTGGCTTTCGGGGACTGCCGCAATAAAGCTTTTGCATAGCATTTTTTATCAACTTATGCAATTATAATTAGACAACAATAATTTAATATAGCGTGGTCTTAGTTTATTATTTATAAACATTAACAAAAGCAAACCATTTACTGTCTCCTTCACTAAAACTAGTGCGAGAGAGAGATGGGCAGACTTTTCATGATGCACATGTAGTGCGACGTCACGCCGCGTGCTTATTCACAAATACTACAAAAGCGCAACGTGTTGAATGTGTTAGGTTTTATTTTCGTTACGGAATTTCTTGATTCGGTCGCCGCACTTAAAGCCCGCGATAAAAGCTATGCAATAGCTTAAAAATATACTACTCAATTTTCTTATGCGTTTTTATTGTTATACTTTCACTTTACACTACAGAATTGAATAATTTTCCTAGAGTTTTCCATTCTAGTCTGAGATGACATAACAAGTATGACTACAACGTGGTCTTATTTTCGCAACGTTACGTAAGTTTGTCAGTGTATTATAATTATCATTTACTTTTACTGTTTTGTATTAAATGAGCATGCTTGTTACTAATATCGTAATAATATCCATACCTCACGCTGCTATGCGAATACCAAAAAAATGTAATAAGATTGAGATTTAAACTCTAATCGCAACCCGCTAAATTCCACTTCAGATATAGTTATTCTACTCACCCACAAGGCCGTTCCGTGAACACAATGTAATCCTTATGCACTTCTGGATCCCTTTCGACAAATTTGACGCAAGTAAAATTCTCCCAATGCCTCATAGCTTGCTTGAATAATGACTTGTGGGCGCCACTGAAGTTTCCATCTATCTCGTAAGGAATGACACCGTTGTCCCAGATACGTTCCTTACGGTTTGTGGCGGCCCGGATCGTGCGGTGTCGCTTTTTAGGCTGTCACGATAACACTCTCATTATTATCCGGGTTAGTGTAACGGGGAATGAATGGACAATGAAATTCTGTGGGAATTGTTTTTGTACAGTGATTGACGAAATTGAGGGGTCGACGAATTAGGGTTTTTCTTTTTTTGCTAAACTTTAATGAAGTGTGCGTGAATGAAATGCTTTAGAATCGATTTAATGTTATAGAGTTTTATGATATTCAACCTATTACAATGACATGCCTTTTGACCTCGCACGGATAGGTATGGCCTCTTTGCTTAATTACTTTTGTCGCGAACGTTTCAATTTGAAAGGAGGGACGATTGTGTACAACAGTAACTAATACGAGTACAACACGATTGAAATCATACATTTCACATCAAATTTTAAACCCAAAAATCTCTCATAATCACCCTGAACACCCTTAAACACAAAATTAATAGAAAAATAAACGCTCAGAGTAAATTAGAGTAAATTGTGATGGCAGACAATTCCCAAAAGCGTGCCCACGAAACGCAAATCCGCATCGTCCAAGGCCACAGATAATTGGAGCTAAAGATCCCCTAGATAAAATTCAACGTAAGTAGGTTAATTCGCGTAATTGGCCAAGTGCAAAGACCCTGGCTCCAGCCCGGTATTATTATGCAGATTAGTATTAAGAGACGACTACGCTGACGCAGAACAATTAAACGGTCGGACTGCAGTAATGCTAATCGATGTTATTTAGTGACAGTATCGCTGGATTTGAATTAATTTTTGCGAGGTTTGAATATTGTGCTGGTATTATTTTGCAGTATTGCAGAATATGCTTAAAGGTTATCTACATTTGAGTGTTTATTATAAAATTGATCAGCTTAATTTAAGTAACGTTTATCTACCACTATCGCTAAAGGGAAAATGGTCGGGTCTCATCAAAAAAGATTACTGATGAAGATGTTAGCCAAGGGTTAAGAATTAATGCTCAGAGACAAAAAATACTGGAAGGTATACCGTATGTCTCCTGTTTAAAAATAGCTGAGCATTTTAGCAGAGAATAGTAATACCAGTGGAAGAGTACCTAAATGATAATATTATTAGTCACTTATTATGAATATGCATACTATTGCTCTTTCTTTTTCGTTGCATTAGAGTAAATTTCCAAGAAATTCAGAGTGATGGGATGCTTTTTTTTTGTAGAACGTAAATCAGGCCATATTTAATTTGAGTATTAACAGCATTTTGGCTTTTGCCGATTTCATTACGAAATTAAATGGGTTTGATATTAAATAAAATTTGGCAGACTAAATAATAATAATAATAATTATAATGGTGGTTGGTTCGAAGTAAGTATCAGTTGAATGGAATATTTAAAATGTATTCAACTGATAATTATTTTTAATAAATGTATCTTTTTTGATTGGTTTTGTTAATTTTAAGTATGTTTCAATGATACTATGTACACATATGTTGTTGTCTGATATAAAATAAATCAATCAATCATTCATTCATTCATTCATTCATTCATTCATTCATTCATTCATTCATTATTGATGTTAGTATAATCACCCCGGTGGAATTGTACTGGTTACTTTCGGCCATCATTAAATCTTCTTCGGTGTCCCGAAAGACCATGTCTTTAAACGGATCGAATTCCGTTAGATTTTTCGGCGGCGGTTTCACTTCGAACTTATCTTCAAATTCGTGTTCCGGTACTTCGAGTTTCCTTTCCGAGCTCCTGTACTCTTTGCTGCCGCTGTGCCTCTTGTGGTGACGAAAAAACTTCTTTCTCGCGAAATGGTCGTCTAAGGAGCGTCCTTCGCTTAGTGAATTCGGTGAAATCCTTTCGCCCGAACTTATGTTTCTTAGTCTGTGAAGAAAAAAATAGACTAAAGCGAATACGAAGTGTTAAATGAAAATAAAAGAAAAACTGTTAACGGTACTATTGGTTGGGTAGGCAGTTAGTTGCTCTGTTTGTATCTCAGTTCACCGGTGTACATTCATAGTCCAAGTGAAATCAAAGGACTGTTACGTACGTAATTGTTTTTTAAATTATAACATTTAGAGTCAAAAGAAAAGTGATCCATGAAGGAAATTATGGCTAAAATGTGACAGTAAATTTTATTTAAATAGTTGTTATATTTACATTGTTTTTTTCTTTTCTTTGTTGTTTTTAATAACTCTCTGATTAAAATAAGAAAATCCTACTAGCACTTCCTGTATAAATAATTATAAAGCAATTAAATTATTGTAAAGATTTCCTGTTCTAATAATATTATTTATATTTATAAGATTCCAAACATGTTTATTTTTGTTTCCATTATTTCCCATTCTTTATTTAGCACCTAAGCCGGCTTATATTTTTCCGCAACCATTTCTAATAATTCATAATCTTCTTATAAAAATTATATTATATTTCATGCCTCTCGCTTATTTTCATTTTATTTTTATTCAATATAATATAATATAAACAATAAATTTCCATGGTGGAAACATATTTTGAACTCACTCATAATTATTGTATTTTATTATTATTCTGATCGGCCTATCACAGGAGAGATTTATTTAAGAAATAAGGAGTATTTATGTGGTTATTTATCTATAAGTTATCGATTGTTATATTTTAAATACAGCATAACAAATTTTTATGAGGCCAGGTAGGCGGCTACCGCTATGTTTAATTGTGATAGATGGCACATCGCTAATAGCGACGAATTACATTAAGGCTAAGTTCATAATATTATTATTATGATCGCGCGGTACGGCGCGTCACCGCGTGATGGAACCGTTCACATGATAGAATATGTACACGCGAGAGTCTGGCTTTTTTTTTTATTGCCCTTGTAAACTTGAACTACCTAATTTAATGTCAGTTGTATCTTTTGATTTTTTATGTGATTGGGTTGAAAACTATTTAAAATCGATAGAGACGATATCGTCTTCGTTTGGTACTCATTTTTCTTTGATCTATGCTTCTGTCCGTCTCAAGCCGCGCGGATCAGCTGAACAGGTAGATACAGTTTTGCAGAACCTGTACCGCGCGGTACAAGAAATCGCGCGCTGGCCGCAGCGCACCGAGCGGTACCGCGCGGCAGCGCGCGATTATGCGAACAATAAACACTGCTTAGATTGATCTTGTACCGCGCGGTCATGTGAACTTAGCCTAAGACATTAGGAAGATTTTAAAAACGCTTTGAGGGTACGTAATTTAAATATTATTAGTAAATAAAACACGAAATGGAAAGTAAAAAGTTTTTATAAACCGCTTTATTTAATCCTACATCATCCACTATCGACTTATACGAATAACGAATTACAAATAAATTAAAAATTGCGTGTCAGTTCGGATGCGCGGCTGGAGTACAATATATTAACTCTTCGAATGCCATTGTCATTAAATATGTAAATGAAGTAAGCATCGCTTCTTTTAAACTACTGAAAACATATTTATACAATTTTATTCATATTTATTTACATTGAAAATGAATTGAAAAGTTATTTAATTCTGTTAGTTTTCATCTTGGTGTTTCTAATTAACAACAGTTTTATACATGTTTTAATTTTAAAATCCTAAAAATAGTAGCATGTACAAAAAGAAAACTCTGGCTATAACGAATACTAGTATCATGAAATACGAGTAGACCTGGGTTCCGTATCATTTAATGCCACACGAATTTAATTACATTTAATCATATGTATGTTTGAAGTCGTCGTGGCCTAAAGGATAAGACGTCCGGTGCATTCGTGTGTAGCGATGCACCGGTGTTCGAATCCCGCAGGCGGGTACCAATTTTTCTAATGAAATACGTACTCAACAAATGTTCACGATTGACTTGCACGGTGAAGGAATAACATCGTGTATTAAAAACCAAACGCGCAAAATTGTAATTTGCGTTATCACTGGTGGTAGGACCTCTTGTGAGTATGCACGGAGAGGTACCACCACCACGCCTATTTCCGGCGTGAAGCAGTGATGCGTTTCGGTTTGAAGGGGCAGCCGTTGTAACTGTACTTGAGACCTTAGAACTTATATCTCAACAACAACACCAGGTAGGCTGTGAGCTCGTCCATCCATCTTAGCAATAAATAAAAAAAAATGAAATTGCAAACGTAACATTTACACTCATTGAAAACATCAAAGGCTCGAATCCTTACATCGTCAACGAAAAGACCGGTGCTTGAAGCAAGCGGTTCGGTCGCTGCAATTAAAGGATAACGAGCCTTATTCACAGGACGAAAAGATCCTTTGGCATGTGAATGAGAGCGGAATTAAAACGCCGTGGAAATTATTCGAATACGTATTTTTATTTTTATTTAAAAACGAAGGAATTGGATGTCGTCGTGTCGTATAGTCATATCGTATCAAATCTCATATTGACTCATATATATATATATATATATATGTGCTTAAATTGTATATTTAGCGACTGATGAAAATTACGTAACAGTCACTATGAAACAAACAAACTATGAAAAAATGATATTGCAGTCTCAAATCTGTTTTGTTAAAGCGTCTGTACAGCCACGCAAACCGTAAAATGGGATTCCTTCACGTCAGAAATGGGCAGGACGGCTCACGATACACAGATTTTTTTTTTCATTGCATAGATGAGTGGACGAGCTCACAGCCCACCTAGTGTTGAGTGGTTATCGGAACCCATAGACATTTATAACGTAAATGCCGCCACCCATCTTGAGATATAAGTTCTGAGGTCTCAGTATAGTTACAACGACTGCCCCACCCTTCAACCGAAACGCATTACTGCTTCACGGCAGAAATAGGCAGGGTGATGGTACCTACCCGTGCGCACTCACAACAGGTCCTACCACTAGTAATGAAGCAAATTATAATTTTGCGGATTTAATTTTTATTATACGATGTTATTTAATTAGGCTTGCGTTGCCGGCGGCTCGAATTAAGAAAACAAGCAACTCTTTTAGGGGGCTGGGTGTACAACTTTTCAACAAGATCCCACAAAACGTTCAATTACTACCTGTTCATAGATTTAAGAAAACTGTCAAGGAACGTTTGTGCAACAAGGCATATTATAAAGTTAAGGATTGTTTACTAGATGGCACTACGTGGGAATGAGGCGCTCGGTCCTGGCCTTTTCATTTTTCATAATTTTTTTAATTTTTTTTAATTGTATTTTTTGACTTGTTTTTTCGTTTATTGTAAATATATTTACTCATTTAAAAAAAAATTTAGGAAATACAAACAAAAAAAAAAGCCCACTGAGTTTGTTTCGCCAGTTCTTCTCAGGACTGTGCCTTTTTTTGGAACCGGTGGTAGAGTTAACATGGTTATTTATATTTTGACATTCAACAAGTGTGTTATACTGACATCTAAGTTGAAATAAATGATTTTGAATTTGAATTTGAATATTCCTTCACCGTGGAAGTCAATCGTGAACATTTAATTTTGAAAAATTGGTACCGCATCGTTAGATACAAATGCACCGGACGTCTTATCCTTTAGGCAACGACGACTTTTAAGCTCGTATATGAAGTGATCAAAAGAAGCAGAATAAGAGATGTATTTCTGAGCTGCCCCAAGCGAGATTTATTTCATCAGACAACTATTAGTGAGTCGCGCCCATTACAAAACCAATACATAGGCAGGTTCCCAAAACTTTGAACACTCATGAAATATTAACGGTAAAATCTTCTACGAGTTTCTCGCTGCCTGAGAATTTTGCAATATTAATGACGCTTTTAGCGCAATGTCCCCTGGTTAAGAAGTTAAACCAACTAAAATTATCCTATATATTATAAATTTTGATAGTAACTTGACGTTTAATAATAGTTTTGCCATGTCTTCTTTTTCACAAGCCAATAACGCTTCTGGAGCTTAGTATGGTCTGGAGTATGGTACCATAGTTTTTAATTTAATGGTTAATTGTACACTTGAAGGCATCTTCAAATTTGTACCTTAATTTGTGGTCTATAAGGTCTTTATAAATCATTTCGTATGGCCTTAAATTTTTAAGTTGGCCATATGAGCAAAGATGTTAATATCTATATGACCACCGCGAGCTGTGGTTCCTGTTTACTTCATCAGCTGTAGGAATATTATCACTTCATTTTCATACTTATATCGTCCCATACATAAATCATGTCCCAAATAGTCTCGCAGTTCCATCCCCACGTTCCAATTTGAAATATAGAAATAATGTCATTACAATGCAACAGAGAATTTGAATTCATATCTAAAGCTGAGCAGGGGCACAGTTCTTGTGGTATGAGTTCCAATAACTCATGCATCATGAAATTTCGATGCATTACGTAGTCTAGGCTCTTGCTAATGGAAGGAGAAGTTACTGGTCACAATTATCTTTTTCGACCATCAATTGGCAAGCACGGAGGATTCTATATAAGCCAGCGATGTAATCCATAAGTGATATTTAAAAGGAGTTGAGTAGGTTTTTCATTCAGACACGTTGGAAAAAAATATCAGTACAAAAAAAGAAAAGACGAAAGAAAGAAATTACAGAAAGACGAAAAGAAAGAAATTACAGAAAATAAGACTGTAAGTTATAATATTTTAGATACCTTCTTCGATTGCCGTGTCTGCGTCTTCTTCGATTCCTTCTTCCTGGATTCTCGAGAGTCAAATTTTGCAAGCTTTCTGTGGGTTTCAATAAATCAATATTCTTAACTTTTAATTCCCGTTCAGTTTTATTGATTTCCTTTTCGTCGTCTTGGTCGCTGTTCGATAAAAAACCATTTGTGGGAGCAGGAGCCATCGTCACGTTCTCTGGTATGTCTTTGAACTGTATATTGTTTGAATCTCCTGTTATTTCTCGGCTGTTGCTCTGGATTTTATTTGTCTTTTCGTCCTGTTTCCTTGAGGCATTTGATATTTGAATAAAAGGATACAGTTCGTCCAAATTGAGGATGTTGTCAGTAGATATGTTTACAACCAGTACGCCGTCTTGCTCTAGGCTCTCAGATTCGGAAATGTTCTCTACGCTGGACCTGTTTGCAATGTGCACATCGGATTTGGTTTCGTTAAATTCTGTACTGTTATCTAGGATTTCTTCTGGAAGTAGCTTGCCGTTTTTGAGCACAAGCGACTTGTCTACTCCTTCTGGTAGTGACTGCAATGAAAATATACAAAATTAACAAATACACAATTTCATCAAGAGTTTTACAGGCACATAACACATTTTATGTCTCTGGAAATTTCTAGAATATTATCTTTTCAGTGGTGTTAAGGCGTATTCGCCCCGAACAGGTAACACGATAGTGCCTGTTTTTGCTACAAAAAAGTCACGGGTTTCGTAAATCACTTAGCACCGAGTGTGACCCATGAGGTCGTTACCGTTCTTCTACAAAAGAAGAAAATGGAGAAGACGAAAAAAGACATACAGCTGATCTGTTATCTTTATCAAACAACGAACTCAGTATATTCAAGTCTACTTCTTAACTATATGAAAAAAATATATATAACTTTCCAAATCTAATTGCTTACCTCACTCATAAGTGCCGCGTCATTGTAACCCTTCTTGTCTTGAGATAGTTGGACGGGCTGTTTTGTCCTTTTCCTTAATATATCCGGAAGACCTTCCTCCTCGACCTGTAGACCTTCGAGCAGAACCTCCTTCTTCAGTCGTTCAACTTCTTCTTGGAAGGACTTGTCGATCTTGACCGGAGGGCTAGTCGCCGTTTTATAAAGATCTGAATCCGGGATCGCAATGTCACCTTGGAAGTTTCCTGTAAATAGATTTTGGGTTAGGATTGTAATTTATAGCAGTGTAAGGTTTGAGTTTTGAGTTAGGAGTGGCGTACTTTATGTTGCTTCATGTTATATTGTTTAGCCGGGTGATCGAGCTCACGGCCCAACTGTAGTTAAGTAGTTAGTGGAGCCCATGGACATCAACAACGTAAATGTCTATAATACAACGGTTACGACCCTTAAAATCGGAACGAATTACTGTGATATTAGCGGCAGAAATAGTTGCAAATCGCGGGGTCGTGGTGCCTACCCTTGTGGGCTCAAAAAATGCTCTACTACCTAATACGAATATATTTTCAATACCATTCGTACATCGGATACCAAAGTACTCATTCATACCGTAGCGTAGCTTAAATCGATTATAATTTTATCTCACCGACAGTTATTTCCCTGCAAGTTGTAAGCAAGTTATTAATTTATAACTTCGTCGGGCTTATGAGAGAGGTAGTTATGCAATCATATTCGGTATTAAGCGTCGCTCGACGCTGCTGATTGTAATTAAATTGTTGTGAACAAGATTCTTGTGGCTGGAGAAAGTTTTTTATTGATATGAATTTAAGAGCGACAGAAAAATGATAAAGTTTAATGTAAGCCCGCAAATTTTAATTTGCGTAATTACTGGTGGTAGGATCTCTAGTGAGTCCGCGCGGGTAGGTACCACTACCCTGCCTATTTCTGCCGTGAAGAAGTAATGCGTTTCGGTTTGAAGGGTGGGGCAGCCGTCGTAATTATACTGGGACCTTAGAACCCATATCTCAAGGGGGTGGCGGCATTTACGTTGTAGATGTCTATGTGCTTCAGTAACTACTTAACACCAGGTGGGCTGTGAGCTCGGCCACCCATCTAAGCAATAAATAATAATAATAATTGTACATTTTATTGCGCATCCGATGGTGAATTGCCATCGTTCGTTGACGTTAGAAATGCCAGGGACATAGCCAAGCCGCTGCCTAGTGCTGTGTACTCTTCGAATACCTCGTCTGAAGAAAGACATGCTATTGTGCTCAGGCTGTTGAGTGACAGGAAGTTTTTAATCGGTTCGACTCCGACATGCCCCGCCCGCCATCCATTTCAAATTTTCAATTTTAATTCAGTTTTCAATTTATTTACGGTTTAATCTAGCGTCTTTATTTTCCCATTGTTTTTTACGACGAAAGTAAGACTGTACATCTTTCACAATAGAAATCAACATACTTTCCCCATTTCATTGTTAGTTTCAATTAGAATTAGCGTATTTCAAAATTGAATTTCAGCATACCTCAAGTTGAGAAGCGTATAACAGAGGCCTCTAGTACCAAATTTGAATTCGACGAGAACGCACGCGGCCATTAACAACCAGTGTACCAGTACATCTGGCGCGATCGTAAAACTTAACGACCAGCCCGTGTCTATGACCCGTATGGTGTACAATGCTGGCCGGCAATTAATTAATCGACTATGCACGCTTACACAGCCGGTATTGGACATGGCGGTTTACGATAGGTGCGCTATGAATATTCATGATTTGGTCGTGTTTGGATTGAATTTGATTACGGATAGCGCGCCAGGGTTTGCGTTTTGCTGGTTTTGTCTGCGGTTGGCTTTGACTAGTCATGTAGCCTGTTTTCAAACGTTATCGTGTAACACTTTACAAAATGTATTCAGGTCAAACTGTACGTCTAGACCACCATTGACCATCTTATTCTTCTTTCTTGAAGGTTTTGTTTAACGTGTAATTTTTTTCCGATGGAAAACGCTGGTTTTCCAGATACATCTTTAACTGGTGGTAGGACCTCTTGTGAGTCCGGACGGGTAGGTACTACCGCCTTGCCTATTTCTGCCGTGAAGCAGTAATGCGTTTCGGTTTGAAGGGTGGGGCAGCCATTGTAACTACATATACTGAGACCTAAGAACTTATATCTCAAGGTGGGTGGCGCATTTACGTTATAGATGTCTATTGGCTCCAGTAACCACTTCACATCAGGTGGTCTGTGAGCTCGTCTACCCATCTAAGTAATTAAAAAAAAAGTGTGACCTTTCACTTTCTACCCTGATCACTCAAGCTGGGGCAAGGTGACACTTTTTACACTGTGCGAATCACTCTCTGTAGCCCGAATTCCCGAAGGACATGGAACCAGATATCTTTGGGGTTCATTCGGGCTTGCCGGTTGCTGTGCTGTTTGAAATCCGCACAAAGTCCGCCACCAACTTGTAATAACAAGATGCCTTACTGTGCCAGAACCAGCATAGTTCTCAGAGTGCGAGCTTACACAGCGATTTTTTCAGCCTCCCTTACTAGACCCCAAACACAGAGGGTTCCGAAATACTCAAAAGCCCCAACATGCCAGTCTTTCACACCAGCCGGAGACCTAGGACAACAAAGTGTGTACAAAAGTACCAATGTCGTCCGGGCGTAGCTGGGATAGTCTCTGAGGCTACCAACGAATAGCTAGGGGTAAAAGTACTAATGCTGGGCGATGTCTTTTTAAACGTTAAAGCGATAAACCGATTTTATTTTTGCTTAGATGGGTGGACGACCTGGTGGACGACCTGGTGGCCAACCTGGTGTTAAGTGGTTACTGGAGCCCATAGACATCACGCAAATGCGCCACCCACCTTGAGATATAAGTTCTAAGATCTCAGTATAGTTACAACGGCTGCCCTATCCTTCAGACCGAAACGCATTACTGCTTCACGGCGGAAATAAGCAGGGTGGTGGTACCTATCTGCGCGGACTCAGAAGAGGTCCTACCACCAGTAATTACGCAAATTATAATTTTGACGGTTTTGATTTTTATTACACGATGTTATTCCTTCGCCGTAGAAGTCGATTCGGTTGGCACGATTGGATTTAATTTCAAGGACTATTAGAAACATCCTCCTACCACCCTTCAGGTATTGGAAAAACGTGTTTACTTAGGATTGTGACTGCGCCCCATTAGTTTCTAGTAACTCACTCCTAGTATATAAATCTCTATATGTCTCTGGCTTGTACCACAACGCATTACAATGTACAATTCAATCAGAACGCGCCGCATTGCATACAATTGTTATCGATTGACGTTCGTTGCTGGCATAGGCATCCATTGTTGTATTGCATTGCTTTAGAAATTATATCATTTAGATCATGATTAGAACGATGGCAATATTATGAAAACGAAACGAGAACCTTCGAGAATAACGATATTTTATTCAACTGTTTATTTCAATTTGATAATGTCAAATATAACCTGAATGTTAAAAAAATTAATTCTCAATATTCACAGCACCTGCTTAAGCCATTAAATCGGTGCCTGTTGTTGTTAAGCGTTTTGTATGGTGTTTTTATGTAGGGGATATAATAATTGTTAGGAAATTTATTTGCAAGATAAATCCGGCCATATAAAATTCCTATAAATATATGTGAGTGTGATTTGAGAATGAGCCGCGGGCAGTAAACCGTACGGGTCTAGGGAAAGCACGTAGATGCCTTGAGGCTGTGTGTTAGGGTTGAACCAGGTATCGAAATGAATTTTTTTTTGGGCAACAAATTGAAACGCATATTTCAAGATAGCGTCGAAATTTACGCCTTAGTATCTACAACGTAAATGCGCCAAGAGATATAAGTTCCAAGGTCTCAGCATAGTTACAACGGCTGCCCCACCCTTCAAACCGAAACGCATTACTGCTTCACGGCAGAAATAGACAGGGCGGTGGTACAATAGACAGGGCGGTGGTACTTACCCGTGTGGACTCACAATAGGTCCTACCACCAGTAATTACGCAAATTATAATTTTTGCGGATTTGATTTTTATTACACGATGTTATTCCTTCACCGCGGAAGTCAATCGTGAACATTGTTGAGTACGTATTTCATTAGAAAAATTGGTACCCGCCTGCGGGATTCGAACACCGGTTCATCGCTACATACGAATGCACCGGACGTCTTATCCTTTAGGCCACGACGACTGAAATACGTTTGCGACAAAAAAAATTTTTAGTTTGTTTTAATTTTTTATTTTTGAATACGACATTAAGTAGGACATCGCAACTAAACCTTACTTAGCTAACAGCATTTAAGATGTTCTTAGCCTAACAGGACAAAGGCTTAAGTCCCAGTTAGAATCTCAAACGTTTATATAGATAAAGGACACTTGTTCGATACCAATCTGTGGGTTTTTGAGTTTTTACCACGGCAACACGGGTCGCGATTTCGGTGCCTTCGCGACTTGACATCTGTCACTTCTGCTTGCTTCTCGAACGGGACGATACCCACATGTGTGACGGTCTTGCTACGATTTTGCCATCCATAATTTTCCTGCCAAATCCCAGCCCTGAAGCCTCCTTTCCTAAGTGATACGGCGTAATTCAAGAATAGGTGAGTCATCCGGTGAGTGATTAGACTATATTTTGTTAAAAAAGTACATACGGCGCCGCGGTTCGCGGCATGTGTTTGACGGGCACCTCGTGCTGGTTTCCGGACCCGTTGGGCTCTGATCGAACAACACTAATGCGCATAACTGACTGTGAGTATCAGTTCAGTGTCGCGAACATCTCCAATAGAAGGAGGCTGTCAATCGGCTCCTTACGTTTATAATGTTAACTAGATGATGACCGAGCTTTGCTTGGTTTTTTTTTGATAGCGCCCTCTTGTTGTGTCTTTAAAGCGGTTAGTTGCCCTCAATTAAGAAAAATAGTATTATTATTCGCCAATAGATGTCGGGAAAAGTTGATTATTGAAAACACGAATAAAACAAAATTTTCTGAAAATAAATCGAAGCTAGATCGATTTATCGCCCCCGAAATCTCCTGTATAATAAATTTTATGAAAATCGTTTAAAGGTATAAGATAAATACTCAAAATAAATACACAAAACTGTTCTCGGTTCTAGAAATGCGAAATTTTAGTAGAATATTTGCTCTAAATGTATTTCGTTATTTATTTAAATACAAAAGAAATAAATAAATAACGAATATTTGAAATGATGATAATAGAGTTATCACATTTTCCCTTCTTTTTTCTTTTCTTATTATGCAACATATAATTTCTCAAATGAAACTTCATTCTCATGTAGCCTTAATAAACGACAAACTAAGAAATACGCCGATCAGAAAATAAATAAAAGTTGATAATCTCAACCCTAACCATTCGACTACGCAACTACGTGATATTTGCTTATTGAACTATTTTTGTATGATGTCTACATGTCTTTACTTTAATACAACGGTCGTCCATTATGTTATTTATAAGAACCAGATAAAGAAATACGATTTTATGCAATTTTTTTAGAAGTTCCTCCTACGAAGCCTCAGTTGCATTGCATGAGAGTAAAAACCGTACAACTAATTTCAATTATTATCATTAACACATAACTGATCTTTTTTGAACTTTCTCACCGGATATTCTATTGGGTCGCGTTTCCGATCCGGTGATAGATTCTGCGAAGCACTGCTCTTGCTAGGGTCAGTGTTAGCAACACTCCGGTTTGAGCCCCACGAGCTCACCTACACAAGTTAGGGCGAAGCTGAAATAGCCTCTCAAGGCTATCAGCATAGGAAGGAAAAAAAAAACATTACACCGGCGACTTGAAGCTCGTATAGTTTCTCTTCTTGTTCTTTTGATTCTTCGCTTCGTTCTCACTCATCGCAGCTTAATAAGACTTCAGCATCAGTGCGGGCTTACAAGTCACAAAACATTGTACTTATTACTAGACGTACACGTGTCATTTGATTTTAACAAGAACCTCAGATATCGGAAAAAAATCGCCTATTAAACTTACACCAATACGAAGCTGCCTTACAAAGCTCGCTAAAACCGTTAAACCTCAGCGCTTCGGAATGCAAATTCTCAAACAATTTAAGCTTATCAATTCCCGAGAAAACAGGTGTATCCGTGTTCGGGTTCCTTGTCAAACAACCGCTGAAATCTCAAACCTTTGATCTCACCACCCTTCTAACTCGATCAAACTTACATATAACTTAGATTAGTTCAGGTGCACGCTTTGAACTTACTTCCTCAGTATTGGTACGCGGTTAGGATATGGAAAAGTGTTCTATGATTTTTTGCCCGACGGATAGCAGAGACAGACAGATATATAAGAGAAATCGAGGAGGCAAGACCTGAAAGAAACTAGTGCACCAATATAATTAAGGGTCGAGCCTTATATCTCAAGGCAATTAATTCATTGGTAATTCAGTTTTTTTTTTTTAATTAGTAAATTTTTTAACTAAGCCCCTTTGGACTCGTATCTCTCTTTCTAAGTAATATCATATACATAGGGATGTACAATGTACCACTATCTCCATTCGCCACCACCATTTAGAGAAAGCAAAGCATCCGAAACCATTACGAAATCTAAATTTTACGGTTCAAAATCGCGTATTATTTCCAATGTTTCAATATTTTAGAGTTTTCGTGGTCACTAACGATTAAGATGTGAAACATTGTGCTAACTACCATCTAATTATCTATAAATATGTCAACAACTCGTAAAAACCGAAGAAAACACGACCAGGGAGAGAGATGATCAGAGATGGTAGGAACAAGCCAGTTAACTGGTTCAAGATGGGCCTGCAAAATTATAATTTGCGTAATTACTAGTGGTAGGACCACTTGTGAGTCCGCGCGGGTAGGTACCACCACCCTGGCTATTTCTGCCGTCAAGCAGAAATACGTTACAGTTTGAAGGGTGGGGCAGCCGTTGTAACTATACTGAGACCTTAGAACTTATATCTCAAGGTGGATGGCACATTTACGTAGTAAATCTCTATGAGCTCCAGTAACTATTAACACTAGGTGGACTGTGAGCTCCGGTAACTACTTAACACTAGGTGGGCTGTGAGCTCGTCCACCCATCTAATCAATAAAAAAAAATGGACAGTCTTTAGACAGATGTAGACGGTCACAATACTATTGTAACACTACTATACTGCCTTTCAGACCGCGTCGCACGAATACTACTCATGAAAAAGTTAGATTGTGATACCCTTACTATCTTACAATAGATCCCGCCACCAGTAAATTTAAATGGATACCAGGCGTTGGAAAGAGGAACAATTTGCGAACGACACTCAATGGACGTCCAATTAAAATATACGTCCTTAAAATCGTCCCTAAAGCCACCAAACGGCCGCCCGTTAATGCCAGTGCGAAGCGGTGAAATCCAGAACTATCCAGTTATGGCCTGACAATGTGGTGACGGTGGAAATTTCGATCTGGAATTCGGAAAACAGGTTCAAATGACAAGTTGTCGAATGTCGAATTTCATTGTCGCCCATTTCAGGTCGTTTTTATGTCTGCTAATTTTTTTTACGTAACACCAAGTTTTTTAAGATCAGTTGGAGAGCAATCTTCGGTGTTCAAGGGAATCAGCAATGCCGGGGAATATACATAAAATGCATCATCGTTTTAAATGTAAGCTTTTTCCGGCATTCGAAACAGGATTGCATATGGCCCAAAAAAATTGCACAAAATTTGCGCAAATTTTACACAAAATTTGCAAGAAATTGCAATAAATTTGTATAAAAAAAGCTGTTTTGATCTTCTTCAACAATTTGATAAGCGAAAACGCATAGTTGAGACTTTTCGGAGTCCAACAACTGCGGAATCATTTGATAACCTAGCCTACAATTATGGAAACCTTGAATGGCCACGTTACTTACAGTCCAGATGCAAAGGAAGCCGGAGAACCGTGAAGTAGCCTTTGTCTGGCTCCAAATCCGGTTCTATGTTCTACTCATCTTCATTATAATGCTACGTAATTATACCAACAGACAGATGGTTGATTATGCTGCTATAAATATTTTTTACTGCTCAAATGGGCTTATATTAAAGTCGACGTGTATCACTACTTATTTGATGTTCATTAGTCGTAGTCTTACTTGCTATACAATGTCTGTGTTAGCTGGAAACTTGTGAAGATTTCTGGACATTCAGAAGGAAAAATGTTTTTAAGCTATTGGAACGGGCAACGCTTATATTTCAATTACTAAAATTAATCTGCCAGTAAAACAGTATGGTGGGCAAAAGGGCATCAAAAGTTCCAATGAAAAAAGTCTAATGATTCTTCGCCTTAAGTTGCCTCTGCACAGTTGAAGGTTGGCCACCAATAGTGTAGCTTGGCCCTAGCTGACACCAAACGAAATTGACAATTCTCATTCAAACCCTGACGTCAGTCTGCCTTCAAATTGAAACATCGTGATTAGCTGATAATAATAGTTCACTGGTATTTGATAGGCACGTGCTGAAGATGTATTTTTTTTGCTACCTATTCTATAGACCCGAAGGGTCATATTAGATTCACCGATCGAGTAGGTGAGCTCACGGTACTCTAACCTGAGGACGTTGCTAGCACCAGCCCTAGCAAGAGCGGTGCTTCGCAGAATCTACCACCGGATTGGTAACGCGACCCACTGAGAAGATCCGGCGAGAAACTCAGTGGGCTGTATCTGACGGTCTGAGATGTCTAATGATTAATTTAGCACAATTGAGTTGACTAGTGGTCCCTCAGTAGTCGAAATTCGAGTATAGGTATTAATTGAAATTATGTTTGAACATTATTAAGGTTCTATTGTCAAAGACTATTATTATTCTTCTATAATCACAGATTTCGCCAAGATTACACTATAGACAAATAATATTAGAGAAAAACAACATTCTTCTCAATTTGACCACATACTATAAACAATAACAAAAGTTTGACAATAAACAAATAGTAATATGTTACATAGTGTGTGTAATATTTTTTTTATTGATTTTATGTATTTTTTATGCGTAATTAAAAAATAATAATAGCGTTCTGCACTCCTTCTCTATATTCTCTATAAGTGGGGGAAATTTCATACTCCTCAGTCCGCGCAATTTTCGTAAAAAGGGTACTAAGATTTTGCTTCACCTTTTAATATATTTTATATCTATACCTAAAAATGAATTGCTGTTCGTCAGTCTCGCTAAAATTCAAAACGGCTATATAATAATATAAAAATGAATTGCTGTTCGTTAGTTTCGCTAAAATTCAAAACGGCTGGACCGATTTGGCTAATTGTGGTCTTGAATTATTTGTGGAAGTCCAGAGAAGGTTTAAAGAGTAAATAAATATGAAAATGCTCGGAATTAATTAATAATAACAATTTTGTTTTCCCTTTGATGTCACCCCCCCCCCCCCATCGGACGGATTCCTTTTGTTTGTTTTAAGTGAAAAAATTATACAAAAAGTCTTTAGGTCTTTTATTTATAGATTGAGGCACCACGAAGTCTACCGGGTCAGCTAGTATACAGATAAATAGAGTTATATAGAGGATTTAGTAAGCAAAAAATGTACCATAAAGTCGATTGTTAACAAACACTTTACGGATCACCTGGGCGCGGTAGCACAAAGCCTACACAGAGCGAGGCGGCGTCTCTTTGTTCTCAACTGTCATCAGAGTATCGATGCATCGAGCGCCCATTGTGTCGGGAAATATAAGTTTTTAAAAAGCACATCGGATATAGAGGCAAATAAATTTACGAAGTTCTATTTAAAACTACCCTTACAGTTTAATATAGTGTTTAATAATTTAATTCTTCTTTCGAATCACTACATAGTATAAAACAAAGTCGCTTTCTCTGTCCCTATATCCCTATGTATGCTTAATTCTTTAAAAGTACGCAACGGATTTTGATGCGGTTTTTTTTAATAGATAGAGTGATTGAAGAGGAAGGTTTGTATATATAATACCATCCATTAAATAGTGGAGAAATCAATAATAAATTACAGTTTCCGAAGCGAAGCGAGGGCGGGTCGCTAGTTACTAATATATACAATGGTTTGCGTCGTCAAAAGCGACCATTGTTTCTCGAATTCGGGTAGGTATAAGCATTTATGTTTTTTGTACGAAGATCTTACTGGTGCTAGGGCGTCCTGTGAACCCGCACGGGTAGATATCACCACCCTGCCTATTTCTGCCGTGAAGCAGTATGCATTTCGGTATTAACGGTAGGGCTGCCATTGTATTGTAAAAAAATTGAGAATTAGAACTCTCGTCTGAAGTTGAGAACGGCATTTACTTTGGATGTCTATGCGCTCCGGTAACCACCTAACACTGGGTGGGCTGTGAGCTCGTGCAACAAACGTAGTAATATATATTATTTTATTTTTTATTTTTTTATAACAACTAAGAGGCAAACGAGCAAGACGGGTCACCTGATGGTAAGTGATTCACCGCCGCCCACGGTCACCAGCGTTTACGCCAGTGCGTTGCCTACCCTTCAGATAAGAATATGCTCTTTTCTTGAATAACCCAATGTCGCAGTTGTTGGGGAAGACCGCTGATGGCAACGAATTCCAGAGATTTACTGTGCGTGGCAGAAAACTGTAAATTTAATACTAGAGGTCCCGCAGTAGTCGAAATTCGACTATAATTAATTGGAATTGTAAGTTTGTACACTATTATGATTGTATTTTATACTTCTATAATCACAAATTTCGCCAAGGCTACATTATAAAAAAATATTAATAAAGATAAACAATATTTAATCTATTCTCAATTTGACCACAGATGTCAAGAACAAAAGTTTGACAATAAATAGTATGCATGCGTGTGTGCGTCAAATACATGGTATGTAGTGTGTTTAATGTTTTCTTTATTGATTTAATGTATCTTTTATGCATTATTTAAAAAAAAAATTATCATTGTGCACTTCTTCTCTATATTCTCTATAAGTGTGGAAAATTTCATACTCCTCCGTCCGCGCAATTTTCGTGAAAAGGAATACAAAGTTTTTGCTTCACGTTTTTTTTTTTTTATTGCTTAGATGGATGGACGAGCTCACAGCCCACCTGGTGTTAAGTGGTTACTGGAGCCCATAGACATCTAAAACGTAAATGCGCCACCCACCTCGAGATATAAGTTCTAAGGTCTCAGTATAGTTACAACGGCAACCCCACCCTTCGAACCGAAACGCATTACTGCTTCACGGCGGAAATAGGCGGGGTGGTGGTACCTACCCATGCGGACTCACAAGAGGTCCTACCACCAGTGATTACGCAAATTATAATTTTGCGGGTTTAGTTTTTATTACACGATGTTATTCCTTCCCCGTGGAAGTCAATCGTGAACATTTGTGGAATACGTATTTCATTAGAAAAATTGGTACCAGCCTGAGATTCGAACACCGGTGCATCGCTCAACACGAATGCACCAGACGTCTTTATCCTTTAGGCCACGACGACTTAAATTTTACTAATATTAATATAATATATGAATTCGAGTTGTGTAAATGAGTTTTTACGAAAAATGCTAAAAGAAATCTCTCCTAAGGATATCGCTTACGCTTTCAAGTTTTAACAAGTATCCTAAGGATCTTACAAAAGGCCATCACTCAACTTATAACGAAGGTTAACTTTATTTTCATCATCGGAAGAATTTGGGGAGGCGATGTGAAAATTCTCGGCACACACCTTTAAAGATAGATTGTTAGTAACTTGATTAGACGTTGTTTTTGATATCATAGATGAGCGAGTGAGGGGTCGAATTAATGGCAAGCTTTAACGAGCTTACGACCCTGACACATGCGAGTGTCTATACGGTGTTTCCCGACCGCCATAACATGTCCTTGAAGCTTGTGGAGAATAGTTAAAGGTAGGCGGCAGATTGGCTCTGACCCTGGCATTGCTGACGTCCATGGGCGACGGTAATCACTCACTATCAGGTGGGCTGTATTCTCGTCTGCCTATAAAGGCAATCAGAAAAAAAATGCGACTAAAGTATCAAATATCAAATAAATTTTACAATTTGGAATGCGTAAATTCTCGCGATTACACTAATTACTTACTGCATTTAGTTCGTTTGTTTTTATATATTCATTGCGTAGCAATAAGAATATGATAGAGGGTACAAGACGGTGCGGCAGATCACCGTTACGATGGTCGGTACTAAATAAGTTTTGAAGACGTTCTATACTTGAGACCTTAGAACTTATATCTCAAGGTGGGTGGCGCATTTATGTTGTGGATGTCTATGGGTTTCAGTAACCACTTAACACCAGGTGGGCTGTGAGCTCGTCCACCCATCTAAGCAATAAAAAATAATAATAATAAAGGCAGCTCTAAACGGTCCAGTCAACGAGTGCCCAAGAAGGGCCACGGTACGAAATGGCGACGTCTGGTGAAGAGCACCACCACCCAAAATGATGACAACGACTACCCAGCCAAGATTGCAAACGACTGAGAAGAAGTAGATATAGGAACGAGCTGATGTAAAGTTTTTAAAACATCCGTAGACGTCATAATAAATAATCTATAAATAATCGTCAAACTAATAGTTGTAGGTCACGTGGAAGGAAAGAGAAGTCGAGGAAGATTGCCAACCAGGTGGACGGACATTGTCAAGGAGGCCACAAACACCAGCGTCCCGGACGCCATCAAGCAGGCCGAATGCAGACAACATTGGAGGAAGCTGGTGCAAAAACTAGACCAAGGTGGTCACGACCCTTAGTAATGAGGAAGCGACGAAGAAGAAGAAGAAGAAATCATAAAATGAATAACGTTATCCAAAGTCTGTCCCACACTTCAAGTTGTAACGCACGTCTGTATCGTATTTAGCTAGCAATGTCAATAAATGTACTGTCAATAAATAGGTCACCAACGTTGTTAGTTTGATAGCAATCTTAATAAGGTATACAATTACAAAAAAAAAACACGTATGTCTAAACACATAAGTTTGTGAGCATCTTTTGAGGTATTGACCCAGGTGTGCTTAGTGCGAAGGGGAGTCGCTTAGTGGGTGGGTCCTAAATTCCTTGGGCCCGCGGTCTGCTCTCAACACCTGCAGATCGTTGAGTCCCACATACCCCGCGCGCCCCCTAGTCGCGGGGGACCTCGTAGGAGGTTCGGAACCCGGCCCGGAAAAAAAAAAGTTGTGCAGTTGGAACGTTTGCCTACGTTCGCCGCTAGGGGCGCTGTTCCAACTTCATACAAATTTGAGTTAACTTTTACGCTATCGAGAACGTTAAAAAACTCGCTCTAAGCACACAGAACAAATTCACGGGTAAAACTAAACGAGTGAAACGTGTTTCAACGTAATAAAAAAGCTTTACGTCCTAATTCGAAGCTCGTAAAAACTCGGACACAGCAGATCGCGACATTACATTCAATACAATTGACAGTTTGTATTTATAGATCGGGGATAGTCTGCCGGCGGACACAGGACAGAGTTGATCGTTAATGTGACGTTCGCTTCCGGCTTGGACGCTGTAGTGATGGGATGACTTTAAAATTTATCGATATAATAATATTTAAGTTTGACAATAAATTTATTAAAAATTTTAACGGTTTAACCTTTAACAATGAGACGAATTTTTATGTTTACACAATTAATATCAGATTGTTTTTCAGTTTTTGTTAGTCGTAGAAATACCTAATCAAAATTACTTTTACGGTTTAATCTCGTGTTTTATTGTTATTGTATAATATTATTATAATGAATAATATTTCCGAAGGTTCGTGTACTTTCGTGATCACCAAGGCACAATTGGATATAATAATAAAAGAACATTAAAAAATCAAGATTGAAAGTAATATTATTAATTAAATTTACTACTCGGCAGATTCACGATATTTTTTTTTTTCTAAAATTAACTTCAATGTAATGAAAAATAAAGGTTAATAGATAGATAATAGAGGTTATCTATTATTCAGTAAATAAATTATGACAATGCAATATAAAATACACGATATAAATGGTTTGTATGGATATGGTTTGTATTTAAGCATGTATATCTATTGTATTTAATGTATTTAGTTGATAATGTAATTATAACCTAGTGTTTATTTTCAATCATGTCTACTATAATTCTTTAAATTATCGCTATGTACTAACTTTATCACAGCTACGCACTTCTTGAACCTTTCACTTCATCAACGAGGGTTAACTGGAAGAGAATCCCTGCATGGCTTTAAGTTCGCCCGTTGTACAATGTTTTTGAATAATAAAGAATTTTCAATCAACCAATCAATATATTATTTTGTTTCCATTGAAGAGTTTGTGATTCATAATCGAGTAACACTTTAATGTTTTAGTATCTGACGTTTCGCCTTTGACGCGAAGCGCGTTGTCCTCTGTGTTTTCAGTTATAGAAAACGAACAATCAATCTATATATATAAAAAGGAATTGCTGTTCGTTAGTCTCGCTAAAACTCTAGAACGATTGGCCGAACCGATTTGGCTAATTTTGGTCTTGAATTATTTGTGGAAGTCCAGAGAAGGTTTAAAAGGTAAATAAATATGAAAATTCTCGGAATTAACTAAAGTTTAGATCTTTTATTGAGGCACTACGAAGTCTGCCCGGTCAGCTAGTTATTTATAATAATGTTATGATAGTTTTATTATGAGTATATAGTTTTTTTTTTGTTTTTGGTCTTTGGAGGAACAAACGCGAAATCGGAGGAAAATAGTTATCAAGCAAGTCACCCTACAAAGGCTTAGACGGGTTCGTCGCGATGATGAGAGATGAGAATGATGAGAGAGATCCATATTTAAGCAACGTAGTCGATCTCGTCTTGCGTTTACGGAGTACAATCACCGTTCTCGTCGAAATCATTGAATGCAACGAAGAGTTCGAGGTACAGCCTAACCCATAGACACAGCCCAATGAGTTTCTCACCGGATCCTTTCAGTGGATTGCGATTCCGGTCCGAGATTCAGCCAAGCACAACTCTTTCTAGGGCTAGTGTTAGCAAGCTCTCTCAGGTTGAGCCCCGTGAGCTCGCTTACAAAACCGGCGTAGCTAGTATAGACCCTCAAGGCTACAAGCGAGTACGCTTGAGAGTCAGTACCTATATTAGTATAGCTCATATCCTACGTTTCAAAGCGGATTGCGTCACGGTCTAGCGCAGTGGTCAACCAAAATAGCCATTTTTCTAACATTATTTTTATAGCCTTGTGTTTCAATAATGATTACTCGTCTTTTACAAGATAAGATAATAAGTAATATTTCGTTTCTGAACTAAACATTCGCGAAGGAAACCGTAGCCGAGGAGTAAAAGAGCTACTTGCGGCTCGCGAGCCGTGGGCTACCGACCACTGGTCTAGCGGATAAGTCACCCGATGTGACTTATATCGAGTGATGCGTCTATTCCGAGGTAAAGGTAATGTAGGATAAATGACTCGCTTCTACTATTTAAGTATTTGAACGTCTTATAAATCGTTGAACATCGGCTGCAGGCACGATAAATAATAGTTTAAAAAAACTAACAAAATACGCTTTTATAGAAAATCCAACTAATAAATAGCGAATTTAATTTTAATAAATTTGAATTAAAAATAGTGTAAGAAAAATTATTTTATTGTAAAAAAAGCGTGGGGTGCTTTTCAGGATTTTATCATAATAACCCTTCTACTCATATCTGTTCATAAAATATTTATAACTACTGATACCATATTGCTAGTTTTTTTAAACTATTATTTATTTTCCATTTTTTAGTTGAATTTCAATTTTTTCAATTTTTTTTAGTTTTTTTTCCAATTTTTTTTAATATTGAATTGTCGTCGGTTGTTAATAAGTATACCAAATTTCGAGTTAATCCGACGTTTTGAAGGGGGTCAAAATCATGTTCAAAGATTTCGTTACATACTAACATAGATACGTCTGAAGCTAATAAAAGCGTATTAAAAAAGTGTCACGTTCCGCCTGAGCCTGAGCGTGCAAGCGAGAGCGCCGAACAAACGATAGAGAGGCACGATCGGCCCAGGCATTGGCTTGTGACACATTTATCTTGCTTCTCGCGTGGCGTCGGAGCTAGCAGTTCGAATAGTTCTGCTACTGACGTTATGACGTAAAGCTGTCGTCCATAAACCCACTTTACAGAAAACCATTTTTTTATTTTTTATTTATCGATAGTTTTCTTCAATGCAATCACTAATGTTGACACAATATCGTTAAACGAGACGCGGCTTTGCTCGGCTGTGTATACACATTCAGAGTTTTATGAGGACGTACGTATATCGATACGAAACGGATTTTATGCTGTTAAATTATTTTATTGGGAAGTAATAAGATAATGTGGAAATATTTACCGAAATTATTATCAGATTTTCATATTTAAATTCTCACGTTTCGAAGTATTTGAGCTGATAATGGGCCACAAAACCAACAGTAGGAAGATACTTTAACGTAATATCCAACAATGTAATCTTCGCATTACATTAAATCCGTGTTCGAACGATTTTATATTGTTTCTTTGAGTGCAATGTACAACAAAACTTAACAGAATGTTTTACGTATTTATTTAAGGAGTTTTTTCGGTTTATTGTTTCGTTTAACAATCAGCAGGATTACTACTTATGTTCGTATTCACTGCTGCTCGGGTTCACACAGATTAATGTCCTAAGAAACCGCTGCCTAAACGTTTAGGCTTGGCTGTGCTTCCGTGGTGGGTGAGGCGGCGCAAGGTGGCTCCTGTGCGCCGCTCACGGTGTGTCTCCCGAGACGACGTCCTGCGGGATCTTACCGGGGATGGAATCCTGTCCTATTATCAGGACGGGTACCGGCGACGGCGAACCTTCGGCGCGCACTGTGCGGTACCGTAGGTTTCGTGGAGTCGGAGTGCTGGAGCTCGATGGGGTTTAGTCGGTAGTCGGTTTTGTGGGGCGGGTCCTGCCGGTTGACGCCACGCAGCGCCTCGCGCGCTTTTCTCAAGGCGTAGTCTCCCGGTAGGAATTGGAAGAAGAGGAGGACTTTGGTCTTCCTCTTCTCCCTCTTCTTCTCTGGAAGCGCTGGAGTCCGACATAACCCGGTCTATTACCCCTCTCGACCAGGTATCCGTAAACGGATTCCCCAGCGTTAAAAAAAAAAGGCTTGGCTGTGCTTCCCAGCATTGCTGACACGTTGGAGCTGCGTTAACCACTCAGCAGGTCACATGCAGCACTCAGGTGGGCATTATGCTCGTTTGCCTACAAGGGCAATAAATAAATAAAGGGTAATAAAAAACTTCACGACAAGCCTCGTGCAGAAGCGGAGGAGGAAAAAAAAACACAGTGTGCACTTGTTCCCCCTTACACCGCCCGGGTTCTGACATGGGGAATCGGACGCTTGGACAAGAGTAGAAGAGAGTCGTGGGTAGGGCCCTTCTGCGAACTTCTGCGAACCGTCCAGCCCCACATACTGCGCGCGCCCCCCTAGTTGCGGGGACCTCGTAGGGGTTCAGCCCCAGACACAAAATAATGGTATCTGCTTGTTAACATTTAACTTGAAATTTGCCATAAAAATGACAATTTTAGAAACCTCAATGTTAAGTCTTTGTTGCCACATGTATAGAGCAATTAACATATAGATTTTTTTTTGTCACGAAAATATGGTCATTGAAGGAATATGAAAAAATAAATCCTGTCATTCCTTGTGAACGACAACCATCTCGCTATTGTAGATTAAACTTCTCAAGGTAAATAGTTAATCACTTAGCTCGGATAATAAAAATGCGCCTTCAAATGCTTACAAATCATTTTGTGTTTGTATGTAATTTTATTTCATTTTTATTGCTTACATGGGTGGACGAACTCACAGCTCACCTGGTATTAAGTGGTTACTGGAGCCCATAGACATCTATAAAATAAAATGCGCCACCCATCTTGAGACACTAGTTCTAAGGTCTCAGTATAATTACAGATGCCACAAGAAGTTTACACAGCCCTCACGACCAGTGCATTCTTGTTAAGCGATGCGACTGAGCTACATTTTTCAAAGGACACAAATACTCAAGTAGCATTCACGAATGACTTCTACGATGGAGGAATAACATCGTGCAAAAATCGATTCGAGACCTCAAGCCTCAAGCTGAGTGGGGACATTCACATTGCGATTGTGTATAGGCTCCGGTAATTATTTAATACCAGGAGGGCCGTGAGCTTGTTTACCTGTCTACACAATAAAAAAAAACATTGTTTATATACAAATTGATATATCTAACAATAAATCGTCGCGGCCTGAATGACACACAGTGCATTCGTATTGAACAATGCAACTCAGTCAGTTTTCAAATTTAGCATGTTTTTCTAATGAAACAGATAGTCAAAACTAGTAATCACTAATGATTTCTACGATGAAGAAATAACATCGTGTAATAAAAAGCAATTCGAGACCTCAAGCCTCAAGCTGGGTGGGGATATTCACATTGTGATTGTCTATAGGCTTCGGTAATTATTTAATACCATAAGGGTTGAGAGCTCGTTTAGCCGTCTACTTAATAAAAAAAAGAGCTTGTATATGAAAATTGATAATATAATAATATGTCTAAAGCTAAATCTTGTTGTTATAGATAACGTGTGTTTACGACCGCAGCATCCCAAAAGTTTGTTCCAAATCTCCCACCTATACCAACATACTCGGAGGAAATGTTATAGATTTTAATTAGAAACAACTTTACGAATGACTACGTAATCACGAGAACTAAAGTATTGATAAAGTTGAAAATAATAAAATTAAAAGAATACATGCGAAATTAAACCGTATAAATTTTATTAATTAGGACAATAAGGACTAATACACAACTACTGGTGGTAGGACCTCTTGTGAGTCCGCGCGGGTAGGTACCACCACCCTGCTTATTTCTGCCGTGAAGCAGTAATGCGTTTCGGTTTGAAGGGTGGGGCAGCCGATGTAACTATACTTGAGACCTCAGAACTTATATCTCAAGGTGGGTGGCGCATTTACATTGTAGATGTCTATGGGCTCCAGTAACCACTTAACAGCAGGTGCGCTGTGAGCTCGTCCACCCATCTAAGTAATAATAAAAAAAAAAACAAGTCCATTGCCGGTTATTGCTTGTGATTCGTACGATTTCTTAATAATATATAAGTATATTCAGTAAATAATATGTATTCGTGAACAGCATATCACAAAGTTGCGCGGGGTATGGTAGTAGCCATTATAGAACACACGTGGTATTTGACAGGTGCTTAAATCTCACTTGTGATATTTTTCAGATAAGCTTGCATATATACATGTTCCGAACAACAACATTCGTATCGTCGGTCTATCGAGCAATTTCAAGAAGGGTCGAACATCTTCCCTTCGTCGTTATTCCCACAGGGGATGAGGGGAAACATTGACGAACAACGGAAAAATATTACAAATAGCTAAACATAATTATTATGTTACATGTAGGTTTATATCTTGAACACAATTGTGTGATGCATCTATTTTTGAAAAGACTTTGTACTGACAACGTTAGTCACAATAAGTTTTCAGAGTAAGTACTAGCTGTACGCTTCGCTTCGCTGGGCATTTAAAATTAACATTATTATTTCTCACACCCACAAAGATTCTCATAATTAACGCCCCCGCAACTGGTGTAGGGAGTCCAACACTCATATAAATATTAGCCTATCCATTAAATACATGTATTTTCTACATGGTTACCAAGCTTCAATTCAATCGGATGAATGGTTCAGTAGTTATAACGGAACATCCGTAAAAACCAATGTAGATTTATATATTAGTATAGATAATCTCGGTCATTTTGCATATTTTGAAGCTGCTTTCAGACTACGCTATACTATAGGGCCCTAAAGTATAGCAGCCTATACTTAACTAATAATATATATATAGGTAGTATAGTGTAAACGTGTCCATAACAATGTACGGTGCGCGATATTGTTGTGCCATGAGCTATATACTATATGCTATTATAATCGTAGTCTGAAAGCAGCTTATAGGTGCTATGCACCGGCATTTGAATAATTTGGCAAAAATACTACAGTCGTAATCTATATATATAAAAGAAAGTCGTGTTAGTTACACTATTTATAACTCAGGAACGGCGGAACTGATTTGGCTGAAAATTGGTGAGGAGGTAGCTTAAAACAAAGAGAAGTACATAGGATACTTTTTATCACGTTCCCGTGGGACGCGACATGAAACGTGGTATAACAAAACGCAACTGATATGGAATAACAAAACGCAACTGACAGCTAAACGTAATGTATGGTTAATTATAGTAGAATTTTGAAGTTGACGGGTTGATGTGTTTGAAACAAACCATGTGGTGGAACAAAGTTCACTGGGTCCACTAGTTTTATATAAAATAGTTATGGTAGTTTGTTTACAAACACATAAAGAATTATCACTATCGTATAATAACAAAAACGGATATAAATTTGCGTAACATATTTTGTGAATAAAATGTCGTGCTATTAAATTCCCTAGTTTATCCGAGCCTTTTGGTCGAGTGAGTATTTACCAAGAGCTCGATCTCCTAATTGGCGGGCGACCACGAAACCAACTAGGGGCGGTTTCACTACACAACTTTATTTATTATAAACGCTACGTACAGTTAAATGGGTACTGTAAAGTTATTTGTATAATGGAGAGGATGGAGAATGGAAAAACACTGGAGAGGAGTTAATTCCAAAGCCGATGCGGTACGTGGCAAAAAATATCTTTGGAAACGAACTGGTTCTAAGTAATTTGGATGAACTCTGCTCCGGTGGCCGGTGGTGTGCGATGCCTCCGTCTTAAGAACTGTCATTCGTTTTCGTTTAAGAGAAAATTTCTAAATTGTTCTAAAAAGTCGTCGTGGCCTAACGGATAAGACGTCCGATGCATTCGTTTTGACCGACGCACCGGTGTTCGAATCTCAGGCGGGTGCCAATTTTTCTAATGAAATACGTACTCAACAAATGTTCAAGATTGACTTCCGCGGTGAAGGAAATAATATCGCGTAATAATAGTGAAACCCGCAAAACTATAATTTGCGTAATTACTGGTGACCTCTTTTGAGTCCGCGCGGGCGGGTACCACCACTCTGCCTATGTCTGCCGTGAAGCAGTAATGCGTTTCGGTTTGAAGGGTGAGGCAGCCGTTGTAACTATACTTGAGACCTTAGAACTTATACCTCAAGGTGAGTGGGGCATTTACATTGTGGATGTCTATGGGCTCCAGTAACCACTTAACACTAGGTAGGCTGTGAGCTCGTCCACCCATGTAAGCAATAAAAAAAAAATAAGACAACAAACATGATTTGTGTACTCAATATTTCTCGTAGCTCGATCACCCTATTCGCCCCTACGATGTCTGACGATGATGTTAATAATTGTGGTTTCTCCGACATATATATCTAACAAAAAAGATTTGATGTCAAAACCATTACGGACATATACGGCCAACGATCTGAGATTGAAGTAATACCTTGTAATTTCACCCTTCATGTATTCCGTCTATGTCGAGATATTAGAAGTGTACATTGTGGGGTCGAAATGTATCGATATTAAACCACAACCCTTACATAGGTATACCGATAACCACATTCATTATACGAATTATTGTTTGCAATACTCGCAGTTATTACTAACTTCACAATCCTTGCGTACATTTTTTGAGAATCATATCGAGCAAGATCGTGGGACTGCTGATCAATAGCCTTTGCAGTAGGCACTTGGAAGGAGAAAAAAATAATAATGTAATGGTATAAAATGTATATAATGATAGTTATGTGTTAGATTGTTTAAGTTACTAACATAGATTATAAGTAATTACTACTAACAAAATGTTATGGTTTAAAAAAAAAAACTGAAATAAAGTATTAATAAAATAATAAATAAATAATTATGTTGTCACCCCGTAATGTAATGTAAAAAAAGGACGCGGACAGATATTACTGCGAGAGATGAATTTGATTTGTATCATTAAACAGAGTTCATATAAAATCAATCTTAACATATCGAACTCTTTATAGTCTGACGTCAAATATTTATATTGGGTTACGGTAAGCATATCTGAGCGGAAGTCTAATATATATAAAAATAGGCAAAATTATAATTTGCGTAATTACTGATAATAGGACCTCTTGTGGGACCGTACGGGTAGGTACTATTTCTGCCTATTACTGCCGTGAAGCAGTAATGCGTTTCGGTTTGAAGGGTGGGGCAGCCGTCGTAAATATACTGAGACCTTAGAACCCATATCTCAAGGGGATGGTGGCATTTACGTTGTAGATGTCTATGGGCTCGCGTAACCACTTAACACCAGGTGGACTGTGAGCTCGTCCATCCGTCTAAACAACAAAAATAAATAAAAAAGACTGGATAATAAGCACCCTGATAAAGGACAAACATATCTGTTCATTGCACGAACGTTTGCCTGATGTGTGAATCAAACCCATGAGCTATGAGCTCGTCCACCTACCTAAGCAATAAAAAATACCTATATTTCTGTAACAAATTGTAGTGTAAACAAAAGTCATTAATGCCATTCTTGGTAGCAAGTAACGTTATTTTTTCGCCGCGTTAATGAAATTCGAGAGTCCTTTGCAATCATTTTTACTTTGCACTAATCAGTTAACTCCTTCCCGCCGAGAGTCGGTTCAGAGCAGTTTTAGCCTCTTGATTAAAATGAAGTGCTTGAGGAAATGTTTTTCTCCCAAATTGAATTTTCTTGGTATTTCCTTTTGTTCTGTAATTATAATAAATGATAAGATAAAATTATAAATAAAGTCGTCGTGGCCTAAAGGATGAGACGTCCGGTGCATTCGTGTTGAGCGATGCACCGGTGTTCGAATCTCAGGCGGGTACCAATTTTTCTAATGAAATACGTACTCAACAAATGTTCACGATTGACTTCCACGGTGAAGGAATAACATCGTGTAATAAAAATCAAACCCGCAAAATTATAATTTGCGTAATTACTGGTGGTAGGATCTCTTGTGAGTCCGCGGGTGTAGGTACCACCACCCTGCCTACTTCTCCCGTGAAGCAGTAACGCGTTTCGGTTTGAAGGGTGGGGCAGCCGATGTAACTATACTTGAGACCTTAGAACTTATATCTCAAGGTGGGTGGCGCATTTACGGTGTAGATGTCTATGGGCTCCAGTAACCACTTAACCCCAGGTGGGCTATGAGCTCGTCCACCCATGTAAGCAATAAAAAAAAACCCAAAATAGAGCCCGGAAGATGAAACATCGAACTACAATAAGAACCAAGAATACGAAACCCCGTAATCTGTTCTAGTGGCTATCGGGGTGCATGGATGACGTATCCCAATATGAATACTTCTTCTCTATATCTTGAAACATGAGGAATCTAAATGTCATCATGGTATTCGCTCTGGGACAACGCATGGTCGCTTCATACAAAAACCAGCAAAAACAATTAATGTTCATAATTGAGTACATGAAGCTATCTTGTAACATGATAAAACAAAGACGTACTGATATTCTCAATTTTTTCCGTCTGATGTGAAACGTGACTATAAATAGTCGATAAACTCTTGTAAAGGTCACTTTCTGTCTTTGTTAGACAATTATTTGTAAATTACCGTATCTTGAGATATAGTTTAATACTTATAAGTTTTTATGCGCGGTGCATTTACGCATGAAACAAGGTTTGGACGAAAACAGTTCCCGATATTGTGGACCGAATGGAAAGCAGTCGACGTCGCCCAAAACAAGTCATTTCGCATCCTCCCGATCCACTAACGGTGCTTTTGGGTACCTCAAGCACCGGTCATCGTTCTCGTCGAACCCGTCGCTTACGGCGAAGGGCTCGACGAGTAAATTAACCCACAGACACAGCCCACTGAGTTTCTCGCCGGATCTCCTCAGTGGGTCGCGTTTCCGACCCGGCGGTAGATTCTGCGAAGCACGGCTCTTGCTAGGGTTCGTGTCAGCAACGTCGTCAGGTCTGAGCCCCGTGAGCTCATCTACTAGTTCGGCGAATCTAGAATAACCCCTCGAGATTACTAGAATAAGTAGGAAAAAAAAAGAAAAAAAAAAGAGATTCATCTACACGTAGACAAGCTAAACAAGCGAGGATCAAACCTCGGATGTGTAAGTACACATCGTAGTGGGCAAGGTGCATTGCGTTGGGGCCAAAACATTTTCAAAGGAGGACGTAGCGTGCGTGGTAGACCGAAGCGGTGCACCGAAGACTTACTACAGCTTATTAAAATCTAGTGGATGTGACCGGCCCAGGACCTTTACGGCGAACCTAAAGGCGGAGGGCAACATTAAAGTCCTTTTTTATCTCAGGCCGGGAGCCGAATCTCCTACGAGGTCCCCGCGCCCAGGGGGCGCGCGGGGTATATGGGACTTGATGTTGGGCCCTACCGCAATAAATGACACCCCTGCACTCTTACACCCGACGTCCGATCTCCGTCCGGGGTCAGAACCCGGTCAGAATAGGGGGGTTCCCGCAGTCAACACTATAACCAGACACGTGGCGCCACCCCGAAGACGCCCGACCGACAAGTCGCTGAGGCGATAGTCCGACGACCAACGACCGCGGTACGGAGGCACTACCAGGCTGCCCGGGCGATACCGATGGTGTTTCGGGATACCCCGCTGGGTCAGAACCAGCCTACCGGGTCGGAACGCGATACACCGCCAACCGGGTTGCTCTTCCACAGTATGTTCGGCGACGACAGAGTCGACAAGGCGGACTAAATCACAGGCCGCGGCCGCCGACGCATCGTCCCATCCTCCTGGTGGATCACCAAAGTTCGACATAACTCAATCTGTTACCCTCCTCGATCGGATATGTCCAGCAGTAGACATCTATGGACGGATGACAATATCAGTCTCTGGTCTCCTTAATACAGTTTGGGTTTTATGATATATCTTATATATTATTATTAACACAAAATGTTGTTCTTTCATCGTCCACACTGATGGGATTTTAGACCGACCTTAATAGGTAAAAGTATATCGTACTTTTTCCAATCGTTATCTTCGTTATTTTTGTTGTTCGTTAATTTGAGAACAAAACAGAGGTACATAAGGTTTAACTTTTAAAAAAAACGGCAAAATAAATATTGACAAATTGGAACATACATCCGGAAGACATTTCAAAAGTTAAATTGAAGCTCAATGTGTATAGCCATAGGGCTTAAAAAGGCATACCATTTCTAAATTGAGTTTGACCGCTCATTTGTCATGCCCTCGACGGGAGCCGAGTGAACTGTGAAAGGGTCTACAAACATCCTAATTGATCGTGTTAACGACTTTAAGCGCAAATAAAGCTAAAGATAAATAATGTTATATTATGTTTTCGAAGGCCATAAGGTCGGATGTTTTGAATAATTTCAAATGATGTTTTATGTATTCGGTTAGGGCTTCTTTTTGAATGAGACCTTTACTAATGAAAACTGACATGTACATTTTGGGCTATTTTTGCGTTTACTTTCAACCACGAAGCAGTTATGTGTTTCGGTAAGGTTAGGAAGTGCGGAAGGGCCCTAAGCTCCTTGGGCCCGCGGTCTGCTCCCGATATCAGCAGGTCCCACGTATCCCGCGTGCCCCTTTAGGCACGGGGACCTCGCAGGAGGTTCGGCTCCCGGCCCGAAAAAAACAGAAAAAAAGTTAGGCGAATCCAGTTGTTTATGAACAAATTAAACTGGAGAATATACTACACAGTGAAATCTCCATGAAAATCGGTGGTGCAGTACTCAGCGCCTCTGGCTGTTGCGCCGAGGGTCATGGGTTTGATTCACACATCAGGCAAACATTCGTGTGATGAACAGATCTGTTTGTCCTTTATCAGGGTGTTTATTATCGTCTTTTTATTTTTTATTGCTTAGATAGGTGGAGGTTAAGTGGTTACTGGAGCCCATAGACATCTATGACGTAAATGCGCCACCCAACTTGAGATATAAGTTCTAAGGTCTCAAGTATAGTTACGACGGCTGCCCCACCCTTCAAACCGGAACGCATTACTGCTTCAGGGCCGAAATAGGCAGGGTGGTGATACCTACCCGAATTCACAAATGGTCCTACCACCAGTAAAAATACTCTAGTCTCTGGTATTGTATCTGGTATATAACACCGTGTATCCTAAATCGGCGCCGAATGACCATGCGTGTTTTGCTCCCATTTAATATTAGTTACTTAGCTTAGCCAAATTAGTTTCTTTAGTAATGATCCAAGCAAGGAAACATCAAAAAATTGTATACCTATAAATTCCAGATGCTTTAGACAATCTAATACGTTTGTAGGGCTGTTGATGTAAACGCACAGCCGGACACAAACCCTTGGGGTGGATTTTAAAAGTAATCGCATCCCTTATCACCGTCTCATTCGCAGCTCGAGTGACACTCGCTCTCTCAGGATATGAGCTTCTTTCAAATGTCAGGGTAAATTTTTGACACACAGACATTTACAACGTGCAATGTCCTAGCGGATAAACCAAATATAATATTTGAGTCGACTATTATCAAAGCCGGCAACGTGACTTTTAGACAATTATTGGTAAATCAGAAAAACGAATTATTGACTTTGTATTCCATTGGCAGTCACAAAACTCTTCTGAACGACATCTTAGATAAATAACAGGTTAAGTATTAACCTTTATTTAATGCAGGTTTTGAACCGTATTCTTTGAGGGAGACGATTATATTCAAATCAATCTGTATTGACATATCAATAACATTTTTTTGTCCAAATGCACATATTGCCACCTTTGATAATAGACGACTCATTTAGATGTTATTGATGATATGTCGTGTCAAAGTCCTTATACAGGGTGTCCCAAAAAATAGTGTCAAGCCGAAGTCCAGAACAGTATGTTCCGCGATTTTTGGTAGTTTTCGAGTTACGATTTTTTTTTCTGTGCTAAGGCACCTTGTTGGTAACTGTGACGTGAATAGTTAAAGTACCTAAATGCCTGATTCTTTTTATTTATTAAATGAATACTAAGACTAGCTGATTCAGAAGTATTTCCATCCAATGATCTTTTACAAAAAAAATTGAACCTAAAAAAGTAAAAAATCCTGCTTTGAAGCCTATTTAAAAAATAAAGTTACATAAACTTTTTTCATTAATTCGTTTCCAAAGTGCAATCTCCGATGACGTTCATATTTATTTAACCTCATTACATATTTCAGATTTATTTTATCAAAATACTGCTTTAATTATAAATTAATAATGTTTGTTCTAATATTGGCGGAACGATCCCACAGTGTGTCTCGACTCCGCACTCGACATTTCTACTCGAAAAAAAGTTAAACAGTCATCTTCTTTTGCACGAATACGGCTGTCTGTTTGTACGCATATTTTCAAAGGCCAAGTATTGTTGGTTCCATTAAAATAAGGCGGAAATATTTTATGGTCTCATGAAAACGGCAAAGGAATGTTTTTATTCGAATAACATTGATATTATGTGGGTAATTTGTATTTTGTGAGAATTATGGATTTATATTTGTCTACGCTTTGAGATTGAAATGTATTTTTTAGATTACATACTCCATAGAATACTTTACTGGCTGTAGTACGCCATATGCAAGCGTGCGTTAGTATTTATTTCAAACCGCTTGGGTTATAAAGCGTTGCAAATAATAATTATTCATTCATTTCTTTTCGCGGACACCATTTCAAAAATGAAACATCCCATGTCACATTCGTAGCTCAATCGAATGTAATGGCACCTCATAGGTTGAAATCCTTCAAAAGATTAGTCAGTAGAGCACTTCAAATTATTACTAAAAATATTAACTAACTAGCGACTCGCCCTCGCTTCGCTTCGGAAACTGTAATTTATTATTAATTTCTCCACTATTTAATGGATGTTATTATACATATAAACCTTTCTCTTCAATCACTTTATCTATTAAAAAAAACCGCATCAAAATCCGTTGCGTAGTTTTAAAGATTTAAGTATACATAGGGACAGACAGATATAGGGACAGAGAAAGCGACTTTGTCTTATACTATGTAGTGATTATTCAAATGTTGATAATAACTTTAAACTTTAAATAGCTCAATAACACTTTAGTCGCTCGTGGCCACAATCATTTTACATTATACGAAACGTGGCAAATCATGTAATAACAAAGCCGAGATTAAACAGTAAAAGCAGTTTTAGTTATATCTACGACCCACGAAAATCATAAGGTAATCTATAGGTCGAAAATAATTGTCTTCGTTGGCATTTGGGTATAAAAGGATACGAAACTAAGGCCAAAATCAACGGGGAACACACAAAACGAGGAAGCAAAAAACCCAAAGAACCAAGCCGCTCAATTTTATTGGAAAATTTCACGGCGACTCGTAAAATACCTTACGAGAGTTTTCGCATAATCCTAACTCGGCCGTCAAAGTGAATTTTTCATTACCACTCGACAATAGTGAACATTTTTCAATAACCACATCTTTTCTATACTAATATTATAAAGAGGAAAGATTTGTTTGTTTGTTTGTTTCGAATAGGCTCCGAAACTACTGGACTGATTTGAAAAATTCTTTTTCCATTAGAAGCCGACATTGTCCCTGATGAACACAGGCTACTTTTTTTAATTTTTTTTTATTTTATTTTTTTGGTTTCATGTCTGTTTTAATGTTTCCGAAGCGAAGCGAGGGCGGGTCGCTAGTTTGTATTATAAAATTTCATATTGTTAATGTGTTTAATAGCTTAGGTGGACAGACCAAGCGTGAGCCATCTGGTATTGAGTGATTTAGTAGCCTATAGACATCATGACGCGAATACTGACATGTACCTTAATACATTGCTTAGTCGGATGCTCTTGGCAGAGTAGTCGGGGCTGTCAACGGACAGGGTTACGTCTCGTTATCGCCGCTCGCTTCCAAGGCAGCCACATGTCGAGCGATGTTCCTCCATTGGAGGCAGCTGTTGGCATTGCGATTTTTTTTTTATTGCTTAGATGGGTGGACGAGCTCACAGCCCACCTGGTGTTGAGTGGCTATCGGAACCCATAGGCATCTACAACGTAACTCTTCTTGAGAAAGCGAGACAAATTCTAAATATAGTAATATTAATAACTTTTTTTATTGCTTAGATGAGTGGACGAACTCACAGCGCACTTGGTCTAAATTGGTTACTGGAGCTCATAGACATCTACAAGGTAAATGCGCGACCCACCTTGAGATATAAGTTCTAAGGTCTCAGTATGGTTACAACGGCTGCCCCACCATTCAAACCGAAACGCATTACTGCTTCACGGTAGAAATAGGCAGAGCGGTGGTACCTACGCGTGAGGACTCACAAGACGACCTAGCTCCAGTAATTTAGTTAAAACTAGTAATAGTTTTTGTAAACACTTAACACCAGACGCACCGTGAGATTAAGTAACATCCAACAGCAATAAAAACTGTATATCAACACATGATGATATGATTTTCTCATCAAATTAAGATAATCACTTCAAAATTCTATTAACTCATGCACGCCCGCACCCCTGATAGAGATAAGGCATGTATCCACACACAGTTCATAAATACAGAATATTGATGGCGGTATGCTGGTGGCCAATGAGATTAATAGGGTTGTAGGTAGACTACAAAAATAAATAAGTTTCGGAGTTAAATATGACTGTATTTTAAACGGCTGTTGGGATCTGAATGACTTAACTTTTTTTATTTTGCACAGATAGGTGGACGAGCTCACAGCCCACCTGGTGTTAAATGTTTACCGGAGCTCATAGACATCTATGGCGTAAATGCCGCCACCCACCTTGGGATAGGAGTTCTAAGGTCTCAGTATAGTTACAACGGCTGTCTCACCCTTCAAACTGAAACGCATTACTGTTTCACGGCAGAAATAGACAGGATAGTGGTACCTAACCGTGCGGACTCTACCACCAGTAGAGGTCCGACCATCATATAAGTATCCATATAAATTTCTATTCACAGAAATAGCTGGAGGTCTAGTAGTTTTTTTTTTATTGCTCTTTTTATTGCTCTCGTCTGCTCACGAGTGCTCGGCTCACCTAGTGGTGAGTGGTTACTGTCGCCCTAGGACCTCAGCAAAGCTAGGAGCACAGACAAGTCACTGCCTACCGTTTGTTTGTGTTTATTTTTTTCTTAATCAAATCATCAAAGGATATTATCAAAATAACCCTTCTACTCATATCTGTTCATAAACTACTGATACCATGCACCCCACGCTTTTTTAAAATATGTAAAATCATTTTTTCTTACATTACTTTTAATTCAAATTTATTAAAATTTATTTCCTATTTTTAGTTGGATTTTCTATAAAAGCGCATTTTGTTAGTTTTTTAAACTATTATTTATTTTTAATTTTGTAGTTGAATTTCAATTTTTTAAATTTATTTTTTTAATATTGAATTGTCATCGGCCCTTAATAAGTATACCAAATTTCGAGTTAATCCGACGTTTTGAAGGGGGTCAAAATCATGTTCAAAGATTCCGTTACATACTAACATACATACGTGTGAAGCTAATAAAAGCGTATTAAAAAGTTGCATTGCCGAGCCCTAGCCCTGGTTAATCTAAGCCACTTAATAATCTGTCATCAGTTGACCTCTTTTGAACTTTCAAGGCAACACTTTTCACGTGAACAAATTTTAAATTAACGAAGCCTCCACATTACATTAGCGTACAAACAAACGTGTGAATTAAATTTTGAAAACATTAAAAGAGGAAAATCGTTTTTACACCACAAAGGACATTGGAGTGGAAGAAAAATTACCAAACATTTCGCTCGTATGAACGTAATTCGTGTTTGGAATTGTAAAAAATATTGTACGCACATTAGATCTCAAATATTTAACGGCCGTCTGGTGTAGTGGTAAGTGACATGGTCACTACACAAGGGGGTTGCGGGTTCGAATCCCGCCAAGGGAAGATATTTGTATGATAAATATAAATGTGTTTTCCAGGGTTACGGATGTATATTAAATATATGTATGTGTGTAATAAAAATCTTACATTTATATCCGTTATCTGGTACCTGTAACACAAGTTCTTTACGAACTTATCACGGGACCAGTTAACGTGGCGTGATTTTTAGTAAATATTTATTTATTTATTTATATTTAGGTCGACTTGTAAATATGACAATGTGTGCTGTGATGTAAATTCAGACATGCGTAGCCTGAGTGAATGACGCGTTTTAAATACTATTTAGGTATAATATAAACATGTATTTGGTAGTTTTTTGGTCACATATGTGATGTAACTCTTCTTGAGAAAGCGAGACAAATTCTAAATATGGTAATAATAATAACTTTTTTTTATTGCTTAGATGGGTGGACGAGCTCACAGCCCTCCTGGTCTTAAGTGGTTATTAGAGCACATAGACATCTACAACGTAAATGCGCCACCCACTTTGAGATATAAGTTCTAAGGTCTCGGTATAGTTACAACAGCTACCCTACCCTTCAAACTGAAACGCATTGCTGGTTCACGTCAGAAATAGGCGGGGCGGTGGTACCTACCCGTGCGGACTCCCAAGAGGTCCTACCACCAGTGAGGAACAATGACGCATGGTCATCCGGTCCTAAATTAGGTTTCTTGTTGCTACCAGAGGCTGACATACATACGTATATACGTTTAAATATATAAACATAATAATATAGATAGTAAACACCCAGACAAAGAGCAAATAAATTTAATCATGATATACCTATATATATGTTTCAGTCAAAATAAACTAAATCTGGGTGATTTATGGCGCTTTAACTTGTGAACGAAGTTGACAATAAAACTAGTTAGCGTCTAATATTGTTTGGGAATACGACGCTAAAATAAGAAGTAATTGTGTACTCTGATTAACATTTAGATACATTTTTCAACTGTAATTATTTAAAATGAGATTACAACATCGTTGTAAGAATTGCAAAGCGGCGAATTTTCCATTACTTATGCTTACGTCCGCATGATTATATATGTTACTAGCGACCCGCCCTCGCTTCGCTTCGGAAACATTAAAACTCACATGAAACCAAAAAAATAAAAAAATATATATATAAAAGAAGTAGCCTATGTTCATCAGGGACAATGTCGGCTTCTAATGGAAAAAGAATTTTTCAAATCGGTCCAGTAGTTTCGGAGCCTATTCGAAACAAACAAACAAACAAATCTTTCCTCTTTATAATATTAGTATAGATGTGACAATATGTTATATGTACGGTTCCTGATCCAAAGTAAAGGGTGTTAACTGTCCTTTATAAATAAAACAAGTTAGTTCCGATTTTATTCCGTATATTGTCATGAGCGTCTGAAGTGTTGGGTGGGCTATGTACGACTGACTATATCAAGCGACTAGGCATACTCGCCCGCTCCGCTGCGCATTTAAAATTAACATTATTATTTATTGTCATTATTATTAGGGAGTCCAACACTCATATAAATATTAGCCTATCCATTAAGTACATGTATTTTCTACATGAATACCAAGTTTCAAGTCAATCGGATGCATGGTTCAGTAGTTATAAAGGAACATCCGTAAAAATCACTGTAGATTTATACCTATATATTAGTATAGATTAAATATAAATAGACAGAAATGCTTTTGACACCACAGTGCTACAAAAAGACTCATGCATATTATATTTTGTTTATTTGTGTAATTTTTATTGTATAGTGAACCCAGTTGAAAATTTTAAAAATATATTGAATTATTATACTCAATTTCGTACTGATTTTCGCTGTAACAATAAGGACCTAAATAGCTTCGAATTAATTGAGTCGTCACGGGAAACTCAAAGGGCGAAACCTGTAAGCTATTAATTTTGACGTCGCCACCATCAGCCTTCAATATTAATATTCGACGTCCACTAAGCGGACCCGTTTGGCCTTTGAGCAAAATTAGATTTAATAGATGATAAAAAATAATACTTTTAGCACAGCTGTGTCAAAATGTGATAAAATTTTATTTTTGCTAGGTTGTAAGTCCATATTATTTTTAAGTGCTCTTATTTATATAATGCTCTTGTGCCTTGAATGATTTCATTGTTATAATTATAATTAAGTGGAAATAATTTACAACTTGATATATTTACGTTGTTAAAGCAATATTCAGCATAGACAGGGAAAATTCCTGCGACAGCTGTAAGAAGTCTCCTCCACAATTTCGGGGCAGTGATTGAGGTATTATATTATTATTGGTTTCCTACGGGATCGCAGATTTGAGCTGAGTCTTCCGAAAGGGCTGTTATGATAAGTTTGTTTATAAGTTCCCTAGAGTTAGCCAGTGTTAACGATGTCATTACTTTTCAATGATATTTCTGCACGACCAAAAATTTGGAGCTTCAAATTAGCCGACTTAACCTAATAAGTGTATGGCTCTAATAAAGAATAAAAAAAAAACTTCGAAAAGTCATAAATATTACATTTTACTTGTTTTTCTGTGAGTAACGGCTATCCAACTAATAATACTAATTAAATACGTAAGACACAAATATTTATGTGTGTACATGCAAGTTTGTGTCATACCCTAACAAATGTTACACAAACAGTATGTGCCGTTTTGATTGGTTGGGCGTTTCACATTAGTCTTAATTATTGTACAGCACGCCTTCCATTGACCCGTTAACGAGTTTTTCGACACCCTGCCATTGGGGTTAAACATACGTACATATATTTGTCGGCAGAGAAACGGTAATCACATAAAATTCTAAAATTTGGAACTCTTCGTACGACGTTCTGTGAGCTCGCGTTAATAGACATTATGTAATTTATAGTAATTTAATATAAATTTCATTGCACCTATCACTATTTACTCGGCACTACCTTTGATCGACTGGTAGAAAATGCCTTAGGCATTAAGTCCGCTAGTGTAAATTTTACATGAAGTGTATTAAACAAAAATAGTAAAAAATAAAACTATTATTTCCTAGGTTTCGAATATTTGACAGTTTTCGTGGCCACATACGACTGACGGTAACGATGGTCATGCGAGATTAAACCATAAAAGCAGTTACGATTAAGTCGTGTTTAAATTGCAGTATCCAACTACACCTATCTACGTTATTGTTATCCCCGTTAGTGCTAATTGTGTTAGACAAAGATTTGTCGAAAAAATAACAACGAATTAACGGTTGCTCCAATCGGAGTTCCTGTGGTAGGCCAAGATAACAAGGATGCCTGTTTAATTGAAAAAATACTATTAAAACCGTGTGTTATAAAATGTATTATCTATATAGTAATACGTGAAGCAAAAAATTTGTACCCGTTTTTACGAAAATTGCGCGGACGGAGCAGAATGAAATTTCCCACACATATAAAGAATATAGAGAAGGAGTGCAGTATGTTAATTTTTTTTTTTTAATTATGCATAAAAAATACATTAAATCAATAAAACAAAACATTACACATGTACTTGACACACACACGCATGTATACTACGAGTATATTTTTATGTCAAACTTTTCTGATTGCTTATAATCTGTAGTTAAATTGAGAATAGATTAAATATTGTTACTCTTTATTAATATAGTCTTTCCGAAATATGTGATTATAGAAAATAAGACATGACTTAAAGGCCTTAGTTACCAGGTCATAAAATCCCTTAAAAAATAGATTTTGACAATAGGATCATAATACTGTAGAAACTTATAATTTCAATTAGTTATAGTCGAATTTCGACTACCGGGACACCACTAGTAATAATTACGGTGTCAAAGTTTGACTGTTCTCACACAATTTACTGGTAGGACCTCTTGTCAGTCCGCACGGGTAGGTACCACCACCCCGCCTATTTCTGCCGCGAAGCAGTAATGCATTCTGGTTTGAAGGGTGTGAAGGGTGAGGCAGCCGCTGTACTGGGATTTGGAACTCGTGACGCAAAATGGGGTTTCATGTTTACATCGTCAATGTTTATGGGCTCCGGTAACTATTTAAGACCAGGTGGACCGT
Organism: Bombyx mori; assembly: GCF_030269925.1. NCBI lineage: Eukaryota > Metazoa > Arthropoda > Insecta > Lepidoptera > Bombycidae > Bombyx > Bombyx mori. The sequence continues at coordinate 13,826,320 of NC_085115.1, read as the reverse complement.
GAGTTCGTCCATTCGTATATAAATAAAACATTACACGTACTCAATAGTGACTTCCACAATGAAAGAATGACATTGTGTGAAATAAGTACATATATGACATATGTATAATATAATTTTTTACTGGTGGTAGGACCTCTGTAAAGTCCGCGCGGGAAGGTACCACCGCCCTGCCTATTTCTGCCGTGAAGCAGTAATGCGTTTCGGATTGAAGAGTGTCGCAGCCGTTGTGACTATACTGCGATCTTAGAACTTATATCTCAAGGTGGGTGGCGCATTTACGTTGTAGATGTCCATCGGCTCCAGTAACCACTTAACACCAGGTGGGTTGTGAGCTCGTCCACAAATCTAAGCAATAAAAAAAAAATCAATGTAGTATGTATTTATGATCATTAAAATTCGCGTATTTCACAACCCTAGAAATGCACTCAAATTTCAAGCCCGAATTTACTATTTGGGAGTTTTTTTTTTTCATTTCGACGTTCGCGCATCAAAGAGACCGCACAAAGGATTTTCAGGAGATTTTCTCGGAATCAAGCCTGCTACAACCATTCGCTACGAGAATACGGCTTCGTAGCGCGTTTTGACGTAGTGCTTGCTACGAAGTGTAGGCTCTACGAATTAATTTCAACGAACAATGAGAATGTGCACTTGGAAACTAAATGAATATGCAATTTCGAAAAGGGCACATGTCGCATATTTTGTCAAATACGTTTTTTCATATCCATGTAGTTTTGAGGCTTACCTACACCCATTTTATAATAATTCCAATAATTTTCAATTGCTAATTAAAACTAAAATGTATCTCAAAAGTTAATATTTTAAACTTTACACTGCTTTAGAAAATAGTCAGTTTTTTTTTCATTTCCTGAACATTTTACATTTTCAGAGATGTGCCCTTTTCGAAATTGCATATTCAAATGTATATGACTTTATTTGCATCTCCAATGATAAGATTGATATTAAGCTATTAATTGGTACTGTGAACCTAATTCGGCTAAGACGACGACGACTGAAGTCTTAGTCTTTTTAGTTTTTATTGCTTAATTGGGTGGACGAGCTCACAGCCCACCTGGTGTTAAGTGGTCACTGGAACCCATAGACATCTACAACGTAAATGCGCCACACACCTTGAGATATAAGTTCTAGGGTCTCAGTAAAGTTACCCTAGTAAAGTTACCCTCAGTAAAGTTTCCCTAGCGTACTCAAAAGTAGTGGCTCCTTTGTCGTATCACTCTTGTCAGAGCGGTCGTGATCGTCATTCAGTATCATTGCTGTGGGCAGATGCAATGCGCCTCACGAGCAATCGCCGCTTCTATCTAACGGCTAACTGCCGAATTGACTTGGTCGGTCCATCGCATGGGCAACCTTCCACGCGATCTAGTGCCTTCTAATTTGCCCTGAACGACAAAGCGCACTATGGAGTCATTGACGTAGAGTAGAGGCAGTTACTTGTAATTAGGTGGTTCGTCAAATTGAAATTGGTATCCGTGACAAATCATAAAGGCCCTTAAAAGTTCTAGCTCATAGGAATTCTGCAGTAGAAACTGGGTCGCGATATAAACTCAACGCACCCCGATAAATCGTTTCGAATCCGATTTTTAGGAACCAACCAAACGAGGATTTGTTTTATTGACTGAAAGGTTTGTTGAGTGACGGATTTTAATTTACGTCCCTTCCGTACGTACAGAGCTTCGACGTTTTTGGGAGTGATAATTGCATTTTTGTCTATAAAACATTTCGTTCGGAGAAGTGGAATTAAATATTTTTATATTTCGTCTGTTGATACTTCTTCTTATTAATAAATGTCGAGGATACGTGAATTGGTTCAGGGTTGTACATATTCATACTTACATCTCACCTTTTTACATGTTTTAGCTACGTAATAATCACAGTTTGTTGATTTTTAACGAGTAAAATCAACAGCCAAAAATCGACATAAATATTGCTAGGATCATTTGAAGTTAAAAGAAGAGGTTGTCTTCGAGAAAACACACACACAGTAGTTGACTTAATTAACCTTGAAGTATAAAATTAAATCCAAAAATTGTATAAAATTGCGTAGTTGCTGGTGATTACCAGCCGGCCGAAACTGAAGCTTGCGAAAAAGTTCTGTCTTCCTGTTTGAAAGTCTATGTATAATTTGATAGATCTCACATCTCGCAATAGATGTAGGCTTTGTGATGTCGGGTGTAAGAGTGCAGGGGAGTCGCTTAGTGCGGTAGGGCCCTAAAATCCCTTGGGCCCGCGGTCTGCTCCCAACACCTTGCAGATCGTTAAGTCCCACATACTCCACGCACCCCCTAGGCGTGGGACCTCGTAGGCCCACAACCCATAAAGAAAACATACCAGATGGGTGGTAACGCCGTGTTACATTTATTTCAATCTAAAATCATCGTAACACAGCTGCTAAAAGCGAACGTTGCATTCACACGCTTTTAACCGGTATAGATAAAACAAAAAAGTTCAACAACGATTTTAAAACTCCGTTTTCAACTGTCCAATGGACAATGTGGGTATTTGGAGCCGGCTTCGTGCGGAACCATTAAAAAGCGTTAAAACAGAAATCAACGGAGCGACGATAAAAACCAACCCTTCCAGTGTTCTCGCGCGCGACGAATCTGGCCCAATATGACGCTTATAAGCGTATGCTTAAATAATATTTATTTTAATAGCCTAAATTCAGGATAAAGATTTTAGTAGTAGTAGGCCACATTAGATAGAGGGCAAGCGCGCCGTGAGCAGAACACAAGCCAGATGGTCACATCTAGTAAGAGAAGTACTTAGTGATAGACTGTATCATGCGGTCCATACCACCCATTATCGAACACTGTGGAGAAACATCACATGTGGTCGCGATCCTCAGCAGGGAGGGAACGATATAGAAGAAGGCTGCACTGAATACGTAAGAAAAGAGTTTCCATTTTTGTCTTAAATGCCAATTAGAAACACACGACGCATCGTTTCATTGTGGCCAAATAGACAAAATGGAAGGCGATATTTACCCATGCGGGCACGTTTTACGCCATACCACCAGTGATCACAGAAATTTACAAAAATTCGTTGTTCGATTTTTATTACGCGTCTGTTATTCCTTCATCGTGGTAGGCGATCGTGAAAGTTTGTCGTTTACGTATTTTCGTAATTATGCACCTTTTTTTCCTATCTATGCTGATAGCCTTGAAAATCTATATTATCAGCGTTACTCTAGCGTGTAGGTGAAATCTCAGGGCTCAAACCGGCGGTGTCGTTAACAGTGGCCCTAGCAAGAGCAGCGCTTCGCAGAATCTACCACCGGATCGGAAACGCGACCCACTAAGAAGGTCCGGCGAGAAACTCAGTGGCCTGGGCACCTAAAGAAACGATGACTGGAATTGTAATTAATTATCTTTTGTATTATATAAATAGCAATTATCTTTTACTACTTTTTTAACGAAGAAATATTGATAAATATGGAACTATTACCTATCTATGTAAACATATAAAATTCGATGTGTGTGTGTGCGTGTGTGTGTGTGTGTTTGTGTGTGTGTGTGTGTGTGTGCATGTCGAGATTCTGAAACGGCTGAACCGATTTCGCTGAAATTTTCAGTAAACCTTCAAATTGGGCTGGCAGATAATCCTATAATTGTAAGTTTGGTAGTGCTCGGATCAGAGTCACATCAAAGATCGGCCATCATAGTCGACCGCATTCGATTAGTTTTTAAACTGAAACTCCTACGCGTCCACACCTCAGACCGCGTCAAAAAGCCGTATAAATTTCTTTAGTGAGGTAATCAGCGAAAATTATAACGTGTCACAGCAAGATCGAGTTCACGAAATGCGAAACCGGTTTTATGATTTGTTTGTTTTAATAAAAGCTTCGCTCCGACGTGAGCCCTCACTATTAAAACGCGCTGAGATGATAAGTCCCCTCCCATTTTCAGTAACGAATAAAGAAAGCAAAGTAATACGGCTTTAAAACATTATTACGCAATTTACTACAGAATTTCCGCATGTTTTTTTTTTCTTACATCCCCCACATCAGTATGAATTTTACGCACAATATGATTAAAATGAAAATTGAGGAATTGTATAATATTTACTAAACGAGATTTTCATGTCAGCCTAAAGATAGGGAGATAAGGTTCACTTTTGTATGACATTTTAAACTGATATAAGCGGACCGATAAAGTACAATTTGGTGTTATAGTTCATAGCCATAATTCAATCCTTAGTGCTGTGTTAGATCCCTCAAGCACCGATCACCGTCCTCGTCGATTACGACGAAGAGTTCGACGAGCAAACTAACCCATGACACAATTTACTGGGTTTTCGCCGGACATTTTTAATGGGTCGCGATTCCGATCCGGTGGTAGATTCTGCAAACCACTGCTCTTGCTAGGGCTAGTGTTAGCAAATTCTCTCAGATTGAGCCCGTGAGCTTACTTACCTATTCAGGCATAGCTAGAATAGCCTTTTAGACTACCAACGAATAGGTAGGGAAAAAAATCAACCTTAACATATGGCCTTAACAATAAATGTCTTTTCTATATCTATACTAATATTATAAAGAGGAAAGATTTGTTTGTTTGTTTGTTTCGAATAGGCTCCGAAACTACTGGACCGATTTGAAAAATTCTTTTTCCATTAGAAGCCGATATTGTCCCTGATGAACATAGGCTACTTTTTTAATTTTTTTTTTAATATTTTTTTTTTGGTTTCATGTTTGTTTTAATGTTTCCGAAGCGAAGCGAGGGCGGGTCGCTAGTATGATATAAATAGCATAATAGCAATACTGTTTTTTTTTTGTTATCAAGACATAAAGCCTTGACAACGCGAAATGAGGACATGAAATACAAGAACCGGTTATTAAGCAAAACGTATAAAAAAAAAAATACAAAGACTTTTACAACGTGTATCAAGTTTATAACATTTGCCGTTTTAGAACTTATCTTTTCTTCTGAACGATTTTATTGTATTCAGTTGAACGCTTCACTTGCATTTCGATGCTCTCAGAAAAGATTAAAATCCACTCACCGGCTTTACAAGGGTCCATTCCGATGTCTCCTGATTCTTTGTATTCAAAATGCGCAGACAATAACTCGTCCACGGTAAATTTGTGCGGTTCGTTCCTCCCCTCCACCGAGGCTACTTGTAGCGTTGCGTAAACAATTAAAGCCATAACAACGGCAGCCGTCGCCGGCACTACACGTATACAATTTGCAGTCATATTTAAGTAGTTTATATTTTACTATACTACGAACACTTTAACATTGTGCGAAGCTCGGAGAGTTTATCTGTAACAAACACAAATATAATATGTTAATTTTTTTTTTTTCTGGATCCATGATTGATTTACATAATTATGTATTTGAATTAACGTAATTTTTAGGAAAAAATACAGTGTACAGTAAAAATGTTCAACTATTAGGAAATTCGAAAAAGTCATCATTCAAATTAACTTCCTACAAATCAATAAGAAAAATTTCTTCAAAAAAATTTCGAATAAAAATTTTACGCCCGTTTATCCTTCAATGTACATTCGAAATTAATACATTTTATATGCATGTAGTATTGAAATATGTATATTTTAAAACTAGTTGAACGACAGAAACATTTATTTCGTTAAAAACATTTATATTTTTGGTGGTGGCAGGACCTCTTGTGAGTCCGTGCGGATAGGTACTACCACCCTGCATATTTCTGCCGTGAAGCAGTAATGCGTTTCGGTTTGAAGGGTGGGGCGGCCGCTGTAACTATACTTGAGACCTTAGAACTTATATCTCAAGGTGGGTGGCGCATTTACATTGTAGATGTCTATGGGCTTCAGTAACCACTTAACACTAGGTGGCCTGTGAGCTCGTTAACTAATTTAAGCAAAAAAAAAAGCCGTTAACGTTTTTGACCGAATAAGATATTTCTCTAGCGGCATCCGCTACAGACCTAAGGGCGGAACTCCTAAACTTCTATATTTGCTCGTACGTTGTGTTTGCTCCTTACAAACAGTACAACACAATTTCTAAAATAATTTTATAACATTGCTATTTCTCTTTGAGTTCGTAAATAATTTTTGTGTTTTCTGGATTGCAATTTTATAATTTTTATAAGTCGGTCGAGGGTCGGTAGGTGGTCAGTAGCGAAGTTTTGAGTTTAATTTCGAGTGAGCTTGTACGATATCGTACACCTCAGGACCCTACATTGACTGACACGAATAATAGCCACGAGACGGGCATCCGGCGTCTTATAGGATTTCAAGAAATCTTGTAAGATTAATAAACCGGTCCAACCCGGGTTGACGTCACTCGCTTTCTTGACACGTGTGACATGCTGCATACCCAACAGCTGGTCCTTATATATATATTTCTTCTGTGCGTGTGTTTGTCACTGAACTCCTCCTAAACGGCTGGGCCGATTTTAATGAAATTTTCTGTGTACGTTCAGGTGGATTCGAGAATGGCTTAGATTTACAAATCAGCCCGGAAGATGGCGCTACAGTCGGTATCTAGGTTATTTATCTCTCCTAGAAATAATTTATAAGGGCAAAACCACGTTTGCTGGGCCAATTAGTTTTTTTATAAATAATTACACACGTACTGTAATGTTTTAAGGGCTTTAAATGTTCACTCATGGTAGTTGATAAGTATTGATAACATTTTGATAATGAATATTGATTGAGTGATGATTAATTACAAAAACCAGTAATATCTCGTCTGCCAGCTTTAGGAAAATGTAAAAACAAAACGCTTATATTATAAATTTCGAAGAAAATAAAAACCAAATGTATTAAGTACATCGAAAGAAACTTTTCGTTAAAGTATCAGACTCGGCGAATGTTAAATCGAGCGCAACAAGGATCCGACTAATTTTCCTTTCACTCAAACTTTGTAAGCGCTTAGAAGCGACCGCCCGAAGCTTTAAAATGCTCACTCCACTTTATTGTGGAACGAATATTAATCATCTCTAGGCTCGACTTGATGTATGAAAGTGTAGCTACAAGTTTGCCGGCATCGCCTTAAACTTTGATGTCAAGAAAGTGATTTAATTCGTTTTTGGAAGCGCCGTCGGTAATATATAAAAGATATCCAAAGCTTTTTTTAATTTTTTTATTTCTTTGATGGGTGGACGAGCTATAAGGTGTTGCGTCGGAGGTATTTATTTGTAATCAAACCAACGAGAGTCCGAATAATACTCCTCTTTATTTGATACACACTTAGTTTATATAGGATTAAACTTACGATTACATTAGGTAGGTTAACATAGATTATATGGGAATGTTTAATACATCACATCACCGTACCTAAAGAAAAAGAAAAAAAATTACAGTTTTTTTTTTTTTTTTTTGTTTATGTATTGAACTTAAAATTAATATAGGAATTACATGTCTAGTGATTAATAAGAAAAAATAACTAATTAATTAATAAGAAAAATACAAAATAAGTGCATTTTTATAATAAGGTTTTGTGCGATTCTTATGAATTATGTCTTTTTTTCCATATTTGTTTATAATTTCTACGTTTGGTGGTATATCTTTTACTACTATATATGGACCAGTATACACGTTATCTAATTTGTTGCTAGGTATTTCATTTTTAACAAGTATTAAATCATTTTCCTTATAAGTTATTGGATTAATATTTTGATCGTATCTAATTTTTCTACTAACTTTACTATTTAATAAATTATTTCTTGCCTCTTTTTGAGAAAGTTGCAACCGGTATTTTAGTTCACAGGGATAATTTTCAAAATTATATAATGGTTCTAAGTCTTTTGATAAATTACTGGGTAGAGAACATTTCTTACCGAATACCAATTCATATGGGGTAAAACCTGTTTCTGAGTGAACTGTCGTGTTGTAGGCGAAAGACCAAAAAGAAATCCACTTACTCCATAATTCGGGATGGTTATCAGTTTGAATGCGTAAAAATGCATTCAAGTTTTTGTGTGTCACCTCCAGTGCTCCTAGCGACTGATGATGATAAGCTGTAGAGTTTAGTTGCTTAATATTAAGTAATTTACAAACCTCCTGGAATATTTCTGATAGAAATTCTTTTCCCCTGTCTGTTGCAATTTCTGTCGGAACTCCATATCTAAGAATAAAATTATTAACAAATGTTTTTGCCACTTCCTCAGATTTTTTAGATACTAATGGATAGGCTTCCACATATTTTGTTAATTCACATTGCAACGTTAATACGTACGTAAAATTATTGCTATCGGTCTGTAAAGGTCCAACAAGATCTAAATAGATTTTTTCAAAAGCAGTATTTGCTGTGCTACTTATAATCATTGGCTCTTTCTTTGGTATTGAATATTTTTGTCGTTGACATTTGTCACAACATTTTACAAATTTTTGAACATCGTTGTCCATACCAGGCCAATAATAATATTTTTTAATATTATTTGACATACGTCTCATACCAGCATGGCCACTACTCGGTAAGAGATGAAAGTCATTTAATATAACTCGTCTGTCGTCTTTATTATCGACTCGTTCTACATCACTTAATATGCATAACCGCGGTCCTACTCTTTTATTATTCTCTTTTATCTCTTCTAATAGTTTCTTAACAAAAATGTTATTATCTTTATTTTTCAATATGTATATCTCTTCTAACTTTAACGAATTGCAAAATGCATCTAATTCTCTCACAAATGCGTCTCGCGTCATTTGCGATTGAGAGTTTAGAAATTTTACATAAATAGTTTTCTCATTATCCACATAACAAAATATCTTATTTTCATTTGATATCTTTCCCATTTTCCTTAATTTATCTAATTTACCTGCATTAATAAATCTTAATTCAACTGATTCCTTTGGTTTAATATGAGTATTCACGGCTCTCGGTTGATCAGGCCTCGAGTCTGTGTTTACTATATCTACTGCAGAATCAGGTTTATTTAGTTTTTTCGCTTGTGCTCTAGTCATTACGTTTACTACACTCTCATGCATTTCTTTTAAATCGTCTATAGTGATCCTTGACAGCGCATCTGCAGCTACATTGTCAGATCCCTTAACATATTCTACCTCAAAATTATATTCTTCTAATGTTAATCTAAATTTCATGAGCCTACTTGAAGGATCTTTCATATTGAATAGATAAACTAAAGGCTTATGATCCGTGCGTACCTTAAAAGGTCGGCCATACAAGTACGGTCGAAAATATTTTAGAGCCCAAACTATCGCGAGTAGTTCTTTCTCAATAATTGGGTAATTTCTTTCTCCTTTATTTAAACTTCTACTAGCATAGGCTATTGGTCGACCATTTTCATTTGATAAGATTATTCCCAATGCGTTTTTTGAAGCATCAGTTTGTACAATAAATTTATTTTTTAAAGAAAAATCAGGGTAGTCTAAAACAGGTGGGGATGTTAATTTTTGTTTTAATGTTTCAAATGATTTCTGACATTCACTATTCCATTCAAAGGGCACACCTTTTCTTGTTAACATATTTAAAGGATATGTAATTTCTGCAAATTTTGGAATAAACTTTCTGTAATAGTTTGTAAAAGCTACGAATCTTTTTATTTCATCGATACTTTTAGGACATGGATAGTTTTTTACTGTTTCTATTTTCTGAGGATCAGGCCTTATGCCTTCACTTGAAATAACGTGTCCTAGATACAAAATCTGTTTTCTTAAGAAATCACATTTAGCAGGATTCAATTTCAAATTAACGTTCCGCAATCTTTCGAAAACGTCTTGTAAATTTTTATTATGCATTTCTAGATTTCTGCCAAAACAAATTAAATCATCGCAATAAATTAAACATTTGTCGTAAGTGAGACCCGCTAGAGCTATATTCATCATGCGAGAAAAGGAACTTGGACTCGTTTTTAATCCCATAGGCATCCGAGTCATTTGGTATTGTCCAGAATAGAATGAAGTGAATTTTCGACTATTCTCTTCTAATTTAACATTATAGTAGCCTTGATGTAAATCCAAATGAGTGAAATATATACTACCAGACAAGGATTCTAAAATGTCTGTAATATCAGGTAATGGGAATTTATCATCTTCTATACAATTGTTCAGTTTTCTATAGTCAATTACTAATCTCCATTCACTATTTTGCATTGAACTAGATTTTTTAGGTACCAGTAATATCGGACTCGACCAATCGCTTTTGCTAGGCTCTATTATTCCTTCATTTAACATTTTATCTATTTGAGATTTCACCTCATCTTTTTGAGATATAGGTAAACGGTATTGTTTTGAAAAAATAGGAATCGTATTAGGTTTAATAGAAATAGTATGTGTATAAATATCTGTAGTAGTGAGTTTGTCTCCCGGTAAATGGAATATATCCGCATACTTTGCACAAATATTTTCGATCGTATTTTGTTCTTCTTTATTTAAATGTGTCATTTTCATTAAAGGTAATAATGTTTTGACTCTATCTGAATTATTTTTTGTTTTACTGAATGAACAAATATCAAAATGACAAAGCTTTTCTATATTCGCTTCTAAATCCGTTAATGATACATTATTTTCTGTGACATTTAGTATTCGAATTGGTATTAACCCATTTTTAGGAGTAGCTATGGAGCTGGCTAAATATACGCCTTCTTTTATCTGTTTTGATGAAACTACGCAGTCTTCTATCATATTTGTACGAATATAATGTACGGATTCTGATCTAGCAGGAATATTGAAAACAACTTTACATTCATTTACTAATGGCAAAGAAATAGGTATTTGACCGATGAAAAGTGTTAAAATGTTTTTGTAGAAGTCTAATTGAGCTTTGTATTTGTTTAAAAATTCACGACCTAAAATTCCACTCGCCTTAATTGGTAGGCTATTAAATAAATAAAACTTGTGGCTTATATTTCGATCACCCACAGTCAAAGGTAAATAAACGTATCCTATTGCTTGGACTGTGCCTCCTAATCCATTTATGTTTATGTTCTCTTTATGGATTGGAATGTTATATTCAAGCGCATCACTGTAATTGTACGCCGATAATGACGCACCCGAGTCTACTAGAAAATAATGTACTTTTCCACGACCTAACGATGAATTTAACGAAACGAAACAGTTACTATCACTAGCTAAAATCATATTATTTCTATTGGTCACGAAAAAACTGATTAGATGATGATACTTGGGGTTCCGTTTCAGTACTTTGCGCAGACTCATTCATCATATTAACGTTGTGACTTCGCGGACCTTGATATTTGGTATTGTTGAAACGAAAATTACCTCTTTGTTGTCTGTAGCCATCAGCTCTGCCTCTAGACCATGTTCCTCGAGTATTGTAATAGTTTGTATAACCTTGGTTACGTGGCTGTCCCCTGAACGGTCTGCCACGACCTCCACGTTGTCCTCTGTAGGTAGAACTACGGCCTCTGCTCGGATTGAAATTATTAAAAGGTTTTTTATACATACTCAAAATTTCTCCAGTAGTCGCAGCTGTTGAAGTCTCCTCGTCTTGAGCAGCTTGAACGGCATCTTTAAGCGAGCTATAATTCCTAGCTGACATAATTGTACTCAGCCTACGATTTCTTAAGCCATCGGCAAATCGTTTTATTGCTATTTTTTCATTATGTGGTTTTAAAATATTATAACACTGTTCATTGCCATCGGCTTGAGAAATTGTAAGGTCCACAAATAATTTTATGATTTCTCTCCCATAATCTTCAATAGACGCCTCATTTTGTCTAATTGTTTGTAATTTATTTTGTATTGCAGTTGCAGATTTCTTTGACAATAAAACATTTTTCATGTCAATAATTAAGTCATTAACTGAACCATAGTTTAATTTCAACATTAATTTTGCTTCCTGAGACAGTCTACTTTTCAACACAAATTTTATTAAATTTTGTTTGCATGCATTATCCTTTAATATACAATCATAATATTCAATATTATCAATTAATTGTTTAGTGTTCTCCACCTCATTAGTCATAACTGGTAACAAGTTAAGAGCGGTCTTTAAATCAAACGAAGACATTTCGGAAACAGCTTCGGACTGAGCGCAATCACACAATAAAATAATATCCTTATGCAATTCTAAAAATAAATGACAATAATTTTCTATTAATAATATATCTTCTTTCTTATAATATTTATTTTTAACTGCGTTATTAAAATCAATTAACCAATTTTCATACTGCTTATAAATTACAGCAACCTCTTTTAATTTATTTTTAATTAAATTAACTTTTTCGGTCCTTCTCTGTGGTCCCAATTTAATTAAGTAAATTCTTATTTTCTTTAAGTCCTCATAAAGTGTTAAAATAATATCCATAACTTACCACCATAGCGCCAATAATAAAAATAACTAAGTATCCGTAATACATATTAAACATTAGTTTCGGTTTTAAATTATAATACGCAGAAATATCACTATAGTCCCAAGGTTAAGTTGGTTTCCAAAACAATGATCTCTTATTGCATTCTTCAAAGTTAATAATCACGGGTCGCGATGCAATATTTTATTACAACTTCGATATCAGATTTAGTTAATTTACTTAAATATTGTTATTGCACATTTACTTTTAGTTTGCACTTTTTTTTTTTTTTTCACTTTACACTTTTATTAATTTTACGCACATTTTATTTACCGCACAATTGTATTTTTTCGCCCTAATTCATTCTCGGTCTTGGAATTCGTGGTTGGTACTGACGACGAAAAATCGATCTTCTCGTGGCTGAACGGTTTATCCATTTTACATGCCATTTTTTGTATAATTTGTATACAAAGTACAATGCACGATCAGTGTCTCTTCTTTAGAGTTTTGGGCACCCATTGTCAAAATTATTTATTATAACGCGTGATATGACAAAATAATAAAGTTTCATTGCATTCATTGTCACAACATTGAACAAAAGTTTTAATAGTCTTACATTCGCGGCGCGCAAGATGACTCCGTCGGCAGGGTCGCCATATAAGGTGTTGCGTCGGAGGTATTTATTTGTAATCAAACCAACGAGAGTCCGAATAATACTCCTCTTTATTTGATACACACTTAGTTTATATAGGATTACACTTACGATTACATTAGGTAGGTTAACATAGATTATATGGGAATGTTTAATACATCACAGAGCTCACAGCCCACCTGGTGTTAAGTGGTTACTGGAGCCCATAGACATCTACAAAATAAATGCGCCACCCACCTTGAGAGTTGATAAGTTCTAAGGTCTCAAAGAATAGTTACATGAGAAGTTACATGAGAAACATTAAATAATAATCCGCATGTTTTTAAATAAATTTGTCGGCACAATAGCTATCGATGTTTTAGTCTAACTTTGATCTCTCTGACATCAAACCACTTATGAATCATAGGCCTTGGTTTATCAAGCCAGTATAAGAATAGAAGTCTAGAAAAATAAATAAAAAAATATAGTCAGAGGAAATAGTAGCTTTATGTTCTGCTGAATTGTTTGAGATTATCCCATCATCTTGTTTCTACCATCGCACCGCCCGCCACCGGAGCTATGACCGTCCATACTACTTGGAACCACTGTCTTCATCCATAGTGCCTTTCCACAGATCGTTACTGCCACGTACCATCCGGCTTTTGAATTAACCCCCCTTCACGGTATTTCCGTAAAGTATTATTATGACACTAGCGACCCGCCCTCGCTTCGCTTCGGAAACATTAAAACACACATGAAACCAAAAAAAAAATATAAAAAAATAATTAAAAAAAGTAGCCTATGTTCATCAGGGACAATGTCGGCTTCTAATGGAAAAATAATTTTTCATATCGGTCCAGTAGTTTCGGAGCCTATTCGAAACAAACAAACAAATCTTTCCTCTTTATAATATTACTATAGATGTTCTTCTTCAAACGAGAGTTGCAGAAAGTATTTAGCGGTAGGCAGCCGCTTGGCATTATTGCTGACATCCGTTAGAGACGGTAACCACTCACCTATATCGGGTCGTACGCTCGTTTGCCTAGAGGGGCAACTATAACTCATAATTAAAGTATAGTTTCCTTTTAATAAAATATCACTTTAACTAATTAGATATTCAATACTTTCAACATAATATTTTATTTTTTATTCACATTTTGAATACCTATATAGTAATGTATTCTTATCTTATATACACGTCTCTGTAATTGCACATTCTGCGATTTTCTGGTTTGTAAGTAATGCAAAAGAACTATTGAAATGACTGTATAATATTCATCAACATGCTACCTTTGGATCATTTGATTGAAATCTTAAAATTATTACATCAAGGGCAATCTTACTCTGCGAATCAAAAGGCATGTGTGCTTCGCGGGAGAATTTGACGTGGGTGCCGGCTTATTCGATTGTTGGTACACGTCACTCAGAATTGGCTTCTCATTTACGATGCAAAGAAAGCTGTTTTCGTTTTAGTATAAGTTAGCATTCCTTCATCCATACGCGCCTAGCTAGATTAGCCCCTTGGGCTATTAGGAAAAAGGTAGGGGAAAGAATCCTTCATCGTGGGTGTTCGTGCATACGGTGCTAACAAGGACGTAATATATATATATTTTTTATGGCTTAGATGTGTAGACGAGCTCACAGCCCACCTGGTGTTAAGTGGTTACTGGAGCCCATATACATCTACAACGTAAATGCGCCACCCACCTTGAGATATAAGTTCTAAGGTCTCAGTATAGTTACAACGGCTATCTCACCTTTCAAACTGAAACGCATTACTGACTCACGGCAGAAATAGGCGGTGAATGCCTTTTTTATGTTAGCGTGCTACTGTATAATTATGTAAACAAATAGTTTTACCCGCAACATCAGTTAGATCTTTGATATGACGATTAACGGGCCGCCGTAAAACTAGTTGGCAACAACTTGGCCCAAACTTTGGTCGAGTTAACCCAAGATTAGTTGGAGTAAACGCTTTGTAATTCCTCAGCAAGTTTCTCTCTGTTTTAGTTGGGCTTCGCGGTTTTTCGGGGTGTTGGCTCCAAAATGCACCAGCCTGCGGAGCATTAATCACGGGTGGAGGAATTTGTCTTAAGTGTTGTGCAGACTCGGGCTTACAGTGTTAGATTATATGTCTAAGTAACATTCAAATATAAATATGTTGACACAGAATTTTATATTGTTTGCTTTAAGCATATTTCGACACGAGACGTCATTTGACAATTTGAATTCTCTTCATGCTCAAACTGCCCGCAATTATGTTGAATTTGTTTTCCATCAAAAGAGCTTGAATCCGAGTTGCCACCATTTTGATTCGATCAAAATTTAGTCTGCTTCCCCCTTGCAGATATATAAATACATATATTCAATGAAAATTATACTTTGGTGTTCAATACAGTATATTGTCTCTCTTTCGCTCTATAATCATAGAAAAAAAAAAGAAATCCGACAATACCCTGAATCGCGCTAACGTCAATTTCATAACAAAGACAGCATTTCATTTAGAAATATTAAATAAAGGAATACATTAGAATTGTCCGTCTACTGAGCATTGAGATGCGCTGATGGAAGATCATACAAACGACGTAAAAATTGAAGCTTGGGCACTAAGGTCATCATCGCCTAACTAACTTTGAAAACTACAGCTCGTGGACTCTTGCAGCTCACAAGCACCAAACAACAGCCTCCCTAAAGCAAATCAGCATCGCAGCTGACCAACCCTCAATGCCGCATCGGTCCTCTACAGTCCAATGTTCCATTACAGTCCAATGCTCCCATCCAGTCCATCACTTTTCCACAGTCCATCGTATTCCATGAGAGCTTTTTTACTGGTGGTAGGACCTCTTGTGAGTCCGCACGGATAGGTATCTCCACCTCGCCTATATTTGCCGAAAAGCAGTAATGCGTTTCGGTTTGAAGGATGGGGCAGCCGTTGTAACTATACTGAGTCTTTAGAACTTATATCTCAAGGTGGGTGGCGCATCTTACGTTGTAGATGTATATGGGCTCCAGTAAACATTTCACACCAGGTGGGCTGTGAGCTCGTCCACCCATCTAAGCAATAAAAAAAAGCTCAGATCAAACCGTACTCACAATATTTTCAAGATAAACCTGCATAGAACACTCTAATTACTCTCCATAACAACATAACAGCATTTGGATTGTTTTGCGGAAGATCTTTCTACTAACGTCCCCTATAGTGTAAAGCGATACATATCTCTCTCTTTCCGACATCGGGACATAAGTTTGGAACGTTTCTTAGAATTTTGTCACACAGACGTACAAAATTTATCTGTTGTTGAGGTCGTGAACTCTGGTGATAAAACGAAAGGTCACGGTCGATTGATAACGAACATGTCCTGTGACAAAATATTTACGACAATAATATCATCCTTGTAAAGTAATTTATTTAGAAATCTAATCACATTCATTGATATAATATGAAACAGGCACTGATTTTTTGAAATTCCCGCGCTGTCAATTACACCTTCTTGTTTAATTATTATTTTGTAATTCGTGTCTGATTGCTCAAAACCAATTATAATTACGTTAATGGTCGTTAATGTTCCTCGAATTTTATGGAGTTTAATGGACGCCCTATGATGGGTGTTTATAACAACATTAGATGCGGTTTAAAATTCATTGTTCATTCGATAGCTTAATTCTGTTATCCTTAATGTTATTAATTATACCATATAATCTACAGTCATTAATAGTTTAGACGCCAAAGAGCAAACACTCCTAATTTGCTGCATCGTAAACTTTATACGTCCGATACAAATTCATTGTCGGCAAGTTTGTTTTAATTCAAACGATATCATCTTCATTTCGTCTACATTGTAACTTAAATGACTTGATGGGTAGTTTTGTGACGAAATTATATCAAATTTATCTCGAACGTTCTTTAAGTTGACTCACAAAACGTTGAAAAACGACACAGATGTAGCGGTAGTTAAAACTTGAAGACAAATAAAAGTGTAGTAAACTGACCAAATTGCAATGTTTTATTGTCTTATTTTATCCCGCTCACCTAATAAGTATACTATTAAAGCTAAATTATTTTTTTATTGCGTCGACGTGGGAGCAATGTCAGGGGCCACGTCGCGTTTTTTACTGGTGGTAGGACCTCTTGTGAGTCCGCACAGTTAGGTACCACAACCCCGCCTATTTCTGCCGTGAAACAGTAATGCGTTTCGGTTTGAAGGGTGGGGCAGCCGTTGTAACTGTACTGAGACCTTAGAACTCATATCCCAAGGTGGGTGACGCCATTTACGTTGTAGATGTCCATGGGCTCCAGTAACCACTTAACACCTTGGGGGCTGTGAGCTCGTCCACCCATCTAAGCAATCAAAATAAATTAATAAAAAGCGTTAAGTGATTACCTGAGCCCATAGTCCTAAATGCCGCCACCTGCCTCGAGACATAAGTTCTAACTCTCAGTTTTCAGTACAACGGCTGACCCACCCTTCAAACCGAAACGCATTACTGCTTCACGGTAGAAATAGGCAGGCTGGTGGTACCTTCTCGTGCGGACTCAAGATGTAGCCCAGTAATTACGCGAATTATAATTTTGCAGGTTTGATTTTTGTAACACGATATTATTCCTTCACCGTAGAAGTGTGAAATACGTATTTCATTAGGAAAATTGGTACCTGCCTGCGGGATTCGAACACCGGTACAGTCGCATCGCTAGATACGAATGCACCGGGCCTCTTATCCTTTAGGCCACGGCGAATTCAAATCGTAACGCTTTATTAACAATAATCAGAACGATTTATCACTAATTATAGAATTCGTGCGTAGGTATTTGGATCCCATATAACGCCCCTTGTATTTAGATAGGGTTCGATTTAATTCTTAAATGGGCAATTCTAAAAAAACACTAGACTTCTGGTGTTTAATGCGTCTGTTGTATTTTACATTCACGTGGCCTTTCCCGGTATAACTGATTATATACGGGCATACAGCTAAACGACTTCTCGGTACATGGTCCCTTAGGTCAGCGGTGACATCATAACGTAAATGCCATTGTATAAATCAAAGTATTTTTTTCCCGCAAACAGGACAAGCCAGACAAAGAAAGACAACAGTATTATTATTGGCATGTTACTGCTATTATCACAGCTGATAACTGTGACCGATGCTCTCAGAACATTAAATTCGAAAACGACTTAACGTCCTCATAGTTTTGAAGCTATTATCTCCGTTATTGCTATTAGGCTAAAGCGTGAATTCGGTGCATGTATTGTTTGGACTTACGAGACGCTTCTCAGGGTAAAGGTCAAAGAACGTTGTCTGATTAGACATTCTCGATTGCATTAGTTAGAACATAATGTAATGTTTTCACCGTTTTGTGTGAACGATTATTTTGCTATTCGAGTTCTATTAGTGAATAGCATGATATATAATATTTGATAAATTTGTAACTATACTGAGACTTTAGAACTCATATCTCAAGGTGGGTAGCGGCATTTACGTTGTAGATGTCAATGGGCTCCAGTAACCACTTAACACGAGGTGGGCTGTGAGCTCGTCCAACCATCTATGAAATAAATAAATTATAATAAATTTGAATTAAAAATAGTGTAAGAAAAAATGATTTTATTGTAAAAAAGCGTGGGGTGCTTTTCAGGATATTATCAAAATAACCTTTCTCCTGTTCTATCTGTTGATAAAATATTTATAACTACTGATACCACGCTTTTTTTTTACAATAAAATCATTTTTTCTTACACTATTTTTAATTCAAATTTATTTTCTATTTTTTAGTTGGATTTTCTATAAAAGTGTATTTTGTTAGTTTTTTTGAACTATTATTTATTTTTGATTTTTTAGTTTGTTTAAAGATTCCGTTACAAACATACATACGTCTGAAGCTAATAAAAGCGTATTAAAAAAAGGCACAATGAAACACAACTTATCTGTATTTTATTGATAGCTTGAATACGGGGTATAGGTGTTGGTGTACCAAGAGAATTGGAAGTAGCTGGAATAGCTAGAGGGGGAAATATTTAGTTACTGATTATACCTTACACTGGTGGTAGGACCTCTTGTGAGTCCGCACGGGTAGGTACCACCACCCCGCCTATTTCTGCCGTGAAGCAGTAATGCGTTTCGGTTTGAAGGGTGGGGTAGCCGCTGTAACTATACTGAGACTTTAGAACTTATATCTCAAGGTGGGTGGCGCATTTACATTGTAGATGTCTATGGGCTCCAGTAACCACTTAACATCAGGTGGGCTGTGAGCTCGTCCACCCATCTAAGCAATAAAAAAAAAAAAAAAAAAAAAACATAGCTTTTCAAGTGTTTATGTGTTTAAAAAATTAATTTTTTTTTAATCATAGTTGTTCTAATGAACCCACTAATATTTTTAGGGAGTGATTGCTTGTTATGCTCTTCGATTTTACACAAATCATTACCATTATAATACATTAATAAATCAACAATATCTTTTGTAAATGTTTCCAATTGCTTGACGAACTAAATTACAATTTATTCTTTCGTGATCACCATTTTAGTTTAAAAAAATATTTATTTAAGATACTGAAATTTTAGTGTTTTCGTATACAACAGAGTAAACTTTTTTATTTTATTTTTTTATTAATTAGTTGCGTGGACGATCTTACAGCTCACCTGGTTTTAAGTTGTTACTGGAGCCCATAGACATCTACAACGTAAATGCCACTACTCACCTTGAAATAAGTATACTTACAACGGTTGCCCCACCCTTCGAACCGAAACTCATTACTACTTCACGTCAGAAATAGGCAGGGTGGTGGTGGCAGAGTCCGTGCGAACTCACAAGAGGTCCTACCACCAGTTTTTCTTTCGTAGACATAATTAAAACTAATTTTACAGTTTAATCTCGTCATTATTATCGTCTTTATATTATTTCCGACGCTTCACATACCTTACAGTTTTTGTAGTCACGATAGACTAAGATGTTTGTCCAGACAATTGAATATTGCGCTAACTACGGTCTATTTACTGTTGTTGCTTGTTGCTATTCACTGTTCATTAGGTCGCGAATCTAATCAACGTTTAGTTTTTAATAAACATTAGTATGTTATCGTAATTTCAGGTTTTGTGTAGCTCATCTGTGTCGGCGTAAAATAAAACCATCTCTCTCCGTGGGTGTCGTAAGAATCGACTAAGGATTCATTGGGGAGTAGTTAGCAGATTTATTAGATTTATTGGCGGCATGTCGTGCTGTAGGTATCACTGTATTGACTTTACTCGAAGCAACGCGGTCATGCGTTCCGTCTTATAGAGTGGGACAGTCGTAACATGACCCCTGAAATTGACATGTTGATGTCATAGCTCAATATGAGGAGCGGCAACCATATTATGGTGACTCAGGGCCCCGGTAATCACTTAACATCAGGTGGGCAGTGAGCTCATTCACCCACCGAAGCAATAATAAAATATAAAAAAACTTAACCCATGCTCACGAATGACTTCAACGATGAAGAAATACACCGTCTAAATTATAATTTTCGTAATTGCTGATGGGGTGTCTTGTGAGTGCGCATGGTTAGATGCATTTTTGGTTGAAGGTTGGAGCAATCTTTGTACTATAAAACTGAGAATTAGACCTCACGTCTCAAGGCGGGTCTATGGGCTCTAATAACCATTCAACTTCAAGGTGAGTTGTCAACTCGATCACCTATCCAAGCAACAATAAAAATGATAAAATATTGATTAATTAGGGACAAAACCAACACAGTCATGTGACCCTTGGATTCCCTTTATAAGAATTATAGGAACCCGAGATTTTCCGCCTAGCAACCAGCAAAGGCATATTATTATATAGTAGCTATTTTTATTTAATTAGCGTTAGTATTCTTAATAGATTGCTTTTAGACGTCCTATTGAATTAGAATGGTGAATATTCACTACTTTTACTCATCGAATTGTTTTCTTTAAGTTCTTGTTTTATTATACTTTCAAAATTCGCGCTGAAGGGGTTAAATAAAAACGAAAAAAAAAGAAGAAATATAATAACAGCTTTGAATGCACGTTTTTTATTCTTATCTTCTTCTTTTTCTCCACCTCATCCCACTAAGTGGGGTCGGCACAGCTAATTTTTCTCTTCCATTCTCTTCTATCAGCCGTCATCTCAACACTCACTCCTCTCTCTCTCATATCACATATCACTCTCATATCATTCACACACTCTACACGTCACACGTCATTCACACGTTTTTTATTCTTATCGCGCATTTAAAATGATACCAATAGCTCGGCTAAACATAATCCACGTTTTTAATAAATAAAATACATACAATATTTATTTCGATTCGTTTAATAACTTCAAAGCTTTTCAAAGAAGTCCTTCATGTTAATCTCTCAGAAAACGTTTTATTTTGCAAGATTCAATTCGTGGAGAATTAATGAGTTCTGTCGATTTTTTAATTTCCTTTTTTCGAAAGCTAAATTATAAACAGATTTTTTTTAAAAATCAATTTAATTCAACGGCCAATTTATGTGTCGGGTGCAGAGATTTTTAAACTTTAAATGACCTGAAGATTGCAAAATGAAATGGCACTTAGAAAAGATCAAAACTGAAGTTTGTGGTTTCGAAGCTCTAACAATCTCTCATAGCTTTTTTTCTCCTACCTATGCTCATAGCCTTAAGAGGCTATTTTAGCTTCACCCTAGCGTGTAGATGAGTTCACGGGGCTCAAACCGTCTCGTCTCTAAATAAATGAATTGCTGTTCGTTAGTCTCGCTAAAACTCGAGAACGGCTGGACCGATTTGGCTAATTTTGGTCTTGAATTATTTGTGGAAGTCTAGCGAAGGTTTAAAAGGTAGATAAATATGAAAATGCTCGGAAATAAATAAAAATAACAATTTTGTTTTTCCTTTGATGTGTCCCCCGTCGGACGGATTCCTTTTGCTTGTTTTAAGTTTATTTTATACAAAAGATTAGGTCTTTTATTTATCGATTGAGGCACTACGAAGTCTGTCGGGTCAGCTAGTAGCTAATATTTTTTAAGCGTATGTATACTGCGTCTAATTGGCCAGGCCATTGGCGTAGGTCAATGGTAAATTTTTAGCTGCATATCGGTTGAAGTTCAAATGCTACACGGTCGTATGTGGTTATCGGATTTTTAGGAAAATCGCAATCGTATTTAAGCCCCGAGGCTAATGCTCAATTGTGTAATAAACGCGAAAGAAAACTGCGCGCCAAAAATGAGCTGTAAACAATAATTGGTCACTACCACAAAATAACTGTCTTTGATTTTCTACGGCGAATAGTTATGGTTCAAGGGCGAAATTAGGGTTCAGGTCCCATTCAATTTCCGATGTACGGTAGGCAACGACTTCGCTCTGTCCCTGGCATTGCTGACGTCCATGACCGACGGTATCCACTCACAGATCAGATGGGACGTATGTACATCTGCCTAAAAGAGCAAAAAAAACTAAGACTTCCTGTAACTTGTCAATGTTTGGTATTTAAGGGCATTGGTAATTATAACTTGGAGGACTATGAGATTGGCTATATATTAACTATCCAAAAGAGGTGTTCCTTCATTATTTCTTATGTCAACTTTGTCATTAGTTTTTTCACCTCAACAGTCTTGCTTCACAAACCCTTGAAACAGATAAAATACTATGTCTTTACTGATGGTAGGACCACTTGTGAGTCCGCACGGGTAAGTACGAACACCCTGCCTATTTCTACCGTGAAGCAGTAATGCGTTTCGGTTTGAAGGGTGGGGCAGCCGTTGTAACTATACTGAGACCTTAGAACTTACATCTCAAGGTGGGTGGCGCATTTACGCTGTCTATGGGCTCCAGTAACCACTTAACATCAGGTGGGCTGTGAGCTCGTCCGCCCATCTAATCAATAAAAAAAATAATCATATCCTTCGTCAACAGATTCACACTTACCCAATTAAGTTCTGATTGAGTGGTTAAATCAAGAATATCTGCGTCCCCCGTAATTAATTGAACTCGCGATAAATTAATGCATGCTCACATCAGCGCGCGAGCAGAATATTTAATACGTGACAGTTAAATTTACGCTACACGTGAATTACTACGAATATTACTTGTCGCTGGGGCGTAGACTGAGAATATACAAATAACAATTTATCTTCGTAGATGCTGTGAGCTGTTAAGAATTGTTGTTTTTCTAATTGAAACATTTAAATTGGATTTTGGATAAAAGATTTTGGCATAATATCAATAAAGATGTAACCAATTTACTTTCTTAGAAATGGACATCGATTGTATCTGTACTTTTTTTTTCAGGAAGGAAGGATTACTGGTGGTCCTAACGCCTTCCCAATTTCACCAGGATTTGTGCAGCAAATGCTCAGCAAGAAGGGTTGGCATTTCCTAAGAGCTGCCCGAGTACTTTTTATTATTTTTTTATTTGTATTTTAGATGGCTGGATGTGCTCACAGCCAACCTGGTGTTAAGTGGTTACTCTAGCCCATAGACATCTACAACGTAAATAAGCGGGGTAGTGGTACCTATCCGTGCGGACTCACAAGAGGTCCTACCACCACTAATTACGCAAATTATAATTTTGCGGGTTTTGATTTTTATTACACGATGCTATTCCTTTACCGTGGAAGTCAATCGAGAACATTTCTTAAGAACGTATTTTATAAAAAAAAAATTGTATTTCACGTGATTCATTAAAAAAAAAATTGTACCAACTGCATACAAATTTAACTTTTACGCTTTCGAGAACGTTAAAAAACTCACACTAAGCACACCGGCTGATTCAAAAAGTTTTCGATCGCAATGAATATTAAATTATAAAAATCAAACAAGTAACATGTATAAAAATTTACGGTACTCCTTTTTTTTGTGTAGGAGTGTAATGTGTGCTCAAGTTTCCCATCCAAGTGGTCCTTGACGAAATATCGGACAATGTTTTTCCTTCTTCTTCATCGTTCCCTCACTGTGGATCGCGACCACATGGAACATTCATCCATAGTGTTGGGTCATGGGTGGCATAGATCGTACGATATAGACTACCACCAGCCACTTTCTTAACCGGATCTGACCATCTAGCCGGTGCTCTGCCCACGGCACGCTTGCCTTCTAAGCGATCCATAAATTATAAGTTTCTCTAATTCACGTCTCGAAGACCGCATGATTATCCTACCACTGACATTTTGAAATCATGTCTCAAAGTTAATGGCATCGACGTTGTTATACGAGATCCATATTAAGAACAAGCGAGAGAGCTTTTTTTGCCTAGAGGGAACCACCGGTCTTCCATCCTCCACTAGGGATGGGGGCGGGGCATGTCGGAGTCTAACTGACTAAAACCTCCTGTCGCTCAACCACCCGCGTCTGAATCTCGCATGAGTCAGAACTCATAAAAAGGCAAAGGGGGGAAAGTGACCACCACACAAGTGAGCGCCACGACTACCAGTCCTCTCGGTCGGCAGGCTATCCGAAGCCCGCCTAGATGACGCCGGTTAGAATAGGTTGTGCTACGGAATACCCCGCTGAGTTAGAACCGGCGCGGGTCGAGGATAGCCAGCCTTTCATCACCCGGATGCTCTTGCGTAAAACGCGTGCAAGGCAGCTTGCACCGATCGACATATGAGGGGGACCCGAAACACTTAGAGAGGGCTTGGGCGCGATCTGCCTCCCTGGCCCCCCTCGGCGGCGGCGAGCTTGTACGTCTCTCACGCACCCCGCACCCCGCCGTCTCCTTAAGCGAGAGAGCTAACAATAAACTAGCACCCTAAATTCCCAGCTTCTTTTTTTTTATAGAAAATTGCAAACGGAAACGCCACCACCGCATCCGTTACCACAGACTACGTTCATTAGCATATTATGAACAATTTTCGCATCTCCGGGTGTAAATTAATCACAATTAACTCTCGCTTCAGCCTTTAAAAGCTCGTGCTTGTTTAAAATTAAATTCGGGGACTTAAGCGGTTTGTTTGCACAAGTGTGCTTTTCGTTGAAGTTTTCAACCTTAAATATTGGTGTATGAACCGTTCATTGCTTTGATGAGTGAACGAGCTTGCGGTCCGTCTGGTGTATCGAAGATACTATTTGCCTATTTCTGCCGTGAAGCAGTAATGCGTTTCGGTTTGAAGGGTGGGGCAGCCGTTGTAACTATTCTGAGACCTTAGGACTTATATCTCAAGGTGGCGGCATTTACGTTGTAGATGTCTATGGGCTTCAGTAACCATTTAACACCAAGTGGGCTGTGAGCTCATTCGCCCACTTATTCAATAAAAAAAAATAAAAAATACTGAAGCCCATAGACGTTAATGCCGCCACTTTAAGAGATGAGGCCGAATCCTCAATCGTATTGCATAACTGTATTTTTTTTATTTTCCCTACCTAATTGCTGGTAGTCTAAGGGTTTATTTCAGCTACGCCCAGACCGGTAGGTGAGCTCACGGGCTCGACCTGAGAAAATTTGCTAACCTTGGCCCAAGCAAAAGCAGGTCTTCACTGAATCTAGTCACCACACAGTATTTATGTATGTATGTATGTATGCTTATACAAATGCAATAACACTATGCAAATGTCATGGGTCGATATAGATCTGTTAAAATTTACTGCTGGTAGGACATCTTGTGAGTCCACACAAGTAGGTATCACCACCCTGCTTATTCTTGACTTGAAGCAGCAATGCGTTTCGGTTTGGATGCGGGTGGGGCAGTAGTTGTACAGTAAAAAGTGTCACTTTAGAACCCATGACTCAAAGTGGGTGGCGGCATTTACGTTGTAGATGTCTATAGGCTCTGGTTGCCATTTAACTCCAGGTGGGGCGTGAGCTCGTCCATCCATCTAAGCCATGAAAAATAATACAAAGTAAAACCACAATACTATAGAGTATTGTAATAAAAATGTAATTATTTACGAACCTGGTCCGTAATTATAAAAAAAAAAATGCTTGGAATTGAATCGATATCTGTTAACCTCTTAACACCAGCCGGATTGCAAGCTCGATCCCACAATAATTAGATTTACCAAAAAAAAAGCTTCAAATAAGCCCCGTTGTTTTGTGGCGTATATTATAGTACTAATTGATAATATTAATTACGCAATAGGAAATTGCATCGAGTAATATCTCCTACGAAGATTTTATCTATTTATTTGGTTGATGTAAATGCCTTAAATTCGTCCATACTTATTTGTGATGACGAGTCGTTGCAAGATAATATATAAACCAATTCTTCGGTCAAATAATTGCTCTTAAATACAGATTATTTTATTTTATTCGGCTCAGTAGTATTTGCGTGATTCTTCAACGAACAAATACGAAACACAAAGAAATGATAAATAATACAACAACGTTTCTATTTAGTTACAAGCCCCGAACTGTTTATGAAATAAATAATAAAAATTGAAATAAATAAATAATTACTTTCATTTTAAGTTCAGTTTCAATTTATTTTCTAGTATAGAAAAATAATATTAAACTAAAAAAAATAATCGAATCAAGTAATTGAAGTATTATAATACAAGTCTAAAAAAAACTCATTAAATAGTCTTGATCACTAATCATAAAAAAAGTAACTAATAATTTTATAACTTAATAATATGTTATTCCCTATTAATAAACAAAGAAAACTCACCTAATTTTATATTTATTTGGAAGGCACCCCGATAAAAACAGTGATTTTTTATTAAAAACAACACGAATATGCAGTTTTGTGACGTATAAAAATAAGTGACACGGTCAGTTACGATGAGTTCCCTTGGAGCACTGAGCGAAAACGATTGCAATCAGGACTCTTGGGTATTGACGAGTAGAAAAGCGTTTCATTAAAAACATTTTAACCTTATTCTATTTAATTTTTGTCTACGATTTTTCTGAATCTGAATATTTTTGTATTTTACAATTTTCATGGTCACGGACGATTAAAGTGTTATTCATGGATATTTTTTAATGTTGTGCCAATATGTGAAAACTGTGAATTATACAAAACGTGTGAAAAAACATAGTGACAACAAAAACGCGATTTTAAACCATAAAAGGAATGATATTTGTTTAGTTTTATGATGTAACCTGAATTTTCATTTTTAGACGGGTTTTTAATTAAAATAAAATCCTTAAATAATAAAATAGCGAACAGATTTCAAACACAGACTGTTGTTAAAAAAAATATCAGAGTGACTTTTATCCATATATTTTTTTAAGATTAATTGATTGTATTATTTTACAACTTTCGCACCCTTCAAATTGTAACATATTATTATGTATATCTGCTTTTCCTTAGAAATAGGCAGAATGTTGGTACCCATCCGGGTCCACAATACTAGTGCTAGTTAAGTATGCATTTTATATTTTAGCGAGTTAAAAATTTTCTACTCGACGTTATTTTGTGGAGGTCATTTGTGAACACGTGTTGAGTTCGTATTTTCTTAGAACAACTTTTTTTCTACTGCTGTTGGATATGAACTTTTATTTGAAAGGATTCCCAATACCTATAGTCGCATCACTCAATATTCCAGACGTACTACTCGAATTCAGATGTTATAAATGCAAATTATTTATTTTTGAAAAACATTAGTATGCTAAAAGCCAAGATGGTTTCAAATAATCAGATGGGAGAAAAACCATCTTCAATTTTTATTATTGATAGCACTGAAGTCCCTCAATAGCTCTAGAACAGAAAAAAAACATGATACTATTTGTCTAACTATTAATCCGAAGATACAAATATGTATACGATGTTGCCTTCTTCGGTATATTATTACTACTGCTTCGTGATCTCATAGTATCTAATAACACCCACACTTTATTTTTCTGCCACTTAGATTTCGATCTCATATCTCTATGCGGTGGTATTATAGTGACTATTGGTTCTAGCAATCATATCACACCAGGTGAGCGGTGATCTTCTTCAGAGTCAGTCTCTTCATTGCTGAAGGTCGTGTCTAGTTTGAAATATTGACCACTCGATGCACCATGCTTCCCCACGTCTTCCTGTCTTTGGCGGTCTTTCTAGCCTCTGCTATTGGCAGGCCGGTGAGCGTCTTTACCAGATCAGACCAGCGGGTATTTGAGCGTCTGTGTGATCTTCTCCCGTCAACCTGATTAACGACCATCACCTTCTCTAAGTTATCAGGGTCTCTACGAGCGACATGACTGAAGTAGGTACGTGAGAATATGTTGGAAGTAGATAGCGGACAGTGAGCGGTGATACATCATGCCAAACTATGCTATCAAAATCACCCACTGCGTTTCTCGCCTGTGGTAGATTCAGAGTCTGTGGTAGATTCTGCGACCCACTGCTCTTGCTAGAGCTAGTATTAGCAAATTCTCTCAGGTTGAGCCCACCTAGCCGTCCGAGCGTGGCTGGAATAGCCTCTTAGGTTACCAGCGAATAGGTGGGGAAAAAAGCTATCAAAATAATAAAAGTACTAATTAAAACTCAAGATTTTACGGTTAGACTTTTACAAGGGTTGTCACACATAAGAAAATATTCAACAAAAACCCAAATCGCGCTAATGACAATTATAATTTAATTTACATATTCACATGCTCAGTAAAACAAGATTCAGACAGTTGATTTCTTATTCCCTATATGTTGAAGAGTTAAAACGCGTTGAAACTGGAATCCACAAATCTAGTAAGTACAAGACTAATAAAGATTATTGATAATAATCAAAGCACATGGAAAAGGTAAAAAAACAAAAAAAGAACAAGCTCGTGTATTTTATTTCGTGTTACTAAACTTGTGCTTAAAGTATGAACCTGCCAACTATGTCATCATTATCTTTTGAATAACCACTAATAAAAGAATAAATTCGATCATCATCATCGAATACAGTTTCAATTAGAGAAGTGTATTTTTTTTCTCAAGACATTGTACTCCTGTTCCCAAATGACTAATTTATTTCTCAAGACATCTTACTCCTGTTCTCAAATGACCGAAAAACCTTCATAATTGATCGTCTCGTCGTCCCATAAACATTCAAATCTCTTTTACAAAAGTCTTTGTTCGGTTCACCTCGCTTTATTGGGTAATCACATGGGCGTGCGAAATAAGGTAACAACCGAGATCTCAAATTACAGAATCATCATGACGTTAAATGT
This sequence comes from Bombyx mori, assembly GCF_030269925.1. Classification (NCBI taxonomy): domain Eukaryota; kingdom Metazoa; phylum Arthropoda; class Insecta; order Lepidoptera; family Bombycidae; genus Bombyx; species Bombyx mori. The sequence continues at coordinate 13,797,433 of NC_085115.1, read as the reverse complement.
CCGTCCACCGGTCCCCTAATAACCGAAATTCGACGCGCCGTTTTCGTACATCTACAGTTTTATGTAATCTAAAAGGTCTGATTTTTGTTTAGCCTTTTTTTAATTGCATATATGGATGGAGCAGCTTACAGCCCGCCTGGTGTTAAGTGGTTACTGGAACCCATAGACATCTACAGCGTAAATGCCACCACCCACCTTGAGATATAAGTTCTAAGGTCTCAGTATAGTGCAACGGCTGCCTCACCCTTCAAACCGAAACGCATTACTGCTTCACGGAAATAGACAGGGTGGTGGTACCTACCCGTGCGGACTCACAAGAGCGAATTTTATTTTCAGAATACCTGTGATAATATACGTATTATAAAATTGATATACAATTGCTAATCAAATGATAATACTCTGTGTCTTTTTTCACAGCGTAAACAAATATACAAACCAAAAATATTGAATTAAAACTTATATAAAAACCTATGCCATCAATTTAGAGCATCGTTGTTTCTGATGGTTCGAAGATTCAATAATTTTAAGATAGTACTTTTTTTACAAAGAAGTTGGTTATTATGAGTATTCAGATAAGAAGAGAACTAAAATTAAATAGGAACTAACTTTCAGCTAACGCCTCTAAAGTAGTGACAGATGACGTAATGAATGAATTTATTGATTACGTCAGAAACAATCTATTTATCGTGTGACCTCACTACCATTGGGATTAGCTTGTTCCTGTCTTTATTCCACACCAATTTGTCTAAATAACAATTGTTAAGTGCTAATATAAAACTAAACATAAAAAATTGTCATTTGAAAACCATTACATTTTGTAGACTACAAAAAATAAATCTATTAAAGAAACGTGCACTTTCTATAATTTCATTCCTCCTACAAAAAATGTCATGTGCATTTAAAAAAAAAAACGGTTGTCTGTAAAGTCGGTTTACTGACGATAGTTGAACGTGACAACGTCATAAGAAAATACTGATGGAATGGTTTCATTTATCAATTATCGCAATTAACGTTGCTATAAACAATTGACACCACATTCACTTTCCACTGAACTTCATTCTTGACGAAAACATGTACGCCTCAGAGCGAGCTAACGCCGCATGAGTCATGTTTTTTCGTGCGTGCAGCCGGCTCCATCGAATTATAAGACGTTGTCACCTCAAAAAACTTCACAGTTACAATTTTTGCTACTGCATTTCGTTAAGCTTTGCAATAACAATTTTTAGTACTGCATTTCATCTTGCATAATAAAATTATATATTTAATTGAAAAATATCAAAATTTCGTATTTAACTAGAAATGTTTTTGCCACAAAAAAAAAGGTATTAAGAATCGCGTTATTGCGTGAAACACTTTTCTACACGACAGTACCCGGAGCGGCCTTATTCGAGCGTCCATCAAACACACAGAACAACACATTTATCATGTTAAAGTTTATCTTGTTCTCAAATTGTAAACAAACTTAATTGACGCTAGGAAGAGATACATCTAATTATATTGGCTTGGTAACAAACATTAATTAATTAATATAATGTAATATTGTAGATAGTTCGGCTAGACTTTGTTACTGAAGCTTTACTTTAAATCTTTTTAGGCAGCGGCTTGGCTCTGCTCCTGGCATTGCTGAAGTCCATGGGCGACGGTAACCACTCACCATCAGGTGGGTCGTATGCTCGTCTGCCTACAAGGGCAATAAAAAAAAAAACAATAAATGTTTGATTCGTCCAACAACGTCGTCTTTTACAAACACAAATCTTCCAGTATTTCCAACCCTTATTAGCAAATCTAACCGTTAGGTACATGGACGACAACCTAGAAGATGGTCGTAAAACGATAACCCAAGTTACTTTACCATACGAATGTAAATTGCGTAGACCCTAGATTTCTTAAAGATAGACCAGCCTACTAACTCCTTTATCCGCAATGTACAAGGAAACCTTACAGACCCTTTTAGTAGAAGAAAGGTGAAATACAGTAAAATTTAAAACACACTTTTACTTCTTAGTTTCATTAATAAAATACTAAAAATAAAATCCGAGCAAAATGAAATCAATTGTGATGGTCATAATGGTATTGTGAAAACTTGTGGGCTATTTTTTTGTTTGCTGATTAATATGCCTATATCATAAGTAATTCCTATCTTACTTCTGGTAGGTAATTTCCGTGAATGTAATTGTATGAAAATGACTTATTACTTTTTGTCCACGACTTCGCTTGCGTGAATTACAGTTTATATCGCGTAGGCTGAAACCCATGATCAACAGGAGCATACATTTTTTTCTAGAATGCGTAATGTTTAAATACTGATTTTTTTACAAATCGGTTTAGTGTTTTGAACTTGGAAGCATAACAATTTTTATTTAGTTTATAGAATAATATTAATTATTTTAATATGTAACTTTTAACACCTACTGAAGGCAAATTCTAAAAATATTTTAAAACTATAAGTCCAACAAGTAACAATTACAAGTAAGTAATTAAGACAAGTAAGTCCATTGAATAGTTCGGACGGTGTGCGCGAACAAATAAAAAGACAGAAAACAGCTATTAAATCGGTCAATTTTGATCCATCTCTCTTTTATAGTTCACTTTCTATATATTTTTATTGCCTTTCTTCATGTAAAGACACCGGATTCTGCTGTTTTACTACGATATATATATTTATATTGATGATCTTATACACTACTAGCTGTATCCGCCCGCTTCGCTAGGCATTTAAAATTAACATTATTATTTCTCACCCCCACAAAGATTTTCATCATTAACGCCCCCGCAACTGGTGTAGGGAGTCCAACACTCAATAAATATTAGCCTATCCATTAAGTAGATGTATTTTCTACATGGATACCAAGTTTCAAGTCAATCAGATGCATGGTTCAGTAGTTATAACGGAACATCCGTAACAAAAACCACTGTATATTTTTTGTAGATTACTGTAGATTTATATATTAGTATACTTATAGATAATTATAATAATAAATGTTATGTTTGATGAAATAAATTAAATTGATTTAACGGTAGGCAGCGGCATGGCTCCGTCCCTGGCATTGCTGAAGTCCATGGACGACGGTAACCTTTCACCATCAGGTGCGCCGTATACTCGTCTGCCTATAAGGGCAAAAAAAAAAATTTTTTTTTAGAAGTATTTCGTCTTTGGGCCAATTGGACTAATGAAATGAAATTGAAGAATGACGAGACAGCCGAAGATTTTCATCATTCAATAATTCGGAGAGCACAGATCCACCCAACCAACTGTCATCTGTCAATCAATATACTGGCAGCGCCAAAAATAAACTCGGAGATTACACGAAGCTTCTCTGACATTTGATTCGAAGGGAACAAATAAATTGAAAGACGGATCAAAACTTTCTGTTGAAACGTCTCGGGATTTTTTTTTAATTTTTTTTTATTGCTTAGTTGGGTGGACGAGCTCGCATCCCACCTGGTGTTAAGTGGTTACTGGAGCCCGTAGACATCCACAACGTAAATGCGGCACCCACCTTGAGATATAAGTTCTGAGGTCTCAAGTATAGTTATAACCGCTGCCCCGCCCTTCAAACCGAAACGCATTACTGCTTCACGGCAGAAATAGGCAGGGTGGTAGCACCCACCCGCGCGGACTCTCAAGAGGTCCTACCACCAGTAAATATGGCCTATATCTGGTTTGTGATCTTTTTAACATGCTTTCATTAGGTAGGTGCAGATGTATGTTTGTTTGTATGTAACCCAAATTTTGAACGACAGTTTTAGAGGTATAATAACTGTAACTGTAAAAATATTTCAGTCAAATATCAAGAATCTACGAAGAAATGCCTTTGGTATATTTTGATATACTATATCGAGGGGTGACAGGCTATTTGGCTTAAGCGACATTTCTCTTAATACGCCACATTTATCTTTGTAATTTAAGGTCCGTTTTATTTGGTATTAGTATCCACAATTCGATGTTTTAAATTGAGTTTAATTCACTTAAAACGTTAAATTTAATTCAATTAAGTTTATCCGGTAGGTACTTTCACACACACTGCACTAGGTCCATAAACATCGCAATTTTTTTTCGCGGCTTGAGTTGCATTTTTACCTTTTTTCTAGTCAAATTTTAAAATGTACGAATTTATTCATTAGATTCACTCATCTTGACAGTACGAAAAATAAACAAAAATCACACATTTTTCCCCAACCCATTAGGTATGTAGGTATGTTTAAAATCCCCATCTCCGTCCCAGATACTTACGTCACAATAAATAACGAATTTCGCAGGAACAGTGATAAGTGCTTGTAAAATTCAATATTAATACTGAATAATAGGCGACCCGTGTCATTCGAGATCGGAAATGATAGGGCCCGAATTATATGAGCGTTTCGTGACGATTTTTTTTTTAAATCACATGATTTTTTTTCGTCAAATAAGACCGGTTTCGCTCCTCTTGAGGTTCAGAGGAGAGAGAGAGAGAGAGAAAGAGAGAGAGAGAACAAACTATATTACACACTAAAATACAATTAACATTAGAAGACAGTAAACAACAGTAAACAAGCAGATACGTTAGTACAATAGGCGGTATTATCGCTAAAAGCGATTTCCTCCACACAACCGTTTAATTAACAGAAATTCTAAAAAAGCAGGTATGTTGCGGTGTACTATTAATCATACCTACATTATTGAAGAACATACATACATACAATATATTATATAATTAAGTACCGCTATATATGAAAATCACTATGTGATTTATATTAGAAGATTAGTTGTCAACGCATGCCACCGCGTGTTTTTCGGGCTAAAAATCTAATATTCTCGACTGGACATAGTTTAGTTATATGTCATCACATAAAACTGAGCTATGTAAAATTTAAGCGGCATATCGTTGATCTGATAATTTTATTCTTAAAGGGCCGAAAAGTTCTCTAGTGGCGATCGCGTAATGAAAAACTTGACTTGAGAAGGCCTCCCACCATTTTTTTTTATTCTACCTATGCTTGACCTATGCTACCTAGCCTTGAGAGGCTATTTCAGCTTCACCTTAACGTGTAGGTGAGCTTACGGGGCTCAAGCCGGAGTGTTGCTAGCACTGGCCATAGCAAGAACAGTACTTCGCAGAATCTACCAACGGATCGGAAACGCGACCCACTGAGAAGAACGGGAGAGAAACTCAGTGGGCTGTTTCTACCAGGCAGACCGATGACCTATTGAAGTTCGCGGCTAAATTTTCTTGGTATTTTTATTCATTCATTCATTCTTTCATTTTTCTTGGTATTTCTGAAGTAAAACGAAATTAATATCGCATAGTGCGTTATATTTATATACGCGTTATTTATATGCGTTATATTATACATCGCAACGAATCTTGTTTTAAATTTCAATTCAAAATGGCCGCTGGACTAAAACCGATTCACACTTCAACCTCTATTAGAATAAAGCGTAGGTCTCCCACAAATTGGACCGACGACCTATTGAGGATCGCGGGGTTACGCTGGATGCAAGCAACGCAGGAACAATCGTTGTGGCGAGACTTAGGAGAGACCTATGTTCAGGCCCATGTCTTATGTGGAAGTCTCTGCACTCATAGATAGATAAATAAACAGTTATATTTCCACAACTACTTCTTACGCCTTAAAGTGTAGGACAACATTATCAAAACTATTTTTGAAGTTTAATCTTGCGTTCTTTTTTACTGTCATCATAATAATATTGTTTTCGAAGTGTCGGATATTTTACGGTTTTTGTGTTCATGACAACGGATTAAAGATAATCATAATAGAAAATGTGTAATTAAACCGTAAAAGCAATTCCCGTTATGTCTGCGACTAGTGAAAACCGAATAGAATAAATATAATGTGGGACTCTTTTTTTTTTTTTTTCCTACCTGTGCTGAGAGCCTTGAGAGGCTATTTCAGCGTAACCCTAACGTTTGTAGGTGAGCTCACGGGGCTCAAACCTGACGACGATGCTAACACGAACCCTAGCAAGAGTCGTGCTTCGCAGAATCTACCACCGGATCGGAAACGCGTCCCACTGAGAAGATCCGGCGAGAAACTCAGTGGGCTGTGTCTGGGAGTTAATTTACTCGTCGAGCCCTTCGTCGCAAGCGACGGGTTCGACGAGAACGGTGACCGGTGCTTGAAGTACCTAGAAGCACCGTTAGTGGATCGGGAGGATCCGAGATGACGTGATGTGGGACAACTGTTTATATCTACTAATGGCCGCCCAGTAGTCGAAATTCGACTATTATAATAATTAATTGAAATTATAAGTTTCACATTATTATGGTTCTATTGTCAAAGACTATTTATTATACTACTAATCACAGATTTCGCCAAGACTAGACCAGGTACACTATACGAGTAGACAAAATTAAATAATAGTAAAGACAAAAAATATTTAATCTATTCTCAATTTGACCACAGACTACCCGTAATACAAAAAGCTTGATAATAAACACAGAGTTATTTTTATGTGTTGTATCAAATATATGGTAGTGTGTGTAATGTTTTTTTATATTATTTAATGTATTTGTTTTTTCTCATTTTTCGTAAAAAGGGGTGCAAAGTTTTTGCGACACGTATTAATATATAGATTCAATCTGTTATGCTTACCTACTTAAGGTTAAATGATAATCTATAGTTGAAAACATTCAGCGCTTTGACCTCTTAGTAATTAAATACCTCACCGATTTGTCGAAGTCGTCGTGGCCTAAAGGATAAGACGTCCGGTGCATTCGTATGTAGCGATGCACCGGTGTTCGAATCCCGCAGGCGGGTACCAATTTTTCTAATGAAATACGTACTTCACAAATGTTCACTTCCACGGTGAAGGAATAACATCGTGTAATAAAAATCAAACCCGCAAAATTATAATTTGCGTAATCACTGGTGGTAGGATCTCTTGTGAGTCCGCACGGGTAGGTACCACCACCCCGCCTATTTCTGCCGTGAAGCAGTAATGCGTTTCGGTTTGAAGGGTGGGGTAGCCGTTGTAACTATACTGAGACCTTAGAACTTATATCTCAAGGTGGGTGGCGCATTTACATTGTAGATGCCTATGGGCTCTAGTAAGCACTTAACACCTGGTGGGCTGTGAGCTCGTCCACCAACCTAAGCAATAAAAAAAAAGGTTAAAGAAAAAAAACATCTCGAACATTTACAAACGCTTTACACATAAAAGTATCTAATAAAAAAAAAATACATTCTTATAAACGGCGGTGCCCTATGACGGAAGTTGTTCGGGAACTCGTAAAACCGTCCCGAAGAACGCGTCGACGCTAAGGGCAAGGATAATTGAAGTGACGAACGTTAATTGCGTTATTAATCAACACGTAATTCTTATAAACGTGAGAATATTTCATTATGTTCATCGTCTGTGATGTTTTGGGCCAGAGCTCAACAACTGACATCAAAACAGATTACATATGGTAGGCAGCGACTTGGCTCTGCCCCTGGCATTGCTGAAGTCCATGGGCGACGGTAACCACTCACCATCAGGTGGGCCGTATGCTCGTCTGCCTAAGAGCAATAAAAAAAACATATTTGTTTCTATTCGTCCGTAGTAACTGTGTACTCACTTATGTACCTCCCTGGGTTCTAATGGGCTATTTGATAGACCAATTATAAAAACTAGTGGTCCCCCAGTAGTTGAAATTCGACTATAATGAATTGAAATTATAAGTTTGGACATTATTATGGTTTTATTATCAACTAGCGGCCCGCTCCGGCTCCGCTCGGGTCTTTAACGAAATTTCCAACGATACTTGACGTAGTTTTATTTTTTTAAATAAAAGAACACTTATTGCGGCATAACTATAATAGTTAGAAATATGCTGTGGCGACACTTTTTGTAAATAATAATGTGTTCTACAAAGTCGTAGTACATTCTATTCTATCATCAATAGTTTTCGCAGGGCACGCGAAAGAATATTTTATGTAATTTTTTTCACCTTGGTTTACATTATTGGGGTTTTAGTAAGGATCCTTATTTTTTTTTCAAAAAAGATTATAGCCCATGTCACTCGGGCATAGTGTAGCTTCTAAACAGTGAAATAATTATTCAAATCGGTTCAGTAGTTTCGGAGCCTATTCAATACAAACAAACAAACAAATCTTTCCTCTTTATAATATTAGTATAGAAGTATAGAAGACTATACCTACTTCTATGATCACAGATTTCGCCAAGACTACACTTTAGACAAATATTAATAAAGACAACCAATATTTAATCTATTCTCAATTTGACCACAGACTATAAGCAATAACAAAAGCTTGACAATAAACAAATAGTTTTGATTGATTGATTTTTTTTTTGAGATGGAATCCAGTATTAGTGTTTGTAAATATCGGGTAAATTAAAATGAAAATCGTGATGAGAATCTGTTAATTAAAGTGTTCATAATGAAGACAGACGCTAACGTTTTAAACAAGGTTACGGCTTACCTCGTGTTAAATACTTACCGGAGCCCATAGGCATCAGCAACGTAATGACACCTTGAGACATGAGTTGTGAATATAAGTTCTATAGTACAACGGTTGCCACTATTCAAACCGGAACGCATTACTGCTTCGCGGCATAAACAGGGAGGGGGCTGGTACCTGGTGGTGGTGGTATCCATGGAGGTCACAAAACGCTCTACCACCATAATAAATTGTAATTATCACCTATTTTAATTAATTAATATTTTTGGTCATAGTACAAAATACTCTTCATTGCACACAACAACAAAATAAAAACTTTGTCTTTATCTATTAAGTAAACATTTTCATTACTTCGAGCCCCTTTATAAAAGTCTTCTAAATTTTTCTCCGATCAATTTTTAAATTATGCCAAACTGCTCAATAAGATTAAAAGAGATTTTAGCTCCGCCACGAGTGGGCGATGTGGATCGCCTAAGAAGAAACCCGATTGAAAAAATCAACAAATACGTTTTTAATTAAAACTTTTGAGATTTCTGATATTCACGAAGAGAAAATTAACTATAACGTAATAGAAATAAAGGTCCTGTGATCAGGACAGTGATTGTGAAGAGAATAAAATTGGGTTTTTGCTTTTATAGACAATAAAAATACTCTGAAGAAATACAAACCACCACACACCACACACACACACGAGTACAAGACGTCCTACCCCCAGTAATCTACGTCTTGTACTGGTGGTAGAATGTCTTGCGAGTCCACACACCAACATCCTGCCTATTTCTGCCGTGAAACAGTAATGCGTGGGTGTAAATATCGTTCGATGATTGCGTTGCATACATAAAAAACATAAACTAACAGAATCTTGATAAAAAAATAAATGCTTAAAGTCCGATTTCGTAATTGTCACAGCGTAATATTATTTGGACAGGAGTACTAGAAAATGTGCAGGGACAAGAATATGATTCCGATGTGTCTCGTGTCTCAAGAGCTAACGTCTCAAAGAATACTTTTTTAGAAATCTATTCCAATGCGGAAAAAAGCCAATTCATCTTTCCTATCATTTATATGTACCTACTGCCTTAATCTATATTTCATGGATTTCGAACCTTACTAAGTACAAAATAAAACAGACAATTGTGTTAACAATGATTCAATAGTACATAATTTTAAGTCACAAGAATTTCTTTACAAAATCTCTTAATTCTAAGTCCTCAGAAGGTGCATTCATGTTAATTTCCATTACGCTTGTTTCATTGTTCGTCTCGGGATTGATGACGTCACAGCAGTGACGTAATCACTGCAATATAACAAAACTAGCCTCGTTTCCGGCAGACGTTCTATGTTCTATCGTTGGAAAATACTTAGCGAAAATCTTAACTGCGTCGTTTGTTTGAAATAAACAAAAGGACTTAGGTAATGTAAATCGAAATATGACATCATCTGTCGTAGATTGATAACAGATATTCCTTTGTTTAATTTATAAATAGATATCACATCAATATTTAATTCGGATGTTTTCACACACCTTTGTATAAAAATGAACTATTTTCCGCCTCCTTTCCGTAATTTAATCAAGGTGTTTCAAGCTCGTTTAGGTCGGAATCCCGTGACTTAATTTATTAGATGCTCCAAGTAAACGTATAAACCATGCCATTGTTTGATTCTAGGGGAATGCTTTTTTAGTTATATTGGTAGATAGTCTGAGGGAATTTATATTATTTTTTATTTTATTTTATTTATTTATTATTTTCAGTGTCATACAATAATTAAATGCCATATATTTAGCAACATATAAGTTTAAGGGCATCCGCTAAAAGATGTCGCTAGTTTCCATACAAAAAAAATTATCTTAAAGTATCGCAGTCCTGATGGTTTACACTAGCGTTAATTATTACTGACCCTTTTTTTAGTCCGAAAAGAAAAGTAGATGTCAGAGAACATTTTAAAAAGAAATATGACGGTAGTCGGTACGATATTCAAATGTCGACGAATACTACCGCAAATAGTCCGGGACCACGTAAACTTCAAAGTTTCTGAAACTTCGAAAATGATAAGCGCTTAAAACCAAAGGAAATACAAATGATAAGCGCTTAAAACCAAAAGAAAATACCTAATAATGAAACAAAAAACTTGAATGTACCTATATCATTAGTACGCGAACGATACGTCAGCAGAACTCCGAATGGAGATGTGAAACGTATTTTTTTTCGCTCAATTAAGAACGAAGATCAAACTGAACGATATCTTCGGATATTCAAGTGTTAGCAGATGCAATGTGAGGCCTTCTCTATTCTATTACTGTTAACTAGTAGATATTTTTACTGAGCACAAAAAAAGTTCTACTAAATATTTAAGTAAGTGCTTTTTTACCATTTTAGAAAAAAAACAATGAAAAGTACCTACATATTATCTCCTTTTCTGTACTCCTAAGAATGTGTATGAAAAAACAATTTTGTAAATAGAAAGATTATATTTTTTAAAACGACGCTGCTCAAAAACTCCTCCGTGAACATAATAATAATAAGCCTTTTTATTTCTTGTTTTACAAGCTTAGGTGGATTATAATACTTGTATTACATTAAACAACAAATACGACTTTTGTAATCAATATAGCTTAAAGGCCTCCTCCAAAAACTTACGTATTAAGAATCCCAACCTACATATTCCAGATGAAATTCCAATGTAGCAAAATATAAAAGTGTTGTGTTCCTCTATTTTGTTACCCTGTTGTCTAACTTCCAAAAGCCCCATGTTATTATTGTTAATTTTATTTAAACATTCTTCTAGTTGCAATACTCGTAGTCGGTCGTATGATGATAGGGTTCTAACATTGTATGTTATAATTTTTAATTCGCGACTTTGCTTTGTGAGATTTTTCGAAGTTTTTAAGGTTGGGCTTGAGTTTTGTAACTTTGGAGGGTGAACCTTCGTGAACATCTTAGCTGCATATTTACTGATTACGTTGATTCTTGTTTATTTCTAAAGATTTGATTGATTCTTTCATTTAATTCGATCCAGATCAATCATCTAGTGGTCTTGCAGCATCGATGATGAAGATACGACACGTGCGGCCATAAACGCCCATCCATCGACCCCGTTTGCACTCCGAACTCAGGCATCATTTTATTGACGTACGTATGACGGCAGATCTGATTAGGGCCTGTTGTTAATTTAACCGAAAAACTGCCTTGCTGCATTACCTGTCATCATTTTCAAGCTTGAGGATGTCAACGATAACATTCCTTTGAGATACAGACTTAATAACCACAGTCACGTCCGACAAATAATGTAGATATGAATTATCGTTTCTTACAGTATAAATAACAGTAGTAACTTTTTTTTTATTGCTTGTATAGGTGGACGAGCTCGCAGCCCGCCTGGTGTTAAGTGGTACTGGAGCCCATAGACATCTGCAACGTAAATGCGCCATCCACCTTGAGATATGAGTTCTAAGGTCTCAGTATAGTACAGTATTAGTAACTGTGTTAAAGGTTTAGTATTTTCTTCGGTTTTAGTTATTCGTAAACAAAATTAAAGCTACTTATACGATTTAATCTCGCCTTGTATATACTACTATGTACATAATATATACTATATATAGTAACATAACACATTAAACACTTTACAGTGCTCGTGATTGCAGATCACCGAGGCTAAACCGTAAAAGTAGCTTTAATTATGTGTTGGTGAATACTTTTTCTGGCCATTAACTAGAAAGAACATATGTGTGAGGGGAGTGAGCGAAGAAATAGCATATGATAAAGGAGTGTGGAAGGAGAAAACATATGGCACCGACCCCAGATAGCTGAGAGAAGGGCAGGATAATAATAATGATGATATAACCAGAAAGAAGGTCTGGCCGCTTGACATAGCCCGGCCTGATACCCATAGACCGGGTATCCGGATTACTATCATAAAAAAAGAACCGGCTATTTAACGCCGTCTTATCCCAGTTACTGTTTCAGTGCTGCCCTCACCACCATATTCTCCAAGTTAACTCCACAGCCCCTAATTTTAGTGAGTTTATTTTTTTATTCCTTAGATGGGTGGACGAGCCCACAGCCCACCTGGTGTTAAGTGGTTACTGAAGCCCATAGACATCTACAATGTAAATGCGCCACCCACCTTGAGATATGAGATCTAAGGTCTCAGTATAGTTACAACGGCTGCCCTACCCTTCAAACCGAAACGCATTACTGCTTCACGGCAGAAATAGGCAGGGTGGTGGTACCTACCCGCGCGGACTCACAAGAGGTCCTACCACCAGTAAAAATGTTAGCACCGTTAGTTACTACTTACCAACTATTTCTACCGCAAAGCGTTCATTCAGGTCTATTTGATAGTCAGAGCTGTTCCCAATCACAGACCCGACTCCGTAATGACTTCCCTCCACGGTATTTTCTTGAGTGTTAGGACGTACTTCTTTTGAGCCGAGTTTGAAAACAATTCTCGGCTATATGCAACGGTTTTGGTTGTTTTTGCTTATTTCCGCCAACGACACTGACCATAAAAAGTACCTTGTCCTTTTTTTTTGCGTAGATGGGTGGATAACGTTACAGCCCACCTAGTGTTAAGTGGTTACGAGAGTCCATAGACATTATTTTTTTTTGGTACAATTTTTCCTTGTTAGGAAAGACAAGGGGATCTAAGCCCATACAACCTTGTCTGCTCTATATATTCTCTGAAGTCCATAGACAAGTATTACGTGATTACCGCCACCCACCTTGAGATATGAGTTCTAAAGTCTCAGTATAGTTCAACGGCTGTCCCACCCTTCAAACCGAAACGTATTACTTCACGGCTGAAGTAAGCCGGGCGGTGGTACCTACCCGTGCGGACTCATAAGACATCCTACCACCAGTAAAAGAAATAACGAAAAGCGTAGAAACTTCAATCGATCAGTGTAGGTAGGTAGTGTAGGTAGGAAAAAGGAACATAAAGGAAAATGATTACTGAGCAATTGGGATACAAATTTAAGAAGTGCAAGAACGCCCGGCTGGTCTTAATACAAAAACTCGATATCGCCATATTCTAATGTACCTATGTACATATGTACCTATATATTGTTAAAAACAATAAATGCACAGTAAAATCTAACAAATATTGTTTTACATTTTTAAAGTCGTAGCGAATCTTTTGTTTTAGACCGTACCTAAGCGGCAGTGTGACGTAATCGATGCGAGGTGCAAACTTAGCTTGGTCGAGCTGTAACTAATCTTTATGGACTTATAGGACGCATCATGTCTGTATTTGAAAATAAAAACAAAAAATACAAACATTTTCATATCACGTTGAACAGCTAAAGGCGTTGGATTTTCCTCGAAGAAAGTTTATTTGTAAAGAACATTATAAAGTAACAAGAATAGAACTTCGGAACGCGACTCGAACGATTGTCTACAAAGTTTAGGATCTTGGGCTGTACAAAACACGGCTGGTCCATCTAAACCAGTGGTTCCCAAACTTATTTTGTCTACTGCCCACTTTAAGAATAAATTCTTTTTTAGCGCCCCCAATTTTTTCTACCTACTTAAAAACCACTATAGCGAGAGCTCAGTCGTGTCTAAGAATCCTTCTAGATGAAATTAAAAATCGGCTCCCAAGCCTCTACACAAGACCCCCATTTTTTTCTGGGTCTCTTACCGCCCCCCATTAGGTCTGCAGCGCCCACAAGGGGGCGTTATCGCCCACTTTGGGAAAGACTGATCTAAACTATTTACGTATATACGTAAAGATAAAGTTATTTAGTTTTAAAAAGATTTTTCTTACACAAGTTCATTCACCTCTCATTGAATGAAGAGAATAATTTAAATTTACATAATTGAAATAATATTGTTTAAAATAATAATTTACGTGGAGATATTTAAGGGTTTTAAATGTTGTTTTCGTATTTATATTCCAGAAAACGCAATTATTTTATTGTCTGGAGTATATGATATAATTATTACCATTTTATTATTATTAAACTAAATTAATATTAAAACATTGCAACGTTCTATACTAAATTATCGTAATAAACCCCTCAAAAGCAGCTCAATAGTTCCGTTACAATTCCTAAATTGTTTGTTATCGATATTATTTATCGATATGCTGTTGTATCGATATAAATTAATGGTCTGTCAAATGCAGGCGGGTTCGCGGTTCGCGTGTAACGATACCTAAATACATATAATGTGGTCATGCCTTTAGAATGCTATTCACGAATTATTAATTTTGGGTTAACCTCTAAAAGGATTACTGAGTGAAATTAAATTAATGTGGGATATTAGAATTTTTTTTGGGCTTGGGAAAGACGATCTCACTCTTGCTAGGGCTAGTGTTAACAAGCGCTAGCTAGTAATAGGTTACAGCCCCGTGAGCTCACCTAGTCGCCTTTTTTTTCCTAGTTAGCTGAGAGCCTTGAGAGGCTATTTCAGCGTAACCTTAACTAGTAGGTGAGCTTACGGGGCTCAAACCTGATGACGTTGCTAACACTGACCCTAGCAAGAACCGTGCTTCGCAGAATCTACCACCGGATCGGAAACGCGACCCACTGAGAAGATCCGGCGAGAAACTCAGTGGGCTGTGTCTGAGGGCTGATTTACTCGTCGAGTCCTTCATCGCAAGCTACGAGTTCGACGAGAACGATGACCGGTGCTTGAGGTACCTAAAAGCACCGTTAGTGGATTGGGAGGATCCGAAATGACGTGTGGTTTACTCGCCGGATTACGCTGGCATTACCCTCTCAGGTTACCAGTATAGATAAAAAAAAGATCTCACGACAAATCCGTTGATATATGTGTGTACTGTGTCATGTATATCATAGCTTGATTGTTGTCCGGTCTATATTGAGATATAAGGAGAGATTGAGGTCTCAATTGGGGTCGTTTCACGCTTCAATGTGGGACATATCACTACTTTCCGATAGAAATAGGCAGTATAGTGTAAAAATAGCTAGCAGGGGCTCACGATACGAGTAATTTATTTAATTAAATGACGTTATTCTTCATTTTGAAAGTAATTCGTGAGCATGCGTGTAATCTGTCTACAGGATTTGATCCGTATAGGTACATTTCACTCGACACGATTACTCCTGGCGTCAGCGACGACGATTAAACTTCAAACTATCCGTGCAGAGCCAAGAATCATTCAATTCAGTTCATGTCATAAAAGAAATTGTAACTTATCACGAAATTTTAATAAATAGAAAAACGGTGAAGTTAAATATTTCAACTTTAAAAAAAATTCATCAAAACCGGTTCATCTAGAAATAGGTTCTGAGGGCACGAGGTGTCAAATTGTGAAGTTTTGAAATCGATTAAAAATAGTAGGAACGTTAATCTTTTATCATTAAATTCTCAACTCCAAATACAAGAGGTAAAGTTATTAGTGAGTAAGATAGCAATGTGAAATGTATTTAGTGAATTAAAAAAAATAGGTAATGCTTTCAGGACTTGGTAAAAATTCACGTAGGTAATGTCTTTAATTCATAAACAATATCCAAATTATTTGAAACACTAATTTTCATTATTGGTAAAGTTATTAGTAAGTAAGATAGCAATGTGAAATGTATTTAGTGAATTAAAAAAAAATAGGTAATGCTTTCAGGACTTGGTAAAAATTCACGTAGGTAATGTCTTTAATTCATAAACAATATCCAAATTATTTGAAACACTAATTTTCATTATTGGTAAAGTTATTAGTAAGTAAGATAGCAATGTGAAATGTATTTAGTGAATTAAAAAAAAATAGGTAATGCTTTCAGGACTTGGTAAAAATTCACGTAGGTAATGTCTTTAATTCATAAACAATATCCAAATTATTTGAAACACTAATTTTCATTATTTATTATGTAAAAATAAATTTCTGACATATAAAAAAAACCACTTCAATCGTTTATCCTACCAATGGTTTAACTGTTCAGTCAAAGTGAAAAGTTTTAATGAAATTTCTGACTATGTACACTTGCAATAGCGGTCTGAATGGAATGTAATGTTAAGGGCTTCATTATAAATATATTATAAATTTAACGATTATTTATTTATTTAAAAATTTATTGAAAAATAATACCTTTGCTTAAAAGAACTGCTAACATAATTTACAACCGAGGCCCGGGGCCGAACCTCCTACGAGGTCCCCGCGCCTATGGGGCGTGCGGGGTATGTGAGACTTGACGATCTGCAAGGTGTTGGGAGCAGACCGCGGGCCCAAGGAATTTTAGGGCCGACCCACAAAACGACTCCCCTGCACTCTTACACCCGACGTCCGATCTCCGTCCGGGGTCAAGACCCTTTCAGAGTAGGGGGGTTCCCGCGGTCAACACTGCAACCAGACACGCGGCGCCACCCCGAGGACGCCCGACCGACGGGTCGTCGAGGCGATAGTCGACGACCAACGACGTCGGTCTCCGCGGTACGGCAGCCCTACCAGGCCGCCCGGGCTACGCCGCTGGTGTTCCGGGATACCCCGCTGGGCCAGAACCAGCCTGCCGGGTCAGAACGCGAATCACCGCCGACCGGGTTGCTCTTCCACAGTATGTTCGGCGACGACAGCGACTACGAAAATGCGGACCACATCGCAGTCCGCAGCCGTCGACGCGTCGTCCCGTTCTCCTGATGCCAGCACGCTAGAGTGACGGTAGCGTGCGGCGCAGCCTTAACCCCCTTAGGTCGCCCCGTGACCATCACCGGGAGGAGACTGCCTCCTCATAGGGGCCGGAGCTGGACAAACGCCCTCCTCCGACACCCGGCTCGGTAGCGGCGGCACAGCGCCGAGAGGGAAGAAGAGTTCTCCCTCTCCCGTTCCCCCTTAGAACTTAAAATCTCAATGTGAGTGGCACATTTACGTTGTGGATGTCTATGGGTTCCAGTAACCACTTAACACCAGGTGGGCTGTGAGCTCGTCTACCAATCTAAGCAAAGTAGTGTTAAACGTTGGAAGTCACATTAGTAGTTTCATTTCAAAAGCAAACAAACTTCTTTATCACACAATGTTTTCCAGATGTGGGAATCGAACCCACGAACCTCGATGCAAATGCAGTCAGTGACGCTACACACCGAGTCAAACAAATTGCGAAACTTGTTCTAATTATCTGTATTACTCTTCAAACGGGAAAACTCTAATTATTTGCATATGGTACAAACTTTATGTTTGGAGATGTATTTTTTTTTTTTGCGCGACACCGTTACGTAATTTAATTTAATACCGCTTTTTAAGAACACTCTTCAAACTTTGGCATGGGGGGCTCTGCGAATACCGTAGAGGGGAATTCAGTTTAGAGACGGAACGTGCGTGGCAAAAATATTCGTATTCAGAGCGCTTAGTGCGAGTTTTTTAACGTTCTCGATAGCGTGAAAGTTACCTCATATTTGTATGGAGTTGAAACATTTGCCTGCGTTTGCCGCTAGGGGCGCTGTTCCAACTGCATACAAAATTGGCTTAACTTTTACGCTATCGAGAACGTTTAGAAACTCGCACTAAGCACACAGGTTAGATTAGACTGGAAATGATAATATACCTTACTACATCAATAATAAGATACATATATCTCATTTTCACTATGCTTGGCGAATAAATGATTTCTTTCTTTCTTTCTTTCTTTCTTTCTTTCATCGCCGTAAGCAAGACAAAACCTTTACATTAATATTATTATTTCGTGAGTCACTTCAAATTTACAATGTCAACAGTTCGTGTAGTCGTCGTGGCTTAAAGGATAAGACGTCCGGTGCATTCGTGTGTAGCGATGCACCGGTGTTCGAATCCGGCAGGCGGGTACCAATTTTTCTAATGAAATACGTACTCAACAAATGTTCACGATTGACTTCCACGGTGAAGGAATAACATCGTGTAATAAAAATCAAACCCGCAAAATTTTAATTTGCGTAATTACTGGTGAATAGGACCTCCTGTGAGTCCGCGCGGGTAGGTACCACCACCCCGCCTATTTCTGCCGAGAACTGTAATGCGTTTCGGTTTGAAGGGTGGGGCAGCCGTTGTAACTATACTGAGACCTTACAACTTATATCTCAAGGTGGGTGGCGCATTTACGTTGTGGATGTCTACGGGCTCCAGTAACCTCTAAACACCAGGTGGGCTGTGAACTCGTCCACCCATCTAAACAATAAAATAAAAAATACTACTTCAATGGCATTCATCCTCCAAACGCTAACAAATTACTGCTTCGCGTCTAAAATGGACTGGGTCAGTGAAAAGTCGCCTGCGTGAGCACATTACACTCAATTTTACCCCACCAGTATTTTTTTGTGGATTACTGTCTGTACAAGTATAAATTTAAATTATTCAAACAACACCCTGTGAATCCGAGACGTATCTACGTACTACACGTGATATTATTTACATCAGAAAAACAGTTCTAGCATCGTAATTCCTCTTTGTCATCGGATACAAAGATAAAAGTTTCGTTCAATCTGCACCGTTCCCACGGGATCTTATTTCGACACTTGTACTAGCTTACTCACTAGTAAGCCCTGTTTCCAACGACACAGGGAGAATCCGTCACAGAACATTTGTGTTATTGAAGAATAAAAATCTTATTACATATTAAATGTGCCAGATACCTTTGAAATCAGAATAATATGGAAATGTGCGAATTGTATTTGATAAGTCGAAAAAATTAAACAAAAATAAGAATTTTAATTGAACGCGTCAAAGTGCATGGATACGACAGTAAGAAAACCATTTAAAACGCCATCTGAAATTGATATATCTAATTAATTTACTGTATTTGTAAACTAGCAGACCTGGCAGACTTCGTAGTGCCTCAATCGATAAATAAAAGTCCTAAACTTTTATATAAAATAAACTTAAAACAAACAAAAGGAATCCGGGAAAAACAAAACTGTTATTATTATTTCATTCCGCAGCATTTATCTACCATTTAAACCTTCTCTGGACTTCACAAATAATTCAAGACCAAAATTAGCCAAATCAGTCCAGGCGTTCTCGAGTTTTAGCGAGACTAACGAACAGCAATTCATATTTATATATATAAGATGGGAATGGTAAATATATAACATTATTTAGATGAAAAATATGTTTTGCGACGGTAAGCATAGAATTTAGAACGAAACTGTAGTTAGGTAAAAAAAATTACTAGATTATAACCGGATCGGTATATATTATATGTCCTCTAGTTCATAAAGCCACCAACTAAATCAATTTTATATTATTACCACCAACCAAGTCATTTACTTTTCATTTTATTATTATTATTATTATTTTATTGCTCTTGTATGTAAACGAGCATACGGCCTACCCGATGGGGATTGGTTACCGTTGCCCATGGACGTCAGCAATGCCAGGAGCAGAGCCAAGCCACTGTCTACCGTTATTAACTTGCATTCAAGTAGTAGTGATTATTTATCTAAATGTATGTAGGAATGGAACGGAACAGTATGAATGGATGACAGATATGGAGCATGACTGAGTGAGAGAGATAGGAGATATCGTGTTAGGAAGTAAGAAAGACGGCGAATGAATGCGGAACGCTTAGTTTTATTTTTTAAGCGAGAAGAGGGTAGTTGGCAGACGCGACCGCAGACAGACGCGGTGTAACCCTGAAGACGAAAGACGTTTGTATTTGAGTTACATAGATTAAGACGAATTACCGGTCACCGTCTTCGTCGAACCCGTCGCTTGCGACGAATGGCTCGACGAGCGAACTAACCCATAGACACAGCCCACTGAGTTTCTCGCCGGATCTTCTCAGTAGGTCGCGTTTCCGATCCAGTGGTAGATTTTGCGAAGCACTGCTCTTGCTAGGGTCAGTGTTAGCAACTCTCCGGTTGAGCCCCGCGAGCTCACCTACAAACGTTAGGGCGAAGCTGAAATAGCCTCTCAAGGCTATCAGCATAGGTAGGAAAAAAAAAAAAAAGACGAAATAAAGAATCAAGTTTGTGTGAAGTGATCAACCGTTTCACTGGCCATTGAATCCTGCCACTGGCCACTGGCCACTGAATCCTCTAAATGGTGTAGAATACCTCATTCGATTGCATTTTTTTATTTTTATTGCTTAGATGGGTGGACGACCTGGTGTTAAGTGATTACTGGAGCCCATAGACATCTACGACGTAAATGCGATAGTTACAACGGCTGTCCCGCCCTTCAAGCCGAAACGCATTATTGCTTCACGGCAGAAATAGGCGGGGTGGGGGTACCTACCCGTGCGGGTTCACAAGAGGTCCTACCACCAGTAAAAATGAATGAGCGGGTTTCGTCTCTATCCACCTATAACCTATAACAGTAAAAACTTCAAAATCTACCTGGTTTGAGAAAATGCAAATATTGTATTGTATTTCTGGTTTAAGCGGATTAATTGGTTTTCATTTTTGACTACGTTTTCGGTTTTCGTGTCTTCAGTTTTCTTAAACTTTCACGAAATATGTTTGTTACGTGAAGTTTATTATATTGTCATTAGTTGGTAGTCGAGTATATTGATAGTGAGTGATCGATGTGATAATGACGAGAGCTCAGCCAATCTACTGCTGAGAACTATCTTCAAATCGGTTTTAATAAGAACATGATCATCATCATCATCATCATATTAGCTAACTCTTGGCCGAGCAGTCGTGGTCATGTGGAACCCTTGTTTATTAAAGCCTTGACAGCTGTTCTTCATTTTTTTTTATTCCTTAGTTGGGTGGACGAGCTCATGGCCCACCTGATGTTAAGTGGTTACCGGAGCCCATAGATATCTACAATGTAAATGCCGCCACCCACCTTGAGAGATAAGAGATCTAAGGTCTGAGTACAGTTACAACGGCTGCCCCACCCATCAAACCGAATCCAAAACGCATTACTGCTTCACGGCAGATATAGGCAGGGTTGTTGTACCTACCCATGCGGGCTCACAAGAGGTCCTACCACCAGTAGTTATGCAAATTATAATTTTGCGGGTTTGGTTTTTATTACACGATGTTATTCGTTCATCGTGGAAGTCAATCGTGAACATTTGTTGAGTACGTATTTCATTAGAAAAATTGGTACCCGCCGGCGGGATTCGAACACCGGTGCATCGTTAGATACGAATGCACCGAACGTCTTTTCCTTTAGGCCACGACGACTTCAAATAATAATTCGCGAACTGAGGCTTGGCGCACTAGTTAAGTGGTAAGGTTTTTTACTTGATCAGTGCAGCGCATGGAATTTGGGCCACGAGGTTTTTACCGTTGGCCCTACCGTTTAACATGGTATAAAACAGGAAACACGTGAAGGCGAAATTCATCCCAAAACTGTACGACACGTGGCGAGATAGACCTCTGGAATCTGCACTGTGGTCAAACGCAATGGCTCTAAGTGGCATGGGTATACTTTGCTACGGTATTGAGCGGCACTATTGTAAAAAAAAGCAAGAGCGTCTCAGGCAAATCCTCAGGGAAACATACAGTATAAAATTCAGAGGATATGCTCGCAGTTTGCAGTTTCTTAGTACTTTAATTTCACTCTTAATAGCACGGGTGACGGTTGCGTTTTAAACGTAGAATATGGTAAGCTTTATTGCATGCCAATCTATATCTATAAGTATAAATCTACAGTGGTTTTTACGGATGTTCCGTTATAACTACTGAACCATGCATCTGATTGACTTGAAATTTGGTCCCCATGTAGAAAATACATGTATTTAATGGATAGGCTAATATTTATATGAGTGTTGGACTCCCTAATAATAATGACAATAATTAATAATGTTAATTTTAAATGCCCACCGAAGCGGGCGAGTGAGGCTAGTTATGATTTAACTAAATGGTAAAATTGAATAGTTTCATTGAAAAAATGTGTATTTATAGACAGGGCTCAAATATTAATATGTGTTTGATTTATGATGTACGAACAAATATGTACGTAACATAATAATAATAAGAACAGTTTTTAACATTGAAACCATATCTATATATTAATACGTGAAGCAAAAACTTTGTACCCATTTTTACGTAAATTACGCGGACGGAGGAGTATAAAATTTCCCACACTTATAGAGAATATAGAGAAGGAGTGCAGAGTATTAATATATTTTTTAAATTATGCATAAATAATACATTAAATCAATAAAAAAACATTACACACACTACCATGTATTCGACACACACACGCAATTTGTTTATTGTCAAACTTTTCTTATTGCTTAAAGTCTGTTGTTAAATGGAGAATAGATTAAATATTGTTTGTCTTTAACATTATTTGTCTAAAGTGTAGTCTTGGCGAGATCTGTGATTAAAGAATTATAACAGTATTTGACAATAGTACCTTAATATTGTATAAACTTATAATTTCAATTAATTATAGTTGAATTTCGACTACCGGGGGCCACTAGTAACTATTATTAGGTACCTAGCTATCTTAGTAATGAATAATTTGATCTATGAAAAGTGTATAATTTGACATGTTTTCAAAACGAATAGATTCTTCGGAGCTTTGTTCAAAATCTCACACATCTTCAGCTCTTCGGAAACTTACAAAATTCTTCTCAAAATAGTCGTTGTTCAAAAGCGAGCAAAAGAAAATATAGTATTATAAAAAAGATGAGTCGAATACCGTCTTACTGTTATTAAGTTGTGGACTTCAAGTTGTGGAGGTAAAATTTTACAAAAAATATTTTTCAAGATTTCTCCGAAATCTTTTAATATCTTGTAGAGCCTGATTGATTTCTCAGCTCGAGAAATATATTAATTGAATTTCGAAATTCACGAAGTACGCTTTAGTAACTGCCAAATGAAAACCTTTGTTGGAAAACGGAATGGGCGGTAGTTGAACACAAATTAATGGTACGCCAGTGGCAGCCAGATTTCCGAATGCAAAGGACCCACTGTGGATAGGCGAGGCGCCCTGCTAGCGGCAAAATGTAAGCGATAGCGTTTTCCGATTACCTCCATGACTTACATTGTTGTTTGTCACTAAACTTCTCCAGGACTATCATATCTCGAAAACAAATCCAAAGATCTAAGTATTATTTATTATTTTATTTATTTATTATTATATTGTTTTATTTTTTACTTTTCTGGGTCTTTCTCTGTGGATTATTTATATATATGTTAAAAATTTCAATTCTCTAGTTCATCAATTTATAAATTAATGATAAAATTTAATTTAAGTTTTACCCGTTAATTTTATATGCTTAACATTTCAAATATATGCTTCCAGCTTTGCATGAAGAAGCTATGTTCCCGTGCAATTGGGTGTTGTCTTAGAAACTTACATCCAAATTAGTGGATCCGACAGACATCGTCCTGTGAATGCATACACAATAATTAATTAAAGTTGATCCAGCCGTTTTGCTGTCCTGTTTAGTTGCAGTATAAATAAATAACCTACATACCGACTGCGGTGCCATCTGCCGGGCTGATTTGTGAATCTAAACCGTGCAGGGGGCCACCCGAACACATACAAAAAAAAATTCAAATCGGTCCAGACGTTTAGGAGCTCAGTGACATGCTCACGTACATAAAGAGAAATAATTCAGTTCTTAGTAAAGTTACTTAATTCAAAATCGCTATTTCCTGACAAACAGGCCACGCACAACCCCGCAGTGGGCGGCTAGTGAAATATTATTGGAATTCCTCTACCAAGATAATCCGGGACAGTTTTGTAGCGATCGACGCGTCTGACAAATTCCAACCCAGGGCTCGCTTCATTCTTGAGTTTATATCTTGTCAAACAATGTTTTGGTGTTGTTTAAATTTAGGCCTTCAACACTTAGTTACAGTAGAATAGATTAATCTAAAACAAAATTAAGTATGTTTATCAGATCAGTGGATTTCAATTGAAATTTATTTTATCGAATTTGTAACACAGATCGAATTTGTCACGAAAAATGTTCCTGGAAATTAGCTTATGCAAGTGACGTAAGCAACCTACAAGGTTTTTGCGGATGGTAAGAACCATTGAAAGCGTGTAACCGCTTAACCCATACACTTTTATCTTATATTATTTCAGAGGGGAGTGGTATTCTCAGTAGCTTTTGGTGGTAGGACCTCTTGTGAGTCCGCGCGGGTAGGTACCACCGCCCTGCTTATTTCTGCCGTGAAGCAGTAATGCGTTTCGGTTTGAAGGGTTTTTTTTTTTATTTTTTTTATTGCTCTGGTGGGTGGACGAGCTCACAGCCCACCTAGTGTTAAGTGGTTACTGGAGCCCATAGGCATCTACAACGTAAATGCGCCACCCACCTTGAGATATAAGTTCTAAGATCTCAGTATAGTTACGACGGCTGCTCCACCCTTCAAACCGAAACGCATTACTGCTTCACGGCAGAAATAGGCAGGGCGGTGGTACCTACCCGCGCGGACTCACAAGAGGTCCTACCACCAGTAAAACCGGGTGGGGCAGCCGTTGTGACTATACTGAGACCTTAGAACTATATCTCAAGGTGTGTGGCGCATTTACGTTGTAGATGTCTATGGGCTCCAGTAACCACTTAACACCAGGTGGGCTGTGAGCTCGTCCACACACATAAGGAATAAAAAAAAAAAAAAGCTGTAAAGGTGGAAAACCTCTTCGGCACAAAAAATAAATAATTAAAGATGCTGTGATTATTTTTACTAATGCTTACTTTATAAAGAAACATCTTCAATTGTATAAATATTTAAATATTATTATTACAAGTTTAATTATTTATAAGTTTCATCTGTAAGATTTCGGTAAGTTAAAGAAATCCTTAAAATAGCGATAGAAAACTTCTGATATGTTAATTACGTTGCACAAAGGAGTGTCGCCTTCAATAGGATTTAGTATTCTTTGTGAATCCCAGCGGAATGTTGACCTAAACCAATAAACTGTGGACCGAATAAGGGCGAGACTACACTTAGTTGATGTTATCCGTAGGGAACTTGTCATGTAAAATGTAAATGCGAAGTGTAATGTAATATTTGTATACCCGAAACTGCGTGTCACCCTCACGTTGAGTAAATATTTAAATATTTATCAAATAGGTAACCACAGCTACATTATTTCAGAAGCGTTACGTATTCTCTCGTTAGTCCGAAAATAATTTCGATTTTAAATTTTGAACAAAGTAAATATAGTTAAGTTCACTAGAATACCTACGTAGGAGTGGAGAAATATAGAGGTAAATAAATTACATTAGAAGTGTGCATACAGTGTATTAAATGTGTGTTTTTGCGGATGCTACGGTGCATTTTAAATATGCTCACATAATATTTTTGGGTACTAGATAGAGATTTGGGTACTAGATAGGCCAAATAGACAGTAAATCATGTTAGTTCAACATCTTTTGCCAAATATTGTTGTTACAAGGCACAATCCCTAAAACTCAATGCAATACATTGTATGTATTTGGCTAGAATTTTGAAAGACCTTTACATGATTTTACTTTACATTTTAGAACAGTAATTTTCTAAAATTGTTGGGACATTATTGCTATTCTATTTTACTCTCTAGGCTCTAAATTCATTTTAGTACCTGTAGTTCAGCTCCCACCGTGGTGGAATCAGAAGTTGACTAGTTCACGAATCAACAATCATATTATTTTGATCTTGATTATGAAAGTGAAGTTGTTGTGACTTAAATGATAAGATGCTTGGTGCATTAGTATCGAGCGATGCCGCTATGTTCGAATCCCGCAGGCAAGTACCAATTTTTCTAATGAAATACGTATTTAGCAATAAATGTTTACGATTGAATTCCACGGTGAAGAAATAACATCGTGTAATAAAAATCAAACCCTCAAAATTATATAAACGGCCTAATTACTGGTCATA
This sequence comes from Bombyx mori, assembly GCF_030269925.1. Classification (NCBI taxonomy): domain Eukaryota; kingdom Metazoa; phylum Arthropoda; class Insecta; order Lepidoptera; family Bombycidae; genus Bombyx; species Bombyx mori. The sequence continues at coordinate 13,771,325 of NC_085115.1, read as the reverse complement.
GAACGTCTTGTGAGTCCGCACGGTAGATACCACCATCCTGCCTATTTCGGCCGTGAAGCAATAAAATAATATTTTCGATTTGAAGCGTTCGCCAGCAATTGCACTATAAAAACTGAGACCTTATAACTCTTGTATCAAATCGGGCGGCGAAGTTCACGTTGTAGATGTCTATGAGCTCCGGTAACCACTTAATACCGCACAATCTAAGCAATAAAAAAAAGTAAAATAAAAAAGATGCCTCGGTATAATACCTATACATATTTGTATGTAATTTTAGGTATATACTGTATAAATCTCGGCTTATAAAACTGGTGCTTTGGGAAATAACTGATTCAATTAACCAGGACATAGTTTTTTTTTTAAGAAAACATATTAACAATTCAAGAGCAATCATTTAACCAACGACGGCCTTTAAAGTATCTTTGTCATAATAACATCCTGAAGTCGTTTAACGGTGGGCAGCGGCTTGATTCTGCCCCTGGCATTGCTGAGGTCCATGGGCGACGATGACCACTCACCACTCACTTTTACTGGTGGTAGGACCTCTTGTGAGTCCGCACGGGTAGGTACCACCGCCCCGCCTATTTCTGCAGTGAATCAGTAATGCGTTTCGGTTTGAAGGGTGGAACAGCCGTTGTAACTATACTGAGACCTTAGAACTTATATCTCAAGGTGTGTGGCGCATTTACTTTGTAGATGTCTATGGGTTCCAGTAACCACTTAACACCAGGTGGGCTGTGAGCTCGTCCACACATCTAGGAAATAAAAAAAAAACCATCAGGTGGACCCTATGCTCGTCTGCCTACAAGGGCAATAAAAAAAAAAAGAGTCGTAGAACCGAACGTATCCCAAAAAAAGGTTTAGTCATTTATTTATTCCGTTTAAGTTAATCTAAAATATATATTCGCACAAAGACATCTCTCGTCTTAGCGTTAAACGTTCAAAATTGTTTATGATCCTGCTAAATTTCCAGCTCGTTGGACCCTACTCCTTACATCGGGGCTGTAACGGAGAACAGCCGTTTCGCTAAGATTGAATTTCTCTAGCCTGTTCCACTGAACAAAACACTCAATTTAAGACGAGGCACTTTTTATTTAGCCAATCCACCTTAATTTTCTGCCACTAAATAAGTTTCCTTGTGTCGAGATCGTGCGAACTTTAGATTAGTTGGAAGATTAACGTATCCAATTTGTATACAGTGCAAGGAAATTACAATGGATTTTTTTTAGAGATGAACCAACAAATAGCTTTAGCTATTAATTAAATTAAAACTATTTTTACGGTTCATTCTCCGGTTTAAAATATTCATTTATCTTTTTTGTGCGATTCGGATACAGTAACAATTTTCTGGTCATTAAGTTGATACAAGTCGACACTTGAATAATGTCCAGATAAAAGATAATAATAATAACCGTCATCACGTAGACTATACATTAGACACTGTATAGCCATCATACTAAGACTATACATAAATAATAAAAATCTTACGCAATGGACGTTTTTTCCCTTTTAGGGTACCCCTCCGCATCGTCCCATTAAGGAACTTCGTTCCAAAAATATGACAATAATCAGAATGTCGGTGATAATAAAATTAGAATAATAAACGCGTGATTAATCCATAAAATAAGTTTTAATTATGTCTGAGACTCGTGAAGGACAATAAAAGTTAAAAATGTATAGTTCTCAGAGCTTAGGGGCTTCGGACCATAAGCTCAGTTACGATTCCACGCATTTAAAAAAGTAGAAACAGTTCTTATAATCAGCTTGGTAAATTAATTATGTTTTCCGCCTACGTTAGGGTAGTAATTTATTTGGGTTTCAGCGTTGCGATCACTTATTTATCTCTCAGCATATAGAAGATTTGTTGTAGTTTGTAGTCGATATTTATAGGCATATTTTCGGGTATATTGTTAATATGCAGGTATGGCTATCCTACCTATTTTCTTAGTTTTTGGTTTTTGGGTGGAAGGGCCTTTATGTAACACAATTGAGTCTTGGAGATGAAGGCTGTAACGGTCTATCATGAGTCGATCCTTGAGTTATTTTCCCTCTCTTAAGATGACGATTACCATCCCAGGCTAAATACCGAACTAAGTAATCTATCTGTTTGCGTATTTCTTCTTACTGGTGGTAGGACCTCTTGTGAGTCCACGCGGGTAGGTACCACCAACCTGCCTATTTCTACCGTGCAGCGGTAATGCGTTTCGGATTGAAGGGCGGGGCAGTCGTTGTAACTATACTGAGACCTTAGAACTTATGTCTCAAGGTGGGTGGCACATTTACGTTTTAGATGTCTATGGGCTCCAGTAACCACTTAACACCAGGTTTTTTTTTTATTGCTTAGATGTGTGGACGAGCTCACAGCCCACCTGGTGTTAAGTGGTTACTGGAGCCCATAGACATCTACAACGTAAATGCGCCACACACCTTGAGATATAGTTCTAAGGTCTCAGTATAGTAACAACGGCTGCCCCACCCTTCAAACCGAAACGCATTACTGCTTCACGGCAGAAATAGGCGGGGCGGTGGTACCTATCAGTGCGGACTCACAAGAGGTCCTACCACCAGAGGTGGGCTGTGAGCTCGTCCACACATATAAGCAATAAAAAAAAATCTATGGTGTCAGATGATGAGCACAGAAATATCGCAGCATCCGAATGAATTAACTAAAACGAATCAAAGACTCGTGCCGACCATTTGGATTACAGATCTCTTTAATTTCAACTCGAAGGCAATCCCACAAGTCTCGGAAAATTGAATCTTCTAGAGATACGATCGGGTTTTTTTTTCTCTCTCCCTTCCCATTACAGAATGATGACAGGCCAAGACTCGTCCTAGATTAGAATTTAATAGGGTACATTTTAATTTTTACGGGTTCCGCCTTAAGAGCTTCATTGGATGAAACCCTCGTTAGTAGAATTGAAAAGTCCGAAAGGTGTCCAAGATAATCCGGATTCAGTATACATTTTTAAAAATAAATGTCGCATACAAAAATTGGTTTAAATTGAGAGCATCAAGGAAAACCAATTAAATTAATATTGAGGGTTTCTTTTTTTTCTGTGACTGCGTTTTTTTATTTTTTATTGCTTAGTTGCACCTTGAGATATAAGTTCTAAGATCTCAGTACAGTTACAACGGCTGCCCCACCCTTCACTCCGAAACGCATTACTGCTTCACGGCAGAAATAGACGGGGTGGTGGTACCTACCCGTGCGGACTCACAAGAGGTCCTACCAGTTTCTGTTGTGTTTCTATAATTCTGCGTATTTGGTTGAATTAATTAATAATGATGACCTTAATGATGAACTGGATAACAAAGCCGCTTTATCCTAATGGAGGTTAATGTGTGAAGTTATCGTTTTAGTGCAGCGACCATTTTGAATTGAAATTTAAAACAAGATTCGTTGCTATTATTAAATTATTTTTAATTAAATTAAATTAAAAAACGCAATTACTATCGCATTATGCGATTTAATTGCGTTTTATTTCAGAAACTGAATAAAAAATAAAAAGAAATATTAATTGCTTAAAATCCTAATTTTAATGACATGTAACGATCTGGTCTACTTTTCTGGCAATAGCCTCGAGGGGCGATAATGGCTTCACCATGACTGATGGGCAATTCCACGGGGCTAAACCTCAAAAACCTGTTAACATCTATCGTAGCAAAAACATTGCATCGCTTAAGATACTGAACTTTTCGTCAAGTTCGAATGTTATGTAACAATGAAACTTATTTGAAGCTATGTGACTAGATTGTTCGTTTATTTAGCATAGGCAACGGAATCCACGGTATTGTGACTGCGGTGCATACTTCAAAATTGACTGTCAAATAAATCTGTAAGCGAAGTGATCCGATTCAAAATTCGATTATTCTCTTAACAATACAGAATCTTACAACAGACTGCCGGGTCACACTTGACCGGTTATTTAAAGAAATCTCGCCTTCGAGTGAGAGGTCTTCAGATAAATGGAAATTATTCAATATTTAAAACGTTTTGCCGCCCCCCTTGCTTGGGTTTATAACGTTTTTATAACTTGATTACTTTGTGTGAATTTCAGTTAGGTTCAAAGAGATATTATTTAAGAGCCGGCTGAGCTTGCGAATTCGTCCGCGCGTATATACGTAGAAAGCTCTGTTTAGTTTGGATCGGAACGGTCCCGGCTCGTCCATAGACCAGAGAGTGAAAATCGTGATAACTTCCGTTAAATAATAATTCATGTAATAATTCTGAATTAAGCACAAAGACAAACCAGAGAGCTGTGTAGTGCACACATATTTTCAACAGGACTTTTTGTGCAGTTTTTTTTTATTGCCCCTGTAGGCAGACGAGCCCACCTGATGGTGAGTGGCTACCGTCGCCCATGGACTTCAGCAATGCCAGGGGCAGAGCCAAGCCGCTGCCTACCGCTTAATACTCTCCACAAGCCTCGTTTGAAGATGGACATGTCATAGCGCTCGGGAAACACCGTGGAGGGGAGCTCATTCCATAGCCGGATAGTTACCACCAAGTGGATTCTCTATAATCTAACTGCCTCTAAATCATTCAGGTCCCCTCAATGTCGATCCGGGATAGAACACACTTGAAGACAGAGCATACTGGCTATGAGCAATGTCGTTATGAAAGTGCAAACACGCTTCGAATGGAGTAACCCAACGTGGGCTATCCCAATATGCATTGTACCAATAGATTTCTTCTTCGAGTTCTTATATTAATGTGATTTCGGCGCAGGATATTCTCTTTTTTCATTCAGGCCTATTATACATCATCCCGGCATTTGGCATTCTTCTCTTTCACAAGGTCATTTAAGTCCTTTAAGGAAGCACCTTCTTCACATCTCTGCCGTGCATCAATATAGTTTTTTAAGTAAGCCCCTTCTTGACATCACGTCTGACGTGTATTAATATAGTTATTTACACGTTAAACAATGGTGACTGATGATCCGATTTACTGTTTCTTTATATAATTTGTAATTAAACGGAAAAAAAAATACAAACATTTTTCATTGCGTTGGATGGATACGAGCTAGATGTAGAATTTGTTGGCGAGTTTATCTACCTCGGATTGCTTACTGACTGATCAAGGAAGAAGCGAACGGGAGATCGAACTGTTAAACGTGATACCTTACAACTCATGTCTCAAGGTGGGTGGCGGCATTTACATTGTAGATGTTTATGGGCTCCGTAAGCACTTAAGATCAGGTGGGTCGTGAGCTCGTCCCTCCATCCAATCCCTAAGGGAAGCCGAAAACCAAACGAAGTGGAAAATGATTTTACAAAGAGCCAGAAAGACCTGTCAAAGACTTCAGAAATGAAGTATGCTACTAAGAAGAGAAGGAAGAATATGAGCTCACGGCTCGCACAGTGTTTAGTGGTTACCGGAGCCATCACAGAGACATGAATTCTAAGCCTCTGTTTCATAGTACAACCGTTGCATTATCCTTCAAACCAAAACGCGTTACTGCTTCACGGCAGAAATAGCAGGGTGGTGATACCAATCGTGAATATTTGTTGAATACGTATTTCATTAGTAAAATTGGTACCCGCCTGCGGGAACGAATGCACCGGGCATCGTTAGATACGAATGCACCGGACGTCTTATCCTTTAGACCACGACGCTTCGCGATTGAAATAGGCATGGCGATGGTATTTACCCGTGCGGACTCACAATACGCCCTACCATCATGATCAGAAATGTCAAGTTACCTAAGTTCAAATAAACGTCTTTTTTCTATACTTCCACGCATACATTTAAGTAGGTACCAATTATTATAGGATAACAATTATTTTAATGCAATTAAGAATTTTCTCTAATATCTCGAGGTGGGCAGTGATATTCCCGCTGTGATGTCCATAGGTCTAACAACAAGCGAACCGGAAGAGCGTCTAACAATTCATTAATTCTTAAAATATAACCACGTGCACGATTTGGGGCTGGAATCGACATGACGCTCGTACCTTCTTAATACGCCAGTACTGAAGACGCATATCACGCTCTTTATTACATTTAAAACTGCATTTACGATTGGATCTCTCGTTTTTATAGTCCTTATTTCCTTTTTTATTATTGTTATCGGCGTTTCAAATACTTCTCACAGTATGGTTGGCGGATGCGAATAAAAAACAGGAGATAAGCCGCAAAAGTCTACGACTCGTGAAAGACTTAGAAATTATTGTATTACGGACTTTTTTAGAATTTAAAATTAATTATCATTTGCTAATTAAAGAGTCGAACAAAATTATTAGTTTCATACTTAGATTAAAATATATTTATTTTCAATTAAAATATTAAATAAGTCGGCCCTTAAAAATAATAACTTACAGGTTTTTTAAGTGTAAAAACTACTTTAAAAATAAAGATAAATTAACGTCAAATTTATTTAGACACACCGAAAGCATTCGTAATCGAACTAAACATTATCATTACGATAATTAAAACAAAACTTACCTATTTAATACAATGATGCAGGAGCTCGAAACACGAATGAAGTTATTTCGGTAGCTTTGGGGCGGCACGCGCGCACCCCGCCAACACTGCCCGCCGTCTGACTGAGGGCGATTGAATGTAGTAAAAGTTGCCAGATGAAAGCATCCTCTATGCTTAATCGAGTATTTATTACATCCGCTGGGTCGTCTTGTCTACTTATGGGGTACGGATCGGACCTCGGGACAATCCCCTCTGCTTAAGCTATGGGCCGATGGAATTGCCTATTGAGGTAAGGATGAAAAACGGAACATGCTTTTTTTCATCTTTCTACTTCTTTTATGCTCCTCTTTCTTCCTTTTTCTTTCCCCTTTATTCTCTTCGTTTATTTATTAATAGGGCTTTAGTTAACACTGGTGGTGGTAGGACCTCTTGTGAGTCCGCACGGGTAGGTACCACCACCTTGCCTATTTCTGCCGTGAAACAGTAATGCGTTTCGGCTTGAAGGCTGGGGCAGCCGTTGTAACTATACTTGAGACCTTAGAACTTATATTATCTCGAGGTGTGTGGCGCATTTACGTTGTAGATGTCTATGGGCTCCAGTAACCACTCAACATCAGATGGGCTGTGAGCTCGTCCACTCATCTAAGCAATAAAAAAAATAAAAAAATCCTGTGTTTTTAAACCGATTTTCTTTTCTTCTTAGTACCTACTGACGAACTCTAGTACTTGCTATAAACATTATTTTTAGTAGCTGTCTTCTCTCAAATAATTTATACGTATTTAACAGTATTTATATACACTCCTGTAGAGTCATTAAATTCACATATTCTCGCATTGTCTCTAAGTCTTGCAACCCAGCGAATTTTTCCCGCCCCAACCATGCTTGCGGAGCTTTAAGTTGGTGAAAGCGCGTGGGCGGATAGTACCTCATAATATTTATAGCGGATTGATTGTCACTTTTCTCAACAATAAAACTTTATTTGCATATTTTACGCTGATTTTGAAAACTTTGAGTTTGTTTGGAAATTTACTTTCATTTAGTTTTTTTGCAGTGGAGGTCACCTTGGTTGTGTTCCTCGCATTGCTGAAATCGATGAGCAACAGTGACCACTTACTATCGGGTAGGCTGTATGTCTGTCTACCTAAAAGATAAAAAAAAAATAGCAATAAAAAAATATAGATAATGTCATTTTACTTTTTACACGCTTTATATTAGCTTCACTTGTATGTATGTTTGTATGTTTGTAACTGACTCCTTTAGACGCGATTTTGGCCCACTTTGAACGGCCAAATTTCATTCAAACTTTGTAAATTTATCGATGACAAAGCAATATTTAAAAAAAATGAAAAAAAAATTGAAAAAATTGAAATTCAACTAAAAAATGAAATATAAATAATACTTTAAAAAAACACGCTTTTTTACAATAAAATATACATATTTTCGTATTTACACTATTTTCACTATTAAAATTTATTTTCTATTTTTTAGTTGAATTTTATATAAAGCGTGTTTTTTTGTTTTTTTTAAACAATTTTTTTTTATAATGTCATGCTGTATTACTGATTGTTGAGTATTCTAACGACAATTTGAAAATCAAAGATGCCTTGGACTGAGTAGTGACCCTGAAAAGCAATCAGCAAAAGTCAGCGAAGGGAGTGGAGATTAGAGTATACTTGATTGCACACCAAATAAATACATAAATACTAAATACAAAAGTACGATGGGCAGTCTTATCTCTGAGAGCGAATTCTTCCAGACAGCGGCTTAGTACGGTAGGCATCGGCTTGACTTTGCCCCTAGTATTGCAGACATCCATGAGCGATAGTAATCCATTACTCTCATGTGATCCGTATGCTAGTTTTATTTTATTTTTATATTTGAAGAATTACTGGTGGCCCGAAGGCCTTTCCAGTTTCATCAGAACAGGTGGGCGAGCAAAGGCTCAGCCAGGGGGGGTGGGATTTGCTAACGGCTGCCCGAGCGCCTCTGAAGAAGACCTAAGAACTCAAGAGCAGCTGCTTCGTGAATGCATCTACTACTAGATCGGAATCACGACCCCCCGAGAAGATCCGCCGAGAAACTCACCGGGCTGATGCATGGGTTGCACGTCGAACTCTTTGCCGAGTTTGACGAGTACGATTACCGGGGTCCCTAAGCCTGCTCCTAATGTTAGAGCTGAAGGTGTCTAATGCAAAAGTTATTGGATCTGATGGATCCGTAAGGACGTGTCCAGGGCGATGACGGTGACTTGCTCCTGCATGATCAGGATTAGGGAGTAGTCAGCGGCGGCAACGATAAGGCTATCGTATGCTAGTCTGTCGATTTCTCCATTAGATCTTCTTACTAAGGCGCCGGAATATCTAGTAGACTCTGTGAAAGACGAATCTATTCCTAAGAGACATACCTACATTAAAATTTAGCAACAGAAATCGACATAATTACTTCAGTGCGCCACGTAGGGCACCCGTGCCCTACATGGCAGTCAAAGGGTTAAAGAAAAACTCATAACTAACATCTATGGTATCACAGTATTTTATCTACAATAACTTATTTATGAGGGTTAAAGAATTTTCGCCTTTCTGATATCAACTAAATTGAAAGCCTCCGTCCATAGTGATGAATTAAATTTAGAATTATTCGCAGAACGGCAGTTTTCGTTTGAAACGTCAAAAGTTCTTTGCACCCAATTAATATCCAGCTATTGTTGTAATATAATATGGATATTTGATCAGCCTTTTCAAGCTACCACTAATTGGCAATCAATTTTCCATGCGGTATAATAATGCTGTTAGAAAATGAAAATCTTATTGTCCTTTTGGACAGTAAAGCCCTACTATCAATTCATATCCTGCTTCGCGAAGCCAAGCCTCAAAATTGCTTATTTAATGTCAGGTTGATGGTCAAACTTTAAAATAGTACACAGATAGACATAAGAAATTTTTTTGGATGGATTGCATGAAAGGCGATATGTGTAAGAGGGGAGTGAGCGAAGAAATAGTATATGATACAGGAGTATGGAAGAAGAAAACTTGTCGCGCCAACCCCTGGTGATTGGGAGAAGGGCAGGAGAATAACTATGACAGATACATTAATTAAGGGCATGCCTAATAATTTACTAATATATTCACATTATAGTACTTCTGAACTTGGTAATGTCATGAATTTATCCTGTGTTACGTAGACTAAAATTGAAATTTGATATCAATGTTCCTGTGAAAACTCCAAACTAATCTCTGCAATACTGCAACAGGTATAAAAAACCAAATAGGTACGGTAATTATTATTTCCACAGATTAGTCTGGAATGACATTGTGTAACGAAAAATAAAAAATATATTTTGTAAAAAGCAAAGGGTACTTACTGGGTACTGGCTAATGTGTATCCGAGAATTCGAAAAACCGTCTACGTTTTTTTTTAATTCTGTGACAAAATAAAAACAGGTGCTTCGAAGCGCAGACAGCCATTGTCATCTACCTTTGAAAAGGTGTCATTACGAGAAAGTGAAAGGCGTTTTTATATTTATCGGTGATTGTTCCCGTCCTTCAGAAGGCCGTGAATGGGCGCCTTTTCAGCGTGATTTTCTTGAATTTTCGTGAGATCTAGTACTTTTGTTGTAGACTTTAATAGAATACTTCGGATGTGATTCATCGATTTATCGAAAATATATTTTTCGTATCGAATAAATAACTGAATATGCTTTTTTGTTCTATAGTCTTCTTGAACAAAATTCAGGATAGTAATTTTTTGTGACGCTCTGCTCTAAGCATTATTTACGAACGTGCGTACTCTAATTATTTTTGGCTAAGTAGCTCACTTTGCTCTCTACACAGCCAAGGATAGGCAGGAGTAGCGCAGGATAATCCAGGAGAAAGTTATTAGAGGAGGCCACGACCCTCAGCCTTGAGGATTATCGACCCAAGGAAGAGGAAGTAGCTCACACGTACTAGATGTTAAAAGGTTACAAAAGGTTAGAAACCGCTGTTCAACTTGAGATAATAGAGGAAGTAACAGTCGTGTTGGTACAACGCCTTTAACTTTTAAATAGGCAAGCACGGTTGCTATTAGCATGAAATAGGCGAGAATAAAATTTAACGCATTTGCGATCAGTGTGTGCGTCGATGACTGCATGACACTAAGTACGGTGGTACCTACCCGTGCGGACTCACAAGAGGTCCTACCACCAGTAATTACGCAAATTATACTTTTGCGGGTTTGATTTTTATTACACGATGTTATTCCTTCACCGTGGAAGTCAATCGTGAACAACTGTTAAGTACGTATTTCATTAGAAAAATTTATACCCGCCTGGGATTCGAACACCGGTGCATCGCTCAACACGAATGCACCGGACGTCTTATCCCTTAGGCCACGACGACTTAACCACTTACTATCGTATGCTCGGTGGGCCGTATGCTCGTTTGCCTGTAAAGGCAATAAAAAGAACCTGGGGTATGTGGGACAATATACTATTAATACTTTCACCTACTTTATCTCCCACATATTTTAAGAAAATAATGCACTTTTAATCGCCTTTTTATCATACTGGGATGGTTTCAGTTTCAATCTTCACATCTTTTTTCCTCTTCCGAAGGCAGCAATTTGTAAAAGAACCAGTATGATTAATTCGAATGATCGAACCACGAAATCCGTCTTAGAAAACATTATTAACGTGGATAAAGCAGAGCTCTTCCTTCTCAAAGGGATTTTTCGAAATTGTACGATAGCCATAATTTTCTTTAGTCTTCTATGCATCTCCGCGATAATCCTTACAATTATCTCGACAAAGGGGCCGGCATTATTTGTTAAGGGTATTAGATAATCGCGACCGCCTCGTGTAATTGATAAAATCATTTTGCAATCGAAAAATCGATATATATTTACTTAATTTTTTTGTTTGTTTCTTAGATGGGTGGACGAGCTCGCAGTCCACCTGGTGTTAAGTGGTTACTGGAGCCCATAGACATCTACAACGTAGATGTCACCCACCTTGAGATATAAGTTCTAAGGTCTCAAGTATAGTTACAACGGCTGCCCCACCCTTCAAACCGAAACGCATCACTGCTTCACGGCAGAAATAGGCAGGGTGGTGGTACCTACCCGCGCGGACTCACAAGAGGTTCTACCACTAGTAAATGTTCCACTTAATGTGGAATGTGTAAGTATGAGATAAATGATGAAAAATATCAGGCCTTTTCTTGCACAGATGAGCAGACGAATGCACAACCTGGTGGCAAGTGGTTGACGTCATAGCGGTGATGCTTCTACAAGCCGGAATACTCGACTGTTATCCAGAAAAAATCCGGGACGCGATCCCCACGCTTAATCGAGTGAGAGCTCAAATTGAAAATTGAAAGAGTTCCTAGAATTGAACTATAATTCAATTTAGATTTATTTATCGACAGCGTCGCTTGCTAGAAATATTTTCATGCCATAATTATTTTTTATGTTTTATTCGATTAAATGAAACATTTACTACTACAGTGTTCGTTAGTTAATATATTATTAAATAATTAAAAAATATGAAGCTCATTCAAAATGATGGACTTAATATTCAGAAATACGAAAATTCTCGGCGGAAAAATATTGGCATTGCCAATCTCGTGGAATATCTTAACGGCTCCAGATTATCATGGCGTTTAAAGTACATAATTATAATATGTCATACCCACTAAAACAAACTACAAAGCATCACCAAGTGGAAGTTAAAAGTGGAATTAGACGACAGCCAGTCTTCAGCTCTGAAGCTAGAAACATATGTATCCATTCATTGTTGAGGAAATATACTATGTTAATTATCGATTAGGTTATGAATAATGTCAGTTCTAAGTCGTATTTTAAAATACGTAGCATGATTCTACGGAAGTTTGTTTTTTGTTATACTTTCATAATTAGTCAACAGATTACATTAAACCCTGTATACATGTTGTACATAGAGCACCTTTAACTTAGAAGTACGATTCCCATAGAATAGATGTTTTCAATATTAAGGCAAGCACGACTGCCGGTAAAACCTAGAACACGATTAATCTGTTGACGGTACCAAAATGTAATCAAGTTGAACTACAGCGACTTTGTAGCGATAAACGAACGATGGTCGTTCAAATACAGATTTTACTGAATAACCACCTAGAATGGCCACAACGAGCCCAGAAAATGTCTCCGGATTAACAAAAGAAGAAAACGAACAATAAATATTGTTAATCCCAATGGATTATGAGCTAATGTCCTGTCTGTTACGTAAGTCCCGCCATCCGTTCTGTGGATAGTGAGATTATTTCGTGACATTTAATTGAAGATTTAATTACGAATTTCGTGTGGAAGACTATCGTAATTTTACAAGTTTTAATTTTGTTATTACAATTATTGTGTTATTATATTGCGATATGACTATGGAGGCTAGAGGTAAGCAGTATCTTGCACAGGGGATTAGTTAAAAAAAGTGCCCAGCGGTATCCAGCAAGATAATATCGCTAGTGTATGAAGGGGAAATTATATGATTATAATAGTTTTAAACAGAGTGAATCGTGCTGGATTCAAGTGAAGTTTGGTAGTTTATGGCGCTGTTTTTAAAATATTTCCAATTGATCCTTCAGCGCCACTTTAATTGGCTCCCTTTCGGCGGTTTTTTAATAGATACACTGAGATGGTGCTCTTCACTTCTAGCCTCCATAGATATGAAGATTTTAATAGTAGGTACGTATTTTGGATCTAAAATACAGATTAGTTCTATAAAAGATACAGCTGTAATGATAATTGATGCTTTGAATTTTTTTATTGCTTAGATAGGTGGGCGAGCTCACAGCCTACCTGGTGTTAAGTGGTTACTGGAGCCCATATACATCTACAACGTAAATACGCCACCTACCTTGAGATATAAGTTCTAAAATCTCAGTATAGTTATAACGGCTGCCCCACCCTTCAAACCGAAATTACTGCTTCACGGCAGAAAATAGGCAGGGTGGTGGTACCTACGCGCGCGGACTCACAAGAGGCTCTACCACCAGTAATTACGCAAATTATAATTTTGCGGGTTTCATTTTTATTACACGATGTTATTCCTTCACCGTGGAAGTCAATCGTGAACATTTGTTGAGTACGTAATTCATTAGAAAAATTGGTACCCGCCTGAGATTCGAATACCGGTGCATCGCTCAACACGAATGCACCGGACGTCTTATCCCTTAGGCCACGACGACTTTGATCTAGTATCTTACCAAAATAACAAGAAATAATATCGACTAAGCTAGCAAGCCAAGAGGTTGAAACTGGCTTTGTACTAGCTACATACACTAAGCCACGAATATTTTCACAAAAAAAAAGTTAGTCAAGAATTATAATATGCAAAAGTATACTTAACTATTCGTCCCTAATTCTATTTATCTATTTGAAAGAGAACATCACATTTAAAATGAAACGATGCTAATTTAAACAAATTTCTCACAAAATTTCATCTCTCGTAAACTCTTAAGTATTTCTAAAGCAACCGAGTAAATTAAATTGTCTTATTCATTGAACAATAAATTCATTTGGGTTCATTCGCTTCGCCTTTCACAATTAATCCCCTTGACGAGTGATTTTAAGGTTGTAGGTACTCGAATTTTACGATGAAAACAAAATTATGTTCATACCTTGAATGGTATTGATCAAATTGTATACATGCAAAAAATATTATGTAATGCGTCCCTTAGTTGCTAAGTAATTGGACTACATAGGCGTTTATTATTTATTATTATTTCAGTGCATGTGGCAATCCACAGCTGTTTAGGTATTTATTTAATAAATCATATACTTTTATTAATATTATTAATCGTATCGTCCATTTTGATTGATCTATCTGAAAATTGTTTGGTATAGCGCAACACTCGTGAAAACGACTCTCTGCAAGAGATCGCATTTACAGAGAAGACTGGCTATTGACGGTGTATAATGTAAATTGTGTTTTGATTTGCATTAAATTATTCTCTCTCTTTGTCTCTTTGTGTTTTAGCATCTACTTCCGAAAATGCATTAAAATGCATTAGAATATAAGTTGTTCCATTCGAAACAGTTCACTTTGTATGTTGCCTCACAAAACGCCTTAGCACCAGTAATTACACAGACTATCTTATATTTTTTGCAATGTTAAACACTTTTATTACCCGATGCTATTCCTAGCCCGGCAGTCATTTGTGAATATTTGTTAAGTATGTATATCATTACAAATAAATAATAGTTTAAAAAAAGCTAACAAAATACGCTTTAATCCAAGACGCTTTTTTATAATAAAATCATTTTTTCTTACACTATTTTTAATTCAAATTTGTTTTCTATTTTTAGTTGGATTTTCTATAAAAGCGTGTTTTGTTAGTTTTATTAAACTATTATTTATTTTTCATTTTTTAGTTGATTTTTATTTTTTTTTATTTTTTATTTAATTGTTATCGGTCCTTAATAAGTATACCGAATTTCGAGTTAATCCGACATTTTGAAGGGGGTCAAAATCATGTTCAAAAATTCCGTTACATATTAACATACTTACGTTTAGCTAATAAAAGCGTAGTTAAAATGGTACCTGCCAGCGGGATTCAGAGATACTCAGTGTATTTACTATCTAATTAATGTAATAATCTATTTAGATTAAATCGGAAGGTCACAATGATATCGATGTTCTTCAAATTCATACGATCAACGATATGAAATATATAAACCTATAACTAATTTTGAATAAAATTTCGAATTTAATCATGTTTTGACTTTGGCGTCAAAAATAACACGTTCCGAGGTAGTGGCATTAAATTCTTCCTGTATAAGAATTATGTGTGGAGTGAAATAAACGAACGAGTTCCAGTCCACACTAGAATTCAAAGAAAACCCACGTACCTATATATTATTATTATACAGAATCACGAAATGGGTTTATCTAATTTTATTTCAGTTTCAGTAGAAAGTCCTAACGCCATTTTTTAATCCCTCTACAAGGAGACGATAAAGTTGAAATTGAAATTGTATATTCAAATTTATTTTTTGAGTGCAATTTAAATTATATCTAACCAATGATATTTTATATGTAAAAAGAATCAGATATGTTACAAGCGCACGTCAAGTGAAGACTCGAAAACAGGCCAATGGGGTTGGCAACTGTCAAAGTGGCGCTGGTGTGCATTGTTCCCATAACATTCAATATTTGTATTGGAATTTTTGATTAAAAATTATTTTAAACACAATGACGCGTTGCTTTGTGCCAATATGCTCAGAAATTGGAGTACATCAATGCCCGAAGGACAAGAAAATTGGAAGATTGTGGTTAAAGGCCATTTGACGCGAAAAAAGTACTCCCACAAAAAGTTCGAGGTTATGTCGTAAACACTTTGTGGAATCTGACTATGAAAACATTGGTAAATACACAGGTATGCTTCTTTCTGTCAAATATTTATAATGCATGACTAGGTTTAGCAAACATCTTTGTTCTCTTATTAAAAAAATCCAATAATAATTAATTAGGCACACTATTAGTTGCTAACATATTTTGCAAGTAGATTTATGCTGTAAGGAACCTTTTAACAAACACAAAATCAGACTGGAGGAAACACATTCCTCATGAGCTGTTGTTCATTATCAGCTGTTACTATTGAAAGTTCCATCTAAATCGCTGCATCCATTGTAATAACAAATATTTTGAAACTATGGTCAGGTTTCCTTGTTATAGTATATTTAAATGTTATTCATTGTGTTGTAGGTGTCAAACATTAACATAAGTATCTGAAGAAAGGTGCTGTACCATATATATTTTCATGGAATATGAAACCAGTTTCTGAAGAAACAAAAAGTAGAGAACAAAGGTTACAAACTCGTAACCTTAAAAAACAACTTTTTAGCCTGCCCAACACTTCCCAATACTGTGAAGATATAGTACCCCTTGAAGAACACAGCAATGTGCATTTTGATTCAAATGTCTCTCAAGAAATTCTAATAGAAAATAATAACTCTAGTATAGATGAAACAATTACAAGGCATCATATTACTATTGGAACTCAAACATCCAATATATTAAGATTGTTCTCTACAGAGCTATTACTTGCAGACGATGAGACAGTGCAATACTACACCGGGTTGGAAACAGCATCTAAGTTTTCATTAGTTTTAATCACACTTTTGCCAATGGCAAATGATATAAGGTATCGCTGGAGTAGAGTGGTCGGCATATCAATAGAAGATCAATTTTTAATGTTACTAATTAAGCTTAGAAGAAACACAACAGATTTTGAGTTAAGTAAAATTTTTGGTGTAAGTAAAACTCAAGTGTCTAATATTGTTGTAACATGGATAAATTTTGTCAGTGATATCTAGAGCCTAATTGACATTTGGCCTAGTTAGCTTAGTAAATTATTATATGCCTAATTGTTTTAGAACACATTATCCCTCCACAAGGGTGATTATAGATGGGACTGAAATAGGCATACAGAAGCCTAGTCAACCTGATGCTCAAAAAGCGTCATTTAGTTCTTATAAACATAAAAATACCTTGAAATTTTTGGTAGGAGCTTCACCAGGGGGATTATTATCATATGTTTCAAATGGCTACGCTGGTTCCGCAAGTGATCGACAGATAGTAGAACGAAGTAAGCTGCTGCAGATTTGTGATTCTGGAGATAGTATTGACAGACAGGTTTTAATGTACAGGATCTGTTTGCCTCTAAAGGAATTAGTATAAATATTCCATCTTTTTTAAAAGGTAAATCACAAATCCCAGGTGTTCAGTTAAAGATAGACCAAAAATTAGTTAGTCAGAGGGTTCACATAGAACGATTAATTTCATATGTGTAATGTTATGTAATTTTAGAGAAGGAATTGTCAATAAAAATAATTAAAAATATTCCTGATTTTTTTTTTTCGACAAGTGTGTATTAGTTATAATACAGATATTTTTCATACAATGCTTCTTTGAAAATATTTTCATAAAAGATATCTAATTTATTTAACATATTATTTATAAAGTTATTGTCTTTTTCAACATAAATCACTTTGGTGTCCTTGCAGGTGTAAATGACCAACTTGCAGTATGTTTTGCCTGAGCAGTATAACTGCCCTTGGATTTGATAATAATATGGCCAGGTTTTTTTAGAGACAATATCCCGTTACATTGTTCTAAGTAAGGCACCGTTGTTATATTTATTTCATGTTTTCTGCTAGCGTATGGACATTTCACTTCAATTATAGTTTCTTCGCCCAACACACCATCAGGAGATGCAGCAAGATATGGGCGCTCTTGGCTAATGAAAATGCCACATGGCTCCACTAGCAAATCATATATATTAACATATTTTGCTAGAGCAATTTTTTCATTTTGTTTCAAAATTAAAATTTTGGTCATATAGCTCTAATCTGAAAAAAGTTAAATAATACATTAATTGGTAGGTAATGTGTGTAATATGAGCAATTCTTTTTGCACATGCTACAAGGAATAAAGTTCCTAAGGTACACAATTTAATATTATTATTATAATAGCTACCGGAAACAGTTTGAGAGAAGTTTTCTAAGTTAAAATAAAACATCAACATTGTACCTTTCGACAAAATCCAGTTTTTTTCCTCGTAAAGATGCACCACGTTTTCTCAACTCCTCCTTTAATTCTTTAACTATCCAGTTGGAATACATGTTGTAAAACTGTTTAGCACTACTTAGAAAGTAATAAGAACCGTATCAAAGTCACAAAATGCCGAAATAGCATGAACGCAAAACACACAAAATGGCAGCTCTCTGTGACAAGGGAACAAGCTACGCTGGCGACATCTGAGAAAAGCTTTAACCGGCCAACCCCATTGGGACGTTTCGTCTATTGGTCGCGTCTAAGCAAATGCAATAATAATATAACAAGTGCAATCGTTCCAATTATAGCTATCTTTTTTACTCACGCGCTTATCCCATCTTTTGTACTTTTCATTAATGCTACTTGTCAACATGTGTGTGCACTATATCGGTAGGTATGTAGATATATATGGCGCGATCAGATTTGAAGAGTCAGTTACTATGAAGATATCATATCTGTTGTATAAAAAATCATTGTATCTAACTTAAAATATTAACGATGTCAATTTCGATCGACCTTTGTTGGAGTTTAATATAAAATGTAATGGCAGGAAACACTTGACACATGATTACAGATTTCGAATATTAGAATTATTTTAAATGTTTAAAAAATAGATGATTGTCTTCTCGTAAGAAAAAGTCTGGACTTCTCATCTAGACAACTCAACTCAACTAGACGATCAAAGAAACATGTAAGAGGTTTTATAAAAATATAAAGATAAAAATTTTATAATGGTGTAAGTGTTCAAAGTATCTGCAATATAATTATAATGAAGCAGTGTGTTTTTAAATAGCCCCTCATCCCTAAAGAACCCAATTCCCTCAAAGTTAACCGTCCAACAACCTTATTTTACCTCCATGCTCGGCCGTAAACGTTATTTAAAAGACAGAGTGAGCCACAGATAATTATAAAATTTAATACCCTACTAGTATTGATATCGATTGATTGCAGTTTTAGTAGGTATGTTGTAGCTAAAACATATAAAATGAACTCTCCTTCTGAGATTTCTACTCCCTAAATTAAGGGGGAGAACTTCCAAGCTGACACCACTAACGCTGGAAATCTGCAATAGATAATACTGGAAAAGCGTGATATCACGCATGAGCGCGCCGAAAATAGATCATGTTCATAAAAATACTTCGTACTCGAGTTGATAGCTAAATAATGACAGCACGTGTCATGAATAGAACCTCTGAGTCTAATAATTTTATAAAAAAAATTAATTTTTTATAACACGTTTTTTTTTGTAAATTGTCGTGCGTGGTGTTTCTAGCTTAATGGTAAACTTAGTAATTTCCTAAGGTTACCTACGTAAATCCAGTTTTCAGCGGCTTAACCTTTCGTAACCTATAAATAGATTTCAAGGTCAAATCGCTTTTTGATGTGTTCGTGCAATGAACTCTGAGTTCGTAAAAGACGTTTCAACAGTGTGTAATTTTGTTTATGTGCAAACCAGAAACGCGGTGATTCGATCTTGGGACTCGCTCGGTGGATGGCTGCACACCCTTCGATCAAAGGGTAAGTAAACAATCGTTTTGTTACTGAAACCATTTATAGGACAATAATGTTATTGAGTAAAACAAAAATTTCATTACAACATTTTAAAAATATTTAATATTATTTTTACAGAACTAACAACAAAATGGTAGAATTGCAGGTTTCTAGCTTCTTTGATACTATCTCGAATGATGATGACAGAGGTACCTATTAAAATACACAGTGCTCAAAACTTTTCGTTTTACGTAGTTTTTTGTGACTTGCGTTCGTTTGCACATTACGTTTTACATTTTATAGAAAATTATCTAAATATGTAATCTTTCGCTTTAGATATTTCATAAATAAGTGCCAGCTGTCTGGCAGGCTGCTTTCAAATTTATTTTGTCTTGTAGAAGTATTACTGCTTAATGAAGTTAATAACTAAGTTAATAAGTATTAATTTGTGAGAGTGACTGTCAAAGTGTACATAAAATGTCCACTGATAGCGAGCATCTCATATTATAGACAGGTCACGTAAGAATATAAATAACTTACATCGGTGATTTGCCTAAAATCGTTCTTACTTAATTCACCGGCGGCCCAATGAATTTACGGAAAAATAAACTTAAAATAAAAGCTTAAAACCTGGAAAGCAATGTTCGACTTCTGTGAGACCACAATCTCGCAAAAGGAGGTACGGAGCGTGAGAAAGGCAGCTCCTGTCTCCGCATCGATCCACCCCTGTCGAGTCAGGAGAAGGATGTTTGCCCAGGTCGAGCCCATTATGTGGCCTTCCCTGGTGACAGCGCGGGTTGACCAAATAAGTCTACGCCATCGCGCCATGCAGCGCATAACTCTCTCGTTCGACTTGGAACAATAACCAGTACAGGGAAGTCGATCAGTGGTTAGTTACGCCAGTAGCACATATGAGGCGCCTCAACCGCGAGAGGTCTCGAAGATTTGGCCTCCGAACCAAAAAATAAAAGTGCTCAGTATGTAGTATACTGATATGCTCTTTTATTTTTGATGAATGATCCGATATGATATGAACGATGAATAATATTTGACGGATAACAGTCGGGAAGTTAATGGGTTCGCTTGTATTTGCTCCTTTCAATCAAATGTAACTGTAAAAAGCGGCTTGTCTTGGACAATATATCTAAAACAATTTGTTTGAGTTTGTATATAAATGTAATGGCAGGCAGCACTTGACACATGATTACAGATTTCGAATATTAGAATTATTTTAAATGTTTAAAAAACAGATGATTGTATTCTCGTAAGAAAATGTCAAGACTTCTCATCTAGACATGGCAAGAGAAACATGTAATAGTTTTATAAAAAATATAAAGATAATAATTATATAATGGTGTAAAAGTGTTCAAGGTATCTGCAATATAATTATAATGAAGCAGTGTGTTTTTAAATAGCCCCTCATCACCTAAAGAACCCAATCCCTCAGATTTTAACCGTCCAACACAATTCGATGTAAATAGACAAAAAATATTGAGATAATTAAATTGTTTTTAGGCTTATTATTTTTTGGTCACCTTATCTAAATTAACATTCAACGGAGTCAAAACTGTCAAAAGAAGTCAGATCACTCAGATCCTCTATGCTCAGATCTTTGATCAAATGTCAAATTTTAATGCCATCAAATGTCAGATTGACATCTCAAACAAAAACTTTACAAACATGGCGACGCTTGGAATGTGCGAAACTCCCGGGTGCAAATCAATCGCACAATTACAATGCCCTACTTGTATCAAACTCGGGATTAAAGGCTCGTTCTTTTGTAACCAAGACTGTTTCAAAAAATCGTGGAAGACTCATAAAATAATTCATTCATTAGCGAGTAAGTATTTTAGGTTATACCGAGGTGTTGTGTTTCAAGTGTGGCAATGAAAATTCATTTTTCCGTAGAAGGTGACAATACCGATGCTGCAAACGTGGAATATAACCCATGGCCGTCGTATACCTTTACGGGAAAGCTGAGGCCGTTCCCGGCAGGGCCAAAACGCACTGTGCCGCCTCATATAGGTCGTCCGGATTACGCTGATCATCCGACCGGGTTCCCGGCTTCAGAGTATGCTGCTAAAGGTTCAGCTCAAATCAAGATCCTTGACGATGAAGAGATTGAGGGCATGCGTGTTGCTTGCCGCCTCGGCAGAGAAGTTCTGGATGAAGCAGCTAGGTCAGTGATAATACTGATAACTCATTTTACAAATATTGTTGACATAAAACTATAATTCTGAATTTTTACATTTTATTACAAAATTATTAAGAAACTTCAAGATTTTTATGCTGATATTCTATGTTGTCTTATATGGTAAATGATATAAATCATACAGCCTAACCAAATACATATGATATTAGTGACTTGGTTTCATCTTTAGTCAGTCCGTTTAGATTTCTTTTAGTTCTAATTTAATTCTAGCCTTCCAGTGTGGTATTTTTTTGATATCACAAGGTTGTCAGTTAAAGCTACCTCTAATTTGATTTCATGTGTTGTTTCAGAGTGTGTGATGTAGGAGTTAGCACAGATGAGATTGACCGTGTAGTCCACGAGGCTTGCATTGAACGGGAATGTTACCCAAGTCCCCTGAATTACTATAATTTCCCCAACAGTTGTTGTACTTCAATTAATGAGGTTATATGTCATGGAATACCAGATTTACGTCCATTACAGGTATAATTGAACTGTTTACCTCATTTATTCAATAGCATCTAAATTGTTGACTTTATAAAAAATATTTAATTTAAAAATCTATACTAATATATAAATCTACCGTGGTTTTCATAGATGTTCTGTTATAACTACTGAACCATGCATCCGATTGACTTGAAACTTGGTATCCATGTAGAAAATATATTTACTTAATGCATAGGTTAATATTTATATGAGTGTTGGACTCCCTAATAATAATTAAAATAAATACTAATGTTCATTTTAAATGCTCAGAGAAGCAGGCGAGTACGGCTAGTTGTTTATAGGAATTTAATTACCTGATAGATAGTGGTCACTATTTCTCATGTATCATAAAAATGCCAATGTATAGCCAAATCGCTACCTACTTAATCCTGATAATTAAGGGGTTAGAGATTTTATGAAACATCAAAATTTGCAATGAAATAAAATAACTCGAATGGCAAAGATGTGTTTTCTACAATGTTCATTTACCACATTTCAAAGATGAAGTAGGTTTTATTGCTTACAAATTAAAAATTTTTTTTTTTAAATAAATTTTGCTTCATTTTAATTTCAGGATGGGGACATATGCAATGTTGATGTAACAGTTTACCATAGAGGTTTCCATGGTGATCTAAATGAAACCTTTTTTGTCGGGAATGTACCAGAGACTACTCGTAAATTAGTTCAGGTCACCCATGAATGCTTACAGAAAGCCATAGATATAGTCCGTCCTGGTGAAAAGTACAGGGAGATTGGCAATGTAATACAGAAACATGCTCAAGCAAATGGATATAGTGTAGTAAGATCTTATTGTGGTCATGGCATACATAGATTGTTTCATACAGCTCCAAATGTACCACATTATGCTAGTAAGTATAGAATTATACTTATTCTAATACTGTCATAGATGATTTGATTTGGGAGTGAGATGTTAACTTATTATGTAATATTGTTAAGTTGAAAAAACTACTGTACCAATTTTTATGTACTACTGTAATGGATGTCACATGTGGTCGCAATCCTCAGCAGTGAGGGAACAATATAGAAGAAGACTAATGATCCACGTCAATCTGCTACCAGATACTGGTAGGATATTTACCACTAGTGTAGTGTCTGAAGAGCCTGCACTTGTTGGTATCGTCATGCTCCTCTGCCTATGGCAGCTGTGAAACAGTAATTCATTCAGTAGTGGGGCAGATACAGAACTGACTTAGTAATCCTGTATCATGGTGGGTTTATGTTGTTAACATCTATAGGCTCTGGTAACCAAGCAATTAATTCTGATTAGTACAGAATTAGTAGTGAATTAGTTCTGATAAGTACAGAACAATATTAAATTGATTAGTCTGATATAAGTCAATCTTTTTTGAATGGATGTAGTCTGATATTCTGCAAAGCAAAAAATTATTTTACCTAATGTTTATTAGAAACCATATAGACAAAGTCCAAACTGATAACTGTTTGTTTTGAGAGAGGCAGTTATGGTATGAGAGTGTGATATAGTATTTTTTTCAGAACTGTATTGAGTTTTTTTTTCTTTACAAATTGATTGTGATTTTAAAATAGTTAATAAATTCCACTAGCTTATTGGGTATATCATGATGTGGCTTGTGAAATTATTTCTTACACAGTCTTGATAAATGTAACTATAGTTGAACATTTAAATATAGTTCAAATTAATTTAATATTTAGTATACTTACTGTCTATTCCAATACCTAAAAATATTTGATCCAAATTTGATAAAATTCTAAGGTTTTTTTTTTATATTTACAGAAAACAAAGCTATTGGTATTATGAAAGTAGGACATTGTTTCACAATAGAACCAATGATCAATGAAGGAGGCTGGCGGGATGAGCAGTGGCCCGATCATTGGACAGCCGTGACCGCTGATGGATCAAGATCTGCACAGGTATTTTACAGGAAATCTTATTATTACACGAAACATCCTAAAGCATAATTTTTAATAACGAACCATCTCAATCAAGGGGAATACATTTATTTGCTATGCATGTTAATGTTTTCTGAGCCTACAGAGAAAAGGCTGATATTTCACATTACTGCAGTTGGTCCTACTGATTGGTTCAGCTTTATCAACATAAAAATATAGATAGCTCCAGATGAACAGTAAATTCCGCCGTTCGCAATGAAAGTCAGAAACAAGGAAGCCATATATTACAGTTTTGTGATAGGCAGAATGCTCATTATAATAAACAATAATGTTGGTATTCATTTTGAGGACAGCAAACAAATTTTATGCCAACCATTTATCTGGTAGTAGACAGTGAGCTCGTTTTATTTTACTGCTGAATTAAAGGCTGGTAAGGCGTAAAAATGATAGAGTATAATTAGTAAAAAAAAAATTTTTGGAAACTGTTCACGATTGACTTCCACGGTGAAGGAATAACATCTTGTAATAAAATCAAACCCGCAAAATTATAATTTGCGTAATTACTGGTGGTAGGACCTCTTGTGACCTATTTCTGTCGTGAACCAGTAATGCGTTTCGGTTTGAAGGATGGGGCAGCTGTTGTATAAGGTGGGTGGCGCTTACTTTGTAGATGTCTATGGGCTCCAGTAACCACTTAACATCAGGTGGGCTGTGAGCTCGTCCACCCATCTAAGCAATAAAAAATAACCATGTATTGTATTTTTTTTTTCAGTTTGAACAAACCCTTCTAGTAACAGAATCGGGCTGTGACATTTTAACCAAACGTGACACGGGAAGACCCTGGTTTCTGGATCAACTCGAGAAAATTGAAGCGAAGGATAAGTCTTAGTCCAAACTCGAATGCCAAACACATACTAAGATGAACTCTTTTTTTTTATAAAAATGTTTGAATGTTTAGTGCTGAAGAAATTAATGTAACAAAAACATTATGTATTAATATTTAAAAAAAAGCGATAAAATATGGTTTAATTTTCTGGTAAGTTTTTAACAATTTTTGACATTTAGAAATTTATGGTTTTTGTTGTCGCAGAAGATATAAACGGTAGTGTCTTAAATAATATCTACGGAACGTGCAAGATAATTACTAGCGATTGTAAAATAGTATTTAAAAGTCTATATAGCGAATACCTAGATTTTGTATTGGACAATATACTTAAATTCAAATTGAAGAGGTCAATGATGATCATATTGAGTAAATTAGCTTTGTTATTTTTGAATGAGGTCTCGAAGCCTCTTCGTATTCTACGACATCTCTTGTACCTATCAAACGATAACGCATGATCAGTTCTTAGTAGAAATAGAGCAGTAATATCGATTTGCCTAGTATGTTATACCACGACCAGCTTCCGTTACCACCGAGCATAGGCTTCTAGAGATTCCTAAAGGCTGGAAGCATGAACACCAAACAACTCCTAGCACATCCGTGGCCTGACGTGCAAGAAGCCCGGTAAACATTATCAAGGTCTATCAAGGTCTTTTCTAAATAACTGCGTTAACTACACGAACGATTTTGATGGTTTTGGTGAAGCACGGTAACCACTAGACACCAGAATTGTTATAACACGTCTATTTATGCAAAAAAACTCATTTATAATTTAAATACCATGAAAATTACTTCTACAAAATACAAATTATTAACTCTTCCATTTGTACATATTAAATTTCTCTTGTTATGAAAATGAATATTTTCTTTATTTTTTAGTCCGCCCATCTATGTTTATAGGATAACCCGAGGTGAAACGATTTTTTTTTGTTTGAGATTATGAAACTCACAAAAATATGTGTAACTTTTATTGACAAAGTTGAAATCAGCAACAATCCAGCTATGCAATAAACATCTTAAAACTTAAATTGTTAAATTCTTTAAATTATAAATTATAAACTTGAAACACAGAAATATCCCATCTGGCCAGGAAAATCAGGGAGTCTTTAACCTTTAGAACGTCACGAGGGCACCAAAAAAAAAGACGTCTGTCACAGCCACCGAGAGTGAAGTCACGGGATGCGCGCGCCTTTGTATTTTTAATGAATAGTGCAGTGAAAAGTATAACTTCTTACGCGCTTACATAAGTACACGCACCCTTTTATTTTTGAAATTATAATTTTTGAACATTATTATGGTTCTATTGTCAAAGAGATTAATTATTATACTTCTGTAATCACTGATTTCGCCAAAACTACACTATAGACAAATAATATTAAAGACAAACCATATTAATCTATTCTCAATTTGACAACAGACTTCAACAATAAATAAAATAGAATTAGAAATCACGACTCAAAATATTAAAAACACAAAAATTTGAACGATACAAAATACAATTTTCAACAATTATTGATTTTAAATACTAATGACAAAATGTGGGTAACTAAGTTGACACGCGAATGTACAACGTCCGTCTATCTCTGGTGCCGAGATCAGAAAGAGGCCGTGAACGAGGCAATATGTTAATGATGCCCTCAACTCCCCTCTTCAAATCCGGCCAGTCTGAATCGCTAGCTACTCATAGCTGCTGTATTACATCAGCAGGCCACGCCCACTTCCTAGGTCTTCTTTCCTTAGAATAGTATATATGCGTGTGTGTGTCAAATACATGGTAGTGTGTGTAATGTTTTTTTATTATTGATTTAATGTACTTTTATGCATAAGTTAAAAAAAAAATAGCATTGTGCACTCCTTCTCGACATTCTCTGTAAGTGTGGAAAATTCCACACTCCTCCATCTGCGCAATTTTCGTAAAAAGGGGTACAAAGTTTTTGCTTCACGTATTAATATATAGATTTGCCTTTCAATGAATGAAATTGTTCACACTGACGACTGTTATTGAAAGCCTGTTGCGTTGTGGTGAATGAGAGTAGACTGTATTATTAGTTTGATATTTTTATTGGTTCATAGGGGACAAATTAAAGATGTGTCGCCCCTTGGCGGCCGGAAATGGAAAAAGGTAAAGCGTCATAGCGGACGTCGCTCGTTGATACTTTTGACGTTCCGAATTCAAACATACTCCCCGGTTGAAGTGTCTTCAATAATTGATGGAAGTGGGCAGACAGTGTTGAAAGCGCGACGAATGACACCTCGTCGTGTGTAGATGGACTCGTGTAACATAAAAGTTTAAGTTACCGGATACTTTACTGGTGGTAGGACCTCTTGTGAGTCCGCACGGGTAGGTACCACCGCCCTGCCTATTTTCTGCCGTGAAGCAGTAATGCGTTTCGGTTTGAAGGGTGGGCCGTTGTAACTATACTTGATACCTTAAAACTTATATCTCAAGGTGGGCATTTACGTTGTAGATGTGTATAGGCTCCAGTAACCACTTAACACCAGGTGGGCTGTAAGCTCGTCCACCCATCTAAGCAATAAAAAAAACTTAAAAGTAGCATAAATTTTTCTAAGGGTATATCTTAATTGTAGGAAAACATTCGATTTTAGAAAGTTTAATTTGTTCTTTAATCTTTAAACTATGTTAAAATAAAACTCATTTTTGTTTTTAAAGATTTATTTATTAATCAAAATAAAAACAAACTTAATCACATGTTTTAAAAGTAAATGAATTATCTCATAACAGATATTCGTTTTTTTATCATGTGTAACCAATTCTATAGTTTTTACAATCGACGCAGAAGGTCCCTGTCTACTTTCTTTGTGACAACGAATTTCAGTGAAGGGTTTTTTTACTGTTTCCAGGAAATTAACTGTGTATTTATACTCTGTGATATTTTTTCTACACGTCCCATATAGTATCTCCAATGGTTACGAATATAATATCTTACTAATACATTTTGATTTATTTCAATATCTTTTATATTTATTTTATTTTCGTATTACAAGTCATCAGTCTTTTCGTTTTTGTTATCTTTTACAGTAATTAAGCCCGACTTAGCTTCTTTAGTACTCAAATCTTCAATCAACTTAAAATTTTTAAGACCACTGCTTTTATTATTTCCATAAGAACTCGCCACCGGGTTTTTGTATGGATCAACACTCTCTATACTTATTGTAATATAGTCTACAGATTTTTTGGCAGAAAAAAGATCAAAATTCGGATCCAATTTATGAAATTGTTGTCCTTCAAATTGTTTTAAGTCAAAATATCTTATGTTACATGGTAAATTTCGAATTTCTGATAATATTGTGACTCCTTTTTGTGCAGCCGACTTTCTCTTCTAAAACGCTTCCTTCGTATTTTTCTTTTTGGAAGGCAAAATCTTTATTCAAGTTTTCTCTTTTTTCTACATCTTCTAAATATTCTTCTCTACAATTAAGCTTAGAAAAATGTGTGGTATCACTGTCGTCGTTATTTCAAAACTCTTGGTGCTGATGATTGATGATGAACAGTTTTTCATTTTTATTGTTTTCCTTTTATCCATTTTTTTTGTATTTTTTTCCATGATGCTGTTGATGTGTTTGAATTTATAATTTATAATTTTATCATTTTATTATTTTATTAACGCTTTGTTCCTCAATTCCAAATGTGTTCTAAGCTTTAAGTCACTTTTATGTTACGTAACTTAAAAATAAACAACAATAGTAACATAAAAGTAACTTAAACCTACCCTCTTTTCAAAAGATGCTCGAATCTAAGGCACTATGATGAATAATTAACAACGTTTATAGCTTAGAGCTCTTATTTAAACATTACACTTACTAAATTATCCTTCGATTTAAGCAAAAGGATACAAATTTACCTTAAAATCAGTAAAAACTTTTTTCTGTCGGACAAAAACACGATGCGGACCAAACTAACTCACGTATCATCTCACTAATGGCCGACAAGTACGTGACATACCATAAATAAGTTAGATATTGGCGTGGCCAATTATAAAACATATTCTTACTGCTCAATTCTTAAATGATTGTAAAAATTTTGGTAACTTAAAATCAGTAACATAAAAGCTTAAAATAATACTAGGACGTGATGTTAAAATTCGCAAATAATAGATATTTCAATAGCTAGATTTTTGTGAAGGAATTAAATATTGCCTAACATAAATGATATATATGAAAATATTATTATTGCCGGTGGAATAAACTGAAACCTATATAATTCATTCCAACTATGATGGGGGATCATTTGGGACACTTGAATTTGTTCTAGCAATTCGTATTATCGTAGTAAAAACTACATAATTAAATATAAAGAAGTAGTTTTACAGACGTTTGCGTATTTCTAACAGTTGTAGCAAGGATGCCTTTTGCCAGGAAAACAATAAAACATGATAGTGTATTTATTCTAAAAAAGATGACGGACGCGGAGTCATCCATCAAAATTGTTACTTTTTGGCGGCCTTACCCAGATGTCTGTAACTCTTCCAATATCATCGCTACCACTGTACAGCTGAAGTATACGTTCAAATGGCCACAGTAGCGGAGATGATGATTGTTCCTTTACGATAACTAGATCACCCACTTTCAAAGGCTCTGCAGATGTTTTACACTATTTAGATTTTTGTTGCAACCACGAGATGTATTCTTGAGAGAATCTTTTCCAAAAGTGTTGCTTGACTTCTGCGGACTAGTGATATTGGTACTATCTGGTACTTGAGGACGTGGCACAAATATCAGTGATCGTCCGATAAGGAAATGAGCTGGGGTTAATGGAGTGAGATCGGATGGGTCATCAGATAGAGGAGTTAAAGGTCTTGAATTTAGAATTGCTTCTATTTGTGTCAAACATGTTGCCATTTCTTCAAAAGTTAAATTTGTTAGACCAAATGTGCGCTTTAAATGATATGTTGTTGATTTTACTGCGGACTCCCAAATACCTTCGAAATGCGGAGTATAAGCAGGGATAAATGAAAATTTAATACTTGAATCGAAATTCTTAAGTTCTAAATCTTGTGACTGAAATCGAGCCAACTCGTTAAAGGCCCCTACAAAGGTTGTGCCGTTGTCTGAGAAAATGTTGCGTGGTTTTCCCCTCCGAGCAATAAAACTGCTAAAAGCAGCCAGAAAGGCTTCTTTTGTCATGTCTGAAACAAGTTCAAGATGAACAGCTCTCGTAGCGAGACATACACATATAAATGTTTTTACAAGTTTGCATCCCCTGCCTTTTCGGTCAGCTTTTATGATTGGCCCGGCATAGTCAATTCCAGTGTCTAAGAATGGAAATTCAAGATATAAGCGTTGTTTTTGTAGATTACCCGTCACAGGTTGAAGTGTATTTGCCTTTATTCGACAGCATGCAGCATGTGCATCAATGCATTGATGACGTTCTCTTTGCTAAATTTCTACCGCCAATGGGCCAGTAGTGATGACGAGTGCTTGCTAACAAAAGCAGAGGGCCTGCATGCATTAATGTTTTATGAAACATGTTGAAAATGAGTTGTTATTTTACGTGAACTTGATACAAGGATACTACTTGATACAAGGATGTACTTAATAAATTGTATACTTTCATGGATTCTACAATATTGTTTTTTGAAGTTTTCGTTTCGGCTTAAACGATTTTCTAAGGAAAGAAATCGACGTTTAGCTAATGTACAAGAATCATCTAGTACACTAGGCGTTTCCTTTAAAGGAATGTTGACTATATAACGTCCGTTTTTGTTACGGGATGTAGTATTGATAAATATTTGTTCACAGACTCTTTCATCAGCTGTTAATGTATGTTTTGTAGCAATAGAATCTAACTCCCAGAATCGAGTTAAATCTTCATGTATGCTAATGATTAACATACATGTTTATTGTGGGTGGCTGTTCTGAGGTATTGACCCAGAAATTAACTATCCTAATTTCGAATCACATAATATGGGCAATTTCCTACCCATGTGGATACGATCCGCGCCTATGACGTCCCAAAAGACTTCAGCTCCAAGAAGAATGTCTATAGAAGACGGAGTATTGAAGTTGGGGTCGGCTAGACGGATGTCCAAAGGTATAGTAGGAATAGCCTTTGTATTTATGTAAACTTGAGGTATGCATAATGATATTTTAGGTAGTACAAAACATTGTATGCTAGCTCTAAATACTTGATTTTTTGATGTAAATGTAATTTCACATGCTTCGTCGCAGTTTGATATTTTTGCATTAATGACCATTTGCTTTTGATTTTATTTTATAAGTTGATAAATTTAGCTTTTTGACTAAGTCTTTGGATATGAAGTTTGCTGTGCTTCCATTATCCAACAACACTCGTGCAGTGTACTGAATTCCCTTGAAATCCTCCACTTGAACAAGGGCCGTTGAAAGTAGTGTTTGACGACTATCAGTAGTGTGCTTAACTGAGAAAGCAAGACTAGTTGTATTGTTACAATTTGGCAATGACTTACTATTTTCAGTTGAATTTTCCGCTGAGAGAGCAATGGATGCACTATTTGAATAAGGTTCATTACGAACATGCAACAATGTATTTTGTTTAACAACACAATATTTACAAGTACCCAACCTACAAATTTTTGCATTGTGACCTATTCTAAGACAATTACTACATACTCCAAACTGTCGAACTTTTCCAAACGGGGTATTGAGGGTAGACCGAGGCGAATCGGATTATTTTTTTTTGAGATTATGTAAATCATACAAAAATGTAATTTCTGTAACTTCTATTGATAGAATTGAAATCAGCAACAATCCAGCTAAGCAAGAAACATTTTAAAACTTAAATTGTTCATAAATTCCTTAAATTATAAACTAAAAACTTGAAACACAAAAATATCCGAATCGTCCCAATTCTCGGGGCGAATGAAATCGTGCAAAATAAATATTTAAATAAAATTTTCTTAAGACTATAAGCTTTGGAATCATATATTTTTTTATAATAAATAATGAGAATAATTAGTAATTACTAATACATAAATCACATACATATGTGCCTTTTCCCCCCTTCTATATCAGCACATTTTTTGTGGCAACATTCTTCGTATGCATGGCCCTGAATCCAATCTGCTGATGGTGGATGAATGATTTTTTCAGATTAGTAAATGCCAATCTCTGTGTTATGCAGATAAACCTTTTATTTTTATTCCAAGCGTTCTGTTATTCTTCTCCTTTACATTGTCATCAGTGTTTTTCTCTTTATCCCAAGCTTTTTTGCCAGTCTTATGTTTACTGTTAGCGTCTTATTCGTGGAAATTACTCTTACTATGGGGTGATGTCAAATGTAAAATTTATTTTGTACTTTTACGACATTTCTTAAGACATTTCTCGTCCACATTGTACAATCATTCCAGTCTTCCTCTTAAATTGGTCTCGTCTATTACTGTTTCCAGTATTAAAGAATTCGGTTACTTTTCCCTTTTCATGCCGTCTATTCTTGCTCTTGACAACCCTTCTTGTTTCCGAATAGTTAACTCCTTATTTATTTTCATAAAGCGATGGAACCGGTCCTGACCAGCCATTCCTACTTCTTTATTAAATAAGTGTTGAATGTTCTGAAGTTCTGCGAATTGAAACATATATTAACGAATCGCCTTAGGTGTAATTCCGAAGCCACGAGTCGAATGCAGTAAACGGTCTGCTAAACTCTTCAGCATCTTTAGCAGCGTCTCATCTCAGACTGGCTGTCTACCACGTGTTTTAGTGGTAGTGACACCCCCCGAAAAAGAAACTACCCTTTGTATACTTGTGTATGGTTATTCGTAAATCACAGCAGCCCGACGCACAGTGGGTCGATACTATGATTTTAGTGACTTAGGGACCAACTTTGTTTTTTTACATTTTTCTTTATGTAGATAGATAGAGCTCGTTAATCTCAATAATAATTGTTTTGGGCAAAAATTACAAAAACTTTATAGTTTGGTCAGAAAAATGTGTTTTGTGATTTTTTTGTATGGAGCGAGTAACATTAAATTAAATTCCTGCTAAGTACCGCGAGGTCCCGC
This sequence comes from Bombyx mori, assembly GCF_030269925.1. Lineage (NCBI taxonomy): Eukaryota > Metazoa > Arthropoda > Insecta > Lepidoptera > Bombycidae > Bombyx > Bombyx mori. Next base: position 13,738,393 of record NC_085115.1, on the reverse strand, counting down.
TTTGAAACTTTATTTTCCTTACACCTTGTCTAGTCTACTATCATTTGATGCTATGAACATGTGCATAAAGTTGCAACTCTGCCAAATAAATGGATCGAAAAAAATGAATAAATACATAGAATAAAAACCTTTATATTTTTTTTCGTAAGTGCTTTTAAGTTAAATTTGATATAGATTAGTAAGTAAAAGCACATAATGATACCCATAATTACATAATACCTAACAACAATACATTTAATAGATCTCTAATTAAGCAATCTCTCTAAGTTTTGTATATTTTGTTTCACCATTCGATCTTTGGGCCAGAAGACAAAAGAAGATTGTGTAAAATATCCTCATTAGTCGACGTTCTACTTATTTTTCTAGAATAACAACTCTCTGTATATTTCCGAAAATCTTTATTAAGAGCTTCCGCTGCCTCTTCCGAGAGCTTACCTATTCGAATGGCACCAAAGTTCTTCATTATTGTATATCACCGCCGTGAGCCAACAATTTATGGATACTGGAAGGCATATAATAACAGGGATATAAATTAACATACAATTCTGCAGTATATCTACAAAATTCGGAAAAATTGGAAAGGTCCACGCGCTCTCCAGATGCAACAGTCTGAAGAATCAAGTGAAACCTCTCTATTCAATCTTTACGTATTCCTGTTATGCGGGCTGTTTCTACTGCATCCCTGAAAAATCTTCTGGCAGTATTGCCATCATTGGTTGTTCCTACTTCTTGCTTGACAACATCTATAAGTAAACCACATTAATTTTTAAATGCTTGCTGTATAGCGCTGTTTCTGATTGATATTTTTGATTGCAACCCCATTTCTCATACGATGCACGATCACATACGATGAAAAAATTGTGAAGTAATAAAATTATATTTACCGATATGAAGTAAGCACTCCATGCATCTTATCCAGGCATGTAAAGATGGCATTCCATGCTGGAATATTTCTTCATTATTTTCTCTTTGACAAGCAAGTGACTCCAAAAAACTCTGAAGGTTTGGCTTTGCAAATATCACAGACAGCAGAAAATGTTTCTAACAAATATGAGGTTATTTTGCCGTCTATCATCGTCATGTGCAATTGATGCTTCACTTCAACTTGTTTGATTTTTGATGGCTGAACTCTTTCTATTTCTTCTGTTATGCTAGCTTTTATAATTGCCACTGTTGACTGCGTTTCTTTTGTAAATTTAAACATTATTGGACGGCAATAAAAAGTTGATTAGGGTAGATCGTTTTCCCAAACAACTGTTCCATCAAATTTCTGAAGCCTTATAGGAACTAGACTGACCATAAAAATAGATGAATCATTAAACTCTGATTCAGTGTTCTGTTTATAATTACTTTGACCTGGGGCTCTATCAAAGCCTATTTGATTATAAGCAGTAGCTCTCTTGCTGAGTCCAAATCCGAAGTAATCACATCTAAAAGCCTATATAGCGCCAAGTTTAGTAATGCTTGCATTTTAATAGCAGCTCCTTCTTCAGTAATAATTACCTCGTCTTTTCCTGGATAACATTTGGTCTTTTCTTGCTTAATTTTATATTAAGAAGGGTATAAATCAGACCCATTTTCACTTGCTGCTTCTCTTAGGTTTATATACTGCCACTTACTTAATTTAAGTGAAAGTAATAGTGCCTTATCGGGAGAATATGTACTACTTTTCACTTTACTTGTACTTAAACACTCCTTAACTTTTTCTAGATCTTCGGGGTGATTTGACTAGTGGTTCATTATTTCTCCTACATCTTCATTTCCAGTGTTTCTCAAACTATCAATTGTAGTAGCTTTTATTTCATCCGGGGATAACGAAAGCGATTGGTAAGTTTGTTCAATGCGTCTTCGTTTTTGCCTGGATCCCAATTCTTCAAAAGGTTTTCGAGGTGTAAAAGTAGATGTCGAGGCTTCTGTAGTACATTTGAGGGTGGTACATTTTCAACATCTTCAGTATTAGAAATCTCGAGCCTTTCCTGTGCAGTGTTGATAGCTTCAGGTATCATTCGTTTTCATATTGCACTTATATTTGAACAAAAGTGCGTACAGAATTTTTGGAGCTCAATACTTTTCTCTTCGGTCACGTTTATTTGATGTTGTAGGAATTGAAAGAGTTTGTTATTATCAGACAGCGACTGTAGTTGCTCTCTTAAAATCATAAATAATTCTAAATTGTTAACAAAATTATTCATTATAACGGAAAAAGGAAGATCACAACGACAATCACGAGATGTTAGTAGTAGTACGAATAAACGAACACTAGTTAGTATATAATAAACATGGTCACTTTATACTTCCAGAGACAAACAAATGCTTACTATATTTTCTACTACACAGTAATGGCTGCTTAACTAGTTATCCTCATGAAATAATGTTAACTATCCTAATAATTAGAGAGATTGCTTAATTAGAGACAATACTACTAAATGTATTGTTGTTAGGTATTATGTAATTATGGGTGTCATTACGTACTTTTACTTACTAATCCATATCAAATTTAACTTAAAGCACTTACGAAAAAAAATATAAAGGTTTTTATTCTATGTATTTATTCATTTTTTTCGATTCATTTATTTGGCAGAGTTGCAACTTTATGCACATGTTCATAGCATCAAATGATAGTAGACTAGACAAGGTGTAAGGAAAATAAAGTTTCAAAGTGGGACCTCGCGGTACTTAGCAGGAATTTAATTTAATGTGACCCGCTCCATACAAAAAAATCACAAAACACATTTTTCTGACCAAACTTTAAAGTTTTTGTAATTTTTGCCTAAAACAATTATTATTTAGATTAACGAGCTCTATCTATCTACATAAAGAAAAATGTAAAAAAACAAAGTTGGTGCCTAAGTCACTAAAATCATAGTATCGACCCACTGTGCGACGTAACGTTAACTCAAGCATACCAAAACGCGCGTTGGAGGTTGAGTCGAGTCGAGTTAAACTCGTGTGAACGACTAAAGATACGGGGATCAGTGCATAGTGGTACATTGCGAAAACAAATCGATTTTTTTGCTGACCACAGCAATTATCAGAATAAATTATGACATCCCGCGTGGTTTTTCAAATGCAATCTGCTACAGGTATTTATAGGTACATACACGTCCCTATTTCGATGGGTCCTCTATTGCCCAACCCTTCGTGCCAAAAATAACAGGTTGTATCTTGCTTGTTTGGATTAGATACTGTTAAATTATAATAATTACGTCTTGATTTGTAGTAGAAAGAGCTTGATTTGCCAACAGAGCAAGGTGACACCGCTTGTAAGTCATAGATGAAAATAATTGTATTGTTATCAGGTTCATAACATCTTTTCATATCCCTGTCTTTTTCATGTCTACTTAAGCTTTTTTATTCCTGATGTAAGTTGAAGCTGTCACGTAATTTATTATTTTCTTCTTCAGAGGCATTTTCGTGTGCTTCATACTTATCGCAACGATCTTTTTTGTGTTTGAAAAATCCAATGTTAAAATCTTGGTTGAATATCTGTGAGTAGGCGTCGTAGTTTACAATAGGCTTGTTTTGTTGCTTCTGAATTTCGGAATAATTCCTGTGCACTTCTGCGACAGTCAAACCCAGATTAATAAATTGTTTGCTAGTATTAGCCTTGAGATAGTGACTTTCAACCTTTGGAATTGATTCGATTATTTACTGCTTGTATAACTTCAGATTGCAATTTACATTGTTTTCCGTGCTTTCCTCGTTGATCAGGTGGAGTAAAGCCATCATTTCGTGCTTTGCAGTCGATAACAGTCCATATAATCTGTAGTGCATACCCAAAGTGTTAATCAGAAAAGTTTTACAGACGCGGATCTCTTTATTCTCATTAAGCAAGTCATATGGAGTGTTTTTTTTTTCTGTCGTACGTTTTGTTAGTGTTAATGCGGCGCGGCGCTTAGCTGGATATTGCTTTTAATTTTCCACATCTTGTGCAATACCTAATTTCTGAAAAGTGTACAGGTTTCATGTAACCAGTTCTGACACATTACACATTGAATTGTCAGATTGCTACTTTATGTTTTTTATAGTTTTAAAAATATTCAATGCAGATATTTTTCCTTGCATCTTTAGGGCTATTCTGTCCATCTCTCTTAGATTCTTTACGGGCAAACCTAGTATTCTTTCCTTTAATTTTATAGTTCGGTGGATTGAACTGTATATAATTTCTTTTTAGTGATGCTTGGTTTTGATGTAATTTTAAATAGTTATCATCACACAAATTAGCTAAATTGTCATCATCCTTGGTACTAAAAGAATTTGTTTTATTTTTGATGTCTTGGTCTTTATTTATGGTATAATAGCCGGCAAACTTCTTGAGCTTCACTGCTTTCTTTGGTAGGCTCGTTGATACAATAGAGGCATTTCGCAAACCACTTTCTATTTCTAGTTTTGTATTTTGCCACAATTCAAACAGTGACATCTTTTTTTCATCCAACTCATTTTTTTCTCTGTTGCGAAATACAATGAGCATGCTTTGTGGAATACTTTGATTGAGAAACCGAAGCCCTTCTTTTAAAAATCCTTTACTTTCCTCAACATTCGTGAGTTGGTCGTCTTCATTTTTTAATGGGACAGTGACAATTTCTGGGTTCCACGTAAAGAGCCCACATTTACATTTTCGAAGATTGTTGCATTCAGTGTTAAAAACCGCAACATCCATTGGCTGTAATAGATGAGTTGCATTGGGGTAAAGGGTAATGAGGATAATCCCATTTTTTAAAGCTGACCCACTTGTAAACTCCGGTGAGACACATGCCCACCCACGAAAAGAATGACCAGCAAAGGAATATTTTCTTTCTCCAGCCACGGATGGAAAATGTCAGCAATAAATTCGAAAAACGACTCGCAAGTCATACAACCAGAATCTGTATTTCCCAGACCCATTCTGGAAGGAAATTCTGTGCAATTTCCTGTGGATTTTTTTTATACTTAAACAAAACTGTTGGAGGAGGTACAGCACCAGATGCGCTACCCGTCACGAGAACTGATGGGCATTCTTTCTCATCTGGATTGACTTGCTTGATATACTTTCTCGTTCCCCTTTTTTGCTAAAACCTTACCACCCTTCGGATTTAGAATAAAAGCAGTTTCATCTGTATTAAAGATCCTTCTAAGCTCTTCTAAGATGTATTTTTGTTGAGTCTGATCCAAGAATCTCTGTACCTCTTTAAAATTCTCCTTGGATATTACAGCTCTTGATCTAGTAAGGTTTTGGGACATGCGAACAGATATTTCAGGATTCCTCTTCCTGAATCCTGTCATACACGATTTTCTTGGTTAATTGTCCTTGAACGGGTTTGGCCTTTTTAATTCTTTTAAGAGACGCTGAACACTAAAGACAACCTACTTCATAGTGACGGGGAATCCTGTACGGGCCATTCCAAAAATCCAATCTACGATATTTTTTTCCTCTGTTCTACTCAATATGGCCGGCGGACCCATTTATCTGAAAATAATTAATTAGTAAGTAACAACACTGTTATTTTATTTCGTACTTACAGCTAAATTTTGGGGTCTCACTCACTTGATCTATTTAAAACTGTCTTACTGGTTCATCAGGTGTTTTCCTTCAACCTTGTACTTCAAAGTAACCCTTGGCACGTTAAACTTTTTTGCTGCAGTTTTATACGGATTGTATATGAACGCACAGCTGCTTCCATTGCATCTTGTGTATAATTTCTAAAATTTCATTATGTTTGTGGCATCTTAAAAACGCAAGAAAAAATAATTCAAAGGTCTAATAGATTAATTTAACTTATTAGCAGTAAAATAACAATAAATAATACAGTATTAACAAATTATGTTAAAATTAATTAGTAAGACCCACATGTCAACTACTCAAATCTATGTAATTTTAAGTTTCAGCAAATGATATGACGCCATGTACATAATATTTTGTTGTAGGTCATTTAAAAAAAACACGTATTTACGCTTCAAACTCTAATGAATTAATATTTATTTAAAATTGTAAAATAATATTTACCTTTCCAACATTAACATCTCGGTTTGCTCTAAATGAACTGCACAATAATATAACAATAAATATGGCGCGAAGCGTGCGGTTGTCATTAGTCGAACGCGGTAAGCGATGTTGTTTATGACAATTTTATGACGCCACGTTAGTTTGTATTGGTGTCGCTAGATGTCTATACTATATCTCGGACACCATCTTTGGCTTCCTTTGTTTTTCTTATTATTTAATTTTTTTGTCAAAATATCAACTATTGGTGTAGTGTCAATAACTGGTGGTTTTACCTTCCTTTTTTATTGCACTTTTGCGGAAAATAAATAATATTTGTTGTTTAGTTTTAGATTATAGGTACAGTACACCTTTAATCATTAAAACTAATGCATGGTCTGCAATATTTTTAGTTTAAACTCTTTCTCGACTCTTTAACCTTTAAACTCCTTCTCGACTCTGTAACGTTTACACTCCTTTTCAACTCTGTAACGTTAATCTCCCTCTCGACTTCTTTAACCTTAATCACCTTCAACTCCACACACAAACGACAACATAACATAACATCAGATAGCTTTATATTCAACACTCGAAATCAAATATAACTTTTCATTACCATAACAACCTTTCATTATCTTAAAATCTTTCACTTTTTAAATTTTCTCACTTTCTTTTACCTATTAACCATTCAATAAAACTAAAACCAAAATAATAAAGTAAAATTCCTAACATGTATTATAACAAAAACAACAATAAAACAAAACTATAAAAGAGACAAAAGAATTTTAGAAAACGACTGTAAGTTTGTTTGTATCAAAAATGAGTACTTCTTCTACGGCTTAGGATAACTATTATTTTTATAGTTTTACTAATAAACAATTATATTTTATAATCACCCCCTTAATTGTTTATGTCGGTGGAAAGAGAGCACCCCCTTAATCCTTGTCTTTTTTATTTATATAAATTGTTGTATACAACATTGAAAATCCCCTATAAAACTTACAAACTAACAAAAAAAAAAACAACCTATTTCCCCCGAAACACAATAAGTTCACTTTTGAAAAATTAATATGCTCCTATCTCACTATGACACTAGTTTCTTCTGACAGCTTTCTTCTGACAACTTTATCCTAGAATATCCGCAATCTGTGACCCAGTTGGACAGTATTTAACTTTAATCTGGTTTTCATCAATCTTTTCTTTTAGGTAGTAATATTTGACATCAATGTGTTTGCTTCTTTTATTCATAATTCCTTTCTTCATAAGCCAAATTGCAGATTGGTTGTCAACTCGCATTTCAATATCCAAATTTTCATTCGTAATTTCTTTTACCAGATCTCTAATATATAGCAGTTCCTTATGCATTCTGCAGCAGCAATATACTCAGCTTCAGTGCTCGAAAGTGCCACAACTGGTTGTTTTCTTGAGCTCCATGCAATTGGTCCACCATTCATCCAGATCACAAAACCAGAAGTACTTCGTCTCGTGTCAGGATCACCAGCGAAATCAGAATCACAAAAACATCTCAATATATTGTCAACTTTACTGTAATGAATCCTTTTTTCTTTTGAACTTTTAATAAACCTCAAAATATTTTTAACATTTTTTAAATCATTTAAATTTGGTCTGTTTTGATGCCTTGAACAATAGCCTATGTGAAAACTAATGTCAGGTCTTGTTTTGTTTGAGAGATAAAGCAGAGAACCCACCATTTCGCTATAGTCTTCATGCATTTTCTTATCTACTTTGACTGATGGATGTTGCTCCACCAAAATACTCGGGTAGTTGCAATCTCTCACATTGTTCATATTAAATTTTTGTAATAATTTCTCTGAATATTTTTGTTGATGTAATTTAATACCACTCTTTTCTGTCTCGACGTCTAAACCAATATAATTAGATACTTTCTCAGAAACCCTTAAATCAAATTCTTTTTTCAATTTATTTATAATTTCCTCTAAATCTTTCAAATTTTCGGCGATTATTATTCCGTCATCTACATAAATTCCTAGATAGATTCTTTTATTTTCTGTCATGTCTAAAATGAATATACATACATTTATTTAATTTCAATTGTCTAAAACCAATTTCTGATAAAAACTCTGTTAAACGTATATTCCACATTAGGGGAGCCTGTTTTAAACCATATAGGCTTTTATTTAATTTGCATACTTTGCCCTCACAGTTATTGTAGCCTTTTGGAACCTTCATATATTACTTCACTCCGGTGAGGAAAAATTTTCAAGGACGTTTGAGTGGAGTTTATTTTTACGACTAACCAACTACGACTACGGTATTTTACGACTACCAAAACGCGCGTTGTGGTTGAGTCGAGCCGAGTTAAGCTCGTGTGAACGACTAAAGATACGATTATGATATTTTCATAGCCGTTTGGTTTATTTTTTCTTTGCGTTTTACATTTTAGGGTTAAATTTAATGCCCTTTGTCAGAGACTTTCAATTACTTGAACCTACTTATTAATGTTCTCTCGATGTATAAAAAAAATCAGTCAAGAGCGAGTCGGCCTTGCGCGTTGAGGACTCCATATATTTCTATATAAGTTTTCAATAAGCTTCTAGACATGTACCTAGTCAGGTCATAAATTCTGTCACATGTTTAATGTAAAATAATTGAAACAAGTTTATTCATTATGTAACCATTCATATACTAAAATGAACTTAACAAAACATAGATTCTTATGACACTAAAGTTTATTCAAAATGACCTCCGTGATTTTGAATACAGGCCTTTAATCTGCGCGGCCACTCGTCTATCGCAGCACGAACGAGGTCCATGTCAATATCGGCGGCTGCCTTAATCAAGGATGTCTTGAGTGACTCCAAATTGGGATGAGGCTTTGAGCACGCCTTTTCCTCCAAGTGTTGCCATATCTTGTAATCTAACGGATTCAAATCTGGACTGGAGGAGAGCCAGTCTTCGTGCCGGATGAAGTCGATTTCACGCGCCGCCAGCCAGTCTTGGGTGCTCTTCGCTCTATGAGCTGGCGCCGAATCTTGTTGGAATACCCAGTGCCTGTTATTGAACATGGTATGAGAAACAGGTTCCACAAGGTTCGTCAGGACTGTATTTTGATACACAATTGCATTCGTTTTTACACCTTTCTCACAAAAATGTACCTCTGTTAAGCCCCAATAAGAAACTCCCAACCATACCATGAGCGAGGATGGAAAATGACCTCGTTGGACACGCGGAATACGGTTGCTCGCTTCTTCACTACTGTGTGCGTACACTTTATCATTTTGTTTGTTGTAGCTCTCTTCTACGGTAAAAATTTTTTCATCCGAAAAAAGAATTTCCCGATATTTTTTTCCCGCGTACCGCTTCAACAAAGCGCGGCATCTCTTCAGTCTCAGGTCCATTAGACGAGCATTCAAACGATGTCCTGTTTTTCTTCGATATGCCCGAAGCCCTAAGTCTTCATTTAACACCCTTTTCACCGTGGTTCTGCTTAACCCCATCTGAAGGGCCAACAGTTTCTGCTTACGTTTGGGATTTCTTTGAATTCGCGCGTTCACAGCTTTTATCACTGCTGGAGTCCTAACAGACCGAGGGCGACCACTTCTTGACCTGTCATCTACACTAGAGTCTTCATTGTATCGTTTGATGGTACGATAAACGAATCTTTTGGTTATATTCAAAATTTTCAGTATGTTAAAAATTTGAATTGGCGCGTAACCACAACGATGCAACGCAATAACTGCAACAAGGTCTTCTTTAAGCGTCCACTCCATATTTAAAAATGAGTAAAATTCTAAAAGTATACATTTTTATTTTCATGAACAATTCGAAATTCGAATTCAATAAACTTTTTTGTGGCCAGCATTCTAAAAGAAAAGTTTTTACTGTGTGACAATACTTATGACCTGACTAGTTATATAAGCCTTGAGAGTGCATTGTTTTCAGCCTATGAGCACAAGTATTAAATATCTTAATCTTAAAATTAATAATGAATGGTTTAAACATTTCAAAAAATTCGTTCCCTTTCAGCTTCACATTGGTGGACATTTAAATAAACAAAACTAATTTCAATTTTATTCCGTCAAACGGTGTTTGTAACATTTGATATGTATTCAGTTATAAATCATATTATTATGCAATTTAAATTCGTATAATATAGTTGCCGACACAACAGTATTGGCTGGTACCAATAGTGTACTAAATTATTAATCGGTACCTAATGTCAACTGACTCTCACCTTTCGTAATATACAAAGCTGGAATAGCATTTATTGTTAGCCTGTTGCTTGATGAAATATAATAATTTTGAAAATGCTTATTGCGTAACCTCAACTGTTTGTGTATGTATGTACATATTTCCTTTATCTATTTTGTCGTTCTCTAATACTGCTTTCTAGATTTTAAACCTTTCTGTATCGTTCTCAGGCTTAGCCATTAGTAGACTGATTTACTAAAGTGTTTTTGGAGTTTACTCCTTTAGAATCGATTTACATATATAGGCCCGGGGTATGAAAATTATGGGGACCAAAATCGTACTAGCATGTCACACGAAATGCGTTATGCGCCTGATTGCGCATGTCACACGAAATGCGTTATCGCAGGTGACGCCGGGCTGCTGCGCCGGCAGTCCGCCACAAAGCCTCGTACTGATCGCGCGTTTCTCTCATTATTGTATTTTCATATATTTGTTAGTCGTTTGTTTTGTGTCTCGTTAATTTGTTAATAATCTGTAGTGTATCGTGTTGTCGTAATATAGAACTATTTCTCGTATTGTTTCGTTTAATTTTTTATATCCAGTAAACTCCAGTCGTGCGTCGGAGCGGACACACACACTTTTTTTTTTTTTAATTACTGTGTTTGCTTGACTGTCTAGACTCTAGATAAAGGGAAAAATAGCTAAAAAATCACAAAATTTATTTTACATATTTATTTAGAAAAAAAAACAAGTATCAATTTTGATACTTCAGGCATTAAGGCCATAAAGAAATCAGATATGCCTATGCATGAAATAATGCGAAACATTGGTTGTTTTTATTATAGCATAACGACACTTTACACTTTTTACAGAACTAAGAGGTAAGTTTTCTACAATTAATAAATTTACACTTATTTCTAGAATCCATAAATATTTTTTCATGACCAATACAATCGCAACGCACGTCAGTAGAGGGTAGTACTTGTACACCGTCCGGGGTCTTTTAGAAGGTACTGTAGTATCTTGTCGACTGTTGGTACTGGGTCTTCACCTTTTATTTTCGAGTGACTTTGATATCTACATAAAGTATCGGCAAGCTCAGTTCTAAAATCTGCTAACTTCATAATATTCTTCTGAAGTTTTCCTTTTACTGTGTTTACCTTTTTGTATAGTACCCAAGCATTGATGACAGTCATGTCTAACAAGTGGTAGAAGAGCCTCGTTGTCCACTTTCTCGACTTTATGCGGATGCGACATCGACCAATGAAGCTATCCATCAAATCAACGCCGCCCATGTGTACATTATATTCTTTTATGACCCGAGGACATGATACTTGAACATTGACCTTTAGTTTTTTTTCGTAGTGGGTTATAGTATCCACTGGTTCAGCACCAACATACGTGGAAAGTAATAGTACTTGTTTGTTGTCTTTCCAACTTGTGCCCGACAATTCTTGGCCTTCGTAAGAAGCCACATTTTCGTGATATGTTTCTCTGGGTACGTTAGACTTCATAATTTCCCGTTTCTCCGGTAACTTGCACGATCCAAGCCTGTTTCTCTGTACCGTTACAAGACAATGAATACCTTCGTTAGTCAAGTAATGTAGCAGAGGAATATTCGTATAAAAATTGTCAAAATAAGTTATATGATTATCGTGCCTTGGTACTTACTAGTCGTAACAGTCGAATTACTGTATTCAATACAGCTCCGAGGTCTGGTTTACCAGGTAAACGGTCTATGTCCTTAGCTCCTGAGTAAATCTCAAAACTGTAGGCATACCCAGACAGAGAGCATAAAACGTATAATTTGAATACCCACTTATGGGGCTTGTTGGGTTAAGTATTGTTTCATAAAATGTATAATTTTAGTGGAACACATTTGCTCGTCTAATGATAGACGATGCTCAAATGGTACAATAATAAATTTCTTGTTCAAATAGTCTATCACTGGTCTTACTTTATGCAGTCGGTCGTGCTGGGGATGATCAATGGGCAAATGTTAGAGTCTTCATTCATGTGAAAAAAATTGTCTAATTTTATCAAATCTGTTGCGATTCATTGTTTGTGCTATGGGTTCAAACTTTGTAATGTTTGACCAGTATGACCTGACACTAGGATAATGATAGGGGAAGTCCGGGTAAAGTTGACACCTTAACCTTTGATGGGCTATAGAAAGAAAACCAATAGGCATATAAATAAAACAAATGTTCAATGAGAATCAACATTTATTAAAGTTTTTAATATAATCAACAAAAATTGCTTAATAGCAGTCCTTTAATTTTAATTGTCAATAATGTTGCAACACAGGCCAGTATCCACTTTGCCCCATAGGTCGGGTAAAGTCATCAACTGTTTATTTATTTCTATACAGTTCTCCTCGAAATAATAGAATACACAAAGTTCTTCCTCGTTTTCCCTACCACTATCCTTACTTTTATCTTTAACAATTATATTTATCGTCATTTTAGTATTTTTCTTTGTCGCAGTCTTTGATTTAGCATTTAAATCTATAATCATATTTTTCGTTCCTTTAAAAAATTTCTTTTTGTTCTCACTTCACTAGCGTACTTGTACGTAAAACACCTTAGACTTTTGAATGTTTCTTTTACGTGTACCCACAGGAACGTGTGGCATCGGAACGAATAATCCAGAAACGTGGCAGGAACTCGTCTGTCGTAGTTTGTCCACATTCAGTGCTGGAAATGACTACAACTTGCTTCTTACCTTTAACTGAAAGAACTACGGGTGGTTTATTTGTCGAGGTCCGAGTACCAGATTCATCTATATTATAGATTTTGGTAATTTGTTCACTTAACGGTTTATAGAACCTTTCTACTTGAGGACGATTGAAGCCTTTAACTCTGCCAATTGTTGTTGCATCTGGAATTCTTAGTGTAATTTGTGGATTTCTTCTCATAAATTCTGCTAACCGATCATCACCAGCTTATTTATTTTTGTCCTAACTAGGCGGGGACAAGTGACATTATTGCGTTTTGCGTATTCAACAAATTTTTTTTTTTTAATTCTTCTTGTGTTAACCCATAAAAAACACTATCCATATCATACAAATACGTTCGAAGGTCTTCCTCTTGTTCATCGTTTAAAACTTTACGAAGACGACCAAGCTGAGCAGTCGAACTACCTTTTTTCTAATGCCTATAAAGAGCGGCTTAAGATAGAACATACTTTTTTGCGATCGTTTTCACAGGAATGACAGAATCTGCTATCGCAAGCATCATATTGTTCTCACCCCAATGGACTTGGTTGATATTTCTTCTTGTATTTAATCTATATACCATCTAAGACAAAAACAAAAAAATTGAATGCCCAATAAAGTCATCGAGGGCAAAGCGAATACCGTATCCACTTTGCCCGTGATCACTTTTACTTTACACCTATTTATTTCATTCAACTTCCAAAACCAAAAGAGATGACGACAAAACTCTAATAAAACTCTCAGAATTCATACTTGAAAATATGCACTTAAAGGACATAATCGTACTAAACAATATGGTTAACTTTTATATGAGTTATTAAAGTATTACGTACCTTGAAAAGTAATAAGAAAACTTCACTATTTAGTTTCGATTTTTCTCTCGATCGCGACGCAACCCTCCGCTAGCTCTGTTTGCCCACGAATGCGGACGGGCGGGGCAATGTAATGTCGCGAGGCGGGCGTGTTTCGATATGTTCTTGACGAAAAATAAAGCGTATTCACTTTGCCTGGCCTATCCACTATGCCCGGACTTCCCCTATACACTAGTAAAAATAAGAATTCCAATAAATTTACGTAATTCTAAGACAGTTACAGGTTCTGTAAAGTTGGGGTTCTTTTGGAAGGCATATTTATTTGACTCGTCCACTAGAAATTCCAAAATTTCTTCACCGAAAAAATAAGAAAAAAACTGAAAAGGAGTGTCTAAGTTCATAATTTCTTGTGAATACTCAGTGTTTCCAGCAAACTGGAAAGCGTTTTGGACTATGTCCATATTCTTTACTCTCCACACTAAGTATCTAGAGTTGAAGGGTGCAGTTTGCAGGTTGTTCTGGCTGTTGGTTGTAGGAGTTGGGCTTCGTTCAACAGTCTAAATTATTTTGCATGTTTTTTTTGTTTTTTTTTTGCCCTTGTGGGCAGACGAGCATATAACCTACCTCATGGTGAGTGGTTACCGTCGCCCATCTTAGCAATGCCAGGGGCAGAGCCAGGCCGCTGCCTACAAAGTATCTACGTTTAGTCGGTATCTACTTTTGCTGCAGGCGGATCTGCATCCAAGTCTGGGTCAGTGGGAAAATTACCTATATCCTCTTCATCTTCTAGCTCCATCAGACGATCTCTTTGGCTCGAATAATAGTTTATGTCATCTTCATTGTCGGTAGAATTGTCTTCCGAAATTTCACCATTTTCTAACCGCTTTGATATGCTCTCAATCTCTTCTGGTCGCATTTTTGATAAATTTCTATAATAAAATAAAAATAAAAGTAATCCCAACGCCAAGCCATACAGAAAAATAATGGAACGGAAGTTCAAAAAGTTTTTATAGCTAAAGAATTAGTAGGTAGGTTTTATGTAGGGCGGAATGCCTGAAGTATCAAAATTCATACCCACAAAAATAGCACTAGTTTCTTGAAGTAAAACATGTACTCGCAAAAAATAATTATATCTTAGCGAAAATAATATATTCACTTACCTCAAAAGTATTTATATTCTTCAGAAAAAGTTTTAGTAAAATGTGTTTTTTTTTTTCTCCCATTTCTTGGTCTGCACGGTTTGTGCGTCAGCCATGCAAAAAGGTTAGGAAGTGTGTTAATGGATTTATTTTTTGGATTGGAAGTCGGAACGGAATTTGGAAAAAGGATCAGGTATATATATTATTAAAAATCAGAAGAAGAACCATTTAAAAAAAATTACAGTTGGGACACGTTTACAGAGACTTAAAACAATGACTCACGCACACCATGTCCACGACTACCTTCTCTCACGAACGCCGCCGATCGAATGAATGTTTCGAGCAAAGGCGTTGCTATTTATAGGCACCTGGCGCGATGACGTGACTCTCGCCCCACCGCCTGACGTCACTGAGTAGAGGGGCCGGGTAGTGACAAATTCTCTAAGACGGCCTCTCCTGACAGCTGAACGGCCTCGTCAGCTTGGTTCCCTTCAGGCTGGTCTCCCTCGACCACCCCAACCTGGTCTTCCTGCTCCTCTTCAACACGATCACCATGGGACTCATTCTCATTGGATAAGTGCCCATCGTGTTCATCGTCATTTAAAACAGAAAACTCTTAGTAAGCTGCTCAATGTCTGTTCTTGCTATTATTAGCAGTCACCCACTCCAACCAGACCACAAGTGTGCACTTCAAGTGATCATATCAGAATAGGCGGCCACCAATATCCGTATACGTTAGGCACATACGGTATAGAAAAACGCTTAAAGTTAATTGTTTCGCCAATGAATGAGTCCGGATTCTCAGACACTGAGTAAACAATCACTTGCGTCATTGTCAATTGCCAAATGCCAACAAACATTGAAACATAACCGTTAGCATTACCATCCAATAACCACTATCGGGGTTTTTAGAGGGCAATATCAACTACGAAGCGTTGCCACAATGTCGGGGCAAAACAACAGCCACAATGTCGGGGCACTGCCACAATGTCGGGGCAAAACAACAGCCACAATGTCGGGGCAAAACAACAGCCACAATGTCGGGGCAAAACAACAGCCACAATGTCGGGGCAAAACAACAGCCACAATGTCGGGGCAAAACAACAGCCACAATGTCGGGGCAAAACAACAGCCATAATGTCGGGGCAAAACAACAGCCACAATGTCGGGGCAAAACAACAGCCACAATGTCGGGGCAAAACAACAGCCACAATGTCGGGGCAAAACAACAGCCACAATGTCGGGGCAAAACAGCAGCCAACGGCACGCGAGCAGTGCGCGCAGTCTGCACGCCAAAAGTAGGCAGCGGCACGCCAGCAGTGCGCGCATTGCAAGGTGCTGATCAGCAGGGGCGCCACCAGCAGGCCCTCTGCGCCTCTGCGCGCCTCGGCCGGCACGCACCAACACTGCCTCTGGAGACCACTCACCACGCCAGGGCACCATGTGTGGCGGGCGTCCCGCTCGACCGTACTGACCGGATCGTAGTAAACCGAAAAACTGAACCATAACAATCATTGACAACACAAGGTCAAAACACAATAATCAGAAACTATAACAACTCATATCGTATAAAACGTTCTTGGCCTGGCTATCTGCGCAGCTAGTGTCATTTATGCCACCCATAACATTACTACAAATGATAAAACCAATACACACCACTTCACAATATAGAGTCAGCGACTCTCAGGTCATTACTAGACCAACACAACAATAGTCTCCTTTGAGACCAAGGTATCCGCTATACCACCAGCCGCCCATCGCCCTCTGAACAACTCACAAGTGAATTGCAGTTACGACTACGGACAAGTGCGTACAGTACGACCAAATAGTGATGGTATCAGCTATACCACTCGATGGAGGTACTCTTACCTCACTCATCACAGTCTTCTACGTTTAACTCGTCAGTAGCACTACTTAGAGGCAACTTTTCTTTATGCAATCATGAGTGTTATAGGTTCTATTACCAGATTCAACTACATCATCACCCAACATCATCATCATTGTCATCAAATTTTACTAACTTAGCCACATTGCTTCTATCGGTGTCGAAATCATTCAAACTTCTGTGAAGTCTTGCTTTAATGTTACGGGACTGATCCAAATAAAAATAATTCGACTCACCAGATTGTGGTTTTACATATACCGACAAAAATTCGACCAAATTCTTTGACTGCAGCTTAGCGTTGACCGTCGCCGCTTTTACTTGAGGATCGGAAATGCCTCGAATCACTATGGCGGTTTTTAATTCGTCCGAAAGCCCCTTGACGATGTTTAAACGTAAAAGAGACTTTCGTGCGTACTCTGCATACGTGGTGAATTTGTTGGAGTTTGTGCTCATTACGTCATAAAGGACAGTGGCCATATCAACCTCACGTGGACACAACGATCTAAACTCTGCTTTAAAATTTGTCCACGTGCGGTCTCCGGTCACCCACTCGTCTAACCAAGTTTTAGCATCACCACGTAAACAACCACCAATTCGCCCTAGGCATTCGCGATCGTTCCAACGATTTAATTCGCGAGCTCGATCTACTTCCGTACACCACGTGTCAAATTCATGGGCACTAGGGTCAAAGTTTGAGATGTAATAATGCTTAGATCTTACTTGAAGCAATGAAGAAAGTGCACCAACAATCCTGTCCGCCGTGCCAACGCTCGCATCACGCAGCGCCTTGGAAGCTTGGCCCGTTCCGTGCGTCTCCGCATCAGCCACGGACACATCTTTGGCCCCCGAAGCCGACGTCGGAGTGCGCCCTCCAGCGCTCGGATGCAGTAACAGAGTCGGCGTTAATGGTGTCGTAACCGGCAACCGGCCCTCGATGATGCGGAAGCGTGCGAAAGATCTTGTTAGGACCGCGCCTCTCGAAAGTTCGGCAGGGCAGCCGTCCCAGCTCCAGTCTGCTCCCACGATGTGAGGCTGCACCACGTGTGGCGGGCGTCCCGCTCGACCGTCCTGATAGATAATCCAAAGGCATCATAGCCCCAACGAGTGAAGCAGCAGGCCGCAGATCGAGCGACATCGCCCTCTGCATCACTGCCAGTCGTACGGCACCGTGAAGTTGGCGGCTCGCGAGCATCACGTGCAGTGTGCACACGAGCAGTACGTGCGGTATGCACGCCAGAAACAGGCGAGCGCGCGCAGGCAGCGGCACGCGAGCAACACGCGCAGTCTGCACGCAAGAAGTGAGAGCGCGCGCAGTATGCACGTCTGAAGCAGGCGAGCGCGCGCAGCCAGCGGCACGCGAGCAACACGTGCAGTATGCACGCCAAAAGTAGATGAGCGCGCGCAGGCAGCGGTACGCGAGCAGTGCGCGCATTTTGCACGCCAGAAGTAGGCAAACGCGCACAGTTACGGCACGCGAGCATCACGTGCAGTGTGCACGCCAAAAGTAGATGGGCGCGCGTAGGCAACGGCACGTCGCTTGCGTGCTACTGCCGCAGGAACCATTGAGGGGCCCGAGCTGGCGACAATGCCCGTGAGGCACCATCCTCACCATTGGGTAAGGTCCACGGATTGAGAAAAGTATGAAAGCATCAAAGTAAGCAGTAATTGTAAAACAAAACAAAGTTCAGAGTTTTACTCTACTGTGGGCTATTTGAGTCCTTTATCCCACTTCTGATATTAAAAATCAGAAGAAGAACCATTTAAAAAAAATTACAGTTGGGACACGTTTACAGAGACTTAAAACAATGACTCACGCACACCATGTCCACGACTACCTTCTCTAACGAACGCCGCCGATCGAATGAATGTTTCGTTTTTTTTTTTTTTTTTTTTTTTTCCTACCTAAGCTGAGAGCCTTGAGAGGCTATGTCAGCGTAACCCTAACTTTTGTAGGTGAGCTCACGGGGCTCAAACCTGATGACGTTGCTAACACGAACCCTAGCAAGAGCCGTGCTTCGCAGAATCTACCACCGGATCGGAAACGCGACCCACTGAGAAGATCCGGCGAGAAACTCAGTGGGCTGTGTCTGGGAGTTAATTTACTCGTCGAGCCCTTCGTCGCAAGCGACGGGTTCGACGAGAACGGTGACCGGTGCTTGAAGTACCTAGAAGCACCGTTAGTGGATCGGGAGGATCCGAGATGACGTGTTTTGGGCGACGTCGACTGCTTTCCATTCTGTCCGCAGGATCGGGAATGTAGTTGCCGGCGGCCACGATGAGAGGGTTCTCGTGTCGTGCCGCTTTATCGAAGTGGCGCGTAGACGCCGACTGCATATACTTACTGGTGGACTCTAAGTCCAGGTCGTCATGGAGGTCGACGTTCCTGACGAACCACGGGGCTCCGACGGCTATCCTGCAAAAACGGGATTGAATGACTTGGAATGATTTTAAGTGTATGCGGGCCGCGTGAGCGAACACTACACTTGCATAGGTCATGACGGGGCGTATGCAAGTTTTGTAGAGTGTCACCTTATTTCTAAGGGACATTTTACTTCGCCTACATATCATCGGGTAGAGACGTCCTAGAATGAAGGCGGCACGGTCGCGTACCGTCTTGATGTGGGGGCGGAATGTCATCCTACTGTCGAGGGTGACGCCTAAATATTTGACCTTCGGGGCCCACGGTATGGGCTGGTCGAACATCGTGATTGGGCGAACGGCGGGGGCGGGGTTATTGACGCGCCTAGTCGGGAGGGGGATGCTCAGCGTGGTGTTCGGAGGGCGACCCCTTTTGAAGAGCACCGCTGTGCTTTTCGTGGGGTTGATGTCGATGCGCCACTTCCGGAACCACTGTCCCATGGTGGTAGCTGCGGTCTGAAGTCGTCGATGAAGCAACGCCTTCTTCCTACACGAGTAGTAGATGGCGGTGTCATCGGCGAAGAGCGCCAGATGGGTCTCCGGAGACCGGGGTATATCGTTGATATACAAACTGAATAGTAACGGGGAGAGGGCGGAGCCTTGCGGGACTCCGGCTGTGACGTGGAATGTTTCGAGCAAAGGCGTTGCTATTTATAGGCACCTGGCGCGATGACGTGACTCTCGCCCCACCGCCTGACGTCACTGAGTAGAGGGGCCGGGTAGTGACAAATTCTCTAAGAATATTATATAAACTAAGTAGGAACATAAATGGTTGCAATTTTATATTATTATGAAAAATGAAACTAGCTAAAATTCTATATACATCAATATTGATATTAGACAAAAGGATAGAAATTGAAGTAGGAAAAGGAATTTTAATGGACAAAAGTGAGGAAATAAAAGCGGAACGGTCATTTCGAGGACAGGCAAAGAATATATGATTAAAATCCCCAACGTCATTGCCACACTCACATATATCGCTAGGCAAAAGGTTAAGCCTTGCCAAATGCAAAGGAATGCATGCATGGCCCAGCCTCATGCGAATAAGGGTCGATGTGATAGCTTTACCAAACGTCAGATTTGAAAACCACGGTTTAGGAGGTATATCCACCTGAATCGACCTTTAGTCTGACTCTAAGAACGCCAAATGTGTGTCCAAGAATTCAATAACTGGGATTTAGGAAGCAGAGCCAAATCACAACAAAACTTTTTGTACGGAACCAAATCTCCATCATTGACCGCAGCTTTGGCAAGGCTATCGGCCTTGGCATTGCCAAAGATACCCGAGTGCCCCGGAATCCAAGCAAAAGAAACAGTGTAATTTTAGATGCAACATTGATACAATAAATCACGACATGCAATAATCACAGGATGATTATTTCGGTTACTGTTAAAAGGAAAACTTTCCAAGGCTTGGAGGGCACTTTTAGCGTCAGTTAAAATTATTGACTTTTTAAGCTTCATCATTAAAATGTACTCCAGAGACTTCAGCAGACCAAAACATTCTCCAGTAAATACTGAAGTCTCTGGAGGCAATTTTATTTTCTGAACAATGCCAGACTGTTGATGGAAAATGCCGACCCCCACACACTCCTCGGGACCGGGTTTGGAGGAATCGCTAAAAATTAAATGACAATTTTTCCATCGGCTGTCACTGTCAATAATATCAACAAATTTGGCATTGATAGAAAGATCTTGTTTACTTAGACCGAAATCATACATAATAGATGGATTTAAAGTTAGGGCATCATAGTTAACACAAAATATTGGAAGGAATTGTGATCTATGAGTAGGAGCTTGAAGAGCTAAGTACTTTTGGAGACTAACAATAAGGCATGGCGGCGATTTATGAGCCCAGTACGGATAATCCATACATTCCAGCAGAGACCGTAACTTAGTGTAAGGAGGATGATTATAAACTTGGAATGCTCTAAACAGAAACCGGTCGCAAAGAAATTGTCACACTGATGGAAGAAGCCTCATACGTGAAAATAAGACTATAATACTTTTAGGAACTGAAAGGCTTAGAGAGTTATTGTCAAGCCAAACTTTTAGCAACTTAAGAGAATATGTCACAGTATCAGACATGTTGTCAACAGAATCACCAGAGACATAGAGGAGTAAATCATCGGCATATTGGAGTGTGTTAACTTTACCCCTAAGGGAGGCTTCCAGATCATGAGAATATATATTGTAAAGTAAGGGACTTAAAACTGAGCCCTGGTGTAAACCTTTCCAGGCAATACGGGATTGATAAGAGTCTTCTGATATTACTTTAAGCATTCTACTAGAAAGAAGATTGATTATGAAACTTATGAAAATTTGTGGGATATTCAAATTAATCATTTTTTGTTTCAGAATCGAAAGGTTGACATTATCATAGGCTGCAGACACATCTAAGAATGCTGCTAACACAGACTTATTGTATGAAAATGCCAATCTTATGTCTGTCATAAAAATGCTGAGACTATCCATCGTATTCCTGCCTTTCCTAAATCCAAACTGGTTAGGAGATAGTAACCCCTTACTCTCAATAAACCATTCAAGTCTATTTTTAACTAGATGTTCGCAAATTTTGGAAATCACTGAAGCTAATGCAATTGGTCTGTCTGATGATGGATCATTAATGGGTTTGTTGGGCTTATGTATTGGGATAACTTCATGGATTTTCCATGATGGAGGAATATTACCTGATGTTAAGATTGAATTAATTAAACTGAGAAAATAAGAAAGGCAGGAGTCGTTCAGGTTTTGAAGAAAAGAATATGGAATTCCATCGCAACCCGGGGCTGAGTCCCTAAGCCTTGAACGAACCCCTTTGAGTTCTGAAAGGCTAAAGGAAATGAATGAATCGCTACTATCATGCTGGGAGAGGAGAGAAGGCTTTGAGTCAGAAGAAATATTATCTATAGATGGGACAAATGGTGGAGCTAATTTGTCAAGAAACAAATCAACTGTACTACTATCCATGAAAGGAGACCTTGGAGGTTTGAAAGCGGATCTGAATCTACGAATATTTTGCCAAACTTGAGATGGAGAAATGTCTGGTGAAATTGAGACACAAAAAGATTTCCAGCTATTGAATCTTTTTTGTTTTAATAATTTACGTGTTTTAGTTATAAGATTACTAAGAATATTAAAATTTTGTGTTGTAGAATTTTCTCTGTAATTTTCTATCTTTCTCTCAGCTATCGCAGCAGAACACTCACTGTCCCACCAAGGAGGTGATGGAATATATCCATTACCACTATTGTTTTTTATAGGAAAAACTTCCTCTGCAGCCTGTAGTAGGGCCCGTGTAAAAGCTTCAGAACAAAGATGATTATTGCTGTCATTTAGTGGGAGGTATGGTTGATAAATCTTGTTGAACTTTATCTCTAAATAATGGCCAGTTGGCATCCTTAAGTCTATATTTTAGCCGGGGTGGGGCCTTTGATGTCTTTTCACCAATTTTTTTAGGAAATGATACCATTAGCGAAAAGTGATCGCTTCCATATGAAGACGATAGAGGCCATCAGTTTAATGTAGGAGCAAGGGAGGGACTACAAAGGGTAAGATCTGGTGCACTAATACCTTCATGGGGATGTGTCCTTCTAGTAGGACGACCAGAGTTTAAAAGACATAAATTATTATCATCTAAGATGTCTAAGATTCTAGCCCCATAATGATCAGACTTAGAACTTCCCCACATAGAATGTTGTGCATTGAAATCTCCCATAACCAAAATAGGGCGCGGGAGGGAAGATAGAATGCTACGAATATCGTCAAAGACTTCATTGGAAGGGTGAGGTATATACATATTTACAAAACAAATATTATTAACACTAACAGCAATAATGGAAAATTTATCACTGTGATTAGGGATGGGTATGTGGACAAAGGGCACACCTCCCCTGAGAATTAGTGCCACTCTACCATACCCATCTGTTCTGTCTTCTCTAAGACAGACATGTCCTGGAATTCTAAAATTTAATCCGGGACGAAGCTAAGTCTCTTGAAGAGAGACTGCAAATGGTTTGTAAGTATTCAATAAAAAAATTAGGTCACTTTTTTTAGTATTAATACTCCGGCAATTCCATTGAATCACCAGAGACTGGTTTCGTGGATGGTCCTGACTGTCCATTAGTTAAAAAACTTTTTGAAGAAACGGCATCGTTAGACGGTATTTTAATTATGTTCGATTGTGAAAGGTACTGAATTATAGAAATGATGAGATCCTTTGTTATTATTTCTGACAAATCATTGTAATTTTTGAGACAACCTGTAGAAAAGGAAGGAATGTTGCTGTAATCTTGGATAAGCTCTGCATGCGCTTTTTGATCATATCCCTTACTAGAATTTCTGGGACGAGCTTTGGGTTTCAAGAATACTGTTTTCTTATATGATTGAGTCGGACTCTTAAAAGGGCTTGTTAAATTATAGGGGCTTGGATAAGTCATAGTTGGACCAGAAGGGGCTGATGAAGCAGAAGCAACAATGTCAGCATAAGATTTTGAAACTGGTGGATAGACTTTACTTGCTTCTGAATAGGATATAGAGTTTCTAGCCATTGTTTCTTTTATAGCTTTCTGCCTAGCATACTCCGGGCATTTTTTATCTGTTGCGAAATGGGAACCAGAACATAAAATACACACAGCATCACTCTTTCCGTCTCGCAACTTATACCTGAATGGTTGTCACCACATTTGTAACACCTTGGAGTGCCTCTGCATTGCATTTTGGTGTGGCCAAAACGGCAGCAATTAAAGCATTGCAGCGTGGGGTAAATATAAAGCTCTACAGGTAGGGAGTTGAAACATATAAAGACCCTGGGAGGTAACACCTTCCCATCAAAGGTCAAAACTACGGTCTCAGTTGGAACAAACTTGGGTGTCTCGATGTCATATACCTTTCTGTTTAGTCTCCGAACTTTCAGAATGCTTCCACGTTCTGCGGAAGCTCTATATTTTCTATAATCTCTTTCTCGTCCCAGTCACATGGAACAGCTCTCACTATTCCCATGCGGGTGATAGTGAAGGCCGGAATAAATGCTTTGTATTTATTAGCATCAAGCGATTTGTGATTTAGAAATGTGTTAGCGTCCTGGAATGTTTTAAATTGTAAGGACAACCTATTCCTTCCAATTTTTTTTATGCTTCCCTCTACAATGCTATTTATAAAAAAAAAATAAGGAAAAATCCAAATTGTACTGGATGAATTGATCCGGTTTGATTTGGTTGTAAGATTTTTTGAACATGGACATCATAAGGCGCAGGGTCTTCGGGCTCCAACATGGAGGCCAAGAGAAAAATACTATTTACATATAATACAATAAGATGACTTACCAGGCGAAGAAAACAAACTAAAACTATAAATAATCAACACTACTAATATATATATATATATATATACACTTTACAACTTAACTGATCCTGTAATATTAAATTAATTTAATTTTTAAAAGTTTAGCCAAAAAAAGACGCCCTCCTAATTCAACACTTCCCACGCTTTTTTCTAATCCGTAAAATGTGTTTACTTGTTCACTTTGCCGCGCAAGTAATATTATGTCATAGATAAAAATTAAATAAAACAATAATGACATTTGATTTTTTTTTTAATTTCGTTGGAAAGGACCAACCTATAAAAAAAAAACTAATAGTAATGTGATCATTCGGTTTAAAAGATTGGTATCAAAATTGAAATTAGTTTATTAAGGGCTAAAGGATTTCTTATTTTGATCCGATTCGCCTCGGGCTAGCCTAATAGCGAATAGTGAAGATGTATAGTAAATCGTTATTTGCAATCAGACGCGCATAGAAAAAATGAGATGCCTTGTAAATGGGAAGTGATACTACACAAAAACTATTCAATTCGTTTTGTAACGAATTTTCATGAGGTATTTAATTATTTTTAAATTTTTTATTATTAAATTATACTTTTGCTTCGCTTGCTGTACGGCGACAAAAACAATGTCGGACACTTATTATATTTCATTACCACAATTTAAAGTAAAAAAAAAATTTTTTTTTAATTCTCTTCGTTTTTTTAGTGTGTTTTGGTTTGCGTGTTCAATTGTAATTTATTTTAATTTATTTTACTAAAAACGATTCGCTTCATATTTTTTTAAAATATAATGCTCTCAGTGGAGTTCATTTGAATACTGTTAAAAATAACTTGCAAAATGCTTTTAATGTAAATAAATAGCTGATTGAAAAAATGCGTATTCGAAATACCATAGTAGATTGCTTTAGTTGTTAAAAACTTACAATGTTCAATTAGAAATTTCGTTTTGTTAGTTATTAATGGTAAATTATTATGTATGTATTTATTTTGTCGATAGTTCGGATTTCGTAAAATGCATTTTCATAAATAATATCACTGAAACAACTAAGAAAACTAAATCTTGTAAAAGTAAGAAAATAACCTTTGGAAATGTTTTCATTTTTACGAAACTGTATTTTAAACTGTCCTAGCAATAACTACTGACGTCGTTTAAGAGTTTTGTCAAATCTACATCACAAATTTATAATAAAAATGTTGCAATATTAAAAAATGTTTTTTTTATTTTTATGATACGTGCCAGTAAATTAACTCTTATGTCCCATAAGCATAATTTAAACTAGTTATATTTTCGACTGATCTTTATATTGTCCAGTGGGGATTGAAAAAAAAACACATACTTAATGGTAAACTTAATTTTGTTAAAATCAACTTAAAATTTATTTAAATAAGAATTTGGCGTTACAATAAATAACACATCTAAATGCACCTAAAAACTTAAACAAAACACTTTATGACTATGTACAAGATAAAAAATATTAGTCGTAGGTACGTTAAGGATTGCACATTTTTTAAATTTTATTTTGAGTTAAACTTCAAATATTTTAAGTATTGTTCAACAAGGTTTCGACCAAAATGATTTTCAGAGAAAGCCACTGGTTTATTGGTTTTTGTAGAACAGCGTGCTTAGTGCGAGTTTTTTAACGTTCTCGATAGCGTAAAAGTTAACTCAAATTTGTGTGCAGTTGGAACAACGCCCTTAGCGGCAAACGTTCCAACTGCATACAAATTTGAGTTAACTTTTACGCTATCGAGAACGTTACAAAACTTGTACCAAGCATACAGGTCTCGGTACATACACACTTATTTAAGTATGTATGTGTAGTGTGACAGATCCGACAATGGTTTATGTACAACATAATGTTTCGATTATTTCAATAGATGATACAGGTGACCCTCATTTTATAAAAAAAACACGCCACATCCGCATAAGATCTCTCCTTGAGCTTCGGATCGACTGAATCGCGAGCAACTACTCCCCCTTATAACACGGTAGATACGTTCCTACAAAGTTCAGTGTTTTGCGAAACCGTGTTATATGAGACTAAGTTAGCCAGTTAACTAAGAATGATAATTTTCTGAACATAAAAAATCTTTTTTTTTTTCCTTATCCCACTAGGTGGGGTCGGCACAGCTAATTTTTCTCTTCCATTCTCTTCTATCAGCCGTCGTCTCAACACTCACTCCTCTCTCTCTCATATCGTCATTCACACACTCCATCCATGTCTTCTTCGGTCGACCTCTTCCCCCTCTACCTTGCACTACCATTTCCATACATCTCATAGTCCCATGCATCTTCTTTCTACTCATCACGTGTCCATACCACGCTAACCAAAAAATAAGCAGTAAAATTTTGGTTATTCCCATATACTGTGTGGTGGTGGTGCATAATGTAATTTGCTAAATAATTTTAAACAAAAATCTAGTTATAGTGTTGCAGAAATAGCGTGTTTTGAAACAAAAAAGGCTTTTGGAGTAATTTTATTTTTGTGTAGAGTGGAACCGTCTTGTAAAATACCGTGATAAAGGAGAGTTACCTGTATTTCGAATCACTTCCCAAACTAAAACAAGACTAAACCTATTCATCATATTCTTCGAAGAGCGGTATGTACTGATCATTACGCGCTTTCAATTTCAAACCGAATTCCGTCACTTGGTTTCCTTCGAAACCTTGAGTTTTGTCCACAGATTTAAGAGTCGGCGATTTCCAGTTCTCCGAAATCTCTTTACGTGTTGCGGCATCTTTTACGTGTTTTAAACTTTGTAATTTTGTTGTGATTGATTCTTTCTGCAAAGATGAAAATCGTGTATATAATAATGCCAATATAAAATTGAAAGTGCTTCTTTGTTGATATCTTTTATGCGTCCGATGTAGCATTTTAAGTAAAATTCACCACTTTGAAAAGATCAAGAGGTTTGTGGCCGAGTTTTTTTTTCTCTCAGAGATAAATATTATAGTGAATAATTAAGAAATAAATTTTTAAAGTGCATAGCATTGAGGGTGCGTTTCAATCTCCAGTTTTGACACCAAACTTTAAACTTGAAGCCGTAGTTATTACCTGCGTGGGATTGTTGGCATAACTTGCATATATCCTCAAAATGGGTTCCCCTGTGTTATCGTCAAAAACGATTTTGCTCTTTGGTGGTATTCGCGCTTTGACTACAGCTACTTTTTGTCCACTGCTCAACGTTGATGCTTGTTGACTAGTCGATTTAGACGGAGTTTCTTTTTGGTCAGGTACAGCGACAAGTCTTATGGGAGCCCTCCTCGACATTAAAGTTGCTTTCTCGTTATTAAAGTCTTGGTCTTCACTTACACTGGCCTCGACAATCTGACCCGCATACACTGTTCCTTCTTGTGTCATTTTTGGCTCTTTAGTGTCGCTTCTTAATAGAGTATAAGCCACGTTTACAGAATCACTTGTTTTGCTAAATGGCATTCCCAGTAGTGATTTTAATTCGGAGACTGTTTTATTATCCTTTCCCTCTTCTTTCGTTTTCACGAAGTACGGTTCCAAATTTGGATTTACGGTTGTGGTTGTAACGTTTTCAGCAGTATTGGCTATGGTATTAGATTCCGGTAATTTTTCAATTTGAGCCAACGCTGCTGCAGCTCTGACGTCATTTATGGCCGAATAAAATCCTTTTGCTATAACATCGCCAATGCTCTGTCCTATTTGGGCGTAGAATATCGGAGTCGTGTTCAGTCGATCTCTATTAGGGTCAGCAATGTATTTGATTGTTGTTGTTATTGGTTGAGATGCCGCTGCCATCAAATCCCCGGTTGTATTTGATGCTGACATCAAATTGGTTTTGTCTGTTGCGTTAAAGACCACAATAGCTTGAGGGATTAATGTAACGGCAGAGCTTTCTTGAGTATCCCTCTGAACCAAATTCTTTTGGTACATTGGTACAAAAGAGGACGGCTCTTGTTTTATCTCGTCGTTTTCCAATAAAATTAGTTGCGGTTTTACTTCGATTTGCGGATTTGCTGGTGGAAGTTCAGCGGAATAAGGTATGAATTCAACTGACGGAAAACTTTGTATTATCTGACTTTGTAATTTCTGTAAGAACATCGGATCGGGCTGGTATAAGGCATTTGGAGGTATTACTATACCTTCCGCTCCTGAATTTATTAAGTCTTGTTGCGTCGGGATTCCGTTGAATGGCTGTAAAATAAAATATATATTATTATATTGGTGGTCATTTGTGAGATGTTACACATTTTTTAGATTCACCGGTTCAAATCGGTAAATGATCGTTAACTTTTTTTAGAGTTTCGATTTCGTGAATTATGTAGGTAACATGTGGCACTTATTGCCATCTTTTTTGTTGTAATTACTAGCTGACCCGGCAGACTTCGTAGTGCCTCAATCGATAAATAAAAGACCTACGCTTTTGTATAAAATAAGCTTAAAACAAACAAAAGGAATCCGTCCGACGGGGGACACATCAATCAAAGGAAAAATAAAATTGTTATTTTTATTTAATTCCGAGCATTTTCATATTTATCTACCTTTTTAACCTTCTCTGGACTTCCACAAATAATTCAAGACCAAAATTAGCCAAATCAGTCCAGCCGGTCTCGAGTTTTAGCGAGACTAACGAACAGCAATTCATTTTTATTTAAATAGATTTTGTTACCTGTACTGGTATATGTTGATGGATGACTTGTCCGTTTTGTGGTGCACTGATTGGCGAAATGCCGTACTGTGAAGCAACCTGCAGGGCTGCTGCCTCTCTGATTAAAGTTTGCAGCTCTGGTGCGTTCGAAGACTGAAAAACCTCATAATTCCATTTTTGTGTTTGTCGACATTAAAACCGTTTCCTTAAAAACTCTATCCACTATTCTTCCGCAGAATATTAATTATTAAATTATTACAATATTTTAGTTCACTGTTTGATTTTTTATTTATTTTTATGAGTAACAGTCATACAAAGAAATTTTAATGATAATTGGATGGTTATTTAAGCAAAAGTAGGTAGTGGTAACATTGAGACCACGGTATCATGGCGCTAACTGCGTGTTTACATTTACCCCTACTATTGAACAATATATAAAAGGTTCCAAATATTAACTTCTGAATCAATTTGTTCTTTCTTGTCTAACTTTGAGTACTTACTAAATACTACAAAACAAAAAAAAACACCTATTCAGATTTACCATTTCATGTTTATTTTTTCATTATCATTGTGTGGGTACCGAAAATAGGTTCAGGGTTCACCCCGATCGGTCAGAGTTGGAATGACGATTTGCGAATGACGTTTGGCAACGAGTGCACAAAAAGAGCTAAATACTTGGCGTGTATTCAAAGAATATTGAACAAATATTTCATGAGTCGTAGTCATGAACATGACTATCATAATTTAAGTTGCCTAACATCTAAACTTACCGCTTTCGTCTTTGAAAATCCTATGGGAGTTTCTATTTTAGCCATGTGGTATTCTGGCTCTGGATATTGTTCCGTTACTTCGTAAATCGGCTTAGGCTGAAAATTTTGTTGCCAAGTTTACATTCTACATACCTTCTGAAATTTCGCTAATCTTTTCTTTGCCTTTGAAGGCATACGAACTTCTTGTTCGTGCCAGACGAATAGCTGAGGTGTTGCTAACTGGTATAACGAAGTACATGTCATAGCCTCTAGGGCAGTATTTGACGTTTGTGAAAAAAAGTGTGTTTAAGATACGCGGTGAATGTACTCTACTCTTACATCGAATAGTTCCATGGTAAAATTGAGATCACGACGTCATCTTAAACAACTAGCCATCTTGTGAATAATCCCTTCAGTCAAACATTTGTTTACATTAGCAATTTCGAAGAAAATTTCAATCGTAGATTTCTCATTCCAACGCATCTTTTCAAAGAAAATATTCAATTATAGCATAGACAAAAATGGAGAGGCGTTGCTCTGAACTGTTATTGCTAATTCATGGTCCTTAAACAGTTAAAAGGCTTTTACCGTAGTGCCTGTATTTTTTGGTGATCTTCGAAAGATGAAGTCATAATCTTATATATTGTAGATAATGATGAATGGCTATAACTCTAGGAGGATTCAAACTGTATTGAAATTGTCTGGTGAGGTTGTATCATTGGAGTTAAATTATTAGTGCCAATATAAATCTACATGATGCAATGTTTTTTTGTGTTTATCTTAATATTTCAATTGACTTACTACTATTTCAAAATATAATTAAGATCACATGGGTTTTGTTATTTCGCAGTTATTTTATGGTTACCGCAGATTGGAACTGGTTTACCGACTTTTCATTTTTTTTATGGTCTCTTAACTTGGCTCTTCTAAAACTTACCGGCTGTGAGACAGTGTTACCGTTTGAGACGGTTTCTGAAGCGTCAACAACGATTATTGGCTTCTCCGAAAGACTAAGGTTTGGCGCTGGTATAGTGTGTATTGCACCTGTTGAAGAGACCGCTCTGAGACACACAGAAATTCACGACACACGTTTCACAAGATATAAAAGCGTAATCTTGTGGTACCTCGAGTTACCGTGAACTATGAGAACCACAATCGGTCACAGCTTATAAGCATATTATATTTCGTATGGTACTCGTTATCTTGTGAAAGTTATGCCGTGAACCATTCGCGAAATTAAGTGCATTTTGTGCACGAAAATGAGTAATTGCAATTGTAGTTCTGTAGAATTTCTTGTCTTAGATAAGGCGCTAGAGAATTTGTTTCTGTCCGTATCTGATTCAGAGATGGACTATGAATAAACAATACAGGTAAGATTATTTCTGTAGCTACATTGATTGATCTAAACTCGTATCTAAAAATTTAAGTATATCTTGTTGTGTCAAAAAAAAATCATGATAAAACCATTAGAAAACGGTTAAAAAAGTTATGGTTATGGTTAATGCTCACCATTTTACAGCGGGTACTAAGTTGAAAGCTTAGGTAGACTAGGATTTTCTCTGTGAGCTTACATTTCGATCTATCCTCATTAAAAAAAAGATACCCAACCCAATACGAAGATATAATAAAACTCGCATTAAACCCTTCGATGGGATAATGATACCCTAAACATTGTTCGTTTTCTTATAACACCTAAACCGATCAATAAACGAAAGTTGAAGAAGACAGAAAAATATTTCAGCCCAAAGCTTCAAGTGCAGTGCGCTCTAGTTAGTCAATTTGTACCACCATTGTTGCTGACGGGTGGCGCAGAAGCTGCCCTCAAGAAGTCGAACTCCGTGGTGGATGACGCCGCCGGCAATCGAGCCGTTGACTTCCACGAACCGTGATGCACGTTGCGGTGTGTTGGCGTGTAGTGCTTCACTGCGAATCTGCAATAGAAGCTGATGGCTTAAAATGATATGTCTGGCTGTTAAGAGTAAATACCGAGAGATCTAAATAGAAGATTTTTAAAATTCATGTCGCCGTCTCTTTCATCGAATAAGAGAATGAAAGGGATAACTGCAACACTGAGTAAAAGTAGTTCTGTGTGCTTAGTGCGAGCTTTTTAACGTTCTCGATAGCGTAAGGGTTAACCCAATTTTGTATGCAGTTGGAACAGCGCCCCTAACGGCAAACGTAGGTAAACGATCTCATTCCATACAAATATGAGCTAACTTTTACGCTATCGAGAACGTTCGAAAACTTGCACTAAGCACACTGTAAAAAAATAAGTTATCATCATCATCTCAGCCTGTCTGCTGTCCACTGCTGAACATAGGCCTCTCCAACTGATGTCCAGTGCGGCCGGTCCGTTGCCACCTGCATCCAACGTGATCCAGCAATTTTCACCAGGTCGTCGGTCCATCTGGTAGGTGGCCGTCTCACACTGCGTTTGCCAGTACGTGGTCTCCACTCGAGGATCTTTCTGCCCCATCGGCCGTCCGATCTTCGCGCTATGTGGCCAGCCCACTGCCACTTCAGCTTGCTAATCCTACGGGCTATGTCAGCAACTTTGGTTCTTCTACGGATCTCCTCATTTCTGATTCGATCTCGTAGAGAAATACCAAGCATAGCCTTGCATAGCATAGCAAACTAAGTTATATCGCCATTAAATGCAGGTATAATACTTAGAGAATGCTGCTGCCCATTCTCTGTTGAATTCCTCAGCCGCTCTTATGACACCTTAACTGGTGGTAGTAGGGCATCTCGTGAATCCGCCAGGTACCATCATACCAGGGAGGTACCATCGCCCTTCCCTCTCTGCCGTGAAGTGAAGCAATAACGCGTTTCGGTTTGAAGGGTGGGGCAGAAAACTTAGAACTCATGTCTCAAGATGGATGGCGGTATTTACGTTGTTGATGTCTATGCTCTGGCAACCACATAACACCAAGCGGGGCAGTGGCGGTACAGATAATATGTTTTAACGCTCAATAAATATGTTTTGTATACCTTTTTTCATGAACTAAAAGGCTATTTCAATCGTTCTGTGCGTTCTTTACGCATTACCTACTTTTTGTTTGACTTTTGTTCAATATTGTTGCTTCGTAAACTTCATTCGTAAACAGTTATTAGGTACCTACACATTTATTTTTTAAAGGATTTAAAATCGGTAGACTCGCGTCACTTGACATGTACTTTAAATTATCTTGTCTTATTATCAGTCACATAACGGACGTAAAATCTATTAACATCGATCGTGTTACCCTTAACCTGTGACACGAGTCTTCTCAACACGTGAGGTTTTTCTACCGGCGCATAGAGCCTATTAGGGTTTCGTGATAATTAACAAACCTGTGAGGTGAATTCCTGTATACGACGTAAGGTACTCTCTGCGATGCGGCCGGTGCTACAAGCTGCTGGTTCCAGTACCTCTGCAAGTTGACCCCTGGCCTGAAGGCGATGGGAACTCTTTGTCGGTTCACAGTCGTCATTCGACTGATATAGGCTGCTTGAGTGAGCGATAACGCCACAACGAGGATGTGTATCTGTAGTGAATTCATATAGATTTTTTAGTCATCCTCCCGATCCATTAACGGTGCTTTTAGACACCACAAGCACCGATCACCGTCCTCGTCGAGCCCCTTGCTTATGACGAAGGGCTCGACGAGCGAATTAACCTATGGACACAGCCCACTGAGTTTCTCGCCAGATCTTCTGAGTGGGTCACTCTTCCGATCCGATGGTAGATTCTGCGAAGCACTGCTCTTGCTAGGGTCAGTGTTAGCATCACTCCGGCTTGAGCCCCTTGAGCTCACCTACTAGTTAAAGTTGCTCTGAAATAGCCTCCCAAGGCTATCAGAATAGGTAGGAAAAAAAGTAGTCATCGTGACCTGAAGGATAAGACGCCCGGTGTGTTCGTATCTAGCGATGCGACTGTTCCTATATTCGAATCCCGCAGGCGGGTACCAATTTCTCTAATGAAATACGTACTTAAAAATTTTCACGAATGACTTCCACTGAAAGAATAACATGTAATAAAACTAAAAAGCCGAAAAAAATTATTTGCATGATTACTGGTGGCAGGGCGTCTTGTGGACCCGCGCGGTTAGGTTACCACCGTCCACCCACGTTCTTACGGATCCATCAGATCCAATAACCTTTGCATTAGACGCCTTCAGCTCTAACACTAGGAGCAGGCTTAGGGACTCTGGTAACTGTACTCGTGAAACTCGACAAAGAGGTCGACGTGCAACCTAACCCATGCATCAGCCCGCTGAGTTTCTCGCCGGATCTTCTCAGCGGGTCGCGATTGCGATTCCGTAGTAGATTCATTCGCGAAGCAATTGTTCTTGAGTTGTTAGGTATTCTTCGGAGGCGCTCGGGCAGTTGTTAGCAAATCCAGCCCCTCCTAGCTGAGCCTTTGCTCGCCCACCTGTCCTGGTGAAACTGGGAAGGCCTTCGAGCCACCAGTAATCTTTCAATAATAATAAAAAAAAAAAAATACCACCCGTGCCTATTTCTGATGTTAAGGACTCAGAAGGATCAATGTACTCCGGTTTGAAAGATGGAACAGCTTTTACGCAATTTAAAAACAAATCAATGGCACTTTCAAGTAAATCGCTAAAGTTTGAAACACGCAATCCTATCTTTTACACGCACCAGTATTGAACTTCACCCACATACGTATTATGAGTTGGGTTTTAAATTGCCATGTAACAAGACTGCATTCTTTATATGGTTAGTGAGACAAGCCGCCCGGACCGGTCGACGATCGAGAAAATGATTCTCGGTAAACAGTTACTGCCAGAATGGCTTGGATAGTTTTCTTTTTTTTTTTTGTGTTCTGCACTACCAGTAACTTTCGCCGACTGCTTTTGATGTTCTAAGTAATTTTATTCGAAACTTTTATACGTTTGAAACGTTTTTAAGTTACAATTTTGAACTACCCGTATAGTTTAGATCAGTCGGTCGTCACCACGAAAACTGTAAAGTATACTCAACAACGCTATGACATAAGACGTAATATTATAATGACAATTAAAAACATGATGTTCCGCCGTTACAGCTTACGGCTTTCGACTCGTGACAACTGAAGAAAATACTATTACATATTCGGTTTTCTTTATCACCTTGAGACGATGCGTAAATAATTTCGACAGCAACGCAATTAGCGATATTAAATTATTACAGTTCAGCCTAATCGCGAACTATTTTAAGAGTCCGTCCTTAAAAGGTATTCTTATAAAAACACATGCGCAATCCTTTACGGGACTCCAATTTGGCGAACAGCCTTAAAGATGCACTGACTTAGGTCGCACATGAAAAAGGCTGTACATGCCCAGTCGGAACCTTAAATATTATATACTGGGTGTTAAGGGACCGCTTTCGAAAACGAAGACAGACGATAGTACTAATGACACCTTTGATGATGGAATGGAAAAAAAACGATACTGATTTAAAAAAAAGACATATTTTTAAAACGTTTTATTAGCATTCTTTGCGCTCCATCATGTTAGCACAGCTAAATGAAACGATAGTTTCAAAAAAATATATTACTGTACAAAAAAAAAACAGCAATGAAACACAAACAACTGATGCTCGAATCAACGAACGCCCGGGCGCGGCGTTTCTTTTACACGCACACCGGCGCGGCGCTGATACCGCGCTCCCCAAAGCTTACAACTTTGTAGGTACAAAATGTTTGTTTTCGGACGCAGTTTCCTGACACCCAATATCACTTCGCTAACGAAGGAGAGTCTCCGTGCGTCGTGTTCCTCAGTGCTGAGGACCGTGACCTTTACGGAATACATACGTAAAGGTTTTCTTGGGAAAATTGCTAGTGGTGGGTTCCTGCGTCCTTCCACAACAGAATTTCAGAGGCGATTTAGTTCCTCTGGGCTACTGAAGCCCTAGTTCGGGTTAGTTGACTGCCGCCCGTTGCTCGGTGTTATATTTTTACGGTCGGGTAGGTTATATACCGACGCAAACCCTCCTCTTTACTCATCCGGGCTTGGGACCGGCAATGGCTATCACTGCATAGTACAGGGTGGCCCATAAGTCCTTTGATATGAAAAAAAATTTATTAAAATAAAACTAATTACATTATGAATTAAATTTTTATTTACATAAAAAGCTTAAAAAACGGGAATTATTTTTTGAAAATAACATCTCCTAAATGTAATCCGTTGCGATCACGGCACTCTTGCAAACGACGTCTAAAATTGTCGATGACTGCGCGGCACGTCACTGCTGAAATGCTTGTCATTTCTCTGCGGATGTTTTCTTTTAGGGCCTCAATTGACCGCGGGTTTGTGTGGTATACTTTAGCCTTAAGGTAGCCCCACAAAAAAAAATCCATCGGGGTCAGATCTGGACTACGTGGAGGCCAGGAAATGTCTCCTCTCTTAGAGATAACTTTGCCAGGAAAAAGTTGACGGATAACGGGCATAGCAGTGTTAGAGGTGTGAGAAGTGGCCCCATCCTGTTGAAACCACGTCCTGGCATTAAAGCCTGAAAAGTTTTGCAATTCTGGTATGAAAAACTCTTCGATCATAGCCACATATCGCTCCGACGTAACAGTAACTGCGCGCCCTCTGCCATCCTCAAAGAAGTAAGGCCCTAGGATACCATGGGCTGACATAGCAATTTTGTTTACTAACATGCCCGTTAAGATGGAAATGAGCCAATTACGGAGGTCGCAGCCTAAGGTCTTAAAAAAAACCGAAACTGAATCTAAACTTTATTAAAATTAAAAAAGATTACAATGAAACTTAAACTTAATTATTGCTACTGGTCTGTCTTCCGACGATGTGAGTTCAGAAGTGCGGGCCCCGTAGCTGGCTTCGAGGCTCCATGAGGTAAAGGTGCTGAATCGGCGTCCCCGCACTCATGTGCGTCAATGTGCCATTTACGTCAATGCACGGTTTCTAGGGTGTTGAAATGCTGTCTCAGCGTTCACGACAGTCACGTACGCCAATGTATATATGTGGTAAAATTCCTATTGCATATCGGAATATTACATAGAGTTAGGGTATATAACACCTCCCCCCTCAGCTCAGCGACTATTTGAGCACCTTGAGGTCAAATGTTGCTGTCCTTGGATCTTGATGTTCTGAATTTTCAAGATCTTCAGATTCATGGCTTCGAGCTGTCATTACTTGAGATGGAGGAATCTTCTTTATTGGTTTCGGTTTCAATTTGTATCGTTTCAGGATGAATGAAGAAATAATAACGATTGCTACGGCCAGAGCTCCGTACAAGGGATTGGTTGTATGGTATATTGCTGTATCCGTGTGGTCCATTTGGATTGGCTGCTGCATTATAATTTTGTCTTGTATAGACTGTAGACTTTTTAAATTGATGGAGTTGAGTTTTATGTGTTGAATTTCTTTAGTATCGATGGCGTCATAGTTGTGAGGTATCTCAGTTATCAGTAGTGGCTGTCCTTTCACTCGGTCGTTGATATTGATTATAGTGAATTCTGCAGTGCGCAAAAGGCATTTATGTGGTATGGTGGCGAGGTAACTCCCATGGAGGTTGATGAACTGCTGTCGTTCACACTGAAGCTCTGTCTTCGTGGTTTTGGGAAAGATGAGTGTATAGTGCTGATCATCTAGCTGTTCCACCGCTTCCTTGTCGAAAGTTACTTTGGTAGGTCGGCATGAATTATCCAGGGTTTGGTGGCTGACGATGCTCTCGACGCAATCTGGGTCTCCTCTAGATATGTGTTTTATCTTTTCTTCGCATATATGTTCTTGGTTGAATTTCGGACATTCTGATTCTACGTACATGAAAGTTACACCATTGGTTGCTAGGAATGGGTAAGGTGGGACATATGTCTTTAAGTTTCTATTTGGGACAAGTGAAAGCTTATAAAATTCAAATTTGCTAGGAGAGATAATAGGAAATTTGAATATAATGATTATTTTACTTCCTGCATAATAGTATCCTGATTTTATCACGTCGTAGTACTCCCTTAGTTCTGCCTGTAGCACCTGTTCCTGACCGTATACTAATATAAGCTTATTAATCATAATCCTTAAGTTTTCTATACCTAACATGCTATGATGAGTGCTTGATGCACGAATAAAAGCTAGAACATTCTCTATTCTACTTAACTCTACAAATAAGTCCTCGGCGTTCTCGCTAATAATAGCTAGTAGCTGAGCGAATTTCGCGTATTTTAAAAGATTACTGTCGGCATGAGCATTACTTTCCAATATTAACTGGAAGCTGTTATTAATCATAATTTGATTTTCTGTTATTTTAGTAAGCAAAGTTGTATGCTGGCTCATCCACTCCTTATTGAAACTGACATTATCATTAATTGCAGATGTTAACTTATTTTCGTTGCGTTCTAGAATTTCGATAGCTTTATTGTATTTTTCAGCGTCAGTGTGATCCAAATTACCCGTTATGCTTTTAACCAGGGATCCCAAACCGTCTACAAGGCCTCTTTTATTTCTTAGGTTACTTGGTTCTAAGGTACTAAGTTGTTTCCGAATTTTATCAATTTTACCTAGGAGATAATTTATTTGCAACTCGTATAATAATTATGTATCGTTAGTGAGCTTCGTTTCAAAGGACTTAAGCTGTGAGTCCACAGAGTCGAGTCTGTCGTTTATGTCATTCAATTCAATGTATTGTATGAAGGAATGGTAGTGCGTAATAAGTCTGGCATTGCCGAGTTTGAAAGGGAGAACACCGGGTCCATCATCAAGGCTTTCCAGCCTTATCTCGTGCGCCAGTGTCACGTGAAAGGTCATCAGGATTATCCTGTAACAATTTGGCTGTTTTAGGTACACGTTTGAGTCGCGATTTTGCAATGGGGCCTTTCTTTTTAGAGGTATAGATGTGGATTGGGAGATCAGCTAAGACTGTGTCTTGCGTGTATCGAGTGGCTAATTTATTCCTATTGGCTGAGGGGTTCGTTACAAATACTTGTTGGTTGGGTTGATATTCAACCTCGGGTTCCCTATCTTTATTTATGCTATTCATTATTTTTGTGCGATTTTCGAGTGAAGATTCGTTTATTTTGTCATATACGTCTTTCATTTGCTGTCGGTGTGTTAAAATATATTGTTGCATTAAGTGTTCAGTCATGTCGATATCGAAGGGGTCTCGAGGGTCAAAGTGTCCTCGAATTATATCGTGGGGTCTGCACTTTGTGAAGCTGTGTACGGAACTATTATAAGCTAGAATAGCGTATCCCATTAGGTTTACTATAGGTTCGTCTTTCTGATTAAGTCGTAAAATTCGTAGGTGTTCTAGTAAAGTCGAATGAAATCTTTCAATCATTCCATTGTCGTTGGGGGCGTTAGCTAAGGTTTTATGATGGTTGATTTTATGTAACCTCGTGAATTCAGCAAACATCTGGTTAGTGAATTCCGTACCGTTGTCTGTCACTAGGGTTAAGGGTAGTCCATGGTGGGTACTGTATTTTAGTAGCCCTTGTAATATACTAATAGCTGTACCATCGCGTAAATGATAAGCTTGTCCGTACTTAGAAAAGACGTCTATGAAAGTTAAGTATTTTTCGTTATGAGCGGTGAGTAAGTCCATGTGAACTATTTCGAATGGTTTTGAGGCTGGGGGAACGATATTAAATTTAGGTTTAATCGGATGTCTATCGTATTTAGTTTGACCGCACACTGTGCACTCATTTATGTATTTGGAAATCTCATCTTTCATTTTAGGCCAATAGTATTTGCGTGAAAGGGCTAAGTAACATTCATTTATTCCCCTGTGATTCGTTTTGCCCTCATGATAGCATTTTATGATCTCCTGTTGTCTTAAGTATTCCTTGACATCTTCCAATTCGGTAGTTGCCAGGACTAAATTCATGGAGGAACCTTTAAAGTTTTCTTGGATGATAGGGATAATAGAATACATACCCAGAGGGGGCGTGATTTTAATTGCGGTTTTAACTTTAGGATTCACATATTCTTTTATCGCGTTAACTACATCTTGCTCGAGATTTGATTCAGATACCTGAATGAAAGTACGAGTGTGTGTGTCAAAGGGTTTAGTCGCGGTTGTCCGTCTCTTAATATCTCCTACGATAGTAAAACATATTTGTCGATGATATTTATTTAAGGGATCATAAGTGATTGGGACTTCGAGAATAGGATTCTCGTTGCTGGTGTGAGCTGTAATCGTTGATGAACCAGCGTCGGATGGCGGTCGTTCTGTGAGGTTTACTATCATGGAATCGGTCTCTTCGTTATTAATTTCGATCCGGGATAGTGCGTCAGCGTTAGTGTTACTTTTACCCTTTTTGTAAACTACCGTATAGTCATATTCGCTTAATTTAAGTCTCCATCTCGTTAGTCTCGAATTCGGTTCTTTAATATTCATAATCCATTGAAGGGGCTTATGGTCGGTTAGTATTTTAAATTTACGACCGAAAAGATAGGGCCGAAAATATTTCGTAGCCCATACTATTGCCAGGAGTTCCTTTTCAATGGTACTATAGTTAATTTCGCTGTCGTTAAGGGTCCGGGAAGCGTAACATACAGGTTTGTCTGACCCAACGGGTCCTTGACTGAGGACGGCTCCGATTGCTAAGTTAGAAGCGTCTGTTGTTAGGATGAATTCTTTGTTAAAGTCTGGGTATTGCAGTATGGGGTCGTTTGTGAGTAGAGTCTTACATTTTTCAAAGCAGCTAATGTATTCGTGGTCAAAAGTTATTTTGTTAGTCTTTTTTAAACATTTTGTCATAGGTTTAGTTACTCTGGCGAAATCAGGGACGAATTTCCTGTAGTACCCTAACAGGCCCAGAAACTGCTTTATTTCTTTAGGTGTCTTTGGCATGGGATATTTTTTTATAGCCTCTATCTTGTCGGGATTTGGTTTTATACCGTCTTTGCTTATGACGTGTCCCAAGTACGCGGTTTCCAACTTAAGAAATTCAGACTTGTCCATCTGAATTTTAAAGTTAGATTCTCGTAGTCTGGTGAATACCTTCTCCAGATTTGTCATGTGCTCCTGTAGGGAGGTGCTAAATACGATAATATCATCGAGATATACAAGACAAATCTCGTTTTGTAGACCCCGGAGGACATTGTCCATTACTCGTTGAAAGGTGGACGGAGAATTCTTCAAACCCATCGGCATGCGCAAAAATTCGAAATGTCCATGCTCGACGTTGAAAGCGGTTTTAGGTATATCACCAGGGCTCATTTCCACTTGGTAAAATCCAGATGCAAGGTCCAGAGTAGTAAAATACTGACACCTACCAAGCTTATCAAGGACATCTGTGATGTTAGGTATTGGATACTTATCGTCAATAGTCTTGTCGTTTAGTTTACGAAAATCTACAACTAGCCTCCACTTTTGTATGCCAGATGCATCTGATTTCTTTGGGACCACCCATATGGGAGAGCTCCAGGCCGAGTCAGAAGGTCTGATTATGCCTTGGTCCAACATTTTAGTGATTTGATCTCTAACTTCCTGACGGTGCACAAAAGGGTAGCGGTAGCTTTTCGTATAGACTGGTTGTTCGTCTGTAGTCTTAATCTGGTGTTTAATTTTATTAGTGAAGGTCAAGGCTTCACCCTCAATATAAAAAACGTCAGCATATTGTCCACATAAAGTCTCTAAATTAATCTTTTCTTCGACATTCAGATGATTAGTACGAAGCCGGGATAATACTTCCCTAACCCGGTTGGGGTCCTGCTCGTGGTTTCCGCATTCGATATTGAAGATGTCTACTTTTAGCCGTTGGTCAAAAGTGACGGTAATGTCGGAGTCAGTGGGGTTTTCCATCTCTATGATACCCGTATGATCGGTAACGGTAGTGATACATTCGTGTACAATGCAGTTACATATCACTTGCTCACTTATGTGCACTTCACCATCAGGGCTGTCTATGGGCACGTTAATCACCCTAGTTGTATTAGCAGGGATAAGTTCCTGATAGTTGGCCCTTCTACACATATAACATAACAACGGTATACAAGTATGATCGGTAATGAGTAAATTGCGTTTCAGATCGATTTGAGCTCCGTCTAAGAGGTCAAGTCCTAACAGTCCGTCGAAATGATTATGGAATTTGTAGATGAACAATTTAACATCTTTTTGTTCGTTGATATCTATAAAGTTAGGTAATGTTATTGAGAAGTCGTGGGTGCTCGTGATACGCGAGTTTGTAACCTCGAAAGGGTCTCGGTTGAGAGGTACGTGTGAAAAATACTTCTGCACGGCTTCAGGGCTGATAAACGACTGATTTGCGCCAGTATCCACTAGAAATTTAAGTGGTGGTTCGGACATCTGTATGTAACGTAATTCTCTTTTACATTGTAAATTAAGTTCTATTTTGGTTCGGGGTCGGTTCGACCTTTGTGAAAATCCGATTCATTTTGGTTTTGTCGACTGGTTGAGGGTTGAGGACCCTCCAAGGCATTTCCCGAGTACTGATGTTGCCCAAGGTCATCAGCGTACGCGTTATTATATTCGTATTCGATCGGGCTTTGATCGTAATATGTGTTAAAGTCATAGTAGTAATCGTTCGTTTCAGTGTACGGGTCAGAGTTGTAATACATGTCGTCATTGTCCGTCATAATATTGTAATTTATTTCACGCGTTTTGAAATAATTTGACGGTGGTGGATTCCCGAATTTACGCCAGTCATGTCCCGACATCGTAGGCGGAAGCGTTTTAGTAACAAAATGACTAACTCCGCTCATTGGTTTCGGTCCAGGGTTTTGGGGGTTGTTACGCGAAGGAAATCTAAATGCCGCTTGGGGGTTGTAGTTAGGTGGAGGTGCGCGGAACATTTGCTGTGTGCGACTGGGCATCCGCGGCTGGTAAAAGTTGTTAGGCGGCTGGTAACCGGCTTGCGGTTGCATCATCGTCGGTCTATACGATTGCGGTTGTGGCATAATGTTAAATGGTTTAGGTGGCGTGAAGGAGGTGAACCCGGGAACTTTTGGTGGTCCATGGGTCTGCTGTTGCGGCGTATATGAATGGCGTTTGTCAGCGTTTTCATTACGTTGTTGCAAATAAATTATGTTTAACTCCTCTTGGACAAATTCCAGTGCCTTTTCAATTGTATTGGGTCTCATACATCGAATACGTGACCCCAGAGGTTCTCTAAGCCCTCTCACAAAAGATTGCAACGTTAATTTTTTGTATAATTCCCGCTTAGCCTCAATAGTGGTGCTAATCGTTTCATGCAACGTGACGTAAGTCATTATGGTACTGAAGAGGTTCTGGCATTTGTCAAAAAACTCAATGGGTGTGCTGTTTCCTTGTCCTAGCAGCGAAAGGTCATTGTAAAGAGCGGTTTCGTCTCTCTGGTCTGAAAAATTGTTGATTAAAGCATTACGAATGCCCTGCCAGCTTTCGGGTATCCCGTTTGAATTAATTGTCCTTGCCGCATTACCGGTAATTTTATTTAAAATTCCATTTAATAAACATAAGTTAGTTAAATCCGCGCCTGGCTCAGCTCTTAGATATTGAATGACAATTTGATCACAAATTCGAATGAACCTCGTGAGAACATTCGGATTCCCGTCGAATTCCGGCACTGGGCGCAACGCCTTATAAATGGTGTCAGGGTCCATTATGTCTAATATACTACCACTAAATAACCTATCTATACCTAAGTCTAATTCTAATTCAAGAAGGTCGATATTTCTACCTAAATCTAGCTCCCTATTGCGATTGATCTGCCTTGAAGAGACAGATCGGTGAGGTTTGTGAGGGTGGAAAATTTTGACGGGTTCGTACAAGGAAGCAACACAAGGGTACAATAATTCGAATGTACTTACAGATTTTTCATTATATTCGGTCCACTGAAGTTCAAGTGATCGCCTTCGGCCGCGAGCCTACCAAAGTTCGAATCTCGAGACAAAGCACTTAATAGCGCGAGCAGCGTCAATGCGTGATCGCTGGGTTTCGATATTAGAAGTCCTTGAATCGCGCGCGCACTGCTTCTCAAGATCCTACCGACTGCGCCAATTACGGAGGTCGCAGCCTAAGGTCTTAAAAAAAACCGAAACTGAATCTAAACTTTATTAAAATTAAAAAAGATTACAATGAAACTTAAACTTAATTATTGCTACTGGTCTGTCTTCCGACGATGTGAGTTCAGAAGTGCGGGCCCCGTAGCTGGCTTCGAGGCTCCATGAGGTAAAGGTGCTGAATCGGCGTCCCCGCACTCATGTGCGTCAATGTGCCATTTACGTCAATGCACGGTTTCTAGGGTGTTGAAATGCTGTCTCAGCGTTCACGACAGTCACGTACGCCAATGTATATATGTGGTAAAATTCCTATTGCATATCGGAATATTACATAGAGTTAGGGTATATAACAAGCCTCGTCAGAGAACATTATGTTATTGAAGGAAGTAAACCGATTCAACATTTCATTCGCATAATTTTGTCTTTGAATACCGTCAGTTTCCTTTAATTCTTGAACCAACTGAATTTTGTAAG
Source organism: Bombyx mori (assembly GCF_030269925.1). Lineage (NCBI taxonomy): Eukaryota > Metazoa > Arthropoda > Insecta > Lepidoptera > Bombycidae > Bombyx > Bombyx mori. The sequence goes on along the minus strand of NC_085115.1, from coordinate 13,694,180 downwards.
GGTGCATATGTAAATCTTTCTTCAAAATCCGTTGTAACGATGTCCTGGATACGTTTAATGCTCTGGCGCGCTTACGAGTTGACTGTGTCGGATTTTCGCGAATAGACTGTGTCACTGTGTCTATGTTTTGTTCCGTACGTGACGTCCTTGGGCGACCCAACCGCGGTTTATCTAACGTCGAACCGGTCTCCTCGAACTTAGCAACCCAGTTCTTAATCGTTTGAAGAGTTGGAGTGTCGTCAAAGTTGTGTAAACCTTTGTGTTCTCGAAATTTACGCCGCGCAACGGTTGCCGAATTGTCGTTTTTATAAAACTCGCGCACACAAAACGCACGGTCCGCTCCGGTAAAACGCTCCATCGCGACTAAATTCCCAGAAACCGAAGTTACTCCCCCCGCTTCCCCTGCACCGCTCACGCGCGCCCTGTTCGTTTTATTCAAATTTTACTTTTCAAAGGACTTATGGGCCACCCTGTATAAAACAAAGCTGCTTTCTCTGTCCCTATATCCCTATGTATGCTTAAATCTTTAAAACTACGCAACGGATTTTGATGCTGTTTTTTTTAATAGAGTGATTGAAGAGGAGGGTTTATATGTATAATAACATCCATTGAATAGTGGAGAAATCAATAATAAATTACAGTTTCGGAAGCGAAGCGAGGGCGGGTCGCTAGTATAATAATAAAACTTAACTAACTAACTTATTACTGGTGGTAGGACCACTTGTGAGTCCGCACGGGTAGGTACCACCACCCTGCCTATTTTTGCCGTGAAGTAGTAATGCGTTTCGGTTTGAAGGGTGGGGCAGCCGTTGTAACTATACTGAGACTTTAGAACTTGTATCTCAAGGTGGGTGGCGCGTCTACGTTGTAGATGTCTATGGGCTCCAGTAACCACTTAACACCAGGTGGGCTGTGAGCTCGTCCACCCATCTCAGTAATAAAAAAATAAAAATAAAAAAAACTCGCTAGCTTTGTAATTGCGTCCCATCTGCCGAAAACGAAACGAAAATTTTGATTAGCTTCCATTCAACATTTTCGTTTGTAATACTGAATTATAAAAACATCTTCACATATGTAAAACCTCTATCAATCTACCCGTAAAAAATGTTTATCAAAGACCATAGACGCCACACGAACGCGATCAATATATAAAATAAATATCCTCGGAATTTTGCGTGCTACAAATACATTACTCAGCAAACGCAATACCAGTATTTCGTAATTCATTAGACAGATGTAATTAGCTGAGAATTATTGTACGTAATTATTTCGATTAACAAGAACGAAATGAAAAGTCATATTGTTTTTGTAATGACAGTGACGGATTCGGTTCGGTATTAAACGGTAGGCAGCGGCTTGGCTCTACCCCTGATATTGCTGACGTCCATGAGCCAACCACTCACATCAGGTGAGCCGTATGCTCATCTGCTTAAACGGGCAATAAAAAAAAAAAGAATAAACCAATTGAGACTTTTTTTATTGCTTAGTTGGGTGGACGAGCTCTCAGCCCACTGTTAAGTGATTACTGGAGCCCATTGACATTTACAACGTAAATACCGCCACCCACCTTCAGATATTTGACAGTGCGTTTCCAGATGTATTTTTTGCCACGTACCATCCGGCTATGGAATGAGCTTCCCCTCCACGGTGTTTCCCGAGCGCTATGACATGTCCTTCTTTGAAAGAGGCTTGTGGAGAATATTAAGCGGTAGACAGCGGCTTGGCTCTGCCCCTGACATTGCTGAAGTCCATGGGCGACGGTAACCACTCACCATCAGGTAGGCCGTATGCTCGTCTGCCTACAAGGGCAATAAAAAAAAGAAGATATGGGTTCTAAGGTCTCAGTGTAGTTGTCGGCTGCCTCACCCTTCAGACCGAAACGCATTACTGTGTCACGGCAGAAATACGCAGGATGATGGTACCTACCCGTGCGGATTCACAAGAGGTACTAAACCAAACCGGTAATTACGCAAACGATAATTTTGCGGGTTTGATTTTTATTACACAATGTTATTCCTTCATCGTAGAAGTCAATCCTGAACATTTGTTAAGTACGTATTTAATTAGAAAAATTGGTACCCGCCCGCGGAATTCGAACACCGGTGCGTCGCTACATACGAATGCACGGGACGTCTTATCCTTTAGGCCACGACGACTTTTGATACGTGTTCATTAAAACTCCAATGACCTGTGAAAGTTATCGTGGATACCACTTCCCCGCCGATTTCTGCCGTGAAGTAGTAATGCGTTTGGCTTGAAGGGTGGGGTAGCCTTAATACTGTAAAAACTGAAACTTAGAACTCTTGTATCAATATAAGCGGCAGCATTAACGTGATTAATGTCAATAGGCTCCGGTGATCACTCAAGACCAGGTGGGCGGGGTCCACCTATCTTAGGAATAATAAAAATATAAAAAGCGAAAACTGGAGTGACCCTATATCCCTGTAAAGATTGGGTCAACTAAAGTAAAGATGTACGGGCTATATATTGCGAGGTACCCAAGATAAACTGGAGCAAGATTAGGTATCACAGAATGATATACCCTAGAGACAAAAGGTAAAAGGAATAGAGGAAGACAAGGAATGAGATAAAGTTGACAGCCAGTCCCAAATGGAGGAGGGTTTGCTAAAGATGTAAGATGTTAGAGAAGGCCTATGACAAGATTTACACTGAGCTGAGAGATATTTTGTAAAATATAATAAACCAAAATTAAATCAAGAGCCTTAAGAGTTCAGAATAAAGGGTTCATTGATTGATTGAATTTGTTAAATAAATTCTTGCTTTAAGTATTATCGTAATCATAAATACTTAAAATTGACCGTAAAAATGTAATTGAAAGTCAAACACTCAAGGATTATCATAATATGTTGTCGCAAGTCGAAAAAATAATTTAAACTGCTTTTACGGCTTAAAATCGTTTTATTATTGTCATAATAATTAAAACATTAACAATAGCGGAGTTTTATGTTTGGCATAAAATACAGTTTGATCAGGTGTAAACAAGTGTAAGAAATGAAACAGACCATCCAACGGGTTCTCCAGTCTAATTGCGTTGGAGCCGTTATGAAAATTATTGTAAATCAACTTCATGTCGACAAAACGTACATACTGACCAATGAATACCAATATTACTGCTGCTCGAACCAGATTTAAGATGTAGCGGAAAATCCGTCAGAAATTTGTTTGTAAAAATGCAATAAATTTGATTCTAATATTACACACATTTATTTGCAGAATTTGGTTCTCATGTTTCTATAACTGTAGCGTTTTAAAATGTCGTTTTTATTTTTATTTTTTATTGCTTAGATGGGTGGAGGAGCTCACAGCCCACCTGGTATTAAGTGGTTACTGGAGCCCATAGACATTTACAACGTAAATGCGCCACCCACCTTGAGATGTAAGTTCTAAGGTCTCAGTAGTAGTTACAACGGCTGCCCCATCCTTCAAGCCGAAACGCGTTACTGCTTCACGGCAGAAATAGGCGGGGTGGTGTTACCTACCCGTGCTGACTCACAAGAGGTCCTACCACCAGTAGACTGTCGTAATGACTGTTTTCAATTATAATAATATGCAGAAATATTCGTATTGTTGAATTAAAATTAAATAACTTTGATAAGCGTTTACATACATAAATACAATAATATTGTCATGTTTGTCTACATTTGCTGCTAAGGGCGCTGTTCCAATTTGTACATACAAATTTGAGTTAACTTTAACGCTATCGAGAACGTTAAAAAACTCGCACTAAGCTCAAAGCTGAAGGTTCTCAATTCGAAGAGTATGTTTTTTTTTGTTTATTGCTTTAATGGGCGAAGAGCTGATACTCCACGTTGTGCTAAATGCTTCTGGGAGTCTATGGGTACGTGAATGCCACCACCCACCTTGAGACATCAAATCAAAACCAATTATATAAGTATATAACGCCTGTCTCAATCTCCAAACCGAAACGCATACTCATCTCGTGCCAGAAATGATTAGGCTGGTGATCCTATCCGTGTCCAACAACCATTATACTTTTTTTTTCCCTACCTAAGCTGGTAGCCTTGAGAGGCTATTCCAGCGTAACCTTAACTAGTAGGTGAGCTCACGGGGCTCAAACCTGACGACGATGCTAACACGAACTCTAGCAAGAGCCGTGCTTCGCAGAATCTACCACCGGATCGGAAACGCGACCCACTGAGAACCATTATAATATAGGACTATATAGGCAGGCAGACTATATAGGCATTGTAATAAAGGACTGAGATTCGGAATTGATGTCTCAAGGTATGTTTTAAGTTGTTGATGCCTATGAGCTCCTGTGAAAGGCGGGCCATATCGCCCGTCTAAGCAAAAAAAAACATTTCAAAATATATAATTTTTATCGGCATTCGCGAGTCGTAAATATAATTAAACCTACTATTACGGTTTAATCTCGCGTGTTTAGTTCGTATGTGTCCGCGAAAACTGTAATCAATTCGAAAGATCAATTATAATATTATGACAACAATAAATAGTACGCGAGACGAAACCAAAAATCTAGTTTTAATTAATATCAATAAAATCATTAAACATCGCTTGCTATTGATAGTTCATTATTCATAAACGGCCGTCTGGTGTAGTGGTAAGTGACATGGTCACTACACAAGGGGGTCGCGGGTTCGAATCCCGCCAAGGGAAGATATTTGTATGATAAATATAAATGTCTTTTCCAGGGTTATGGATGTCTATTAAATATATGTATGTGTATAATAAAAATCTTACATTTATATCCGTTATCTGGTACCTGTAACACAAGTTCTTTACGAACTTATCACGGGACCAATTTTATTAACGTGGCGTGATTGTTAGTAAATATTTATTTATTATTTATTTATTATTATAACTCAAGCAATTCGTGATGTTTCGATAATTATTATTTAAACAATAAACTATAGTATAACAATAAAATAATTTTAACAATATACTTAAAACTGACCTTCATCGTATCAAATCAAAGTGCACAGATTCACAAATTTACACAGATACATTAAAGTCAATAAAAATATATATTACTTGTATTCACTTTTTACGTACCACACTGGACAGTGACCAGTTTCATGTGAAAGTGTAAATAGGTCATTAACACTTTATATCCATCCCCACTTTGAACACACAGGACAGGTGAATCTAGCACTTAAACTTTATTACTTAACTTACTTATTTATAGTTGGTATATTAAATCAAAGGCGGTCTTTATCGTCTGGACATTGTCTTACAGTCGAATAGGAAATTGGACATTGTGCCTAATTAAATTAAATTTAATTAACTACATATTAAATAAACGACTTTTATTAATATGCTTTGTTTAAGTTGATATATATTTGTTTATTTAACGGAATATTTCGACGTAATCATTTTAAGCTCATCAAGGACCGATGATTGAATCACTTTAAAGATAAAGATAAAGAAGCCTTTATTAACAACCTTAATTCATATTTAGGTACATTTTTCTTTTCATTTGACATCGGCTAAGATTGTTTTGCTTTCGCATAGGCCTCCCCCAAATCCTGCCATAAGTTCCGGTCGTGGCATTTCCTCTTCCACATAGAGCCTGCAACAGCTTTTATATCGTCTACCCACCTTTTTTTAAATTACCAGAATAAAAAAAGGACTTTTTATTTTAATTCTGACTAGCTGGAGCTAGGGGCTTTTTGGCGGGAACGCAAGAAGCGAATCTGTTTTTTTGTTTGTTAATTTAGTGTTTCGTTAACTTTAAATGTGTGATAAATAGCTGTGGCTTATTAACTGCTTAGAATATGTGAAAGTGCATAAATGTGACGTAGCTTATCGATTTCTTCCAATAAGGCCACTCAGAGAAAAGGTGTCAGTAAATAACCAGCATTTTACTTAATTTTATCCCATCTCATCTTGTTGCATTTAATTTCACCCCAATTGATTAAAGTCCTTAATTAATCAACTTCATATAATTTCGTTTCATATAATTTTTCAAATAACAGATTATGTGCATATACCTATATTTAACAATCGAAGATTTTTAGAAACTCCACACAACCATGGCGTCGCAAGAAGCCAATTGCCATTGTTAAAAAAGAAGAAGAACAAGAAACAGTTCGAAGCATACTCAGACCTTTTGCTGTAGCTAACTCATAACTTGCTTAGGTATTGGTAATTGGTAACTAGACAGCACGTAAATATAATCGCTGACTTTGATGAGTATGTTTTAGTGGAAGCAGGGCGGAATGACAGTAATATGTGTATGATTAGCGACCTCCATCTTACCTATTTGCACCACGAAGCAGATTCATTCCGCTGTGAATACCTAGCGCGCACCGCTTTACAATTAAATTTTGATTTCAGCATGAGTTCAAGGCGTTCAAATATTTTTTGTTTCACTTGTTATTTTGGCTCTTTGGCGGATCAAACAAAACAGTGAAACCGCTTTGAGTACAATCGCATCGTTTGCGTGGTAATATATCGATGTTTGCAAGCTTACTTTCCGTCGCGTGCACTAAAGTCGCCGACACGAGGCAAAAACGAGCTCTCTCTAAGCGCACGTACTCTGCGATTTTATGTAACGTTCATCTAATTACTGAATACGCGATAATTATCATATCGACGCTTGAAAGGCAAACGTGATTAAGCGACAATAACTGCTTTATACATAAATGATAGGCAATAACCACAATATTCGATGCGAAAAAAAATATATATCTAGGTCTATTAAAATCATTTCAATCCTACAGCTAGATTCGTTAAAATAGATTTTTTTCAGGTATTTCAACTTTAAATTAGTCTACTGTAAAGTTCACACATTGTCGCTTAGTCACGTTTGCCTTTCAAGCGTCGATATGAATATAATTAATTAAACTGACAAATTAGTTTTAAATTGACAGTTTTGTCAATTCAGGACTATTTTAACTGAAAGACTTCTTCGCGCCAAGGACAATGGTGCCTGCCCGTGCGAGATCAGAATACATTTTACCACTAATGCCAGGGCTGGTATAATATTATGAGAATGCTGCTAACAACGGAACAACGTTTACCTTTAAGAGAGAACTTCACCATGAACTATAGGAGTCAGTCACCTTCGATAACAACTCGTTGTACCCCTAATCATTTAGAAAGCATAGTCAACGAGCCTCGACAGTCAAGGGACATGGCTAGAATTATGGCTTACGTAATAAATGTCTTGTTTTTTTCCATCGCGTAAACAGAAAAAAAGCTTTATAGTTATTTAAAAAAAAAAAGACGTGCGTGAAAGACGATATGTGTAAGAGGAGAGTGAGCGAAGAAATTGTATATGACAGAGGAGTATGGAAGGAGAAAGCATGTTGCGCCGACCCTAGATCATTAGGAGAAGGGTAGGAGAATAATGATGATGAGTTATTTAAAAAAAAAACGTTTGTAACGATTTTTATAGATAGATACTACGTTCATAATATAGTATGTCCTAAACTTCAATTGATTCAATTTGAAATTTAAACTAACTTAATTACTAGTTTACTTGGTTTCCTGAACCGACCTCCCGATGCCCGTTTGGTCGTCACCATATGCTTCTCTAATCACCTTTCGTCAAACGCGACCAAGCCAGACGGCATGGATTTGCCGCGCCAATTATATTTGACTCAGCCGTGTACATTTCTTTACCCTACCTACTGATTGGTAGCTTAATTAGTGATATTCCAACTATGCGCGAACGAGTGCTCAACGAGGACTCAATATGAGAGAACTTCCTAAAACTAGCTGTAGCAAGAGATCGACACACTGAAAAGATCCGGCGAGAAACTCAGTTGGCTATGTCAAAGGTTAGGCTGCAAGTTAAATTCTTCGTCGCAATGGACAAGCTAGACACAAGAACGGTGCTCAAAACGCCTAAAACACCGAGAATGGATCGAGAGGATACGAAATAATATATTTAAAGGGTGACTGTTGCCCGGTCGCCTGGGTCGAATTTTTATTCAGAGGTGGCCGCGATAAGAGTGATAATGTGTCGCGCCGTTTTTTCTAAGCAAGACTCTTTTGTTATATGAAATGTTTTTATTCTCTTTAGCTTTTTACCGTTTTCTTCTCTGTTTGTCTATATTTATTTTACTACTAACGACCTACCCTCGCTTCTCTTCGGGGATATATTATTGATTTTTATTGAATTTTCTTTTATACAAGTCTGAACCTGAGAAAATGATGTAATATAGGATATTGTATAGCGAATTGTTTGTAGTACCACCATAAGGTTCTACAACTCAAAATACTTTGTCAGCACTGCCATTCCCCCATCCCCTATCTATTGCCTAGTCACTTCTGGCTGCTTCTGGCATTTCGTAGAGTTACATATGTACTTTACGCCCTTTCAATTGATATTGGTTACTGGACCCCATAGACATCTACAACTTAAATGCGCCACGCACCTTGAGATATAAGTTCTAAGGTCTCAGTATAGTTACAACGGCTGCCCCACTCTTCAAACCGAAACGCATTACTCCTTCACGGCAGGAATAGGCGCGGTGGTGGTACCTTCCCGTGCGGACTCACAAGAGGTCCTATCACCATTAACAAAAAGAAAACCGTTTTCAACAAAACTAAATTGGGAAAAATCATCAATGCTATCAAATTCAATTAAGGATCTACTTTTAGAGTATGTATAACTCAAAAATGGCTTGACGCGAGAAAAGCTAGATTTCTAGTAAAACCTATAATTAAATCTGAAGAAACACAAAAAATACAGTCGAATTGAATGACTCCTCCTTTTCTTTTTTTTTAAGTCAATTAAAAATTATAGTGAAGATTTCAATATTTTTATTAGCCTACATTGTAAGACGGCCAACCATTGCTTAGGCTACAAACAACGTCCATCCAGTGCTATCGTGTTAATAATCATTTTATGAATAAAACTTCAACGCAGTTAAGAAATTACTGTGGCATTGAATTTCACACACAACGGGATAAATCCCGTAACGCCATCGTAATGGCGAACTAGTATATGTGCACGAAGGCCTCAGTGAGAATTATTCATTGTAACACGCTTTTGTCGACTTGACCGGTATTTATCTATACAGGGTGCTAAAAAACCACCATCGGTACCACCACTTGCATTTAGGTATTCAACGTTGTGTTATCTTTATGCCTTTCTTCTATAGATACCAAAAGTTATCCCATCAATTTATTACCACCATAACACATCATTGTTGCAAATGAAACAGGACGATACGCCCATGTACCTAATGCTCTTCGTAGAGAAATTGTCGCAAAACTGACCTTCCGACAAGGATTCTGCACATGATTAAGGATCGTAAATGAAACAATTATATCATCTAAAATCTCGTTCTCGGCTTGATACTTGGCGGGAATAAACTATCATCAGTAGCCTTAGTAATACTTTAGGCAAATCCAATTTTCATACTGTGTGCTTTGATTTTAGTCGCAGGCGCTATGCCAAATTAAAGGTAGAGACTAGTCAAAGCAGCCATGTAATCATCGCACTTTAAAAGTAATTTTATTTATAATATATTAGACGGTGTTGTGATGTTGTTTGGATGATGTATCGTGTGATGGTGTGTAGATTAGGATGCTGGTTTTCTTCATTGCATCCGTAGGTATTAATTCTGAATATAACTAGGTTTTGCTTACTTCTAAATCGGTAAATTGTATATCTACCTCTACTAAAATATATACTTTATCATTCTCCTGCTCTTCTCCCTGTGGCAACCTGGGGTCGGCGCAACATGTTTTCTCCTTCCATACTCCTCTATCATATACCTAGAGAAGGCTGACCTTCTGGTCAAACTCTTCGCCTCCAACTCGACCGTGGACAACGGGGGTGCCACACCACCGAACATCCCCCGGTGTAATAGCTCCCTGTCTGAGATCTGCTTCACGCAGTGTGCAGTCAGGCGGGAGCTCCGACTCCTGACGTCCATAAGTCGAGTGGGCCAGACGGCATCCCTGCAGTGGTTCTGAAAACGTGCGCCCCTGAGCTGACGCCTGCGCTAACGCGTTTGTATCGCCTCTCTTATTGCACTAACAGGGTTCCGTCTTCATGGAAGACTGCCCACGTCCACCCTATCCCCAAGAAGGGTGACCGGTCGGACCCATCGAGTTATAGGCCTATCGCGATAACTTCCTTGCTTTCCAAGGTGATGGAGCGAATAATAAATATACAACTCCTGAAGTATCTGGAGGATCGCCAGCTGATCAGTAACCGACAGTACGGTTTTCGTCACGGTCGCTCAGCTGGCGATCTTCTTGTATACCTTACTCACAGGTGGGCTGAAGCCTTGGAGAGCAAGGGCGAGGCTCTTGCTGTGAGCCTTGATATCGCGAAGGCCTTCGACAGGGTCTGGCATAGGGCACTTCTATCGAAGTTACCATCTTACGGAATCCCCGAGGGTCTCTGCAAGTGGATCGCTAGCTTATTGGATGGGCGGAGCATCACGGTCGTTGTAGACGGTGACTGCTCTGATACCATGACCATTAACGCTGGCGTTCCACACGGTTCGGTGCTCTCCCCCACGCTTTTCATCCTGTATATCAATGACATGCTGTCTATTGATGGCATGCATTGCTATGCGGATGACAGCACGGGGGATGCGCGATATATCGGCCATCAGAGCCTCTCTCGGAGCATGGTGCAAGAGAGACGATCAAAACTTGTGTCTGAAGTGGAGAACTCTCTGGGGCGAGTCTCCGAATGGGGTGAATTGAACTTGGTTCAATTCAACCCGATAAAGACACAAGTTTGCGCGTTCACTGCGAAGAAGGACCCCTTTGTCATGGCGCCGCAATTCCAAGGAGTATCCCTGCAACCTTCCGAGAGTATTGGGATACTTGGGGTCGACATTTCGAGCGATGTCCAATTTCGGAGTCATTTGGAAGGCAAAGCCAAGTTGGCGTCCAAAATGCTGGGAGTCCTCAACAGAGCCAAGCGGTACTTCACACCTGGACAAAGACTTTTGCTCTATAAAGCACAAGTCCGGCCTCGCGTGGAGTACTGCTCCCATCTCTGGGCCGGGGCTCCCAAGTACCAGCTTCTTCCATTTGACTCCATACAGAAGAGAGCCGTTCGGATTGTCGATAATCCCATTCTCACGGATCGTTTGGAGCCTCTGGGTATGCGGAGGGACTTCGGTTCCCTCTGTATTTTGAACCGCATGTTCCATGGGGAATGCTCTGAGGAATTGTTCGAGATGATACCAACGTCTCGTTTTTACCATCGCACCGCCCGCCACCGGAGTAGAGTTCATCCATACTACCTGGAGCCACTGCGGTCATCCACAGTGCGTTTCCAGAGATCTTTTTTGCCACGTACCATCCGACTATGGAATGAGCTCCCCTCCACGGTGTTTCCCGAGCGCTATGACATGTCCTTCTTCAAACGAGGCTTGTGGAGAGTATTAAGCGGTAGGCAGCGGCTTGGCTCTGCCCTTGGCATTGCTGAAGTCCATGGGCGACGGTAACCACTCACCATCAGGTGGGCCGTATGCACGTCTGCCTACAAAGGCAATAAAAAAAAAATCTGTTTCTTCGCTCACTCCCGTCTTACACATACCGTATTTCACACAAAAAAATATTCACATAATATTCAAATATTTTGGAAATTTTCACCACGATGTTTATCGGGCGTCACGACATGTCCTTCTTCAAACTGGGTTTGGAGAGTCACCAGAAATAGGCAAGGCTTGGTTGTGCCCCTAGAATCGGTGATATCCACGAGGATCAGTAACTACTTACCAATGGCAGAGTCTTACGCTGCCTATAAATGCAAATAAATAGATACCTCTCCACTAATAACACCCGAAAATATCAGACGGCGTTAATTCAAAGTTCATACTTTACAGGGCACTGTCTGATAGTATTATGCATCTTCATGCTTCAATCTTAAGATTAACTCCGATGAGTGATAAGGCATTCTCACTATATGGGATTGATAAGCCACTCAACGCCAAGGACATGTCATATAACATATATAACTTGTCCTCGTTCTTGTATACTCTTCGATATTTGCGAGTTGTGAACGTAATTAAAAGTTATTTTACCGTTTATTGTAAAAGTAGCTTTAATTAAACTCTCACGTGATATGTTTCATTCTCATTAATATTTTTACGACTTTTCGAAAACTTTACAGATTTCGTGGCCACGGACGAGTCGTAATTGTAAGGAGTAAAATAATAAAAAACACAATTCTCTCATAATTTATTTACAAAAATAGAAAAACCAAACATAGAAGAGATTTAAATACAGGCCGAGCATTATTTACAATATTACTCTAATTACAAAGTACTTCATATTTCAATTAAGATTTTAAATAATTTAAATTAATTAAGACATTTGAAAAAAAATCGTTGATTTATTTACATTAAACGGATACAGCTTGTTAAAAAGTTATTTGTAAATTCGTACAGTGTGGAAAAAGGTCTATGTTTTTTTTAACTGACCAATGTGAATTGAAACTTTAAAATACATATTTCATATTAGAATTAAAACTAATTTTACAGTTTAATGTCGCGTTTATTATCATTTATTATTTCCGATTTTTGGGATACTTTACGGTTGTCGTGGTCATCGCTGACTACTAAACCGGAAAAGAAAATAATAAATGCGATATTGAACCGTAAAAGTAACTCAATTAGCAATACTGGCGAAAATGATGAAACTCTATTAGTATGTCATTTAAGAGCCTTTTTAAACAAAATCGCTGCAGCTAAGGACCAGACTTTACAAATAAAGTTAACATGTGTACCTCCGGCATAAAAGCATTTTTACGGATACCTACTACACTTTTTTTTTTACTTTTTGTCAAAGTTGACAATCTATAAAATCGATAATAACCAAGACTGAGTTCACAACGTGTTTGAGTATAAAGAAACATTTCCATCTTAATCCAAACGCTTCTGTGCTCTCTGCTCGCGTCAACCATGATTGCTTCAGAGGAGTGTACTCCTGTTGGTAAATCATCGATGTGAACACCAGTGATTCCATTGGCATAGATGTCTCCTCTATCTACCGCTTAAGAATATCTCAAAGCTTCTTTGAAGAAGACTGCGTTTATGACTATGAATTCTTATGGTCATTCTTTTCGATAACCACTTCACCGCCCCTTAAATTGTTTTTGTCTATCGGAGTCACATACGAGTCAGAACAGGCACTAGTTGGATCCGTGGTACAGGTAAGCACTAGTACTGGGCGGTGGTTAATTATGGTCTTCCTGAAACAGAGACGCCTCAGCAACGAATTGACGATGTCGATGACCGAGGTAAATGCCAGTGTGTATTCAATAGCGTTACAAACATATTCTGTTAATGTTATTGGCTAGGTTTTTGAGAATAGAACTCAAGTTATAACCATTTAGGAGTTCGTCATTTTGCTAGGATACTTTAAAAGGTTTTATGACCTTTAGATCTACACTTTATTAGTATGGTAAATATGAAAGTTTCATTGATTGTATGATATATTGAATTACGCAAAATTGAGTAAGCCGACTTCAATAAAAATTAACAAAAAGAATCATAAGTTGGATTACATATAATATTTTTATTATAATGGCGAGCTACGTGACGCAGGCAGCGATTTTATTATATCTGTTATATCGAATGCAACATGGGTCTACCAGTTCAAGAGGCTGATTAGTTTATAGACCAGAGAGCGACTTAAGAAACTGTACATTTTGGAAAAATGCATCGTGTTTCATTCTTGCGTTGAGTTAGTAATTCAGAACCTTCTTTTAAATCTATACTAATATATAAATGTACAGTGCTTTTTACGGATGTTCCGTTATAACTACTGAACCATGCATCCGATTGCTTTGAAACTTGGTATCCGTGTAGAAAATATATGTACTTAATGGATAGGCTAATATTTATATGAGTGTTGGACTCCTCACACCAGTTGCAGGGGCGTTAATGATGAGAATATTTGTGGGGGTGAGAAATAATAATGTTAATTTTAAATGCCCAGCGAAACGGACGGGTGGGTACAGCTGGTATTATTATAAAGTTTTTTAAATGAATATTTACCGTATGCACACATCAGACATTTTTTCAATATTTTTGTTAATATCAGCATATTTTATAGTTGAGCATCGAGTCCAACCTATAATTTATTTTTTGTTTGGTTTATAGTGTTCCGTTTTTAAGAAAAGAAATATTATGAATACTTAATAATTAAAGATCGCGTTTGGAGTACAAACCACGAAAATATAAGAATAAAAAAAAAATATATGTACATATTTTGCCTTTTGTGTTAAATCACAATTAACGTTTTACGGTGGAACCTTCATTAATAATAAAAATTGCAGCGGTTTACGTATCTACGAAACTTGTATTATTATATTGTATTATATTAATATCTTATTACTCATTAAGTTATTGGCCGATCTGTTCATTGCAATTACCAAGTAAAAAAAAATTTTATTTGTAATAAAATATTTCAATTATACAAATACTGAACGTAATTCTTTCGACGTCCAAACGCGACATTAGAACAATAAATAATTTAAACTTAAAAATGGTAGTAGTGCTGCAACTCCTCGCCGCCTACCACGATGGGTTGGGCTGGTACTTCTGTGAACACAATCAAAAACATACATTACGTACAACGTCATACTGTTTCTATTCGTTTTGACGAAGCATGTTGCTGATAACTTTATTTCTGTAATCTGACGAAGCATGTTGCGGATAATAACATGTACTTTTAGGTTAGGAATATTGTGTTCTTTTTTTTCATTACTTGAATTATGTGATTTATCTATCATTCAATTCGTTAACTAATACAGTTGTTGTGGAGATCTCTATATTTAGATACCAGCTATCTCTTAGTTTCCAAATCGAAAAGCTTTTCCATTAAAACATGATTTTCGACTTTGTATTTTGAAGGCATACATGCCGCTACAATGCGAATTTCGTCAATGAATCTGGCAGTATCTAGAAGGATCAATTTTACAGCATACGGCTCATGTAATGGTCATTGATAGCTGTGACTTGTGAGTGATGCTAGAGACACAGACAAGTCGCTGCCTACCGCCGAATTTTCTCAGCAGCCACGTTTGAAGAAGGACATGTCATAGTAACCGGAAAAATCGTGGAGGGGAGATCATTCCAGAGCAGGAAAATGCGTGGCGAAAAAGATCTCTGGTAACGCATTATTGATGAATGCAGTGGTTACATAAATTATAGAAGAACTCTGCGCCGGTGGGGCGGAAGGTGTGAGGGTCAAAACAAGACTGAGGGACTATCTCGAATATTTCCTTACAGCACTCCCCGTGGAACATACGGTATGTTTTATTGATGGCACATGAATTCCGATGACATGAAGTTGTCACAAGACAACGCTAGTGCAAACTTGCGGTTAGCGTTTTAATATAATCGATATCTAAATTAACATTCTGTTTAAATATAAAATTTGAACCCACCTTATTGATTTACATACTTAAAATCGTACTCACACTTAGCCCGTTTGTTTAAATGATAAAAAAATGTCATTGGAAAATCAAGCACGTGACTGATTAGTAGATTTCTTAAAAGACGAACTTAATGTATCTGAATATTGGACCGCTGTGCATCGAATTAGCTTTTATAATACTGTATCCGGACGCTTGCTGTGATTCTCCGAAATTAAAAGTTATTCCAATATTACTGCAATTAAACAACAAATTCTACGTATTGTTGAGAAATACTAGGCACTACGTTTGATCTAAAACATTTTAATACTTCAAGGCACTTGGTCAGTCAAAGTCATTAGTCGTGTCTCAAATAGTCATCACATACCTCAGTCAAGTCAATGAGTCGTGTCAAACTTGGACGATCCTGTTGCCACGAAGGATGTACTTCACGTCCTTTCTTCTGTTCGCTGTCGTACTCTGGGCTACCGTCGTGGTACTCGGCGTTGTGCTAGTGGTGGAAGTGGTGGATGTGGTGGTAACGGAATCAGGGAGTAGTTCGGCCGGCAGCACACCGATCTCATTGTCAAATACTACAGGAGTTGGCAGGAAAGGCACTTGGCCCGTTTTCAACAGATCCTTGTACTTTTCGAGGCCGTTAAAGCTCGGACCCTCCTCTAACGATCTCTTTTTCTGATTTAAATACGCCTGGACTTTGCTCAGGTTGTTGTTTATTTTCTGGATTTTCTCTGGCGTCAGACCTTTAGGCTCTGAAACGACGGAATGCTTAGCTGCAGCGTAGTCGTATGGAGACTGGGGATTGTGCGGCACATAGTCTGTATAGCCTTCAGCCGTGGCGGGCTCGCCGTAAGAATTGACGTTACCCCATGACATGGGTTTGAAAGCGGGAACAGTTTGGAGCGGTGGAGGGGCTTGATGTGGGAGAGGCTCTGATTGAGAGGGGGCGGTTGAGAAAGCGCTTTTAACAGCGTTGTAGACTGTGTGGAGGATAGACTGGGGAGGTTCTAGCGGCGTGTGGCCAGAGTGCGCCGTGTCGAGTGTCTCTCCGGGCGATCCGTCTCCAAGAGGCGTCAGTATCACAAGTCCGGCGTGCACGCCGTTCAGTTTACCTCGCCCTGTCTCGGAAAGTCAGTCACAGTTACGTCATTACTACTAATTACGTAATTAATTACTAACTACAATACTAATATGTTATGGCGATGCTATATTACGTCATTTGTGCAAGGTCTATGACTACAAGTGGATACAGCGGTTTGTATGAGGAAAACACAGTACCTATGTAATGAACGTATATTGGCATTCCCATTTGCAATGCTCTTTTTCTTGATCGTCCTAAAATGTAATTGAACAATGGAATATATTTAGATTGAATTATTTGAATTAACAATAGTTTCACTTGCGTTGAGTGTCCATGTATTATTATTATTATTATATAGTATGTTATTATGTATTTTTTATTTTTTTTTATTTTTAGGTGGGTGGACGAGCTCACAGCCCACCTGGTGTAAAGTGGTTACTGGAGCCCATAGACATCTACAACGTAAATGCGCCAACCACCTTGAGATATAAGTTCTAAGGTCTCAGTATAATTACAACGGCTGCTCCGCCCTTCTAACCGAAATGCATTACTGCTTCACGGCAGAAATAGGCAGGGTGGTGGTACCTAACCGTGCCGACTCATAAGAGGTCCTGCCACCAGTAACCAGTATTATGTTATGTGTATGTTATTATATATTATGTAGTTTAAATAGTATGTATTTGATCAATTGCATCTGTTTTTGAAACGCCACTCTGTTTCTGACGGTCTATCTATATATTAATACGTGAAGTAAAAACTGTGTACCCCTTTTAACTTTTCTTATTGCTTATAGTCTGTGGTCAAATTGAGAATAGATTAAATATTGTTTGTCTTTATTAATATTGTAATCTTAGCGAAATCATTATAGAAGTATAATTAATAGTCTTTGAAAATAGAATCATAATAGTGTCCAAACTTACAGTTTCAATCAATTATAGTCGAATTTCGACTACCGGGGGACCACTAATACATTTAAATATTATATAATATATAATTATATAAATATATGCTCACTGAGCATACATTATTCAGTAGCCATATTTTATGATTATAATAAAACGAAAGACAGTGGGGTGTCTCGTTTGAGAAGTTGTACTAATAAAAAATAAATAATAGTTTAAAAAAAACTAACAAAATACGCTCTTATAGAAAATCCAACAAAAAAATTGAAAAAAAATAATTAAAAATACTGTAAGAAAAAATGATTTTAATGTAAAAAAAGCATCGGGCGCATGGTTTCAGTAGCTATTAATATTTTATGAACAGATATGAGTGGAAGGGTTATTTTGATAATATCCTGAAAAGCAACCGACGCTTTTTTTCAATAAAATCATTTTTCTTACACTATTTTTAATTCAAATTTCTTCTTCTTCTTCTTTTTCTCCACCTTATCCCACTATGTGGGGTCGGCACAGCTAATTTTTCTCTTCCATTCTCTTCTATCAGCCGTCATCTCAACACTCACTCCTCTCTCTCTCATATCGTCATCCATGTCTCCACTCCATCCATGTCTTCTTCGGTCGACCTCTTCCCCCTCTACCTTGCACTAAATAAATAAATACTACTACTAAATTTATTAAAATTTATTTTCCATTTTTTAGTTGGATTTTCTATAACAGCCTGTTTTGTTAGTTTTTTTAAACTATTCTTATTTTTCATTTATTAGTTTCAAATTTTTTTTAATATTGGATTGTCATCGATCCTTAATAAGTACACCAAATTTCGAGTTAATCCAACGTTTTGAAGGGGGTCAAAATCATGTTCAAAGATTCCGTTACAAACATACATGCGTCTGAAGCTAATAAAAGCGTATTAAAAAACAAACGGTAATGTTTTAACCTACATACGGGTCAAATAAAATGACATAACAAGTATCAAATTACTCGGTCGGAGTCACGTAATTGTGACGTAATAAATACACTTCCTCATAATCAATTCTATTGGATTTTCGTCCAAAATGAGAGTGGTACGGAATTAGTCGACCAGTAGGTATCGACCTAGATATTATGTACTGTTAAGTGTATTTTTGTCTGCAAAAACAATTGCTAATATCATCTCTAGACTATTTGTTGAGTGATCGCAAAATGACTGATGATTATTTTACTAAACGAATTCTTTAAACAGTTCGAAGAGCACTTGAATATAAAATTATGCAGAGCCATTTGAGATAAGAGGTGGAAATCTCCATTGGTATCTGGCTGAATGCTGAATTCTAGTACTTCGATACTATGTATAATTTATTCCGATGTATTATTGTAGCCAAAATTGTTGATTTGTGATAGATGATGTTAAAAAATTACTAAACACATATTGTAGTTCGTTTTAAATTGATACCTTAATATGCTCTAACGCCAAATGGTCCCAATTTTCATTCCACTTTATATTTCAACCTTTAATATCTATGGACTCTGACAGCATTTTCAGTACAGCAAATTGTAGGTACGTTTTTTCTTGCACCAACAAAAAACAAGACTCAGGTTCACCGGTTATTTTGTTTTAAAGACGCCATTATTGTATAATACAGTCTTATGTCATTGACTTAAAAAAAAATTGACAGGTGCTGGAGGTTTTAAGTGGACTCGATAAAATTGTCCGGTAATTATTTTCCAAGTATCGCTCTGTCATTATCTCGTGAAAGTGACGGATGCGTTTCCTGATGCAGTTTTACGAATATACCTACATGAATAGAAAGTTTTTTTTTCTTACCTTTAAATAAAGGTCAATAATTCGATGTTACATAAAAACGTGTGATATTATTTTAACGTGTTTTTGTAAGTCAAGTTTGCTTTAAAATTTTAATACACAAGTAGATTTACAACTATAAAATCTTGTATTTCTTTAATCGATGCCTCCAATGAACAACACTAACTCAAAATTTTTTAATTTTCGTTTTTCACACAAATCGCTTCACTATTTTAAAAGTATTACAAATTCATTATTAATGGGGTTCGAAGCAAGAGTAAATCAGCTAGTTACACAAGAAAAAACCATAAAATCTTTATTTACCAACTTTTTTCGTTTAAACTCTCCTCCTGTAAACCTACGAATCTGGAGTTAGAGTAGTGTTCATTGGAGGCATCGTTTTAATGATTCATGGTATTTATGATTAGTGTTAGAATATTTTTACATTTTACCAAAAAAAAAACCAACAGTTTTGCACGTGAGTATACACTGTTTAATTACTCAAAATGTGTTCTATTTTCGTGTAATATTTGTAATTTGACAAGTATGTTTCATACGATAAAACTATAGTCGAAATTTGCGAGAGTTCAATGCACTGGGGCTTTATTTACGATGGCCTAATCAAGATCGCACTAAGTCTTCCGAAAGGCCCAGTTAAACTGGTCTCTGACATAATTGACTTTCACTGCACCTTTACGATGACATCTAGGTAGTGTTTCATAAAATCTGACGTCCGGCACTAATATTACTCCGGTACTAATATTACAAGGCGAATTGGTTTACGTTTACAAGGTCGGAATGTCTATTTGATTTAAGCAACATTTCGCTTACTATGCGGCTTTTATCTTTGTAATTGAAGGTGCGTTTTATTTGGTATTAGCATAAAAAGTTCAAGTTAATTGAACTCCACTTAAGTTTACCCATATAGTTTAAAAAAAAAAAGATTTGTTTGGATATTTTTTCCAAACTTTAAACTTTAAATGACTCTTCTGCAATGTTTCAAAAAGGTATCTTAAACCAATAGCTTTCAACCATCGGTATTGTTAATAACAAAAATATATGTATTATTAAAGTTATAGCAAATAGCATACTACTGACAGCACCATTACAAATGCGAAATCGTGTTTGCTTGTCTTGTTCTAGCAGTTTCTAGAACTTCCTTATTCTTATATCACGGTGATGTATAGGACCGGTTGATATTAAATCTAAGTTGAACTTAAGTGGGCCATCGCTTTGTGCTTTGGCGTTCAGTTATGTAAGTCGGATTTATTCAGATTATATCAAGATAAACTTCTATGCAGGTGCAGACTGTACCATTATCTTTCGCTTAAAAACTTTTAAGACATCTCTAACTAATTCTGAAGACAGTGTTTGTGATTCAATCAAACATGAATTTAGTGCTACGAAAATAATAACATACACGAAACTTGGAAAAACAATGTTGATTACTTAATTCTTGCGAGACTAGACGAAATTCTGAAATATTCAAAATAAAAATAAAATATTTGCCATATTGTCCAAAGTTTTAGAAAATGGAATACACCCCAAAAATCTTGTAACAACTGGCATCTCAGTTTTTCATATGGCAAAATGTAAGAATGTAGCTTAACAAAAAATTTATTCTTGTTTCCATCCAAAGCAGATTACCTCACAGTCCAACTTATCGAATAAAATAATTTTCGTTAATTGACATCGCTAATTCCGAGATACAAATATACAGTTTCTGTAGCTATTTCAGTAGAGTACTGTAGCGGGTGGCCTTCATAACACTCATGATGCCTAAATTTGGCTAACGACGTTTTCAAGATAACTTTAAACATATACAAATTCCGAATAATAAAATTTGGACCGTCTGCCGGTCTACCGAGAAATTTCACCAGCTCGGTAGAAAAGTATCCCTTTTGTCGTTTACCTACCACCTAAACTGGTGACCGGCCACAGAACAACTGCAGTCTTCACTACATCCTCAGCGTGTTAGTAAACAGTCGACGTCGCCCTAAATACGTCATTACAGATCCTCCCGATCCTTTAAGGGTGCTTTAAGGTACCTCAAGCATCGATCACCGTCCTCGCCGAACCCGTGTGACGAAGGGCTCGACGAGTAAATTAACACATAGCCACAGCCCACTGAGTTTCTCGCCAGATCTTCTCAGTGGGCCGCATTTCCGCTTGGGTGGTGCTCTTAGTAGGGCCAGTGCTAGCAACATTTCCGGCTTGGGCCCTGAGAGCTCACCTACACACTGAAATAGTCTCTCCAGGCTATCAGCATAGGTAGGAAAAAAAAACATGCCTATAATAAACTTCAACAACCACATCTCCCACACTGTCGCAGTTAAACACAGTTTATGGACTTCATATACCTCCAAAGTGCTGATTTCGTATTTAAACATTGCTGTCAGGATTACTGTTGGTTGCTAACACAATTTGCCAATCATTAAATATTAAATGTCCAAAGCCCCTATCATTAATCAATGCTGCCGACTTAGAAGTATATGTCAAAATCCTAAAATTGTACAGTAAACAGTGTACACACACTGATTGTAGTTTTACTAAACGAAATTTCGTCACAAAAGACATCTATTTCCGTTCGAGAGGGAAAGTTATGCAAATTTGATGAGTAACATGTGCCTTCGAAGTCCGGTCGGAATGCCTAAGTGGGTCAACATTTTTATTAAAACAACAATATAGTAATTATGGATTTTACAGTCTTTTGTTGATAACAATAAACATTAATTAACAAAGGGTAATATCCCTTGGCTAGTTACTCAGTCGCATATTCCCATATTCTTCGTTATCCCTCGATTCGGTCTAGTGCTCAAGTATTTTGAATGGATACACAAATCTTCCCCTAATCGAGTGGTAGAAAGTGTTAAGGGTCCAGTTGTGTGATCATTAGTATCGCCCTCCCTACCTGAGTAGTTATGAATTCTGCTCATTGAGGGTAGATTTTCCGCTATTCCAACTCAATTAAGACTTTGACGTGCATGTCCTGTGGTAGAGTTTACAGTGCAGTGTTCCTAATAATCAGTCAACAGCAAGTGGGTGCTACGCTCGTCTGATTTTCAAGCTCAATTTTGTTTTGAATATCAGTCAGAGAAGCGGTCATGAAAATGACGAAGAGTCACAAATTTCCGCATTATAACACCAAACTATTTGGTAGTCTGGCTAAGTAGAGGAGAAAACTCCAGCAAAAAATTATCAAGAAGAATTAGCCACTGCTATGAAATAAGCAGAATAATATGCAATAGAAGAAGACGACAAGACGCAAGAAGATTCCTTCACCTACCAACGGATTTAACCGAAGTAAGGGATTTGTGTAGAGAAAATAAAATGGACACAAATAGTAATTGATGCCATATAAAAAGATATTCCGAAAAGATGCCATTTCAAAAAAGAAAGCAAGCAGCCAGAGAAGCTATCTTGTATTTCAAATCTTACCAAATTAGGTCAATTAACTCGTAATATCGCATAGCTAGATCATCCGAAGGCCACGGAAATTGACTAGCATCGTCATCATCATCGTCTACCGAGGACATGACAATAATTTCTGTAAAAAAGAATTGATTTTAATTTAGACACCAAGGGTGGTCAGAATGAGAAGCCCGGGATAGTTATGTACATAATAATGACGACACCGGGAATATATACGAGAATAATGTTCCAATATCAACGACTGGAAATAATGATGAAGTAATAAGGTCATATAGATTTGTCGGTTGTCCCGAGTTGTAGACCTAATTTTAATTATTTTTACGGTTCAATTTCGCGTTTTTTATGGTCATCACCTATTATTATTTTCATCCATACAAATACTTTACGGTTTTCCTAGTCACGGATGATTCATCGTGTATTCGAGTATTTGAAACTTCGGAAATAATATTATGATTCAACAAAAAGCAAGATTAAGCCGTAAAAGTAATTTTAATTGTAACAAGGTCGTGTAAGCTAAATGAAATGCGACATAACTTTTAATTGAAAATTGTTTTTTATTCAAAGCTTGATCAATCCAATACATTATTGTTTCTTTAAATTGTATTTAGATAAACGAACTCAAAACTTTTAGTTAAGTTTTAGGATAGTAAATGGAGTCCATGGACATCACAATGCCACCGCTCACCATGAGACACGAGGTGTATGTTTCTGTAGCATTATAATCCTAATATTCAGATTGGAACGCTGGAATGATTCGCGAAATATCTAGAATTAACATGACCATGAATTATATGTCACTAAAGTTTTCTCGAGATAATATTATTCTGAAATATGTACGGATAATGTATTATATTAAAAAGCTACGTCTGCTGTTCCTAGCTAGATACTTTTTATGGCATCTGAATTAATTCGCTTTCCTGTACTGTTATATAGGGTCTTCTAACATGATTCCATCAACTTGTTCTTCTTTCATCTTTCATTTATCTATCATATATGTATCGTATCATATATCTATAGTAAAGGAGTGTTTCATAAATTACGTAATTTTTTTTTTTTTTACCAACTTCAAGATGAATAATTCGAAAATTGTAGTACCTAACATGAACCGAAAATAACACAAAAATTTTAAGGCTTTGGGAAACTATCCTGCACGAATCATGATATTTCTCATTCACTTTGTTTACGATGAAGAACGCAACTGCAATCCGAATAAATAGTTTATTGCAGACAAATCAAAGACTGTCATTCGGCCAAACAATGATCCTAGGGTACTAGATACTGATTTAAGTTCTCTGCCCAACAATAGTTAAAGTAAAGATTAAAAATAAAAATGACTGACCTAGTATAACGCAGTCAGAGCGAAACATTCTCACATCAATACTACTGAATTGATGCTAATAAATCATATGGAAGAAGTGAAAGGTGTTTTGATAAATTTATATTATGAAACGGCCGCTTTCAATAATAGGGTTAATGTTATGCAATGATAATCATTACATGTGTAAACGGTTGGGAATAACTGATGATTCACGTTCTGATGCAGTTGTTACTTCAAATTCAGATTTGAAGGCATCGGACTTCAACATAGACTAGTCTCGCGATACTTCGGTGGATACCGTAATACGAATTACATCAGCGCTTTATTTAAATTATACCTGCATATTACAATCGCCAAACAGCATTTACTCGTAATTTTACTTGTGTGGCGCATATTTTGAATCTGACAGGTGGATACCATCCTTCTTATTTCTGTCGGAAAGCATGACTTCCTGTATAAAGGGGTCATATAAAGAGGTCGCTTTAGTTAATAGTGAGATTTTGACCTAAAGTCTCTGGGTGGATGTTTAATGGCGGAATTTTTGTTTTCAAATCCATGGACCACTGGTTACCAATTAATATTAGGGGGATGGTCCAAGATCGTTGTTACCTGCCATAAACAATAACACAAAACGCTACAAATGGTAATCATAATGTATATAGTTTAAAAATGTAGGCTTAAATAGCAAACCGAAGCAACAATTAATATTTTATATGCTGCTGTCGGGATATTAAAGCGAAATTATAAAATTATTGTTTTGTCATCGGTTCTTGATGCGTGTGCAAATTTTCTATTTAATCGTCGTTCTGAAGTCGGTGAAAATAACGTTCTAATACTTCGTTACGTACAAACGAACATACAAACACCCCAAGCTAATGAAAGCATCTTAAAAATGAATAAAAATGTAGGAATAACATTACTCTTTGAGCGTAGAAAGAAATTTTGTACCTACCTATAAGTCTTTCTAGACAAAATCTATACTAATAAATAAAGTGGAACAGTTTGATTGTTTGAACGTGCTAATTACTGGATTACAGGAATTACTGGTCCGATTTGAAAAATTCTTTCAGTGTTAGATAGCCCATTTATTGCGGAAGACGGTACGGTAAGACCAATACAAGTGGAGCACCAATAAAGAATGTTTCAAAATAGGGGTTCAAATGGCTCATTAACATTCTATAATTCATAAATATTTTCACTTTCTACGTAAATGAAGTGGGGGGTAAGGTTTAGCGTTATGCCAAAGTAACTATTCCACGCGGACGGAGTTGCAGGCAAAAGCTAGTCGCTAATGATACTTTTATTTACATCACTTAGACGTATTATAGCATATTATGAAACTTTACTGATTTCGTAGCGATATATGTAATATGCAACCAAATAACAGGTATTGCGAGTAGGGACGTGATATTCAGTATGGTTTGGAATATTCAAACTCACGTATAACATAAACAGTTTTATGATCATTGTTACTGTCCAATGTTTTGTGGTTTGGCTGCGAAAACAATACGATTTGGAAACGCTGTGGACATTTGAATATTCATTTGTTGTATTGTTACGAAATTTTCGGTTTAACTGCTCCTGTGATTGTTTTGGGAAAACGATTTTCAATTCGCATCTATAAGCGTAGTAAAACAATTTTATTGCTCTAGCAACACTGTTGTGGCAGAGCTAATAAAAATAATATTGCTCTTAAATGAATGTGAATGTTCTGGCAATTATAATGAACTACGCTAATGGTTATTTAAGTGACGATTTTCTTCTTTTCTTCACTACGGCGATCAACTTCTGGCGATGCCATTAATTTATAATATAGGTGTTGGACATATTATGTTAATTTATAATGTTAAAAATATTATGAAGCAGAATGAGTATATTAAATTGAAATTGTAATGAATTAAAATTAAATTAAATAAAACGAGATGGGATGTAACGAAATCTTATAACAAATATTGGGAATTTACTAAGATCCAGCGAATTCACACACATAAGCACATAAATTGATTCTAACCGTTAATAAACCACAGCTATTACTTTTTAAATCCAGTAGACACGAAACTAATATTAAAAAATTCACACAGCTTCGATCTTCGCATTCCCGCCAAAAAGTTTTAGGTTAATTTCAAGATTTAAACATTTGTGTTATCTGTGGCCCGACTAGTCTGACAGGTGTCAACAGAACTATTGTTGTCTGACATTACGAAACAAGTGGTACATAGCATCTCACAAGAGGTGTTACATCACAGACCCAGAAGAGATCCGGTGACTTGGCAAACTTTGACCGCTAGTTACATAAAATAGAATGCGTTACGTTTTGTTTACTTTTACTTTTGAATGTTATGAATAAATCAATTAATCGGTTTTGTAGTTATCCAATTTTTTATTGATGTATAGCGTTTTGGAATCTATGCGAAACAAAGATTTGTTTGTCTCGAAGGAAATTGGTTTACGACTTGTGACATCGTACAAGATGGAAATATTTAAAATCGTTATGAGTTTGCCTAACGAGTAATCTGTTCTTCCTGAACATCGATTTTGTTTAAATCAGAAAAATATTAGTTTAAGCGAGTGAACAAATTTTTTACGTGTTTGTCTTTTGTGATTTTGCAGATGTAATTATTACAAAACGCAATTTACGTAAAAAACATTGAATTAAACATTATCGTTACCTACTTAATATTAAGTACACTTAAGTACACAAAACTTGTAATTAATCAGTGCGAAATTATAATTATGTTTCTATGAAAAAAATACACACACGTCAAATTTAAAACGACGTGATAAATAAAGGGATTTTTTAAACTCCAAAGTAACCTCAAATGTGAATAGTTTTAGCAAAACATCTGTTGTCTTTGACCAATGGGATTAATTTAAGATTTCCTTACCGTCCAAGTGGGCTGGGTATTTGTGGGCCGCGTATCCTGTGGGCAGGGCTGGTGCGGTGTGGGAGTAGTGCGCTGGAGCCGTGGGTGCTCCGTATGCGGATGGTGGCGGGCCGTACTCGAGGTGTGAGGTTGGTGGTGGACCGTATACTGGTGTCGCTGTAATTCACATATTTTTCTAAGTTTAGTTTTATTATTCAAAATTCGAAAAATACTATATAGGTTTTCTTTTTTTTATTGTTTAGATGCTCACAGCCCACCTGGTGTTAAGTGATAACTGGAGCCCATAGACATCTACAATGTAAATGCGCCACCCACCTTGAGATATAAGTTCTAAGTTCTCAAGTAACTAGTTACAACGGCTGCCCCACCCTTCAAACCGAAACGCATTACTGCTTCACGGTAGAAATACGGTTTTGCGTTTGTTATTGTCATTGCGAATAGAAAGGTGAAAGGTTATTTGGTTCAAACGACATTTTTGTAACTTTACAGGAGAGCCGTTTAAAGTTTAAAATTTGGAAAAATTATCTTAATAAAAAAACTTCTTTAGCTATTCGAATTTTTTTTTTTTTTTTTTTATTGCCCTTGTAGGCAGACGAGCATACGGCCCACCTGATGGTGAGTGGTTACCGTCGCCCATGGACTTCAGCAATGCCAGGGGCAGAGCCAAGCCGCTGTCTACCGTCAAATGGAGTAAATATAATTGAAGTTCAATAAAAAACATCGAACTGTTGATGCTGATACCAAATAAAACACACCTTTAATTACAAAGCTAAATGTCGCGTGTTAAGCGTAATGTAGCTTAAACCAAATAGCTTATCACACCTAAAAAAATTTTTTATTGCTTTTGTAGGCAGATGAGCATACGGCCGAGTGGTTACCGTCACCCATGGACTTCAGCAATGCCAGGGGCAGAGCTAAGCCGCTGCCTACCGAAAATTAGTATCTTGAGGTCTAAGGAGAAACGGGCCGTAACTCAATGTTCAAATTGTAAATATTCGAATTATCGGTAATAATATAGTGACAATAAAAAGAATGCGAGATAAAACCGTAAAATAAGTTTCAATCGTGTCTATGTCTCGCGAAAACTGAAGAAACCATTAAATATATTATTATGACGACATTTTTTTTTAGTTTTAAATTTGCAATTAATGCAAAAATAATATTATCAAATCTTCGACCTCAAAACTAAAAACGATCTGACACTAAATTACGTGATTGCAATTTTAATCACGACTTTTACCTAGTTCTGTGGGTATTTCGTAACAAAATTTTTGGAGAGCCACAAAAAAAACTGTTATTGCATAACTCGATTGCTCTTAAGAAAAATAATCGAGTATTAAGTGCATTAAGGCAGTGATATCATTAATGAAATAAGGATGACCCCTTCTCCAGTTTTTTAAATTTTGCAACAAAAAAGAATCGAACTCACATAATCGAGTATTAAGTGCATTAAGGCAGTGATATCATTGATGAAATAAAGGTGATCGATCTCTTCTCTAGTTTTTAAATTTTGCAACAAAAAAGAATCGAACTCGCATAATCGAGTATTAAGTGCATTAAGGCAGTGATATCATTAATGAAATAAAGATGATCTCTTCTCTAGTTTTTAAATTTTGCAACCAAACAAAATTGAACTTACAAACAGGCTTCTTCTCACTCAGCGCTGCCGAGCTGACTATTTTCTTTCCGAGGTTGCTTACAGCATCACCCTTTACGGCAATGACCTTGCCCAGCGTGGAAGCCAAGGCACCACCGCCCTTAATAAGCTGTCCTTTCAAAATCGTCACTCCACCGGTAATGGCTTTGACGGCTTGGAAAAGAGTGTAAAGAATTGACTTCTTCAGGCCCAAGAAATCGTATTTTTCACCTTGCTGGGGCTGTAAAATATAGAAATGCTACCGATGTACTTGTTAGCGACATAAATCTACTAGTGTACTAATATTGACTACCTCCACATTAAATTATAGAATTTCATAAAAAAAATATCGATTTTTTTACTTTACTTCTTCCATGGAAATCACATAATTGCACTAAGTTAGTTTCATTACAAACGGATGTGTTGGAGTTTGAATATGTAGGTAATGGCAGGCAACACTTGTCACATGTGAAGTAACAGTTTTTCAAATATTGGAATGCTTATTTGAATGTTTAAACCGATGATTGTCTTCTATTCAGTAATGACAATGACTTCTCATCTAGACACGGATAGAGCAACATCTTAGGGTTTTATGAAAATAAAATATTGTAATGGTGTAATAGTGTACAAGGTGTTTGCAATATAATTATATTAACCATGAAGTAGAATGTTTTTAAATAGCCCCTCACCTATAGAACCCAATACCCTCAAATTTAACCGTCCAACAGGATGTGTATAGAGGAAAAACATACTAACAGATATTGATTTTTCTATACTAATATTTTAAAGCTGATGAGTTTGTTTGTTTGTTTGTTTGTTTGAACGCGCTAATCTCAGGAACTACTGGTCTGATTTGAACAATTCTTTTCAGTGTCAGATAGCTCGTATTTATATAAATCTTAAGTCTTATGTTAACCGGATGCTCGCCCTCTGAATACTGTTTTAAGTTGCACATTTTTTCAGCACATTTTTGTATTTACGTTAAAAATAATACGATCTACTTCAACTTTAAAAATTCGTTCAAACACCTCATTAAGGAGCATTTTTTTAAACAATTAGCTGTCGACCAAGTTAAATTTGTGTTAGGGTAGATTCTGAAATTGGTATTGAAATAATCAATTGTATATTTATGTTTCATAGGTATTTTAAGTATGTTTTATATGTAAATTGTTTATTCTTATTTATGTGTAAAGAAGCAAAATTATTATTACGTTATATTGTGTATTTATATCTATATGTATTTGTATTTATAAATGTATATATGTAAGGAATTTGTGTATGTATATGTGTGTGTGTGTGTGTGTATGTATGTATGCGTGTGTGTATATTTAAATTTATTGGTACACCGCGTGTAATTAGTTTCCAAACGATTCTTTTCCACCTGATAGTTGTCTGGAAGAGATCGCTCTTAGCGATAAGACCGCCAATTATACTTTTTTTTGTATTTAATGTTTCGCATTGTTTCTTTTGTTGGTGTACAATAAAGAATACTCTCTCTCTCTCTCTCTCTCTCTCTACTGATGAATGTTGATTCTCTTACGGGTTCATGAGAGTATCCTCCGTGGTCACCTCCGGTCTTACTCGAAGCGGACGATATGAAGGCCGAGGCTTGGCCCAGCAAGCCAACTTTACTCTGTAGACCCGATGACGCTTTAGACACGACTGACGTCAGCGCTTGGGCTGACGATCTCTTTGTCCTAAAAACAAATTAAACTCCGATTTAAATAAAAGCAAATTAGCCAATGAAAATAAGAGGAACCTATTCAAAACTGCTTGTAGTGGATTCAGCCGTGACTGCAAAAAAACTGTAGAGTATTTTAAACGCGAAATAAAACTATAAAAGTAGTTTTAATTGTGTCTACAACTAGCAAAAACCTAAGCAAATGCTTTAACTATTTATCTTTCTCGATATCATTTTCAATTTATTTCACCATTCGCATTATTGAAAGTAGGGTTGTGTCATCTTCATTTTAATGCTCAATTTTCTATATTCCACAATCGTGCTAATTCTCATTTTTTCTAGTTTTTTATTTATTGCTTAGATGGATGGGCGAGCTTACAGCCCACCTGGTGTTAAGTGGTTACTGGAGCCTATACACATCTACAACGTAAATGCGCCACCCACCTTGAGATATAAGTTTTAAGGTCTCAAGTATAGTTACAACGGCTGCCCCACCCTTCAAACCGAAACGCATTACTGCTTCACGGCAGATATAGGTAGGGTGGTGGTATCTACCTGTGCGGACTCACAAGAGGTCCTACCACCAGTAAAAATTCAGATTCAAAGACAGCAAAGGGATAATACAACACGAGATTTCGTTGTATTTACGGGCTCCAGAAATCACTGGGTATCATGTTCACGACAGGCAGTAGCTTGAACTTTATCTCTAACATAGCTGACGATTAAAATATCAAACCATAGTCTCAACCCCTAATGTGTGGTGCTGAATCAACCCGGCCACATTGATCTATACTAATCTATACTTCTATACTAACATTATAAAGAGGAAAGATTTCTTTGTTTGTATTGAATAGGCTTCGAAACTAATAAACCGATTTGAAAAATTATTTCACTGTTTGAAAGCTACACTATTCCCGAGTGACATAGGCTATTATAATCTTTTTTGAAAAAAATTAGGGATCCTTACTAAAACTCCAATAATGTAACCTATGTGTAAAAAAATTACCTAAAACATTCTTTATATCGCGTGCCCTCCGAAAACGATTGATGATAGAATAAAATAATGCACTACAACTACAACACATTATTATTTACAAAAAGTGTCGCTACAGCATATGTCTAACTATTATAGTTACGCCGCAATAAGTGTTCTTTTATGTAAAAAAATAAAACAACGTCAAATATCGTTGAAATTTTTGTTAAAGACCCGAGCGGAGTCGGAACGGGCCGCTTGTCTGCTATAAATTTCATATTATTTAAATAGTGTTTTACCTCATTATCTCTTCGGCGGCAAGACCTTCGGCGAGCGCTTCGAGTTGTTGCGGCGACATCCTGCTGATGGCGGCCATGTCTATGATGTCCAGGTAGAGGGGCTCGGTGGGCGCCGGTGACACCATCGATACAGCCACGCACCCCAGACAGAGCCATAGCTGTATAAGATAACGACAAAACTTAAAACCACGATTAAAGGACGGGGAACAAAAATCATTTTGCTTGTTACCTTAAGATTTTACTGGTGGTAGGACCTCTTGTGAGTTCGCACGGGTACCACCACCCTGCCTATTTCTGCCGCGAAGCAGTAATGCGTTTCGGTTTTAAGGGTGGGGCAGCCGTTGTAACTATACTTGAGACCTTAGAACTTATATATCAAGATGGGTGGCGCATTTACGTTGTAGGTGTCTATGGGCTCCAGTAACCGCTTAACGCCAGGTGGGCTGTGAGCTCGTCCACCCATCTAAGCAATAAAAAAAAAGGTAGACGAGATCTCACGTCCAATTAGGTATTGAATTGTAAACAAAAAACATCACTACGTGAATTCCGTGGTCCTATTCTTGAAACGGGGATCGTATTGCAAGAAATGGCAGGATAATGCCCCCTACCCATCCATTCGGGTCTCGGTACTCAGATAACGCTGCTACCCATTTTCAGGCCACGAGAAGTATCCGGGCTAACGAAGGCCCCAAATATGTGCTTAGTGCGAGTTTTTTAACGTTCTCGATAGCGTAAAAGTTAACTCAATTTTGTAGGGAGTTGGAAGTTTGCGTACGTTTGCCGCTAGGGGCGCTGTTCCAACTGCATACAAATCTGAGTTAACTCTTACGCTATCGAGAACGTTATAAAACTCGCAATAAACTCTGGTATCAAGGCACACTTGACAGTTTGAATGCCGCCACCCACCGTGAGACATTAGTTGTAAGGGTCTCACTTTTAGCAGTACAACGGCTGCCCCGCACTTCAAACCGAAATGCATTACTGCTTCACGGCCGAAGTAGGCAGGGCGGTGGATGGTTCCTACGCGTGCGGACTCGCAGGGTGTCCTACTTTGATGATTACGCAAATTATAATTTTGCGGGCTTAATCTTTATTTTACGATGTTATTTCTTCACCGCAGAAGTCAATCGTGAACATTTTTTAAGTACGTATTTCATTGGATTATATTGTGGTACTCGCCGACCGGATTACATTACAGTACATATTGTTTTGTGACGCTCGTAAAAATGGCACATTCCTTTGAAGTACGGAATTATAACAATCGACTAAGCAATCCTTCGAATTAAAACGCGCCCTTCCTAATTCGAAATTCGAAAAGCGAACACCGTTTTCACCGTTAAATAACAAACAGGCCCTAAAACGCTATTACGTAATAACTGTAATGCAAATAACGTGTAATCTTTTTTTTTTTTTTAATACAAAATACGCTGCTATTTCAACGCAACAGCTCATCGAGCGCGCGACGAGCCTTGGCAGTGAAAAGCGAAAGTTGCGGACCGAACGTCACACTGAGCTCTACGGGGCTATAAAATAAGCGGATTCTATTATTTTTTTTCCTACCTAAGCTGATGGTCTTGAGAGACCATTTCAGCGTAACCTTAACAAGTAGGTGAGCTCACGGGGCTCAAACCGGAGTGATGCTAACACGAACCCTAGCAAGAGCCGTGCTTCGCAGAATCTACCATCGGATCCGAAACGCGACCCACTGAGAAGATCCGGCGAGAAGCTCAGCGGGCTGTGTCTATGAGTTAATTTACTCGCCGAGCCCTTCGTCGCTAGCAACGGGTTCGACGAGAACGATAACCGGTGCTTGAGGTACCTAAAAGCACCGTTAGGGCAAGCGATAAACGTGGGACGATAGTTTTTTTTTTAAAACAGAAAATTTGTTTGTTCTTATGGATGATCTTGCAGTTAGTATCTTCTTCGGTTTCCGCGTGTCGTAATCTAAACTATTTGCACGGCTTAAATAAAATTAACGTCTGAAACCAAAATAATAAACCCGAGATAAGACATTGTCTGTCGCGCATTTAAATTAAGATTCTCGTTTGGATTGTTAAATTTTATAACAATCATTAACAGTTCCACTTAATATTAAGTTTATTTCATGTAATGAACATAAAAATAACACTTTTAATTGACTTTATAATTGAATTCATGTAAAGCTCTGCGTGAATGTATTCTGTACAGATCTATTGGCAATTTCATTTTAGTATTATTTTTGCATTATTTAGTATTATTAAGCGTTTTATCTATAAAAATATACTGCACTCGTACAACGAATAGGTATTATTGATGCCACTACGATAAACCTACATTCCAATAGTTTAATATTAACGTTAATATTAGATAAGCACGCGCCGTTTTAGTGGACACAGCGTTAAGTTGTTTTTGTTGTGTGTGAACAAAAGTGTGTTCACCTTTGATGAGAATTATTAAAAAACGGTAAACGGTAAAACCTTTCTTGTCACTCACTGAATGTCATCAATAACAGAATCCAGTTTTGTATTAGACTTGTTAGCGTCTCTGCATTTTGATTCGTATAGACAGATTGTGATCACAAAATTCTAGAAGGTTCAATTTAGAAAGTTAAATTTGAGCTATGTATTTCCAAATTCACGAAAATCGTGCGAAATCACTTTGCTGCCTCTGATAACAAAACTAAACCAAAACAGTTAGGGAGATGACGTAATATTTAGATTCGGTTTATTTGTGTTTTGGAATTGAAATGGATTGAGTTTTAGGTCTCGTCAGTGTTGTTCTATTTGTTGGTTTTTGGCTTAAATTATGCCGGCAAATAAACCATTTTTAAATTTCAATATTGACTTGGGTTCTGTCCCATGAATTGTATTGCACCTGGCGATGTAATAGCATAGTAAAAATAACATGCTTTAAGCACACGCTTTACACGCTTAAAATCACATGTATTGTTATTGTTACATAAGAAAAACAAACTCACACTCTATATTGTGGGTTTGTGACTGAATGAAATTGAATGTATTTTCAACAAAAACAAACATAGAATAGCAGTCATTGTCTCGAGAAATTTAAGTGAATAGTCCCTATTTTTTCCGCAGAATTCCAGCCTATAGTACTAGTACGCCAGCCACAGATTACTTAATATCATCGAGCTGCTTTCAATCGATTGAAATCGATATCGAAAAAAATATCGATAGTTTCAGAGCATACATAAGTTGTGATGGCAACACTGGCTAGTTAAAAAAAGCTATTCATTACTGCGTCGAGGCTAATTTGTAATTCGACAATTTAAAATACCCACATTATTTCGCCAGGTCACTGGCACTAAATTGCGTCATATGTGACATGTGAAACGTTGTTCCTTCGTCTTATCATTATCCAATGAAATAAAAGAAATAAATCTAGCGGAAACCGTCACAATATGTCCTCTATTACACTCCCAGACCCGTAATTTGGAATCGACAGCGCGTTAAAATTACTGCTTATCACATTTTTATGAACACCACCCGAGCTGAGAAGGCGTGAATGGTTTTACATTTGTTTTTCTAATTTCCACAATTTGATATTGATACACTTTTTTTTTTTAAATTAATTATCAGCAAAGTTTTATTGTTTTACCCTTTAGTACACAGAAAAATAAAGTCATTTTTATCACTCAAAATATGCACCAATGGTATTATTGATGGAAACGATATAAATGTCGTGAAAACAACTGAACTGGAATACTGAATTTGGAAATAGTATTCCGTATTATTTAAATTAAATTTATTTTATTTTAGAATTTATTGTCAACCCTACATAAAATATGTTTCAAATGGCCAGTATTGTAAAACAGCATTTTAGTATCGGTTCTTTTAATTTTTCTTAGTAAGCATTTGAATCGCTGTGGAGGTTTTTTTCTTTTTTGATAATTTTAATATAATTATGATTAAAAATTGTAAAATTGCTAATAACGGTGTCCATTTTCAAATCGGATAAATCATATAATATCATATCAACGAGTAAATATAACTTCTTTTTTTACAGTACGTAATAGGTATTTTTCTATGGGTAACAATAGCAGTAGCTCCATTTCTAACAGAAAAGATAAAGATGCCATACCATACAGCCTAATCCTTTATACACTTATATTGTGTTAATAAAAATAATATGGAGTGATAAATGATATGGATCAAATGAGATGAAGTTGATTTATTAGCGACTGCAATCAGTTGGGATTAAATTAAATGTAACGAGATAAGATGCGTTGATATAATAGTTTCAGTAAAATGATGATTATTTACTGAGACTTCTTAAAGCTAAGCCCAGCGGCTTTGTTTAATTTTCCTACATTTGTTAATTAGTGCAGTTAATTAGTTATTTAACAGATATTACACATTTAAACCTGAAGAAACACTAAATAAAACAATTTAAACAACTTCACTACCGCGTTTCCGCCTAAAAATCATTTTCCATATTATGTGTTCTTGTTCTGAATCTAATTTTTTTATTACCTTGTCATTTCACCTTCATTTTTTAATTATCTTTATTATTGACTATTTTACATTACTTTTGCATTGTTGATTTACAAAATAGATTTAAGTTTTTTCAATTAATAAGTTTAATATATGATTCAGAGTTACGAGTCTCTTAGAAGCCATTCCAATATACTCTATCTTGTACTAATCCAGTTCACAAGTAAATTTTGCTAAGAAATGTAAAAGCATAATCAAGTTTTGAAATTATTATCAGTCGCATATTTTAAAGCTGTTCATTCATATTCATACCGTTCTTTGAAAATTCTTAGGGAATCCGCATTCACGTTTATGACTCTTGCATTCGATGCCACAGTAATTGTTCTCGTATAATGAATTTCAAAATACTAGGTAATGTTGTTTTTTATTTATTTACTCAGATACCAACTCGATACAATACCACCATGCCTATATCTGCTCTTTTCCTCTACCTGTTCTAGTAATCTCGTATCTCTAATACTAGATTAGATAGAACTAGACAGCTTATATCTGCTGCGAAGCAGTGATACGTTCCGGTTTCATGATCAAGCCAGCTGGAAATGTGCGATTTAGACTTAGACCTCATGTCTCAAGGTGTGGTGACATTCACGTAGTGATGTCTGTGAGCTCCGTTATCCACTTGACATCCAGGGACGGTGAGCTCGCAGAACCTTCTATGTAATAAAAGAACAGACAGATACAGAAGAACGAGATAAATTATGATTGAAAATCATGGTGGTGAAATTTTCCGGAATACTTGAGATTGGCCTAGCGGGAGTGATCAAAGTCAAACCAACATCTAGAATATTTATGCACAAATATCCAATTATTCTGTGACAGCTCCAATACGAAAAACAACGAAACACTTCAATAAAAAACAAAATAAGCATTGTCGTCTGTGCATTATTCATAAAATAATATGTATTACGTAATCAAACGGGATTTTCGTGTTGACGTAAGCATCAATAAATTTACTGTAAATATTAATTTCAACAAATTATATTGTATACTTTAAGCATGTATTTTTTAATAATAGTGAATTAAATGTATTACAATCATTTCCTTGTGCGTGTTAAATTTGTTTTCCTGGTTATAATTAAATACGCTTAGTCAACACCATATTTTGTCTTTTTCTATCTCTTGACAAACTGGTTATACATGAAAAAGATAAAACGCTGTGAAATTATTAATAGATTGTGACGAGTTTTGGTTATTATGAAAATGTTCAATCAGGATCCCGAGAATCCTTATACATATTAGTTTTGTACATACAAAAATACATAATAACTACCGGTTTTACGTTTAAGCTACTGGCGACGGAGGCGGCCTTTCTTTCAGGGCCCTTTTAATAAACCTGTTACATTTTGACCGAGCGCTTACTAGAGGGCGCTAGTGTAATGATTTCACACGGGATCGACATGGGCTAGAGACGCCGTTGACTGATTCAACCTCAAACACCGGTCACTGTCCTCGCCGAACCCGTCGCTTGCGACGAAGAGCTCGACGAGTAAATTAACCCACAGACACAGCCCACTGAGTTTCTCGCCGGATCTTCTAAGTGGGTCGCGTTTTCGATCCGGTGGTAGATTCTGCGAAGCACTGCTCTTGCTAGGGCCAGTGTTAGCAACAATCCGGCTTGAGCCCCGTGAGCTCGCCTACACACGTTAGGGTGTAGCTAAAATAGCCTCTCAAGGCTATCAGTATAGGTAGGAAAGAAAAAGAAACACATAATAAAAATACGAATGTAATTTGCTTTATTTCACTAAGCATCGATTCAATAGACCTTCACGGGAATGCGCTGCAAACCGGATTCCGTGTTAATTTACCGTCGACTTTCTTTTCTTTACGTCCTTCCTTGGTTCGTTTGGTTTCTGTTAAAATACATTACGTCTCTTAACGGAAAAAGAAATAAATCTTACGAAATAACGTATTGTTAATCGATGTAATTAAAAAATTTGACTTTTTCATTTAAACCAAACTAAACGGTGTTTCGAAGAGTTCGAGTTCAGTAAGTGTTTTTGCTGGCATTTTTCCACTGAGTTTCTCACCGGGTTTTCTCATTGAGTCTCGTTTCTGATCCGGCGGTAGATTCTACAAAACAGTGCTCTTGCTAGGGCCAGTGTTAGCAACACCTCTGGTTTCAGCCCCGAGAGCTCACCTACACGCTAGGGTAACGCTGATATAGCCTCTCAAGGATATTTTTTTTTAATGCCTTTGTAGGCAGACGGGCATACGGTCCACCTGATGGTGAGTGGTTACCGTCACCCATGGACTTCAGCAATGCCAGGGGCAGAGCCAAGCCGCTGCCTACCGAATCAGGTTATCAGCATAGGTAGGAAAAAAAAAGTTGGCATTTATTACAAGGATATCTTTCGGACGGCGTTCGGCTCGTTTCTTTCGTGGAATCGTCCAGTTGACAAGATAAACTGTTGAATTGACAATTGTCCCATGAACACAGTATGTAAGTAGCTTTAGACTGGTTACTCTGGCAGTATATAGAATCACTTGAAGGCAGTTTCTAGGCTGTGGAGGAGTTTAAGTGGGAAAGCAAGCCCTGACATTAGACCGGGAAAACTCTAGGAAGAAAAAGAAGAAGAAGTGGCTAGGCTGTAACTCCTACATTTCTAATATCTTTAAGCAATGATAGACACCTTGATGGGAGCCGTATTTTCCACTAATTCAAATCAAATCAAATCAAATCAAAAAAGTTTTATTCAACATAAATGAAAGTACATACTTGTTGAACGTCAAAAGAATTACCGCCAATTCACAAGAATTAGCCTCCGTCCTGAGAAGAATTGGCAAGAAACTCAGCGGGCATGTTTTTTTTTTTTTTTAATATTAGATTTTTATTTTTATTTTAAATATATATTTTTTTTTTTAAATATTCATATTACAATAAGTAATTATAACATAACAATTTTACAATATTGAAATTCCCGGAGCGAGCAACTCATTCCCACTTTGTGCAATCTTCTAGATAATCATTGACTTTATAGTAAGCTTTATTGCACAGATGTTCTTTAATAGTTTTCTTAAACCTATGTATATGTAGGTTCTGAACATATTGTGGGATTTTGTTGTACAGGCGCACAGACAAACACCCGAATGAATTTCGTATCTTATGTAACCTACTCATCGGCACAACAAGCTTGTGTTTGTTCCTAGTATTTCTATTATGTATGTCCGACATCTTAGGAAACTCCTCAATATGTTTACGAACATACATCAAATTTTCAAAGATGTACTGGGATGGCATAGTGAGAACTTTAATTTCTTTAAATTTTTCCCTCAGGGATTCCCTTGAGTGCATGTTATAAATAGCACGTATAGCTCTTTTCTGCAGAATAAATATCATTTCTACATCGGCCGCATTGCCCCATAGCAAAATGCCATAGGACATGACACTGTGGAAGTAACTAAAGTAAACTAAACGGGCCGTGTCCGCATTTGTTAACATTCTAATTTTTTTTACTGCGTATGCTGCAGAGCTAAGCTTACTCGCCAATTTATGAATATGAGGTCCCCACTGCAGTTTGGAGTCCACTGTTATACCAAGAAATACGGTTGACTCAACAAGCTCCAATGATTCCTCAGAAACAATTACATTACTATCTACTTGTCTCACATTTAAAGATGATTTAATACGTTTTAAAGTAAATTTAATACATTTCGTTTTCTTACTATTCAATAATAGGTTATTGATACGGAACCAATGAACCACACACGAAATCGCATCATTCACTTCGTCATAGACTTGTAATTGTCGTTTAATTTTAAATAATAAAGATGTATCATCTGCGAATAATACGACCTCGTGTCGGGACTCAATAAAACTAGGCAAATCGTTTATATATATTAGAAATAAAAAAGGACCCAAAATGGAACCCTGAGGTACACCCATTTTCAACGTGGTGCCTGAAGATCTATTTCCTTTCACATCTACTGTTTGTATCCTTCCTGATAAATAGGAAGTAATAAGTTCCAATGCACCATCCCTAATACCATAGTGATGTAGTTTCCTCACCAATGTTTCATGTTCAACACAGTCAAATGCTTTGGATAAGTCACAGAAAATTCCAAGACAATCATGCGATTCCTCCCAAGATTGAAATATATTTTTGATTAGATAAGCACCTGCATCAGTTGTAGAGCGACCCCTTCTAAACCCGAATTGTTTATTATGAAGCAGGTTATTTGATTTAAAATGTTCTAAAAGTTGTGTCAAAATAATTTTTTCAAAGATTTTACTCAACGTAGGAAGTACTGAAATAGGTCTATAGTTAGAGGGGTCATCAGTACTACCAGATTTAAAAAGAGGAATCACTTTACTATGTTTCATTAAGTCAGGAAATACACCACACTTAATACAATCATTAAAAATACTAACAAGATGAGAAGCAATAATGTCTATTACAGACTTCAAAACCTTTACTGATATTCCCCACAAGTCAGCTGTATTTTTTACATTAAGGCTATTAAAGCTTTTTATTATATTGTTTGAATTAATTTTCTTAAATTTAAAAATTTCATTGCATTTCTTGACATGGTTATGCAATAATATTTCAGCTGCTGTGGGGGATGAATTTAGAGATGTGGTAGTTGAAACTGGAATGTCAGAGAAAAACTTTTCAAAAGCATTAGCCACATCTTCATGACTAGTTACCAATTTATCGTCTATTTTTAACGAGAATTCTTGATGGCTATTTCTG
This sequence comes from Bombyx mori, assembly GCF_030269925.1. Classification (NCBI taxonomy): domain Eukaryota; kingdom Metazoa; phylum Arthropoda; class Insecta; order Lepidoptera; family Bombycidae; genus Bombyx; species Bombyx mori. The sequence continues at coordinate 13,653,645 of NC_085115.1, read as the reverse complement.
ACTTTTCCACTTTCTCTACCAATGATGTTCCAAGTCATCTTTATCTTGTCAGGGGCATTTTTGATTAAATCACTTAAATGTAAAGATTTTGCCGCTAAACAAACTTTTCTAAATAGTTTGGAATAGTTCCTGACATATTGATGAAATGTTTCATCATTATTATAAGCTTTTTCAGAATACAGATCATACAATTTTTTTCTACTTTTGTACACTCCGGTGGTGGCCCACTCGCTGAACACCATTTTGTTTTTTAATGTTACAGTTTTAGGAATAAATACATCAGTAAAGACCATATTAATTCTCTCAAACATATTTTGGTATGATAAATTTGGGTTTTTGTTATAAATAATTTCTGAATGTTCTTGCTTAATATTATTTCTAAACTTCTCAATTCGTTTTTTATTAATAGGAACAATCACAAGAGTATTTTTATCTTTAGAATTCATAATAGATTCAAAAGACACAAATTGTCCACTATGGTCTGATGTTAATTGATTAATAATTTTTTTGTTAATCGGTGTTACATTTGTAAATATGTTATCTAAACATGTTGCCGATGTGGTCGTTGTCCTAGTAGGCTCTAGAAATAAGTTTGGGAGGTTATATGACTTTAACAATGTTCTGAATCTAATATTGGTATTTGTGTTTTCTAAAAGATTGATATTATAATCACCACATACAAAAATTTGTTTATTAGAGACAGAAAGCTTTAGCAATACATTTTCCAAAATATTTTCAAAAGAATCATATAACGCATCAGGAGGTCTGTACACACTTACAACAATGAATCGCTCAAGCTCTACACAGGCCATTTCAATAATCCGTTCCACAGAGAGGCTCACAATGTCTCTACGTTCCTTACATTTATAATCTTTATTAACAATTATCAGTGAGCCACCTCGTATAGCATTCTCTCTGCAGAAGGAACTCACAACCTGGTGATTTTTAAAATTACAATTTAATTCATATTTTTTAAGCCAATGTTCAGTTACACATAGAACATTGACTTTATTAAAATCTAGGAACAAATCAATTTCAAGTTCTTTACCCATCAAACCTTGTAAGTTCTGATGCACTAGGTTGATCACAGTTGTTTTCAAAGAAACATTATTTGTTGATGGGTTAATTAAAGATAATAAAAAAAACAATACGCTCCCAGATGTTTGTTGGTGTTTCTTGACCGCTGCAACATCTCCTCAAATAAACCAGGTTTTAAAAGAACTCTCAGTTGGAGCTTGGCTGTAGAATTCGTATTCATTCTCCCTCATAGCTTACATCCTAGAGTTGAATAAAAGCGGTCATTGTCCAGTTACGTCAGTTTCATATGTATCGAGTGTCAATTTTTCAATTCATCAAATACCTACCTCTTACCGAAACCTCTTTTGGTGCGAACGCGAGGAGCAATGTTAAGTGGATTCTTTCCAGGTTTAAACCAGTTTATCAATTGTGGTTTATTCACCTATTTAGCATCTGTGTTTAGTGTACAAATATGGGAAAATGAAATTAGGCCGCTGGATGTGCCTTCTCGGCTTGTTCCTAAAAGGCAAATGAGATTTCAGAAAATAATCATCATTTTACTGGGACTTTATTTCGTTACATGCCAAAAAATTAATTTCATCCTAATTACAGTCTCAAATAAATCAACTTCACCTCATTTCGCTCTATATAATCTTTCATACATCAAAATATATAAAAGATTGGGCTGTATGGTCTGATACCTTCGCCAGCCTGTTGGAAAATCGAACCGCTGCTACCTCTTACCACAAGCGCGTATATTTACTTAACGATGTTTTCAAATACCAAGTTGCCCTAACTACCAATTAATTTAACGAAACAGCCTAACAACGATACGCTTCGAAGACGTTTATAATAACCTCATACTGCGCGTTGTGGATTGAATTGAATTTTCAATATCAGTAGTAATGGGAATCGTCTTTTCCTAGCTATCCTAGTGACCTCGAGGGGTAATACTAGATTCACCAAGCGACTAGGTGAGCTCACTAGGTGGGCTACTAACACGAACCCTAGCAAGAGCAGTACTTCGCAGAATCTACCACCGGATCGGAAACGCGACCCACTGAGAAGATCCGGCGAGAAACTCAGTGGGTTGACCCTCCTCGATGAGATTTTCGAAATTGGGGGGCGCGCGGGGTACGCTGCTCTTGACAGTCCGCAGATATTAGGAGTGGATCGCAGTCTCAAGGATGTTTTAGAGCCTTTTTCACCTAACGACCTCAAATTTAACTCGTCTACTATTGAAATCTATGTTATATGAGGATTAAACAAACCACCCATCATTAAAATACGATTTCAAAGGAATCAATTACGTAAAATTATATACAACTTTGAAACTATGTCAATTAGATTGTGTCGAGAATCATAATGTCTTTGGTAAACGATAGCGTGATATAACAGCGTTCCACATTAGCGTGACCGATTAGAACGGAAACATTTTTGTTTTATTGGCAAATGTGTTTAGAATCGACTTATAAGAAGGAAGGAAGGATTACTAATGGCCCGGAGGCTTTTCCAATTTCACCTGGATAGGTTAGCATCGACTTCACAACTAATAACCACTATACCTAGTCTTGCCATAAATACTGAGACAAAGGAAAAAAAAATCTATTGCAAATAACATTTATTACTTTCACAGTGTGTTAGTTTAATACATAAATATAAAACAATTTAAAGTATAAAAATCTTATTCAAGTGGTCTCCATTGGCTGCAATACAGTCCTTTAAAGGTTGAGGCCAGTATCGATAGAAGCGTGCACTCTTTCCATGGGAAAAATTTTCACTGCCAATCGTACGGATTGTTTTAGGGACTCCAAATTATCATGGCGTTTAGAGCAAGCCGTACTCTCTAAAACTGACCATAAATCATAATCCAGCGAATTAAGATCGGGACTAGACGACGGCCAGTCTTCAGCTCTGATGAAGTCCGAAAAAGACTGCGTAGACCGAGCTTTATGACCTGGCGCCGAGTCTTGCTGGAAGGACCATTCTTGATTATTGAACATGATGTTGTTAAGGGGCTTCACTACCTTCCCAAGAATGGTATCTTACTGGTGGTAGGACCTCTTGCGAGTCCTCGTGGGTGGGTACCACCACCCTGCCTATTTCTGCCGTGAAGCAGTAATGCGTTTCGGTTTGAAGGATGGGGCAGCCGTCGTTACTATACTTGAGACCTTAGAACTTGTATCTCAAGGTGGGTGGCGCATTTACGTTATGGATGTCTATGGGCTCCAGTAACCACTTAACACCAGGAGCGCTGTGAGCTCGTCCACCCATCTAAGCAATAAAAAAAAATAAAAAAACTCTTGTGCCGGTGTTTTGATACCTTTTTCACAAAAGTATGGCTCAGTCACTCCTTCATAGCTAATACCCCACCAAACCATCACTGAGGTCGGATAGTGCCCACGTTGCACTCTGTCGACTAATTGGGAAGCTTCCTTAGAGCTTTGAGCATAAATACGGTCATTTTGTTTGTTAAAATGTTGCTCAATTGTAAAAAATTTCTCATCCGTAAACAATTTTTTTCTATAACCTCCCTTTGCGTACCGCTTCAGTAGTTGTTTCGATTTTACCACCCTATTCTCTTTTAAATTATCAGTTAAGAAATGACCAGTACGTCTCTTATAGGCTGCAAGTCCTAAGTCATCTTTTAAAATACGCGACAATGTTCTAGGTGCTATCTTCATCTCCCGAGATAAAATCTTTTGCTTTCGGACAGAATTTCTTCGAATTCTTTCTCTTACTGCTTTGACCACCTTTTTCGTACGAACACTACGTGGACGGCCAGATCTTTTTCTGTCACAAACAGAGGAGGTCTCATTGCACCTATTAATAGCCCGGTACACAAACATTTTACTAATACCAGCGTATGGAGAGTTTAAAAAATTGCATTTGGCTCCATAACTCCATACCTACTTTGTGTAATGCAATCACAGCGATTCAGTTCTCTTTATCACCCCACTCCATTTTAATATCGCAAAATATTGTACAACGTATTGGCGCCAAAATGAGAAAAGTCAATGAGCAATCATATAAAAATGACAGATTCCAAATTCAAATGTAATATGTATTTTGTTTATTTTTAATTGTAACAGTATTTATGGCCAGGCTAAGTATATGTGTGTGAACGTACAAAGATTTTTAGTTAAAAACAAGATTACATTCTGTTTTTACGCAAATACTTGGTGTGCCTATAATTTTTAATGAGTAATACATTTTAGAGATCAGGGTAGAGCTGTGGTTTTTTTCGCGTAATAGGTATGTGTAGATATCTACTTAAGACATGAGAGAAAAGTAACCAAGTCAAAAATTCAAGCAAGTGAAATAAATGTTCGGCGGTTCGTGTTCATTTCAAAGAAGCCCATTTCTGTTTTCATGAGAGCCCTCTCCAGATTCTTTAAAAATTGTTGACCAAGGTCATCTCACATTCCAAGCACTACAATCCACAAAGAAGGAGGGTTGTTGTCATTACAAAAAGAATGTTACGAATTTGATAAAAATGTACCCAATATCTTCATAACAAAATGAAGAGTCATTGAGTATTTTAACACAAGCATAGGACACTCAAAAATTCTTATTTATGAAGCTATGTTTACATCTGAATTACTAGGTAAATGTGAAAGTTTGGAATCTTGCTAAATCACGTAAAAACGGTTCTACGAATTTAAAATGACATTTCGCACAAAGATATTTTATGGCCCGGATTAACGGAATAACTTTTAATCTTTTAAATGGCAACACTCTCTGACCTTCTCAAGGCCTCTGAGTATATCCATTTATTTATTTATTTCAGTCTTCTTACAAACTAACAGTCAAACTAAAACATTTGTAAGTACTTATTAATGGTAACTTAAGTAGCTTCTTGAAACAGCTACAAATCGATGCAATCCATCATGTAATATATGCGTTTTCGGAGCATAGGCTAGTAAGGCATTTAGTAGCGAGACAACCCGATGTGCCGGAGAGTTTTATTTTTATTCTAGTTACGGCTTATACTAGATTCTCCGGGCGAGTAGGTGAGCCCTAGCAAGAGCAGTGCTTCGCAGGATCTACCACCGGATCGTTAACGCGACCCACTGAGAAGATCCGGCGAGAAACTCAGTGGGCTGCGTCTATGAGTTAGTTTACTCGCCGAACTCTTCGTCGCAAGCGACGGATTCGATGAGAACAGTGATCGGGTTGGAGAGTTAGCGGCGTGCGTGGTAGGTACTAAGAAGCTGACGTAGGTGACCCACTACCCATTCTACATCCACGCATGTAGCCATCAGGCACATATAGAGACACTGGTTCCAGTGGAGTTATCAATACTGTCGGGCAATAACTGATGTACCATAAAAATCATCTTCCCAAGAATCACTACATAGTATAAAACAAAGTCGCTTTCTCTGTCCCTATATCTGTCTGTGCCTATGTATGCTTAAATCTTTAAAACTACGCAACGGATTTTGATGCGGTTTTTTTATTAGATAGAGTGATTGAAGAGAAAGGTTTATATGTATAATAGCATCCATTAAATAGTGGAGAAAACAATAATAAATTACAGTTTCCGAAGCAAAGCGAGGGCGGGTCGCTAGTAATCTATAAAGAAATCAACAATGTAAATGCCGTCGTCCAGTTTAAACTGTGAATTTTCGCTTTTGTAGTATAACGACTGCCCGTACTTCAAATCGGGACGCATAACTGCTCCGCGGCAGAAATAGTCAGGATGGTGATACTTAACCGTGCGGACTCAAAAGAGGCTCTATCACCAATAAACTCATGATAACTCAGAAAAATTAGTTGACGACACGAACAAGACGCTTACACGACTTATACGCTGCAAAATTATTATTTTTTTCAATAAAACGAAGTACGGAAAACTCCCAGCTGTGTATAACAACAAATTAGATCAGATATAAATACTAATGTGTTTAAAAGATTTTACAATAGCATTGTGTTTCTCAGGTCGATTACTGTTGATGAAACTCTTCCGAAGATACCTGATAACTATTGTTGTACATGTAATTGTGTATTTTGCAGATAATCGGGGCTTTAATGGCGTCCCAATTACACTGTTAGTTCACACGACTCGTGTATTCGGTTAGAAATAGCTAACTAATGGTCAGGATATAAGAGGCTGGTGGTAGGACCTCTTGTGAGTCCGCACGGGTGCATACATGACTACTAATTTAAAATGTCAATTCTATATTAGTCAGTCGTAACATGGTCGTAACCAATCATAGCTAAGATCGCGTTTTGTGTCCTCCCAACTAAAAATGAAGTAAAGCTGTAAAGAAGTAATAAAAATCAAATCATGTTATAAATATCAAATCCGCAAAATTATAATTTGCGTAATTACTGGTGGTAAGACTTCTTGTGAGTCCGCGCGGATAGGTACCACCACCCTGCCCGTTTCTGCCGTGAAGCAGTAACGCGTTTCGGTTTGAAGGGTGGGGCAGCCGTTGTTACTATACCGAGACCTTAGAACTTACATCTCAAGGTGGGTGGCGCATTTACGTCGTAGATGTCTATGGGCTCCAGTAACCACTTAACACCAGGTGGGCTGTGAGCTCGTCCACCCATCTAAGCCATAAAAAAAAATCACCGACCTAAGATATAAAAAAAAATTCGTCGAAAATACCACCCATGTTTTTATAGTGGTTACACAGCATTAGGGCTGGGAGACTTTCTATCGATAACGCGTCGGTCGCGTTATGCCAATACTTATAATTCACTCGCAGACCGACAAGCAGAAAGCAAGACGATTTTACTTTCGTCCGTTTTATTACGTGCGTGTGAACGACCTCTATGAGATAATGCATCGGAGCTGCTGTCGCACTACGTATTACTATTACCGCAACTATAACAAGATTAAAAAAAAATATATTATTCTGTCTCGAAAAATTTATATTTTTTTCATCTTTAAAAATAATAATTTGTTCCAGCTAATTATTTTCGCTTTCTTACCTCAGTATTCAGTCTGTGTCAATTAACGAATTAATTTGCATGATATTTAATTAAGCCACTGTTAAAGAGCTCTTTAAATATAAAATTTTAATATTATTACGTAATATAAATAATAGAACGTCAACTTTAAAATAAAAATTCTATTTGAAAGTGTTCACTGGGTAGGATCTAAAGAAACACACAAGCTAAAATTCTAATTTTTTTTAATTATTTTTGCTTAGATGGGTGGACAAACTCACAGCCCACCTGGCGTTAAGTGGTTACTGGAGCCCACAGACATCTACAACGTAAATGCGCCACCCGCCTTGAAATATAAGTTCTAACGTCTCAAGTATAATTACAACGGCTGCCCCACCCTTCAAACCGAAACGCATTACTGCTTCACGGCAGAAATAGGCAGGGTGGTGGTACCTACCCGCGCGGACTCTCAAGAGGTCCTACCTCCAGTAAAGGTTGCTATAAATAATACAAAATTTTATGATTACGAAATATTAAATTAGAATACGCTCTTTTTTTTCTAAAAGTCGAAAGGTTTGATAATCAAACCCCAAATACGACTATTCTCTGTCGTAATTCGAAGACATCCTATTTCTAACGATACATTCACTCTTACAAACATTCACTGCAATTGCATTAGACGCATAGAATGTATATGAAAATGATTTTTTTTACGTACAAAATTCGAATGTAACTTTATTACGTCTTGTACGTTCATGTAATCGTAAGTGCTTATTAAGGAAGTAAGTGAAATGAGCTACGGTTACTATGTCGAAGGGCGATGGTCGGATTAGCGCAATTAATGAGATTATGTAAAATCTAAACATTCACAATTTGAAATATTTCTAATTTGTTTAACTATAACCAATTAAAACATCTAATAACATCACTATATTTCACACTAACTTGTGTGTTGATTACGTAGCGTTTGATGGCTCATCAGCTACATATATTTGCGTCGATGAGCAGGTAAGTCCAAAGACTCGCTTATTCGTTTTTTTTATGATTGAGGGATTAATGTTGGCCCGGAGGTCTTTCCAGTTTCACCAGGACAGGTGGGCGAGCAAGCTTTTGACTGCCATCCGTCATAGGCAGCTGCTTGGCTCTGCCCCTAGCATTGCTGACGTCTACGAGCGATGGTAAACACTCACCATCAGGTGGGCCGTATGCTCGTCTGCCTACAAGAGCAATAAAAAAAAGAGATAGGACTAATCTATCAATCAACCTAAAATAGATATATTTGGGTCATTACTATAACAAAGAAATCTTGGGTTTTGATTTAAAAATTAGGATTCTAAATGGATTGAAGATATTAAAGTTCTAAGCTATACGGTTTTCATAAGAACTTATTCCGGTATATTTTAAAATTCCGTAACCTAATTACTGCGGTTCCCAACATAATTATAATCGATTGGTGCGACCATATCAAGCGAGTCGAAATCGTGGAGATTATTTTCCCAAATAAAAACCTTCTAGGTATCGTTCCAATTTTAGTATATGTACTGCACCTACAAACACCTACACATTTATTTATTATTATTTACTTATAAATGCTGTCGGTGACTTCTACGATAATGCTGACGAATAGCATTGTGTGGCATAAACCAAAAAAGCCTAAAATGTATTCAACAGATTAATTATCGGATTTTTGTATGATCCTACCTAAGCTGATAGCCTTGAGAGGCTATTTCAGCCTAACCTAATTGATAGCTTAAGATTAATTTATATTTAATTGGGAAATGATCCGCGACAAATTTTTCCTGTAAGATGTGAGACAATTCAAAAAATCATCTATATCACTTAAAATTAGTTTAGCACAATCCGACAACTCCGAAGGAACACTGACGGAGACTGCGCTACCATGGACATCATTATAGTCCCAAAGGATTCTGTTTAAGGGAGAGTAAGCACCTAAATTCGAACGAGCGGGCTTTCTTATAAGCGGTTTATATTTCTTCGTTCTTGGTAGGTACTTAGGGGCTGATATTTTTATCTGGGTTAAGAGATTAGGTGGGTCGGTTATTCCATGGATTAATTTGTACAGAAATATACTCCCCATTAGCTTCCTCCGATTAAGAAGAGAATCTAAATTAAAGTGGCAAAGTCTATCTTCATAGCTGAGTAACTCATTATCTTATCTTAGAAACTTGTGGAAAATTTTAAATTATACTTAATATAATGCAATTTATACTTAGACCTCATGTCTCAAAGTGAATGGAATCCAGTTTTTCGTGTGAAATAGTAAAAATAAAAATACGAGCGATTGACGAATTTACGACTACAATACTGCTTCTCTGTATTCTTCACACGTGTAAATTCATTCTTTCTACACTTACCTTTATATTAGGTGCAAACATCATCCTTTTTATCGTAAACGGTGAAAGTCACAACACTAAAACAGACACAGCCACCGAACACCGAACAAAAAATTCGAATATAAAAGGTTAAGTTAATCTTAAATAATTGTATCGATAAAGGCTATTGATATTTTCGCTGTTCTATTTCGTTTTTGAAATAACCGCCAAAACTCGAACGAAACTTTCTCGCGTGCGAAAACGGAACGTGCGCGCGTCGTCCGATACGAAATCACTCTCACCTCTCCGACGGGGAGTGGTTTTCTTTTATTTAAATCATCCCCGCTCTTCTTGATGGCGGAATATCGCATAATAGCATCATGTTATCAGCGTTAAGTGAACGGAAGAACGATATGATCCTTAAGGAAATCCCTTCGATGAAGTAACAACAGTCTTGAAAGTAGGCTAAGCGATTGAATAGCAGGAATTGTTAGTATTAACAAGCAATGTATCTAGCAGTTTTTTTTCTTTATTTTAAACTATTATTATAAAGAAGAATTTGTTGTTTGGGTATTTAAAGTAACATCGGGAATGTACATACGGACCTATTCTTGTGTAAAGACACAAAGTCGTCGTGGCCTAACGGATAAGACGTCCGGTGCATTCGTGTTGAGCGATGCATCGGTGTTCGAATCCCGCAGGCGGGTACCAATTTTTCTAATGAAATACGTACTCAACAAATGTTCACGATTGATTTCCACGGTGAAGGAATAACATCGTGTAATAAAAATGAAACTCGCAAAATTATAATTTGCGTAATTACTGGTGGTAGGACCTCTTGTGAGTCCGCACGGGTAGGTACCACCGCCCTGCCTATTTTTCTGCCGTGAAGCAGTAATGCGTTTCGGTTTGAAGGGTGGAGCAGCCGTTGTAACTATAATTGAGACCTTAGAACTAATATCTCAAGGTGGGTGGCGCATTTACGTTGTAGATGTCTATGGGCTCCAGTAACCACTTAACTCCAGGTGGGCTGTGAGCTCGTCCACTCATCTAAGCAATAAAAAAAAAAAAAAAAGCTATTATGTAATAATACCTAGAATTGTTTTTATAAAATATGTAATGCATGTCAAATTAAAAAAAAAGAAATATTTCTACTGACTCGGTGGTGCAGTAGTTGGCGCTGCTTACTGTTGCACCCAGGTTCATGGGTTCGATTCCCACATCAAAAGAAAAATTCGGAAAAGTATTCGGAAACGGAAATGTACCAGACGAACTACTAATGAAATTCGTCTTCAATTCTTAGTACTGACTGATTGTTACTTTTTGATTATGTAAAGTGGAGTATATGGAGTATATGACCATTATATACCTACATATATTTATATATACTGGTACGAGTGTTAGACGGTTTGCGATTGTTGCTTCACTATCGAGTTTTAGTGACGGGACGGTATCGATGAAAATTTGAATTTATAATGTTTCTCGCATGTGTGTATTTTACATGGAGATCGTCATAAAAAAAAACATTTCATTTAGTTGACTCCATATTTTTCAAGCTACATGAGTCAGTGCTTTAGCTACCTCAAAAGATTAGTTCTAGTCAAACGAAATCAGAATGTAGATACATTTTTGATGGACCCTGACCAGTAAATAAATAATAGTTAAAAAAAACTAACAAAATACGCTTTTATAGAAAATCCAACTAAAAAATTGAAAATAAATTCTAATAAATTTGAATTAAAAATAGTGTAAGAAAAATGATTTTATTGTAAAAAAGCTTATAAAAGCGTATTAAAAAGGACAAGCTATTGGGCAAAAGAACTGAAATCAGGTTTTTTTCATATACACATTTTAATATTTCTCACGGTTGCAAATTCATTGAAATATATTGTGATCAGTATCACTAAATAGGTGACACGAGGCCCTATTCTATCAAAGGATTAGTATGTGGCGATACTTACATTTATGCACTGTTGGCATATGTATAGACCGAGCACATCATCAGCGAAATATGTTCGCAACAGAAAGATTTAAAAGCAGTTTATCTAGTGTTGTAATTTTTAATATTAACGCTGTATATTATATAACACAAAGTTTAATGTGAGGAAGTTTAGATAGTATTATGTAATTATTCTCATTACATCAATATTAATTCGTTCGACCTACTAAACAGAAGACGTATTCGGATGATACGAAGTTCTAATTTACGCAAATCTATATATACAAGAGGTCCCGTCACAAATTCGACTATAATTAATTGGAATTGTAAGTTTGTACACTATTATGATTGTATTTTATACTTCTGTAATCACAAATTTCGCTAAGACTACACTATAAAAAATATTAACAGAGACAAACAATATTTAATCTATTCTCAATTTGACAACAGACGTCAAGAACAAAAGTTTGACAATAAATAGTATGCATGCGTGTGTGCGTCAAATACATGGTATGTAGTGTGTGTAATGTTTTCTTTATCGATTTAATGTATATTTTATGCATTATTTAAAAAAAATATTAGCATTGTGCACTTCTTCTCTATATTCTCTATAAGTGTGCAAAATTTCATACTCCTCCGTCCGCGCAATTTTCGTAAAAAGGGATACAAAATTTTTGCTTCACGTATTAATATATAGATAAAAGAAAGTCGTGTTAGTTACACTATTTATAACTCAAGAACGGCTGAACTGATTTGGCTGAAAATTGGTGGGGAGGTAGCTTAAGATCAGGAGAAGGACATAGGTTACTTTTTATCACGTTTCTGTGGGATGTGACATAAAATGTGTTATAACAAAACGCAGCAGATATGGAATAACAAAACGCAACTGACAGCTAAACGTAATGTAGTTTATGGTTAATTATAGTAGAATTTTGAAGATGACCGGTTGATGTGTTTATTTCGAGTTTATTCATTAATCATTAAGAAAGCCATGCCGCGACCAACACGATCAAATCTTTCCCGACGAAGCCGTAATGCAACTAGGATTCGAAACATTGCGAGTGAAAAGACTGAAGAAGAACAAAAAATAAAATAATAACAACTAAAATACATGGCCAATAAAGAATCATTAAAATACTTTCTTTTTTAATTTACATTAATTATCCAAATAAAAAAAAATATCTTGATAAAACAAAGGTCTATTCACTTATTGCCTCTAAGGCGGAACAAAGTTCGCCGGGTCAACTAGTTTATTATAAATGTTTGTGGAACACAAGACTAAAGTAAAATCACTAGTGGGAGACATTAATAAAACTACTTTTGCGGCTTAATCTCACATTTTTTTTATTTATTGCTAAAATGGGTAGACGAGCTCACTTGGTGTTTAGTGGGCAGCGGAGCCCATAGACAACAACAACGTAAATGCCACCACCACCTTCAGACACGAGTTTTAAGTCTCCGTTTTTGAGAACAACCACTTCCTTGAAACCGAAACGCATTAGTGCTTCACGGCGGAAATAGGCGGGGTGGTGGTACTTACCCGTGCGGACTCACAAGACGTCTTACCACCAGTAACTACGCAAGTTACAATATTGCGGGTTTAATGTTTTATTGTACGACGCATTGTTTTCTTCTTTTTCTCCACCTTATCCTACTAGGTGTGGTCGGCACAGCTAATTTTTCTCTTCCATTCTCTTCATCAACTCAACACTCACTCCTCTCTCTCTCTGATATCGTCATTCACACACTCCATCCATGTCGTCTTCGGTCGACCTCTTTACCCTATATGATGCATTGTAAAGCTTTTTATTGAGGACGTTGATGTTGTAAATCCGATTGCAGGTTAGCGGACGCGTAAAAGGATCTGCTGGATAACCCAACCAAAGTGGCACAAATTTTATACGTTGACGTCACTAGCGAATGTCTCAATGAATTTTAATTGACGTAAACTCATAACTTATAATAACTCCAAAACAGCATATGTTTTTTTTTTTAATGCTTAGAGTGATTGACGAGCTCACAGCCCACCTGGTTTTAAGTGGTTACTGGAGCCCATAGACATCTACAACGTAAATGCGCCACCCACCTTGATATATAAGTTCTAAGGTCTCAAGTATAGTAACAATGGCTGCCCCACTCTTCAAACCGAAACACATTACTGCTTCACGGCAGAAATAGGCGGGGTGGTGGTACCTACCCGCGTGGACTCACAAGAGGTCCTACCACCAGTAAAATGTTTACTTTGAACAATTTAACTTAATCATCAATGAATTAACTCACTTTTTTTAGAATATTTTTTCCTGTCAATTAACGTATGATTGACTACAATTATTTGTATGAAAGTATGTACCACCATCTTGCTTATTGGAATATATAGCATAGCTGTTATATAATAAAATTGAAACTGTGATTTATGTAAAGAGCTAACACATTAGTTTCGTGTCAGAAATAGGCTGAATGGTGGTCGGTACATACCCGCGGTTATAACATAAGCATATTCTGTGAACAGAAGGTACAGTGGATGAAACGGAGCTCTAAGGGTACATTCAACTTTTAGTTTGTCCCTTTTTTTTCCTAGCTATGCTGATAGTCTTGAGAGGCTATTTCAGTTTCACCCTAACGTGTGTAGGTGAGCTCACGGGGCTCAAACCGGAGTGTTGCTAACACTGACCCTAGCAAGAGCAGTGCTTCGCAGAATCTACCACCGGATCGGAAACGCGACCCACTGAGAAGATCCGGCGAGGAACTCAGCTGGCTGTGTCTATGGGTTAATTCGCTCGTCGAGCCCTTCATCGCAGGCGACGGGTTTGGCGAGGTCGGTGACCGGATTTTGTCCCACTGAACATTTCCTAATATCTTTTAAATTATTTTACTATTACGAGTATCACCATCAAATCATGTTGACGCAGTCATCACAGAAAAAACTATTCGGATAAATCGCGTTCTACAACTCATTCATTTCAACCTAAATGGTTTTGGATATCCAAAACAAAGGTAATTAGGTTTTTATTCAAGCCATCAGAGACTTTCCTAACATTCAAACTCAAATTTCCCGTGTCTAATTAAGTATGCATACGTTCTGCCGACCGAGAGGGCTGGTGGCAATTGTCAATTCTATATAAATCAGTTGTAACCTATCATAGCTGAGATCGCGTTTTGTTCCCTCCCAACTACAAATTAAGTAAAGCTATAAAGAAGGAAGATTGATTACTAAAAATTTTTGCCGGTCATACATTGTTTCTCAATGACACATTCACACATCGTTTGTGTGTTTGTCAGTCGACGCCATATATTAAATTAGTTCTTTGTTTGCATCATCTTGTTACGACAAACGAGAACAATACCATCAAAGCGTATTACGTCACAAACACAAAGTTAGAATACGCCGAGAATGTGTTAAAAATACTGTAATATGTATATAATGATGACAATTTCAGAGTGAAACAGGGCAAAACGGCTGCGTTTTATCTTTCGAAGTCTAACAATGGAAAATGCTCGTTATCACACACGGTTTTAGGGCTTAAAATATCTCGTTGACGTAAGCTGTGTCCGCAATGCGTTTTGCGACGTCGCCTTTTTAGTTCACATATCTATCTACATTTTAATGATATAATATGAAAGTTTTTTAACATCTTATTGCCTTATAGTGACGTTTTTTTCGCAATGAATTACAACGCGTTATTAGGGTTCCGTTGGCGAATAAAAGAAACCCCTCAAAATTTCGTCCCTTAAACCAGAGGTATATGTTTCTTGAGTCATAGACACAGGAACACACAGACTACGTTACTCGATTTTACTTAAAACGTTACCATCATCAGTCTGCCTTCGTATCTAATCTTGGGCTTTTATCAAAATAAACTTTGATATTTGAAAGGCTATTTTAAAGGATAAGACGTCCGGTGCATTCGTGTTGTTTTTTCTAACGAATTACGTACTCAACAACTGTTCACGATTGACTTCCACGGTGAAGGAATAACATCATGTAAAAAATCAAACCCGCACAATTATAATTTGCGTAATTACTGGCGGTAGGGCTTGGCCTCCTGCCTGAAAAAAAAGGACGTTGGCACACTTGATCACTCTTTTTTTTGGGGCTGCGACCCCTAGATCCTTTTTCATCCACTTCACCCGTCACTATGAATCTTTTTTTTTTTTTTTTTTTTTATTGCCCTTGTAGGCAGACGAGCATACGGCCCACCTGATGGTGAGTGGTCACCGCCGCCCATGGACTTCAGCAATGCCAGGGGCAGAGCCAAGCCGCTGCCTATCGCTTAATACTCTCCACAAGCCTCTTTTAAAGAAGGACATGTCATAGCGCTCGGGAAACACCGTGGAGGGGAGCTCATTCCATAGCCGGATGGTACGTGGCAGAAAAGACCTCTGGAAACGCACTGTCGATGACCGCAGTGGCTCCAGGTAGTATGGATGAACTCTACTCCGGTGGCGGGCGGTGCGATGGTAAAAACGAGATGCCGGTATCATCTCGAACAATTCCTCAGAGCACTCCCCATGGAACATTCGGTACAAAATACAGAGGGAACCGAAGTCCCTCCGCAGACCCAAAGGTTCCAAACGATCCGCGAGAATGGGATTATCGACGATTCGAACGGCCCTCCTCTGTATGGAGTCAAATGGAAGAAGCTGGTATTTGGGAGCCCCGGCCCAGAGATGGGAGCAGTACTCCACGCGAGGCCGGACTTGTGCTTTATAAAGCAAAAGTCTTTGTCCAGGCGTGAAATACCGCTTCGCTCTGTTGAGGACTCCCAGCATTTTCCAGGTTGGAGTTGGGACGGCTGTCACCTTGGACATTTGGACCTCATTCTTTATCCCCTAAAACATAATCAACAACCTCAAAATATTTCTGTATTTCGTTTTTACGGATAGAATCTTCGTTTTGGGATTCAAATGATATATATCTTATATAACAGTTTTTGTATTAAATTGGCGCTTGGTTCACTACAAAACGAATCAATTAATTACAACTGGTTTAATAAATTATGGAAGCCTGTCGATCAGAATGGGATTTGAGGAGAGTCCTTAGAGTTTTACCATGGACAGCTGTGGTGTGATGACCAAATGAAAAAATATTATGTTAAAAACGTAAGTACCGCCGTCGCATGAACTCTAAAGAATCTTATTTAGCGTTTTTATATAATGATAAAAAACGGAATATTAAATTAAATAAAAACTATGGAAAATTTCTTGGTACTGATAAGAAAGGAATTAATTAAGCAGGAAAAAAATTCTTTGAATCGCCACTCTGATAAGCAACAAATGTTAGTTTGGTTAGTTTCATGAAATATTATTGTGAATTTATATTATACTAGCTGTACCGGCCGCTTCGCTGGGCATTTGAAATTAACATTATTATTTCTCACCCACATAGATTCTCATCATTAACGCCCCCGCAACTGATGTAGGAAGTCCAACACACATATAAATACTAGCCTATCCATTAAGTACATGTATTTTCTACATGGATACCAAGTTTCAAGTCAATCGTATGCATGGTTTAGTAGTTATAACGAAACATCCTTAAAAAACACTGTAGATTTATATATTTAAAGGTTATTATTGTATAGACCGGTGGAGGAGTTCGAAGTCTAGCTGTTAAGTGGTTATTGATGTCACAACGTTCATGCCTCCATCCACCTCGCGACATGAGGTCGAAATCTTCATTGTATGGTCTACCAGTCCTTCAAAACGGACGTATGAGTTTACGGTATAAATCAGTAGGATACCAGTAGCGGTACTAAGCCGTGCAGGCCTCATTTATAAACACATATTAGGTAATCTGTATCTGTATCAATCGCGTATCTTCGTGACATCCCGTAGAAGCGCATCCAAATCGCAAGCAAATCCTTAGAAATCTGTTTAAGGATTCAATTGCATGCAATAAATCAGGATGGAAGGGTTTTTTTTTCGAACGAAGTTCCTTATGGGACGATGGGGAAAAAACGTCCGTAACGTAAGATTTTTATTATTTATGTACAGTCTTAGTATGATGTCTAATGTATAGTTTACGTGATTACTGTTATTATTATTCATATAAATAGGTGTTTCTTTGTATAATATTATTATATATATTTTTTATAAATCATTGTGAATAAAATACAGTTGATAGCTTTGTAAAGTAGTTTTTTATTTTTATTTTTATCAATAAAAAATCAAAATAAAAAATGTATACCCGAATAACAATTTTCTTTATACCTCGAATAGAACTTAGCCTATTTCCGCCGTGAAGCAGCAATGCGTTTCGGTTCGAAGGGTGGGGTAGCCGTTGTAACTATACTGAGACCTTAGAACTTATATCTCGAGGTGGGTGGCGCATTTACGTTGTAGATGTCTATGGGCTCCAGTAACCACTTAACACCAGGTGGGCTGTGAGCTCGTCCATCGATCTAAGCAATAAAAAATAAAAAAAAATATTGTACTTTTATAATAAGGAACTTCGTTCTTATCCGATGTCCCACGACACCACACATTTTTTCTATCTATTTTAGTGACCTCAAGAGCTCAACGAGGACGTTGATCGGTGCTTGAGGTTCCTAAAACCACCGAGAGTGAATCCGGGGGTCCAACAAGACAGCTTTCGGGCGACGGCGGCTTTGCGTTACCCCGTCGAGGTCGGAACCCCGTTCTATTAGTTAGTTTTTTTAAGCTATTATTTATTATTCATTTTTTAGTTGAATTTCAATTTTTTATTTTTTATTTTTATATTGAATCGTCATCGGTCCTTAATTAGTATACCAAATTTTGAGTTAATCCGACGTTTTGAAGTGGGTTAAAATCGTGTTCAAAAATTCCGTTACAAATATACATACGTCTGAAGCTAATAAAAGTGTATTAAAAAAAAGGACGGAGCCGGTTCGGGGCAACTCAAACGTCATACCAAGAGTTTGGCCGATAAAAACCCACAACTATTATATGGTTATATATATTATTATATGGTTACATATTAATCATTGATTTATTTCGTCCGTCAGCAATGTTGTCGCACGACACGATCTTGTTAACAAAACGTGTGCAAAAGGGATCAATGAGTTCACATATAGCACGAGCTCTTTCAAAGCGATAATCAGGAAAACCCTCCACCTATATAACAAGGCGTTAGTTAGGCTGTGTATTAATCACAAACGTGCACCAGAATGTAACATACGCTTGCGTAGAACTAAAAACGTTTTTAGTTTTTATGTGAAATTTAAGTGAAATAAAACGAAAATGATTTTGTTGAAGGTATGTTGATGATTATTTTTAATTGTCTTTATAGACAGACGCGCGAACGGCCCACCTGATCATGAGTTTTTGCCGTCACTCATGGACGTCAGCAATGCCAGGGGTACAGTCAAGCCGCTGTCTACTATTCATCGCAAAATCCCACTTTTTTTTTTTATTGCTTAGATGGGTGAACGAGCTCACAGCCCACCTGATGTTAAGTGGTTACTGGAGCACATAGACATCTACAACGTAAATGCGCCACCCACCTTGATATATAAGTTCTAATTCCTCAAGTATAGTAACAACGGCTGCCCCACCCTTCAAACCGAAACGCATTACTGCTTCACGGCAGAAATAGGCGGGGTAGTGGTACCTACCCGTGCGGACCACATTCCTTCTTGTTTCTTTTACAAGCAAGATACGCTGCCTAACAGGTCCCTTTTAAAAATAATTTGTACATAAAAATTGTGGGCTTTAACTCAGCTATCACCTTATTAATATCAAAATTTTTGTAACATGTAGGTGTAATACACAGTAAAAGCCGGTTTTGTTACAGGTCATATTAACTCTATTGTTAACAAAAGGATTCTTATGTAGTTGTAAGTATATTCTTGTTATATTTTAACGTATACTTAAGACTGAAAGGGCTTATTTTAAGAGCACATGGATGGGTACCATCGTCCTGCTCATCCCTGTCACGATGCGATCATACGTTGTGACTGGAAGAACAAGACAGTCGTAATAAAATTGAGATATAGTTCTATTAAGGCTTAAGTGCTCGACACCAGGTACAGGGGGTTTATAGAAATTCTGCTATTTACCCGCCCGATAATTCACTTGGCTCAATGTAGGCTCTTCAGCTACCTATACTACTAATTTTAATGTTAATTCACTGTACTTTATATTCACAATATTTAACCGCTTAACCATATCAATTCTTACCGAAAATATAATCTATAGGTATATAGGTATATAAAAATGAATTGCCGTTCGTTAGTCTCGCTAAAACTCGAGAACGGCTGGACCGATTTGGCTAATTTTGGTCTTGAATTATTTGTGGTAGTCCAGAGAAGGTTTTGAAAGGTAGATAAATATTAAAATTCTCGGAATTAAATAAAAAATAATAATTTTGTTTTTCCTTTAATGTCTCCCTCGTCGGACAGATTACTTTTGTTTGTTTTAAGTTTATTTTATACAAAACGTTTAGGTTTTTTATTTATCGATTGAGGCACTACGAAGTCTGCCGGGTCATCTAGTAATTAAATGAAATACTTATTTTCGTTTTAAGCGGCATTCCAATGGCCAAGGAAGTGCAAGGATAGCATGATTTGTAGCGTAAAACCGAATTGGATGACAGAAGATTTGAAAACGAACATAGAACAAGCCGCCATCGCACTGAAATTGAAGGTAAATAACCTTAAATAAATAACCTCCTTACATATGTATTTTATACATAGGTATATTAAATTGTAGTATGTTTATTGATGCATACAAAATCATATGTCATTTTGAAGGGTGGGGCAGCCGTTGTAACTATACTTGAGACCTTAGAACTTGTATCTCAAGGTAGGTGGCGCATTTACGTTGTGGATGTCTATGGGCTCCAGTAACCACTTAACACCAGCTGGGCTGTGAGCTTGTCCACCCAACTATGCAATAAAAAATAAATAAATAAAATGTAATCTATATAAGTACCTATATTTAACATTATGTGTATTCTATAATACTGAGATGTTACTTTAAGGAATATTTTTGTGTTGATTTTGTCCTTTTTTTTTTTGTTGTTGTTTGTTATTCTTTTGTTAATGCACCTACCATGCATTATCTGTGCACCACCCTATGGTCGACTGGAAGAGAATGCCCATGGCATTAAGCCCGCCTGTGTACAACTTTTGTTTTGTGCATGAAGTATAAATAAATAATAAAATAAATATGTAGATATATATTACATATAAAACTTCTTAAATACCTTAGTAAATAACCTCAAAGTTAATTGTACGCGTGGTGGCAGTTGCTACCCAGAAATCTCGATTATACGATCAACATATTATCACAAAATTAAATAAATGAAAGAACTGATAGCCTAATTTACAAGAAGGGGCTCTGTAATGAGTTGATAGGGCTGGAGCCACATGGGCGAATGACCATCTGACCCACCTAGTCTGGTCAACCTTGAGAAATAAGGCTGAGATTGAATGGTATAACGGCTGACCCACCTCTCAAATTGGAACGCAAAACTACTTCGAGGCATTAATACTTAGGATGATGCTACATACCCGTATGGGCTTACAATAAGTTCTGATCATTTAATGTTTTTTTTTAATTGCTTATATGAGTGGACGAGCTCACAGCCCACCGGGTGTTAAGTGGTTACTGGAGCCCATAGACATTTACAACGTAAATGCGCCACGCACCTTGAGATACAAGTTCTAAGGTCTCAGTATAGTCACAACGGCTGCCCCGCCCTTCAAACCGAAACGCATTACTGCTTCAAGGCAGAAATAGGCAGGGAGGTGGTACCTACCCGTGCGAACTCACAAGAGGTCCTACCACCAGTAATTACGCAAATTATAATTTTTGCGTGTTTGATTTTTATTACACGATGTTATTCCTTCACCGTGGAAGTCAATCGTGAACATTTGTTAAGTACGTATTTCATTAGAAAAATTGGTACCCGCCTGCGGGATTCGAACACCGGTGCATCGCTACATACGAATGCACCGGACGTCTTATCCTTTAGGCCACAACGACTTTATAATGTTGATTGAGAATCAGTAGACGGTGGCTTGGTCGTATCCTCATCTGCCGAGAATGGCAAAAAGAAAATGTACGAATGACCTTGCGCCGAGCGACTGTGTGGTATAAGTAAGTACCTGATCTAACTGAACCATTTAAATAATTCACAGAACTCGAATTCCCGTCCGATAATCGTGAATTTCACTTCGTTTTCGGCATCTACGCCGAAAATAATGCACAATCCACCGGACTCGAATTGCGCCTACGAATCTTGGGTACGTATCTTATATCTACTAGGTGATTTAGAATTGTTTCAGTCAAAGAAAAAGGGTATCTATAATATATTAATACATGAAGCAAAAACTTTGTATCCCTTTTTACGAAAATTGCGCCGACGGAGGAGTATGAAATTTTCCACACTTATAGAGAATATAGAGAAGAAGTGCACAATGCTAATATTTTTTAAAAATAATGCATAAAAGATACATTAAATCAATAAAGAAACCATTACACACACTACATACCATGTATTTGTCGCACACACGCATGCATACTACTTATTGTCAAAGTTTTGTTCTTGACGTCTGCGGTCAAATTGAGAATAGATTAAATATTGTTTGACAGTTAATATCTTTTTATAGTGTAGTCTTGGCGAAATTTGTGATTATAGAAGTATAAAATACAATCATAATAGTGTACAAACTTATTATACAATTCCAATTAATTATAGTCGAATTTCGACTACTGCGGGACCTCTAAGTACATATTTATGTGTGTAAAATTCTGTAATATGTACTAAAAAAAATTTGTATTTTTTTTATTTTTTATTTCTTAGATGGTTGGATGAACTCACAGCCCACCTGGTGTTAAGTGGTTCCTGGAGCCCATAGACATCTACAGCGTAAATGCGCCACCTACCTTAAGATATAAGTTCTAAGGTCTCAAATATAGTTACAACGGCTGCCCTACCCTTTAAACCGAAACGCATTACTGCTTCACGGCAGAAATCGGCAGGGTAGTGGTACCTACCCGCGCGGACTCACAAGAGGTCGTACCACCAGTAATTACGCAAATTATATTTTTTGCGGGTTTGATTTTTATTACACTATGTTATTCCTTCACTGTGGAAGTCAATCGTGAACATTTCTTGAGTACGTATTTCATTAGAAAAATTGGTACCCGCCTGCGGGATTCGAACACCGGTGCATCGCTTCAACACGAATGCACCAGACGTCTTATCTTTTAGGCCACGACGACTTCTAAAAGCTCGCTTACGTTCGCGAACATTACACGGTTTCAATTAAAATGAAATGACATGCGGTATCTACCATCTCGAGGAATGGCGGCAACTGCCTCAGCGATGTACTGCGAAAATGAATTTACTAAAACAACACCAGCTTACGCTAATCTTAATAAATTGTTTTGATCAATTGACTGGACGATGCAGTAATCAATGGCCCCAATTGCTGGGCCCAGAATAGTGAATTCAATTCCCACATCGGGAAAACTTTCGTACGTTTGCTCTTTGTCCCCATATTTAATATCTATATACGTATGTATTATTAATACGTATATAATAGTATGTATATAAGTCTCTAGTTCTCCACTGCTCTGCGTGATAAATTACTTTTACTTCGTTTAACTTTAGTTTCGTGATGAGTTAGATATCTGTAACAGATTACAGCGCAGCAAATATGTTTGTTTGTTATCAACATCAATTTGTTGTTTGTTTTCATTTGTTATTAGGGATATCTCATAACAGAGCACCAATCGTAGCTTTATTCGGTTACTTGTTAAGTTTTCTTAGACTTAAATAAAAATTAACAAATGTTTTTTTTTTTTTTTAATTCACAGACCGAACAACCGTTCATAGTGAAAAATGATAATCACATAAAAGCTGTTGTTCAAACTGAATTCTTCAAACAACACATAAACATGGTACAATGCGCGTAAGTACGTTTTAACTTACCTGTTTGATTTGAAATCCTAACAAGACATCATGTATGTGAACATTTTACTGATTAGAAAACGGGTGTTTGGAAATAATTCATAAGATTACTGATGATTGGGAAAGAATTCCCAATGGTTCGTTTTTTTATGTTTGAGAGATTAGTAGTGGCCTGGAGGCCTTTCCAGTTTTACCAGGGCAAGTAGGCGAGCAAGGGCTGAGCCAGGAAGTGTGGGATTTGCTAACGGCTACACAAGTGCCTTAAAAAGAGACCTAACAACTCAAGAGTAGCCGCTTCGCGAATGAATCTACTACTGGATAGGAATCGCGACCCGCTGAGAAGATCCGACGGGAAACTCAGCGGGTTAATGTGTAGGTTAGGTTGCACGTCGAACTCTTTGCCGAGTTCGACGAGTACGGTTACCGGGATCCCTACTCTTAGTGTTAGTGCTAAAGGTGTCTAATACAAGGGTCATTGGATCTGATCGATCCGTAAGGACGTGTCTAGGGTGTCGATGGTGACTGGCTCCTGCGTGATCAGGATTCGGGGAATAGTCAGCGGCGGCAACGATAAGGCGATTATCATGACGCACAGCCTTATTGTCGGAAACACTGTTCTAAGGCTGACTCCCAATGGTTCGGCCGTGGCTGTAATTTCACAAGTAATGTCTAAAATGCGAACTAATCAAGTCCCCGGTAGCTCTCATTTGGAAATAATTCATAACATTACTGATGATTGGGAAAGTTTTTTTTTTTTTTCGGTCGTGGGTGAGCTTCACAAGTAATATCTGAAATGAGAACTATTCATATCCCCGGTAGTTCTCATGCCCGTAAACTCTGAACCGAATCAAATAATTGATATGAAACATCTGTAGCCGCACGTAAAACTGATTGCGGGCGTGGCATCGCAGACCGTGGCGACACGCCGCAATCGCAAGCGACTGTTTCTTAATGTATTAATATTTTATTATTTCATTAGGCCACATGAATTACTGTTGCTGCCATAAGCCATCCTTTTCTGCATCTAAACCTATCAAAAACAATATCAATGTTTCTCATCTGCCAGACTTCCAGCGATGGTCCACAACATTTTTTGGTTACTTTTGCGATTTTTAATTGAGGCCATTAGCGCAAAAGTGGCATTCTTTTTTTTTTTTTTCGGGTAGAGTGCCGAACCTCCTACGAGGTCCCCGCGCAAAAGTGGCCTAACCCACATTTTTTTATATTCAAGCTTATATGACGTAAATTGGAATTTATTTAAAATATAATAAACTTTGATGCAAAACCGGCCTATCCATAGATAGCTTCATCCATATATAAAAGATAGATTTGTAAAAATTATTTTTGCGCGGATTGTTTTATGCTTACTCAAATTTAAATTCATGAAAATTCAAACCTCCATACTAACTCTGATAGGTTTAGGCCACTTTTGCGCTGACTGCCACAATTTTGCTGTCAACTATTTATGTCACCTTTCAGAACATCACGCACGAGCCTCTCAAGCGATCCGCTGCAGTGCTTCAGCAACGTGCTAGCTGCAGACGGATCCAGATGCGTGACCAAAAACACGGACATCACCCTCTTGACCTACAATGTGAAGACGGGGAAGGTTGACTGGACTCCAGTCAGGATCCCCGTTTGCTGTACCTGTGTAATTGAATCTTCGTGATCCTTTTAAAGCAGTGGTGGGCAAAACTTTTTAATGGCAGGCCACAAAGTTTAAGAAATTCTAGAGGAGGGCCAGAATTATAGAAAAAATGCATTTTGTGTTAAAGCTTTTTAATAGACAAAATACCTTTTACTTTTACGCCTTGAAGGCGTGTGCATGAGGCGTGTGATAGATAGGTGAAAATTTTTTTTTTCTCCAATAAACAAACTAATACCTGTGACAGATTTCCGAGATAATTATAATGATTGCAAGTTAATTATGTCATAATGAAAGCTCAAAACCCCCCTCTGATGAATTGGAGCTTTCATTAAAAATTTGAAGATTTTCAATTATAAACGTCAGATTTTATTTTACGCGCCAAAATGCTGACTGGAATATTTAGGATGGATGGACTCTCGGCGGGCCGGATTAAATACTTTGGCGGACCGAAGTTGACCCGCGGGCCGTACTTTGCCCATCACTGCTTTAAAGCTTCGCACCTGAGCCTGTCCCATAAATTAAATATATGCACGTGCAAATCTGTGTTTTTCTTCCACTCAATTATGACAAGTCTGGCTTTGAATATGGATAGTTTATTCTGCAGGCTGCTATAATAATCTGATTCTTTCGACTTGGTCATTATCTCAATAAAGCTGTCCATAGCATTGTGCATGTTCTGTACCGTATTTTACGGTACCGTGTGGTATGTTTTTTTTTTCTTTAAGGAACTTTATGACCTGGTAACTAAGACCTTTAAGTCATGTCTTCTTTTAATTTATATTCTTATTTTTATGAAAAAATGATAAAATGGAGTGAAATGAAATTAAATAAAGATGATTAAATTGAGACATTAATCAACTGTGATGAAATGAAATGAAATGAGATGATACGAGATGAAATATAATCTCAGTAAAGTGGTGATCATTTACCGAGATTTTTTCAGTGGACTTTGTGAAGGATCCCGAGAAGTTACGTCCAGTGGCTTTGTTTAATTTTCCCACATTTACGCTCTTTCACAGATATTAAACAGTCAATAAACCACCGTTATTACAAAGAACAATGGCAGCTTTCTATACAACATTTTACCTGATATCTATTTGAGGCGTCTTGAAACAAAAAAATACTAAAACGATAGGAATAACATAGCTTAAGCTTAATCAGAAATATTTTTGGTATTAGAAAGTCACAAAAAAAAGATATCAACGTGTTTACTTTATAATTTGAGGTTATCTATCAATAAATAGATGTCTCTGATTTTTGTAGGCGCGGACTATAACAAATTGAAAAAAAAAGTAAATTATATGTTTAAATAACATTTTAGTTTAATTATCATAAATGAACCAAGGATACACTTCTAATAGTACTCGAGTAGGTACCCTTAGCAATTGCAGAGCTACCTCGGTACATATACATATTATATAGTTTGTTCTTTCTTCTTTGTAAATGTGTAAATATGTGTGTCAGAGATAGGTACTTTTAACCTTTTGAACGAATTAGTCACATATTTGCGACAAACGAAGGCTTGCAAAGCTAATTTAGTATAGTAGAATTATTTTGTCCGTGCAGTTTGGGTCAAAAAAAATCGGAGCGGTGAAGCAAGTATTTCGCTCTCTCTTCCACTCACGAGCCTTATGGACGGGCATAGTCATGCGCATTATGTCAGTTGTTATACTGTACAAATCATTGTCATCTGAAGTGCTGGCATTACTATTATATTATTATATTTAGTTATTTAAGTACTAATTGTAACAAAGGATAATTAATATTATTATTTTCATTTTAAATACTTTATGAATATTATTCATTATCAAAAAATATTGCTTTTTGTCCCAATAGTATAAATGCCATCCTTTACAAATGTATTAAACCGGAAGTACACAAAAATCGAATTAAAAGCTTATTAAATTAACATTTTTTCGTGGCTTTGCTACGTAAATCTAACATCGTATAAAAAACGAGCAAATAAAATGATGAAGTTTCGTTTATGTCTTAATCTAAGACGCCTTTTAAAACATTCAGGTAAAAAATTGCCATTGTTCTTTAAACCTGAAGAAACACTAAATAGACAAAATAAAACAAATCGTACAACTTCACTCCTCGCGTTCCCGCCAAAAAGTCCCTGTGTGGTATGATTCGGTGTGGTGTAGTGTAGTGGCACACATGTTAAGAGCCGCGAGGCACGGTGCCTGAGTAGAACCAGTGTGGTTTCATGAGTATAAAAACCTATGGTATGCTACACGGGGCATTCTGGCATCGCACCTAGCGCACTTGTAACGTTACTTTACGTAGGAATGGCAGTTTGCTTCAGTATCGACGTGACTGGTGGTAGGACCACTTGTGAGTCCGCGCGGGTAGGTACCACCACCCTGCCTATTTCTGCCGTGAAGCAGTAACGCGTTTCGGTTTGAAGGGCGGGGCAGCCGTTGTAACTATACTCAGACCTTAGAACTTTTGTCTCAAGGTGGGTGGCGCATTTACGTTGTAGATGTCTATGGGCTCCAGTAACCACTTAACACCAGTCATGGGCTGTGAGCTCGTCAACCCATCTAAGCAATAAAGAGCGTCCATGTCGATATCGGCGGTCTCGACGTAATATTTTCTGATCTATTTTTAGTCACTGTGGTATACTTACGTCCAACATAACACTTTAGTTGTCGCTGCGGTGTCGCAACGCTGCGGTACGACGTTGCGACGTCGCATTGTCCGTGTCATCGCCAGTGCGGCAAAAACTTTGCGGTGCCGTGTCGCAATGCGACGTGTGGAAAAACTGCTAGTCTTTGATAATAACAAATTCCCTGAAGAAAATATGACAGCAATAGTTCGAATGCGTGTTTCTGAAATAGCATTCCTCTAAAGTTGTTATTCCTTTATGGCCTTATGGTCGGTACCGCTTCGTCCTATTCTTCTTCTATTGAAAAAATGATTCGACTTTTCCTAATATAGTCAGCCATATTAATAACTAAAGGCCTTAGTTACTAATGAACACCAAGTCTAACACTAAGCTTTAGTCTATTTGAAACTGATGACTTTCGCCACGTTGTGTTATGTAATCTAGGTGCATACATCGAAAAATCTTTGTGCTCTTCGCGTTTTAAACAAAAAAAATGTTTCGTTGCAAATATTTATTAATATTACCTCAGCTCACAAAACTACGACGTTGCACGCGGATCGAACTCACCTACCATATGCTTACAAACAACTTCCCGAAACAGGAATTACATCATGAAATAAAAATATATTTATTTTTGAAGTGAAAACTTCTTTAGAATCGTTGTGATTTCAAACCGGATGCAACGGAAAAAACGACAGGTAAGAGACACAAATACAAAAATGTGTAGGATGAAGCCAGCAAAGAATGAGACAGAAATATACATACTATTTAATACAGTGCCATCTGTGAGATTTTTTAATACTAATGTGTGTATGAAAGCTCTTGTAGTGAATTTTAATTTAGGATTATACGTGAAATTAAAATATCAATTCACAGAGGGCGCTACCTTACAATTATTTACTAATGACAAAATTTTACATATACTTAAGACGTTTAGGATAATTGTATTTTAATTTTGGAAGGTTTCACTTCTACCACGTGTGAATTGCACACATGTAATTTTTTCAATTATCGTCATATTGGCAACAGTGCGTGCACGTGCGTATTGTTCGTTTTTTTTTTATATCCTACCTATCCTGATAATGAGAGGTTATTTAAGCTTCTCCTTGACGTGTAGCCCACAGGGCTCAAACCGGAGTGTTGCTAACACTGGTCCTAGCAAGAGCAGCGCTTCGTAGAATCTACCACCGGATCGAAAACGCGGCCCACTGAGAAGATCCAGCGAGAAACTCAGTGGGCTGTGTCTATGGGTTAATTGTTCGTACAATCCTACCAACATAACTAAACAATTTTGTTAAATACGTATATTATTTTTTTTTTATGGATACCGGGTCATTGAGGAAAAGTATTATCTTAAAATGGGTCATTTGTAGTTGAAGTACATATTAGGAAATTTAAGTTTAGTGTACGTTAGATTAGAATAAATATATTTTAATCTAACAGAGAGAGAGAGAGAGAGAGAGTATTCTTTATTGTACACCAAAAAACAAATAAACAGTGCGATGCATTAAAAACAAAAAACGACGAGCTGATCTATGTTTAAATATTTTTTTAGTCCAAAAAGTGTTCTATTTTTTATAATAAACACAATATCCTATGTGCCATACATTATAATTAATTGGAAGCTCAAAACCAGACAGTACATTTTTACATTCCGTAAAATGCTTTTAATATTAACGAGTAAAAAAAACAATATAATAATATCAGCAATATAATCGATGCGTTTTTATGGTTTAATTACTTACAGTAAACCAACCCCACAGCATAAACACATTCTTGTTCCTTGTTTTGACTCCTGGATAGTTTGTTTGCCGGATCTTTTGGAGATAATCTTTGATTTTACTTTGATTCAATCGCTACCAAACCTCAAAGGATCGCTCTCTGGGCCTGTCCATGTAGGAAATATATGTACTTAATGGATAGGCTAATATTTATATGAGTGTTGGACTCCCTACACCAGTTGCGGAGGCGTTAATGATGAGAATCTTTGTGAGGGTGAGAAATATAATAATAATGTTAATTTTAAATGCACAGCGAAGCAAACGGGTACAGCTAGTATTTTATTAGTTGAAGTCGTCGTGGCCTAAAGGATAAGACGTCCGATGCATTCATATTAAAGCAATCCAACGGTATTCGAATCTCACTGGCAGGTGCCAATTTTTCTAATGAAACACGTAGTTAACAACTGTTCACAACTAGTTTCCCTGATGAACGAATAACATCGTGTAATAAAAATGAAACACGCTTAATTATAACTACTTATATAGTACATTGTGCACCAAGGGAGAAAAGTTGAACATTTCCTCCCGCATGTAAAACGGCTAACACTTGGGAGGAAATGTCAAACTTTTTTCCCGCGGTGCACATACTATTTTTTCTCCTACCAGGCCAAAAGTTCGTGGAGTACCGAGTCGGGGTCCAGGGGCGAAGCCCTGGCGGGGATAGGGGGGGGCGGATCCCTCCCATACTCATAAAAAAAACAATTTAACTGTTTTTTTTAATTTTTAAATAAACTATCACTAATTATATAAGAACTGTCTGATGAACTCATCTTTGTTTAATACTTCACTATTAAATTTTATTTCCTTTTGTTTATTTCACTTTTACACTAAACACAATATTGCAAATTACCCGAGCACAACAATGGCGGAAAATTTTAGGTGCTTGAAAGCAGACGTAGACACTAACGCGCATGCGCACTTGTACCCAGGGAGAAAAAGTTACACTTTCTTCCCTGTACAGCGGGAGGAAAAGCTACACTTTCTTCCCTGTACAGCGGGACGAAAACCGAACTTTCAGCGTCGGTAGGAGAAAAACGCAATTTCTGTTGGTAAGACGTCTTCTGTTGGTAAGAAGTCCGCACGGGAAGGTACCACCACTACCTTTTTCTGTTGTGAAACAGTAATGCGTTTCAGTTCGAAGGGTGAGGCAGCCGTTGTACTGTAAAAACTGTGATCTTAAAATTCAAAGTTGTAGATGTCTATGGGCTGCGGTAGCCACTTAACACTAGGTGAGCCGTGAGTTCATCCACCCATTATAACAAGTATAAAAGTATGGGCAAGTGCCAATTTTTTACGTGACAACGTCTTATAATTCGATGGAGCCGGCTGCACGCACGAAAAAATATGACTCATTGAGGCGTTCCACTTAAGGCTTGAAGTGCAAGCGAGAGCGCGCAACGAGCGACAAAGAGGCACAATCGGCCTCCGCGTTCGGCAGCGTTCAACATCTGTCTCTCTCTCCTACTTGAGCGAGCGATGCATCCGCGCGGACAGCTGCTATACAATAATACATTTACATGTTTTCGTCAAGTATGAAGTTCAGTGAAAAGTGAATGTGGTGTCAATTGTCCATACAAAATATCTATCAAACAAATAAAAGTAAAATTTTGAAAAATGAAACCAGTCCATCAGTATTGTCTTATGACGTTGTCACGTTCAACTATCGTCAGTAAACCGACTTTATAATAAGTAATAAGTCAAACATATTATTATGTTCGCGGAAGGCTATTTTTGCGATGAGCTGTCATACTATCGAATTTAATTAAATTGGTGGGGCAGCGGCTATACAGTTGAGCTTTAACCGCATGGTGGATAGTAGAAATGTAACCTTGCCACTCCTTTAGCGCAATACTTATTGTAGGCGATAAAACGAACTTCACATAAAAAACTGTATAAACAATTTTAATACCTCTAAAAAATTAGTATTAAGCTGTAAAAGTAATTTTAATATCAATTAAAAATTTATTTGAAGCTTAATTTTAATATATTTCATTTTAACCTACAAATAATTAAATTCAATCAACATTCAATCGTAATTAGCAATGAAACGTAATGAATAATGATTTTCCTTTAGTTTAATATTTTACGTCGCGTGTGATGGTCGTGCTTTTGTTTGTTGTGAGTATATTTTTATCATATTACTAATATTATTTAATCTTTAATTGTAATCTGTAATTGAATTATTTCTTCTTTAATTGTAAACGAGGTAATGATACTCGTACTTAAGGACACGTTTTAATATATTCATATAATATGTAGGTAATAGGTTATTTATTGAAACAAAGAAAAACAAATTTGTTGCTCTGTAAAGAGATATTTATTTTTTCTCCTACCGACGCCGAAAGTTCGGTTTACCTCCCGCTGTACAGGGAAGAAAGTGTAACTTTTTCTCCCTGGGTACTGACAAGTGCGCATGCGCGTTAGTGTCTACGTCTTCTACGTCTGCTCTCACGCACCTAAAATTCTCCGCCATTGTTGTGCTCGGGTAATTTGCAGTATTGTGTTTAGTGTAAAAGTGAAATAAACAAAAGGTAATAAAATTTAATAGTGAAGTATTAAACAAAGATGAGTTCATCAGATAGTTCGTATTCAATTAGTAGCAGTTTATTTAAAAATTAAAAAACAGTTAAATTGTTTTTTTTATGAGTGGGGGGGGCTCCGCCCCGCTCCCAATGTACTATTATGAAACGAATGATTTGCAAACATAACTTACTTCTACATTTAGAATTACTAGGTACGTATTTCTAATTATAGAATGAACTTAGTGTCAAATGCTGCCACCATAGATAATACTATTATGTCTATAGTCGAAGTTAATGCAATTAATGAAAGCCCAGGAGAGCTTCAATTACATATATTTATATATATGTTTAAATTGAGATAGGTTTTTTTTATGTACCAAACTATTAACATAGAGTATGTGATTACTGAAACATGTTGGAGCACTGTTGCGTGACGTCACCTATGTTTTCAATATAATTTCTTGATATAAGAGTAATGTCGTATACACGTGGGGGGAGGCAGGATATGTGATGTTGCCTAAAACTCACTATACCTAAGCGGTGTACTTCCGAGCCTCGACTAAGGCATAGCTCGAGGTTATCAACGCTGTTATTAGTGTCAAACCGCTGGCCCCTCGGTCGGGGGGCTATCCGGAATTTGCTTATCTGGCATTAGAGAGAGAGAGAGAGTATTCTTTACTGTACACCAAAAAACAAACAGTGCGATACATTAAATACAAAAAAGTACAAGTACCAATCCAGTGAAATATATATATATATATATACATATGTACACATACACATACATGCACATAAATATAGGTACATACCGTGAATATACGTACAATTAATACACAACGTTAAATACATTCCAGAGGATACAGAAGCATGGGCTCAGACTTGTCCTTCCATCGACCGGTTGCTCTGAGTCCTATGGAGTAGATCATACATTGTCTTTTCGGGGTCCCCCTGGGCAGTTCCCGAATGGAGACATAGAGGGGATTTATTTTAAAGAGATCTGTCCTAATCTCTCTTCTATATCGTTTCCTCACTACTGAGGATCGCGACCACATGTGACGTTCCTCCACAGTGTTCGATTATGGGTGGCATGAGAGAGAGAGAGAGAGAGAGAGAGAGAGAGAGAGAGAGAGAGAGAGAGAGAGAGAGAGAGAGAGAGAGAGAGAGAGAGAGAGAGAGAGAGAGAGAGAGAGAGAGAGAGTATTCTTTATTGTACACCATTAAAAGAAACAATGGGAAACATTAAATATAAGAAATAAGTACAATTGGCGGTCTTATCGCTAAGAGCGACCTCTTCCAGACAAGCATCAGGTGGAAAAGAATCGTTTGGAAACTGATTACACGCGGTGTACCAATCAATTGAAATATATATATGTATACAGACATACACTTACAGGTGGTAGGACCTCTTGTGAGTCCGCGCGGGTGGGTACCACCGCCCTGCCCATTTCTGCCGTGAAGCAGTAATGCGTTTCAGTTTGAAGGGTGGGGCAGCCGTTGTAACTATACTGAGACCTTAGAACTTATATCTATTAAAGGTGGGTGGCGCATTAGCGTTATAGATATCTATGGGCTCCAGTAACCACTTAACACCAGGTGAGCTGTGAGCTCGTCCACTCATCTAAGCAATAAAAAAATAAATAAAGAAAAACACACACACACACATAAATACATATACATAGACAATTCCTTACATGCGACATGGACCGCATGGTACAGACTACCACCAAGTGCTTCTCTTACTAGATCTGATCATCTGGCTGGTGTTATGCCCACGGCACGCTTACCCTCTATGAGACCCGAAATCATGAGCTTCTCTAATTCATGTCTGGTAGACCGCATGATGTGTCCGAAGAAGCTCATAACACGTTCACGGCAGATAGCAGAGCGCCTTTTTTGGATGTTTAGCTCCTAATAAGTTATCTAAAAACGAATAACAAGAAATAAATAAAAGCCCAAGGAAGAAATATAAAAACTACACAGAATCTATGATAAGAATGTTTTTTACAAAACGCAGATTGATGAAAACCCTCAGTTTGATGTATTTTTTATGAATTAATTGAATCTAAATCTTAAAGTGTCAGTGATTACAGTCGAATTTCAATAATGAGGCGAACAATATTTATAAATATTACTTATTGCTACCCGCGGCTTCGCCCGCGTGTTCTAAAAACAATATCGGTGTAGTTGTCCATGGGCACGAGTTGTTTTTTCGCGATAAAAGGTATATCCTCTATGTCACTTTGCTGACCTAATACTATCAAAATAATAATATTAATAATATAGTAAATTTGATATGGAAAGAGATAGATATCTAGTAATTTTTACTTCTTCCCAAAGTGAGTTAACAAGAAAAACTGTCTTTCTTTCAGCGTTGTTATTATTGTATTTAACAACATTAATGTCATTATTATTTATAGCTTTAATAAGGTAAAATGGGAAAAAATAATACGTTTTGCAAAATTTTACATGTACAATAGGTATCAGGACGATAAATAATTTAAATTCAATTTAAAATAAATACCACAAATGATATCATAATTACTTTTGTACGGGCTGCATTTACTCATACATATATTTCTGTCAAGAATGCCGACCGAAGTCCCGACGATACAGAAATAGAACAATTAATTTCATAAAGTATGTATAATAGGTATCATGTATAATAGGTATAATGTATAATAGGTATAATGTATAATAGGTATCATGTATAATAGGTATCATGTATAATAGGTATCATGTATAATAGGTATAATCTATAATAGGTATTATGGCGATAAATAATTCAAAATCAATTAATTTCATTTAACTTCACAATTATTTTATTTTTTATAATAAAACTTTGGGAGACATCAAAACTCCAATATGATTATTAAATAATGAATTTAATTGAATAAACATCGGTTGTCGAAATTTAATCATAATTTAATCTAAACTAGAGGTCCCACAGAAGTAGAAATTCGACTATAATTAATTGGTATTGTAAGTTTGTACACATACTATAATCACAAATTTCGCCAAGGCTACACTATAACAAAATATTAATAAAGACAAACAATATTTAATCTATTCTCAATTTGACCACAGACGTCAAGAACAAAAGTTTGACAATAAATAGTATGCATGCGTGTGTGCGTCAAATACATGGTATGTGGTGTGTGTAATGTTTTCTTTATTGATTTAATGTATCTTTTATGCATTATTTTTAAAAAGTATTAGCATTGTGCACTTCTTCTGTATATTCTCTATAAGTGTGGAAAATTCTTCGTCCGCGCAATTTGCGTAAAAAGGTTTACAAAGTTTTTGCTTCACGTATTAATATATAGATTACCTTGACTAATTATTATAAATGTGTAGGATAAATGATTTTGCAACAACGTACATCAACAATAAATTTATTGGAAATTAATCTAGATGCATATAGTAGAATAATCTAATATATAAAATTCTCGTGTCACAATGTTCGTTCCCATACTCCTCCGAAACCGCTTTTTTTTTTTTTTCCACAGGAGAAAATCGCCGGATCCCCACCCGCGCAGCAGGTGGGGTATGTGGGAGTTGAACCTCACTAAAAACTCCTGCCGCTCACAACCGGCGCCCTACCTCGGACCGGGCCGGAGCCCAGTCGGGGCTATTGAAACGGCGGGACAGGGTTGACGCAGAGCACATTACATCCATCCCACCGTCCCACGGACGCCGGACCGGTGGCCGCCAGCGACACGACCACCGGTTCCCTCGTTCAGCGGGCTGAGAGCCCGCTTTGATGGCGCCGCGTTACACCTTCCCCCAGAGCGGTCGGGGGAACGCGGTCTGCCATCACCCGGCTTCCTATTGCGGGTGAGCGTGCAAGCACGCCACCCCACGTCTGGGTCTCTCCCCGCACAAAACGGGTGGGACCCCTAGCTCTTAGGGGGCCAGGTCACGGATACGACCCCGGTCCCGACCCCCTGCTCGGCGGCGGCGGGTTTCTGCGTAGTGAGGAGAGCTTTCCCTCACTCGCCCCGCCGCCTCCTTCTGCGAGATGGTGCACTCGCAGAAGTCGAGCATAGCCTTCCATGACTCATCGCTGCCAAGCATCGACGCCACGACGCCAGGCAGCGACAAGTCAGGTCCTATCTTTGCGACCAGGACACGGCGCTGCACCTCCCAAGCGGGGCAGACAGCGAGCGTATGCTCCGCCGTGTCCAGGTCGTGTCCACAATGGTGACACCTCGTCGTCGGCTCAGCCCCTATCCGGCGCAGGTACTTCCCGAAGCATCCGTGCCCGGTCAGAACCTGCACCAGACGAAAGGTGAGACGTCCTTCGCCACGATTCACCCAGTCATCAAAGACCGGGTAAACCGCCTCGACGGTCCGTAGCCCCCACGTGGGGTTGGCCAATCGCCTCGACTCCGAAACCGCTTGACCGATTCTCATGAATTTTTTTTTTATGCATATTCAGTAAGCCTGAGAATCGGCTACTATCTATTTTTCATACCCCTAAGTGATTAGGGTTGTCCACCCCTAACATATAGCGGTAGGCAGCGGCTTGGCTCTGCCCCTGGCATTGCTGAAGTCCATGGGCGACGGTAACCACTCACCATCAGGTGGGCCGTATGCTCGTCTGCCTACAAGGGCAATAAAATAAAAAAATATTTTTTTTATTTGGTCTTTTTTTTTGTTATAATGAGGTATTATGTGGTTGAATGAGGTCTTGTTATTTTTATTATATATTCCCTCATCGTTCACAGCACTACATACCTCTTTCACTCATTTACCACATCCTTACACACTTACAATAAGTTAGTTTTTTTTTCTACACTAGAAATTCCCTAGAAATCTTATATATGGCAAAACAATGTTTGCCGGGTCAGCTAGTAATAATAAACAATAATGATGAAAACAGTTAACAAAATATTTAGACCCGGAGTCGTAACCACTGGTGGCTTGTGTTGTGAACACCGCTATCAAGGGCAATCTATTTTTTATTTAATTAGGTATTTTTTTTAAAAACTGTGTTTTCAATAAATACAATTTTAATATTAGATACTTAATAAGATTTTAAATAAATATAATAGTATAATAATAATTAGAAACAACGCACACATGGTCATCCAATCCCAATTTACCATGATCCGTGTTATGTCTACCAGAGACTGACATACATACTTAAATACGTTTAAATGGTGGTAATACGTCTTGTGAGTCCACACTAGTAGATACCACCCCATCCCTATTTCTGCCGTAAAGCAGTAATGCGTTTAGGTTTGAAAGGTCAGGCAGCCGTTGTACTGTAAAAACGAAGACCTTAGAACTCATATCTCAAGGTAGGTGGCGGCATTTACGTTGTAGATGTCTATGGGTTCCGGTGACCACTTATCATCAGGTGGGCCGTGAGCTCATCTACCCACCTACCTTCAGGTGGATTCGAGAATGGTTTAGGTTTACAAATCAGCCCGGCAGATGACGCTGCAGTCGGTATCTAGGTTATTTATCTTTCCTAGAAATAATTTATATGGCAAAACAACGTTTGCCGGGCCGGCTAGTATATACATATGTATATATGCATAAATAGACTACAAACACCCAGACAAAGAACAAACATGCCTATTCATCACACAATGTTTGCCCGACGTGGAAATCTTTTTTTTTATTACTTACATGGGGGACGATCTCACAGCCCACCTGGTGTTAAGTGGTTACTGGAGCCCATAGACATCTATGACGTAAATGCGCCACCCACCTTGAGATATAAGTTCTAAGGTCTCAGTATAGTTATAACGGCTGCCCCACCCTTCAAACCGAAACGCATTACTGCTTCACGGCAGAAATAGGCAGAGTGGTGGTACCTACCCGTGCGGACTCACAAGAGGTCCTACCACCAGTAATAACCCAAATTATAATTTTGCTGGTTTTTTGATTTTTATTACACGATGTTATTCCTTCACCGTGGAAGTCAATCGTGAACAATTGTTGAGTACGTATTTCATTACAAAAATTGGTACCCGCCTGAGATTCGAACAGCGGTGCACCGCTCAACACGAATACACCGGACGTCTTATCCTTTAGGCCACGACGACTTCTATAATCGAACCCACGACCCTCGACGCAACAATCAGGGGCACTAACTACTGCACCACCGAGTCAATCAGTTATATTATCATCTTTTCTATTAATAGACGATGACCGTTTTTTTTTTTTTGATAACGCCATCTTGTTGTTTCTTTAAAGCGGTTAGTTGCCCTCAATTAAGAAAAATAGTATTATTATTCGCCAATAGATGTCGGGAAGGGTTGTTTATTGAAAACACGAATAAAACAACATTTTCTGAAAATAAATCGTAGCTAGATCGATTTATCGCCCCCGAAATCCCCTGTATACTAAATTTTATGAAAATCATTGGAGCCGTTTCCGAGATATAGATTATATATTATATGTATATATATAATAATAATAATAATATAAATCTTTATTTATTTAACACCTTAATATGTACAGAGTAAACTAATAAAACAAAAGTCGGTGATATAAATCGGCGGCCTTATCGCTGAAAGCGATCTCTTCCAGGCAACCTTGCAGGGAGAGGAATAACTTAACTTGACGGTGCTATATCTTAATAAACTTACATAAAAATATATACTTAAATACACATGTGAAAAATAAATACCATAAAAGATAAACTTACATACTATTATATACAAATAAATACTAAAAATATACAAGATAAAATAAAAAAGAAGTAGGAACTTATACAGTTATATCATAGGAGCAAAGTAGTGCGATTTTAATCTGGACTTGAAAATTTCCGGCGAGGACGATTGTTTGACGCTTAAGGGTAACGCATTCCATAAACGCGTAAATATATATATATATATATATACCAAAATTGCTCGTTTAAAGGTATAAGATTTCAAATCCGGACTGTCTGTCTAGCAAGCAAATACACGCTCGGTGGACAGGACTTTAACTGCACTAGTTTCTTATTACGTAGCTCAAAATAAATTTAATTCGTTTCCAGATTACACTGCTCTCGGCGCTCTCCACAACAACCATACATGCAGCACGAAGTAAGAATTTTTTTTTTGCATTACTTCAACGTCTAATGTCCCTATTGTTTTATAAGCGTGTGGCGACTCACTTACTCGCCACTACTTGGGCAACCGCCTTACAATTTGACAAAATCGCTGTCGCCTATGAATTCGGGCAATCATCTTTGTTTTTTTATTGCTTAGATGGATGGACGAGCTCACAGCCCACCTGGTGTTAAGTGGTTACTGGAGCCCATAGACATCTACAACGTAAATGCGCCACCCACCTTGAGATATGAGTTCTAAGGTCTCAGTATAGTTACAACGGCTACCCCACCCTTCGAACCGAAACGCATTACTGCTTCACGGCGGAAATAGGCGGGGTGGTGGTACCTACCCGTGCGGACTCCCAAGAGGTCCTACCACCAGTGATTACGCAAATTATAATTTTGCGGGTTTGATTTTTATTACACGATGTTATTCCTTCACCGTGGAAGTCAATCGTGAACATTTGTTGAGTACGTACTTCATTAGAAAAATTGGTACTCGCCTGCGAGATTCGAACACTGGTGCATCGCTACATACGAATGCACCGGACGTCTTATCCTTTAGGCCACGACGACTTCAATTCTATTATTGTTGTTCAACACTTCGGCAATCTTGAAGACTGCGGGCAGTAAATATCGATATTCGCTGTGCTAACTATCGTTCATGAACCCCTCTATGGGTGCATTTGTATCAAGCGATGTAACGGTGTTCGAATCCCGCCGGCAAATGTCATCAATATTGCAAACGAAATACGTAACAACAAAAAAAATCACAAACGTCTTCTGCGATGATAAAACAACAGCGTGTAATAAAAAAATACAATATAAACACAATTACATTTGCGTAATTACTACAAACAAAATTAAATATAAGATCGAAAAGTCGTGGAAAATGAATGTCCTAACGAGTAATTGGGTATCACGTATGATAAAAATACTAATTACATTAATTTCTTTCGTTAAATTTACAGTTTTGAGGATAAAGAAACCCCTGAAATACGAAATCGAATATCAAGAAAAAATCGATAGAATACTAACAGGATCAAAGGTATGTATGTTTATAACCCTTCCTATGGCAGACGCCATCGGAAAAAATGTGCCATGGTGGCAGCCTCCCGCTCCGGTCACGATAAAATAAACGCTTAGCTGGCAGGCGACCGGAACGGTCAGTAATTTGATGCCGCTGTTTTCATTCGAAAAGCGCACTTTAAAACACGTTCTGCAGTGTTCTAACGCATACAACTGCTAGAACGTTAAACAAAGACAAAATATAGACGCTTTCTTAAGTAAACTTACATATGTTTTTAAGAAAAAAAAACCTCATTGTTCCGGACTTGCTAACGCGGAGTAGTTGGAAGTGTTTGTGCGTCTATTTTCAAGTGTTTTTAAGTGGTTGACGACAGTATAACGAGATAAAGTTTTGAAAAAGCGATGGAAAGGTATGTAATAAGCATATTTCTTTGTTTTTGTACGTGTTGTGACACGCTTTTCGTGGTAAAACATTGATATCTAACACCTACTCAGGCTTAGCACACGCTCATGTCGGCCAAACAAACCATTCATTTAGCACCAAATATTGGTAGATTTGTGTAATTTATGGAAACAATGAAATAATTACTTAACTATTAACCTTTTCCAAATTGTAAATTTATTCAAATCTTTCATTAATTAGAGAAATATCGAATAAAATAACACGCGTCCCTCCACTGACCGGACCGGGACGATGACAGTTAGGTTATTTCGGGCAATGCGGCCATTTTGTTCGCTCGCTATCATAATATGGATAAGACTATTGGATCTACTTTTATATGGTGTTTGGTTTGCTTTGACAAATCATTTTGAAAAACTTTTTTTTTATTTCTTTCTTTCTTTATTCTTTTGCACTTGCGCTTTATTTAAAACTAATTTGAATGTCTTTTTCCTGCACCCTGTTAACTGCATGTGGCTTATGTTGCGCTTTTGATTGGATTTTAATAGTGAGAGAAGTTTGCGGGTGAGGGGAGGCAGTGCAAGAGCAACAGGCGTGCGCACTCGCGGAGGTCGTTCGAGTCTTCCCACACGTGGTGGTTCACGAACAGGAAGGGTACGAGGTAGAGGAAGGGGGTGCCCGCGGTCTTCTGTTGAACAGAGGCCGTCGGCAAGTTGCGCGTTAGTATTTTGTTTTTAATGGAACTTCAATTTTAAGTACTTGTTAGGGTTCCGTACCCAAAGGGAAAAAAACGGGACCCTATTACTAAGACTTCGCTGTCTGTCTGTCACTAGGCTGTATCTCAAGAACTGTGATAGCTCGAGAGTTGAATTTTTCACAGATCATGTATTTCTGTGGCTGCAATATTAAAAACAAAATAAAATAATTATCAAGGGGGGCTCGCATACAACATAGGTGATATTTTGTTACTTTTTGCTCGATATTAATAATAATGGTACGGAACCCTTCGTGTGCGAGGCCGACTCGCACTTTTTTTAGTTTTTTTATATTTATTAGCCAGTTTTTTTATATTTATGTAGTGACACTGCATCTCATGAGTAAATGTGCATTTATTTCATCATCATAATTAGCCTGAATCCACTGCTAGAAAAGCCTCTCCTCCATGACGCGATCTTCATTGTCTTATAAATGTGATTGTATTTACAGATTTAACCTTATTGCAATTGAGGATTTGCCCGCTGGGGAACCGATAGAGCAGGCATTGACGGAGCGAAGTAAGCGTTCATGGAACCCGTAAGTATCAATCCTCACCCAATTTATTTTTGATTTATTTGCCAACTTTATCACCATCATCATTTAGCTAACTGTCAATATTACAATACATTATTATTTTCAGCCGAAATTATGAACCTGACGGAGAGGACATTCCAGTAATTTTGTCTTCACCTGCGATTCCGCCATCACCGGCAATGTATATTTTTTTATCATAATAATTTATTATTAATATCGTGATAGTTGATTTTATAATACTTATAACCTATGATGTTTCAGGTACGTTGAATGTGGCGGCAGTGGTACGAGCACGCCATCTTCTAGATATAATATACAGATTTCTGTACATGGCAGCCGTAGTCCTTCGCCGTCACATAAACGTGTGCGTCGATCGCTTTGCCCAGACCAAGAACATGATACTACGTAAGTGGTATTTTTCATATTTCAATGTAGAAGAATGAGATGATGGGAGAGGAAGGTGTTGATTCTAAATGTATACTATTGTACTACACAGGAACAGAGATTCTATTTCATCGCTACGTCGACCGCTACGAGACTCTGAAATTTGCTACTTGTTGCACTATGGTAAGAATTTAATAAATGTAAATTTGCGATGTAAATTTATGTGCATGTTGGCACTAAATTACTAAATAATTAGTATAGGGCATAGGGCGATTTCAAATTAGCTATTGATAACATCTTACGCAAAGTTTTTTGTTATCACAAGCACAAGCTTACTTTTCTCAAGACCTAACCGTACTATTATATTCAATTAGGAAGTGACGACGATGACAGCGATGATGAGAGCCAGAATGATAACGACGAAATCGTTCCCATGATTATCCCCCGGGCAGCTGGAATACTGATGGACACTCCGGACGACGAGGAGATTGAGATTGACACGGCGGCGGCAACTAAACCTCTTGTGACATCTTCCGCGCCTTCCATCATTTCAGCACCTACATCACCAGCGCGTGATACCGGTATGAAGCCTAGTCATTTTTTTGAATTTGACTGGGGAACTTTCCCTGACTCTCCTATACCGCCAACAGAAAGGCGTGAATCTTTTAAGGAACACTCTGGTCCCACTGTTGCTGTAAGTGACCCTTACGAGATTTTTAGACTTATTTGGGACCAGGAGTTCATGGAATTTATTGTGCAGGAAACAAATAGATATGCCCAACAATTAGCTGCTGAAATGTTGGACGGCGGGGAATTACAGGCCTCCAGTAGGATTACAGAATGGAAAGAAACCAATGTAGACGAGTTATTGGTGTTCTTCGGAATATTACTGGCGATGGGAATCGTCATAAAGAACCGGGTTGAAGAGTACTGGAATACGGAACAAAACATCTTCTCCACTCCAGGTTTCAAAGTATATATGTCGCTTAGGAGGTTCCAGTTACTCAGCAGGTGCTTACATTTTAATAATTCCGAGAACTTGAGAAACCTCAACCTGGATCCCTCACAGGCAAAGCTTTTTAAAGTGGAGCCTGTGATTAGCCATTTGAATTCCAAGTTCACGGAATTATATATAATGAAGCAGAACATTGCTTTAGATGAATCGCTGCTGCAGTGGAAAGGTTGGTTGAACATCAACCAATTTATTCCAAACAAAGCTGCAGCAGTGGGCATAAAAACTTACGAAATATGTGAGTCGCAGACGGGGTATTTATGGCGATTTAAAATCCATGCCCATAAGGCTTCGCCTACAGTCTCAGAGGCTGATCCATTCACAGCGAGTACACCGGCGTTGGTTCTTAACCTTATCAAAGGTTTAGAACACAAAGGATACACGTTGTGGATGGATAACTTCTACAATTCCCCAGCACTTGCCCGAAAACTCAAATCGATTGGGTTTGATTGTGTCGGTACGTTGCGGACAAACCGCAAGTATGTCCCGACGGAACTGACCAATCTGAAAAAATCTCAGATGAAGCCCGGGCAAGTAGTAGGCTATACCAGTGGAGATGTCGATTGCATAATATGGAGAGATCAGAACCGCGTAGCGACGATCTCAACGTACCATGGCAATGCCGTCTCCACTAAAAACGGAGTAACAAAACTTATTTTGATACGTGACTACAACATCTGCATGGGTGGCGTGGATAAAAAAGATCAGATGTTGGCTGCATTCCCAATTGAACGCAAGAGGACACAAATTTGGTACAAGAAATTGTTTAAAAGGTTACTTAATGTTTCTGTGTTGAATGCCTATATCATACATAAACAGACCGCCACGGAGGTCTTGGACCACAGGGGCTTTAGAAAAAACCTGGTAGAATCCCTTTTGCGTAGGCATTCAATAAAAATGCAGCCATATGTCTTTTCTGCCAGGGTACAAGATACCATTTTCGAGGTGAGCCGCCATCACCCCGCCGAATATCCGCGGCTAACTTCATTAAACAGCACAAATCGCCATCGCCACCCATGTAAAGTGTGCGGCAAGCGCACGGTAACGTATTGCGTAGGTTGCGACAAACCTGTGTGCGTATTCACATGTTTTGTGAAACTTCACAATTAATATAATAATAGGGTAAGGCCAAATAATTTTATGTACCTATGTTAATTATTATTTCTTCTCAATTGTAAGTAGCCTACATGTTAACTTTTTTTAAGACTATCAAAACATTGTTGACATATTTCAAGAGTTTATTTTGTGTCTGATTTTTTGTCTTAAAATTTTTCGTCTTAAGTTCTTAAGAGTATTTTTTTGTCTGATTGTATGTACATTTTTTGTAAGAGTAAATTTGATTTAGAGAGAGAATTTGAATTTGATTTTTGATTTAATAATCTGAAAAAAAAACTTTTTATACATTTTTTTTTCTAAGAACAAGTAAATAATATTCTGAAACAACAGAAATAATATAAATACAGTAACTGACCGGACCCGGTCATTCGCCAGACGGAGGGTAAAAAGTCGCATCCACGTTAAGACAGTCGTTTTCGCGTGCCATCTTAGTAAATAATTGTTGTTTTATTTCATCATTTTCTAATAAATGTTGTATGAAAACACCATCTTTATATCTTACAAGCCTTTTGCAAATTTATTCATGTTTTAGGAAATACATTATTAACTCATAAAAATAATTGAATACTACAGTACAGATCATTGTTT
This sequence comes from Bombyx mori, assembly GCF_030269925.1. Classification (NCBI taxonomy): domain Eukaryota; kingdom Metazoa; phylum Arthropoda; class Insecta; order Lepidoptera; family Bombycidae; genus Bombyx; species Bombyx mori. The sequence goes on along the minus strand of NC_085115.1, from coordinate 13,609,121 downwards.
GAATATACCTATTTTTTCTTAGTTTACACAGGTTTTATTTGAATCTTAATATCTTTATAATCTTACATATTTCAGACGTAAATATTTAACACAATTGAGATTATGAATCAAACATCAATATAAACATACATTTCAATCTCACTTGATCAATATATTTCTCAGAACTAAGCTTGTAACATGAGCTATTTTCAACATCCGGCGCAAGATCTACCACTGCGGCCGATTTTTTGTAAACGTTCTACTGATATTTTTTTGTATAGAATGATGTGTAATTCTTAGGATTATGTTTTGAAATAGTGTTTGTCAAAGCAAATTAAATACAAATATGATCGCTTAGTTGTTTTATTAAATATTTCTGTCAGTATTTACACCTAAAATTGGAACAAAATCTAAATCTGCATATTTGACTTAAATTAATTTACTATTTTCACACCTTTGCAGTTATTATTAGTATAAAATATAATAGCTTGGTCCTTTGTGATTCTAAACCTATAGCATAATGCACTGGTTTTGAACAATAAAGCAGTTTAATTACAGTTTTTTCTAAAAAGTATCTTCTAGAATTAAGGGGGAAGATAGACCTCTGCCAGACAAGGCTTTTTTTCCATTATGGCGGCCGCCAGATAATATAGCTGACCGGACCGGGACGCTGCCATACGAAAGGATAAGGCACTTTACTGTGATGACTCAATATTATTAGGGGTCATATTTACTGGTGATAAGACGTCTTGTGAGTCTGCGCGGAAGGGTATCACCACCCTGCCTATTTCTGCCGTGAAGCAGTAATGCATTTCGGTTTAAAGGGTGGGGCAGCCGTTGTAACTATACTTGAGACCTTAGAACTTATATCTCAAGATGGGAGGCGCATTTACGTTGTCTATGGTCCAGTAACCACTTAAGACCAGGTGGGCTGTGAGGTCGTCCACCAATATAAGCAATAAAAAAAAAAACTCAAAGTGGGGCATTTACATTGTAGATTTCTATGGGCTCCAGTAACAACTTAACACCCGCTGGGCTGTGAGCTCGTCTATCGTATTATGACTATGTTGCTAGACGTAACCAGATTCTCATTTTTCACAATTTCAGGACTGGAAATATTTTGATCCAGAAACATATTCTGATGAAGCTGGTCAAAACAGTACGGGAATAATAGGAGGCTGTCACTGGATTACAGAGGTAATCATAATATATATTTAATTTGAATGCAGTTATATAGTGACGTACGTATGTATTCCAAAACTACCGACAATTATGTATAATATAATATAGGTAATCTCTCTCTCTCTCTCTTCCCAGCTATTTATCCCACATGGTGGTGGGGTCAGCATTCCTGACTTTATTCCTCCACTTCGCTCTGTCTTCGACATCTTCGTCAGCAACATTGCATTCTCTCTTGTCCTTCAGCACTACGTCCCTCCACCTTGTCTTGGGTCTGCCTCTAGGTCTCCGACCGGGGAGGTCGAGCAGTAGCGCCAAATTTCCGACGTAGTCAGGTGGCTTCCTTTTCACGTGACCATACCATCTCAGCCTACTCTCCTGCATCTTGTCGGCGATGTCCCGTACACCTAGACTTCCACGCACGTACTCGTTGCGGATTCTATCGAGCCTAGTCACGCCGCACATCCACCTCAGCATTTTCATTTCAGCAACTGGAATGGTATGCACGATCCTTTTGGTTGCCGCCCATGTTTCGCTGCCATACATAAGAACAGGCCTTATTATGGTCTTATAGATCATACCCTTGAGCTTAACGGGCATCCTCCTATCGCAGGTGACACCACTTACTTCTCGCCATTTTAGCCACGCTGCGGCTATTCGGTGGTGAATGTTGCATTTTAAATTTCCAGATCTGTGCATCATAGTACCCAGATACTTGTATTGATCGCACATGTTTACAAGTTGACCGTCAATGGAAATCGGACTGTTGTCACCTGGATCTCGGTCATTAAAAGACATGTAATGTGTCTTCGCAACACTCAATATTAGGCCACCGGCCTGTAACTGCTGTTTCCACAATAGGAGTGCCTCTCGTAGCTCTGTGCGGCTCTCGGTGCAGATAGCAACGTCGTCTGCATAGATGAAAGTCCACGAGGCTGAGGACTGCGCCACCTCAGTGAGTGAGTCTATAACCATGCCGAACAGAAAGAGACTCAGTACTGAACCTTGATGTAGACCTTCTGCAACTGCTATTGGTTTTGTCTGACCCACTACTGTCCGTACCGTTGACCTCGCATCCCTGAACATGTCAATTATGACGTTAACATAATCTTCATTCTTCTTGCGAAGACTCCACCAGATGGTATCTCTTGGCACACGGTCAAATGCCTTTTCCATGTCTAAGAATGCGACATACAATGGCCGAAGTTTCGCACGGTACTCCTCAGCGATCGTATTTAGAGCAAACATAGGGTCGGTGGTAGATAAGCCCTGTGTACAAAACCATAGTGATTTTTGGATAGTGAACACTCTGATCTTAGGTGGCTGTCAATCACTCTTTCATACAGTTTCATAGTATGGCTTAACAGCTTGATCCAGCGATAGTTGTTACATTCGTACTTACTGCCCTTCCCCTTATAAATAGGAACTATGGTGCTCAATCTCCACGCCACTGGCATTTTGATTTATCTATTCCGTGGGCGACTCAATTGGTATCCTATCGCTGATCTTCAGCCGGCGTCTGGGAAGCGACGTGCACACCAGCATCAGACAATACATTCCAATATATCATTATTATTCTCTTCATGAAATTATGCAGTAGAAGTTGTCTTTTAAAACTAAAAATGAAAAGCTTACGCTAGACTATTACAATTAAATATCTTGTCTCGTCATTACAAAATCACATAACTTATTTACAATGCGTCGTAACACAGCCTACCTTTATATAAAAGCTTAGCTCGCCTGACTCAATGATCCGCAATAGAATTTGCAATTTGAAGTAACAGTGTGCTTAGTGCGAGTTTTTAACGTCCTCGATAGCGTAAAAGTTAACTACGTTGAAACCTACGTTTGCCGCTAGGGGCGCTGTTCCAACTGCATACAAAATTGAGTTAACTTTTACGCTATCGAGAACGTTAAAAAACTCACACTAAGCACACAGTTTCGCGTTTCGAACTCAGGTAAATTTATAGGACATTAGGATTGATTAGTACTCATCACGAGACACGGAGGGAATAGGGATTCAGCTGCCGACGTCCAAACTTTAATGCACGTCCGCTGTGGCAATTAATTATAATGTCAAATAAAGTCTGTATCTAATTTATTTTCGATACTTTTTTTACATACCTGTTAGGAGTACCGTCTGGAAGATTTTTTCGTCCTCAAGAATCACTCTGAACTGCACCGTTGCACTACGATTAGTCGTAAATAATTTTATTTTTCAGGTGGAAATTTATTATATGTTGGAAGATCTCTCACGCAATAAATCATGGCCGATTGTTCAGTCAAAGTATTTACAACAGAAAATTAAAACAACTCGCTGCGTGTGAGTATTATTTGAGTATTCATTTACATAATCTTAAAGACATCAATGTTCTATATACATTCCAAAATTACTATTTAATTTAAGGTATAATTTCGCCTTTTTATTTTCATTATATAATCTGTATTAATTATTTCGAAAGCTTCGAATTTTTTTAAATTTTCGCAGTTACGTCTGTTTTGTAAATTGCACGTCCGGGTCTTTAAAATCATCATATTCATTTTTATCTTAATATTCGTAACGTCGCAAAGAATGCAATGAGACTATAAAAAGCGAGTTTATAAGCGTACTAAAATTAGAAGCGATAAGTGAGTAAGATAAGTAAATCTGCAATAAGCGTCTGAACGCTATTTCGAAAGAACGGCGCGACACGATAACCCTCTAGCGCCGGTACCATTATATAATTTAATTTTTTTAATTTTTTTATAGTTTTATAATTTTTTTTATAATTTTTTACTATATAAATATGTGCATTATTTCTTATTTAGTAATCTGTGAAGTTAGTAGTGTGTGTAGTTAGCTCTTGTTTTCATGTTGTTTTCAAATATATATATTGCTGTAACATGTCATAGTGTGTTATAAGAGATTGCTGTACATGCCTGTAACTGGCTTACATACCAGTACTTAATTTTATACATGTTAATTTTAAGCTTGAATGTTTTGTGTGTATTGCTGTTGGTGTGTCTAAATAAATAAATAAAAAATAAAATAATGTATCTGATCCTGCGAACCAAACGGTAAACAGTCACTGTCGCCCAAAACACGTCACTTCAGATCCTCTCGATCTACTATCGATGGTTTTAGGCATTCCAAGCACCGGTCATCGTTTTTGTCGAATGTGACCAAAGATTCGTCGTGAAAATTAACCCACAGACACAGCCCACTGAGTGTCCCGCCAGATATTCTTAGTGGATTGCTAGTGCCCTTGCTAGTGTTTTTTATGTTTATTACTTAGATTGGTAAACAAGCTCACAGCTCACCTGGTTTTAAGTGGTTACTGGAGCCTATAGACGTCTACAACGTATATGCGCCACCCACTTTGAGATGTAAGTTCTAAGGTCTCCATATAGTTACAACGGCTGCCCCACCCTTCAAGCCGAACCGCATTACTGCTTCACGGCAGAAATAGGCGGGGTGGCGGTACCTACACATGCGGACTCACAAGATTTCCTACCACTAGTAATGTAGTGTTACCAAAGCACCCAGGTTGGGCCTACACGTCCGGTGAAGCTTGGACAACCCCTTGAGGATACTAGCATTCTTCTTTTTGCAGCAGACCCCGAGCCCGTCTGCTTTTTTGCAGTAAAAACTAATGAGAACCTCCAACTCTGTCCCACAGGAAAACCAAGGAATCCTGCTACGAAGAATTCGGTTTGAATAAATTAGGATTGTCGTCCGTGTGCAAAGAAAGTTATCGCCTCAACAAAATTTACTTCTACGATCCCGACCGAAATATGATCTATACAAAAAAGATGACTATACCGTACTGCTGCACCTGTACTATCCTTAAAGAAAACCCTGTCCAAGACTATCAATGCTTAAAAACCTAATCGACAATAAAAAATATAAAAACATCTGAATATATATGGTTGTTTTAATCGTTTACTTAACATAATTACGTATTTAAGTTACAATAAATCGAAGAGGAGGTCTTTTAAAGGTAATGTGAGATGGGTGTGTCCTAAATAAACTTAGCCCACTGACTTTCTCGCCGGATCTTCTGAGTGGGTCGCGTTTCCGATCCGGTGGTAGATTCTGTGAAGCTCTTGCTAGGGACAGTGCTAGCAACACTCCCGGTTTGAGCCCCGTGAGTTAGCCTACACGTTAAGTAAATGCTGAAATAGCCTCTCAAGGCTATCAGCATGGATAGGGAAAAAAACTTGGATCGACTCTGGGAAATAGGATATTTTGCGTCGACCCTACATATTGGAGTAAAGGCAATATTAAAAAAAAGAAGTATTTAAGTTATGCTCGATGTATTTAATATTGGTGAATGAATCTGATAATAAAGAAATTTCCCATGAAAAAAAGAATGGTAATAAAGACGGTAACAATAATATGTTCAGTAAACAAAGACATCAAATCAATTAGACAATTCATTGTCGGTTTTTGCTTTTATGGGAAAACATAAAAATGTAAACATTTAAAATATCAGTTGAAGTAAGAAAACTTGATAATGGGTCCGTAATATTTATTTATGAAGTTGCCGTTTTTTTAATGCTGGCCATTTGTAATGTAAAAATTAATTTGTTTATGGCTGGCAGTAAATTCTAAATTAAAATAAATCTTATTTTAAAAGTATGAAATTCTTTTTTCATAATCAGTAATTTGTTGATTAATTAGTGTTTCGTTTTCACTACTATTCCATCAACATGGACACTATAAAAATGGGAGTAATTATGGAATACAATTTCTATCGCGGTAGCAATGACCTAGCGAGAGCAGCGCTTCGCAGAATACACCGCCGGATCGGATTCGCGACCCAATGATCTTCTCATTCGGCGAAAAACTAAATGGGAACTCTCACCCTAACACTCCGTTCTAGGCCCTTTTCATACATTCCGTTCTTACCCATCCCACATAATATGTTTATTGTATGGTAAATAACAAATTATCCTCGAATAAAATATTAAAGTTAAAAGTATCGCAAAGTTTGTTGTATCGATAACTTTTATATAAGACACCTAATTAGCTAATGCTGTAAATTTTTATAGTAAAGTATTTTTTTCTATTCATATTATATCAACTTGTACACCTAATTCGTTCTATTCTGTATCACCCTTAGTACAAAATACCTTAGGCATTAAGTGCGCCAATTTATGTAACACTAGCCCTAGCAAGAGCAGTGCTTCGCAGAATCTACCATCGGATCTGAAACGCGCCCCACTCAGAAGATTCGGCAAGAAACTCAGTGGGCTGTGTCTATGGGTTTATTTACTCGCCGAACCTTTCGTTGCAAGTGACGGGTTCGACGAGAACGGTGACCGGTGCTTGACCTATCTAAAAACACCTAAAAGCACAAGAAATGACGTGTTTTGGGTGACGTCGACTGTTCACCACTCGATCCGCAGGATCGGGTATGTAGTTACCGGCGGCCACGATAAGAAGGTTTTCGTGTCGTGCCGAGTTCTCAAAATGGCGCACTGATGCCGACTGTAGATACTTACTGACGGAGTTTAACCCCAGATCGTCGTGGAAATCCACTCTACACAGAAACCACGGTGCTCCGATGGCTATCCTGCAAAAACGGGATTGATGATTTCATGGGGTTTCAAGTTGGTGCGGGCGCGTGAGCGAACATTACACTTGCATAGGTCATGACCGGACATATGCAAGTTTTGTGGAGTGTCACCAAGGGACAATGTACTTCGCTTGCAAATCACCGGATCAAACATCTTGATCGCCATTATGTACCTACCTATCGAAACTCATCGAAACTGAAATGACCCTACAAAAGCGACACTAAAAAGAGACAAACATAAAATATTCCTAAAGCATTTAGCCTGAGAGAGAATGAGAAAAAATACATATGAATGTTTCACTTCTAACATGTTTACACATGAACACAGATCTCTTTTGTATTAGATGTATGGGCGAGCTCACGGTTCACCTAATGGTAAGTGCTTATAGAACGTGATTGTGACGACGGCTACGGGCCTACAGATGTATTTTTTGTTTGGAAACAAATTTCCCTAGTCAATTGAACATTTCATTTTGGGGAAATTATCAATACCTTCTTGCATTATAGGGTACATAATATTAAATGTCCAGTAAAACCGTGGAGCGCTATGACACGTCCTTCTTCAAACGAGACTTGTGGAGAGTACTTAATGGTAGGCAGCAGCTTGGCTCTGCCCCTGGCATTGCTGAAGTCCATGGCCGACGGTAACAACTCACCATCAGGGAAGCCGTGTGCTCGTCTGCCTACAAGGGCATTAAAAAAAGCCACTGATTAATTAACTAGCCGACATGACGTAAGCACGAGATAACAGTAGTAAAAATTTATGTATTTTTCCATGAAAACCATATTTTTAAATTCAAAAGTACTCGTATTTCTACTGGTGGTAGGACCTCTTGTGAGTCCGCGCGGGTAGGTACCACCACCCTGCCTATTTCTGTCGTGAAGCAATAATGCGATTCGGTTTGAAGGGTGGGGCAGCCGTTGTAACTATACTGAGATCTTAGAACTTATATCTCAAGGTGGGTGGCGCATTTTCGTTGTAGATGTCTATGGGCTCAAGTAACCACTTAACACCAGGTGGGTTATGAGCTCGTCCACCCAGCTAAGCAATAATATATATATTATCCTCGTAATTCCCAAGTTTTTAAATCTATTATTAAGTGATTGACCTTCTCCCGTCAACCCGACAAACTACCATCAGCAGAATACTTACCCACCTCTAAATAAGAAATATGTGGAATTACGAATAAAGAGAGAGCTTGACATATAGATATCTGACAATATTGATATACAATCTTATATACAGGGGATTTCGGGGGCGATATATCGATCTAGCTACGATTTATTTTCAGAAAATGTTGTTTTATAATCAACTCAAACATAAACTCTTTTTATTTACTGATATTTTAATAGATAGAGTGATTGAAGAGGAAGATTTTTATGTATAACATCCATTAAATAGTGAAGAAATCAATAATAAATTATAGTTTCTGAAGCGAAGCGAGCACGGGTCGCTAGTTTGCAATAAAACTGTGATTATTTTTGTATAATATCAATGATTTATAAATGAAAACACCCAACATTTTTTTATATTTTCATAAATCGCCAATACTTGTATTTTCTTTCATTATTTATCTTATACCTTTAAACGAGCAATTCTTGTAAATATATATAATCTGAATCTCAGAAACGGCTCCAACGATTTTCATAAAATTTGGTATACAGGGGATTTCTGGGGCGATAAATCGATCTAGCTACGATTTATTTTCAGAAAATGTTGTTTTATTCGTGTTTTCAATACAACTTTATCGATAACTAGCGACCCGCCCTCGCTTCGCTTCGGAAACATTAAAATACACATGAAACCAAAAAAAAAAAAAATTAAAAAAAGTAGCCTATGTTCATCAGGGACAATGTCGACTTCTAATGGAAAAAGAATTTTTCAAATCGGTCCAGTAGTTTCGGAGCCTATTCGAAACAAACAAACAAACAAATCTTTCCTCTTTATAATATTAGTATAGATCAACTCTTCCCGACATCTATTGGCTAATAATAATACTATTAGTATTATATTATAATACTTTGTAACTTTGTGTATTAACTTTATGTATATTTACGGAGATATGTATATGTGTATGTATGTGTACATACATGTATGTATATGTATTTCACTGGAATGGTACACCGCGCGTAGTTCGTTTCCAAATAATTCTTGTCCACCTGATGGTTGTCTGGAAGAGATCGCTCTTGGCGATAAGACCGCCAATTGTACTTTTTTGTGTTTAATGTATCGCACTGTTTATTTGTTTTTTGGTGTACAATAAAGAATACTCTCTCTCTCTCTCTCTCTCTCTCTCTCTCTCTCTCTCTCTCTATTTTTACTGCTTTAAAGACACAACAAGATGGCGTTATAAAAAATAAAAACGAGCAAAACTCGGTAATCACATATTTAATTTATACACCACAGGATTTCAAAAGCTTTTATTAAAAGATATCTCAATCATATCTCATGTTAAAATATCAAAAGATTAGCTATTCTGTTATTTTTGACCCAATTGAATCGCAATTTACGTTTACTCGAACCCTTCTCACTGTGAGCATCGGTTATCACGTTATGTCTACGGGCTCTGACAGCCATATGAAGCTTTAGATACACCTAAGATTTGTCTGGCCATCTTCTTCTGTTTCTCCACCTTATCCCACTAGGTATTTTTTTATTGCTTAGATGGGTGGACGAACTCACAGCCCACCTGATGTTAAGTGGTTACTGGAGCCCATAGACATCTACAACGTAAATGCGCCACACACCTTGAGATATAGTTCTAAGGTCTCAGTATAGTCACAACGGCTGCCCCACCCTTCAAACCGAAACGCATTACTGCTTCACGGCAGAAATAGGCGGGGCGGTGGTACCTACCCGTGCGGACTCAAAAGAGGTCCTACCACCAGTAATTACGCAAATTATAATTTTGCGGGTTTCATTTTTATTACACGATGTTATTCCTTCACCGTGGAAGTCAATCGTGAACATTTGTTGAGTACGTATTTCATTTGGAAAAATTGGTACCCGCCTGCGGGATTCGAACACCGGTTCATCGCTTCAACACGAATGCACCGGACGTCTTATCCGTTAGGCCACGACGACTTCAAAATGTGGGGTCGGCTCAGCTAATTTTTCTCTTCCATTCTATTCTAACAGCCATCATCTCAATACTTACTCCTCTCTCTTTCATAGCGTCATTCACACACTCCATCCATGTCTTCTTCGGTCGACCTCTTCCCCCTCTACCTTGCAATACCATTTCCATACATCCAGGGACGTCTTAAACTAGGATGGGGCCTTTGGGCACACAAGAATTTGAGACCCTTTTGGAAAGTAAAAAAAGCGAATTATAATAACATTTTTTTTACTGAGTATGACCATTTATTATAGGTAATCATATACAGTATGATATAATATGTCATTAATGATATTAGAATGCTGCTGGTTTTTTTGGTTACGATTTCGATAACGGTTTCTTTCGGGATGTCTGTTGAGCAAAAACTTCTATTATAGGCATAGTATATCTTGTAATTCTGATTACTGATTCTGATTACTAATTTGTGAAAAAAGGGTAATGTGCCCAAGAAAAATGTTTTGAGAATAAGCGTGTGAGATAAATTTTTGGTCTTTCGGGCCCCCCTGAGAATGGGGGCCCTGGGCACGGGCCCCGTGTGCCCTTATGGTAAAGACGGTATTGCATACATCTCCTGGTCACATGCATCTTCTCTCTGCGCATCACATGTCCATACCACGCTAACCGTACGCTCTTTATAACTCGTTAAATTACGAGAATTCGTCTGGCCATATACCGAAAGAAAATAATAAATATAATAATAATCATGCAAATAATTATAAATCTTTCAAATCGTGAAGTCACAGAACTACGTCATTCTTACGATTTCCGATTGTTATCCGGCGGCTACGTCACATGTCGTTACTAAATTAGTTAGCAACAAATTCGCGGATTCACTCGCGATTTTACGTTCTAACTCAACGATATGACTTAGTCGCAACACGTAGTGCTTACAGTCGTGTGCCAATATGTAGCAGTTGTATAATATTAAATGTTCTACCTCAGATGAACTAGATAAATTTTAATAGGTTTTTTTTTATTATAATAATGTCACAAGTTTTCTTGAATCGGATATTATTAGGAAAACTACTTAAATTACCGATTAATACCGATCGGTAAAACTACGGTTTTTCTTAGTTTTCCGTGATATCGAAGCGAGATTAAGTCCCAAAAATACTTAAAAGTAATTAAAAAGAAAAAAAATTATCGATCTTCTTTAAAGACGAAAAATGTAAAGTACTCGTAACGTCAGAAATAATAAGATGTCATAGCAGTTTTTATTATTCTCACTGGTGTGGGACTAACTGGTGACAAGAATATGTTTGACCACGCAATAGTATTTACTAGTGGTCCCCCGGTTATCGAAATTTGACAATAATTATTTGAAATTATAGGTTTGAACTTTATCATGGTTCTATTGTCAAAGATTAATACACTTCTATAATCACAGATTTCGCTAAGGCTACACTTTAGACAAATAATATTAAAGATTAAAAATCTTAATCTATTGTCAATTTAACTACAGACTTTAAGCAATAGCAAAAGTTTGACAGTAAACAAAGAGTATATAATATATTATAATGTGTGTGTGTCAAATACACGGTAATATCTGTAATGTTTTTTTATTATTGATTTAATGCATAATTAAATAAAAAATAGCATTGTGCACTCCTGCTCTATATTCTCTACAAACGGCTCGCTCCGGCTCCGCTCGGGTCTTTAACAAAAATTTCAACGATATTTGACGTTGTTTTATTTTTTAAAATAAAAGAACACTTATTGCGGCATAACTATAATAGTTAGAAATATGCTGTGGCGACACTTTTTGTAAATATTAATGTGTTCTACAAAGTCGTAGTACATTATTGTATTCTATCATGAATAGTTTTCGCAGGGCACGCGAAAGAACATTTTAGGTAATTTTTTACACCTTGGGTTACATTATTGGGGTTTTAGTAAGGATCCCTATTTTTTCAAATAAGATTATAGCCTATGTCACTCGGGAACAGTGTAGCTTCTAAACAGTGAAAGAATTATTCAAATCGGTTCAGTAGTTTCGGAGCCTATCCGATACAAACAAATAAACAAATATTTACTCTTTATAATGTTAGTATAGAAGTGTAGATTAGTATAGATAAGTGTGAGAAGTTTCATACTCCTTCGTCCGCGCAATTTTCGTAAAAAGGGGTACAAATTTTTTGCTTCACGTATTAATATATATAGATAATGCTGTTTGAGTTATTCATTAGTATTTTTTTTATATTCCGTTATAGAAAGGAAACTTGCGTGATACGTCACAATGCTGATAAGAAGTGTTTATAAGTTTCACGTGTTGCTCTCTCAATATAAAGCTGCGGGAGCGCCCTACATCGCCACAACAGAACCAGCGCTCGTATTGTTAACATTAAGTTATATTCACGTTAAATCACGAAATATTAGTCTCATCGAAGAGCGCAAACGAAAAAAAAATGTCACTTATACTAAGAGCTTTGATTTTAATTGTGAGTCGTGAAGCTAATTTTATTTTTTTTAACAATTGTATTAGTAGCTGTTCAATTCGAGAATTGAGTGTTAATAATCTGAATTTCTTTCAGGGGTCGGTTCAGTTCAGTGTCGGCAATACAATTTCGAACAACAATTCACTTATAGTCGAAATGCCACCGGGATGCAGAGGCGAAAAGATGTGTTTTGAAAAATCTAAGGACTATCCAACCGATAAAATCAATAGCCTATTAAATAGCACGGTAAGAATTATTTGAATTCACATAGCCACGTAACTTTTTATAAGGTAGACAGTAGTTTAGTCTGATGCTATTGCATATTATGGGTCCGCATGGATTGGTACAACGATCCTGCCTACTCCAACCGGGGAGTAGTCTTGCTTTCTGGTCGAAGGGCGGGATGGGCGCTCTGCTATTTTTTAATTTTTTTATTGCTTAGATGGGTGGACGAACTCACAGCCCACCTGGTGTTAAGCGGTTACTGGAGCCCATAGACATCTACAACGTAACATGCGCCACCCACCTTGAGAGATAAGTTCTAAGGTCTCAATATAGTTCCAACAGCCGCCCCACCCTTCAAGCCGAAAAGTATTACTGCTTCACGGCAGAAATTGGAGGGGTGGTGGTATCTTCCCGTGCAGACTCACAAGAGGTCCTACCACCAGCTATGCAATCAGACTGCGACCTTCGTGGAGGCTTATAATGCTTATAGCTCTAAAGCATTAAATGTTTAGTAGACTCAGTTGCTTATCAATATTTAATTAGCTCATGCGAGACATGCCTCTTAATTCGATGTGAATTCGAAAGTGATTTTTTTTATTCATTAATCCCTTATGGAGGAGGAGGCCTTAACTCGAAGAAAAGTTTTTTCTAAGAATAATAAAAAAGTGTATATTTTATAAGAATTTAATTATTGTTTGCAAGAAATAAAAAGGCTTTTATAGAAATTCCTTATGGAACTATTATCTCGGCAGGGTTGGGGAATAGCCGACGCGATCAGGGTGGTCGGTCATCGACAAGGTAGCTTCGTAGAAATCTGCAAATCTAAGATACTGGTAAGTTAATACCCACACTTATTTTCAACACATTATTTTCAACATTTTGTGGGAATATACGACAAAGGGAAGATCTTCCCCTGAGCGGGTTTTGCTCGGTAGACCGTGGGTCCGAATTTTGTTTTTTTTTTTCCTACTTAAGCTGATAGCCTTGAGAGGCTATTTCAGCGTTAACTAGTAAGTTAGGTCACGGGGCTCAAACCAGAGTGATGCTAACACTGACCCTGACAAGAGCAGTGTTTCGCAGAATCTACCGCCGGATCGGAAACGCGACCCACTGAGAAGATCCGGCGAGAAACTCAGTGGGCTGTGTCTATGGGGGGCATGTTGTTGTTCGGAACTTGTATTTATGCAAGCTTATCTTGAAAATGTCGTAAGCGAGGTTCAGGCATTTGTCAAATATCTTGTATTGTATGATGGCTACCGCCACAAGTTGCTCTCCTTTAAGAGATTATACTCCAATAATTGATCTGTTCTTGTACCGGTTATTCAAAATCGCATCAAAATTAAATGTAAATAAATAATATCAGAGTAAAATTTCGGATGGATTAGGTTTTGTTAACGAAATCGAGCGAAGGTGATTTCATAACATTTTTTGAGGCTATAATATACGAACAACTAAACATAGATCGTATCGAGGGGTGATAGGATATCTGGCTTTATCTACATTTCCCTTAATACGCTACTTTTATTTTTGTAATTAGAGGTCCGTTTTATTTGGTATTACTATCAACAATTCGATGTTTTTAATTGAATTTCAATTAAATTTAGCTCATTCGAATAGTAAAGAAGAAATTTTATGTTTAGATATTTTTTCCAAATTTTCCAAATCGTTAAATGGCTTCGTACTGGTGGTAGGATCTCTTGTGAGTCCGCACGGGTAGGTACCACCACCTATTTCTGTCGTGAAGCAGTAATGCGTTTCGGTTTGAAGGGTAGGGCAGCCGTTGTAACTATACTGAAACCTTAGAACTTATATCTCAAGGTGGATATGTCTCAAGATCTAAGCAATAAAAAAGAATAAAATTGTATCTCTTGTAAAGTTGCAAAAATGTCACTTAAACCTTTCACCCCTCGACACTAATGTATTTAATGTTCTTAAATTTCATTTAGTAGTTTAATGATATTATTATTTAATAATTTACAAGAGCTGTGTTTAAATGATATTTTGATTTAATTGGAATTTACGAACAATACTTTTAAATTGTTTTTTTTTTTCGTTGGGTTCCTGTAGCTTTTATTCATTGTATCTCTCTATATCTACCTCTCTATATACTCTATTCCAATTACGAAGTCCCCTAAGACAGATGTTATTATTATGTTATGTGTGAATTATTATATGTGTGATGTTATTATATGTGTGAATTAATTGTATAATGATTTAGATTGTTTGTGTATTTTGTAAGTTAACGCCCATGAACTAAATAATAAATAATATACATAATTTGAAATGGCAAATGATTATTATTTCAAATTATGCGAAACGTAAAGAGTTACGTTCTAAGTCGTGTGAAAAGGGACTTCGTAATTGGAACAGAGTATAGATCTTGACATTAACGCTTCAATTGTACTTAGACTAAAACGTATTATAATGAATGTGTTTCTTGAACAGCCACCTACACAGGTGTACGAAATTGAAGACGAGAACGGCATCATTCGGTTCGTTGTTCAAGATGAGAAGTTTAAGCAAATCGTGAACGTCATTAAGTGCAGGTATGCTTTGGTTGACGCCGTAAATGGATACAGAGCCCTCCTCCCTGAGTCTCATTCCTCATGTCTGTTGATTTTTTTTTATTGCCCTTGTAGGCAGACGATCATATGAACCACCTGATAATGAGTGGTTACCGTCGCCCGTGGACTTCAGCAATGCCAATAGTCGTGACCATCTCCTCCCGTTATCTTTCTCTGTTCTCGGCGGTGTGCATGGCATCGTAGACGGTGGTATCCAGAGTGGTGCGGATTTGGTCGGACCGGCGCATTGGAATACGGCCACGAGTTCTTTTGCCTGCAATCTTGCTAGTTGATTGCAAGTTGATTGCTGGCAAGATTATTATAACTGACATGTAGAGCTAGCTGGACGTCTATTAAATCATAGTTTCATAGGAAACAGAAGTGACATTTAATCGTGCCCAATACTGCCCGCCTAGTGCTAAATAGTTGCCGGAACTAAAAGACATCAACAACATAAATTCCACCTTGAGACGTGAGCTCTAAGTCTCAATTTTATAGTACGGCTGTATTGTCGTGGGCGATGTCTGTAACTTAAATCCGTCGTAGGCGATATCTGTACCTTAGCGAAATTAGTACAGGCTGAAAGTACTTTTTATTACTGTATTGGCTGACGAGCGCACGGTTCACTCGATGTTAAGCGTTGCCGAATGCAAACGTCTAGCTTCTGCAGAACTTGGCGTTCAAACCGAAACTCATGACTAATTTGCAGCCATAATAATTTGATTAATAATTTAATAATAATGATTAATAATAATTTGACTGATTTGTAGGTAGCGACTTAAGTGCGCTCCTACCGTTTCTGACGTCCACGAGTGACTATAAACACTTACCATTCGGTAGGCCGTAAGCTCGTCTATCTACGAAGGCGATAAAAACATTAAAAAAAGGAAACCAGTTTGTATAATACTATTATTATTTGATTGCAGTGACGAAGGGAACATCACGAGGTCGTCTGATATATACGAAAGATCTTATTTCGCTTACGGAGCATTGATAAGCTACAGCCTGACGTGTAGACAGGTAACAATTGATTTCAAGTTCCTGGTGCTCAGTATAGACGGGCAATCACTCGACACAGCTTCCGTAAGCGGAGGACTGCCAGTCTGTTGCTCTTGCAATGTGGAGAGAAAAAATATTAATAATTTTAGCGAATCGTGTTCGAATCAAACCATCGAATCAAACCATACTTAGTATTAGGACGCGATTTTGACGAAAAAGCAACACAATGACTTAGTGATAGATTATCTTAATGATTGCATTATGTCAATAAATTTAGACTGAACCATAATTGTTATGACTTTTATTTTAAATCCCAAAATTATGTGACTTACTTTAGTGATTAATGCAGTTAAATTTTCAGTTTAGATTTGGCTCGGGGGCTTGGGGGGCACCTCATCGCCCTCTTGGTTGGTGACTGACTTTTTCTTCTTCTTCTTCTTCTTCTTTTTGTTTTTGTTAATCTTGTCTTTCACATTCTTGTCCTTGTGTCCGTCAATGTGTTGGGGTCCCGCCATTGTCGGGTTTGGGTTAGAAATAATATTTGCTGGCTCTGATGACCTAGGTCCGGTTTTAGATTTTTTACCAGGTTATTTTGGAGTCTTTGCTTCTGCCATCAGGTTGGAGGCGGTAGGTCTTACTTCTACCATGGTTTATTTGTATGGTACGTCCGAAAAGGGCGGGGGAGGGTGGGAGGATTTCCCCGTATCTGGCCGGAAAACCCTGATTTTTTATGGCCGTCACCACTTCTGCCGCGTCGGTGTCAGGAGGAAGGCCTCTTACGGCCACCCTCGAAGGAATTTCCTCGGCAAGTGCAAAACAAACAAAAAAACCCTGGGAATAGAATAATATAAATTTGAGGGGGGAGGGGTTGGGGTGTTCCGTGGGGAGGCGATTGCCAAGGTCAGTGCCAGAATCGGTCCGGGTGGGGACCCCTCAGCCTGCCAGCTCCCGGAACCGACCCTTTGTTGGGTTACGCCTGTGTCTATTTGGAACCCCAGTAGGTTTGCCCTCCAACCACAAACCCGACCACTAATCTACGGATACGCAGCCAATATACGCTATCCAACTTTCGGTACACTGATGAACAAATACTTCACCGATTCCAGAGGCAGTAATATATTTAAGGTGCTAAAAACGGTACTTATGTATTAACGCCACCGCGGCAAAAATTCTATTAAAAAGCCGATAAAAAGCAATCTTTATGTTTTTATATAGTGGCCTATCTTTTGGTTTTCTTATTGTTTGCTGATTTTTGAGCTTAAGTTTGAATCGGCGTTATCTCCGGCGCTGCGGGAAGAGCCGCCCTTCCGCCCTTGCGTGCCGAAGCACGGTCACTCGTACTCCGCTTCGCTGAGGACTGCTCTCCCTCCGCGCCTCTGTTTTTTTATATACACTCTAGGGGTAGGGCAGACAAGACCAGGTGGAAAGTGGGGTGCTCTGATTCGCTTTTCCATATTTTTCGAATATTTATGCAATTTTTTTACCAAAACACGAGCAATTTTACTATTGCTAACCATTAAAATTTTGCCGCGCTGCCGTTAATATGTAAGTAAGTACCCTAAAAACTATAAACATAGAAGGAAGTACCTCTCTTACGCTCGGTCGGGTCTGCCGGACGCACAGACCAGAACGCTGCCGTTGGGGGTAGGTTGTAGGACCAGTCAATACGAGAGCTGATTGTATGAGGACCTAGACTGAGGACTTACCATCTATGGGCCAACTATGAGACAGTCTGCGGAACTAAGCCTTATTATGAGTTGTTAAGGGGTTTTGTTGAATTTAAAATTATCTAAAATTAATTAACAAAGGGCTTAGCGGTAGTTATTCATAAAATAACAAACCACTAAGCCAATGCCGGTACTAGTGAAAATTATTATAAATAAGTAGATTTTTTTTTTTTTCTTAGATGGTTGGACGAGCTCACAGCCCACCTGGTGCTAAGTAGTTACTGGAGCCCATAGACATCCACGACGTAAATGCGCCATCCACCTTGAGATATAAGTTCTAAGGTCTCAATTATAGTTACAACGGCTGCCCTACCCTTCAAACCGAAACGCATTACTGCTTCACGGCAGAAATAGGCAGGGTGGTGGTACCCACCCGCGCGAACTCACAAGAGGTCCTACCATCGGTAAAAATTATGTTGTGCAATTTAAGTGAGGTTAGAACTTGATAGTATCAAAAGGACAACGATGTACAATTTAGGAATTCTAGGCTTAATTAGTGTTAATGTTGGTGAGTGTGTGTAATATGGTTGGTGTGTCTAGATCGAGCACTACAGTACTAAGGAGCGTGTGGGAGTTTTATTGGATAGTGTTTTGTGTTTTGGTAGCAGGTAAGTTGTGGTGCTTCATTGAATTTTAATTAATTTGAAACGGAAAGAAATATGAATTGGTGTATTGGTTTGAAATAGCGTTTATAATAGAAAAGTGTGTGGGTACCGGGCTCAAATTCCGACCGAAGTACCGGTTGGGGTGTAGATGCTGTATGGTATTGTAAGTGTACTGGGGGTAGTTTTGGGGAGGCAGGGTGGTTTAGCTGCGGCTCCGAAGCGGCTTATATTGCTATATATGTTGTTGTAAGGGCGAATATGTATAGGTGCTGTGGATGTTTGTATTTTAAACAGACAAACTTGGATAAATAAATAGGGTGGAGTATTCTATTGTGGTATGTTGTTTGAATAATAAACGGTAGGTTAAGGAGAGAATTTAGATTAAATTTGGATGGTGACTTTAAACTAAGATTTGGGATCAGATATTGTGGGTATAAAATCCAGAATCTATTTGGTGTATTCTTTGGGGTGAGGGGTGTAGGTATTGTGTTTTATTGTTTTTTGTTGTTTTTTATTGCGTGGCCGGGTTGGGGGGTGGCTTAGTTATGCAGGGTGGGTTGGTTATTGCTCAGAAACGGGTTTATTATTATACAGGGTGGGCCAGAAAGGCGTGCGAATTTCAAAATCACATTACTCGCGACAGGAAAGCGGGAGCGGGGTGCGGGTAGTGGGGATAGGTTCCTTGGTTCTCGGAAATTCAGTTGCCATGGAGCGTTTTACCGGTGAGCAGCGTGCTTTTTGTGTGAAAACGTATTACAAAAATGGCGATTCGGGCACTATTGCGCGGCGTTTATTTCGTTCTAAGTTTAATTTACATGATTTAAACCAATGTCCGAGTGAAAGTGTGATCAGATCGTGGGTCAGAAAGTTTGAGTCTTCGGGTTCGACATTAAATGAAAAACCTGCGGGGCGTCCAAGGTCTATAAGAACGGAGGAGAATGTAAGCGAAGTCGCGGTATCTGTACGGCGCGATCCCCAACAGTAAATTCTGATCGCTACACAGCAATGTTATGTATGTTAGCATAATTTTGAAGCCTATAACAGCAGGACCTGGTTTCAACAAGATGGCGCGACATCCCATACATCCAATGAGTCTTTGGCAGTTGTTAACGAAATGTTTAATGGAAAACTGATATCGCGTCGAGGGGACATTCCATGGCCTCCCCGGAGCCCAGATCTCACGCCACTGGATTTTTTTCTGTGGGGGTACCTCAAGAATCGCGTTTATGCCAATAAACCGACGACAATTGCCCAGCTCAAAGACAATATTCGCAAGGAAATGTCCGATATCCCACGAGCGATGTGCCAGCGAGTTTTCACGAATTTGAGTTCTAGATTGGAAGAGTGTGTACGTGTAGATGGCACACATCTCAGCGATGTTATTTTTAAAAAATAAAATTCCCATTTGTATTCTTTATTATAATTATATTTTTTCTTTTATATATAACAGAAAATGTAGATTTCCTCGGTGTAAAAATTGACAACAAATTAGATTGGAAATCTCATACAGACGGACTGTGTAAACGTGTCAGCTCCTCGGCCTATGCACTCTTTAAATTATCCTCTATTTTAAACACAGACGCCTTACTAACTGCATATCGTGGTGTAGTTGAATCCTGTCTTAGATATGGAATAATTTTCTGGGGAAACTCAACGCAAAAAGATCAAGTTTTTAAGGCACAAAAAAGGTGTTTAAGGTCTATGTTTGGATTGGCAATAGCCGACAGCTGCAAGCCATATTTTGCAAAGCATAAACTTTTTACCCTTCCTTGTCTATATATATACGAAGTTTTTTTTTTTTTTTTTTTTTTTTTTTTTATGATTGAAAGTTTACTGGTGGCCCGAAGGCCTTTCCAGTTTCACCAGGACAGGTGGGCGAGCAAAGGCTCAGCCAAGAGGGGTGGGATTTGCTAACAACTGCCCGAGCGCCTCCGAAGGAGACCTAACAACTCAAGAGCAATTGTTTCGCGAATGAATCTACTACCGGATCGGAATCGCGACCCGCTGAGAAGATCCGGCGAGAAACTCAGCGGGCTGATGCATGGGTTAGGTTGCACGTCGACCTCTTTGTCGAGTTCGACGAGTACGGTTACCGGGGTCCCTAAGCCTGCTCCTAGTATTAGAGCTGAAGGCATCTAATGCAAAGGTTATTGGATCTGATGGATCCGTAAGGACGTGTCTAGGGCGTCGACGGTGACTGGCTCCTGCATGATCAGGATTCGGGGAGTAGTCAGCGGCGGCAACGATAAGGCGATTATCATGACGGATAGCCTTATCGAAGTATCGTTCCGACGCTGACTTCATGTATTTCCGAATTGATTCGAGGCCCAGGTTGTCGTGTAGGTCAACGTTCCTCACGAACCACGGAGCCCCGACAGCTAACCTGCAAAAGCGGGATTGTAGGGATTGGAGGGTGTCTATGTGTGTGCGGGCTGCGTGAGCGAACACCACACTCGCGTAAGTCATGACGGGCCTTATGCAAGTTTTGTAAAGTGTCACCTTGTTCCGAAGGGACATTTTACTCCGCTTACAGATCATGGGGTAGAGTCTACCGAGAATAAACGCGGCACGGTCACGGACTGATTTTATATGCGGGCGGAATGTCATCGATGCATCCAGGGTAACGCCCAGGTACTTGACCTTCCTGGCCCAGGGTATGGGTTGTCTAAAGAGAGTAATCGGGGGTGTGAGATTCCTCCTCCTAATCCGGGAGGAAATCCGTGTGGAGCTTCCCCTCTGAAATAGCACCGCAGTACTTTTCGCTGGGTTGATGTCTATGCGCCATTTTCGGAACCACTGTCCTAGGGCTAGGGCTGCGCTCTGAAGATTCTTCGCGATTAGGGACTTATTTCTACTAGAATAGTAAACAGTCGTGTCGTCGGCGAATAAAGCTAAATGGGTCGGCGGCGACCGGGGAATATCGTTGACAAATAAGCTAAATAGGAGGGGTGAGAGGACAGAGCCTTGCGGGACTCCAGCTGTGAGAGGTCGTGGGGAGGAGCGGGTTCCCTCGACTCGATATCGAAAAGAGCGGTTCGACAAGAAGTCCCGTATGATGAGCACGAGACTATCCGGCACGCCCATGTTGAATAGTTTGAAAATCAAACCATTGTGCCAGACTTTGTCTCCGACAGTACAGAGTCTGTACAGAGAGCTCCCGTGTATAACGGTTTCGGTCGATTAAGCCCCACAAGAATGTGCTCCGTGAGGCGGTGCACCTGAACGCATGAGTGATTTGTACGGAATCCGAATTGTTCATCGATGAGAATGCCCTTGGATGAGACGAAGTCTCTGAGGCGTTTGTAGAGCAAACGCTCATACAGTTTGCCTAGAGACATGAGGAGGCTAATCGGGCGGTAGCTCGTCGGATGATTTTTTGGTTTACCGGGTTTATGTATGCCGATAACGTCCGCTTCTTTCCACACCGCGGGAAAGATACAGTTCGCCATAGCGGCATTGAAAATAGATGCCAACATCACGATGAGTTGGACGGGTAGAAGTTTAATAACGCGGTTAGATATACCGTCGGAACCGGGAGCCTTGCGAGGACGTAGGTCTTTGATCAAGTCTTTAACTTCTATTGGGGTGACGGGTGGTAACGCATCCGATGGTGGCAAGGAGGCTCTGCGTTCTACCTCACTGTCTACTAATTCTACATGAACAGGGTCCACGGATTGAGTGCTGGGCGTGCACTGGGTTTGCAATGTATCGGCCAGCAGCTCTGCTTTTTCGTCATCATCGAACGCCGCGAGTCGGCCTGAGGGGCCTACGAGGGGGGGCATAGTTACTACCGTATCCGATTTGAGAGTACGAGCTAAGCGGTAGTAAGACCTTTGGGAGGGCGCGAGTCCTTCTAAGAAATCAGACCATCTGGCATCTCGGACTTCGGCGATGCGAGACTTTACGTCGCGTTGTAGGGCACGCATTCGAATACGATTTTCCGCGGTAGGATACCTGTTGTAAGCGCGTATCGAGGCGTTCTTAGCTCTAAGGAGTTCCCTAATATCGTCGGACAATTTGAAGCGGTGAAGGAAGTCCTCCGCTACAACTTGTTTCGATGACCTATCTAATGTCGAGGTGATGTGTGACGTTAAGACGTCTATGGCTTCAGCGGTATCCTGAGGAGACGGGATAGAGTCCGGGTTAAACGGGAGCGATGGTGGATCAGATTCAGCCAGGCTGATGCCCAGCGTGTGCCAATCCACCACAGTCCTCGTGACGGCAACGGAATCGGGAGCGCGACCGAGCTTCATAACGACGGGACGGTGGTCTGAATCTAACTCTGAAACTACTTCGATCGAGTGTAAGCGCAGAGTTACGTTTTTTAATAACGCTATGTCGAGTATATCCGGGCGATGCGCGATATTTAGCGGGTAGTGAGTCGGGGTTAGCGGAGCGACGATATCGAAGGCGAGATCATCGACTAACGCGTCAAGCCGCCTACCATTCGGGGTTGTGGTGTGTGAGTTCCACCTGATGTGTTTACAATTTAGGTCGCCCGCCAGAATGACAGAGCTCCCCATGCCGAGCAGCGCCTCGATATCACTGCTTAGAACGATCTTATCCGGTGGAAGATAAACGGATGCGATAACGATCGGCGCGTGTCCCGTCAGTGAGATTCGGCACACTGATGCTTCGATATTAGCGAGCGCGGGAGGATCGAGCGGGACGCAATGCAGGGCTCTTCTATAGTAAATGACGGTACCACCACCACGGGCAGAGAGCCTGTCGTTCCTGACCATGTTATAGTTCGCGATTTTAGGGTCACGGCGCGCGGGCTTAAGTAGGGTCTCCTGCACTAGAAAGATATCAATTTGATGGTCACGCAAAAAGTCAGAAACCTGATCACGTTGATTTGCGAGACCGTAAGCGTTAAAAAATCCTATCGTTACGGATAGGGGCTTTATTCTACTTATATACGCCATTGATTACCGGCGGAGTGAGGGGAGGACGTACGTATTTAATGACGCGTATACGTCGGCGTATTCCTGCACAACGGCGATAAAGTGTTGTGCAGTGGAGGCAGCGCGAATGGCGTCGCCCAAAGCGTTAACGCGCTCAAAGTTGATCGACTGAAAGAAGTCGATCGCTAAAGCGAGATTTTCGGACGCGGTCGGAGGGCAAGTCGCGGGAGAGGGACGAGTCGCGGGGGCGGGACGAATAGCGGAGGAGGGAGTTGTAGCCGTGTTCGTGTACGGCAGCGGTTTTGCCCAGGCCGAGACACTGGGCACCGCCGCCGGAACGAACGCTGGCTTAGCCTGCGACGCAGAGGGTGCCGAGGCTTTGATGTCTGGGCCGGAAGCTCGGAGGCGGTTTTGGCGGGCGACGCGGCGATTTATTTTAGGGGCTCGGGGGCAACCACGGTAATTCGCGGGGTGACCCTGTGTTCGACACAGGACGCAACTAGGCGGTTCCGTCGCGGTTTTTTGGTCGCGTGCGCAGAGGGCCGTGGCGTGATCGCCCAAACACTTAACACATCGGGGGCGCGCGTGACAGTTACGGGAAGAGTGCCCGTACAATTGACAGTTATGGCACTGGCTAGGAGTGCCTTTTTTATGGGGGGCTTCGATGGCGATACCGGAGAGCCTACAGACGGTCTGTGTGTTGAAGATTTTCTTACCCTCGGGGGTAGGCTGGAGGGTGACTAGAACCATATTATATGGCTCCCTACCGCGACCGGTGTGCATACGGTGCACAGAATTCACCTGTTCTAACAGATCTCGCCTTGACGAGCTCTACATCTAACTCTTTAGGGATTCCGCGTATTACAACGCGGAGTTCGCGCTCCTCCTGGAGCGTATAAGTATGGAAACTTATACGTTCCTTACGGAGGTAAGAAGAGAGGGCCCTATGGTCGTCGGGTGTTTGAACCTTAATTTGAATGCCGTTCGCGAGGTTACGGGCATTCGTGAAATTTATATTTTTGGCCTTAAGGGCCAGGCATACTCGATCCCAAGCTGCCTTCTCCTGAAGGATAACCGGGGGAGGGGTCTGGGTTTTATTTTGTGCCACCGGACGCGGCGACGGAGTGGCACGGGCTGGGGGCGCAACGGGAGTCTGAGGGCGGGGGCGCGACGCGTTCACGGCTTTGCTAATTTTAGCGGCCGCGGGAGCTCGAGACTCCGCGGCACGCTTCTTACCCTTCTGTACCAGGGTGAATCCATCCGTCGATGAGGCGGGGGCGAGGTCGACCTCCATGTCCGAGTCAGAGTCGGAGCACGAGGAGGCGGGTGCAGGCGACCTACGAGCAAGTGTAGGTGTTTTAGAGGGCGCGACGGAGGCCGCGGATGATCGCTCAGCTGAAACGATGATCACGGCGGACGACGCAGCAGCTTTTCTCGCCAGTATAGGCGACACGGGAGCGGCAGGCACGACAGAGGCTGCGGTGCTCAATGCAGAAGCTCTGCACGCAGGTACAGGCGACGCAGGAGCAGCGAGCGCGGCGGAGTCCTCGAGAGGGCTCGCAGTGTGATTGGCCTTGAAGGCCAGAAACTCTGAGGCGAGCTGTGGGTGGCGAAGTCGGAGGAATTCCGCGAATACAGCGTCCATTATCGCTGAGTACCCAGGTGGGGCGGCCCCGGGTCTTGAAAACACTCGCCTTGCGGCCAGGCCCCAACTTCTCGGACCTGAGCGGTTCTATTGAACACAGGTGGCAATGCGGCGCGATTACTACAGGACAAAGAAAAAGCACAACAAAACAGAAATTACAAAAAGAAACAAAACAAATAAATACTTGCAGGAAAACACTTTGTCGGCAAATGTTCCACGAACACAAAAATAACTAAAACAAAACAAATAAAAGCTTCCAGGAAACACACTTGGTCGGCAGATGTATCACGAACACAGGCCGCGCGAACAATGGCCGGGCTAACAAAAGCCGGGCGAACAAAGACCGGGCGATCGAGTGGACGATGAGCACGTCCGCACGTGACGGGTGCCTCTATCGGAAAGGCTAAAACTTGTCCCAATAGATTCCCTAAAATGTCTAATGTGGCAAACAGAAATCGACGCGACGATAAGCTATGTTTTCCAAAAACCAAAACTACATTAAAGAATAATAGTATACTAGGTATGAGCGTTAGGATATTTAATAAACTACCGAAGAAATTAAGAGACTTAGATGATTTTAATTTTAAAAAAAACCTAAAAGGTAATCTTATTAGTGAAAATTATTATCACGTGAATGATTTTCTTGGGGATGACATTGAAAATAAATGGATTTTTAATTATTAGTTGAATTATGGATGAATGAATGGTAAATTATATAATATTATAACTATGCACTGCACTAAAATTCGCATGTCAAATAATGACAAAGCATACACGCTGCTTTTAATTTATGTAATAACTCATTTTCACTATGCTTGGCGAATAAATGATTTCTTTCTTTCTTTCTTTCTTTCTTTCTTTCTTTCTTTCTTTCCTGAGCTTTGTAGTTTTTTTTATATGATTTTTTATAATCCGCTCAACTTTATGGCCCACCCTGTATATGCTATTAATATAAGTGTGTATGCGCAGTGTGGGTGTTGTATATTTTTGAATTTTTGACAGGCTAAATAGGGTTACTGGGAGTATGAATATTCTATTAGATTGTATGGAGTGGATGATAGTAAATTATGAAGAAAATTTGAATTTCACTGGTATGAATTTAAATTGTGGTTTGAATTAGTGAAGGATGGGTGTGAGTTTCCAAATTGTGGCCCAGTATTTTAGACTAAATAAATAGGGTTACTGGGAGTGCGGGTACTATTATTTTGAATTCGGTGGGTGATAAAAAAGTGAAATTTGAAGAGAATTCGAATATAACTGGAATGAATTTGAATTGTAATTTGGATTTGTGAAGTGTGGGTGATGGGGTGTGGCTATTGTGATTTATTAAACGGTTTATTTAGTGGTTAATTTTTAGTAGACGGGGTGGTTAGATGTGGCCCAGTAACGGTGTTTAGAGCACTGTATACTAGTGCAGGAGTGGGTGGACAGCTCGGAGCTTTGACAGCTCCCAGAATATGGTTCGCCCAGTCCGGGTAGGTTAATTGGGCTGGAGAAATCCTGTTTTTTCTGCTCAGCCCCGCCAGCCCGTGCGGGCTAGGGCAGGGGGTTCTGCTGTTTGAGGTCGAGTATGCAATTAACTTGTAATAGCCGTTATTTTTTTTAAATTGGTTTAATTAGGGTACCTCCATTCCCGGTTCGGGCGATACCACCAATTGATTTTACAACGCGGAAATGAAAGTATCGCTCCTTTACCTGATTCCAGATCGGTATCCTTGCGCTGAGGGCGGGATCGGCGCGCCTGGCTCGCAGCGGGGACGACACTCGGCAGTCGGGGGTCACTGGTCGGCTCAGCACTAGCTCTCCTGGACACGTCCAACTGACAGGTAACCAGGAAGTATTTAAGTTATGCTAGATGTATTTAATATTGTCGAGGCGATTCACCCGGTCCTCTCGGACTGGGTGAATCGCGACCGAGGACGTCTCACCTTCCGAGCGACGCAGGTGCTCACGGGACACGGCTGTTTCGGTCGCTACCTGCACCTCGTCGCCCGGAGGGAGCCGACGCCGAAGTGCCACCACTGCAGTGGCTGCAACGAGGACACGGCGGAGCACACGCTCGCGTACTGCCCCGCTTTCGCGGAGCAGCGCCGCGTCCTCGTTTCAAAAATAGGACCGGACTTGTCGCTTCCGACCGTCGTGGCTACGATGCTCGGCAGCGACGAGTCCTGGCAGGCGATGCTCGACTTCTGCGAGTCCACCATCTCGCAGAAGGAGGCGGCGGAATGGGAGAGGGAGAGCTCTTCTTCCCTCTCGGCGCCGTGCCGCCGCCGTCGAGCCGCGAGTCGGAGGAGGGCGTTTGTCCAGCCAGAGGACGGGACGTCGCGTCGGCGGCTGCGGACTGCGATGCGGTCCGCATTTTCGTCGTCGCTGTCGTTGCCGAAAATACTGTTAAAAAGCAACCCGATCGGCGGTGTATCGCGTTCCGACCCGGCAGGCTGGTTCTGGCCCAGCGGGGTATCCCGGAACACCAGCGGCACCCGGGCGGCCTGGTAGGGCCGCCGTACCGCGGAGACCGACGTCGTGGGGTCGTCGACTATCGCCTCGACGACCCGTCGGTCAGGCGTCCTCGGGATGGCGCCGCGTGTCTGGTTGTAGTGTTGACCGCGGGAACCCCCCTACTCTGTCCAGGTTCTGACCCCGGACGGAGATCGAACGTCGGGTGAAAGAGTGCAGGGGAGTCGTTTAGTGGGTGGGCCCTAAAACCCTTGGGCCCGCGATCTGCCCTCAACACCTGCAGATCGTTGAGTCTCACATACCCCGTGCGCCCCCTAGGCGCGGGGACCTCGTAGGAGGTTCGGCCCTCGGCCCGAAATAAAAAAAGAAAGATGTATGTAATATTGCTGAATGAATCTGAATGAATTTTCCATGAAAAACATGAATGATAATAAAAACGGTAAAAATAATGTTCCGTAAACAAAGACATCAAATCGATTAGGCAATGCACGATTTTTACACGTTTTATATTAGCTTCACTTGTATGTATGTTTGTCTGTTTGTAACTGACTCCTTTAGACGCGATTTTGACCCACTTTAAACGGCCAGATTTCATTCAAACTTTGTAGATTTATCGAGGACCGATGACAATATACTAATTCGATAATTAAGTCGTATCTGTGTAACAAGTTTTAAAAACACAATTTTACGCAAAATTATTAAATGCTTGGCACACAAAATTTAGAATAATGCCATCTAGTGACTAAATATTTTAGATACTTGCATTGTTACTGTTGGAGGGACAGTTTTGTTTTGAAATACCGAAAAACTTCACGAGATGGCGCTACAAAAAGTACCTTCCCAAAATTATAAAACCATTGTGATTGTCTACGAATAAATAATATTTAATAAACAATAAATAATATTTATTCGTAGGTGATTGTTTAAGATGTTATGAATATTTCAGTTTTGATTTCATCAAAATTATTTGAGTTATACTACTGAATTCCGAAGAAAATACTAATTAAGGCTGAGTTAAGTTCGGCTTTTTATTCAAGCCTCTTCCTGTAGTTTTTAAATTACATTTATGCGGATTGATGTTTCAAAGTTTTCAGATTACAATTTTAAAATCTGAAATAATTAATAACAGCGCCATCTACCAGATTTCATTCAAATTTTTTTAGATTTATCAAGGACCGATGGCAATACCGATGATGACCGATGATAAGATTATTCCATTATTCAATTTGCAAAATAAGATTTTTGCCGATTTATATAATTTTTATCTATAGTCGATAGCCCACACTTTTTTTAAATAAAATATTTTTTACACTATTTTCAATTTAAATTTATTAAAATTTATTTTGTATTTTTTAGTTAAATTTTATATAAAGCGTGTTTTTTAGTTTTTTAAACTATTATTTATTTTGCTTTAAGGGAAAACATAAAAATGTTTACATTTAAAAAATCAGTTGAAGTAAGAAAATTTGGTAATGGGTCCATAATATTTATTTAAGTTGCCGTTTTTTAATACTGGCCATTTGTAATGTAAAACTTAATTTATTCATGGCCGGCAGTAATTCCTAAATTAAAATTTTTATTTAAAAAATATGAAATTCTTTTTTCATATTCAGTAATCTGTTGATTAATAAGTATTTCGTTTTCACTACATTTGTATCTATCTCATAAATACGATCACTATAGAAATGGGAGTAATTATGGAATATGAGTTCTGTCGCGGTAGCAATGACTTAGCGAGAGCAGCGCTTCGCAGAATACACCGCCGCGGCGCCGGATCGGTTTCGCGACCCAATGAGAAGATCGGCGAGAAACGCAGTGGGAATTCTCACCCTAACACTCCGTTCTAGACCATTTTCATACATATGTTTGTTATATAGTAGATAACAAATTACCCTCGAATAAAATATTAAAGTTAAAAGTATCACAAAGCTTGTTGTCTCGGTAACTATTATATAAATCCCCCAATTGGCTAATGCTGTACATTTTTATAGTAAAGTATGTTATATAGTATATTCATATATCAACTAGTACACCTAATACGTTATTTTCTGTATCACCCCTAGTAGAAAATACCTTAGGCATTAAGTGCGCCAATTTATGTAACACTAGCCCTAGCAAGAGCAGTGCTTCGCAGAATCTACCACCGGATCGGAAACGCGCCCCACTCAGAAGATTCGGCGTGAAACTCAGTGGGCTGTGTCTATGGGTTTATTTACTCGCCGAACCTTTCGTCGCAAGTGACGGGTTCGACGAGAACGGTGACCGGTGCTTGACCTACCTAAAAGCACCTAAAAGCACAAGAAATGACGTGTTTTGGGCGACGTCGACAGTTTACCATTCGGTCCGCAGGATCGGGTATGTAGTTACCGGCGGCCACGACAAGAAGGTTTTCGTGTCGTGCCGTTTTCTGGAAATAGCACACCGATGCCGACTGTAGATACTTACTAATGGAGTTTAAGCCCAGATCGTCGTGGAGATCCACTTTTCACGCAAACCACGCTGTTCCGAAGGCTATCCTGCAAAAAAGGGATTGAATGATTTTAAGGGGTTCCAAAGTTCCAAGTTGGTGCGGGCGCGTGAGCGAACACTACACTTGCATAGGTCATGACCGGACATATGCAAGTTTTGTGGAGTGTCACCAAGGGACAATGTACTTCGCTTGCAAATCATCGGATCGGACATCTTGATCGCCATTATGTACCTACTTATCGAAACTCACCGAAACTGAAATGACCCTACAAAAGAGAGACTAAAAAGAGACAAACATAAAATATTCCTAAAGCGTTTAGGCTGCGAGAGAATGTAATAAAATACATATAAATGTTTCACTTCTAACATGTTTACACATGTAAAATAGGGTTCACAGCGCATAAAATAAAACTTCTCTTGTTCCAAAATCTTCTCTTATAATAATTATTAATAATCGCCATCTTCCAATTCTCTGTCATTCTGTCTGTCATTCTCTTCTCCCTTTCTTTCCGTTTTCTCTCACTCACATCTTAACGCTCCGTTTCACACTCTTTTCATACGTTCCGTTCTTACCAATCCTACACACATGTACACAGGTTTCTTTTGTATTAGGTGTATGGGCGAGCTCACGGTTCACCTAGTGGTAAGTGCTAATAGAACGTGATTGTGACGATGGCTACGGGCCTACAGATGCATTTTTTGTCTGGAAACAAATTTCCCTAGTCAATTGAGCATTTCATTTTGGGGAAATTATCAAAACCTTCTTGCATTATAGGGTACACATTAAATAACCAGTATACCCGTGGACTATATATAGCTTTTTGTTGCCACGAACCATCAGTGGGATCGGTGGAATGAGCTCCCCTACATGGTGTTTCCCGAGCGCTGTGAGAGTACTTAACGGTAGGCAGCAGCTTGGCTCTGCCCCTGGCATTGCTGAAGTCCATGGGCGACGGTAACAACTCACCATCAGGGAAGCCGTATGCCCGTCTGCCTACAAGGGCAATAAAAAAATGCAACAGATTAATTAACTAGCCGACATGACGTAAGCTCGAGATAACAGTAGTAAAAATTTATGTATTTTTCCCTGAAACCATATTTTTAAATTCAAAAGTACTCGTATATTACCTTCGTCAATCCCAAGTTTTTAAATCTATTATTAAGTGATTGACCTTCTCCCGTCAACCCGACAAACTACCATCAGCAGAATACTTACCCACCTCTAAATAAGAAATTTAATTTATACACCACAGGATTTCAAAAGCTTCTGTTATTTTGGACACAATTGAATCGCAATTTACGTTCACCCGAGCCCTTTTCACTGTGAGCATCGGTTATCACGTTATGTCTACGGGCTCTGACAGCCACATGAAGCTTTAGATACACCTCACATTTGTCTGGCCATCTTCTTCTTTTTCTCCACCTTATCCCACTAGGTATTTTTTTATTGCTTAGATGGGTGGACGAACTTACAGCCCACCCGGTGTTAAGTGGTTACTAGAGCCCATAAACCTCTACAATGTAAATCCGCCACCCACCTTGAGATATAAGTTCTCAGGTCGCAGTATAGTTACAACGGCTGCTCTACCCTTCAATCCGAAACGCATTACTGCTTCACGGCAGAAATAGGCAGGGCGGTGGTACCTACCCGAGCGCACTCACAAGAGGTCCTACCACCAGTAATTACGCAAATTATAATTTTACGGGTTTGATTTTTATTACACAATGTAGGGTCGGCACAGCTGATTTTTCTCTTCCATTCTATTCTATCACCCGTCATCTCAATACTCACCCCTCTCTCTCATATTGTCATTCACACATTCCATCCATGTCTTCTTCGGTCGACCTCTTCCCCCTCTACCTTGCACTACCATTTCCATACCTCTCATAGTCACATGCATCTTCTCTCTACGCATCACATGTCCATACCAAGCTAACGGTCCGCTCTTTATAACTCGTTAAATTACGATAATTTTTCTGGCCATATACCGAAAGAAAATAATAAATATTATAATAATCATGCAAATAATTATAAATCTTTCAAATCGTGAAATCACAGAACTACGTCACAATAATACGTCATTCTTACGATTTCCGATTGTTATCCGGCGGCTACGTCACATGTCGTTACTAAATTAGTTAGCAACAAATTCGCGGATTCACTCGCGATTTTACGTTCTAACTCAACGATATGACTTAGTCGCAACGCGTAGTGCTTACAGTCGTGTGTCAATATGTAGCAGTTGTATAATATTAAATGTTCTACCTCAGATGAACTAGATAATTTTTAATAGGATTTTTTTATTTATGTCACAAATTTTCTTGAAGTGGATATTATTAGGAAAATTACTTAAGTTACCGATTAAGACCGATCTGTAATACTTTACGGTTTTTCTTAATTTTCCGTGATATCGAAGCGAGGGATATCTTTCCTCTTTATAATATTAGTATAGAAGTATAGCTTAGTATAGACAAGTGTGAGAAGTTTCATACTCCTTCGTCCCGCCGCTGACTACTCCCCGAATCCTGATCACGCAGGAGCCAGTAACCGTCGACGCCCTAGACACGTCCTTACGAATCCATCAGATCCAATAACCTTGGCATTAGACGTCTTCAGCTCTAACACTAGGAGCAGGCTTAGGGACCTCAGTATTCGTACTCGTCGAACTCGACAAAGAGTTCGCCGTGCAACCTAACCCATGAATCAGCTCGCTGAGTTTCTCGCCGGATCTTCTCAGCGGGTCGCGATTCCGATCCGGTAGTAGATTCATTCGCGAAGCAGCTGCTCTTGAGCTGCTAGGTCTCCTTCGGAGGCGCTCGGGTAGCTGTTAGCAAATCCCACCCCTTCTGGCTGAGCCTTTGCTCGCCCACCTGTCCTGGTGAAACTGGAAAGGCCTCCGGGCCACCAGTTATAATCTTTCAATCATAAAAAAAAAAAACTCCTTCGTCCGCGCAATTTTCGTAAAAAGGGGTACAAAGTTTTTGCTTCACGTCTTAATATATATAGATAATGCTGTTTGAGTTATTCATTAGTATTTTTTTTATATTCCGTTATAGAAAGGAAACTCGCGTGATACGTCACAATGCTGATAAGAAGTGTTTATAAGTTTCACGTGTTGCTCTCTCAATATAAAGCTGCGGGAGCGCCCTACATCGCCACAACAGAACCAGCGCTCGTATTGTTAACATTAAGTTATATTCACGTTAAATCACCAAATATTAGTCTCATCGAAGAGCGCAAACGAAAAAAAAATGTTACTTATACTAAGAAGAGCTTTGATTTTAATTGTGAGTCATGAAGTTAATTTAATTTTTTTTAACAATTGTATTAGTAGCTGTTCAATTCGAGAATTGAGTGTTAATAATCTGAATTTCTTTCAGGGATCGGTTCAGTTCAGTGTCGGCAATACAATTTCAAACAACGATTCACTTATAGTCGAAATGCCACCGGGATGCAGAGGCGAAAAGATGTGTTTTGAAAAATCTAAGGACTATCCGATCGATAAAATAAATAGCCTATTAAATAGCAAGGTAAGAATTATTCGAATTCACATAACCACGTAACTTTTTATAAGGTAGACAGTAGTTTAGTCTGATGCTATTGCATATTGTGGGTCCGCATGGATTGGTACAATCCTGCCTACTCCAACCGGGGAGTAGTCTTTCTGGCCGAAGGGTGGGATGGGAGTTCTGCTATTTTAATTTTTTTTTATTGCTTAGATGGGTGGACGAGCTCACAGCCCACCTTGTGTTAAGCGGTTACTGGAGCCCATAGACATCTACAACGTAAAATGCGCCACCCACCTTGAGATATAAGTTCAGTATCAACATAGTTCCAACGGCCGCCCCACCCTTCAAACCGAAACGCATTACTGCTTCACGGCAGAAATAGGCATACCCGTGCGGACTCACAAGAGGTCCTACCACCAGTAATTACGCAAATTATAATTTTGCGGGTTTGATTTTTATTACACGATGTTATTCCTTCACCTTGGAAGTCAATCGTGAACATTTGTTCAAAGCCTCATAATGCTTATAGCTTCTAAAGCATTAAACGCTTAGTAGACTCAGTCGTTTATTAATATTTAAGTAGTTCATGCGAGACATGGCCTCTTAATTCGATGTGAACTCGAAAGTGAAGTAGAATATTGTGATTTTTTTAATTCATTAATCCCTTATGGAGGAGTAGGCCTTAACTCGAAGAAAAGTTCTTTCAAATAATAATAAAAAAAGTGTATATGTTAACAGAAATGTATGTAATCCGTCATTGTATACAATTCCTAGGAAATGTATGTAATTCCTAAAATCGCACGGAAATGTGTGAAATAAATTATATTATACCTACACATTACACATTTCCTAGGAAATCTATACATTAAATAGTTTTTCAAACAATATTTTATACATTTCCTAAATAGTATCGGAATTGTACACATTTCCTAGGATTTGTATACAATTCCTTGATTTCATACATTTCCGGTAACATATATATTATAAGAATTGTTAATTATTGTTTGCAAGAAATAAAAAGGCTTTTATAGAATCTCTTATGGAACTATTATCTCGGCAGGGTTGGGGAATAGCCGACGCGATCAGGGTGTTCGGTCATCGACAAGGTAGCTTCATGGAAATCTGCAAATCTAAGATACTGGTAAGTTAATATTCACACTAATTTTTAACAGATTATTTTCAGCAGTTTGTGGGAATATACGACAAAGGGAAGATATTGCACCGAGCAGATTATATTGCTCGGTAGACTGACGGTCCGAATTTTTTTTTTTTTTCTACCTAAGCTGATAGCCTTGAGAGGCTATTTCAGCGTAACCTTAACTAGTAGGTGAGCTCAGGGGACTCAAACCGGAGTGATCCTAACACTGAACCTAGCCAGAGCAGTGCTTCGCAGAATCTACCGCCGGATCGGAAACGCGACCCACTGAGAAGATCCGGCGAGAAACTCAGTGGGCTGTGTCTATGGGGGAATGTTGTTGTTTGGAACTTGTTCTATTCTTGAACTATTCCAATTACGAAGTCCCATGAGACAGATGTAAATATTGTGTGTGTGTGTGTAATTAATTGTGTAATGATTTACACTGATTGTGTATTTTTTAAATTCACGACCATAAACTAAATCCATACTAACATATAAATAAATCTACAGTGGTTTTTGCCGATGTTCCGTTATAACTACTGAACCATGCATCCGATTGACTTGAAACTTGGTATCCATGTAGAAAATATATGTACTTAATGGATAGGCTAATATTTATATAAGTGTTGGACTCCCTACACCAGTTGCGGGGGTGTTAATGATGAGAATTTTTGTGGGGGTGAGAAAAAATAATGTTAATTTTAAATGCCCAGCGATGCGGACGGGTACAGCTAGTAATGAATAATCCGAAACGTGAAGAGTTACGTTCTAAGAAGTGTCAAAAGGGACTTCGTAATTGGAATAGGGTTATAGATCTTGAATTAACGCTTCAATTGTACTTAGACTAAAACGTATTATTAATGAATATCTTTTTTGAACAGCCACCTACACAGGTGTACGAAATTGAAGACGAGAACGGCATCATTCGGTTCGTTGTTCAAGCTGAGAGGTTTAAGCAAATCGTCAACGTCATTAATTGCAGGTATGCTTTGGTTAACTCCGTAAATGGATACAGAGCCCTCCTCCCTGAGTCGCAGTCCTCATGTCTTTTGGTTTTTTTTTATTGCCCTTGTAAGTAGACGAGCCACCGCCCTGTCTATTTCTGCCGTGAAGCAGTGATGTGTTTCGGTTTGAAGGTTGGGGCAGCCGTTCTAACTATACTTGAGACCTTAGAACTTATATCTTAAGGTGGGTGGCGCACTTTACGTTGTAGATGTCTATGGGCTCCAGTAACCGCTTAACACCAGGTGGGATGTGAGCTCGTCCACCCTTCTAAGCAATAAAAAAAATAGCATACGGCCCTAATGGCGAGTGGTTACCATCGCCCGTGGACTAAAGTAATGCCAATGGTCGTGACCATCTATCTCCTCCCGTTATCTCTGGATGATGTTTCGCCATCTTCCACTGTTTTCGGCGGTGTCTATGGCATCGTAGACGGTGGTATCCAGAGTGGTGCGGATTTGGTCGGACCGGCGCATTGGAATGCGGCCACGAGATCTTTTGCCTGCAATCTCGCCACTTGATAGCAAGTTGATTGCTTACAAGATTGTTATAACTGATATACAGCTGGACGTCTATTAAACCATAGTTTCATAGGAAACAGAGGTGACATTTAATCGTGCCCAATACTGCCCGCCTAGTGCTAAATAGTTGCCGGAACTAATAGACATCAACAACGTAATTTCCACCTTGAGACGTGAGCTCTAAGTCTTAATTTTATAGTAAAGCTGTATTGTCGTAGGTGATGTCTGTAACTTAAACGCTTAGTTTAATTAGTACAGGCCGAAAATAGTTTTTATTGCTGTATGGGCTGACGAGCGCACGGCTTACTCGATGTTAAGCGTTGCTTGGACCGAAACTCGTGACTAATTTGCAGCCAATGCTTGTAGGCAGCGACTTAAGTACGCCCATAGCGTTGCTTACGTCCATGAGCGATGTTGAACACTTACCATCCGGTGGGCAGTAACCTCGTCTGCCTACGTAGGCGATAAAGAACAAGAAAAAGGAAACCAATTTGTATAATACTATTATTATTTGATTGCAGTAACGAAGGAAACATCACGAGGTCGTCTGATATATACAGGAGATCTTATTTCGGATACGGAGCATTGAGAAGCTACTACGTGACGTGTAGACAGGTTACCATTGATTTCAAGTTCCTGGTGCTCAGTATAGACGGACAATCACTCGACACCGCTTCCGTATACGGAGGACTGCCAGTCTGCTGCTCTTGCTATGTGGCGAGAAAAAATATTAATCATTTGAACGCATCGTATTAATCAAATCATACTAAGGGACGCGATTTTGACGAAAAGGATTTTTTTTCCTACCTATGCTGATAGCCTTGAGAGGCTATTTCAGCTTCACCCTAACGTGTAGGTGAGCTAACGGGGCTCAAACCGGAGTGTTGCTAACACTGACCCTAGCAAGAGCAGCGCTTCGCAGAATCTACCAACGGATCGGAAACGCGACCCACTGAGAAGATCCGGCGAGAAACTCAGTGGGCTGTGTCTAGGGGTTAATTCGCTCGTCGAGCCCTTCGTCGCAAGCGACGGGTTCGACGCGGACGGTGACCGGTGCTTGTGGTACCTAAAAGCACCGTTAATGGATCTGGACGATCCGTAATAACATGTTTTGAGCGAAATTACACACAGTAATGGATTATCTTAACGAGTGCATTATTTATTTATTTATTTATTTATTAAACTTCATGTAAAATTTACATTGGCGGACTTAATGCCTAAGGCATTCTCTACCTACTCTAGTGGTAGGTGCAATGAAATTTATATTAAGTTATAAAAAGTATATACATGCATACCTAATAATATATACATACATACATACTTCCATACATACATATGTCCATAAACTTAGACTGAACCATAATTGTAATTACTTTTACTTATCTATTTATTATAGGCGGTTTTATAATAAGATAATGTACCTTAACTGTAATTTTTTTTATTTTATTGCATAAGTAATTAAGGTAATTGGTTACTGGAGCCCATAGACATCTACAATGTAAATGCGCCACCTACGACGACGACAATGTTAATGTAGTATAAGATAAGTAAAAGTTAATGTTAATAATGTACAGTAGCATATATAGAACGTTTGACGGAGCTTTAAAAAATATATTATCACTATGTCTACAAGTGAGCCTATATCTCATAAATTATTGACTGTAAAATTATTTATTATTTAATTTTAAAACAATATATTTTATATGTAAATATAAAGCTTCTTGTGATTTTTATTTTAAATCCCAAAACTATGTGACTTACTAGATTTCGTTGACGCGAGAAATATATTTAAATAACATCAAAATTGTATAAACGAATAATCAATTTAAAGTTTTATTAAATAGTATCTAATAAATAAATAACTGAAAAAAGGTCATTTGGCCACGAATTAGGATTCCCCGTGTTATCGGTACCAGAGATTGACATACATCTAATATATAAAATTCTCGTGTCACAATGTTCGTTCCCATACTCCTCCGAAACCGCTTGACCGATTCTCATGAATTTTTTTATGCATATTCAGTAAGCCTGAGAATCGGCTACTATCTATTTTTCATACCCCTAAGTGATTAGGGCTGTGCACCCCTAACATATTTTTTTTTTTTGGACTTTTTTTTTGTTATAATGCGGTATTATGTGGTTGAATGGGGTTTTGTTATTTTTATTATATATTCCCTCATCGTTCACAGCACTACATACCTATTTCACTCATTTACCATATCCTTACACACTTACAATAAGTTAGTTTTTTTTTCTACACTAGAAATTCCCTAGAAATCTTATATATGGCAAAACAATGTTTGCCGGGTCAGCTAGTACCTATATATGTTTAAATACCCGTGCGGACTCACAAGAGGTCCTACCACCAGTACGTATACCTTAAAATGCATTGACTGCCCAAAGGACAATGCCCAAAAGTGGGCCAACTTTATGTCAAAACTATTTGTACTTGAAAAACTATGCCTTATTTTTTCACGTTGTTTAGTTTATGTATCAGCATTTCTTTCAACCTGGCATTGTTTTCCAAAAAAATAAATTAACATTTGATAACATCTCAAAACTATCCATGCCATAGTTTTTAAATTCGCCAATAGGCAAAGGGCTTAGCCCATATAGCTTTATAGCAAACCTATATGCTGTCAAACGAAAGAGTTGTTTGTGACTTGAACAACAAATAAAAAAAAAATAGCTAATGCTTATAATTCACAGGCTTCTTAGTTTATTTTTGTTCAATTCAATATTTATATATTGTAATAATAATTATTACTTAAAACCATGAATTAGTTAATATTTTTAGATATTAATGATTCCATTAGTAAAAATATCAATGGCCTACCATTACTCTATTCTTATTATATACGATCAGAGAGTTTTGGCAGCAACCTGAGTGAAGCGTCACTTGAATTTTTATTTTATGGTTTTTTTAATAGTTTATTGTGTAATTTGTATTATTTGTATTTGTAATATTATGTATAAAAGGTCTGCGTAAACTCATGCTCAGTCAATGTGGTATTCGTCGAGTTGACGTCAAACCTCCCAAAAAGCAATAAAAAGAGATACACCGGCTTTTTATTGACATAAAAAATATATAACTTCGGCAGACTAGGCTGTAT
This sequence comes from Bombyx mori, assembly GCF_030269925.1. NCBI lineage: Eukaryota > Metazoa > Arthropoda > Insecta > Lepidoptera > Bombycidae > Bombyx > Bombyx mori. Next base: position 13,569,969 of record NC_085115.1, on the reverse strand, counting down.
AGGCTACGCTCTTTGCCTGCTTATTGGCTAATTTAAAAACAACAACAACAATATCGTTGCCGGCTTCCGAATTTTCATTTCATTTTATTATTATTATGAGGATATAATAATAATAAAATGTACGTAAGGGCTTATTTCTAGCAACATTAACCACAATTAACTTATTTAATACTGTAAATAATTATGAGAGCGATTATTGATTTCGAAGAAAACAAATAACAACTTAATTTTAGCTGCAGAAAAAAACAGATGTCTCTTAAACCTGGGTGAGAATATAAAAATCGTTTTCTGAATATGAAACGATATTTCTTTGTCTATCAAATTAAGTTAAAACCATCATGACAGGACAACTTTTTTTAGGGGCCCAAACGCCCATAGAAAATGGGCATTGTCCTTTCATATTTGTAACCACATTAGCTCTAAAGAATTGGAATCAATCAATCAGTCATGGGGAACATAAATGTAGAAACAATTCAACCTTATTAATTAACTTACATAATAATTAATAGCAAATATGAATCCTGGAATTCCACAATATTGTGTATTATTTCGCAATGAATTTACGTCAGCGACCGTTATCGTTTTTCGTTCTTGCTTCATAGCGATTCGTAAAAGGTCATTAAGAGGAAAATTATTTAAGCTGACGAAAAATTTTATACCTGTACGTAGTGTACTCAAGATTCCATACACTTAAATATATTTAACTAAAAAAGAATTGGAAATGAAAATCGAGTTATCCAAAATGTCTAAAACTAAAAAACTAATAAATCTTGAGAATATTTTAATGGGAACACACGAGCACAGAAGTATCAACTGTCAAATAAAAAAAGAATAATCAAAATCAGTTGACCTCGAGAAAAGTTGTATGGCCCACAAAAAAAAGTTAATTTGAGAATCTCCTCTTTTTTAAATCTATCTACATATATAAAAATGAAGTGCTGTTTGTTAGTCTCGCTAAAACTCGAGAACGGCTGGACCGATTTGGCTAATTTTGGTCTTGAATTATTTGACGAAGTCCAGAGAAGGTTTAAAAGGTAGATAAATATGAAAATGCTCGTAATTAAATAAAAATAGCAATTTTGTTTTTCCTTTAATGTGTCCACCAAAAGCTTAGCTCTTTTATTTATCGATTGAGGCACTACGAAGTCTGCCGGGTCAGCTAGTCGGATAACAAATAAGCAAAATTTCAAACTATTCGTAAGCTTTTTACAGACGAAAATTATGTTCCCTTACTTGAAATACACATTTCAACGAATTTGTTAAGTTCTTCGTTTTCTCAACGCAACATCAGATCTCATCAGCAAAAATAGTACTCTTAATTTTTTTCCATAGAGACCGGATGTAGAGTTTGTTTCACATTCTTGAACGGTGTTTTGACAATGAATTGAATTGTACCTTTAAATTTTCAAACCAATAAATGCTATTGACTGTTCTATAGCAAAGAGTCCGACATGCAACCTATTCCATAGATTCTACCCACTGAATGTCTTATCAGATCTTCTTGGAGGGCCGCGATTCCAATCCGGTAGTAAATTCAGCAAAGCACTGCTCTTCCTAGGGCTAGGGCAAGTTCTCGCAGTTGGAGCCCCGTTTGCTCACCTACCAAATTTTGCATAGCCGAAATAGACACTAAAGGCTCCAACGATTAGGTAGGGTCAAACGAAACTAAAGAATCCAAGCTCTTTTTAATCGTTAGGTACCAACGATCTATATGACATGTGACTAGGAGATGTATGGAAATTATAGTGCAAGGTAAATGGGGAAGAGGTCGACCGAAGAAGACATGTATGGAGTGTGCGAATGACAATATGAGAGAGAGAGGAGTGAGTGTTGAGATGACGGTTGATAGAAGAGAATGGAATAGAAAAATAAGAACTAGTTATAAAACATGCTGACCAATAGTCTAAAGTCTGAAGACGACATTTTAGAAATAATTAAATCATTTCCGACAGTAAGGCCGAAGGTTTTGAGTCTCTCAAAAGTATGTGCTATACTATATTTTAAGTACGCTTCGCATGTCACTTGCTAGTTGGCTTTGTTTTCTATACGCTCGTAACGCGAAATGGGGATAAAAAAAATTATTGCCCTTGTAGGCAGACGAGCATACGGCCCACCTGATGGTGAGTGGTTACCGTCGCCCATGGACTTCAGCAATGCCAGGGGCAGAGCCAAGCCGCTGCAAAATTTTGGATAGGTAGTATCGGTCTAGGATCGCACCACCCAATCTCTGGTGTTTTAAAAAGCGAGTAAGGGAAAAACCGGAGAATGAGCAGCGTTATCTGTGTACTAAAATCGACAACTGATAAGCACTCGTCATGGTAAAATACCCCCTATTTTATGAAGCACTCAATCGTTCCATTTTGAAGGATTTGGGGCTTTACACAATACAGTTGATACTTCGACCTCTTTCTCAGGTGGTAACCTTGGTGATGTGTCTATAGACATTGAATAAGACGATATAGACCTAATCTATCTAAGCTTGATTTGACGATGATGAAGGATTTTTTTATTATTAGTTGAATTATGGATGAATGAATGGTAAATTATATAATATCTTGCACTGCACTAAAATTTGCATGTCAAATAATGACAAATCATACACGCTGCTTTTAACTTATGTAATAACTCATTTTCACTAGCGAATAAATGATTTCTTTCTTCTTTCTTTCTTTCTTGGCCTAGGTGGGTCGTTAGCTTGCTCATTTATATACACCCCTAATACAAAGTACATTAAAATGTATTAAATGTATTATAGTCGGAAAAGCCGCAAAATGTCCTTCAAGGAGCAGGGAATTACCTAAATTTTCCCAGGACGACCAGCGTGCTTCTGCCGCATGACCACCACTATCGAATCCACTTTCCACGTAATAATAAATAAATTAATGGGAATTGCATACTTTGCTCAGTAACGTCACCAATAAATAATCCAGACTTTACACTTTCATGGCTTTTCGCGAGCCATAGACGTAGATAATTAAAATAACTTTAACAGTTTAATCCCGCCATTTTTATTGTCTTACCGGTGCCCGTGATCACGAACACTGTAAAGTTTAAAGTTTAAAAAGTAAAATAACGTAATAACATTAACAAAAAGTGTGATTAAACCGTATAAGTAATTTTAATTGTTTTTGACACTTTCATTGTATTTTAGAATCCACGTAGCACTATGAAATACAATACGTTACGTTTTAGTGCAAATGCAAGATATAACGCAATGAAATTTATAATTTATTTACAAGTAACACATTTACGGCCCGTAAAATAAATGGAGATATCAGTTTTTTTTTTTTCTATTCGAAAAAGCATAATTCGTTGCCGTTGAAAACAACTGGTTACTGGTGGTAGGACCTCTTGTGAGTCCGCGCGGGTAGGTACCACGACCCTGCCTATTTCTGCCGTGAAGCAGTAATGCGCTTCAGTTTGAAAGGTGGGACAGCCGTTGTAAACTATACTTGAGAACTTAGAACTTATATCTCAAGGTGTGTGGCATATTTACATGGTAGATGTCTATGGGATCCAGTGACCACCTTTCACCAGGTGGGCTGTGAGCTTGCCGAATCATCAAAGAATAAAAATAAAATCAAATCAAATTTCACAAAGTTTCACAATAGTTAAAAACATTTTAACCTAAATATTATGCGTAATGTGGTGCTTGCGTAGGTACGCTGAACTATATTTTTTCCTTAATATACTCTACATACGTCCATGCAGGGCTCAGAATAATGACGCATTCCGATTCCCAATATTTTTACAATACGTAACACTACGTACCGTGTGGTTTCATGCAAAAATGAGTCAATTATTTTACTGTCACCTGTTTACCAAAAAAAAATAGATGAGAAATTATGGACTTCATTTGGAGACGTCCAACTATCGTCACACACGAAATAACTCGGTGACCAAGCCTTAACGACAAATCAATTATGATTTTTAAATTTAATATTTTCATTACAAATCGAAGAATCGATCATAGATGAATGTGAGAATCGGCATAAAATAATACACTATCTTAGAAATTAAAGGCGGGCGACTTCAATTTGTAAATTTTCCTCTTCCGATTCCTAAGACATTCATCTGATTGTTATGAAACTTGCTACAGTTGCTGTTGGCATCGATCGTTGTCCCTTCAAGAGAAGTTGAAGTCTTACAAAGCTCGACAGATGGCGTGTGTATTATTTTTTGACATGATTGTGTTTTTCACAAAACATAGAAGCGTGATGGAATTTGGCTATAACTAGTCAGGTCATAAGTATTGTCACACAGTAAAAACTTTTCTTTTAAAATGGTGGCCACAAAAAAGTTTATTGAATTCGAATTTCGAATTGTTCATGAAAATAAAAATGAAATTTTAGAATTTTACTCATTTTTAAATATGGAGTGGACGCTTAAAGAAGACCGTGTTGCAGTTATTGTGTTGCATCGTTGCGGTTACGCGCCAATTCAAATTTTTAACATACTGAAAATTTTGAATATAACCAAAAGTTTCGTTTATCGTACCATCAAACGATACAATGAAGACTCTAGTGTAGATGACAGGTCAAGAAGTGGTCGCCCTCGGTCTGTTAGGACTCCAGCAGTGATAAAAGCTGTGAAGGCGCGAATTCAAAGAAATCCCAAACGTAAGCAAAAACTGTTGGCCCTTCAGATGGGGTTAAGCAGAACCACGGTGAAAAGGGTGTTAAATGAAGACTTAGGGCTTCGGGCATATCGAAGAAAAACAGGACATCGTTTGAATGCTCGTCTAATGGACCTGAGACTGAAGAGATGCCGCGCTTTGTTGAAGCGGTACGCGGGAAAAATATATCGGGAAATTCTTTTTTCGGATGAAAAAATTTTTACCGTAGAAGAGAGCTACAACAAACAAAATGATAAGGTGTACGCACACAGTAGTGAAGAAGCGAGCAACCGTATTCCGCGTGTCCAACGAGGTCATTTTCCATCCTCGCTCATGGTATGGTTGGGAGTTTCTTATTGGGGCTTAACAGAGGTACATTTTTGTGAGAGAGGTGTAAAAACGAATGTTGTGTATCAAAATACAGTCCTGACGAACCTTGTGAAACCTGTTTCTCATACCATGTTCAATAACAGGCACTGGGTATTCCAACAAGATTCGGCGCCAGCTCATAGAGCGAAGAGCACACAAGACTGGCTGGCGGCGCGTGAAATCGACTTCATCCGGCACGAAGACTGGCCCTCCTCCAGTCCAGATTTGAATCCGTTAGATTACAAGATATGGCAACACTTGGAGGAAAAGGCGTGCTCAAAGCCTCATCCCAATTTGGAGTCACTCAAGACATCCTTGATTAAGGCAGCCGCCGATATTGACATGGACCTCGTTCGTGATGCGATAGACGACTGGCCGCGCAGATTGAAGGCCTGTAGTCAAAATCACGGAGGTCATTTTGAATAAACTTTAGTGTCATAAGAATTTATGTTTTGTTAAGTTCATTTTGGTATATAAATGGTTACATAATGAATAAACTTGTTTCAATTATTTTACATTAAACATGTGACAGAATTTATGACCTGACTAGGTATTATTTACATGATCAGGATAAACCATTTATCCTTTGATTAATCTTTACCTGTTTCGCATTCATTACAACATTTGTACATAAGTAGACAACTCGATTTACCGTCGAGTATTGAAATCAAAACTTTTTTATACTTAAGTACTTAGATCAACACTTGCAGCGGTTTGGCTGCGCTTCTGACATTGCTGATGTCCACGAGCGATTGTGACAATTCATCATCACGTGGACTTTATACTTGTCTGCCTACAAAAGCCATAAAGTAATAAAAACAAACAAATACTATGAAATCTTCATGACTTTATAGCTTATCAATCGGGCTCTTGGCCCGTCGACCGAGGGAACCGGCGGTCATGTTGCTGGCGGCCGCCGGTCCGGCGTCTGGGGGACGGCGGGATGGATGTAATATGCTCTGCGTAAACCCTGTCCGGCCGTCTCAATAGCTCCGACTGGGTTCCCGCCCGGTCCGGGGTAGGGCGCCGGCTGTGAGCGGCAGGAATTTTTAGTGAGATTCGACTCCCACATACCCCACCTGCCGTGCGGGTGGGGATCCGGCGATTTTCTCCTGTGGAAAAAAAAAACACTTGATAGCTTATTAAAACGAAGCAAATCTTCCATCACATCTCGAGCGCTTTTGAACACTTCGTAACACTGATAAACACATGTTTTTGATAAAGTCGATTCACTGTAAAGAGTCTTTAACATTTTCAGTGATTCCGAACATGAAATTACATTGGCAATGCAAAATTGAAGACAAAATCTCTGTTCGATGCTTCTGTCCATTATTATATAGCTTAGATCGCAATACACTTTATTTATTCTTAACAATAGATGCAATTCAAATTTCGCGCCAAAACGGAAAACAGTTGTGCCAGTCGAACAAAAAATTGTGTGTGTGCAAGTCACACGCGGTAGAAGTGAAACTTATAAATTATAAAAATAATCGCAATTCGCAAGGGTCTACCACTCCGCAGTGCAATGGAGCAGCCTCACTCTGGGGGAACTACCTGCATGATCATGGTATCCCGACGCCAGGTAGGTATGATTTAGCAAGAGAAATACGAGAAAGTCTATCAACTGTGTAACATCGTCACCGCGATTCAGGAATTATTGAATTTACGTGCAGCGACATTTGTTGATAACAAACTAAATAGAAATAAAATAAACATGGCGCGTAACGGAAGAAATTAAGATGGCGCGTAACCGAAAAACGTTACATACGTTTTCCTCCCTACGTCGATAAAGAAGTTTCACTTCAACAGCAAAAAATTAGAAATATAAAAAAACATATATTTACTATACTTTTTTGACTGAAGTATATTAAGCATTCAGTTTTAAGATATTTTAAAATATTTTCTTCAGTTATGGCTAGTCGTAGATATAATTAAAGATACTTTTACGGTTCAATTTCACGTTTAATATCGTCGTTAGATTATTTCCGATGTTTCCGATACTTTACAGTTTTCGTGGTCTCTCCATCTCTCTGTCTTTTGATCCACAGACGTCCATTGCTGAACCTAGCCCTCCTCTGAACAGCCGGCCCTACACTGCTTGCATCCGACAAATTCGCAAATTTTCGTGATCACGAACGAACTATAAACGAGAGATCAAAAACTAAAATCGATTTTAATCAGAATACATTAAGTTTTATTCGAAGGAAATTTAAGATCAAGTTTAAAGAAAGCTTCAAAATCAGTAGTTCTTTGAATAATATACATTCGTATATTATTCTATACTAATATTATGAAGAGGAAAGATTTGTTTGTTTGTATTGTATAGGCTCCGAAACTACTGAACCGATATGAAAAATTATTTCACTGTTTAGAAGCTACACTATTCCCGAGTGACATAGGCAATAATCTTTTTTGAAAAAATTGGGTATCCTTACTAAAACTCCAATAATGTACCCCAAGGTGTAAAAATATTACCTAAAGTATTCTTTACCTCGCGTGCCCCGCTAAAAATATTGATGATAGAATATAATGATGCACTACGACTTTGTAGAACACATTATGATTTACAAGAAGTGTCGCGACAGCATATGTCTAACTATTATAATTAGTTGATAATAATCACAGAAGCACATCGAGAACCAAATATTTCTTAACAGCCAGATTAGCACGCGCGACTCTTTTTGCCAACGAATCTTCCTTAAAAATTTACATATTGCATGTATCTATAAATACAAAACCGTTTTCCCGTTGAAATGTTTCCTTGACACGTTATTATGTCACACGAATTGTTTAGAAAAATTGGAATTGTGACGCAATCCACGCCTGACTCAACCGAACGGATTTCCCTTTGTATGTAAACGTTCGAAAAATACGTTATAATTTAACTACATATGTAATTTTGTTAATTGTTGCCCTAATTATGACTAGTGGTCCCGCAGTAGTCGAATTTCGACTATAATTCTTCGACTATATTTCTTTATTATAATTTAATCTATTCTCTATTTGACCACAGACGTCAAGAACAAAAGTTTGACAATAATTAAATAGTATGCATGCGTGTGTGCGTCAAATACAGGGTAGTGTGTGTAATGTTTTTTTTATTGATTTAATTTTTATTTTTATTTTTAATTAAGATTTAAGATTTAATTTTTATTTTTTAATTATGCCTAAAAATACATTTTTAGATATAATAAAAAAAATATATTAACATTCTGCACTACTTCTCTATATTGTCTATAAGTGTGGAAAATTTCATAGTCATCCGTCCGCGCAATTTTTGTAAAAAGGGATACAAAGTTTTTCCTTCACGTATTAATATATAGATTAAGGATGAACGTCCAGATAGTTTCCGGTAATCGCTTATTACAATAAGAATAATAATAAAAACTAGTGGTCACCCAGTAGTCGAAATTCAACTATAATTAGTTGAAATTATAAGTTTGAACATTATTATGGTTCTATTGTCGAAGACTATTATACTTTTATAATCACAGATTTCGCCAAGACTACACTATAGATAAATAATATTAAAGACAAATAGCATTAACAATATTAATAGATTCTCAATATGATCACAGACTTTAAATAATAACAAAAGTTTGACAATTAACAAAGAGTACGAGTATATGTGTGTGTGTGTGTGTGTCAAATACGTGGTAGTGTGTAAGGTTATTTTTATTGATTTCATAATTATTTATATATTTCATAATTTAAAAAAAAAATCATTCTGCAATCCTCTATATATTCTCTATGAGTGTGGGAAGTTTCATACTCCTCCTACAAAGTTTTTGCTGCACGTATTAATATAAAGATTCAACACTATCCAAAGATCTAAGCTGAACAGTGAATACTCATGTACTAGTCTAAAATTATATTTGTCATATCGTGGGGTGAAAGGCGGTCTAAGCGACAATTTTGCAACCATTTAAAGTTTAAAATTAGGATAAAATATCATGACGTAAAAACTTCTTCACTAAACTAAAACGCACTTTTAATTACAAAGATGAATGTCGCGTATTAAACGAAAAGTCGCTAAAACCAAATAGCCTTTTACCTCTCGATAGTGTTTTCTTCGATTTTACGAGTCGTAGATACAATTAAAATAAATTTTACTGTTTAATAGCGATAATCTTTTAATTACATTATATATTTCGCGATTACAGACGCCAATAAAAAAAACAAAAAAAAACGAAGACAATTCTAGAATAGTTTTGAATATACATTTATCATTTTAACAAATTCATTCGGTCCACAAACCCCGCAACACTATGCAAGGGTAGCTGACTGACACCCACCGCATTTCTTCGATAGCGCGTGTCTCGACTGATTTTTGGAAGTAGTACAATGTTATTCTGTCTGTTTTATTTTTATAATAAAATATTACATAGCTATTCTCCAAGATTTTTATTTTTTTTATTGCCCATGTAGGCAGACGAGCATACGGCCCACCTGATGGTGAGTAGTTACCGTCGCCCATGGACTTCAGAAATGCCAGGGGCAGAGCCAAGCCGCTGCCTACCGCTTAATACTCTCCACAAGCCTCGTTTGAGGAAGGACATGTCATAGCGCTCGGGAAACACCATAGAGGGGAGCTCATTCCATAGCCGGATGGTACGTGGCAAAAAAGATCTCTGGAAACGCACTGTGGATGACCGCAGTGGCTCCAGGTAGTATGGATGAACTCTACTCCGGTGGCGGGCGGTGCGATGGTAAAAACGAGATGCCGGTATCATCTCGAACAATTCCTCAAAGCACTCCCCATGGAACATATTCATAATAAATATCACTATTTCCAGGAGTAATAATTAAGAAGTCCGTCGAATTAAATTCGAGTACAGTTCTACACAAATACCCTGCACACTCAATGCGCGTCCATTGATAACTATTAGCGGCGAAGCAATGTATGATTTAAACGTAGATGAGAAGATGAATGTATGACCCGTTTTATTTTTAGCGATCATCGAAAAAGCTAACAATAAAACGCCGGTCATCGTTCTCGTCGAACCCGTTGCTCGTGACGAAGGGCTCGGCGAGTTAATTAACCCATAGACACAGCCCACTGAGTTTCTCGCCGAATCTTCTCAGTGGGTCGTGTTTCCGATCCGGTGGTAGATTCTGCGAAGCACGGCTCTTGCTAGGGTTCGTGTTAGCAACGTCGTCAGATTTGAGTCCCGTGAGCTCACCTACTAGCTCGGCGAATTTAGAATAGCCCATCGAGGTTACTAGAATAGGTAGGAAAAAAACCCCAACAAAAATACTATTGGCGTTCATTGTACGTGTTTTATCAATGGGTCATCCTGGAAATCAACTCAAAAACACAGCCTATTGAGTTTCTCGCCGGATTTTCTCAGTGGGTCGCGATACCGATCCACGGGCTGCTTCAGCGAAGCACTGCTCTTACTAGGGCTAGTGTTAGTAAAGTCGCCAGGCTGAATCCCCTAATCTTGCCAACACGTCCAGTGAAGCTTGGATTCCCCCTCGAGGCTCCTCCTCCTCCCTCCTCGCGTCGTTTTCCTCATTACTGAGGGTCGTGACTCCCCCGCTGCATCAGTTTGTCCTGTACGATTTCCCTCCATCTGCTGCTCCTCGAGGCTACTAGGGTAGGAAAAAACAAAATAATTAGCGCGTCATAAGCGCCGCGTTTTAATAACACATTTGTGGTTTTGATTGAATCAAGTGAACGTCATTCCGTGTGGAAAATTAAACTGAGAGACACGAAAGAGACGACCGGTTCCAAGCTACTTGAAGTTAAAACGTCTCGTATTTATCTTAGTGCACACCGCGAGCCCGACGAAATCAAACGCCTCTCAAGTACGTTGTGCTAAAAACCTGTTCGACATTATGTACACCGGATTTTGTTTTTTGCTTGTAAGTTTTTCTTTGTTTGCACATAAATTGTTTACTAATAGACCATAAACATTGAAGAATTCGCGTGTTTTTGCGAAAAACAATTGTTTGTTTATCCGCTCACTATAATATGTGTGTATGTAGCATTATTTATGTATTTATTTACTGTTCAACGTTTTATTTTTGCACGACCTTCCGTAAAGCGCTTACAATATTTTGAATCTATACTAATTAATATATGAATCTACAGTGGTTTTTAAGGATGTTCTGTTATAACTACTGAACCATGCATCCGATTGACTTGAAGCTTGGTATCCATGTAGAAAATACATGTAGTCAATGGATAGGCCAGTATTTATATGAGTGTTGGACTCCCTAATAATAATTACAATAAATAATAAAGTTAATTTTAAATGCCCAGTGAAGCAGGCGAGTATGGCTAGTTAATATATAATATTATATGATCTGATCTCTTTTTCAAAAACAATTTGCTAGACTAAGTGATACTTTTTTCCCGGTTTTGTGTTTTACTAACTCGGCATTTCGGCCTAAATGTTTATTGCTTCGAATAGATAACGCTAAAATCAGTTGCAGCTCCATTATTGAGTACTGGTTTCGTCTCTTATTATCGTCATCTATGAATTTTACTGGTGGTAGTATCTCTTGTGAGTTCGCACGGGTAGGTACCACCGCCCCATCTATTTCTGCCGTGAAGCAGTGATGCGTTTCGGTTTGAAGGGTGGGGCAGCCGTTGTAACTATACTGAGACCTTAGAACTTATATCTCGAGGTATGTGGCGCATTTACGATGTAGATGTCTATGGGCTCCAGTAACCACTTAACACCAGGTGGGCTGTGAGCTCGTTCACACACCTTAGCAATAAATAAAAATCTACGGTACATTAAATATGGAAAATGGTTTTTTTGTCCGTGTTCTGTGCACGCGTCGTCTTTCTAATTTAGTTGAGACGTTACGCATCTTTAAGCGCTTCAGGGAAAGTTTCTGACATACCGTAGTCTGTACACGATACACGGCCGCGACCTATTTCATACAAATCGTTGCAGATCTCACAACATAGTAGACTAAGTAGAGTAAGTAACTATACTTGAGACCTTAGAACTTATGTCTCAAGGTGGGTAGCACATTTACGTAGTAGATGTCTATGGTCTCCAGTAACCACTTAACACCAGGTGGGCTGCGAGCTCGTCTACCTATCTAAGCAATAAAAAAAAAAAATATGTACCTATATTTAAATAATATGTGTATTATCTATGATAGATACCTTTTTTCAGTTAGGTGAGCAAAGGCGCAGCAAATAGGTAATAGTCATAGTACAGACCTCTTTTGCTATTTACAATCCTCAATTGTCATAGAAATATTTTCACATACACATAGGATAGTCATCACTGTTAATTCTCATTCTCCGAAGAATACTTCGTTGGATCTGAATTGGATAATGACCATCTTTTTTTGGTCATATTTGATCCTAAAGAGAACTATGATTAGAAAACTGATTTGGGCTAACTTTCATGCTAATCCGAACACATCTAACTTCATGCTTCATTGTTGTCGATAATGGTTAACTAAATAGAAGAAAAGAAACCTAATGGCATCTAATAATCGCTATAATATAAAATTGGTTTATATTCAAAGTAAGGTCAAGGTGTGTGGCGCATTTACGTTGTAAATGTCTATGGGATCCAGTGACCACTTAGCATAAGGTGGGCTGTGAGATCGTCCACACAGCTAAGCAAAAAAAAAAAAAATTTGAGAAAATTCTTAATTGATAAATAATAATTTGCAGAATTTTCTCTGCACACTATTCCTACTGTTTCTGCCGCTTTCGTCTAGAGGAGGAAAATCTGTTATTTTAATTTAATCTTGACTTTGATTTGAATCACTGCTAGTATCAATAGCTTCTCGTAACGAGTCTCAAGTCTGAAATGAACTCTATTACCAGAGCGTTACGATACCCTTTCTTCAAACTGGGTTACTTATACCATTTGTCAGATCGTGTCAAGTATAATGAGTTAGATATTTTTTATTGATTATAATTATTATAATAAGCAAGCACGTAACGTTTCGTTGGAACTAGTAATTCTTGTAACTCAAGGTTAGGAATTGGTATGCAACTATTATAGGTCTATATTATATTATAGGTTTTGTACCTAATCTTCTATGTTTGCCCAAAGCATAGGTAGATATTAGCGACACGTGGTATGATCTCTGAAACTCGAATATACACGTGCAATGTGTTCAAACTGGGCAGTGGGATGTTGGCAATATATTATGTACAATATTAAAGGCATGGGTGAAGGTTGACTTTTCGTTTTTTTGACATAAATGTATAAAAGATTTCGAGGCCTTCCAGTCACAGAACAGCGGAACCAAGTGTCAATGCTGATTAACTTGAAGTATGACGTAGATATTTCAATTGATTAGCAATTATGCTCTTGTGTTTAAAGAGAGAGAGAGAGAGAGAGAGAGACAATAAACTTATTGCACACCAAAACATATATTCAAAGAACAGTCAAAAAGCAGATACATTTGTTCAATAGGCTGTGTTTATAGCGATACACAGAAAAAGCTTCCTAAAGCTTATTAAAAACATGTAAGACAATGTGACACTAACATAAATGACAATTTTTGTATATGTGAACTTAGCAAACAAAAATAAAAAAAGACGTATGGCACTCGGGGACTGCCGCGCATGCCGGGGTAAAGTTATTGCAAAGCATTTTTTATCAACTTATGCAATTACAATTAGACAATAATAATTTAATATTAAAACAATAATAAAAGTAAGACCACGCTATATTTATAAATATTAACAAAAGCAAAACATTAACTGTCCCCTTCACACTCATAAGCTAGACCGCGTGAGAGAGAGTTGGGCAGACTTTTCATGATGCTCATGCAGTGCGACGTCACGCCGCGCGCTTATTCACAAACACTACACCAGCGCAACGTGTGAATGTGTTGAACGCGAGCTACATAGTAGGCGTAGTGGGGGTGTCAGATTATTTTCGTTACGGAATTTCTTGATTCAGTCGCCGCGATAGAAGCTATGCAATAGCTTAAAAAATTTGAACAAAGCACGCACGGCAATCCGCGGTACCAGAGTTAAATACATAGCGTTAAGTATATAGATAATAAACGCCCAAATAAAAGTAAACAAACCTGCCCATCTCACAATGTTTGCCCGATGTGAGAATGGAACCCACGACCCTAGGCGCCGCAATGTGGGGCGCTAACCCCGAGGCAGTCATAAAGAAAATAGGAAATTTATTAATGTTTTATTTCACGCATCTTTCGAGAAAATGTTAGAAGATTACCATAACTAGACAGTAGGTGGATTAAAAAAGGTAAAATATAAAGCTAGATAGTAGGTAGCTAGTGCTCATACATTAATATACTTTGTATGCATGACGCAACATGAGAAGATGGACTGAGCACGTACATGTCCTATGTTACTTTAGAACAATAAACGCCGCCTGGGAAATCCTTAGAAACCAACCTTGCTTCAAATTATGTACCGTAAAATGAAGTTACGATTTTTTGGCGTAACTGTTTAAGACTGGGTTTTATGTCGCTCTCCTTGAAAAACCGTATTGTGTTTTTATTTTCCTTATAAAACGTACGTATGTAGCTGCCGACGCCCATAGACAACAGCAAAATAGGTCTGTGGTTAGTGATCTCTATTTTTTTTATCCTTACTTTTAAATAAAATTTTATTCACCTAATTTATATATTTATAATTTGTTTCAGATATCCATCTGCGCCTTAAGCTTTGCTAAGGAGCTTGATAGGAAGCAAAGTAAGTTAAAATCGCACATTACATAATATTTAGTATTTTCATTAAAAAAGAATCTCTTGCCTATGCTGATAGCTTGGAGGGGCTATTTCAGCTTCACCCTAGCGTATAGATGAGCGAGCATTCGGGGTTCAAACCGGAAATGTTGCTAACACTGACCCTAACAAGAGCAGTGCTTCGCAGAATCTACCGCCGGATCGGAATCGCGTCCCACTAAGAAGGTCCGGCTAGAAACTCAGTGGGCTGTATTTTCGTGGTAACCGACACTGTAAAGAAAACAATAATTAAAAATTAATAATTTGATAGATTAGTAGCACAATATTATAATGTTCACTAGGAATATGTTCACGAATTGTAGACTGCGACTTGACTGTGCCCTTAGAATTGCTGTAGTGCACGAGCGACGGTAACCACTTACCATCAGGCGGGCCGTATGCTCATCTACCTACAAAGGCAACAAAAAGATATAAAATCTAGTCGTCCGTG
The DNA here is from genome assembly GCF_030269925.1 of Bombyx mori. Classification (NCBI taxonomy): domain Eukaryota; kingdom Metazoa; phylum Arthropoda; class Insecta; order Lepidoptera; family Bombycidae; genus Bombyx; species Bombyx mori. The sequence goes on along the minus strand of NC_085115.1, from coordinate 13,554,838 downwards.
ATAACAAAACTTTGCATTCGAACACATGAAAGTCCTTATATGTATTTGTATGTAGTTAGTATTTCGACATTTTGTGCCACATTGTCAACTGTCAACAACAACAGTGCCAAATTGTATTAGTTCATTGAAGACTCGCTCAAGTGAGTAATACTACTGCTTGATGATCAAATCAAACCCGCAAAATTATAATTTGCGTAATTACTGGTGGTAGGACGTCTTGTGAGTCCGCACGGGTAGATATCCACCACCGTGCCTATTTCTGCCGTGAAGCACTGTAAAAACTGAGACCTTAGAACTCATATCTCAAGATAAGTGGCGGCATTTACGATGTAGATGTCTATGGGCTCCGGTAACATTTTAACACCGGGTGGGACGTGAGCTCGTCCACCCATTTAAGCAATATTAGACACGACAGATCCATAAACTTAAGTCCTCCTCCTCCTTCAGTCGATCGCTCATTTCTGAGCATCGTGATGCGCCCGCCTGTGACCTTTTTTTGTGATTTGTAGCCACTTTAATAATAATGAACAAGTTCTATTTTGCTAAGCCACAAATGCATCTAATTGATTGATAAACAAGCGTTATTTATTACTGTGAACTATACGACCCATATAATTTTGTTTGTCTAAGGATTTTGTCTCGCTCTTGCCTATTTACATACGATATGATATTATTGCATCTTACTTAAACAAGTACTCGAAAAATAACATAAACCGGTTGAATAATAAAATTTATTGATCTGCAATTTATATTTAATGAATAAAAATATGATGATTTCTTTATAAAAAAAACGCTCGAATTACGTGAAATCGTGACCTTTTAGTATATAATAACAGATCGGTCTTAAGAGGAATACATAATAGTGATCTTGGTATGGTAATTTTTTTTTCACGAGGACTAGTGTGGGATTAGCCTTGGGCCAGTGAGAGTCGCCACTGGGTCATCCGAACACCGAGCTTATCGGTCGCTAGGTCTTTTGCCATCAACCATATCCCACATCCTATCGAGATAACAACTTTTTTTTTCTTTTTTTTTATTGCTTAAATGTGTGGACGAGCTCACAGCCCACCTGGTGTTAAGTGGTTACTGGAGCCCATGGACATCTACAACATAAATGCACCACCCACCTTGAGATATAAGTTCTAAAGTCTCAGTATAGTTACAACGGCTCCCCTCCCCCTGCTCAAACAGAAACGCATTACTGCTTCACGGCAGAACGGCACGCCTTCTTCATTACTACTTCACGGCAGAACGGCACGCCTTCTTCAAACGAGGCTTGTGGAGAGTATTAAACGGTAGGCAGCGGCTTGGCTCTGCCCCTGGCATTGCTAAAGTCCATGGGCGACGGTAACCACTCACCATTAGGTGGGCCGTATGCTCGTCTGCCTACAAGGGCAATAAAAAAAAAGAAATATGCAGGGTGGTGGTACCTACCCGTGCGAACTCGCAAGAAGTCCTACCACCAGTAATGACGCAAATTATAATTTTGCGGGTTTGATTTTTATTACATAATATTATTCCTTCACCGTGGAAGTCAATCGTGAACATATTATAATGAATCGTTTATTTATTTTTCAGTAAATTTTACTTTGAAAAATTAAAAAACCTTATCAAACAATATAATTATCTTTTAAAAATAACGAAGCTTGGAAATAAATAAAACAAAGTGCTCTTCGCATATTTTTAATTAGCGTATCGAACTAATTCAAGAAAATCACAAATCGTTACGTATTTATTAATTATGAAAGCAAAATATCTTAATTAAGAATAACATTATCAGCAATACTCCAACAATAATATAATACAATCATACCAAAATTTTACTCGCTACCAATCCATTAATTGATTTGTCGATAATACATCGAATTTTAAAATAACAAAAATTTTAATTTTCTTCTTAACCAGGAGAAAAAGATTATGTACCGCTAAAGTACCCCGGTCCTATCCAGGACGTGGGTAATCGGTACGGGAGTCCGGACAGCGGCGTACCTGAAGAGTGTCGGGACAAAAACTTCTGCACCATCAAACCACCAGATTATCCACAGGCACGCTTCAACGATATGTTTAAGGACACCGTGAGTTTTATTATAGTAATGTTAATAAATAAATTGATAACGAAAAATTCGATCAACACCTTAAGAAACTTTCGTTATCCAGCTGGGTTAGGGGTCTGATACAGAAGGGAATTATCCTCGATACTGCGCGTATTGTGAGGAGGTTTCTCACTGTGGAGTCCTAACCACTAGTGTTTTGTGTCGTAGATACCACCATCAGCGGCAATCAATTTTAATATAGTGTTTTTTTTAAATTGAATTTTTAATATCTTTTAAAAAAAATGTGTATAATTAATAAATAAATATAGATTTACATTATAATTCCATAGTACCTATATTGTAATGCGAAATCGTTACATGAGCTATGGGCTCACTATCTGCTCATGTGTTGTGTTATAGTGGAAACTGTACTTTACTTTTACTTTTCACTGGTGGTAGGACCTCTTCTGAGTCCGCGCGGGTAGGTACCACCGCCCTGCCTATTTCGGCCGTGAAGCAGTAATGCGTTTCGGTTTGAAGGGTGGAGCAGCCATTGTAACTAAACTGAGATCTTAGAACTTATATCTCAAGGTGGGTGGCGCATTTACGTTGTAGATGTCCATGGGCTCCAGTAACCACTTAACACCAGGTGGGCTGTGAGAACGTCCACCCACCTAGGCAATAAAAAAAAATTAAAAAAACCTACGTTTAACATATTCAATGCAAGTATAGTTTGTTACCCAAAATAAATGAATTCCCTAAAATTGTGTTTCAGGAATACGAACCACAACCGAATCTGGTTATAGAAGCTTTTGGGGACAGACAAGGAGACCCGGACGCGGAGGATAACTGCCCGACTGACATTACGGTATGTGCAAAAGTAAATTAGCTACTTATAAATTTGAATCACTTTTTTTCCCTACCTACGCTGGTAGCCTTGAGAGACTATGTCGACGTAATAGGTGAGCTCACGGGGCTCTAACCTGTGGACGTTGCTAACACTGGCTTTAGCAAGAGCAGTTCGCAGAATCTACCACCGGATCGGAAACGCGACCCACTGAGAAGATCCGGCGAAACTCAGTGGGCTGTGTACGGGTTAGGGTTGAATCAAACATTTTTCTTTACATTATATTATTTCCTATGTTTCGAATACTGTATAGTTTTTTATGGTTTTGTTTACAATCGTAAAAGTCATTTTATCAAACATTAAAACAAACCTGTAGGACTTTGGCGGGTTGTTGGAAACAGTACCTGGTGGATGGACACGATCTAACTATTGCCAATCTCCACGAGCGAATGTTAAATCTTCCTATTGGGCTCTATATTTTGCGATCATTAATGAAAAACAATCATTTTAATTTTGATTCTACCTCTTTGATGTATTCGCGCACAAGTCGATATTCGCAGTAAGCGAGGAACTAGCGTGTTTATATGTAAAGAAAGGAAACCGAAAAGTAAGAAAGAGTAAAGAAAGAATGTAAAAAAAAGAAAGAAATATCCTTTAGTATTTAAAACCTTTCAATCTCTTTAGTTTTAAAAAAAGTTTTTTTTTATTCGGACGGAATCACTGACCTGTCTGTCATTCAGTGTAGAGGGTAATTCAGGTTTACATAATTATTAATACTATTTAAAAAAGAGATTACAGGCTTTAAATGTTGTTATCTTAGTAAATTAGCGAAAACGCAATTAAGTCTTTTATTGTTCAATCATTCTAAAATATTCAATAGGTATCATTATATATAATCTGAAAAAGGCGGTACCAGAATCTCTAGTATTTGAGTCCCTATTGGTATATAATTACATAATTGCATCTGCCCTTCCTTGGATTGGCACCTGCGCGACTCTGCTATCACATCTTTAGTATAAGCTAAAACGATAAACGCAAAAACAGCGGAAAACTTGCGACCGGTTTGTTAATGTTAACAATTTCATTCGGAACGATAAAGACACAGCAACAACAACCTCGGGAATTTAAATAATAAAAACATTAAAATTGATTTCGTCGAAAATTAATAATTACAACATAAATTAAATTAAAAAAGTATGAAGTATCATTAGTTTTTGTCAAATACCTACTAGTTTTTCATTTGGTCTCTCGTTCAATGATTTTTATAACGTTTGTTCGTAATTCCAAAGTCGAGACGAAAACGTTTTTTTTTTATGTTTTCCAAACTCGAGATGAAAATGTTTTCTATGTAGGTAGTAAGACAGTAAATATTCTACCCCAAGTTTGAACAACATTATCCACGCTTGGTGTCACAAATAGCTAGCCTTTTTAAGAGACACCGGATTTACATACTATAGCATTATTGAGGCAGTTGTGAATCCTAAAGGGTTACCACCCACTGGTCATTCCTATCACAAATCAGCCGTGCTTTCCGACGTGGATAGACGAACTGTGAACCTGCTTTTTTTAAAGTCGGTTAAAAACACTAGCTACTGACACACTCTTGACGACCAATTAACACGCCAGTTTATTGGTCACAATAATGACCAATGTCATTTGTAATTTACATTTTATACATACAATTCAAACCTGATTTTTGTTTCCAAGAACCGTACGACACGTCATCGCAAATTAAAAAAAATATGTATGTAGGTTTATATATTTTAGAAAAGCTGTATCATGTCGTGACATAGCGCGCATACGTAATTTGATTTGGAATTCTGATAAACGTTTTCCACATTAATAAACCGCTGTCACATTAAACTTGTTTACTTAAACATTAACATCACAACTAGCAGACTAATGCTAATGCTAATTGCTTTTTATTCTAGGAAAATCATTTTTGGTACCTAATTACAGTAATTACGTGAATCTGTGAAATAACTCACAACCCTCCGTTTGATAAATTATAACCGGAGCCCATAGACTTCAACATTAATGCCATTACATAAAAAAAAAAACAATTATTGACGCCTCAAAATTTAGATTCATTTATGTGCTTAGGTATTCTTCTGTACGTATATCTTCGTATATCTTCTGTTTTACCTTTTTCTAAGTTTAAAAAATCATGATTTAATTTTATTATTGACAATACTAAATCTTGAAGCTCCTTAAGACGTGACGTGGCTACTAAGCAAAAAATGTTTATGTATCAGTTGACAAAGCAGAGAATAAAATGGCTATAAACTGTTATGTCTGTGCCTATATAAATGTAAATATTTAATGAGAATTAGTTGTAACGTACCTACTGCTTTCAACTCCTAAGCATAATAACTTGAGACTATGATGTGTCGAAATAAAAGAGTTTATTTATTATTATTTATTAATTTAACACGATCTTCATCGTGTGCTTACATTACTTAAGATTTTTTTAAGGGATTTTATGACCTGGTAACTAAGACCTTTAAGTCAAGTCTTATTTTAATTTATACCTATTCTTATTTTTATGAAAAATTATAATAATTTATGATATGTTATGATAATATAATAATATGATATGGGATGAAAAATAATCTTAGTAAAATGGTGGTCATTTACTGTGATTTCTTTCATTGGACTTTTTGGAGGATCTCGAGAAGCTACGTCCAGCGGTTTTGTTTCATTTTCCCACATTTGGGCACTTTCACAGATATTAAACAGTTAATAAACCACCGTTGTTACACATTCAAACCTGAAGAAACACTAAATAGATAAAATGAAACAAATCACACAACTTCAATCCTCGCGTTCCCGCCAAAAAGTCTTATCGTGTGCTTAATGTTGACACTTTTTGACAATTTTAGTGTAGCACAATATGAAATTGACATTGACATTTTTTGACAAATTTAATTTTTTTGTGTAAGGCAAAGGAGTGTGCTTAAAACAAAATATCATTATAGTTACAATACTTCAGTTTAGTATTACATATTCCTTTGATATTCGCAAGTCGTAGACCCAATTAAAAATTTACTTTTAATCTTAATATCGCGTTAATCATTGTTATTATATTATTTGTAATGTTTAGAAAATGAATTTACATTTATCACAAAAATATAACTAAATATATTATTATTATCTATTTGTTTTCAGTTCGAGCCACTGTTTTTGGTGCGAAGCAGAAGTGGCGACTGGCGAACTGTGGTTCAGGCGCCTGAAAAGAATTATTTGCAAAAAGTACGATTGGAAACTTGCAAGTGAGTATTCATTGTATTAAATTCACTAATTTTAAACGTCATTAACATCATAATTCAATCAAACATAAAGAAACAAAACAAACAAAAAAGCACTATAAATATCGGCTATTATGAATGGCTTACCTCTTTGACGGGAAAATTGACGCTTCGAAGCGAAAGTGACAATTTGAAAAAAAAAAAAAAAAAAAAAAATATTGGTACAATTTAATGAGGCCGCTTTAAGCACTGAGTACTCAATATAATAGTGCCATGCTATCTCGGAGCAAATATAAAGTTTTCTACGCCTACATTGCTATATTAAAAAAAACAGACTTATGTCATGCTGTCACATAAGAAAATTATTGGATGGGGTAGACTTGATGCGTCGCTTTCTGTCACTGTTCTCGCCGAACCCGTCGCTTGCGACGAAGGCTCGAGTAAATTAACCCATAGACACAGCCCACTGAGTTTCTCGCCGGATCTTCTCAGTGGATCACGCTTCCGAGCGTGTGGTATATTCCGCGAAGCATTGCTCTTCCTATGGCCAGTGTTAGCAACACTCCCAGATTGAGCCCCGTGATCTCACCTACACGCCAAGGAGAGGAAATAGCCTGTCAAGGCTATCAGCATATGTACGGGAAAAAAAACGCGTTTTCACGCGTATTAAGTAATAACCAACGAAAATACATTTTATTATTATTATTTTACGGCTTTATTATCCTAAACAAAACGCAAGAAAGTAATTTTATTTCAGCTTTCGCTTTTGAATCGTATTTTTTTGAGGCTTGTAACTTTATTTTATTTTTCATTTCCAGACAAGTCGGAGGCACTTGCTTCGTGGACCTAAATCTGACTCCAGACATCGTAACCTTCTGCAAGCAGAAGTACAGCGTATGGGAATTCCTGGTGGATGACGGCAAAAATGGTACGGAGACCATACAATCTGAGCTTCCTATATGCTGCTCTTGCCACTACAAGATAAAAGAAAGGAAATGATTAAACAACATCGATACTGCAGACGGTAGTCAATAACCATCTTTTTATCCATTTCGTGGAGCATTCTTCAACGGAGCTCTGACGGATTTGACACAATAATTACGCATTGTATTGCAAACAAATGTGTATTTCCAACTACTAATAAAAAAACATTTTATTTATTTATTTCATGGAAGCTCCTATGCAGTAGGTCCTGTTTGTTAGTAGTATTACGATTTGATAGTGACGCTAAAGCTGTCATTAAAATGTCAATGTGTAATTTTAATGACAAGTGTGAGCATAATATCATTAACACAAAAATGCGTGGAAATTGTTATTCATTGGTGGTATTAAGCCCCGTTATACGTTTGCCTTTGTTGACTAATATAAAAGTATCTTTTATAGTTTTTACCATCGAACGTAAGTATGTATTGAAATAACATTTTAATGAATAAAAACACTGGATATACAAAAATATGTATATGTGTGACTTTTTTCTAGTATTATCTTTTACTTATGTTCAGTTTTTCCGGGAGTTATTTTCCAACTTGACTCTTCTAGGTACCTTTTCTAACAGTAGCGAGGGAAAGGAATATTATTTGTATTTTAAGCGCTATATATTAATAGTCAACTGGAGTATAATTTCAGTTTTCCTATTTAATTAATTATTGTATTATATACGGACCGGGAAAATGGTTAACTATTAAAAACTTCACTAATAATTGTGGAATTGTATATTCGTATAATTATAAATTCGATAATAAATGTAATAAAATAATTACGAAAATATGTATATTCTAAAATCGTATTGTCGATGTCAGAGCTTTCGCAAAGCACCCGAGTAAGCTGCGAATTTAGTTAAAATTTCATTAATGTTTATATTTTACACATTTATTATAATTATAGTTGAATTGGCACTTTTTTCTCACTAGTCATAGTAATTTAACAATTTACATCATATAGGAAAACTTAATGGATTAAATAAATGTATTATGAGAAAAAAAATGTTTTGTTTTATTTTTCACTGATTTATCCATAGTTTTGTTTCTTCTAGAAGAGACTTGAAGAGTGTTATGCGATGCGATGGTGGTAGGACATCTTGTGAGTCCGCGCGGGTAGGTACCACCACCCTGTCTATTTCTGCCGTGAAGCAGTAATGCGTTTCGGTTTGAAGGGCGGGGCAGCCGTTGTAACTGTACTGAGACCTTAGAACTTATATCTCAAGGTGGGTGGCGCATTTACGGTTGTGGATTTCTATGAGCTCCAGTAACCACTTAACACCAGGTGGGCTGTGAGCTGGTCCACCCATCTAAGCATTAAAAAAAATGCTTAAGACGTCTTACCGAATTTTTGGTGCGAACGCAAGAAGCGAGGTTATGTGAATTATTTTATTTTGTTAATTTAGTGTTACTCCAATTTTGAATGTTTAATAACAGTGGTTTATTAGCTGTCTCAGTGTACAAATATATGAGGAGAAAAGAAGGCCGCTGGAGGCACCTTCTCGGGTTTTTGCAAAGATTCCACTGACATAGTCTCAGTAAATAATCAACATTTTACTGAGACTTTTTAATCACGTCTCATGTCGTTTCATTTAATTCCATCTCAACTGATCAAAGACTCTAATTGATCAACTTGCATCTCATATCGCTTCATATCGTATAACAATATGTAGGTGTGTATTTAATTATTGCAGATTTTTCTAAACTCGACACTGGCAACAATAGCGTCACAAGAAGCCAATTGCAGACTTTTTCGCGGGAACGCGAAAAGTGAAGTTGTGTGATTTTTTTTAAGTTGTCTATTTAGTATTTCTTCAGGTTTAAATGTGTAATAACGGTGGTTTATTAACTGTTTAGTATCTGTGAGACTGCACAATTGTGGGAAAATCTAACAAAGCCACTGAACGTAACTTCTCGGGATCCTCCAAAAAGTCCACTGAAAAAGTTTCAGTAAATGACCACCATTTTACTGAGATTACATTTCATCCCATATCATCTCATCTCGTTTCATTTCATTTCATTTCACTTCATGCCATGTTTCTTAATAATCAACTTCATTTCATTTCACTTCAAATTATCATTTTTCATAAAAATAAGAATATAAATTAAAATCAGAGTTGACCTAAAGGTCTTAGTTACCAGGTCATAAAATCGCTTAAAAAAGCCAATTGCAAGCTGCAATTGAAGCTGATAGATAGCCTTGAGAGGCTATTTCAGCGTAACCTTAACTAGTAGGTGAGCTCACGGGGCTCAAACCGGAGTGATGCTAACACTGGCCCTAGCAAGAGCAGTGCTTCGCAGAATCTACCACACCGGATCGGAAACGTGACCTACTGAGAAGATCCGGCGAGAAACTCAGTGGGCTGTGTCTATGGGTTAATTCGCTCGTCGAGCCCTTGGTCGCAAGCGACGGGTTCGACGAGGACGGTGACCGGTAAACTTTTCGGATCATCCGCGGTAATTTAGTAGCTACGAGAGGAAGCACACCACAAGAAGCGCAACCATGCTAAGATTTTTGTTTATCATCAAAGTGTATAATACCGTCACTTAATTTTAAAACTTAGGTCTTTTCTTCCCTGCATCAGCGTGCTTTATTGTCGGAGGGATCCCAATCGTAACTGCTGTAGTTTAGCGGTTATTAGCTGTGCAGTGTGTGCGTGTGTGTGCATTTTATTAACACATTGAGTGCTTACCACTCGTATCCGAGTGGGGAGGGGCCCTATTAGCGGTGCCGCCCACTCGGATACGAGTGAGCAGCAAGTGAATTTTGTAGTTGTCATAAGCCGCCGGCGATTATGGTGAGTGTACGTTGGTTTGCGTGGCCACTCTGCCAATACATTCGACTTACGAAAACGCGTATTGGTTTTATATTTACAGTTTAATAGTGACTGGTACACACGATCATATCAAAGGTATTGTTCGATCAAAATGGATAGTAGGGCTGGGCCATCTAGAAGTAAAAATAGATCGAAAACATCAACACCTAGTAGTAGAAAAAAACGTTGGTTGAGTGATGACTCGGAAGGTTCTGAAGGATTTAGTGATGAAGAAGTGTGTTCGCAACGAGCTCAGGAGGAGCCGTTATCTTCAAGTTCAGAGAAATCTAGTTGCGGCAGTGATGACAGTATCTTTGATACAAGACTGAAACTGAAAACGCTCAGCCGTGGACCACCAGCTCAGTCTTCAAGGTCATCTGCCGCAAAGACGACGAAAAATTTTGTTTTAACTTTTCTGTGAAGAAATCACCTTCAGTGTTTTAATTAAACTTATAATTATGATTTTTATACGTTTGATTGTATTGATAATTATGATTATATCATTGCTTCGCTTAGATTTAAGACATTTATGCCTTCTTAAATAAATAACCATTAAGTGCGTGTTATATTTTAAACTTAAACTTATAATTATGATTATATCGTTACCTACTTTGCTCAGATTTAAGATATTTATACCTTCTTAAATAAATAACCATTCAAGTGCGTGTTATATTTTAAACTTAAACTTATAATTATGATGTTTTTGATACTTTTGATTGTACTCGGATCCGAGAAAACACCTTTTTCGGATCCGAGTGTCCGGCATTTGGCGTGCTATGTGCCGACCACTCGGATCCGAAAAAGGTGTTTTTTTATTAAAATAATAATATTATCAACATACTTTCATCCATATTTTTAAACATACATATATACTTAATCAATATACGCTATAAAAATAATCGGTTTCTGGCTAATAATTTTATATAATTTCGTCGGCAGCAAATGTGTTAATATCAACAAAATATTTAATATCATTGAAATTGCTCACAATAGGTGGTAGAACTCCAAACTGATTTTATCGTGACCGTGTTAAATATGTTTATCCATGCGCAAATCCAGTATTTATTTATTTATTGCGTAGACGAATGGACGAGCTCACAACCCACCTGGTGTTAATTGGCTACCGGAGCCCATAGATATCTACAACATAAATGCCGCCACCCACCTTGAGATATGAGTTCTAAGGTCTCAGTATATTAATTCTATGGTCTCAGTCAGTTACTACGGCTGCCTCACTGTTAAAACCGAAACGCATTTCTGCTTCACGGCAGAAATAGACAGGGTGATGATATCTACCTGTGCGGACTCACAAGAGGTCTTACCACCAGTATTTACGCAAATTATAAGCTATTCTGCTTCCCAGGATATATCTAATTCAATTCCAAAGGTATACCTAGTCAGGTCATAAATTCTGTCACATGTTTAATGTAAAATAATTGAAACAAGTTTATTCATTATGTAACCATTCATATACCAAAATGAACTTAACAAAACATAGATTCTTATGACACTAAAGTTTATTCAAAATGACCTCCGTGATTTTGAATCAATTTGACCTTCAATTTGCGCGGCCAGTCGTCTATCGCAGCACGAACGAGGTCCATGTCAATATCGGCGGCTGCCTTAATCAAGGATGTCTTGAGTGACTCCAAATTGGGATGAGGCTTTGAGCACGCCTTTTCCTCCAAGTGTTGCCATATCTTGTAATCTAACGGATTCAAATCTGGACTGGAGGAGGGCCAGTCTTCGTGCCGGATGAAGTCGATTTCACGCGCCGCCAGCCAGACTTGTGTGCTCTTCGCTCTATGAGCTAGCGCCGAATCTTGTTGGAATACCCAGTGCCTGTTATTGAACATGGTATGAGAAACAGGTTCCACAAGGTTCGTCAGGACTGTATTTTGATACACAACTGCATTCGTTTTTACACCTTTCTCACAAAAATGTACCTCTGTTAAGCCCCAATAAGAAACTCCCAACCATACCATGAGCGAGGATGGAAAATGACCTCGTTGGACACGCGGAATACGGTTGCTCGCTTCTTCACTACTGTGTGCGTACACCTTATCATTTTGTTTGTTGTAGCTCTCTTCTACGGTAAAAATTTTTTCATCCGAAAAAAGAATTTCCCGATATTTTTTTCCCGCGTACCGCTTCAACAAAGCGCGGCATCTCTTCAGTCTCAGGTCCATTAGACGAGCATTCAAACGATGTCCTGTTTTTCTTCGATATGCCCGAAGCCCTAAGTCTTCATTTAACACCCTTTTCACCGTGGTTCTGCTTAACCCCATCTGAAGGGCCAACAGTTTCTGCTTACGTTTGGGATTTCTTTGAATTCGCGCCTTCACAGCTTTTATCACTGCTGGAGTCTTAACAGACCGAGGGCGACCACTTCTTGACCTGTCATCTACACTAGAGTCTTCATTGTATCGTTTGATGGTACGATAAACGAATCTTTTGGTTATATTCAAATTTTTCAGTATGTTAAAAATTGGAGCCCATAGACATATACAACGTAAATGCGCCATCTACCTTGAGATATAAGTTCTAAGGTCTCAGTATAGTTACAACGACTGCCCAACCCTTCAAACCGAAACGCATTACTGCTTCACGGCAAAAATAGGCAGGGTGATGATACCTACCCGTGCGGACCCACAAGAGGTCCTACCACCAGTAATTACGCAAATAATAATTTTGCGGGTTTGATTTTTATTACGCGATGTTACTCCTTGACCGTAGAAGTCAATCGTTAACATTTGCTAAGTACGTATTTCATTAGAAAAATTAGTACCCGCCTGCGGGATACGAATACCATTGCATCGCTAGATACGAATGGACCGGACGTCTTATCCTTTAGGTCACGACGACTATAAATCTTATAAAAATGACATGTAAATTTAATGATTAGATAAAAAAACTCTACATTAGGCAAAAGAGAAAGTATGCGAATTTATGGTTATAGATTATACCCTATTATATTTAAGAGATATTTAACCTTTGATAGAGTTTAGTGGTAGGCCAAAAATAGCTGGTTAATAATAATGACTAATTCAAACTACGGCATGTTTGAATTGCTTTACATGTAAATTTATTAAATAAATCAATATTTAAAATTAAAAGGACATGCCCGCTGAGTTTCTTGCTAGTTCTTCTCAGGACGGAGGCTAGTTTTTGTGAATTGGCGGTAGATATTTTTGACGTTCAACAAGTATGTACTTATATTTATGTTGAATATTTTTTTTTATTAATTGATTGATTGATTGATATAATTTACAATTACACATACATAAGCACATACATGGAATTTAGTTTGAATAAAAATCTCTTGGATTTCTGTTAATTATTACGTTATAGTAATATGAAATTAATTATATCATATATTAGTTCACATCTAAATATAACAAAACAATGTTGATTTTAGAGAGGAATTTCCATATTTAATTTATAAACAATATCTTAAAATATATCCGTCGTAAAATAGAATCTATACTAGTGAAACCAAATGACATGATATATTTCATGGAAGCTATAATTATTAATTTAATATATTATATTACAATTAAATGGCCAATAAATTCGTGTATCCTGTGGGAAAACCATTACATCATTATAACGTCTCACTTACTAAATCGACTGACTAGATTTTGTCTGCGGATCGGTTCAGATTTACTCATTATTATTGTGAGCGATTTTTTTAAATCTTTTTTTTGTTGCTTAGATGGGCGTACGAGCTCACAGCCCACCTGGTGTGTTAAGTGGTTACTGAAGCCCATGGACATCTACAACGTAAATGCGCCACCCACCTTGAGACATAAGTTCTAAGATCTCAGTATAGTTACTACGGCTGCCCCAGCCTTCAAACCGAAACGCATTACTGCTTCACGGCAGAAATAGGCAGGGTGGTGGTACCTACCACACTCACAACAGGTCCTACCACTAATAAGAATAATCTAAATCTATTTCGGCAAATCTTTCATTAAATCCACTATAGGTTGACTTTTCTAATTAATGCCATACCTACATGTGATCGTCATACAAAGTCACAGAATCAAATCGACGCTTGAAAGGCAAACGTGACTAAGCGACAATGCGTGAACTTTACAGCAGATTAAATTAATGTTGAAATACCTGAAAAAAATATATATTTTAACGAATCTAGCTGTAGTAGAATCTAGCTAGTAACTGTAGGATTGAAATGATTTTAATAGACCTAGAAATATATATTTTTTGCGCATCGAATATGGTTATTGCCTATCATTTATGTATAAAGTAGTTATTGTCGCTTAGTCACGTTTGCCTTTCAAGCGTCGAAATAAACAATTTTGGATATAAATGATTCAGTTGTTTCGCTTAATTTGATTTATATGTATGAGATATTGAAGGGAGAATGAAAGTTCACAGATTACTGGTGCATTCATTCATGAATGTTTCGTGCAACAGAGATGCGGTTCCCTTTCTTTGGTATTGTTAATTTATACAAATGCACAGTTCGAAGAAGATTGTTTTTGATGCAATTGTTGCTGTAGATACCAATGAAACGGGTGACGTTTGACAGATATCTGAATCGCGGTAGTAACATTTTCAAGGTAGGTTCAGATATACGTATACAGAAACATTAGGACCGTCAGGCTACCGCGAACAATTTCAGCCGCGCGGTAGAAAATCTTTCCACCATCTTTTCCTCCGAAATTTGACTAAAACCTCAATCTTTTTTCAGAAATCCTGTAGCATGCGCATCACTGCCTAAGACGGTGAAGTGTTTGGCAAAATAAAAAACTTTTATAGCACACAAAGCCATGTTGGTATTTAATAGCTAAAACTTATGCTGGATAAAAATCGTCCCTCGCCTTTTGCGTCCAGCTTAGGCCCACTTTTCTCTTGGGTTTCAAGTTCTGTTATAGTCCGTACACACGTGGCCTGGCCATTTCCACTTTACTCAGCTAAGTTATCACACAAACACAAGGATATTTAATATTGTAGACGCTTTCCATAGCAGAAGCAAAAATAATCCCTCGAGGATATAAACGATTAGATAGAAAAATCATATTTTTTTTCTCTCCGTATGTTGAAGTGTTTGGGAAATTTAATTATCCAAAATTGCAACGGATTCTGCTTTTTGCTGCGTTTTCATACGTATCGAAACAAACAATTTTACCTTCGCAAATTCGATATTAACGTGGCAACAGTACAATAAATGTCGATTTATTGTTAAATGTAATTAGTAACGGGATATTAATTTTCAATTAACTTGAATTCATTTCAAGTTGGATATTATATAAATTTATGACATCACACAATGAATAGCGGGAATGCAATTTAACCCGATGCATTTGCTTGACTTCTAAAATAGCCTGGTGAATTCCCGGAAGATGGTGAAAAAAAAAAATTGTATTTTCAAACATAGTTCTTGAATGTATTTGAACGCGGCATTTTTTTTATTAATTTTTATTCAATTCAAAATTTAAGGCTCTAATTTAAAAAAAAAAGGCCGTAGGTACAAAGCTTAACTTACTTAAATATTAATGTACGTAGCATATTTCAGAATTCGGTGCCCACCGTGATATATTTCATACGTATTTATTGTATTAACTACAATAGTACCGGCCCAATAATGGAAATGGAATTATCACTGACGCCTCAACATCTAGATTCATTTTACGAGTATATATTACGTCATAGCTGACCTGGCAGACTTCGTAGTGCCTCAATCGATAAATAAAAGACCTAAACTTTTGTATAAAATAAACTAAAACAAACAAAACGAATCCGTCCGACGGGGGACACATCAAAGGAAAAACAAAATTGTTATGTTTATTTAATTCAGAACATTTTCTTATTTATCTAACTTTTAAGCCTTCTCTGGACTTCCACAAATAATTCAAGACCAAAATTAGCCAAATCGGTTTAGCCGTTCTCGACTTTTAGCGAGACTAACGAACAGCAATTCATTTGTATATATAAAGATTCACTTTTGGTTTTATTATTGACACTTCACTTTTGTTTCATGGTTTAATTTAAGAACGATAAATACTGCTATGAGCGTTTAAAGCAAGCCTCGGGGTGCGTGTCATCTCTGACTAGATACAGGAGAGTAGACTGAAATGGTATAATATCATAATATGAAAAACGAGGCATTGAGACTACGTCGCAAATTTGACACTGAAGGTAGACCTTCCCTGATCGGAGTCCTAGAAAAAGACTCAAGACAAGGTAGAAAAATGTAACGCTAAGCTTATTTACTAGTGGTAGGACCTCTCGTGAGTCCGCACGGGTAGGTACCACCACCCTGCCTATTTCTGTCGTGAGGCAGTAATGTGTTTCGGTTTGAAGGGTGGGGCAGCCGTTGTAACTATACTGAGACCTTAGAACTTATATCTCAAAGTGGGTGGCGCATTTACTTTATAAATGTCTATGGGCCACTTATGTAACCACTTAACATCAGGTAGACTGTCTGCTCGTCCATCAAACTAAGCAATAAAAAAAGAAACCTCTGTAGATCATGTTGAAGACAGAGCGATGTGGCGGAGAAAAACTAAGGAAAGCTGACCTCACCACCATGTGCGATATATAACTGGAAAAAACAGAAGCTTAACTGAAAACTTTTAATATTTCACCAATAAATATTAAGCAGTTTTAGAAAGCATGTTGGCAACACAAAACTATGCAACTAGATTCTCTATGGGTTATGTATTTTTGCATTCCGAATCACAGATTGTATGAGAAGTTACCATGATTCTAACCACGAATTTGATAATTAGTGGTACCAAAAAAGATTTTACGTCATCTTCTATTGTACTGCATAGCAACACCGGTTATTCATGACCTCACTGAAGTAGTAATTTGATGAATATGTTTTGAAAAAATCTTCTAAAATTTTTTTTTTTTGTTTGTTATTTGCAGTACAAGTCTCTGTCCAATTATTACTGCTGCAGAGTAGAATTAGTTTAGTGAAAATCAATTTATTTAGATAAAAACCTAAGAACGTAATTATTAAAGCAATTATGCACTATAAGGTATCTTTTGGTTTCCGTGAGTCGTTGACATTATTAAAACATTTTTATAATTCTATTGCTACTAATTTTTAAGTACCTAATTTAAAACTAGCTAATAAGGTAATTAGTTTGCTTGGTATGTTTGTACGTAACGGAACCTTAAAACGGTTTTTTCACCAATCTCACAACGATCGATTAAGTTGAAAATTGGCCCGCGCATTGGGACTGACAAAAATATAATAATTTTTAAGTATAACTTCGCACTGAAAGACTGGTCTGTATCAAACACGATAATAAAGATTATTTTAATTTTTATTTCTGTTTGCTATTCAAGCGTGTTTCATAGTTTTTAAACTACATAAAATATTTACAAAATAAAAAATTATAAGACAATGGCCTACTTTTTTTCTATTTTTTAACTTAGTAATATGTCTTACTGTATATAGTGTATATACTTATATACATGCGCTTTTAATTAACAACATACTTATTACCGGTGATTCAACAACTCAAGATTTCCCCCTTTTCCAACGACGGAATGTGTTTCTTATGTCAGAACGACGTAATGAAAATAGCATCGTCTAGTATTTGTTCCAAGGTCTATAATCGAATCATCTTCGACTGGTTATTGTCCGAGTCATCCATCCCGACTTGCAGGGCAGATAGACGTTATTATAAAATATGTAACAGAGACCACGACTTAAGGTAGACAGTGTCAATGACATGTCCTTTCTTTCGTTAAAAAAAAAGTACATATAAGTTTTGGGTATTAATCATAATAATTTAATTTTTTCTTAATAATGTTTTTATTTTCACATGCCTTCTTGCTTTAGATGAGCCGCCGAGTTTACGGCGTACCTGGTATAAAATGGTTAAAGGTTAAAAAAAACGTGTACGCCTCGACCAGTCTGAGTTACTATTACTGGTGGTAGAGCGCCTTGTAAGCCCGCACGAGTAGGTACTATTTCCTGCCTATTTCTACCGTGAAGCAGTAATGCGTTTCGCTTTGAAGGCTGGCACAACCATTTTACTATAAAACCGAGACTTAGAACTCATCTCTCAAGGTGGCTGGCGGTATTTACATTGTTCATGTCTATAGGCTTGGGTAAGCGCTTACCACCGTGGGTCGTGATCACGTACACCCATCTAATAAAAAAAAGCTATGAGTCGAAATTGCATTGGTAGCGGAAGAAGAGGTCGACCGAAGAAGACATGGATGAAAGGTGTGAATGAGAGAAAGAGGAGTGCGTGTTGAGATTACGGCTGATAGAGGAGAATGGAAAAGAAATATTCGCGGTGCGGACCCTAGTTGGATAAGCTGGAGACTCTTTTTTTTTCCTAACTAAGCTGATGGTCTAGATAGACCATATCAGCGTCACCGGGCTAGTAAGTGAACTCACGGGGCTCAAGCCTGACGAGGTTGCTAACACGAACCCTAGCAAGAGCCGTGCTTCGCAGAATCTACCACCGAATCTGAAACGCGCCCCACTGAGAAGATCCGGCGAGAAACTCAGTGGGTTATGGTGAAGACAAAGTAGAAGATAAGTCGGAATTGCAAATGAACTGTCCAATCCTTGGAACTATAAAGCATAGACAGGATGACGACACCTACACGTGATGGCTCACACTACGATCCGTCATATTAGTTGACTTCTCTACATTAGTACCGTTCATTAGTCACTGATAAAAACTCACAGTAGATTTATTTACACCTGAAAAGTTTTCCTCAATCCTCATGTCATTTATGTAAGATCCATACATCCCAACTAACGACCGATATATTTTTTTTCTTTTTGCTATTTGAAAATCTAAATTTATGTGTAAATGTTTGTAATGATAAAATTCCAATCATATCACCAAATGCGATGGTAGTATGAAGAATGAAGTAAAAGAAATATAAATAATCCCTTCCTACGCCACTTTGCAATAGATATAATACTGAAGATTAACCCAAGGAGGGTGAGCGTCTGGTCGTAAACCTCATGCCAAATCCCTATCCCGCTTGATAAGAGGACATGCTGTGCCAACTTCACATAATGTGGGATAATAATTTACTGCTGATAGGACCTCTTGTGAGTCCGCGCGGGTAGGTACCAGCACCCTGCCTATTTCTGCCGTGAAGCAGTAATGCGTTTCGGTTTGAAGAATGGGGCAGCCGTTGTAACTATACTTGAGACCTTAGAACTTATATGGGACTTATAAGTGTGGGCTGTGAACTCGTCCACCCATCTAAGCAATAAAGAAAAGAACAAGAAGAAGAAGAATACACCCGTACTTATATTTTAAATGCGAAAATCAATTCGTTTGTTTTTAATACTTTCACATTGCAACTACTGAATAGTTTTTTTTACATACACTTTCTCACGTGAATGGCAGCTATCATCGAACATAAGATATTTGACAAGGCCCGAAGCGTCAGTCTACCGAGCAATTTCACCCGCTCTTTCTAGATTAATCTAGAAAGTACCATTCTCAAGCGACACTTTTCTTCTACAACACTAGCGAAATCGCCTTTAAAGATTCGTCATGAACAAGAACAAAATAAATATGCCAACATTAAACAAAGGTTTCAGCTACCATAAACACCAGTTTAAGCCAATGTATATATAAATTATGTATACAAAAACCTACAACAGTAGACCGACAAAGACTATTCGCTCTGAGAAACGCTAGAAGCCAGCAATAAGTTGGCTTTCTGGCGCCCATGGACATCTACAACGTAAATGCGCCACCCACCTTGAGATATAAGTTCTAAGGTCTCAGTATAGTTACAACGGCTGCCCTACCCTTCAAACCGAAACGCATTACTGCTTCACGGCAGAAATAGGCAAGGCGGTGGTACCTACCCGCGCAGAGTCACAAGAGGTCCTACCACCAGTGTTTATTCAAAGTTGAGGTAAATGAAATCCAAAATCCTATCATCGATGCACCATGCACTTAATTCACTTATTCTTGTATTACCACTATCCTTTCGGCTGACTCAGTGCTACATTGTAATTAAAATATTCATTTTGAAACAGGAAACAATGTTAGAAATTATATTTTTAATTTATTTTAATTCTAAGCGATTCTTAAATATTATATTATATAATTGTTAAGAGAGTAGCTGCAATATAAATGCTGGATAAAAATTAGCTAAACAATTGAAAGCAAAAACTCGTAAAATATATTAGAATATTTAAAACAATCACGACAAAAGTACATCGTGGATTAAATAATTATAATATGTAATAATATATTACTAATTTATAATGTAATAACATAATATGACAAATTAATATAAATCGTATTTCCTTTAAAATTAGTGAAGAACATCTATATGAAATATCGACAACAATAATTATCAAACAGAAATGCTCGTATTATTTCAGAAGTTAATCAAATTGAAGGTTTTAATTTATTAAAGTAACTGCAATGTTGCGATAAGCCTAGCTTGTCTACTATCGCATTAAGACGATCCTTTGGACCACGTGGCGCTAACTGTCACTGCTCATAGATATAAACAAGCCCAAAAGGCAAATCCTAGGTTAGCGTGGAATGGACATGTGACTAGATGTATGGAAATGGTAGTGCAAGGTAGAGGGGAAGAGGTCGACCGAAGAAGAGACATGAATGAAAATATGATAGAGAGAGAGAGAAATTAGTGTTGAGATGAAGGCTGATAGAAGAGAATGGAATAGAAAAATTTGCCGCCCCACCTAGTGGGATAAGATGCAGAAAAAGAAGAAGATAAGAAAAAGCAAATCTTAGCACGAAAGGCTTTATTATATTAAAAATATAGATTTCACAGAAAATGCAGAAAAAAATACTCGCAGCAAAATGTGGCTTTTCTAAATAATAAATGGTGATAAAATACACGAAGTCCGACATAAACTTGAATCGCATTAACGACGTTTACAAGATAACCTAACATATTTCAGGTTCCGAACAACAACATTTGGACCGTCTCGTAAACAGACCAAATATTCTCCTTAGAATCGTCTCGGTGAATAATAATTGAAATGAAAGCCTAGGCCAAATATTTCTACGCTATTATGAAGGGTAGAAGTAAGCAGTACTATCTTAAATGGCGGATTAGTTAAAAAAGTATCCAGCCATAAGTATTAAATTACAAATCAATTCCCTAAAATAGCGCTAGCGTAGCTAGTAATATAATATGAGATAAGAATAGAGCAGTTACAAAGTGAACAGAAGTTAGTTCAGTAAAGTTAGAACAGAAGAAGTGAATAGCAGTTTAAACAAATCAACCTTTGCGGCTCTCTCGGAAATTCAACAACAACACCTAACCTATTCCTGCCGTGAAGCAGTAATGCATTTCAGTTTAAAGGATGACATAGCCATTACTATAAAACTGAGACTTAGAACTTACCTTTCAAAGTAGGTAGCAGCATTTACTTTGTTAATGTCTTTGGGCTTCAGTAACCAGTTGACACCAGGTGAGCCGTGAGCCGTAGTTCAGTCTTCTAAGCAATTAAAACTACACGTTAATAGACACAGCAACATAATTTTTGCCAACCTTGAAATATGAGGTCGAATTATCGGGAAGAAAATTAAAATTGAAAGACGTAATTTGTTAATCAAAGCTCATTAGCGACCTTCATTAAGCTACGACCTTGCGCTGTCTGCAAATTTTAAAAGAGAGCTTACTTCAAATGTTTATGTTTGAGCTTACTTCAAATGCTTATGTTTTTTTACAAAGAACTGACTTTAGCTTTTAACAAACTTTACATACCAAACAATTACATACCATTAAAACTTATTACATTTTACTAAATTCACTATTAATGAATGACACGCTAGCGCCGTAAACCTTTGTTTTACTTTAAACAGGACTAATAACCATTGATTTCAATGCCGGACTCTGATTAAATACCACGAACTTTGAACTTGGAAATGGTCAACCTCGACTCGAGAAACCGCGTCGAGGACGCAGCCAGACCGATAGAGCTTCTCCCCTCCCCGCGCTAATGGTTTTCAACGAGGACCGTGGGGGTCTTAATCGCGAAAATACGGATCAGGTTTGAATGGTTGTTTTGTAATGTAGTGACCGGCGCCGATGCGACAAGGAGCGAGACGCCACCGCGGCCGCCATACTGGGCAGTTGTCATTCGGTCGCGACACACGGTGCATGTTTCGATATCGATATTTTCACGTGCCTACGTCATACAACATATAATTAATGTGGACAAGTCGAAATGCATTTATTGTGTGACCGGCGCGAGCGTAAGTCAGTCGCCAAACGTTGTTTTACGTATAGTGTTGTAGTGTTTTGAAATGGCACGGATACACGGTTTCATCTTCTTGTTTTCCGTAGTAAGTATCGATAGTGTTTATCGATAGCGTATTTCATTAGCGTATTGTATCACTTAGTTGAGTGTATTGAAATATTACTAGTTTATCATGTTTTTTTTTTAAATATACTTGTTGATTACCATATAAATTCAACCTTCCATTAATTACTGTGATATTATGTTTATACGACGCCGTCAAAAACATTATAATTATTTGCTTTCATATTTTATAATCTACTCAATTATTGATTACGGTGAGTCTTGATTTTAAATTACTTTTCAGTGGAAAATTAACGACACAATTATATTTGTTTATCAACATCAAACAACACACACTGCAGCGTATCGTTCGCTGTTGAGAAAAAACCTGAATAACATTGACGTATCCACCGCCTCGTCAAGTCATGAGGTCAAAGATTTGGTTGCATTCCATTGACGGCCATTCCTGAAGCCGATACGATAAGTTTCTTTATAAACTTTCGACACAAACGTTAGAAGAGGATGAACTAGCTGCCTAATTAGTTTCTTTCTGCTATCGTGCAGCTATAGTTCAAAAAGCGTGCGTCTCTACCGGCATTTGTCAGTAATCCTTATAGATCCGAACGAATATGACCCTTAAATAAACGGGAACGCATGATCGCTTTGCCGAAAGTATACGTAAAACACACAGCTTATGCTAGTTAAAAACAGTTCCAAATGAAACAGTAAATACAGGCGCTATTCCTGTAACACATGTAGCAGAAAGTCTCGAGATCAGCGGTAGTGTCTACCCTCAGACACAGCCCACTGAGTTTCTCGCCGGATTTCCTCAGTGGGTCGCTTTTGGGCTCCGGTGGTAGATTCTGCGAAGCACGGCTCTCGCTAGGGTTCGTGTTAGTAACGTCGTCAGGTTTGAGCCCCGTGAGCTCACCTACACGTTAGGGTGAAGCTGAAATAGCCTCTCAAGGCTATCAGCATAGGTAGAAAAAAAAATCATTTTCGTCAAAACCGCGTCCCTACCTACTAGTTAAGGTTACGCTGAAATAGCACTTTGAACAGCCCTAATCCTCTATCAATGTCCTCCTGTGAAATAGGCACTGCGATCACAGAGACGTCAACACGAAAACCTATTGGATACTAACTGCGGATCAGACACAGCAACGCCTACAAACGAGATGATGTAACGTCAATAAAAAACTAAATATTCGCGTCAATTACTTACCGGTACATTTCAAAACGTGTTTGGTGTTTAATCACAAATTTAATAACGCGTCGCAAAAAAAATATAGTTCGCAGACTTAAGTTTTCGCGTAACTCCACGCGTTGATGCCTCCAAGATAAAGGACACCTACTTAAAATATTTGAATATGCAATCCACACACCTACTTAAAATATTTGAATATGCAATTTCGAAAAGGGCACATCTCTGAAAATGTAAAATGTTCAGGAAATAAAAAAAACTGATTACTTTCTAAAGCAGTGTAAAATTTAAAATATTAACTTTTGAAATATATATTAGTGTTAATTAGCAATTGAAAATCACTGGAATTATTAAAAAATGGGTGTAGGTAAGCCTCAAAACTACATGTATATAAAAAAACGTATTTGACAAAATATGCGACATATGCCCTTTTCGAAATTGCATATTCATTTGTTCTTCATAATCACTTACGAAAAGCTCTGTGAGCTATAATCAGCAACTAAGTATTACCCCCTCTAGCTATTGGAGCTATTTCCACTCCTCTTGATACACGAAAACCTATAAGTCTATAATCAAGTTATTAATGAAATAAAGAGAGATTGTGTTTCATTGTGCCTCTTTTTAAGATCCGTCAAATTAGAGGAAGCAGGATTTTTTTCTTGACTTAGCTTCGTAACTCATCCCAAATAGTCTTTATGAGGTTTGCATAGAGCGAGCGTGCTGGCTACCCTGTAGTATCGGTTACAACGCGTCGTCAAAGCATTCGACCTCATAAATCTACTAGAGCAATTAGCACTACAACATCTCAGTTCCACATCGTGCCACTGCTAGTGATCCATTCTCGATGACGCAGAGGCTCCTACGTGCCATGCAAACACTCGCACCCACCCATACCATGAATGATTCTACACCGTAATAAATCTCTTCTCTAATGATGCAGCACTTAGCATACTTTTCTTCGAGACGTTTCCACACTCGATAATCTAACTTCAGGCAAAATCTGGACTTATCTGTGAATAAAGTTTCCCCCTTGGTCATCCCAATCTACCATTTATCCAATTAGTAGGAAGCAAAAATAAGTATCGCTACTCAATGGCCTTGTAGCAAGAAGTGGCTTCCAGAAGACAAGTGTCTGAGTATTCCGGACGGTATCTGTCTTCTTAGAGTTTTTTGTGCTTAGTAGAACTTCTTGGAGATTCGTTTTTACCTCAGCAGGAGGCAAGTGCTGGTGTCTAAGCAAGCTGGTTTGTAGGTCATTTCTGGACATCGTTTTCTACTCCTCGATCTTCCTCTTAATAGCTCGTTCTACCACGTGTTTTGATAGTCGTATAAAGTGGTCCATACGTTAGTAAGTGTGCTCGACACACTCTAAGGCACGTCAACTTGAGTAGCTATTAGATTGTTTGCAATAACAATTCACATTTAAAATGATAAACGAAGCCTTCAAGGCAAAACTTTAAACAATATTTAAGTTTAAATTATTTCTCTTTTTTGTAGCACTTCATAGAATTTAAGATCGCAGTTTTAGGATAAAAGTGATAAAAGCTTATGAAGTTCGAATAAAAACCATATTTTAATAAAATTTACTAATGCCTATTGCCAGTCAGTACACACGATAATTGCAATAGAAGAAATCATTCATTATTTGCCGTCCCATAAAATTTGCCAAACATTGTATTTTACTTTAACCCATCCGCTTCGACTGTCTTTGACGATAGTTTAGCGTGTATACACAACGAGACGCTAAAAGATAAAATCCTTGAGTCTTGTGCTGCTATCTTATTTATTTTATTTTATTTATTAGACTCACAATACACATTACAAGCTAAAAAGATACATAAAAAACAGAAGTGAAAAAAAACAAAATCTGGCTTGCAACATAAGTTGTGTGCGCACGACAAAACAAGACATATACCTAGTGCTGAATTTGTACAACGTTCCTTACATTTATACGACAAAACAACACGACAACGAAAACTAATCTAAGTTATAATGTAAGGAAATAATTATATCAATAATTATAGTTATAATATTATAATTATAAATTATAATTTATAAGTATTATTATAATTATCAATATTTTCTCTTCAAACGGCAACATCCTACCGATCGACTATCATTGCGAGACAGACAGATGGTTTATTTATTTATTTTTTATTGCTTAGATGGGTGGACGAGCTCATAGCCCACCTGGTGTTAAGTGATCACTGGAGCCCATGGACATCTACAACGTAAATGCGCTTGAGATATAAGTTCTAAGGTCTCAAGTATAGTTACAACGGCTGCTCCGCCCTTCAAACTGAAACGCATTACTGCTTCACGGTAGAAATAGGCGGGGTCGTGGTACCTACCCGTGCGGACCCACAAGAGGTCCTACCACCAGTAGATTGTATAATCACAAATTTCACCAAGACTAGTCATAGACATACTAGATAAACAGTATGCATGCGTGTGTGCGTCAAATACATGGTATGTAGTGTGTGTAATGTTTTCTTTATTGATTTAATGTATCATTTATGCATTATTTAAAAAAAAAATAGCATTGTGCACTTCTTCTCTATATTCTCTATAAGTGTGGAAAATTTCACACTCTTCCGTCAGCGCAATTTTCGTAAAAAGAGGTCGTACTACCAGTAAAAAGTCTTGATATCCTTGTTTTGGACTTGGTTACATATGCAAGACACCTTAGAATTGTTATGTGGTTTCTTCAGATTTGTTTCATTCATTGATCGCTGCCACTATAAGCCTTTCAAGAGCGAGATAGACATAAAAAAATGGAAGGGAGAACCGGATCAAGATATTCAATGTCTTATTTCAAGCATGCATACGTACCTAGTTACTACCTAGTTATTTCTACCGCGAATCGATAATACATTGCGGCTTAAAGCACGTGAGAGCCATAATACTATACAATTAACATTTAGACCTCTTGTCTCAAAGTTAATGACGGCATTCACATTACGGTGTCTGCGGACCCCAGTAACCACTAATTACCTGGTGGAAAGGAATCTTGTTCAACAATCTATGCACGAATTAATTGAGAGAGAGAGAGAGAGAGAGAGAGAGAGAGAAAGAGAGAGAGATAATACACTTTACTGCACACCAAAAACACAATTTACATTCAAAACCAGTCAAAAAGCAGATACATTTGTACAATAGGCGGTCTTATCGCCAAAAGCGATCTCTTCCAGACCGCCGTTACATTTACAAAAATTCTGGAAAATTTTAAAATATAGTAGGTATGTTGCGGTGTGCTATTGGCAATACATTATTATAGAAAATCCGATTCCTATGAGAATTTGATTAAAATTCGGTTACGCTACTATTTAGATTATATCGTTATCTTTTTACCTTTTTCTAGGTTCGTTTCCAGTGAAGAAGTTAGGCTTGATGCCGCCCTAAGTCCTGTTTATCGCGACGCCCTTAATGTTGGAATAAATTTTATAAATTTTAATTCAATATTTTTATTTTTAATTTAACATAAAAAAAAATTGATAACAATTCATCTGAACTCATTGTCAAAGGAACTGAGGGCTGTCTATACTTATTTTTCGTCTCGGAAATTAAAACGTTTCAAAAATTTCGCTGCTCCTCAAATCATGCCGCCCTAGACCCGGACCTCGCGGCCCTAGGCGTAAATCTATCACTTTTAGTTTCGTTGGGGTCACCTGTTCAAGATCACATCTCAAAGAGGACATTCAGTTTCTCTTCATTCACTATCTCTAAGCAGATAAGAGACGCCAAAACATATAGTACAATTCAAAGGACATTGACATTGTAATTCATTATTAATTCTCTAATGAAATTCACCAGTCATTATTAGTCATACTAAAGTGTGTATACTACATACATATTTACCTCATATAATATGCGAAATCGTCGTATCTATTCTAAAATTATAACAGAAATAGCGTCACCTATATTGAAATCGTGACGTACGTTCATTGAAATTGTATTTGAGGCTGCATCGACTATCGAAGTCCATCGTTTTTCAGCGAAGCAAACGTGTATTACTTGACTGCGTCTTTACAGGAAAAACTCTGTGGTATTTCAATATTCTGAAGACAGACATGTAACAATATGAAAGTATCAAAATTGATTTAGTTATTACAGACGTCGTAACAATAGACAGTTAAATTTTAGCTACAAACCCAGTTTCGACTAACGCTCAATGACATCGGTTCGTGTCACAAATGGCTCGAATGGTAAACCGTCGACGTCGCCCAAAGCACGCCATTACGGATCCTCCTGATCCATTAACGGTACTTTTAGGCACCACAAGCACCGGTCACCGTCCTCGTCGAACCCGTCGCTTGCGACTAAGGGCTCGACGAGCGAACTAACCCATAGACACAGCCCACTGAGTTTCTCGCCGGATCTTCTCAGTGGGTCGCGTTTCCGATCCGGCGGTAGATACTGCGAAGCACTGCTATAGCTAGGGTCAGTGTTAGCAACTCTCCGGTTGAGCCCCGTGAGCTCACCTACAAACGTTAGGGTGAAGCTGAAATAGCCTCTCAAGGCTATCAGCATAGGTAGGAAAAAAAAGGTACAAATGGCAATATACTCGTATTATTGTTTTTAGAGATAAAGAGTAGAGGTTAGGGTATTGACACAAAATATCTTCAATAGACGAAATGCTGGGCTAATTCTTAACAATATCAATAGCGTTCAAACCGGAGATCTTAAGCACGGCTAGAAATATCCCAAAAGGAGTTCGACTCCCCACCGATTAATTCTGCTCGTGAAAAAAAATATCAAAATTTAATCTTTTAATTCTTTCATTCAACATTGCTGCAAAGATCGTTTATGTTGATCGAATTAAAAGATG
This sequence comes from Bombyx mori, assembly GCF_030269925.1. Lineage (NCBI taxonomy): Eukaryota > Metazoa > Arthropoda > Insecta > Lepidoptera > Bombycidae > Bombyx > Bombyx mori. The sequence continues at coordinate 13,526,629 of NC_085115.1, read as the reverse complement.
TCGTGCGAGGTGCCGTTATATGAAAGTAAAAGCACGCCTTCACTTTCTATGCGTTCGGAATTCATTTAATCATTAAACTAGTTACACGTATAACACCAATTTATCTTTTATTTATACATTCACACGTCACTAATTACTGCGATAGTTATCGGCGTTTTTCATTAGTGATTATTTTAATGTTAAATTAATTATTTGAGGCTGTTTGTTTAAGATACCTATGTCCATAAAGTCATTTTGGTGATAATTTAACTAGTGATGCCTCTATAAATATTTAATTTTCATTTGCATAGTTGACCATTACGATATTAATTTTATCATAGTTGATCATTTTACTGGTGGTAGGACCTCTTGTGAGTCCGCGCGGGTACGTACCACCGCCCTGCCTATTTCTGCCGTGAAGCAGTAATGCGTTTCGGTTTGAAGGGTGGGGCAGCCGTTGTAACTATACTTGAGATCTTAGAATTATATCTCAAGGTTGGTGGCGCATTTACGTTGTACATGTCCATGGGCTCCAGTAACCACTTAACACCGGGTGGGCTGTGAGCTCGTCCACCTATCTAAGCAATATTTTTTTTTTATCAATTAACAGGAATAATTCTAGTATTTTTGTTCAACTAAATGAACAGACGAGAGACCTTGAGATACGAGTCCGTATACTCAATTGCGTTGATGTAACGCGTGCGCTAATTGAAATGTGAAATCTAGAGAAATAATAATAAATACTAATATAATAAATACTTTACTAACAATAACGCCACGTTAACTGGTCCCGTGATAAGTTCGTAAAGAACTTGTGTTACAGGTACCAGATAATGGAAATAAATGTAAGATTTTTATTACACACACATACATATATTTAATATACATCCATAACCCTGGAAAAGACATTTATATTTATCATACAAATATCTTCCCTTGGCGGGATTCGAACCCGCGACCCCCTAGTGTAGTGACCATGTCACTTACCACTACACCAGACGGCCGTTAAAAATGAAATTATTTTGTTTGTCGATACTGTTTTAATATTCAGGCAAAACGAGAATGCAAATAAATAAATAGAAACTTTCGTATTCGCTGACGACAATTGATTAAAGCGTTTTCATAAAATGTATTGTGTCAAAAACGGCACTGATCAGATTTGACCTAATTGAAAAAAAGAAACAAATTACATACCTAGGCATTTAATTTTGAATTTGTATATGTATATGTATGTATGTGTGTATGTATATGTATCTATGAGTGTGTATGTGTATATATATATTTCAATTGATTGGTACAATGCGTGTAATTAGTTTCCAAACGATTCTTTTCCACCTGATGTTTGTCTGGAAGAGATCGCTCTTAGCGATAAGACCGCCAATTGTACTTTTTTTTTGTATTTAATGTTTCGCATTGGTTCTTTTGTTGGTGTACAATAAAGAATACTCTCTCTCTCTCTTAATTCATCAATTCAAAAAAGAACCAACGGATCATGTACATGGAAGGATCTGCGTTAATCTTCGAATTGAGGCAATAGAGCACTCATTCACTTGCTCGGTGCATGCCCATTTTGTTTTATTTGGTTAACAACATGACCCACTATGACTCGGTGGTGCAGTAGCTAGCCATCTGAATGTTGCGCCGATAGTCGTGCGTTCGACATCGGGCAAACATTCATGTAACGAAAAGGTTTGTTTGTTCTTTGTCTGGGTGTTTATTTTCTATATATGAATGTATTTAAACGTATATAAGTATGTATGACAATCTCTAGTACCCATAACATAGGGAAACCTAATCTGTTCCGAGTTATTAGTATAACTAGAAGACCCGCAGTAGTCGACTTTAATTCATTGGAATTGTAAGTTTGTACACTATTTTATATTTCTATAATCACAAATTTCGCCAAGACTACACTATAAAAAATATTAACAAAAGCAAACAATATTTAATGTATTCTCAATTTGACAACAGATGCCAAGAACAAAAGTTTGACAATAAATAGTATGCATGCCTGTGTGCGTCAAATACATGTATGTAGTGTGTGTAATGTTTTCTTTATTGATTTAATGTATCTTTTATGCATTATTTAAAAAAAATATTAGCATTGTGCACTTCTTCTCTATATTCTCTATAAGTGTGGAAAATTTCATACTCCTCCGTCCGCGCAATTTTCGTAAAAAGGAATACAAAGTTTTTGCTTCACGTATTAATGTGTAGATTGTTATTACCGTTTATCTGAATACGTATCACCTTTAATTACTATTCTAATACTCTTTTCGCGTGTCTGCTAACAGAGATTCGTTAAAAGCCTAATCAGTGACTTTGTCCATGTTCGTCTTCTCGCATTAAAACTGCTTAATCTCAAAACTTACTAATCTTAAAAGAGAGTGTTTTAAAGGTTTAATTACATGTGATATTTTTAATATTAATCATCTATGCAACATTTTTTTTTACCAGTTACATGATGTATTTTAAAGTAAGATAAAATTATGTATTCATTTTGTTAATAGTAGTAAAAACATAGGTAAACTAAAAAAAAACTAAAACTAAACTACGCTCTTTTGACAGTATTTATGAGAAGAATACTGGTGATACCAAATGATTCCGCATATTAACTCAATTTCGAATATTTTTGGAAATTGTCCACTTTTAATGCGAAAGGACGAATTATTAATATCATATTATGATAAACAGTTATAATATTTATGTGTGACGAAAAGTGGGCTGCGTAAATGTCTCGATAAATTCTCTGAAATACCGCAACTCACAGTTTGATCAGTAATATACATTTAGGAACACCTATTTTTGGGGTACACTCGACTTAAGCCGTGCAAACAGATACCAAGCCACAAGGTCATTAGCACCGATGTAGTAATTTAAATATCGTTAGACAAACCAGACAATGTACATTATATGAGAGAATCAAGCGAATTTGTAATAACAAGTTGCTTGTGTGATTTTTTTGCGTTATTTTTTTGGTTGGTTGTAACATCTCTAGTTGTTGTTAATTGCGCGATTTATTCCCCGAAAAGAATTTATACATAATTTTTGGCTGTTGTTTCGGCATAGGATTTCAAAATCTTTTTTTTTTTCTGCGAGTCTCACCAGCCTGCCTGTTTTAGCGGCGAATAAGTCAAGCGTTTCGGTTTTAAAAGTGGAATAGAGATTTTGACCTCAAATCGTCTTTTCGCAATAAAAGTGTACAATTTCCAAAAATATTCGAAATTGAGTCTATAATATGCGGAATCATTTGGTATCATCACTAGTATTTTTCTCATAAATACTGTCAAAGAGCGTAGTTTAGTTTTTTTTTTTTTTTAGTTTATCTATGTTTTGACTACTATTAAAAAAATTAATACATAGTTTTATCTTACTTTAAAACGGGTAAAATAATAAAAAATAAATGTTGCACAAATGATTAATATTAAAAATATCACATTTTAAACATTTAAAACACTCTCCTGTAAAATTAGTAAGTTTTGAGATTATACATTTTTAATGCGAGAAGACGAAATATCAAGGCGATGCCGGCAATCACGTTACGATGTTCAAAAACTTCTGCAAAGGCTTAACACCAAGTAAGTCATGACCTCGTTCTGCCAACTGGTGCACTAAAAAAACCTAAATGTGTGGTGTCGTAGGACACCGGATAGGAACGAAGTTCCTTATTATAAAAATATTAATTTTGTGTTCTATACGAGGTATAAAGAAAATAATTATTGGGATATACAATTTTTTATTATGATTTTTTTATTGATAAAAAAAAACTACTTTACAAAGCTATCAACATTATTTTATTCAAAATGATTTATAAAAAATATATAATAATAATAATGTACAAAGAAACAGCTATTTATATGAATAATAATAATTAAGCCTAATTATGTTCTATCATAGAAATAATAATAACCGTCATCACGTAGACTATACATTAAGCACTGTATAGCCATCATACTAAGACTATACATAAATAATAAAAATCTTACGTTACGGACGGTTTTTCCTGGTTAAGGTACCCCTCCGCATCGTCCCATAAGGAACTTCGTTCCAAAAATCTATTAAAATGCGTTTTTATTTCACCCTATTATTCCCTTTACATTTTAAAAATAAATACTTTATCTACTACTTACTATACACAAATTGCAAACATAATATGGCTAAATTATTGTAATGTTTACAGCAGTGCGCACTGTTCATCAAACGTTTACAAAATAAGCAATATGCAAATTTAATTCATTAAAGTGAAGATTTTTTTTTATTACTTAAATGAATGGACGGCTCATGTGGCGTTGAGCGATTACCGGAGCCCGTGGGCATCAGCAACGTAAATGCCGCCACCCACCTTGAGACCTTGAGTTCTGAGACTCAGATTTCACAGTACCAACCACAGATACGTCATCCTTCAAACTGAAACGCTTATGACGGCAGTAATAGGCAGGGCGGTAGTACCTACCCGTGCCTGCTTACAAGACTCCCTACCACTAGATATATATTCATATTGATCTGTAAACATTTCACAATTATACAAGTTTAATACTAGCACTATAGTCTGTTCACCTTTGCGTGACGCGCTCATTAAAGCGCATTGCAAAAGAGCCTGCATTTATGCTTAAGATGAAGTTTTAATTTCGGCGACTGCGTTGCGAGTACTCATTTAGTTTTGGGTTTCCGTCGTTTATTACCATTTGTTTCGTAACGAACGTATCGTTTTATACCATTTGATCCGGTGGGAGAGTGGTAAACGCCTGACTGCTAGGCGGTTGGTAAGTTGGATCCCCACTTCGACACACATTCGTGTTATTTTTCCATAGTCGTTTTTTCTTTAGTAAGGGAGGATTACTGGTGGCCCGAAGGCGTTTCCGGTTTCACGGGGACAGGTGAGCCAGCATGGGCTCAGCCAAGAAGGGTGGGATTTGCTAACAGCTAACCGGGCGCCTCTCAAGAGGACTTAACAACTCAAGGGCAGCCACTTCGTGAATGCATTTGCTACTCAGCGGGCTACCACATTCGTATCATATTAACTCAATCGCAAGTTTCGGTAGTTTAAATAAACGTTAACAATAATGAAACTCGGAGAACAATAAAGACTCATAAAGGCAACAGTTCATGGGATTTAATGTAAACTTGTTTACTCACAGCAGGAAGTAATATTTCAATATAAAACTCTTTTTTGTTTGAGAGAAAACTCTGACATACCTTCCTTATTTGGAGGGTTAATAGGCGGCTCTTTTTATTTAAAATTTCCCCGTAAACTTTACGAAATTCCAGACGAAACCTCATTGCGTTTTATTCATGCGTCATTCTGGGAAAACATGGATAAAGAACCATCGATGATGCACTAATAAAATATGGCGATTAGCCACATTTGACATCACACGTTGTTTTTATGGTACGCTCAGCGTAACTAGAACAAAACAAACAAAGTACTATAATATTTTTATCAAACAAAATTCTATGATATTTGTTTACCTATGTGGTCGGGATATTAAACAAGAAGATTAAAATTCCGGTAGGTGGTTTCATCAACGCTGAAAACATGTGCCAATTTTCAAGCCAATAGCGCATCTTGAAGTCGTTGAAAATAAAGTCGGAATAAACCACTCAATGGGCACTTAGGACACATATAATCACATAATCACATAATATGTGTCTTAAAAGCCGTCGTGGCCTAACGGATAAGACGTCCGATGCATTCGTGTTGAGCAGGGGTGGGCAAAAGCCGGCCCGCGGGCCGGATCCGGCCCTTTTGCTAATTTTATCCGGCCCGTTGAAAAATTCCGCACATAAATTTTTTTAAACTCTTTAAGAGATTTTGTTGACATCAGCATTAAAAAAGCATATGCGGTAAAAAAGCATATGCGGTATAGTCCTCCGGCCCGGGAGACATTTTAAAAATTTCATTTTGGCCCGCGCTTTAAAGTATTTGCCCACCCCTGGTGTTGAGCGATGCACCGATGTTCGAATCTCAGGCGGGTACCAATTTTTCTAATGAAATACGTACTCAACAAAATAAATGTTCACGATTGACTTCCACGGTGAAGGAATAACATCGTGTAATAAAAATCAAACCCGCAAAATTATAATTTGCGTAATTACTGGTGGTAGAATCTCTTGTGAGTCCGCGCGGGTGGGGACCCTGCCTATTTCTGCCGTGAAGCAGTAATGCGTTTCGATTTGAAGGGTGGGGAAGCCGTTGTTACTATACTTGAGACCGTTGTAACTTGTATCTGAAGGTGGGTGGCGCATTTACGTTGTGAATGTCTATGGACTCCAGTAACCACTTAATACCAAGTGGGCAGTGAGCTCGTCCACTCATCTAAGCAATAAAAAAAAAAGACGACCATACTTACAAAACTACAATACAAAATTTTAATACCGTATAACGTAACGTAAAGGCTAAACGAGAGAACCTCCTCTTTTTTTTTTTATTGGTAAAAATCTTTCAATTTCAGATGTCAATATCGGCCTACAAATACAGACAGAATGACCAGCAGGATTCGCCTCACAGTCACCCACAGAAATATCTGGCAGATGAACCGAATCGCATGAGTGAAAGGTCGATTCACAACACAGACCACAACCAAAGACTACAATCGAGGAGTTCAACGAAAATCGAGGAAGCATCCCGAACTGAAAATGGAACTTTCAAGATCTTGAACAAACCATTCTCGATACACAGACGATTTGGTAAGTTTCTTAATGTTCAAACACTATCCGCTACGATTACAATAGCTGTAGGCATATTGGCTCGAATATCCCTTGCCTAATCTTACATCTGTCAATTTTTCTTGCTAGGCCGTACACAAAGTATATGATGCATAGTTTCCATCTTCTCCGTGAAGAAACGGTTTTATTTTGTTAGTCCGATTCACTGGTGCTCGCGCGAGGAAAGAGCTCTAATCTTGGACCTCAGCTGACTTTGACAAAACTCTTGTCATTTGTCAGTGCAGATGACAGATGACTTAACCAGTATTAACTATACCTGTCAAACTTTTTTTTTTGCATGCGATTCGCAATGAACTCAAGACCCGTCCGGTATTACGTTGTTAATAGAAATAGTGCTGTGACGCGGGTTCACTTTTAAGCCGTGTTGTATAGCTATCCGGTTCTTAAAACCGGATGAGTTCTTCCCGTAAGATATAGCAGGTCGACAGAATTCGCTTGGCGACCAATAAGCAAATAATAATAAAGGACGATTGTAGTTTAAATTGTGTTTTGTCTCTTTCGATCGTCCTTCGGTCGTCAGTGCAGATGACAACGCCGCGCCGTGTTACTATTTTTGGTTCGAGCCGCTTTTGTTATTGTTCCAGCGACGGTCATACTAAACACTCCAGAACAATTTTAGACTCATTCATGCTCATTCATGTTATGTTTGAGCTTTTTTTTCTACCTCGCTGCCAGTAATCTCGATGAACTAATCTGCCTTCGCTGTGACATAGTTTGTAACAAAGGTAAAGCAATTTTGAAATCAAAGATTTTCAATCTTTTTTAAAAAGAAAAATAGTTTAGATTATTATTCGATTAATGATATATTTTAAAATTGATACAGCTATATAGATATTTTATTATTATTTCTAAGATAGGTGGACGAGCTCACGGTCCATTTGGTATTAAGTGCTCATAGACATCAACTACGTCAATGCCGCCGACCATCTTGAGACATAAGTCCAAGTCTCAGTTTTCACAGTACAGATTTTAAAACTGCTCTCTCTTTGCTCAAAGCTAAAGATTTAAAATCTTTGAAAGATTAAAATCTAAAAGCAATTTTTAAACCTCAAGTTGTAGCTGTTGCTAATCAGAGCCGCAGGTCATTGGAAACTTAAACCGTACTAACTTTAAAATTGACACATTACAAAAGAGTCCAGTGTCGTGTGACCCCGCCAATATTTTCTCTGTCTCAAGTATTTAAAAATCGATATAAATTCTTGTTTTTTCAAAGCAATAATCTTCTATCAAGGTAATTAGTTAGAACGGAAAAACGGCCGTTCTAATAATAATAATATCTTAGCTGCCTGCAAATCTATATATTAATACGTGAAGCAAAAACTTTGTATCCCTTTTTACAAAAATTGCTTACAATTCCTTACAAACTTACAATTCCAATTAATTATAGTCGAATTTCGACTAAGGCGGGACCTCTAGTCTTCATAAATACGTAACAATAAAATAATAAGTAGTATTTATACGAACGAGAATATCGTAAAATCAACATCAAGATTGATCATAAAATTAACACACGCATAGCAAGGACGTCCTATTAAAGTACTCTATTACAACTTAATTGCCAGCGCAAGTAATGTAGTTTGCTAACCACGAAAAAGCAAATTAGATTCTGTAATGATCAAAGCCACATAGATGAAATAATCACTAAAAGCGCCATCTCTGGGTAGAGCATTGAACTAGGATGGAACGAAATTAATTTTATTGTTCAATTTATCTTTTCTCGTCTATATGTTTCTGGCACCCGGCATAACATAAAAGAAAATCGTATTTTAATATTTTGAAGGTCGATTTGTTATTATTTACTTAGTATTAAGTTTTTCACATTCAATTCTCCTATAAGCCCAGCCGCTCTTGCGTGACAAGCTAAAAGTATCTTCAGTGTTTTTGTATTTATCTTTCCTATTCAATTACAATTTTAACATAACGCAATACACGATTGTTATTGTTTATTAATTAATTATATCTTAATTGGCATTGTAAGCGGGCGTTTAAACGTAATAGCCAATTGTGCATTGAATAAGCAACACTCTTGCTCCTGAAACAAAAACGTATATTACTTGACGACAATGGATTAGGACGATAGTTTCAACTTATACCGACTTAAGTTTAATTTAAGTTTTTTATTATATAGTAGCTTAGTCATAAGCTGCTTGAAGTATATACGAGGAATACACCCAAATGCGTCATGTTGACTACCTTTTCGACTAAGACTGACTACGACCCGCAATTTCACTCACACACCTTGATATGTCGTCGTAGAGGTCATTAACCTCTACTACCAACGGCGTGATCGAAGCCACGTTATTGAATCACAGCTATATACAAAAAAAATTTTTTATAATAGCAGGCTGTTAGCGAAAGACAACATAGTTTTACAGTTCAGACAAACTGAAAAGAACAGAGTCTGTTACAATTTTATAAATATCTATAATCTATATGAACTTCATACATCCTAGACAAACCCATCCTAGATTTAGTCAGTCTTCATAATACAGTTACGTCTATATTTCAGCTCAAACGGACGACTCTCCGGGAGACAGGGTGGTGTTCCCGGGGCTGACCTCAAGGTCAGGCGTAAACCCATACGTCCCAGAAATCCCGGAGTCGTGCAAGAAAATTGGCATCTGTGACAAGATACCGAATTACCCAAGAGAACAAGTAGAAAAGATCGTTGCTAAGGTACTATAAGATCTGTGTTAATTCACGCTTTAAGCGTTAAAGTAAATATAAGTATATGCGTTACTACTGTTGCAACACACCCTGTATCAAAGCTAAGCTGAGAAGTCAACCTCAGGTCTCAAGGTGTGCGTAATTGCTGGTGGTAGGATGCATTATGAATTCGTTGGTCCTATCATCCTGCATAAATCTGCCGCAATGCAGTTTGAAGTCGTCGTGGCCTAAAGGATAAGACGTCCGGTGCATTCGTATGAAGCGATGCACCGGTGTTCGAATCCCGCAGGCGGGTACCAATTTTTCTAATGAAATACGTACTCAACAAATGTTAACGATTGACTTCCACGGTGAAGGAATAACATCGTGTAATAAAAATGAAACCCGCAAAATTATAATTTGCGTAATTACTGGTGGTAGGACCTCTTGGGAGTCCACACGGGTAGGTAGCACCACCCCGCCTATTTCCGCCATGAAGCAGTAATGCGTTTCGGTTCGAAGGGTGGGGTAGCCGTTGTAACTATACTGAGACCTTAGAACTTATATCTCGAGGTGGGTGGCGCATTTACGTTGTAGATGTCTATGGGTTCCAGTAACCACTTAACAACTGGTGGGCTATGAGCTCGTCCATCCATCTAAGCAATAAAAAAAATATTAAAAAAAGTCGTGTCCTGATTTGAAGGGTGGGGCAGTCCTAAACACAATCAAAGCTCCAACCCCATCTCAATCAACAATCAAAACATAACGTATTTTTCAACAGTTGGGCGAGAAAACAGAGTTTCAATTCGACAAACTGGACTTACCTTCGATACCGGATATCGCCCAGCGGGCAGGCTCATTCGAAGACTCGTACGAACTATGTGACTTTAGAGTTCAGGTAATATATACGTGATATTTATTGTACAAATTGTTGGCGTCAATCGGTGAACTGAGTAAGTTTTACGCCGGATTTTCTCAGTGGGTCGCGATTCCGATCCGGTGGTAGATTTAGCGAAGCGCTGCTCTTGCTAGGGCTAGTGGAACTTTGAATTCACGGGGCTCGACTTGAAGTCTTGAAGTCGAGCCCCGTGAATTCACCTACCAAACCATTCGTAGCTGGAATAACCCCTAGACTACCAGCGGTTAGGTATGAGATCTCTCTAGCTAGCTCACTCGCAGTGAGACCGGAGGACTACAGAGGCCTTAAGCCCGATAAGATGTCATTGTGATCGAATCAGAGAAACTTCTAATGCAATAATATTATAGATTATTCGTTTTCCGCAAATCGTAAATTTCAATATTATAGTTTTCATGGTTACCTACGGATGCATAAAACGTTTGAGAAATTGGAAACGTCAGACTACAAAAAACGCCGAAATCTTATACCTTTAAACGATAAATTCTTATACATTAATATATAATATATAATCTGAATCACGGAAACGGCTCCAACGATTTTCATAAAATTTAGTATACAGGGGATTTCGAGGGCGATAAATCGATCTAGCTACGATTTATTTTCAGAAAATGTTGTTTTATTCGTGTTTTCAATAATCAACTCTTCCCGACATCTATTGGCGAATAATAATACTATTTTTCTTAATTGAGGGCAACTAACCGCTTTAAAGACACAACAAGATGGCGTTATCAAAAAAAAAAAAACGAGCAAAGCTCGGTCATCATCTAGTACATTTTTAATTGTAAATTAACTTTAACAAACATTCATTTTTATTGACCCTCTCCAGATTATGACTCCACTGGCAGCTCAATCGGATGATCTCAAATGGTACCATGTATTGAATTTTAACGAAAATCCACTACAAGGTTTCAGGGTCGAGATATGCAAGTAAGTCTTTGTTCATTTATTATTGTAATTGCCATCACAGATAGGGCAACTTACGTTCTGGTCTAATTTGAACTGTCCATACACAACGCAAGCGAATGCCACTACTATACCACTACCACTACCTTAAGACCCTTGGCTGGACTTTTGAAGTCGTCGTGGCCTAACGGATAAGACGTCCGGTGCATTCGTGTTGAGCGATGCACTGGTGTTCGAATCTCAGGCGGGACCAATTTTTTTAATGAAATACGTACTCAACAAATGTTCACGATTGATTTCCACGGTGAAGGAATAACATCGTGTAATAAAAATGAAACCCGCAAAATTATAATTTGCGTAATTACTGGTGGTAGGACCTCTTGTGAGTCCGCGCGGATGGATACCACCACCCTGCCTATTTCTGCCGTGAAGCAGTAATGCGTTTCGGTTTAAAAAGTGGGGCAGCCGTTGTAACTATACTTGAGACCTTAGAACTTATATCTCAAGGTGGGTGGCGCATTTACGTTGTGGATGTCTATGGGCTCCAGTAAATCCACCCATTAATAAATAAACCCACAAAAGCCTCCCAAAAAATAACGTCATATAATAAATTCAAAACAGCGAAACAGGGACAGGAATAAAATAGGATATGTGATGCGTAGAGAGAAAATGCATGTGACTAGGAGATGTATGGAAATGGTAGTGCAAGGTAGAGGGGAAGAGGTCGACCGAAAAAGACATGGATCAAGTGTGTGAATGACTATATGAGAGAGAGGGGAGTGAGTGTTGAGATGACGACTGATAGAAGAGAATGGAAGAGAAAAATTAGCTGTACCGACCCCACTTTGTGGGAAAGGTGGAAAAAAAAAGTAAGAGCGAAAATGTTTATTTTGCGTAATTACTATACAATTGAGACAATAGGGCCCGAGTCTCAAGGTGGATAGAGGGATTCACGTCGTGATGACTATGGGCTCCGTGTGCTTATTACGAGTTTTGTAACTTCTGGACCGCGTAAAAGTATCGAGTTCGAACAGCAGCCCTATCGGCAAACGAAGGGTAGCACTGATAGCCTCTTGACCCCTATTTAGGAGAGCTGGGTCAGCCACATAAGCAAGTAAAAAAAAAACATTTCCGTTATGTCATTTTAAATGTTTAATTTGATTAATGTGTTACAGCACTACGAGTACCGGTTGCGCGAAATTCGTGACGATGGAAAATAACTACAATCCGAAATGCGTTCAGAAGTTTATATTCAGAAAAATGAAGATCCTAAGCGAAAGCGGCGAAATGATCGAGAGGTCCATGAAAGTTCCGAGCTGTTGTTCGTGTGTTGCCACGCTACTCGGTTAAACTGTACATGTGCGAGTGCCTGTGCCTGTGTGTGTGTGTGTGTGCGCGTTAAAATCATGAAATGAGATTACGAAAATTTATTGCTCAAAAACTTTTGAGGAACGAACTTTGTTAAAAGACTACCCGTCTTAAATATATTTATTTAAAGAAACTATTGTGTCGTTTGTTTTTTTCGACCTTTTTTAGCCCGCATAGTGAATCTATTCATTAAACAACCACGATTTATGTAAACAAAAAAGTATCAAAAATATAATTTCTCTTTAAAAGTAGTCACAAATCCAACTTTTCCAAATTGTTTTCTAGGGATGTAAATGAGTCATGAAGATTAGTGATAAGGGAGAATCATCTTAAATCGGTATAAAAGTAACACTCTCAAACTTTTTTTGTATTGCCCTTAGATAATTTTTGATAATTTGAACTTAGGGGATATGGACAAAGCGTCAAAAATATTGAATATAAATCTTATACATTGCATCTACAATAGTTGCTGAAATAGTCCTAAATGATAGTTTATAATTATTTTTTTCTACTGAATTTTCTGATAAAAGAAGACAACAATATCGATTTCTCAGAACTTTAAAATTAGTTCATGGAATAATAAAGTTATAAAAGTATATTTAAACAATGGATTATGTTAGAGGCCATTGGTCAATTGGAAACAGCCAAATATATAAAAAAAACAAATTTGACATAATTTGATATAATAATTTGCAGGCTCAGTGAATTTGGCCCCCCTTTTTTTGATTTTCGGTTTTTTTTTTTTTTTTTAATTCTTGTTCGTTAATGTTCGAATGTAAAAATTGTTTATTCGTCTTTTATTTATTTATAATTAATAAATTAAACAAATGATCACCCACGCTTAAGTGCCCCCCCCCCCCTTACTAGATATCTTTATTTTTATCGCTCAGATTAATTAATTTTAATCAATTATCGTTTGTTCGACGATTATTGGTGATTGTTCGATCATAAAAACAATTAAATTCCCAATTATTAATTATTTTATATCTAATAAGCAAACGTACGTACAAAGTTCAGCTCTAACACTAGGAGCAGGCTTAGGGACCCCGGTAACCGTACTCGTCGAACTCGACAAAGAGTTCGCCGTGCAACCTAGCCCGTGAATCAACTCGCTGAGTTTCTCGCCGGATCTTCTCAGCGGGTCGCGATTCCGATCCGGTAGTAAATTAATTCGCGAAGCAGCTGCTCTTGAGTTGTTAGGTCTTCTCGGAGGCGCTCGGGTAGCTGTTAGCAAATCCCACCCCTCCTGGCTGAGCCTTGGCTCGCCCATCTGTCCTGGTGAAACTGGAAAAGCCTCCGGGCCAACAGTAATCCTTCAATCCTAAAAAAAAAACGTACGAAGTACATTCGAACACTAACGAACAAACGACGAACAAATAATAAAAAATAACAAAAAACCGAACATCAAAAAAGAGGGGCCAAATTCATTGAGCCTAACTTGCAATGTACATATGAGTCGACTATTATCAAAGGCGGCAATCTGACTTTTGGACAATGATTGGTAAATCAGAAAAACGAATTATTGGCTTTGTATTCCATCGGCAGTCACAAAACTCTTCGGAACGACATCTTAGATAAATAACAGGTTAACTATTAACCTTTATTTAATGCAGGTTTTGAACCGTATTCTTTGAAGGAGACGATTATATTCAAATCAATCTGTATTGACATATCAATAAATATTTTTTTTCCAAATGTACAGATTGCCACCTTTGATAATAGACGACTCATATTATGTTAAACAGACTTTTTCAAATATATTATGTGTATAATCTATGGACTTTTTGGCGGGAACGCGAGGTGTGAAGTTGTACGATTTGTTTTATTTTGTCTACTTAGTGTTTCTTCAGGTTTAAATGTGTAATAACGGTGCTTTATTAACTGTTTAGTATCTATGAAAGTGCACAAATGTGGGAAAATGACACAAAGCCGTTGGACGTAACTTCTCGGGATCCTCCAAAAAGTCCACTGAAAAAATCTCAGTACACGACCACCATTTTACCGAGTTTATATTTCATCCCATATCATCTCATTTCATTTAATTGCATCCCAGTTGATTAATGTCTCAAATTCTTCATTTCATTTCACTCCATATTATCATTTTTCATAAAAATATCCCATATCATATCATCTCATCTCATTTCAATTCATTTCATTTCAATTCGTGCCATGCCATGTTTCATATTAAATTAATCAGCTTCATTTCATTTCATAATATCATATTTCATAAAAATATATATTTAAAAAAGATTAGGGTGTATGGTGTGATACCTTTGCCTTTCCATTTGGAAAAATAAAACTACTACTACTTTATGTTACACCGGTCACACACATGCGCACGAATACGCAAACCCGCAAGTGTAGGACGACATTTGCGAATGATTATGCAAAGTTTTCGCTGCATTCGTGGTTTTCCAAGCTGTGTCGGTTTTTTAACAGACATCAATGCGCGCGAACCTCGAACCTTCGCGTAGTCTTCCACACATTCACTTGCCCAGTTGCGCCGACGACTGCGAAGGTAACGGGCGTATCGCCATTTTCATAGTTCGTGACGTCTACTGTGTAGCGTATCTTCATGAAAAGAAATCCCATAAAAACAGCATGGCTGTTAATTATGTCTGGGAAAGAATTCAAAACTCTTTTTCTTTTCAATGTTCTATTGACGAATTAAAAAGGAGAAATTCGTGAGACATTCGTAAACAAGTGTAGGAGGAAGCGCAAACGGGTTCGCAAATTGAGTATGCGAACCCATTTGCACAGCGGCTAGGTTTGCGAATGAATGTTTGACGGCCCTTCACATGCGCGCAAATATTCGTACAATGTACGAATGTTTGCGCGCATGTCAGTGGCCGGCATTATACCGTACATACATACCTACCTACTTAATATCAATTTTATTGTTACTTTACAAAAATCCGAGATGCCACTCCAGAGATTTTGTTTATTTTTTCTACACTTGTTCACTTTTAAACATGCTAAACAGATAATGATCTACACAAAACATCTGATCTGTTAAATACCTAGGTACTGAGTAGGTTACGGTAGCTACCTACTAAAACTATTTCACACAACTTGACACTTTGTGCTCCCGCCAAAAGTTATACAGTACCATGACATGGGGTAAATTGGGATCCTGGGGTAAATTGGGACAAACCTGCGGAAGATTCTCAAAGTACCTGTAGCACGGAATCTACCTAATTTTGTTTATGTTAATATTTATCAATGTATAGAAGAAAGACCAAGTTAACTATGGAAGTACTAAATATGAGTTAAGTTGGTCCCAAAAATTCGTCAAATTAAATTGAAAATAGTGGTTGAAAAGTGCGTTTTAAAACAGCTTAAAGAACTTTTAAAAAAAGTAATATTATCGTTGTTTTTTCAATAAGATCAGTTTATATAAGTTTTTAATACACCTGGAAATACCACAACAAACGGTAAGTTGCAATATTCTTATTTTAAATACAATATTTCGACAAAATAAAAAATGTATATTTTTTCCTTTCTTTTTGGGGAAAATTGGGACGTATGTGGGGTAATTTGGAACGAGACTGGAAAAATTAGGGACGAGAAAACACAAAGTTGGAACGCCAAAAGACAAAATAGGGATGGCTTGTTAGGGTTGTCACTGATATCTTATAATAGATTTTTTAGCCTATACTATCACTCAATTGCGTGATGTAAAGAAGGTTAATGTGTTTATCAGTTAGTTTATGTAAGTACTATAGGTAAAAGAAAAGTATATATATAATTACATTTTTTCGCGACATTTACCTTGTAATATCTGCCCGGTCGTATGTCCTTTATAGCAATAAAATAAAATTAAAAATTAAAAAGAACTCAAACGAATCAAAACTTTTGTTATTTCAGAATCTATTCACGCGTCGAAACATGATTTTTTTAACATTCACAACGCACAGACAAATAAAAACTGGCCTCAGATTTTAAATGTAACATTAATTAAAAATCCGAGATATCTAGGTTCCAAATATGAGTGAGTGAATTAATTGAGTTTAGTTATTGATGTGCCTTTGGAAAACATACAGCATTGTATTATGAAGAAGCAGTGTGTACTTAGCTTAAATTCCTTGTCTATGTCCAACCGTCAATTTAGTTCCATCTTTAGCCGCTAGGTGCTGCCAGCAAGTATAAAGGAAGCGCAGCCATCTTTGATCTTCATAGCGTTGTGTACTTTCGTACTGTGAAGTCGCAAATCCACAAATATTTATTCGACTTTTTATTAATTGCAAAAAATATTTATTTTGTGTTTCTATGAGTGTTATTTTGCAATCATTACGAGTATTATTTACCAATCCTATCATCGGACGCCATGAATCACGCGTCATCTGTTGGAGGTGATGTTGAGTCAAGCTCCATAATTTCCGAGAGGGAAGATGTCCAGGCGAGACGCGATGGAGACGCCTCGCGTTCGAACAGCTCGTCAAGCGAAAAAGAACAAAAGGAGTCTCTGCGTAAGAAACGACGGGATTCAAAGGTAACGGTTGATCTTCGAATCGGCTCGTTATCCCACCAGGTCAGTGACGTTGTAAATCTAATAATGCATCAACTGTGTGTAACAATTGAATGTAACGAAAATTGTTGTAAACAAATTGATCTCGTCAATACGGAAATTTTGACAAAAACACAACAGATTTAAACTAATAATCTTTGTAACATAATTACTGAAAACTTTGGCAAATCGTCGTACAAGTTATCCGTAAAAGCGTCTTAAATTGTATGCGGAAAAAAGGGCCGTATGGATAAAAATAAGACGTCAAAGTTTAATTTCCGTGATCTCTAACAAAGTATCCTGTTGCCAACGCACCACTCATTGAGGAATTTTTGTTTGATAATACTAAATTGAAATCTATTCAGTCACTCGGAGGGCTACAATCCTATTTGTCACAACCTCGTACAAAAGGCAAGCCAAACATTATAAACAATTATAGTCTGTAACATCTGGCACAATCCAGAGGGGGCAATTGAAGACACCGACGGGAGGCACTGAGTGCCACCAAAATTGTAATAATTTGTAAACCATGTATGATTACCAAATACAGTAAAAAAAAAAAAAAAAAAAATGGTTTTTTCTGCGGAAGAAAAGCGACGGATCAATGCGTCCAATTTTCGATTTTCGAGAGTTGAACAAGGTCGTAAAGATAAAACACCTCTGTTTTCGGACACCTCGGTACCAAACTTTCTCCACCCAGGGGACTGGATGATAAAATTGAACATTTCTCAGGAATATTTTTCTAGTATCGGTCGCAAAATTTCGTCGATACTTCTTGAGGATCAGTACCAAGGTACCAGTATCAGTACCTTCAGGAAGGAATCGGTACCTTCTTAGGAGTTAGTATGAAATGACATGCCTACCCTTCGGTCTGGCTTCAGAGCCACACCTTTTTGCTTCTATAACATGCGGGTCGCAGAGACCTTGCGTGCAAAGGGAACTCGAGTGCTAGTGTCTACTAGACGACTTCCTTTTTGGTCGACCAAGACAAATCCAAGTTGAAACTTCAGGCTGCAGAAGCTGTGAAGCTTTTGGATTAACCTTTTTTGCTTCCATAACATGCTGGGTCGCAGAGACCTTGCGTGCAAAAGGAACTCGAGTGCTAGTCTACCTAGACTTCCTTTTGGTCGACCAAGACAAATCCAAGTTGAAACTTCAGGCTGCAGAAGCCGTGAAGATTTTGGATTATCTGGACTGGCATGTCAATTTCCATTAAGTAGAGTGCTAGCTTACCTACACGACTTAATCTTGTTTCACCAAGATAAATAAACGTTTTTGTTCCCATAGCATGCTCGGTCGCGGAGACCTTGCGTACATAGGGAAGTCAAATGTTAACGTACCTACGCGACTTTCTCTTGGTCCTTGACGACAAATACACCTTTTTGCTTCCATAGCATGCTCGGTCGCGGAGACATTGCGTGCAAAGTCGAAGTGCTAGCTTACCTACACGACTTGATCTTGTTTCACCAAGACAAATAAACTTTTTTGCTCCCATAGCATGCTCGGTCGCGAAGACCTTACGTACATAGGGAAGTCAAATGTTAACCTACCTACGCGACTTTCTCTTGGTCCATGAAGACAAATACACCTTTTTTGCTTGCATAGCATGCTCAGTCACGGAAACATTGCGTGCAAAGGGATGTTGAGTGTTATCCTACCTACGCAAGTCCCTCCTGGTCCATCAAAAGAAGTCCAAGTTGAGTCTTCAGGCCACATAAGCTGTGAAGCTCTTTGATTATTTGGGCTGCCAAGTCAGCCTTACAAAAAATCAATTAGTACACTGGTTCAAGAGATGACATGGCTAGGGATTCGATGAAAAATTGCGAGAAATAAAGTGGCCACTCGACAACATTCTAGCTCAAACTCTGACGGAATTACATCACTCTATGTTAATTTGCAAATTTTCTTGCGAAGTTTCAAGAAAAAACACCCCCGTAAAAAACAGGCCATCCTGCATGTGTTAACAATTAAATGCAGTGCTGACGCGGAGCCACATGTCAGACATTGCCGATACACAAAACCAACCATTTCCTGGCAACGGAAGCTTCGGACATGTGTACGGGTTACAAATGCAGTGCTGACGCGGAGCCACATGTCAAACATTGCCGAGACACAAAACCAACCATTTCCTGGCAACGGAAGCTTCGGATATGGGTAGGGGTTACAATTAGACAAAATATTAACGTCCTGTCTATGGTCAGCTCAACAACTGAAACGGCTCAACCACAAAAGAGCTATTTGCAATGGTAGTGACAATCAAAATGAATCTGAAAGCATTTCACTAGCGGTTGACCTTCGATTTTTAAACTAAGCGATAAGTTCAAGATAACTGTCAGCTTATAATCTCTCGGGGAGATACAACATCGTAGCCGATAGGCTATCACGAGGAAATCAACCTGCGAAATGGCACTTTTTACCACAAGTGACCACAAAAGTTTTTCGAAAGTGGGGTCATCCGGATATAAACCCATTCGCCGACCAAGATTGGATACCTTCAGCAAACCGTAGAGGATGCAACTAGCATGGAGAATTCCTCCTCTCCAACCTTTTCCCCAGAGTACTGACTCACTTCAACAGTGTCTAGGGAACCTACCTGGTAGTGTTTCCAGACTGAGCGAAAGCATTTGGGTTTCCAAGCCCTCAGATCCCGAACGGTAGATAACTCGCACGAAATCCAAAACCTGCCTCCTCCACAGGGTAAACATTAACCCTGAAAGCTTAGAAACGGGGGGGGGGGGTTGTACAAATAATAGACTGGTCTACACAGGAGAAGATTTATTGAAAATTAGCTGGTGTCAATCCACTTTGCCAGCATACTTACCAGCAACTAGAAGATGGTGCATATGGTGCTACAGTTTTAAAATTGATCCTAAGTCTGCAGATGTTGCCAAATTCTGTTTTCTTTTCCAAAAAGAAAATTTTGCCTGTAAAACAATCCTTCTGCATAAAGCAGCGCTGTCGACTTTCTGTGGACAACATACATGTAGGACAGCAAACATTCTCAAGCTCTCTAATAAAAATTGCTATTCTAAAAAAGCCATCGGAATAACTAAACACAATTCAACTACTTATTACAACTTTACTAAGTATAGACCCATTCACATGAGATCTGAGAATAGTTCTAAATTGGTTTTCTTCAAACCCAGCCACCAGATCACGCCTCAAGGTAGCTTGAAGGACACCAACAACCATGTTGCTGGCTACTGGACGCAGAGTTAATAACCTTACTTTGCTCAACATTTCTAAAGACAGTTTCTTTGATAACAGAGAAAAAACATCTTTCTGATACCAGTCTTTGGGTCTAAAATTGAAATCCATTTTCGTCAATAATCTGCATAAGTGCTTTCTAAACATGAAACTAAAGACATGCCCAGTAAGATTCGTAAGGACTTTTTTCTAACTATGTGTGTTGTCACAAAAGCGGCATACCGTACTGTAAGTGGAAACTGGTCTTCGTTCAACCTTACGAGGTAATGGCATCAACGCATCTCTAAGAAGTTGTAGATCAGCAGTAGCCTCTGAGATGGATTGATAATGAACCAATGGACGAAATACTTTCTAGAGGCAATTGCAAATCATCCAAAGGTTTACAATAATTATTGCCGAATAATAGAACTTCCTAAAGATCCTCACGATTCTTTTTTTTTCAAAACATTTACTCATGTTGTATATACATCATTTATACAATTTATACATTTTCTTGTATATACAAGATAAAATGTTTATTACAAACTTATAAATATTTTTTAATTATTGAATTAACATGAAAATTAACAGCTGTGTTTTTCGATTTAATAATTATTTAAATTATGAACATTATCATTGCGCTTCATAATTTTATTATAGCTTACCTATTTCATCATAGCGTTGTGCTTAATAATTTCACCAAAAGATAACAAACACGTCTTCATAATACAATGCTGTATGTTTTCCAAAGGCACATCAATATTACGGTTTTACATAACAATAAAACCGATATTATGTGCCGAGAAGGAAAACATACAGCATTGCAGGAAGTTCTTCCTGGTGAAGACTATGAAGATCAAAGATGGCTGCGCTTCCTTTATACTTGCTGGCAGCACCTAGCGGCTAAAGATGGAACTAAATTGACGGTTGGACATAGACAAGGAATTTAAGCTAAGTACACACTGCTTCTTCATAATACAATGCTGTATGTTTTCCTTCTCGGCACATAATATCGGTTTTATTGTTATGTAAAACCGTAATATTTAGCTTAGAAAGAATTTCTTTTATTTTTGTTATTATAGGCAGTAATCAGATAAATCTGCTTTTTTATCTTATTCACCTGATATCTTACTCTTGCTCAAAGATTATTTTGAAAATGTTGATTAAATAAAATTGTATTATTGCATTTCCAGTCCTTTTGTTTTCTATTTTTTATTCTATTTTATGATTTTGTTTCAGAGTTGTGATTTTTAAGGAAATTAAATAATCATTTTCTAAAATATAACATGCACATACTTTTTTTAATCATTGTATTGTTGATTATCATTCACGTCACATCGCTTCGGAATAGAAACCAGCTTAATTTACACTATGTTGTGTATTGTGCATAAATTATGGATTGTATTCATCATTTCGGTCCATATAAATAATTGTATGGCACCTACCTACCTACCTATACATCGCAGTACCGCGAACTGACAACCCTTACAAATATCCCAATTTAACCCTTACCCGTGTCAATTTACCCCGAATGCGGGGTAAATTGGGACGGCCATTATTTTTCCGATTATTTCTTTGAATTGAATAATTAAAATAATGTAACGATTTTTATCACCTAGGTACGTTCAAGACTCAACTTATTTCTTTGGTTGAGCAGTGACTATTTAATTGGAACTATTTTAAAATTCAATCTGAAGTTCGATTTTGTCCCTATTTACCCCATTTAACGGTACGGTATTCTGATTTTCTATACAAGAAGGCGAAGGTATCGAGATAAATTTTGTCACCTCTAATAAATTGTTAAAGAAGCCAGAGCCAAGTCTATTTTAAATTATTATATTTTAAAGAGGTATTGAAAAGGAATCAAATGAAGCTAATTCATCTAAAATGATGAAGGGGAACGTTTTATTTTTCTCTCGTCGTTAATTGTATTTTATTATTTTCGTTTTCATTCCATTTGACCTTTCAAATAACGAACATGACTTGAAAGAAATACCGTAAAATGGGGCGATTAGGGACAAATTCCAACTTTATGAGCAATTTTAAGGTAGTTGTTGATGTATATAATGCTATATCAGGATCAAAATGATTGAGTCTTGGGGGCATCTTTGTTGTCCAATTTAAAAATAAGCAACTAGCATCCCAGTTTAGGCAAAAAATGCAAAAATAGGTGTAATCCCTATTTACCCGAAAATTGCGGTTAATTGGGATGAAATGAGAAATTTGCTAGGGTTGGCACTACTTTTATTTTTATATATAGTTTTAATTAATTTATTTATTTAGTTGCACCAACAAAGTGATCATCAATAAAAAAAAATTAAAAACTGACAAAAGTACATGGCAGACATCACCTCAATTATAGGTGCAATCGACAGTGCTGATATTTCTATCTGGGTTAAGAGATTAGGTGTGTCGGTTATTCCATGGATTAATCAGATGAATACCCCCACTCTGAACAAATATTTAATATTTTATTAAGTATTACTTAGACATTTTTGTCCACCTTGAGATTTCATTGATCTTGTTACATGTCTCTGCAAAATCGACTTACTTATATTAAATTGCTTATCTATTTCAACTAAAGACTTATTCCCAATTTCGCTTCGAATAAACCAGATTTTTAACAACAAATTTAAAAATTTTTTGTTATAACTACATAGACAACCCTACAAACCTGTACCTATTTATACTTAGGTCGTTTCCATTTCACGTATTCTCATCCCAATTGACCCCTTTTTCGTTGTTATTTGTACCTAAGACGTCCCTAATATCCCCAAAAACAACAGATTTTTACATGTATTTTTATTTAATCAAATACATTAAAACCAATAACAACTGAGACTTACCTTTAATATATATGCTGGTTCAAACACTAAATAACGTTTATAAATCATAGTCGTCTTCTATTATTATCAAATAAATAAAAGAGAGCAAAGTTTCTAGCACTCAAATAATTACCACCACAGGAAGTTAATTTGAAACGCGATTTTTTATAAGTTAGCAGCTATTATCATGCATATTCAGAGTTGTTTTGTGAACTTTCAACATTCTACTATTAAACTACAAAAAATGGAAGATTTTGCAACGAATATAAAACTTATATTCAGCGTCGAAAGATTTTCCCGGTTTTTTCCCGATTCGCCTCTCAATCCCTAAACGCCCCATTTTACCGGTACTTTATCAGTACCGTACGAGGTACCTATGTACATAAGTTCCATATGCCTTGCCTGAATGATTGCCAATGTCAAAAACTCATACAATAATGTTATTCTCTCTCTCTCTCTAGTCATAAAAGTCAATATCTAGTAAATAACATGCTGATTTCTTTAAACAGGAAAACTGTTTTAACTTTTTATCTATCAATAGTGAGGCCTTGTTTTGTTTATAGTCAAACAAATATGTCTTCTGGAAGTGTTGATAGTGGTAAATCATGAAATAATTCTTTATTTGATTCGTCAAAAGTACAACTAAAATTTATAATTACCTACATTAACATTTATATCCTTACATACTTAAACAATAACTATGATTGACTTCAAAGATTTACCAAATAGGGGAAGTAATATGAGGAATTAAACTAAATTAAGGAAAATATCAACACCAATTTCCTAAGTAAAATTAATACTTAAACCGTTGAAAAGTCCATCATTAATAACTAGATTGCATTGTTTTCATATGTTTAAGAACATTTTGCATCACATTAATTTTTTAGACAAATATTCGGTGGTATATGTGACAGTACCCAATGATGAAGTTGGAAGAACTATAGGTCATGGTCTGGTGAAGAATAAGCTTGCTGCCTGTGTAAACTCCATTCCCGGAATAACATCTATTTATGAGTGGAAAAATGAAATTAATGAAGATAAAGAGGTTACATATGTTTCTCCAAAATACCAATAAATAAATTTATACTAACATTCTAGCCACAGTCTATATCAGAAGTAATGGATTGTGAATAACTTTAACAATAACACTATAAAATTGTTTTTTTTTTAAACTTTTTTACTGGCATTGTATTTACTTTAAAAAGGATATAGTCTCATTTAAGCTAATGCTGATCATTCTATTACTTTATCATTAAATCTAACATTACTGGTCACATTGACCATTTTCATATGTTTGTAAAAGATTTAAATGTTATAATACCCTATTCAAGAAATACAATTTGTAGAATATGCTTACTTCACTTATGTACTACTAGATATACCTTCCCTTTTTAAGAAAAAAAAGGCAGTTATAATAATAAAATTGATAACTTTTTTAATTACAAGTCAATTTGCGAAGAAGCGTGTTGCGGATAATAATATGTTTAAAAAAAGTGTTATTTCATTATTGCGAAAAATAAAGATATATATTCATTTGACCAAGTACAGTCAATACAGTACAGTATGCATACAAGAACAGTTCTTAGGATTAGTGTTAAACTCTCAGAATTCATTACAATTAGCAAAATGTGGTTACCGATCTTGAGACTTTCAAGTTCAACCCCTATTGTATTATCATTGTCATTCCCTTGATAGTAGATCACACAGATATTTGACTGTAGAAAGAGCTGTGCCTAACTACAGGTACAAGACTACATAATATTAAGTTTTAAATTATGACAAACTAAAAACACACTAGCTCGCTTCATAGAAGAACCCATAACTTTTTTAAGTTGTTTTCGTGTGTTTTTAGAAAATATTTTTTTCATTTTTTGCTTTCGAATAGCTTTGGTTTAATTCACGAAATTGACATCGAAACTGTTTTATTTTCAGACCTTACTTATGATAAAAACTCGTACATCTCAAGTTGATAAACTAACAGAGTATGTACGCTCCAATCATCCATACGAAGTATGCGAGGTTATATCGGTACCCATAAAGAACGGTAATCCACCATACCTGAAATGGATTGGAGATATTGTGCCAGAATGAGAATAAAGATTAATTAATTGTTAATGTGTTTTAAGAATAAAAATTATAGTTAAATACTTAATGGCATTTTAGTATACTGTCATCCGATCTCAGCTATATTAGAACTTCGAGCTTTAGCTTATCAGAAAGTTGTATGAACTAACCAAACTCTATTTAATCAGAAATTCGAGACAATAGGTTAGAAAACTGTTGGTACCCCACCCTGCCTGTTTCTTCCGTGAAGCAGTATAAAAGGTTCCAGATACTTCTTAACACCAGGCAGACCGTGAGCTTGTCCACCTATTAAAGCCAAAAAAATACAAGTATGTGACTATCTCTAATTAAAACACTAGTGGTGAACTGTATTATGCAATAAAATGAATTTTAGATGTTTATTTATTGAGTTAGATGCTAATAGAATTATGAGACTAGTTGATCATTATTTTTCACACTATGATGACTGCATTGGTCAGTGTGGGTCAGGTATCACTATCTTGCAATTTTTTTGGTTAGAAGCAACTTTGCTGGTCCAGCACCCAGAACAACTTTTATTATGAAATCTAAATCCAATGTGGCAGGGTAATCGTTGTTTCAGGATGCCGGTAGCTCCTAAAATAGATCGGGCATGAGCTATTCAACTGAAGTAGGTACAACAATAGCCTTACTGTACCAATGTTTATGGATAGTTAGCTACCTACCCACTGTTATTGACACATGAAAATAAATATTGTTCATACCTCAAACTCGTCAATAGCTCTCAGGAAGTGAAAGAGAGAAAGTGGTACTTAACTATTAAGTATTTGCATCAACTTGTAGACCGGCAAACATTTTTTTAGGTTTCACTCTCAATGTACTTATTGTTCTGAGGAAAAACGATGGAATCGAACCAAATCACATAGATCCACGTACATCTAATAGAAGTAGGGACTTAGTGCATGGTTTGTTAATAGAACGATAACATATCGAATCATGGACATTGATTTACTGCCAAACGAACACTGTATTTATACGATTGAGCATATAGAATTTTTTTCCGTACCTATTAATTGGTATTGTTACCTTATACTTTATACCTTCCTTCCTTATACCTTATACCCCTTATACCTGAGGGGCTGTTCCAGTTACGCTAAGTCTGGTAGGTGAGCTCACGGGGCTCAAACTAAGAGTGCTAACGCTGGCGCTAACGAGAGCAGTGCCTCGCATAATCTACCACCAGATCTGAATCGCGACACACTGAGAAGATCAAACGAAGAACTTAGTGAGTTATGTCTGTGGGTTCGTTTGTCGAACTGTTCGTCTTAATCGACAAGTTCGACAAGGCCCGTGACCGGTGTTTGAAGAGCCATAAAGTACCGAGAGTGGATCCGGGGGATCCAAGATGCTTCAGGTGAAGGCGGCTTTACGTTGGCCCATCGCCTGGGTCGGATATATAATCAGCGACGGCCATAATAAGGGGGTCAACGCGTCGCTTTGTCGAAGTATTAAGCATATCACGTCGGGGTCACCAGTGTGAGGTTTATTGCGAGATGAAGGAGGAGGATGCGTGTGCGTTGGTTGTTTGTTGCGTGTTGTCCTCCATAAACCTCATCGGAGCGGTCAATAAAACATTACTTATAATTGCATGTTTATTCGCGTCAGCGACCGCGGTGGATCGCCGCACGTTGACCACTGACTGACTAACGTATGTTGCTCATTACTATAAATGCATAGTAAGCTAAGCGGGGCGGGGTATCATTCCCCTACAAAATGACCATTACTTTGTGATTATTTGTACGTAAAATTGTTGATTGCTCTTCATATTCAGGAACGTGAACTCCCAACCAACACGTACCACGTTAGTAGGCAGCGGCTTGGCTCTGCCCCTGGCATTGCTGAAGTCTATGAGCGACGGTAACCACTCACCATCAGGTGGGCCGTATGCACGTTTGCCTACAAAGGCAATAAAAAAAAACTTACCACCTGATTGAGTTGAGGACCTTAACATATTTCACTAAATTAATTGTTGGTAGTTTCGTCACCGCTTGATGTGTTCCTAGACAGCGGTTGTGATTGTCGATGCCCATCAACCACTCATCAGTGCATCATCAAGGCCGCAAAAACATACATAACGATAAGAAAAAGCTTGGCTAAGCTAATAGCATTCCTTAGACTTATATGCACCGCTAACAATTAACCATTATCTTATGAGAAACAAGTCTTCCTGCAGTGCAAAGTGAGCGTCTTTACCAGAATAGTGATTTCCAAGTGGTTCTTACTAGTGGGAAAACGTTTATTAAGCCCGCGCGTATAGGCACCACCATCCGCTCATCTCTGCAGCGATTTCATCTCATCTCATTCGTTTCTGTTTGAAGTGTGGGACTGTAGTGATAAAATAAAGCTCGCAACAATATTTGTCTGACTCGATGATGATGTTGTTAGCGCCCATGCTACTGGGCCGAGGGTCGTAGTCCCACTTCGGACAAATATTTGTGTCAGCTTTTTTATATTTCAAATACCTGTATGCATGTATGTTTAACAGTCTCTGGTTCTCGTAGTAGGGCGGAACCTAGTTTGAGGCCGTAAGCGACCCGTTCATTATTTAATTTTGTAACCGGTATTTCGATCTCTTGTCTCATGGTGGGTGGCGGTATTCGGGTTCCGATACCCATGGGGCTTCGATAGCAAACTAACAAAGCGGGTCGTTAAGTCATTTACCAATCTACGGGAGAATAAAAGTAGAAAGTTTGACGGACATAATTAACATAGGAAAATCCGGAAGGCTTAGTGGAAGTCAGCTAAGACATAAGACGTAAGGTGCTGTAGAGCACCAGATTAAGATGAATCAGACTCACAAAATAAACGTTGTTGCATGGAGAAGATCGAAACTATGCATCACATAGTTTGTGCGTGTGAGAAGAATGGACATCGTGGGCAAAGTTATCCGGACCAATTTTTTATAGCTAATGCAGGATCCACGCGGACGTAAGGCCCTAAAAATATCCTGATTCAAACATGAGCCGACCGTCAAGTTTCACATACCCGCGTGTCTAGGTGCGGATAGCTCGTAGAAGGGTGGGCCCCGTGCCCGAAAAAAAAAAGGAACCACGCGGACGGTGTTTGGAGATATTGGTTATGACATTACTGATGGTAGGACCTCTTGTCAGTCCGCACGGGTAGGTACCACCACCCTGCCTATTTCTGCCGTGAAGTAGTAATGCGTTTCGGTTTGAAGGGTGGGGCAGACATTGTAACTATACTTGAGGTCTTAGAACTTATATCTCAAGATGGGTGGCGCATTTACGTTGTAGATGTCTATGGGCTCCAGTACCCACTTAACTCCAGGTGGACTGTGAGCTCGTCCAACCATCTAAGAAAGAAATAAATAAATATGTCACATAAGATCACTAGAGTTAAATTATCGGACACCCATTTGCCTGGCCCCTAAAATTTTACATGATATATTTCATACCAGCTCACTGCACAGTTCATCTTGGTTCTTTCATCGATATGGCTTAAACGGTTACTGGTTAAAACCTCCGGACATTCGAGTAATTCAGTGTTTTTAAGTCATGGTCATAATTAAAACTCCATATTTTACGACTGACATCATTCCGTGACGCGGAAACTGTAAAGTACCTATTCTTCTTCTTCTTCTTCTTAGTCGAATACTTCGTTACTGAAGGTCGTGTCCCTGAAAGCCCTTCGTGGCTCTTTGTACCATCAGCTTCCATTTGCTTCGGGTTTCGGCTTCTTTCATCGTTCGCAACAGAGAGTCCAGTGAGCGCAGTTATCTGATCCGACCACCGGTTTGGTGGCCGGCCGACGGGTCTTTTCCCTTCTACCTTGCCAACCACAACTCTTCTAAACGTCACAAATAATATATGACAATAAAAAACGCAAGATGAAGCCTTAAATAAAAGTAGTTATAATTCTAGACATAAAGATCAGTTTGGGAAATCACGACGAAGTCTTCCACCGAGCGGGTGAAATTGTTCGATACACCGCCGGTCCTAATGTTGTTCGGAATATGTATCTTGAAAATGTAAGGCGTCTGTCAAATTTCTTGTGTTCTAAGATGGCTATGTCACAATCACCGCTAATTACATAAGTAGATACATGTGACCTAAAAAAATAAAGAAATGAGGTAATTTAGAATGAGAATGAGAATATCATCAATATAGTCGAAGAAAATTCTTTATAAAATCTTAAAAACAGCCAAATCGAGAACCTCCTCCTTTTCTTGAAATCAGTTAAAAATAGAAACGTTGAAACTTCACCTGTCAAGCAAACACTTATAAATTATACAAACCGGGTATAGTAACCGGCAAACATCGTGAGCAAATGACCTTGACTGCGCAGAACCGAATTTTAGATCACTTTGGTGGTGAGGGTGAGGCGCGACGGCAGGGGAAATCGTATCGAGCGCGTTATTGGTAGATCAGTCGAACCTTGCGTCCCGCACCGCGCCTTCGTTCCGCTTGCTCCCAAAAGTACGCTTGCGTACAGTGAAAAGTCTATCGTTATTAATCGTTAAGTTATATTTTGTTATGATTGAGTGTTTGTTGATTTTTTATAAAAAATACACTATGCCGCGACAAACTGGTGTAGTATTCAAAAGAAAGGGTAGAAAAATTGTGTACGACGTATATTGCTTCATTATAAAACAGGGGAAGAATGATATTATGGAAAAAGTAAAACAGACTTCGGAAGCAACAAAAACATCAGTGAGTACTGTTAGGTGCATTATTAACGAAGCTAAAGGCTCTGGCTTGCTCATCGTGCTTGGGGCTCCGGGTAAGAAAAGATCAGGGAAGAAGAAAGTTACCGGAATGGATAGTTTCGTTCAATCTGTAATAAAAAGATGTAATCATAATAACTACATAACAAGCAGCGAAACTCCGTACCGTAGAAAGGCTTCGAAAATTTTAAAGAAGATATACATTTTAATGGCAAGGAATGAAGTTTACGACGAATTATGAAAGAGATAGGCTTTAGATGGAAAAAAAAAAACAGAAAATAATCGGAAGCTGGTAATTGAAAAAAGTAACATTCGATTACTACGAATCGAATATCTTCAAAAAATAATTAATTATAGACAAAAAAGAAGATCGAACCGACCGAGTCGTAAACTACACCGATGAGCCCTATGTCGACTTATCACGATGATGGCGACTCGGGTGATGAAAACAGTGATGATGATAATGGTCAAGATTATGATAACGAAAAAAAATTACAAATACCAGCTTCGCTTCAACTAAACGAAGACCTGGCAACAGCTCTAGTTTTGACTTAATAGAAGGAATATCTATTTTACCCCAAGATTAAATTATTATAATTATTAACCTATATTTTTTGTTGATGTTCTAATAAATATATAAATAAATACATATGTTGATTTTAATAATTTAATTGCATTATGACGCAGAGTAAATAATGTTTTTGCACGTGAGTGTACCATGCGCAAACATACCCCCACTACGTCAACAAATGCTCAAGAAGTTTGCCGGCTATTATACAAACGTTCACATCATAAATATATAATAGTTCGGACTGAAGGTTACGTCAACGCGCCTTAAGAGAAACAATTCAGTTGAAAAATCGTTTTCCAATACCACTCAACCGCGCCCTAACATAAAGGCTGTTGTAATCCCCTAATTGCTTCATATATATTAAACTGAAATCGATCCACATAAAATAGAGACCGTATCCAACAAAGAAAAGACAAACAGCCACCATTTCATATTATATGGGAAGGACGTGAAGATATCGGCGCCGCGGCGCTTCGCATTCTCGGCAACCAATCGTAGCGCACCCGTAGACATCTACAAGTTTCGTAGCGACCGCTGACGCAGTAACAGGGCGCCGTAGCTCTCTACGCTGAACGGGACAAATTCGGAATACATTGACCTTTAACGAAAACCTCCGCATTCCCCGAAAAAATAATACAGTTCGCGCAAAACGTTCAACAGTGAAACAGGCATCTTCGAACGCACGAGTACACAGAACCGTCGCTCGCTTGTTATGGCACCGATAAAATTAATTCCGGAAACATCTGCAGTCATAAAGGTATCGTCGACGATGAGGCGACAGGCCTGAAGAGTGTCGCCGAGCGGAGAAGGATAAAGAAGTTGAGCGCGATGAAGTAGTGCGCTTGTGCGGATCGATCGGGCGACATCGACCGCGGGGCGCGCCGGCGGGAGCGGTCGCAGTCGCGCGCGAGCACGGCGAGGGGGCGCGCGCATCGGAGCACGTGCATGGCGCGTCTGACTGAATGCCTCGCGCCCTCGGGGAATGGCTTCGTCCGAGGAAGAGGCGACTACGCCGAACCCTAATTATGACTGCCTCAGTGTCCGAAGATGGTGGTGTTTCCTGCTCTCGTCGATCTTCACGTTCCTCGCGGGACTGCTCGTGGTGCTACTATGGCGCGCGTGCGCGTTCGTCTGCTGTCACAAGGAGCCCGAGCTCGCGCCCAACGACCCCAAGCAGAAGGAGCAGAAGGCCGCGAGACAGGGCAAACAGGAGTTCGAGGGGACCTTCATGACCGAAGCGAAAGACTGGGCCGGCGAACTCATTTCCGGTCAGACCACCACCGGACGTATTCTGGTAAGTCTACCGTGCTTTATTATTCACCGCCTCGCCAATAATTAATGGAAACTAATAAAATTACGTAAACGTAACATCCAGCAATGTTATACGTTGAAATAACGAGTGTTATCATTTCCACCCACTCGCCAGTGAAAAACAAACACCCTCACATTTTTTTTTCTTTTTTAAATAAACTCAATACAAAACAAGCTTACAATCAGATCATTATCCTACACGCAATTGACCTCACCAATCGGTGACCTTCTGATAAGCTAATCGATAAACCAGTTAGGTTAAACACAAAAACTCGCGGCAAGTCTGTGGTATAAAATAAGCTATTATTTAGTACAACAAAATAATTATCATTTGTTTTTTGACTATTAATATTTAAATTGTTTTTGTCCATTACTTAATTATTACGACCGAATCCTCACAGATTACGAGCATACAACATATTTTCTAAGTATTTTATTCCCGGGTACATCATGTTAATGCAGAACAAAATCACCCAAAATGAAATATTCAAAACACGACACAACATGTGTAGTATAATTTTTAATTATTTCAGTAAAACGCAATCAGATTAAACGACAGAACCTTTTGCTTGTCGAAGAGGAAAATTCCCATCAACCCGCAAGACAATGACGTCACGAGCCATTAAATCCGATGGTTCGCGATACACACCCCTTCGCCCCGGATTTTATGTTTCGTATTTTTATTGTCAACGTTATTGCCTTCGAGCAATGACTGCGCGTTATGGGCGCCGTTAATTAATAATTTTTAACGGCTATTACTAATTATTAGGTCATTTAACGGCTACCAGTCAGTGGTATCTTTCAAGTAGAACGAACCGCAATGACAAAGACCTGTGTCAAAACTACATACCTCCTTTCTTGTTGAAAATTAAATTTCACGATAATTTTGAATGACAATTAGTAATTGTCTACTAAGCTTAGTATGTTCGATAGTATTCGTGAGCTTTTCAGAGCTTAGACGCTTTCACGCTTAAGCTCATGCTGACTAGATGTTTGAATCACATGCAATTATCCTGTTTGTTGCTTGTGTTAGTTGAAACTTTGAATAAAAAATTATCATACCTAATCTAACTTTAACTGATCATTGTTATACAATATGGGGAATAGAGGAACAAGGAGACATGATCCCAGGATGCGTTGGTCTTATCTGAGATTATATAATCGAGGATTTGAACAAATTGCTGAATCTCAAAATACAGGTCATTCCATCTAAGTATTCGAAATGATGGTATGAAACAAAAATATGATAATTAGCGTTAATTCACTATAAATGACAATAGTGTCTGATAGTTCTGATTAAATCTTCTTCCTAAATTTCATTATACCAAAACGGGACTAACATGGAAAGCTAGTAGTAATAATACTTGCCTACCTCGGAAAGCTAATATCCTCGACCCACGCTGGTTCTGACCCAGCGGGATATTCCGTAGGATAACTGACTCTAACCGGCGCCATCTAGGCGGGCTTCGGACAGCCTGCCGACGGAGAGGGCTGGTGGTCGTGGCGCCGACGACCGCCAGTCCGGCGTCCCGAGGGGGAGGGTGATGGGAGAGATGTGCTCCGCACTAAACGCTTCACTTTCCCCCCTTTGCCTTTTCATGAGTTCTGTCTAATGCGAGGTATGGACGTTTTAGTCGGTTCGACTCCGACATGCTCCGCCCGCCAATCCCAGTGGAGGGCGAAATCCGGCGATTTCCACATGAGCAAAAAAATAATTCCATCACTCTGATGGTTAAGGTTTTTTTTAATAACATGCCCGTGTAGAACCTTGTCAATTATTTGGATTAAAACGACCATGATTAAAATAATAAGAAGTATGTACATACTAAAGATATTTCCGTTCGCTCAATACCATCATATATATTCGGCCCACGTACTTCGAGTAATTATCATTCATCTTGTGTTTAATTATGTAGGTACGCAAATAATCTCTGAATCATGCACGTGATGTAAGCTTTTGGAAGAGGCTTCTCTTGTTATTAGGATATTGAGAACCTATTTTTAAGTTCTTCATTGTTGTACATTCGTAGAAATCTATTAAACTCCAAATAATATATTTTTCCCCACTTATTATGTGTAGTTTTCATCCATATGAGTTTTAATCGACTGTTTAATTAATTTAAATACTTTGTTAATACTCATTTATGTTTTTTTCAAATGTAGCAATACTTAATCTTACTTCCTCGATAAAAACATTCTGGAATAACTTATTAATGTTACGACAGATCTTTCCGAAAATAAATTAATATAAATCAAAATGGTTTTCGCCCAATGTTCGATGTTGGGACATACCTAATCACCAGAAATATAAAATATTTTAAATGCGGTTAGATAATCGTCGAAATTTTTCCTTATAAAAGTGGAAAAAAATTATTTCTGAAAGGATTTTATTTACAAAACTAAATCTTATGTTTCAAGCTACAAACTAAAAACAAAGATAAACAGAGGAAAATAGTACGTAATTGCTTTGTCTTTACCTATTTATATAATCATTTGATTACTAAGTTTCATCAAGAAATGCATTAAAATAGCATTCATTTCATTTTACTAAAAAGTCAAATTCAAAGTCAAACGCAAATTCTCGAAGCTTCCGTGTTAACGAACGCAAGTTCAAACCGTAAACACTATGAACATGTACCATTTCGATATACCGTAAATGCCTACATAATCTCGAATCAATACCTTCCTACGTCACGCCGGTAATGGGATGTTTGAAGGGTGTGGGCGCCCTCTGGCGGTGCGGGACGCGAAACGCCAGGACCGTGACCCACTTACGGAATATCGATGCGGCCCCCTAGCCCATTTTCAAGTACATTTTCCCTTTCGTTAGCGCCTGCTCTGGTTGCATCGCCTCTGAATGCAGCTATATGAATGAAAAGAAGTATTGGATTATCCACGCGACGTTCGTATCGATTGAAGTTTCGAAGTTTTAAAATATCTTAGAACATAAATAAGAATCGAATTAATTTAAAGCCACCCCTGAAATCTACTATTACTTACAACTATAACTACAACTACAACTCGACTAACTAATATAATTTATTCGCACTTAAATTTTGCTAACAACAACCTACATTCTGTACATTACTTAATTGATATTCGTAATTCGTTCATTCTATATACTATTTACATGAACAAATATTTTAATTTAATTAAAAGAAATTCCTTTTAGCGTAGTATGGTTTTGTAGTTTTATGGCAAATGTTTTGAATAGTTGTGTACTGAAAAGAAAGGAAATCGCGGCAGACTAAAGGACATAGTTTTTGAGAAATCACTTCTTCATCGATCAGGTGACGTGTTGTAACGTAACAATCTTCGAACTAAATTTCTTAGATAGATCAATATATCAAATTTAAATTTTCGTTTATTTTTCAACTCGACAAGCTCAAAAGGTCGTTCTGATGTCATTGGCCGATGACTCACGTCTATCTGCACTGGTGTAGACTTCTGCATGCAGACACCAAATACAGAAAACCGGTTGATTCACAATGAATATTGATGTTCCAAAAAAACAGGTTTTATTTTGCAGTAACGCTGAATCAATAGGAATTTTACATTGGAAATTAACCAACAAATGATTTTCATTAATTTAAGCCGTGGGGAATCTGTGGCTACACAGAGAACCGATGGTTCGAGGGAGAGTTTATGTTGCCCTAAATACGTCATTTCGGATCCTCCCGATCCACTAACGATGCTTTTAGGTACCTCAAGCACCGGTCACCGTTCTAACCCACAGACACAGCCCACTGAGTATCTCACCGGATTTTCTCAGTGTGTCGCGTTTCCGATCCCGTGCTAGATTCTCTTGCTAGGGTTAATGTTGGCAACGTCGTCAGGTTTGAGTCCCGTGAGCTCACCTACTAGTTAGGTTACGCTGACATAGTCTCACAAGGCTATCAGCTTAGGTATGAAAAAATATTGCGTGTGCTTCTCAATACAAACAATAAATAGCACGTGTGCTTTTTATTGTTGCTGTGGAAGACAGAGGTATGGACCTCCCAATTAAAGATCAATAATCCGCTCTCATATGGCGCCAGCGATCACAATGTTAATCGTTTTTTTGAAATGTTTTTACTGGCGGTAGGAGCTCTTGTGAGTCCGCACGGGTAGGTACCAACCACCACCGTGCCTATTTCTGCCGTGAAGTAGTAATGCGTTTCGGTTTGAAGGGTGGGTCGGCCGTCGTAATTATACTGAGAGCTCACAACTTATATCTCAAGGTGGGTGACGCATTTAAGTTATAGATGTCTATGGGCTCCAGTAACCACTCAACACCAGATGGGCTGTGAGCTCGTCCACCCATCTAAGCAATAAAAAAAAGAGTATGGAACAAAAACATTTGTGTAAAACAGTTCTTCTACGCTGTCGTGTTTAATATTCAATTAAAATCGATTTTCTTTTTCTTTCGCGAGTCGTAGGTATAATTAAAACTACTTTTAAATATCATTAACTTATGTCGGACGTTTCTTCGAATATTTTACAGTTTTCATGGTCGCGGAAGATTCTTACTTTAAACCGTAAAAGCAGCTTAAATTATAAATCGTGTATTAAAATTAGGAAAGCACCTAAAAAGGCACATAGCACCCGATATCGCGTGTCAAACTACTTTTTTTACTAACCAGAATACAAACATGGAAGTTTATTTCATTGCTTAAACACATTTCGTGTAAGTTCTCGAGCTGCCTTCGAGCATAAATTATTCGATTGCCGTTAATTTTTTATAACGTTGACATTTTTTTTTATTGCTTAGATGGGTGGACGCGCTCACAGCCCTGGCGGCCACACCAGCACCTGGTGTTAAGTTACCCACCTTGAAATATAAGTTCTAAGGTCTCAGTATAGTTACAATGGCTGCCCCACCCTACGAACCGAAACGCATCACTGCTTCACGGCAGAAATAGGCGAGGTGATGTACCTACCCGTGCGAACTCACAAGAGGTCCTACTACCAGTGAGAAGTAAGACAGATGTACTTATCTGCATTAGATGATTACGAGATTCCCACACAAAGATATTTTGTGCTCGTCTGTTGAACTTGTGTCCGCCTGTAGCAGAATAAAAGCTCAGCTTTATGGGCTTATGGGCTATGGGCTCCGGTAACCATTTAACACCAGGTGGGCCGTGAGCTCGTCCATCCACCTAAGCAATAGAAAAATAAAATTAAAAATATTTAACAAAGATATATTTTATATTTAAAAAAAATACGTAAAGAAAACCTATTGCAACAAAATTAAATGACAACTTCCATAACTGTAGTCGAAGTTAATTAAACATAATAAGAATAACAAAAAAATACTGGTCAAATCTTTTTAAATTTTTTTTAAATGGAACAACATTACAAGCACAAGCTATCAAATATAAAGAATCGACAAAATAGTAGTAAAAAAGTTTTGGCGTAAATAAAAAAGGCTGTTAAAAAGAGTGTTGTTAGCATGCTTTTTTACTCTATGGCATATTACAAAACCTAGCTAAAGTTACATAACCAAAACTATTGTTGCCGACGTTTCTAACACAGCTACATCCATTTATCGTATTAGCTCGTGCTTAGGTCATGATCTAGGTCACAACGCTTCGATCTGAATCAGATAAAACTACATTTCACTGTAGTGACTAGGGAAATACATATATATTTGAAAGACATCTTCCCCAGAGCGAGTGTCGGATGTGACCTTATTAAAGTTTTAAACTAGTTGCGGTATACAAGAGTTTCTCCTTAGAAGACAAAACTGCTGTCACAATAAAGAAAACCGACCCCAACAAAACATAAAATAATAATACATAATTATATCATCTTTTTTTAATTTTTTTTTATTGCTTAGGTGTGTGGACGAGCTCACAGCCCACCTGGTGTTAAGTGGTTACTGGAACCCATAAACATCTACAACGTAAATGCGCCATACACCTTGAGATATAGTTCTAAGGTCTCAGTATTGTCACAACGGCTGCCCCACTCTTCAAACCGAAACGCATTACTATCATCACCGTAATTCGAAGGTAATTAAACACGCGTTATTACGGATAACTATTAAATTACTGCTAAAATCTTAATAAAACTGAAACGGAACCGCACCAGCCTTCACCATAAAAAAGTATTATCAAAATCAATTCGCCTGGGTAAGGGTTATGAGGTAATACGCAGAAAAACAAAATACAATAAAATTGAGAACTTCCTCTTTTTTTAATTCTGTTAAAATGCGCTTCCATGTTGACAATCGTTTACAAATGGCATTACATTTTCGTATAATAAATCAAGCCCTTTCAGGGATTACGTAAAATCTTAATAAAATTGAAACGGAAACGCACGAGAAGCATCAGACCTTACCATAATAAATAATTTTCAAAATCAATTCATCAGGAAATAAGTTCCGAGTTAATATGCACAAAAATACAATCAAATTGAGAACTTCCTCTTTTTTTTAGGCCTGTTAAAAATACGTTTCCATGTTGACAATCGTTTACAATGGCTTTACATTTTCGTATAATAAATCAGCAATAAGCCCTTTCAGGGGTTACGCTGACTTATCAGCTTATGTGCTAAATCTTCTCTCTCTATTCTCTCGGTAAATTAGCTATGACGATGACAAGGACATTTGGATAGGTAGTCCTACCCATGTACCAATTCATCTCGTTCCGGGTGAATCCTGAATCCTTTTAAAACGACACATACATTTCGACTTAGTTTGGATATACAATACGTGGGGTCCTTGTGTCCCCTTACGGGGGGCGCGGTTCGGGCCTTTGAGCAACTCCCTCTGCCGGGGCTATGGATAAACAACTACGCACTGTTTGCTACGTACGTAATATATACTATGCATAATGTATGTACATACGTACCTCTTTACCTATCGAGAATATTATAAAATTCTCTCATATGATAAGTTTACGTATTGGTTTTAAGCTACGAATAAATAATAAGTCTTAATATTTATTATAGTATAAAGACTTACTAGCCGTACTTGCATTTAAAATTAACATTATTATTTATTGTCATTATTATTAGGGTATCCAACACTCATATAAATATTAGCCTATCCATTAAGTATAGGTATGTGTTTTCTATATGGATATTAAGTTTCAAGCCAATCGGATGCATGCTTCAGTAGTTATAATGGAACATCCGTAAAAACCACTGTAGATTTATATATTAGTATAGATTACTTATTCGAAGGTTTTAAGATTAAACATTACCCTTTTAATAATGCTTTCAGAATACTAACATAGATAAAACCGGTAGGTAAAACCATCCTATCTATTCCTTTAATAAAGCTGGAAATACGACCTCACGCCTCAAAATAGTGGCAGGGCTGAGAGGTAATCTCTAGACTCCCATAAAAGGGCCGAAAAATCAAAAAATAAACTTTAAATCAATTCCATTCGCTTTAAAGATTGATTTTATTCCACTTCATTGTGAAATTTGGGTATATAATTTAATAAAATAAATGTAATATTGTAGCTTAATAAGTTAATACAATGAATTGTCTTTTTTATTACACAGAAAGCAATAGAGCGAGTTATTTCAGGCAGTTAAAAATACAGATAAAGGTGTGCCGTAACAATTTACTTTGTCTTGTTATTGCCCATTGAATGTGTCGATATATGTCACAATATATCACTCAACACAATTTCACATGGATTTGTTCAGAGCCTAATTGAATTTTAAAGTTCTTTTGAAACATCGGAAAATTCAGTCAAACAAAAACCTCGTAAAAAAAAATCAGTGCCACTCATTAATATTTAAACGGATACAGAACCCAAATGGAAAAGTGACCTTTCGAAATTGGGTCCGCCTATCTATTTCTGCACTGAATTCATCCCGGCCAATCGATGCTCCACATCTGCCGAGGTCCCTCCGAATACGGTCAGAAGTACGGCAGCATCGTACATAATAAACGACATTTGACATTTAACCAGAATAGAAACGACAACGAAACGCTTTCCTGCATCTAACTTCTATTTCCGAGTCGTGAATTTAATATGCAGACGGATCGAAGCTGTACTCACTAGCGCTTCTAAAAAGAGAAAGACATTGCTAATATTTTGTCATCTACGTGAGTAATTATCCTATGTTATCTAAAAAATCCACTCAAGTCTTAGTGAATTCCCATCATTTAACTGGGCCCTTATTTCATTTCATCTCATCTCGTCATTTATCATGTTTCATTCAATTTCATCCCAATGGGTTACAATTTCAAATAAATCAACTTCATTCCACTGGCAACAACGACATCTCAAGACGACAATTGCCATACTCACAAAGAAGAACAAACAGACTTCATAAAAAACAAAATAAAAGGAATATTTGTTTTTTAAACTTTGAAATGAAATATCAAATTTAAGACTTTATTTACGACTCAACATAATAAACTACAAGCAATATGACAACCATAAGAAAATATATTTTTCTAACAAGATTGACTTTGTCTTATAATGTAATCATGTAAGTACTTTTGTGCATTAGCATTGGTGTCCTTGGCACGAACTCTGCTTAATATTGTTATGTTATTATTCAACGGGTAGTTTTTCTCGACAGATTTAAGATTCTTGTTAGTACTGTCATTTCTTTTTCCAGCGCATCTGATTATATTGTATTCATAATAAGAACTTCAGTTTTTAAAGAAAAACCAAAATATTTTTAGGTAGTAAACTAGAAAAACTAGATACCGCCATTCAACCTATTATTACTACTACAAAGCACTCATGCGTGGCGATTTCAAAGCTGGGAGAGCTATTCTACAAAACAATTTCATCAACCTCATATCCGAAGACTGATCCTGACAACACTCGTAGTTATAATATGAGCTCCTTTAACTACTCTAACGCTATTGTTACCAAACTATTAGTCTATTTATGTATAAAGGCTGGTTCGACACATTGGAATTTATAATAAGCTCGTATTCAGCAAATTCCGGACTCGTGTAGGCGCGGATCTTTTGTCTCGCAGAACAAAGATTGTGTCAACCCTAATGTTGAGTTCGAGATTCATTAAATTTTGGATTGGCTATACTAATGTCACTGATTGTTTTTTTTTGCGACACAATTGAAGATACTTCAATTTCTTTTTATCGGTTTTAAAATTGTCTACCTACTCGTAAAATACTAGGAGGTTATCTGTACCAACCACGTCTTTTATAAGCTAGATGTTAAGCTAATTCCTAATAGAACAATTCAAATTAATTTCACTGTTACAATGGTTGTGGAACACTTGATACTTAAAAATGAGTTTAATCTTTTCTTTAGAGTAGATGGCGTCTTTTAGGTGAGCCATAGGCCGAGAATCTTGTGCAATAAAAGAAATCTGTTTTGTTTGCCTATTTACGTTGCTTATAAAATATTATTACAAATCTTTATTAGAGAATTAAAAAAGGCTTATATCATACAAACATTTTTTTTAACTTTAATTCTAATCATGAATTCATAATTCTAATCTGTTCACAAACAGTGAATTTTTGATTGATTTTGCAAATGTCAAAGGTACAAAAACCTTTGTCAAACGAATTTGAGATGTTACATAATCATAGACCTATATAGTAGGGACACGACATATTGTTCTATACGTACAATTGCTTATATAAATAGCACCCATTTTGAAGGCACATACATAAACATATATCTATCTCGTTCTTACTCAGCACTTTAACTCGCAGGAAAACAATATAACAGTATTTCAGTGCGTACATAAAATGAAACATGAATATACGTAAATATCTCCGTCTCCGTCTAATGAGGCCGAAAATCCGCCATGTTTAGCGCGCCAAATGTCATTGTCACGTCAGTTCGGCCGTCTGTTTTGGGTTGTACATTATTTATTGACTTTGATATCGATTTAATATGATTTATTATATAAAATTTCATAATTTATCATGCTTAAAACATACAAAAATAATAATTAAAACGTA
This sequence comes from Bombyx mori, assembly GCF_030269925.1. Classification (NCBI taxonomy): domain Eukaryota; kingdom Metazoa; phylum Arthropoda; class Insecta; order Lepidoptera; family Bombycidae; genus Bombyx; species Bombyx mori. The sequence goes on along the minus strand of NC_085115.1, from coordinate 13,485,006 downwards.
TTTTATAGGATCTCAAGAAAGTCGATGCCCTAAAACTATTATCTATATGTATTTAAATTCATTATGGAGCCCTCATCCGAAAAATCCATTTTTCGGTCGGAATCTATTGATCATGACACTAATCATAAATACCACTTTAAAATATGTCATCAAAACATATTTAGACATTCTGTTTAGATATTTCGGGAAAAAGGCTACCGACAAAATCTCTTCGGAACTATTTAAATAAAATAGTTTTATTCCGCAGTGAGTAAAACACTATTGTAAATTTGTTAAATATTTAATAATTAAGTGATTTTAGAGAGGAAGTCACAAGGAATGACGTTTGTAATTAATGAATAAATGTTCTGTAGGTGTTTTTTTTTTCACGCGGTCCCTTGATAAGTTTAAAATTTGAATCACTCTCAAGCGAAAGTGATTCAAATGGTGCGGCGCACCTTCCTTGGGGTGCGCTACGGTAGTATGTTACGGACTTTAGAGTCAGGAAAACAATTAAAATAGATTGTAATAGTCTAAGAAAAACACGTACTCAAAATACGATAACATTTAGCATGCTAGAAATGATGGCTTTGAACTACGCCATATCTTTATGTTTTGCGACAAACGACAACTTTATAAAATCAGTGTAGCAACTTTTAAAAATCATCATATCGTTTACTTGGCAAATTCGAAGGACGAACTTGTCTTAGATTTCACCCATCTAAATCATATCATATTTGCACATAACAATATACCTACTTACTTCCCATTAAAGTATAAATTCTACAAATAAATAATACTCAACAATATTTAAAATAAAATGAGCCAAGAACGTTTATCGATAAAACCTGATAACATTGAAATCTTTTGTACAGCACTAAAGCCGCCATGTTTTGTGGCCAGATGACGTCACACTGGCACGAAATTTTGGTTGACGTTTCATTTCCATAGGTTTCCTACTTCATTGTACATAATGCACTATATCGGGTCAAGTAAGTATGCACCTAATGGCAACATATTATTATGTTTTTATATGTAGTTTGGAGTTACGTTGTACATCCCATTTACGGCTCCGACCTGCTTGTATAGTACCAGTCGAATTGGCGCGCCAACGCTCCAAATACGGTCGGCCATTTGCCAAAATTCTGACAAACGTATTAATGGTAAAAATGCTAGATTTGAGAACGGATTTTCGTGCGTATCCCTCGACAATTCTTTAGAAAAATATTTCATAGAAACAATAATAAGTTTCGAGTTTAATTACCTTTTTTAGCGTGGATAGATACACTGGTTTACTGTCCTCTAATACTATGCGGCTACCGGCGCACATAAATACCTCAGTGTATGCTGCTGCCCATTTTGGGATATTAGGTAGTCACAATTGCTGACAAACACGGGCGTTCAGGCGATGGTACAAATACCACAAGTGGTAATGAATTGTTGAATAATCACCGTTTTAGTTTCAAATAAGTTGATATCAGTTAAAAAATTAGCTTAACGATTTACGCTGATGCCTATTCATGGTGTTTATTATTAAAATATGGACCTCGAGGTCTTTATTCAGCGTGAAGTTAATATCAAATTTATTTCGAAACAATTATATTTTTGGTACCAAAACTCATGTCTTCGTCGCGGGAGAAACAGCATGGACAATGAGGTCCCATACAGGAAGACTTACGGCTTTTATAATTCATTAAAACTACAAAATGTTCATTACTCACATCGGAAATATCAAAGTAGTGGCGAAATATTCCGAGAAATCTAATGACCCCATTGTCCGAATGAACTATCTCGTCTTGAACACTAAACGTCGCTGTCCCGTTGCATTTCGAATTTGCTGTAAACATTTACAGATTAATTGAATCCGATATCAGACTCTCAGTTTACAGGTTTGCGACGGAGCGCCCTTAATCTAATGTCACCCATGGTTATACACCTTTGAGCCACTTCGATATAGCGGCACGACACGAGAACCCTCTCATCGTGGTCGCCGGTAACTACATTCCTGATCCTGCGGACAGAATGGAAAGCAGTCGACGTCGCCCAAAACACGTCGTTTCGAATCCTCCCGATCCACTAACGGTTCTTTTAGGTACCTCAAGCACCGGTCATCGTCCTCGTCGAACCCGTCGCTTGCGACGAAGGGCTCTACGAGTAAATTAACCCACAGACACAGCCCACTGAGTTTCTCGCCGGTGCTTCTCAGTGGGTCGCGTTTCCAACCGCTTGCTAGGGTTCGTGTTAGCAACGTCGTCAGGTTTGAGCCCCGTGAGCTCACCTACTAGTTAAGGTTACGCTGAAATAGCCTCTCAAGGCTATTTCAAGCTTAGGTAGAAAATAAAAAAACATCTTTGAACAATAATAAACTAATAAAACTTCGAATTCGACAACAAGTCTAATATTATGAATCCAAAGTGAGTAGGCACATCCGTACATGCTTTGTCAATATAAATATAAATGTATATTTTCGACATACAAATTTCACTCTCAAAGTCTCAAAAAGGTTGAATCAAAATAAAATCACATCCGTACAAAGAGAACGTCAAAGATCTTGGGTAAAAGGGGTTCGACAGCAGCGGAGGCGCTTCGGAGTCCCTTCCTTAACTCGATAGCGAAAAGGTCAAAAGAAAATTGACTTCCGAGATAAGTGAATCGCGGTCGAGATTACGAAAGAGATTTCGGAGTAGGTACTTATGAAAATTGTTGAATCGCAATTTCTGTTTTGGATCCGATTTCAACTAATTTATTTATTTGAACGTAGGCAAACTGGGTGATTCGATGCTAAGCTTTTTTTATTTATAGCTTAGATGGATGGACGAGCCCATAGACATCTACAACGTAAATGCCGCCACCCACCTTACTTTTTACTGGTGGTAGGACCTCTTGTGAGTCCGCACGGGTAGGTACCACCGCCCTGCCTATTTCTGCCGTGAAGCAGTAATGCGTTTCGGTTTGAAGGGTGGGGCAGCCGTTGTAACTATACTGAGATCTTAGAACTTATATCTCAAGGTGGGTGACGCATTTACGTTGTAGATGTCCATGGGCTCCAGTAACCACTTAACACCAGGTGGGCTGTGAGCTCGTCTACCCACCTTACCCATAAAAAAAAAAAAAAAAAACCTTGGGACATGAGTTGTAAGGTCTCAGTTTTAACAGTACAACGGCTGCCACATACGTCACAATTACTTAATACATAGTCTTGTAAATAGTTTGTAATTGAGTTTAATAACTTTTTTATTTCACGTGATGGGTGAAAGAGCTAGCAGCTTACCTTGTGTTGAGTGGACTGGAGTCCATAGGCATCACAACGGAAATGCACCACTTTGTGTGGTATAAAAGCTGTACCATCCTTCAAACCAATACGTATTACTGCTTCGCGGCAGAAATAGGCAGGGTGGTTAATAAGCCTTTAAGGCTCATTAAGTGCTAATAAAGAGGAAGTCACAATAGTTTTTTTTTCGTATCTATTGCTAGTAACCTCGAAGGTTTATGCTAGCTTCACGTATAGTTTATAATGTTACAGTTGCCAGTTGTTGTTTTAACAATGCGTATTAGTCAATCAATTATATTACAAATTTAACCTGTCGCGTTAAATTTGTTGATATTCAGAAATTCGTTGCATTTTCGCGAAATAAACAAGCTCCCTGTGTCACTTTCAGGTGAATAAAGAACCGATCAATTTGTAGACCCGACGGTCCGTAAAATCACAAAACAAATAAACACACTGTCGTACTTTTTTTTTTATTGCTTAGTTGCGTGGACGAGCTCACAGCCCACCTGATATTACGTGGTTACTGGAGCCCATAGACATCTATAACGTAAATGCGCCACCCACCTTGAGATATAAGTTCAAAGGTCTCAGTATAGTTACAACGGCTGCCCCACTCTTCAAACCGAAACGCATTACTGCTTCACGGCAGAAATAGGCGGGGCGGTGGTACCTACCCGTGCGGACTCACAAGAGGTCCTACCACCAGTAATTACGTAAATTATAATTTTGCGGGTTTGATTTTTATTACATGATGTTATTCCTTCACCGTGGAAGTCAATCGTGAACAATTGTTAAGTACGTATTTCATTAGGAAAATTGGTACCCGCCTGCGGGATTCGAACATCGCTGGCGATGCACCGATACGGATGCACCGGACGTCTTATCCTTTAGGCCACGACGACGACAAAAATCTGATCTTAACACTTATACGACATTGCACGGGTCATATAATTTACCCGGATAAAAGTATACTATCTGTTTGTTCAAATGCGTTCAGCCGTTTTTGCATGATTGAGTTACAGATAAACAAACTTTATTTAATTTAAATGAATAGTACTTATCTTCAGACAATAGCTTGGCTATGTCAATGGGCTTTAGATAATAGAAAAATCGTTATATACAGCGACGATGACCTTACTATTGAGAATTTTGTCACAATTCTTGTTTCATCGCAATTCAAACTTAGACCAGATCCGACCGATAGATGTCGCCACAGTAATCCTACATAATTACGTCACTGTTATGATTAAAAGCTATTTTTGTAATCGTTAGTATTAAGTATTACATAGAGTATATTTTTTTTTTTTGAAAAATGAGGTTTTATTTACTTTTCACACTAAAACGTATGTGTCGTGAAAAACGACTTATGTGATGTTAAGACATTGTTTTGTTATTTTAACTGATAAAATGTTGCTTTGATAAATATCAAAAAATGTAGGGTAGACGCCGTAACGCCAGAGTATAAAAAAGGCGGTACGTGGACAGAGTCGGGTTAGTCAGAACGAAACTGTCGGTTTACCCTGTCATTGTGAAAATTATTTGTTGAGAGTTTCAATAATTATTACCCGAAACTTTTATTGACTTTTATTGCAATTAACTCAATTCCACTGAATATGTATGATGACAGAACTGACCTCCAGCCATCCCTGGCGCCGTCATATAAATATCTATTATCTCGAGAACTCACAAGAAGATTACATGTAAATTGAGTTCTCTCGTCGAAGCGACGGTGTGGCTCCACTTAACTCCCATTATTCGTCCCTAGTAATTACGACTGAATGTTATTAAGCCCCAGACAATTACTTGCAGTATATATTCCGTGGTGAAATGGTTTTTGGATGCTAATTTAAGTGCTGTATTCGATTCGCTGTTCAAAATCTTCGAGATGGCTGCGTCTATGTCTTTTCTGTGCACCACTTAACACCAGGTGGGCTGTGAGCTCGTCCACACATCTAAGCAAAAATAAATAAAAATTTACCTATTGATTTCTCGACGTCGCCCCAAACACGTCATTGCGGATCGTCCCGATCCATTAACAGTGCTTGCGACGAAGAGCTCGACGAGTGAATTAACCCATAGACACAGCAAACTGAGTTTCTCCGGTGATAGACTCTTCTTTTTTTTTTTTTTTCTTTTTTTTTTTTCTTTTTTTATTGCTTAGATGGCTGGACGAGCTCACAGCCCACCTGGTGTTAAGTGGTTACTGGAGCCCATAGACATCTACGACGTAAATGCGCCACCCACCTTGAGATCTAAGTTCTAAGGTCTCAAGTATAGTTACAACGGCTGCCCCACCCTTCAAACCGAAACTCATTACTGCTTCACGGCAGAAATAGGCAGGGTGGTGGTACCCACCCGCACGGAAGCACTGCTCTTGCTAGGGCCAGTGTTACCAACACTCCCGGTTTGAGCCCCGTGAGCTCACCTACACGTCAAGGAGAAGCTGAAATAGCCTCTCAATGCTATCAGCATAGGTAGGAACAAAAAATATATTAATCTCTGAACTTAATTTAAATTTCATTAAATGGCACTTAGTTCTGTCACCGTCTTGTCTATAGTATTTTCACGATAGCCCCACTCTTCAAACCGAAATGTTTTACGGCAGAAATAGGCAGGGTGGTGGTACCTACCCGTGCGGACTCGCAAGAGGTCCTACCAGTAAACGATCGTAGCCACGTCTCGACAACGTCTCAATAAAAATACGTCGATTCTTAAAATCCACAGGCCGTATGTTCGTATCGGTGATCCCTAAGAACGCTGGGCGGTATTCAAAGACTTTTCATACTGTCATTTGACATGCATCGGTGTTCGAATCCCGCAGGCGGGCACCAATTTTTCTACTTACTTAACAAATGTTCACGATTGACTTCCACGGTGAAGGAATAACACCGTGTAATAAAAATCGCAAAATTATAATTTGCGTAATTACTGGTGGTAGGATCTCTTGTGAGTCCGCACGGATAGGTACCACCACCCTGCCTATTTCTGAGTGGTGCATTTAAGTTTGTAGATGTCTATGGGCTCTAGTAACCACTTAATACCAGGTGGAATGTGAGCTCTTACATTTAAGTAAACAATAAAAAAAAACCGTGTTGTTGATTTTTAACAAAGAGAAGGGATCTCAGAGGCCGGTAGGCTACACAACGTGCTTGCCGCTACCCATCCTGAGACGAAAATTCGAAATCTCGATATTATTGTTCAAGGGGTGCCACGTTCTTACCAGCCAGCCACAGCCAGAATTGGATTAAATTGGATAACAATTCGGATTCGTCTATTAGTAGATTTCCTCATTCAGACCTTCCATCCATAACTTTTTACGCGACTGCCCAAAAAAAGACGTGCAATTTATTCAAGGTTCGCGCATGCGAGTTTTTTTTTTATCCACGCTAACTTTGGTGTTCCTTAACAAAATTGATTGTATTGTTAAATTTAGAATCCTTACATCGTCCCACTGATACTTTATCTAAAAGCCTACGTGTAAAATTGTTGTATATTATTGTCGTGCCTACTCAATGCATACAAATAAATTCGGTTTTTTTTCTATTTCTCAATAAATAGAAATAAAACCCTATTAATTTGCTATAACCGGTACATATTCAAACGTGACGTTATAAGGTCCCGTTTATTTATCTTGAACGAGGAAGTACGATCTTCGTGGGCCGAAGGCTGTACCCTAATCCTCGTAAATAGGTCAGTGGGCGGAGCCCTATCGATTGGAGGCACTTGTGCGGTTCGCAGGAGACACGTTTTGTTCCGTGCCCACGCGGCCTTCAAAGGAATCACTCGATTATTTAACGATGGCGCATTTGTTTGTTATTGACTGGTTTGAAAATATTTCGACGCTTGAAAGGCAAACGTGACTAAGCGACAATAACTACTTTATACATAAATGATAGGCAATAACCATATTCGATGCGCAAAAAATATATATTTCTAGGTCTATTAAAATCATTTCAATCCTACAGCTACTAGCTAGATTCTACTACAGCTAGTTTCGTTAAAATAAACTTTGTTTTCAGGTATTTCAACTTTAAATTAGTCTACTATAAAGTTCACGCATTGTCGCTTAGTCACGTTTGCCTTTCAAGCGTCGATTTAATCCTTGAAATAGAAAAAATCGGCTTCAGCCTCTAATTTACTAAATGTTAAAACTATTTAATGAACAAATAAAACGAGCGACACATTATGAACTTAAGAGAGAGAGAGAGAGAGAGAGAGAGAGAGAGAGAGAGAAAACACTTTATTGCACACCAAAACACAATTTACATTCAAAAACAATTAAAAAAAAGCAGATACATTTGTACAATAGGCGGTCTTATCCCTAAAAGCGATCTCTTCCAGACAACCGTTTAATTTATAGAAATTCTGGAAAATATAAAAAAATATAGCAGGTATGCTGCGGTGTACTATAGATAATACATTATTATAGAAAATATATACATACAATAAACAAAATATATACCGTTTACATATAATATGAAACATATACCAATATTTATATACCAATTATATACCAATATACATACTTACATACAATACATACTAATATACTTAATAAAATATAATAGATTTTTTTTTTCAATTACTATTGGTATCTAAGATTTGAGTTAACTTTTACGCTATCGAGAACGTTAAAAAACTCGAACTAAGCACACATTACTCTATAGTAACTAGTAGAAATTCATTTAACTTATATTCAGACAACCTTTACGTTACTATATTGTAGTGACGTCAATAGTAGTGTGACAAAACATGTGTTGAAATACACGTGCACTCATGCACATCCAACAAAATTCACGATAACGCCACAATTAAAAATATCTCGGTACTGTTTTTAAAGGTCACTTGTGCTTGGTCACACATACGTGAAGTTAATAGAAAATATATAATTTACGATTGTTTCTAAGAAGAAATACTTACGTCTGAAGAAAATAAATTTCCTAATTAGTTTACTTTATTTATTAATTTATTATTTATTTATTTATTTATACTTTATGCACAAAACAAAACTTGTACACAGGCGGACTTCATGCCATGGGCATTCTCTTCCAGTCGACCATAGGGTGGTGCAGAGATAATGCATGGTAGGTGCATTAACAAAAGAATAACAAACAACAACAACAAAACAAAAAAAAAAGAACAAACTCAAACCAATGGTTAATTTAATGGGTGTTTGCGAAAGAAAAATAGTAACAAGTAACGGACTGATCCTGATCGATGTTGAAAACCAGATTTAATGTATACAACGTATTAACTGCGAATAGAAATCTATCTAGAATTTCAAGATCATAGATTATAGGAATTATCATCATTCAAGGCTTGCTCATCGGATATTATCTCGCAATGGGCCCGCGTCATCTTTTTTTAACAAATCGATCTTGAAACGCGTATGAAAGAGACAGCGAATCGTAACGTAACACAAACACGAGTAAATCGGTGACATAATAATATTATGACTGAAAAAAAAATTCAATCTAACATCATCATTATTATAATCACTGATAACGTTACGCTTTGAGCTGGTCGTATTATAATTTGGCCATTTGCCATAGTCACCGTCCCCGAAGCGATATGTTAAGTGTATTATTTATAAAATTGTACTTGTTTTGAATCATAACGACCGGTGCCAAAGAGCACGTGACACTTTAATTAACATCATATTGAGTGAGCCAGTCTTGAACTTAAAAATAATATTTTCTGAAATTGCATTTCAATATTCGCGAGGGTGTGTAGCTGTCGTTTACTTTATTCATAGTTTTTAATGTCTTCAGACGTCATCAAGACACGGTTTGTGTAGAAACTTTAATATAACTAACGATCTCGAATCTCGCTACGGTTTTTGTATAATGATATCCATGCCTATAACTGGAATGTTTGCATTGCTCCCCAGATCTTTCACGTCAAACCATAGAAACTGTTCTTGATCAAATCAGATGTAATCTAAAACGTACTTATTCCCTTGTGTATTTCTTTGGAAATTTCCCACATTAGGCGAATATTATTATCTTAATATTTAGTGTACCGTGGCAGAAATATCTAAAGCGATTGTGGCAATCTTTAGATTTTACAGTGCGTCCTCCCACTTGTTATAAAAGCCTGTAGAAGTATCACAAGGTTAGTCTGTAAAGTGTTATACCCTCACACCACTAATTCTGGGCTTAGAGCGGATATAAAACGAGGTCAGAAATTTAACGGTACTTTTAAAGATATGGCTTTGAACACCGAGTACTGCGGCTCAAAGATACCTTACTTTCATATACGTGACGACTCTTTTGACCCCAAAACCGGAAAAGAGCAATCTCTGCAGTGGCTTCCTTCCACATAATGACAAACATTCATTGCGAAAGACTAGTTGTGGTGCATTTTTAAATATTAGAATACAAGTGGATATACAAAACAGAAAATAATGATAAAAAATTTCAGATGAGGGAATAATATTTGGAAAACGATTGAGGCATCACGGATCATAAGCAAGAAGCTATCAAGCACGTGACTGCTAATAGCCAAATTAAAATGTTAGTAATACTTATTATCAGCAATTGATTGCAACAGACCTACTCTGTCGTTTCGTAAACTTCATTCGTCTTTTCATGGCCAGACTTATCTTAAGTGCCGCTCTGAGGTAACTTGTAAATTCTACCACGCCCCACATCCCCTATACCCACATAAATTGGGATAGTACGTCTTTTATGGTTGACCGGCTGACTAGCTGACCCGGCAGACTTTGTAGTGCCTCAATCGATAAATAAAAGACCTGAACTTTTGTATAAAATAAACTAAAAACAAACAAAAGGAATCCGTCCGACGGGGACACATCAAAGGAAAAATAAAATTGTTATTTTTATTTAATTCCGAGCATTTTCATATTTATCTACCTTTTGAACCTTCTCTGGACATCTACAAATAATTTAAGACCAAAAATAGCCAAATCGGTCCAGTCGTTCTCGAGTTTTAGCGAAACTAACGAACAGCAATTCATTTTTATATAAATAGATATTATATATAATTCTACAGTGGTTTTTACGGATGTTTCGTTATAACTACTGAACCATGCATCCGATTGACTTGAAGCTTGGTATCCATGTAAAAAATGCATGTACTTAATGGATAGGCTAATACTTATATTAGTTTTAGACTCCCTACACCAGTTGCGGGGGCGTTAATGATGAGAATCTTTGTGGGGGTGAGAAATAATAATGCTAATTTTAAATGCCCAGCAAAGCGGACGGGTATAGCTAGTGGTGAATAATTACAAAATAAAACATAGTAAGATTAAACTTCAATCGAAACTAAAAATAGGTATACTAGTATAAACACAATACGAATGCTTTTCTCTGAAGATAAACAAATTCATAGCACTTACGTTTATTTATTAAAATTATCAGTGTGAGCTTCTCACAGTTTTTTGGATGACACTATAAAAGGTTTAACTTGAATCATGTTCCGGATTTCGCCGCCCTTAAAATTTTCGCGACCCTGAGCACTGGCCTCGAGCGCTCCTAATGTAAATCAAACAATGCTTCTTTGCATGTCATTTAATATTCCTGAAACTCTTCAAGGTATTTCGCAACGCTTTGCCTTATTTAACTTGGCCTAATTCTCAAACGTTTTCAATTCACAAAAACCCTGCGCCTTATATTCTTTAAACAATTCGTCTTTTCGCATTAAAAGTGTACAATTTCCAAAAATATTCGAAATTGAGTTAATATATTATGCGGAATCATTTGGTATCAACAGTATTTTTCTCATGAATACTGTCAAAAGAGCGTAGTTTAGTTTTAGTTTTTTTTTTTTTTTAGTTTACCTATATTTTGACTACTATTAACAAAATTTATACATAATTATATCTTACTTTAAAAGACAGATAATGTAACTGGTAAAAAAAAAATTAATGTTGCAAAGATGATTAATATTAAAAATATCACATGTTAAACCTTTAAAACACTCTCCTGTAAAATTAGTAAGCTTTGAGATTATACATTTTTAATGCGAGAAGACGTATTAATTATCTCCTGTTTGTGGAATAATCTAAAATAATGTTGTCATCATAATAAGCCTATACTCTTATACTCATATATAGGCCTATATAATAACAATAGAATGTGCTTCCACATTGACATAAGACATCACAGCTTAGAAATAAACGACTTAAATAAATTTACGTCTCGCTAAAACCGAAGGCAAACATTTTTAGTTTTTCTTTTTCTTTTTACTGTCTATACATATTTGTGTCTAAGCATTTTTTTATTGCTTAGATGGGTGGACGAGCTTACAGCCCTCCTGGTATTAAGTGGTTACTGGAGCCCATAGACATCTACAACGTAAATGCGCCACCCACCTTAAAATACAAGCTCTAAGGTCTCAGTATATATTGGTTACAAGCATCCAACAACACTAACACATATTTAATATGACTGTGTTTTTGTCTTTACAGTCGAAAATTATTATCAGTCGTAGGAAATAGTACTAGAAAAATAAATCGTGGCCGTAAAACTCGTCATGTCTCGAAAACCATAAAGCTGTGACTAATCCGTGGGATAGCTGGGCCGTTTAGTTTTATGGGATCCTCGTCGTCTCGGCTTTTAGCTAAATTAAATAGTTCTTTGATTAAATCAACTTCAGTCAATGAGTCACTGTTGTTTACTTTTCTAAGAATTTTAACCGATTTCAAATGACATTGATTCCAGTTGTCGAATAATTTTAGGGTTTGAATCACTTGAACCGAAATAAACTTTGAGTCGCACTCCAAGAGTCTAGTGTTTGGCAGTGGAAAATTAAAGTCTGAGTTAAGTAAATAACAAATGTGATATTTCGGTCATTAAAAAAAAGTAAAGAATCAAATTGCTTGGAATGTCGACTATGTTAGATTTAATAAGACATCATGTTGTCCATGTACCAAAAGGTGTTATATTTTATACGTGCCAAATATGGCTTAAAGTATGAGAGACGAATAAACAATGAAAGAAACCAGGTACATGATATTTTTAAATACTCTGTAGGCGCTCATACTTCTGGAAGAAAAGGAATGTGTATCAGCCATATGGTTTTAAGTATATTAAATTTTCATCGCTTAGATGAGGATAAAGTAGGCAAGTTGACTCACGCTAACTGATGTTGTTTTGACTGTACACAAAAACGTAAATTTCGTTGAAATTTCTAGAAAAGACGAAGTAAAAAGCTTGTTTGAGCGAAACTCACTTGCTTTAGGTAGATAAGATTTAGGCTATCCGAGTAAGAGCTAATTTTTCTTGGTTCGCAATTGTATCGGATTAATAACAGAGTACTCATATCGGTTGACGCAACTATACCCAGGTTCAAATTCTCGAGAAGACGCCAAACTCTTTAATTAGATACGTATCCAGTTTAGCTCTAGTTTATTTATTTGTTTGTTTCACTACTACATCGCTTTCATCTAGAAACATCTACCACAACAAAAGAATAACATCTGAAAATTATACTACATTTTATGAATCTCTCAATATTTATTTAGTTTTAGTGATGGCCGAAGAAAAAACAACTATAACCTTCAGATCCGTGTATTCTGTCTCAATCTTGCCGGTGAAATCTACAGATGTATTATTTGTCTCTTTTTATTCATCGAGTTTCATTTCCGGGTCTAAATGAAGCCTTCTGAAATATTCTATCTCATTCTTTCGCAAGCTAAATCCTGCGGAGGATAACATTGATGTTAGATATACATGTGGGGCTTTATATTCTGGATGGGCTAGTGAAACGGTTGATCACTTCACACAAACTTGATTCTTTATCGCTTTCCGAGAATCGTTTCCCTTTCATCAAGTTATGTAATTTCCGAGTCATTTAGTCTCAAATTACAACGGCGCTAAAGAAGTTTTCACTTCAATAAAACAAAATGTAACCTTTATGAAATTACAAAATTACTTGTGGTAACAAATTACTTAAAACAAAATGCAGATACAATCTAAGAATAGAAGGCGTTAGGAAGATGAAATTGGAGTATTTCGTTTCGTAAAAGCCAGATGATACCTTACCTTAAGTAATCTGTCTTATAAAAAAAGGAAGAACGAATATTTCTAGTTCTGTTTTTTAGCTTTTGCTCGTTTATACAATTATAATGATTAATGATGAAACTTCATCATCTTCATCTTGTAAGAGGAGAGAGATTTGCGAAACAAATGATATGCTTATCTATCTTATATATCTCACTGGTGGTAGGACCTCTTGTAAGTCCGCGCGGGTAGGTACCACCACCCCGCCTATTTCTGCCGAGAAGCAGTAATGTGCTTCGGTTTGAAGGGTAGGGCAGCCGTTGTAACTATACTGAGACCTTAAAACTTATATCTCAAGATGGGTGGCGCATTTGCGTTGTAGATGTCTATGGACTGTGGGCTGTGAGCTCGTCCACCCTTCTAAGCAAAAAAAATATAAAAAAATATATGCACAGGAGCCAAGAATATACTTTTTTATTCATTTTGAGATTACATGTTTTATATTAGGTTTCTTTACATACTGCAATCTTGAACTCCGTTTCAATTTGTGGAGTTGGGCAACAGTTGCATTACATCATTGAACCTTCAACTTTGTGTTTGACACCTCTGGGTCCATGAAAATACTACAATACTCTTTTTGTCTAATACCTTGGGATTCTTGGGGACAACTATGATAAGCAAAAAATTGCCTCAAGGTGGGTGTGTCCGGTAAGCACTTAACATCAGATGGGCAGTACGCTTGTTCACCTATCTAGAGCGCTAAAAAATCTGTGCCAAGCCTAATTTCGAATTCCAATAACGGACTTCGAAAATATCGCTTCCAAATTTGGTAACACCAAAAATAAATAATACAAGAAATGAATCGTTAATCGTCCTAATTAAATCATAACACTTCATATTAAAGTCACTTTCTATTCCATAAGAGGATAAGGGACGTGACAAGCGACTGCTAATTCCTAATTGGCCAGGATTAAGGTTCTTTTTGCAATAACAATGTACTTGGAAATACGCTCATGCGTCTTTAAGTATGTATGTAATTTTGACATAATGCACGAGTTCGAATTCTGGACATCAAATCGATCGTTAACGTTACAGTACTCACCCCTCACCCCAGGGATGATTTGGAACTTCTACCCTGGGACTTCGGTTCTATTTATGTTTTGTTCAGCATGCTCCATGCTCCATGCTCCAGGGAGTTGTTTGAGAGGATCCCTCTTCTCATCTAAGCCATCTCATCGCCTGTCACTCAAACAGAGACTAGAAAATCAACAATCGTTTATCGACAGTGCAGTTACAGAAATCTCGTTTTCCACGCGCCGTCCGACATTGGCTTGAATTTCCCTCCACAGTGTTTCATGAGCTCTGTGATATGTCCTTCTTCAAACGAGGCCTCCAGAGGGCTCTCAGTGGTAACCAGTAGCATAGCCTCTGGTATTGCTGAAGTCCACAAGTGACGGAACGATCAGGCTCGCCTATCTAAAATGGTAATAAAAAACCTCTGAATAATGCGTTCACGTGATACTGGCAACAACAACTTGACAACCTGAGTTGAAAATTTAATCATGAAACTTTATTGATAATATTGTGGGCCTGCACGGGTGGGTGGTAATCTTGCCGAATTCTGCCGCGAAGCAGTCTTTCGTTTTGTTTTGATAGATGGGACAGCCGGGGTACTGTAAAACTGAGATTCGAAATTCATGTCTCAACGCAAGGGTAGCATTAACGTAATTGATTTCTTTAGACTCTGGTGACTATTAAATACCAGCCGCTCCGTGAGCTCGTCCACCCATGCTAGCAAAGAGTAGGGCTTAGTTTTGCTCCTGACTAACATTTTATCTTATTTTATTTTATCTATTTACACTTTTTAGTCAAATGATTTTATAACGTAATCTATTGAAAACATTGCTCAAAGATCACACAAAGATGTTTGAAACTAGAAAATTCTGCCACCTTCCAAACCAACTATTTTTTTTATTTTATTTTTATTGCTTAGATGGATGGACGTGCTCACAGCCCACCTGATGTTAAGTGGTTACTGGAACCCATAGACATCTGAAACGTAAATGCGCCACCCACCTCGAGATATAGGTTCTAAGATCTCAGTAGGTATAGTTACAACGGCTACCCCACCCTTCGAACCGAAACGCATTACTGCTTCACGGCGGAAATAGGCGGGGTGGTGGTACCTACCCTTTAAACTAGCTTTCTATGTGATAGGGATGATGCTCAGAGTGCTTTATAAGATGATCGTGCCGTTTACATGTTATTTTGGCACCACGCACCACCAGAACAATTCTCATACTCATTACCCGAAGCCACTTGGTACGTCCACAGCGCGTTTTCCGAGTCCATATTTGCAACGTGCCATTGATGTTTCCTGAACATATTTCCATCTACGTATAAGATCACAAAAATGTTCGCGGCCTAGCTGCACCATTGGCACGGAACGGCGACCACTTAAACTCCAATGAACCGTAACATCGTCCGCTTTTCACACGAATAAAAGAAGGAAAAGCTATAACGACGCGCTCTGAAACCCTACACCCGCTATTAAAACACGTTTCCGAGCAAACAAAAGCTGAAAGCTTCGAAATCAATAAAAATCTCATGTTTCTAATCGTTGATGGAGACGGCTCAGTGGAGACACGCCGGAACACGTGGCGAGATGACGTAACTGGGCGGGAAAAAAATCGGCCGTTCCCAATGCTGGCTTCACGCCCACATAACCTTCTTCCGGTCTAACAAAACTAAAGTCAGTAAATATGACATATTATGTACTGAATTTAAGCGGTAAGCTTTGTTTGTTTAAACGCGGACTGTGATCGTTAAGACTGTAGCTGGCTGTGTTGTAAAGAGAGCTCCTAAAATTAGAAATAACGTTATTAACTAATGATTGACACTTGTTTGGTTTTTATGATACACGCTCGTAAATCTGTAGCGTATTTAATGGGTTTTTTTTATTGCTTAGATAAGTGACGCTCACGGGCGGTCCAGTTTAATTGGTTACCAGTGTGCTTAGTGCGAGTTTTTTAACGTTCTCGATAGAGTAAAAGTTAACTCAAATTTGTATGCTATTGGAAGAGCACTCCTGGCGGCAAACATAGGTAAACGTTCCAACTCCATACAAATTTGAGTTAACTTTTACGCTATCGAGAACTTTAAAAAAACTCGCACTAAGCACACAGCGTATATAGACGTCGCAATGGCGTCGAAATCTCAATTGCAGCAATAAATTTGACTTTAATTCTCAATTTTCTTACGTGCAAATGGCTATTGCATTGAATTTGCCAATTTGAAATTTATTTGGAAAACTGAAGATAGGATATATTGTGCGCACTACGTTAACGACTACCCTGCCTATCTCTGCTTTAAAACAGTCGTGCGTTTCCATTTGATAAGCTATGCAGCTCTTGTACTAAAAAAAATTAAAAATCCATCGCGTATTTCAAGGTAGACTTTGTCCAAGTTTTAATAACTATGCGGTCTGGTACCACTCACTCGTAACTTCAGGTGTGCTGTCACTCATACGCATATCGATGGAACCCTCATAAAATTTAGTATGCACATTTAATTTAAAAACTAAAAATACACGCTTAATAGCAAACGAACTTACAATATATTACATCTTCTTCCATCGTCATTCATCCTGTTGGTCAGGATATTAGAACGAAGCTTTAAATTTATTTTCAAGTCAATGGAACGTCTTGAGGTCCGTGAAGTTAAAAAAATCCATTACGAGACATACGAGCCAATAATATCGTGTTTATAATTATTATATTCGCTCTATTTAAACCCATAATTTTGTTATGCACAAACTCATTCCTTCTGCTGTATCAACAACTTTTTTAAATACGTAGTTTACATAATTATTGTTTTCGTGGCGGCAAGCTGTTCAAATATATCGCCTGCGTAATTAACAATGTAAATAAATATGCACATCGCTGAGCAACTTAGAGCGCTCGTGAATTCACAAGTCACATATGTATTTAAATATAACTAGAGGTCCCGCAGTAGTCGAAATTCGACTATAATTAATTGGAATTGTAAGTTTGTACACTATTATGATTGTATTTTATACTTCTATAATCACAAATTTCGCCAAGACTACACTATAAAAAATATTAACAAAGACAAACAATATTTATTCTCAATTTGACGTCAAGAACAAAAGTTTGACAACAAATAGTATGCATGCGTGTGCGCGTCAAATACATGGTTAATTATGAAGTGTGTGTAATGTTTTCTTTATTGATTTAAAGTATCTTTTATGCATTATTTTAAAAAAAAATTAGCATTGTGCACTTTTTCTCTATATTCCCTATAAGTGTCGAAAATTTCATACTCCTCCGTCCGCGCAATTTTCGTAAAAAGGGATACAAAGTTTTTGCTTCACGTATTAATATATTTTTAGCAACGGCTTAATAATTTAAATAAATAAAAAAAATACAAAAGTGGGTAGGAACGATCGACACAGAATATTAAATCTAAGACAAGTGAACGCTGCGCGCGCTTCCAGCAAAAGTGATCCGAGGTGGCGTGATGTCCCCGCTGGTCAGTCGGTTGCCCCTCCAGATGACGAGTTGCCCCTCCAGATGACGTCACGAGTCCACGTGAGTGCTCGTCGTCAATGGCTCCGCCCATAGACTTTGACTTAAGAGGGAGTCGCCTCTAATACGGCCTCTCCTGACTGGTGGACGTCCACGTTCACCTCGATGTCATGACCGTCTTCAACGTCTCTGACGATGCAGGACTCACTGTGTGCACAGCGTTGCTATCGGGGTGTTCTATGATATCGTCATAGAAATAGATTGTTTGCATTACAATCATGATATTGGTACCATGAACCATTAGTAAAAGTTAGTAGTTTTTGTGAGCATTTTACATCACATTTCAGTGTGTTCATGTATAGTAGGCTCTTGTTGAGTTACGTTGGATGTACTGACGACACGGCACTGTTACCATATCGGGTGTATAATATACTGTGAGAGTAAAGTCTGGTTGACATGGCCAAGTTAACATGTCAAGCTAATACACTCGTAACGTGAACTGCGTTACCACGTCACACCTTTACGTGAACTTTGTTACCACGTCATAACATATACGTGAACTATGTTACCACGGTACAACATCTACGTGAACTATGTTACCACGTAAATCTCTGCGTGAACTATGTTACCACGTTACAACATCTACGTGAACTATGTTACCACGTAAATCTCTGCGTGAACTATGTTACCACGTTACAACATCTACGTGAACTATGTTACCACGTAAATCTCTGCGTGAACTATGTTACCACGTTACAACATCTACGTGAACTATGTTACCACGTAAATCTCTGCGTGAACTATGTTACCACGTTACAACATCTACGTGAACTATGTTACCACGTAAATCTCTGCGTGAACTATGTTACCACGTAAATCTCTGCGTGAACTATGTTACCACGGTACAACATCTACGTGAACTATGTTACCACGTAAATCTCTGGAAGCATGCAGTCAACCCCAAGAATGTTTGACATTACGCGTCACTGGTGACTCAACTAGTGCCTGAACCCTACGAGGACTCGGCCTAACCTGACCTCCACCAAAAATTAAATCAAATCGTGAATCTGTAGACTAGCGTTCGCGAGTCAACCAGAGGGCCCATTATGCCCCGTATCATTATTAAAGTTCCGAGTTTGTCAGTCAGACCTCTGACCATCTTAATACAGAGCAACGATTTCCTGGCGCACTCGACGTATGAGGCAAAGCAATCTGATGCTAATTGCATAGCATTATAAAGAATATTGGCATACTCTAACTTTCGCAGACACAACGGTTTAAAGTCTTTTACGAAGTTACCCCACGTCCGGTCACTAGACAATCACACATGTAACCAAGTACGCTCATCACTCTTAAGACAGCCCAAAACTCGTGACAAATACTCAGTGCCTTCCCAGTTAAGGATCTAGCCCATTCTACTTCCTTACATAATGTGTCTATGTATTGCACGGCAGGGTAAAACTTAGAAATAAAGTAACCATGAGCTCGATCTGAATTTACGAATCTAATGGATTCGGTTAACATCCGTGCTGATGTGGTAGTTGCCTTTTTATTGTCACAACGCGTGGTGGAACTATTTTACATCTATTCTCAAACGCGGGTACAATCGACACGGCGATGGAACAACACGGCGTCCCGTTTGCATGATCACCGACCTGGACAGTCGGACTGTTGTCTAATTGACGTATTGATGGAGTGTGCCGACTAGTAACATTTTGAACCCTTCGAATGTTATTTCCACCCATCGAAACTGAGCATTCAGTCTCGAGCATGTTCTATCGCGTCAATAATAATAGACTGTAAGGTCGGTTGTGATAAAGTCGTTGAGCTAGTTACTTGGTGATTTATTACATTTCATAAGAGGGTATCCGACAAAAAAAATCTACTTCGCACCAAGAATCGATATCGTTAACGCTGGGGTCAAAATTAGAAATATAAAAATGGTTCGACCTTACTTTGGACAGTGCACTTAATGCTCCGATGATCCTGTCTGTAGCGTCGTACGCGCGGGACTCTGACGGCGGCGGTGATGTGATTCCCAACGCCACCACGGGTCCGGCGCCACCACCGTCCGCGGTCGAAGGACGTGCGTCTTCTATCTGCGACCCTAGCGGGCTCGACTCACGCGCAACGTTCACATTTGAGTTTTAAGCAATTAAACGCGCCAATATTATTCTCCAATATTGGTCTAGAACATTCGGCGAATGCGAGCGTCCTCCTACCCTGCTTCCAGTTACACGTATATCGGTCATTACGTTGTTAATTTAATGCAAATTTTAAAAATAAACTGTACGCCAGGATAACCCAAAAGCGGATAGGGCACAAGCCCTATCCCACTTCTGATTTTAGCAACGGCTTAATAATTTAAATAAATAAAAAAAATACAAAAGTGGGTAGGAACGATCGACACAGAATATTAAATCTAAGACAAGTGAACGCTGCGCGCGCTTCCAGCAAAAGTGATCCGAGGTGGCGTGATGTCCCCGCTGGTCAGTCGGTTGCCCCTCCAGATGACGAGTTGCCCCTCCAGATGACGTCACGAGTCCACGTGAGTGCTCGTCGTCAATGGCTCCGCCCATAGACTTTGACTTAAGAGGGAGTCGCCTCTAATAATATAGATACTGAGCTATCGACAGAACATTTTTTTGGCCGAACCTCCTTCGAGGTCCCCGCGCGTCCCCTAGGCGTATGTGGGAATAAACGGTCCGCAGATTTTGGGAGCGGACCGCGGGCCCAAGGCAACTAAAATGTACCAGACCTGAATAATTTGAATTAATTATCTCAGTTACGGAATGAGAAGTCTTGCTTGGATACGCCCAGCGATCCATTCCGAGCATCCAGGCCTTTACGTAATGTAAGGTAATGTTCTTTACGCAACACTCTTATGAATGGTGGTCGGATGACTTGTAAGTCCGCACAGGTAGGTAACCACGCCTATGCCTATTTCTGCCTCGAAGCCAATACGTTCTGGCTTAAAGGGGCGATGCAGCAAATTTTTTTTTATTGCTTATATGGGTGCACCAGCTCACAGCCTACCAGGTGTTAAGTGGTTACTGGAGCCCATAGACATCTACAACGTAGACGCGCTACCCACCTTGAGATACAAGTACTAAATTCTCAGTATAGTTACAACGGCTGCCCCTCCCTTCAAACCGAAACGCATTACGGCTTCACGGCAGAAATAGGCAGGGCGGTGGTACCTACCCGCGCGGACTCACAAGAGGTTCTACCACCAGTAAAATTCTTACACACAAGTACCAGCTAACATAGTCAACAATTTTGGTAGGCTTGTAGAAATTATTCAGCGGTAGGCAGTGGCTTGGCTCTGCTCCAGATATTACTGACGTCCGTGTGCGACGGTAACCCCTCACACTTCACAGTTAGGTGGTATGCCGCTAAAAGGACAATTAAGTACAAAAAGTTCAATAATAAAATAGATGGTACCAACATTTTTTGTATGAACTTATTTGATTTCAACTATCCCGACCTTCGAGTGGAATCCGGTGTGGATTGAATCTCATACTACAAGTAATTAGGGTGTATCTGTATATGAGGCTGTCAGCGCAAAAGTGGCCAAACCCACAATTTTTCATATTCGTGCTTACGTTATATTATTTAAAATATAATAAATTTTGATGCAAAAGCTATATCTAGTTTCAACCATAGATAACAGATGGCTTGGTAAACATTATTTTTGCGCGTATTGTTTTTGCCAGCGAAGCAGTGTAAAAGTAAATTCAAACCTCGTTATCTCCGTACTAACTATGGTAAGCTTAAGCCGCTTTTGCGCTGAAAGCTTCATATATAAGCCCGCGCGGATAGATAACCATCCTACCTTTATCTGTCGGGAAGCAGTGAAGCGCTCCGGCTTCCAAGAGGAGTTAGAATACACTTAAAATTTCTAAGTCATAGTGGGTTTTTTTTTATTGCTTAGATGTGTGGACGAGCTCACAGCCCACCTGATGTTAAGTGGTTACTGGAGCCCATAGACATCTACAACGTAAATGCGCCACACACCTTGAGATATAGTTCTAAGGTCTCAGTATAGTCACAACGGCTGCCCCACCCTTCAAACCGAAACGCATTACTGCTTCACGGCAGAAATAGGCGGGGCGGTAATACCTACCCGTGCGCACTCACAAGAGGTCCTACCACCAGTAATTACGCAAATTATAATTTTGCGGGTTTGATTTTTATTGCATGATGTTATTCCTTCACCGTGGAAGTCAATCGTGAACATTATAATTTTAATCGCGTCGTCGCGGCATTTATTCTATAAACTGCGATAACACTTAACAACAGGTAGACCATGAGCTGGTTAACCTTGCAATTATTTTCATCGCCTTACTTGTTATGTTGTAACTGTTTTTTATCTATTGGTAAGATCTACGAAGATCAAATTAGATCCGATTCAGTCAATATCTTTGTGAGAGATACGTTCATGATCCGCGTGCTTAGTGCGAGTTTTTAACTTCTCGATCACGTTAAAGTTAACACAAATTTATATGGCGTTGGAACAGCGCCCCCAGCGGCAAACAAAGGGAAACTAAAAAGAGTCGAAGAGAGAGAAGTTAAGAACTCACACTAAGCATACCAAAGCTTGTTAATGTTTTGTTTATAATCGCTCAGGGCAATGGAGCTCTTGTCCTACTGGTTTCAAGTTGATATCGGAGCCTATAACAATTGCATCTTGGCCGTCATCAGCATTATGTACTTTCATTTATGTTGAATATTTTTTATTTATTTGATTTGATTTGATTTGATCGATTGAGACATGAGACGGAAATCTCAATTGTTTTTTTTTACAACTTAGATGGGTAACATACTATCTATAACGTAAATGCGCCACCCACCTTGAGAAATAAGTTCTAAGGTCTCAGTATAGTTACAACGGCTGCCCCACCCTTCAAACCGAAACGCATTACTGCTTCACGGCAGAAATAGGCAGGGCGGTGGTACCTACCCGTGCGAACTTATAAGACGTCCTATTACCAGTAACTAGGCAAGTTATATTTGTGCGGGTTTCATTTTTATTACACGACGTTATTCCTTCCCCGTGAAAAATTATATCGCCACACCAATCCGGAATACAGCCGCGCACCCGTAATCCAACAATACACCTTACAAAAAATAAATGTGAAATTAAGCCTTAAAAACAGTTCTAATCATGTCTAGGACTCGCCAAGCCCGGAGAGGATACTACACATTTGTATTTGAAAGAATACGAAGCGTTCGTTTTGTAAGAACGGCTGATCTCCTCAATTTCAAATGCAATATCCGTGTTACCTCGTCGCGCGGCGGCATCGGTTCGCCATCCTTGCCTTGCGACACGTTACACATTACACGAACCGAGTCTAAATTTATAAATCTATATTTAACTCGTGTCACACACGACGACTTGTTATTGCATACGATTATTGCTATCGCACGAATCTCGATTTTACGTGTCGTTCGGGTTCGGTTTACGGGTTTAAATCGGTATTACAGTGCTTGTTGGTTAGTTGGAGGCCGTGGCGATCTGAAAATTTGATGACGTAATCTGTGGGTATAAATGGCGGCTTTTGTGACGTAATAAATAAAGAAAACTTAGTTTTAACTGATGTAATTTGGCAGAAAAGCTTGCAGTCTATCGGCCTTATCGTCCATCTTGAAAGAGAAAGATAGATAGAGAGAGAGAGAGGAAAAGAGAGAAAATACCTTTTATTGCACACCAAAATACAATATACAGTCAAAAAAAAGATACATACATACAATAGCAACATAGTACAAATGTACAATTGAGGTATGAGGTTGAAGTAGGTAGTCTCCAGTACATTAAAATAACAGTCTTTGAATAAGCAATATAGTGTTGCCACAGTACGTACATAAGTACTTCAAGTAATCGGGAAAAATTATAAATGTGGAGATTATAATTTTGTTACAAGATCTTTTTTCTTTTAATTCGTTTTAATTTATAACAGAATTGTTGAAAATCATGACAATGACTCAGATTTCTACAACGAGCAATGACTTTACATATAACCTGTCAATTTTGGCCGCAAAACAGACATGATTTCCGTTTCGAAGGATACATTTGCGTTGTAATATTCATAAACTCTGATAATATAGAAGCGAACCGATAGACACCTTAATCGTACGGTGTTAGAATTAAAATTGACTTGTATGATTTGATTTATTATCTATATAATAATATTAATGCGTGAAGCAAAAACTTTGTATACCTTTTTACGAAAATTGCGCGGACGGAGGAGTATGAAATTTTGCACACTTATAGAGGATATAAAGAAGAAGTGCACAATGCTAAATTTTTTTTAAATAATGCATAAAAGATACTTTATATCAATAAAGAAAACATTACACACACTACATACCATGTATTTGACGCACACACGCATGCATTGTCAAACTTTTGTTCTTGGCGTCTGTTGTCAAATTGAGAATAATTTAGTAAATATTGTTTGTTAATATTTTTTATAGTGTAGCCTTAGCGAAATTTGTGATTAAAGAAGTATAAAATACAATCATAATAGTGTACAAACTTACAATTCCAATTAATTATAGTCGAATTTCGACTACTGCGGGACCTCTAATACAAAGAAAATATCCATGGGCTAGCTCTAATTTAGTAATACGGAAATGTCTATGAGTGAGCTCCAATTGAGTAATACAAATAAAAATGTTTTAAGGAATGTCCATCATATATTTAATTTTTTTACCTCGACCTGCGTCAGTCATGTACATATTATGTAGCAGAATGTTTTTTTTTTTTTCAAACATCAAATTTGCACAATTATCAACTATCAATGACAGTAAATTTATTCTATTACAGCGACTTAATCTTGATCGATAAACAAAATAAAAAATCAGGGCTAATTAAATTTTAGTTCGTCTTGATATTGAAGCGTGTCTTTTTAATTTTTAAACGACATAAATTTATTTTAACACGATTATTAATATTAAGCCTAATAAAAACTAATAAATAAAGTATATGTATGGAAAATTTAATGCGTATAATTTGGATTGTTGGTGTCATTTAATGCAAAATTACTGGTCTGCATGCCAGCCTTTTGATATTGATAAATAATAACAATGTTCTTTACTAGTTAATAATGTTGAATTAAGTGATTTGAATGTTTTTTTGAAAAAACAATTAGCGAAACTGCTCGTTCGGTTGCAATTTCTTCCGTATATAGGCCATGTTTTTATCTAACTAATAATAATGCCTCAATTTTCGTTACATTATCATAACAATCATGAGTGTATTTAATAACTATACATTGTAACTATACTGGAGACCTTAGAACTTATATATCAAGGTGGGTGGCGCATTTACGTTGTAAATGTATAAGGGCTCCAGTAACCACTTAACACCAGGTGGGCTGTGAGCTCGTCCACCTATCTAAGCAATAAAAAAAATGTAAATTGAGATTTAACATGCAACTGGGGAGCGGTTAAGTGTTTTTATTTTCATTGTCAATAGTATGAGATAAGTTGGAATCAAGTACTAAACTCGCGCATCATGTATAGGTATAACTCTAGAAAACACCAACAATTATTTACATAAACTACAATTTAGATAAATTATGTACATTGATTAATATATTTTCGAAAAAAACAAAACAAAATTCTATTTTTATTTTTTACTAGCGACCCGCCCTCGCTTCGCTGCGGAAATGTGAAATTTTATTATTGATAGTTGAGTCCCGCGATGTTACCCGCGGTTATTGTCGTATCGCGGGTGACGCCGCGGGGCGAAGCTAGTCTACGAAAAGTAGCCTAAGTTACTCCTTATATCATCAGCTACCTGTCAGTGAAAGTCTCGTCAAAATCAGTCCAGCCGTTCCAGAGATTAGCCGGAACAAACAAACAGACAGACAGACAAAAATTGTAAAAAATGTTATTTTGGTGTAGGCATGTATCGTATATATATTCATATGCATGTAGTAAAAAGCGGTTATTTCAATATCACAAACAGACACTCCAATTTTATTTATATGTATAGATTTTTAAAACTTTTTGAGCAAGAAGCAATTAGCCAATGGCCAGCACTTCACATAACCCAGTCTTATATAGATATAATGAAACACTTTATCTTAGTTTTTACTGTAGCATAAAAGCGAGCGAATAGAGAGAGAGAGAGCTAACATTTTTAATGCCAGAACAATTCCCGACGAAGGCGTGTAATGTATACAGCCACGTCTTACATCTCCACGACTAGATGAATAATTTAAGGTTTTAGTGCTAGAACAATCCTTTGAACCCACCCCACAATGTTGCTTCTTACAATGAACAGGATTTCCTTTGTTAGCAACCAAAGCGATTCGTAATTCATACCTATAGTGTAATTTGTTTTCTTAATTATACCTAATGGTGTTGTCGACATTAATTATGTAAATTGATGTACTTAATCGTTACTTTATGTACTTATTCAGTTTGATTTTTCTACCTTCGGTATTTCTATTTTCTTTAACAAATAAGCTAACTTAAAAAAACGCATTTAAAATATAGCATTAGATTTTTTTAAATCTGGAAGTAAATAATAAACAAACGTATATATATTTTTATTTTTTATTTTTTTATTGCTTAGATGGGTGGACGAGCTCACAGCCCACCTGGTGTTAAGTGGTTACTGGAGCCCATAGACATCCACAACGTAAATGCACCACCCACCTTGAGATATAAGTTCTAAGGTCTCAAGTATAGTTACAACGGCTGCCCCACCCTTCAAACCGAAACGCATTACTGCTTCACAGCAGAAATAGATAGGGTGGTGGTACCCATCCGCGCGGACTCACAAGAGGTTCTATCACCAGTAAAAAAATTAATCTTCAAATGACACCTTGGTCGTTCAGGATAAACGTCCATAGTATTCGAAACATCGAACAATTTTTTTTTGTTAGTGTTACTAATAATCTATGTTAGTAACTTAAAAATATAACGCATTAATATCTGACTCTATTTATTACTATTTTTTTGAGTCTTTCCTAAGTTTAATTAAACTTTATTCTACATTATGTGTACAATTAGCGACAAACGAAGTAATTATGTAGGTACCGAACAGAATTTTAATGCAGTTTTGTATGTTTAATCATTATCTTCCGTCATTCTTCTTTGTTTAAATATGAAAGAGCAAAAAAAAATATATGGAATTATATTGTTTGAATTTCAGAAGCGAAAATATTTTTAACGAAACACGATCGATGTATAATAATAAATTGGTTTGTTGTTATTTGAGTCGACTATTATCAAAGCCGGCAATCTGACTTTTGGACAATGATTGGTAAATCAGAAAAACGAATTATTGACTTTGTATTCCATTGGCAGTCACAAAACTCTTCGGAACGACATCTTAGATAAATAACAGGTTAACTATTAACCTTTATTTAATGCAGGTTTTGAACCGTATTCTTTGAAGGAGACGATTATATTCAAATAAATCTGTATTGACATATCAATAAAAAATTTTTGTCCAAATGCACAGATTGCCACCTTTGATAATAGACGACTCATTTTGTACTTTCAAGGCGAGTTCGTGGATTGAATTGTATTGAAATTACGGGCTACCAGCGCCTTCTATCACGAAAACACGAGTGATTTACCGCCTTAACCGCAACCAATATGCTTACAATACGCTTGATAATTCACTTGCTGTGAAAGATAAACAACGCGATGTAACCCAAACAAAACGTTCAAATTTATTAATATAAGAACGATTTACGATCGTCTGTCTCACTTCTTTTAAAAATACAACGCTCAGTACAATCAATAAGCATAATATTTAAAAAAGTCTCGGTAACGCGACTATGATTTGAGGTTATAGAACTTGCTGTAAAATGATAGATACCAGCTTTTGAAATACAATTCCTTGAAAGTGATACTGTCATAGGATGATGTCCATCGGTTTTCGATTTTCGTGCTGTAAACACAATTAAAAAAACTTTTACGGTGATAATTATCTACATTTGTTTTTTATATATATTTTTTAATTCGACGTGTGCGCAATATTCAAAATGGCCGATGGCGATGAAGTAATCTGTAAAATATACGAAAAGTTCGGAAATGATATTAATAAAATTAAAAAATACACACGAAATTAAATCTTAAAAGTACATAGTTTTAATTAGATCCGGTGAATTTCTTTAACACGCCATCACAGCTCACCCGTGTCTTTTTACTAGTGTAATATTTTTAGACAATTATACGTACAAACTTAACCTCGAAACGTTTATAGATAAAATCTAGTTTGGTGGTGTAAGAAGTTTATTTTAGTTATGACACACAAAAATCCCGCGTCTCTAGAGACTCATGACAAATGATATGTTATAAATAAAACGGATTCCCTTTCGGTCGCCCGCCGCTAACGACAAAAGATCTCATCATATTCCGACGCTTTAGACTATTGAATCTCTTTCCAATTTCCGCCGATGTACCGAAACCTCAATGAACATAATTTACATTATCACTTTTTATCTCGATGCGATTGCCAATGCGAGCCTTAGTACCTACCTATGTGCTAAATGCATTCGTGAAGCAGCTGCCTTTGAGTCGTTAGGTCTCTTTCGGAGGCGCTCGGGCAACCGTTAGCAAATCCCACCCCTCCTGGCTAAGCGCATGCTCGCCCACCTGTCCTCGTGAAATTAAAAAGGTCACCAGTAATCCTCCTTTCTTATAAAAAAGTATGTGTTCGGAATCGTAATTCTCAATTTAAAAAAGTCGTCACCGTTTCGCGCCAAAAATAGTATGACTGTGGTATTTCTTTACGAAAAATAGAACGTTAAATCAAGCCAAAGTCACATCGCTCGATACGAATACATTTTCCGCCTTATCTTTTTTTCGTACCTATGCTGATAGTCTTAAGAGGTTATTTCAGCTTCTCCTTGACTTGTAGGTGAGCTCACGGGGCTCAAACCGGAGTGTTGCTAACACTGGCCCTAGCAAGAGCAGTGCCGCGCAGAATCTACCACCAGATCGGAAACGCGACCCACTGAGAAGATCCGGCGAGAAACTCAGTGGGCTCGCCTTATCGTTTATTCCACACAAAACTCCTACTTACTGACGTACTGATATTAAAATTATATAATTTTAAGACTCGATGCTTATCCCAAGCTACATTATATTTTTCGGTTTTTTATTTGGTAACTTAAAGTTAATATGACATCTACTCCTGAACGCTCACCATTGGTGGCTTTATAATATAGTTTTATGGCATTGGGTTCGTTGGTATCAACATTTAAGAATCAAGAACATAAAGAAGTGACAATACTGAGACCTTAGAACTGTATCTCAAAGTGTGTGGCGCATTTACGTTACAGATGTCTATGGGCTCCAGTAACCACTTAACACCAGGTGGGCTGTGAGCTCGTCCACACATCTAAGCAATAAAAAAAGAAAAGAAAAAAAAAGTGAGTTCTTCTAAATATTTCAAAATATTTGCTGTACCTTTTGTGTGGAGCATGCATAACACCTAAAACCGCCGACAAATAAAAGTTTTCTACTTAAGCTACATACTTTAAAACGCCATCTCATTTACGTGGCGCCTTAAAATGGGTGCACAAATGGGCCTGTGAAAGGTGTACGTAATATGGGACAAAAGTCCGGTTTTAATGGAGCGATGTTCTGCGCAAACTCCGCACTAGGCTTTCAGCGTATATCCGGGACAGTGTAGCCGGTTATATAAACGATGTTGCCAGGTGGCTCTACACAGAAAATACTCTAATTTAACTTATGTTTTAGTTTGTTTATTCATAGGCAACGGAAATAGAGGTCGCAGGTGGCGTACCGAATCTCTGGACACAGAATATCAAATGACTTCCCTTATTCTCTTATTCCTGCTATAGTGACAATGGCATCCCATAGGTCTTCCTAGTGATTATCCCCATGGCCCCTCTTCCATGATGACGTGCAAACGCACATAGCCCACAAGGTCTCCAGTGCGAATTTGACGGTAAACGCAAATTGCGATATTTTGTCATCTATTTTAGAAGGTATATCATTTGATGGATTTTGTATTCTATATGAGACCCAGTATTTCTCAAAACATTTCTATATTTCCTCTCAAAACATTTTGAATCTAACTAATAATATCTGTCGGTTCTAAGATTTATTGAACCTTCATTTCATTTCCAAAGCGTTCTTATTCATTTGGATAATTAAAAACAGCGAATATGTATAGCCAAAAGAAAACTTTTAAGTAGCATTTTGCCTTTGTTTCCCAACTGATTTTCTTTCCTTCTTTGTTTAGTTGTTTTCAGGAAATTAAGTGATATCAATTAAAAAACAGTCAACGGTTTTTCAAAATGTTTCAAGCAAAACAAAAGTTTTTTTTTTATTGCTTAGATGGATGTACGAGCCCACAGCCCACCTGATGTTAAGTGGTTACTGAAGCCCCTAGACATCTACAACGTAAATGCGCCACACACCTCGAGATATAAGTTATAAGGTCTCAGTATAGTTACAACGGCTACCCCACCCTTCGAACCGAAACGCATTACTGCTTCACGGCGGAAATAGGCGGGGTGGTGGTGGTACCTACCCGTGCGGACTCCCAAGAGGTCCTACCACCAGTGATTACGCAAATTATAATTTTGGGGGTTTTATTTTTATTACACGATGTTATTCCTTCACCGTGGAAGTTAGTCGTGAACATTTGTGAAAATACAACAACTAATCTAAGCCCTGAAGCATTAGAGATTAAGATCGTATTTTCTTTATTGACAGTAGCCAACATAAATAGGTTAGCCTACATCTTACCAAACGTATTTCAAAACAACCGGTGAAAGGTTTCTGTATATTTTAGTAGCTTTTTATTTTGAAACTTCATCTTCCAGGAAGCAAACTAAATTGATTCTTAAAAATTTCTATCTAAATATAAAAACTACTTTTACAGTCTCCGTCAGTAATAGTATCTTTATGTGTATGATTCACAAAATCCGAGGAACAACTTTAGAGACAATGTTCAATTTATTTAATGAGCATATTCGTCAATCGGGCTCCGAAATCTTCAGACACTGGTGAACTGAATATCAAATTTATTCACTGTTCTGAATTAATCGAGCGAATGGATACACCGCTCATAATTCCGAGAGTCATTTTTACTGGTGGTAGGACCTCTCGTGAGTCCTCGCGGGTAGGTACCACCACCCTGCCTATTTCTGCCGTGAAGCAGTAATGCGTTTCGGTTTGAAGGGTAGGGCAGCCGTTGTAACTATACTTGAGACCTTAGAACTTATATCTCAAGGTGGGTGGCGCATTTACGTTGTAGATGTCTATGGGCTCCAGTAACCACTTAACACCAGGTGGGCTGTGAGCTCGTCCACCCATCTAAGCAATAAAAAAAAATTAACTTTCTCTAACATAAAATCTTATTCATCCACGGGCTACAAGGTCAATGCGTGGGTTAAATTTTATCTTCCATATCCCTGGGACAGACCGGTTTGGACAATTTGCAATTCTGGTAATATGAAAACTACAATAGCCTTATTACAAGTTGCTAGCATGAGTTTCATGAATTTCTCCCGCGAAAGTCTCCCGTTCTAGAAGGAGAGCCATTAACAATAGAATTGCAGCTTCTACGTCCTGCCTTTGGATAAATGAGGCCATTAGCGCAAATGTGGCCTAACCCACACTACATATTCATGCTTATGTATTGCGATTTATTTAAAACATAATAAATTTTGATGTAAAATCGGCCTATGCCTAGTTTCAATCCGTAGATAACAGATGAGTTTGTAAACATTATTATAACGCGTTTTTTTTTGCCCACGAAGTATTATAAAGGTAAACTCGAACCTCATTATCTCCATACTAACTGTGGTATGCTTTTTTTTTTTTTTTTTTTTTTTTTTTTTTCTACAGGAGAAAATCGCCGGATCCCCACCCGCGCGGCAGGTGGGGTATGTGGGAGTTGAACCTCACTAAAAACTCCTGCCGCTCACAACCGGCGCCCTACCTCGGACCGGGCCGGAGCCCAGTCGGGGCTATTGAAACGGCGGGACAGGGTTGACGCAGAGCACATTACATCCATCCCACCGTCCCACGGACGCCGGACCGGTGGCCGCCAGCGAAACGACCACCGGTTCCCTCGTTCAGCGGGCCGAGAGCCCACTTTGATGGCGCCGCGTTACACCTTCCCCCAGAGCGGTCGGGGGAACGCGGTCTACCATCACCCGGCTTCCTATTGCGGGTGAGCGTGCAGAGCACGCCACCCCTCGTCTGGGTCCCTCCCCGCACAAAACGGGTGGGACCCCTAACTGTGGTATGCTTAGGCCACTTTTGCGCTGACGGCCTCAAATAACCTTTGGACTTTTCAAGTAATATCGAGTATCTTTTTTAAGGTTAAAACAAAAATTAAGTTGTAATAGCAGACAAACAGTAAAAAAAAGATAAATCAAACAGAACTACGTATTTCCTAGCGACAAAATTGAACTGTTAAAAGCATAATGTCAAAGGTAAGAGCAACTCGTTACGGGTAATTGGTATCGTTCTTCGAAAGAAATGTCGTGGTCACGCAATTCCTCGTGATATTTGTTGAAAACTTTACCGCCAGAACTGCTGTAATTAAATGAAACACACAATCGTTACAATTTCGTCGGAAAGTTTTTAATGTTAATAACACATTTGTAACAATTTGGTTTGTAGAAAAATATATTTACCGATGTAGGTACCTACCGCGACTTTTTAGTTTCTTTCAAGATTTCAGGAGGCCTGTACTTCTTTCTTGTGGTTGCTTCCATCCAAACCATTTTAATGAAAATTAAAGTCCCTATTGTAATGGTATTTCATCGACATCTCATTAACTTAATTGTTTAAATTTAATCTTAGTTGCCTTACTAATAAAATAAAGAAAAAGAACGTGTATTTATTTAATTATGTTTTAATAATTAAAGTTTTAATCTAGACTTTAATCCCAATTGTTTCTTTAGGTAATCTCTGTCGCTGATATTTGTTTTGCTTATAATAACATTAATAACTGTCCAATGCTGCCTTTGATGTTTAACTAATATTAAGTCAAGCGAAAACAGCTAAAACGCTGTCTGATCACCCACTAAGCGAGACATATGTATATAGTATCTTAAATTGCCTAGATCTATAGGACATGGGTATGTTAAAAAAATCCCTGAAAATATTTAATGTATGAAGTATTTTTGTCTAAGCACAACCCATTGTTTTATTCTACGGAATTCCACAAATCGTTTTTTCACATTAAAAGTGTACAGTTTCCAAAAATTTTCGAAATTGAGTTAATATGCGGAATCATTTGGTATCACCAGTATTTTTCTTATAAACACTGTCAAAAGAGCGTAGTTAGTTTTTTTGTTTTTAGTCTACCTATGTTTTGACTACTATTAACAAAATTAATACTTTTTTTTTAATTTAAAAGACAGATAATGTAACTGGTAAAAAATAAAAAATAAATGTCGCAAAGATGATTAATACATATCAAAAATATCACATGATAAACCTTTAAAACACTCTCCTGTAAAATTAGTAAGTTTTGAGATTATCTATATATTAATACGTGAAGCAAAAACTTTGTATCCCTTTTTACGGAAATCGCGCAGACGGAGGAGTATGAAATTTTCCACACTTATAGAGAATATAGAGAAGAAGTGCACAATGATAATATTTTTTAAAAAATATTATAATGCATAAAAGATACATTAAATCAATAAAGAAAACATTACACACACTACATACCAATTATTATTGTCAAACCTTTGTTCTTGACGTCTGTTGTCAAATTGAGATTAAATATTGTTTGTCTTTGTTAATATTTTTTATAGTGTAGTCTTGGCGAAATTTGTGATTATAGAAGTATAAAATACAATCATAATAGTGTACAAACTTACAATTCCAATTAATTATAGTCGAATTTCGACTACTGCGGATCCTCTAGTACAGTTTTAATGCGAGAAGACCAAATGTCGCTAAGGTCGATTTTACTAAACGAAAGAAAAAAAGGCAGTTTTACAACTGCGATCCCAAGTTCCTACGTTTATGTCTTCGATGTACGACGATATTTATGACCGCTTTCTGTCGTATTCCGGGGCCTGTAAAAGTGTTCTCGCTAGCAAAAAAAAAAAAAAACGCCGTCAGATTGGATCCGGAAAATGTACGGAGTTTGACCTATTTTCTTAGGGCAATAATCTTTTACGGTCTTCCGGCTTTTGGGATTTTCTGGAATATTTCAGAACGGTAATACGCCGGAAAGGTAAGCAATAACTCGGGTATTTAGTTTTTGCTACAATTGCTTATCAAAGAAAAAGTTTGCAATTGTTTACAGAAAAATGTTTTTTTTATTTTTGTAATAATATCGATTCGTATTTTTTACTTTAGACTTTTTAAGGTTCCTGACATACTTTGTTGTCTTTATTAGACATGAATACCTACACTAATTAACCAGATGAATACGAACTTGTTTCGGTTACCGCAAGGGAAGGTAGTATAATTTTGCGTTGTGGTTGGAAAGATGTGACTCACAGGACATTCGGGATGGTGCCGTGTAGATGTATAGGATTTGTATCCTGTACTGTATACGGGTAGGTATATATATACTAAATATAAAAAAATAAACTTTTAAAGTTTCGGGATTTACCATGGATTTCACTTATCAAACCGAATAAAAACACCGACTGGTAGTGGTGGTTTTTACTGGTGGTAGGACCTCTTGGGAGTCCGCACGGGTAGTTACCACCACCCCGCCTATTTCCGCCGTGAAGCTGTAATGCGTTTCGGTTCGAAGAGTGGGGTAGCCGTTGTAACGATACTGAGATCTTAGAACTTATATCTCGAGGTGGGTGGCGCATTTACGTTGTAGATGTTTATGGGCTCCAGTAACCACTTAACACCAGGTGGGCTGTGAGCTCGCCCATCCATCTAAGCAATAAATAAAAAAAACCGATACTTATTCCTTTTTTTTAAATAAAACATTAATACAAAAGCATCAGTTACAATGACAAAATATCTCTAATTAAACGGTTTTTTATCTGTTTAATTATAGTTGATGGCTTCATTGTTTATGGGCACATAAAAGATAATTAATTACATAAATGATAATGATTGCTCTACTTAAAAAAACACACACACATAGAAATAATAGAAAGAAAAATGTCATAAATCTTCGCCGAGTGAAGGCGACCTTGGCGCTGGGTGGGAACCTTTCTGCATAATTGGATGTCAACCAATGTAAATGGATTAGCCTTGTGCACTCGTACCGTCCTAATCCAATAAACTCGCATTTTTTTCCGGTTCATGTTATATAAATAATTTGCGTATATCATTGAAGACGGGTTGAGCTTTTTGATATTGACCTAAATGCGCGCACAAGGTGTCTTTCTCGCTGCAACCACGGTTAGCCTTTCGAGTTAGTAGTCCTATGAATACTATTTGCTTTAGAAATTCATCTTTAAGAGTAAAATTTGTCTAGTGGTACTGGACTTTTTTTTGCTTAGATGGATGGACGAGCTCACAGCCCACCTGGTGTTAAGTGGTTACTGGAGCCTATAGACATCTACAACGTTAATGCGCCACCCACCTCGAGATATAAGTTCTAAGGTCTCAGTATAGTTGCAACGGCTACCCCACCCTTCGAACCGAAACGCATTACTGCTTCACGGCGGAAATAGGCGGGGTGGTGGTACCTACCCGTGCGGACTCCCAAGAGGTCCTACCACCAGTGATTACGCAAATTATAATTTTGCGGGTTTGGTTTTTATTACACGATGTTATTCCTTCACCGTGGAAGTCAATCGTGAACATTTGTTGAGTACGTATTTCATTAGAAAAATTGGTACCCGCCTGCAGGATTCGAACACCGGTTCATCGCTACATACGAATGCACCGGACGTCTTATCCTTTAGGCCACGACGACTTATATGGACTACAGCGCTTCGGTTCTTAGGTTCGATTGTAGCTAGTTTCTGGGTTAAGCTATTTGGTTTTCGAATTGTGGGTGTACTTAAACATATACTCGGAATAATTTTCAGATTAGGGCCGTTTAATTTGGAAATATTCGTTTTGTAGCACGCGGGCAAACGAATCTCTGACATCCATGAATTAATGCCTTGAGACAAGAGATTTTAATCTTAATTGTATTGATTAATGATTATGACGTCATCTTTAAAAGTGAACCACGCGACTGATCGAGGTAGGAGCAGCCCAGATGATTGTACTTACCACCGCGGGCCCACAACTAGGGAATAATGTCGTTCAGTACGTCATTACCGACTGTTAAACAAATTCTCACATCTGCATGTAACTAGAATAGTTCCTAAGGCTACAAGCGCCAATAAGTAGAAAAAAAAGATCGTGTGGTGTCATGGGATACCGGATAGGAACGAAGTTCCTTATTATAAAAATATTAATTTTAAGTTGTATTCGAGATATAAAGAAAACAATTATTGGGGTAAACATTTTTATTATGATTTTTTATTGATAAAAATAAAATAAAAACTACTTTACAAAGTTATCAACTTTATTTTATTCACAATGATTTATAAAAAATATATAATAATAATATACAAAGAAACAGCTGTTTATATGAATAATAACCGTCATCACGTAGACTATACATTAGACACTGTATAGCCATTATACTAAGACTATACATAAATAATAAAAATCTTACGTTACGGACGTTTTTTCCCGGTTAGGGTACCCCTCCGCATCGTCCCATAAGGAACTTTGTTCCAAAAAATATATCTCTCTCTCTCTCTCTTCATAACAAAACTTCATCAAATGCATCATAAGCATTCGCACGTGACAGCATACACTAAAGCAATGACGCAAGAAATCTATTATAACGGTGAAGTTCTTTCATGAACGACCCAGAATAAAACATACTTCAGAAGATATAAACGTCATTCGAAGTTTTTAGTACTATGTTAAGTTTTGCCGGCAAATTGCCAAGGCAGTTAAGTGGCAAGTCTAACTTTCCGTCTTCCGCTAGGAAGTTGTGCACTCGACCGAGATGAGTTTAAAACCTATTTGCTTCTCGTCTCATTATTAAAAAGTTTTCCGTTTGACTGTCTTATGTCGGGAGAATTTTGTAACCTTTCCCACAAAATATCCAAAGTGTTTTACCTTAAGTATTTTCCTTTTTAAGATCACTTGAGCTTATTTATATACATGTAACCTGTTGTTTTGCTAGCATCTGTTTATCTAAAATAAATTAATGTCTTTTTTTTCGTGACTTAACCATAACAATATCCATGTACCTATGACGATACATAGAAAATAAACAATCATGAACGAAGGCGAGTTTTTTCTTTCCTTTTTCTTTTTACAGTCTGTTTATTGAAATCTATATTTAACATAAACTTTATCAGCGTTTATAACAATTTTTTATGTCTATAGAAAACCAAGGATATACCAAGAAATCGAATCTCTCATTTTTGATTCTAACACCAAAATCAAAATGACCAATTTAATAAATAATTCAATTAGGAATAGCTCAGAACCAAGATTGATATGTATAATTGCCCTAATTGTTACTTATTGGGTTCGTGAATCTCAATTTACATTCATTAAACATTATTTGTCTTAAATGACATCACCGATGATCCCATACATATATCTACCTATACATATATCTAGACAGATGGACGAGCTCACGTTCAGTGTGCTTAGTGCGATTTTTTAACGTTCTCGATAACGTAAAAGTTAACAAAAAATTTGTATGGAGTTCGAACGTTTGCCTACGTTTGGCACTAGAGGCGCTGTTCCAACTCCATACAAATTTGAGTTAACTTTTACGCCATCGAGAACATTAAAAAACTCGCACTAAGCACATTGCTCGCTGTATTGATGTGTAAAAAAATACATATATTTCCTTTGATTCGAATTTTGCCGCGCTG
Organism: Bombyx mori; assembly: GCF_030269925.1. Lineage (NCBI taxonomy): Eukaryota > Metazoa > Arthropoda > Insecta > Lepidoptera > Bombycidae > Bombyx > Bombyx mori. The sequence goes on along the minus strand of NC_085115.1, from coordinate 13,447,388 downwards.
ATGGAAAAGGACTTCGGGGTAATGTAGGCTGTGTATGTAATAGCAGTACCTTCTGAGGCTAAGCTCCATTAGCTCGGCCATCACACAAGGCGAAACCAAAATGGCCCCATAAGGTTACTGGCAATTAGGTATGAAAAGGCCGTGATAAAGATGAAAACTATGGCGTTGAGTGAATTAAAAAGTATAATGAATTTAATTTGTTATTAAAATTATGAAACTACCCACATTACAATGAAATAGACTTTAAATGTCGTTTCTTTGTTGCTACGACTACGCTTGCAGGGCCATATTCTTCATATGAAATGTTCTCCAATTCCAAGACCTAAAATAAAATGGCGTTCTGTTCAAAATGAAACTTCTTATTGGAACATCCTATAGAACATTATTGAGCATCTTTCGAATATGAGAAGATCTACGGATCTGTACATTGCACATTCTTCCCAATTTGGTGGATCGCAAGCCGTTTATAATCATACGAATAGTGAAAAAGGAAATACCGCTATTTTTGTACTGAATGGATTCATGATGCTTACCTATACTGGTAGATAGGCGTTAGTTTTAGAGCAGATTATAGATATAGACAGTTCTTTACCTTAATAAAACAGAATATTGCACTAAAGCTCTCGTCATTGAAAAATATTTTTTTAATTCACTTTCATATTGTAAATATTCGAAGTTAATAAATAATATTATTAATCCTACATTAAAGAGTAATCCCAAAGTGGCTCTGTCTATTTGTTAGAATTTCATGTCCAAGCCACTAAGCCGGTTTTAAAAAAAGTTCGATATGGAAATAATTTGAACCCTGGCAAAGAATATAGATATTTTTTTCAGTCCACTAATAGGTGTGGTTGCACGCATGTGAAACTTCAGGAAACTAGTAATACACATCAAATAAAATATTACAGTAATATAACTGTAGTTCAAAATTGCAATCGTAAATGAAGAGCACCATATTTACGTTTATTGTCTCATCAAAATATGTTTAAATGGTAGCAATGTTACTGTTGCAATGTTTGTAATTTAAATTATAATTGACGGCACAGCGTGCATTGGAATTATAAATAGTTTTAAAGTACGTACTTGTATCTCGTGAACTGTGCTTCGTATAATATAATAAAATGTATTTATGTATCAAACCGTATGAATTAAAATCGGAATTTGGACATTAATTCGAAATCATACGGATCCGGCGTCATCTGGGCTCTTGACCCTAAAAGTCATAGTCGAAAAATAGTTTACTATATTAAATTTGCTTCTACATCAAGGTTCGGTGAGAGGGGCTTTAGACTCTTGATTTTTAGTCAAACTTGTGAACTATGAAAGAATATTAAGATAGTTGCATCTTAATATTGCTATATTAATTTTTACACTCGTTAATGCATTTGGGTCTTCGATTAAAGACTTCAATAATTCCATGAGCATGACCCAACCGCGGTCCGGTTTTAATCATGTTTATGAGTTTCGACTGTTGTAAAGGAAAAGCTTAAGGCGACGAACTTGAGATTAAGAATTTACTCAATTTACGAGACACGCTACAAGGTAAATGTCGTCACCCCACTGGCTAGATGGAACCAATTATTTTCACTGGTGGTAGGGTGTTTTAACCCGCACGGGAAGGACCCACACACTGTCTTCCGTTTCTGCCGTGAAGCAGTAATGCGTTTAAAGGGTGGGGCAGCCGTTGTAGCTTAGAACTTAGACTTAGGACTTAGATCTCAGGTTGGGAGGCGGCATTTACGTTTTTTTGTTTATGAGCTCCGATAACCATTTAAAACTGTTAAAACTATATAGAGCAGGGGCTCCCAAACCTCTTTTGTCTACTGCCCACTTTGAGAATAAATTATTTTTTATCGCCCCCAAACGCCAACTATAGTGAGAGTTTAGTCGGTGTCTAAGAGTCCTCTTGGATGAAATTACAAATCGCCTCCCAAGCTTCTTCACAGCGCTCCTATTTTTTTTCTGGGTCTGTTACCGCCCCTCTTTAGGCCTGCAGCGTCCACAAGGGGGCGTTATCGCCCACTTTGGGAAAGGCTGATATAGAGCATAATGTCATACATCCGTGTGTGCAATTCAAATAAACGTGACAGAAACGGGATGTGGGAATTTAAATAAAGCTGCCTAAAGTTTTGCGTGTTTTAATTTTAGCATTATTATAATTCCAGGTAGTGTTGGTGTTCATTCTGAGTATAGCATCGCTCATCATCTACTTCATTGACGCATCCAGGTATTAATCTAAATTTTTTTATTAATAACGAAAACGATTTTTTTTATGTAGCCAAAATTATTAATTTGTTATATCTTGCAATAACGCTCAAATAAAAGGAATACGTGAGTTGAATTCCTAATAAATGTGGTCACGGTGTTTTTGCTGATTATAGTCCAATATGTGTTTTTTTTTAGCTTTTATGTTTTTCTTTTTTTTTTTGTTCTTTTATGTTTCGCTGAAATTTTGTATTTAGATTATTGGCTTTAACGTGGACTGTTCGTGAATGTTATTAGAGATCGGGGTCGGGGTGGATTGCTGGCAACGGGATGTAAACTGCACAATGCATCAACACAATACACTATTTCACACACTAAAATCTCTTTCACGTCTACGTTTCTGTTTGTATCCTCTCGCTGTCACGAATCGACCCCCACCTCTTTAAGCCGATTAAATCTAACGCCATTCCTAAATGTATTTTCAGTGAAGAAGTCGAAAGATGCCAGAAATGGAGTGACAATATCACTCAGCAAATCGACCTTGCCTTTAACATATTTTTTATGGTCTACTTTTTTATACGAGTGAGTGTATCCATTATAAATTAATTTATGCTTAATTTAGATAATGGAATTTTTTAATGATTTAATAAATTAATGTTTCAGTTTATAGCGGCTAGTGACAAACTATGGTTCATGCTCGAGATGTATTCGTTTGTAGATTATTTCACGATACCCCCATCATTTGTATCGATATACTTGGACAGAACGTGGATAGGTAAGAGATATTTTACAGCCATTTATAATTGACACGTTGAACGTCACGGGGCCAAAACAATACAATTTAACGGCCGTCTGGTGTAGTGGTAAGTGAAATGGTCACTACACAAGGGGTGTATGATAAATATAAATGTCTTTCCAGGGTTATGGGTGTATATTAAATATATGTATGTGTATAATAAAAATATTATATTTATTTCCGTTATCTGGTACTTGTAACACAAGTTCTTTACGAACATAGCACGGGACCAGTTAAAGTGGCGTGATTGTTAAAAAAAAAAAAAAAAAATGGACCTAGCGTACTATACCATTCGGGCCACGCAAAAATCGGGAAATCAGTAATTTTTTCTACTGGTGGCAGGACCTCTAGTGAGTCCGCACGGGTAGGTACCACCACCCTGCCTATTTTTGCCGTGAAGCAGTAATGCGTTTCGGTTTGAAGGGTGGGCCAGCCGTTATAACACCAGGTGGGCTGTGAGATTGTCCACCCATTTAAGCAATAAAACAATTATTATTAACTAGAGATTTTCATTCTGAAATTTACAAAATGCGTTAATTAGCACGGAAGATAAAAATTTGCGACTTATACAGTCTAGTTTTTTAAATATTTTAAAAGGCTATTATAATCTTGATAAAAACTACAACTTTCTTTTACATTTGAAAACAAAGACACTCGGTTCGGCTAAAAGCCTACGGGGCTCACTTCCATACGCGTTTTGTTTGGTAGCTGCAATCTGTGGCTTATAGGAAGCGTTTACGTTGGAACCCTCACACGGCTCACGGGTGACCCACATGGCCTGAATGAAAATACTCGATTTTTCATGTGGCATTCAACGTGTTAACCAAACCTCCTGCCTGCCTCCTACCTTCCTACCTTTTAACATTATTAGAAATGATATCGCCTCTATTGGCTAATTAGGTAGGAATCGGTAGGAAGGTTAAGTTAGCGAAAAAGATAAGGATTACTGCAGCGTTAAATGTTTAAGTCAAGGCTGGAGTCTCTTGGAGCCTTTTACTAGCCGCATAAACAAATATATTTTATGGTCATTTGAACTTAGAGGTTAAAGTAAAAAGCGAATTATTTAGAGAGTTCAAGTAATAAGCTGTTACTTTTTAAATATAAGATTGTATTATTGTACCAACACAAAATTGGGTTTAAAATGTTGTATTGATAGGATATTTGTCTGTATCTACGATATCTACAATCCAACGTAACAAAAAGTCAGTGAACTTCTTCAATCAAATTCATGTTACATTGGATCTACTACTAGCATAAAATTCAATACTAACGACATCGTAGCGTGAACATTTGGAGGAATCATCAATTACATAGCCGTTCTCAATGATATTACAACTATTTCAACATGTGGTTACTGTCATTAGCATTTATTTTAAAATTCTAATATTCGTTTTACCCGATATCTTACGAATTTATTTGTTTCAGGTCTGAGATTTCTCAGGGCTCTGCGTTTAATGACCGTGCCTGATATTTTGCAATACCTCAATATATTAAAAACGTCAAGCTCAATCCGCTTAGCGCAATTAGTTTCTATATTTATATCAGTGTGGTTAACAGCCGCCGGTATTATTCATTTGGTAAGCAATACAAAGATAGTAATCGTTTTCTCTGATTTTTTCACGGAGCGTAAAATTGTCACACATTGGGTGTTTTTTGAACAAATAAAGGGCCATTGCTAAGGGAAGTTATAAGTAATTAGCTTTTATAAGTTATAAGTAATGCGGGGAGAAGAGATCCCTTCGTATACATCGTGTTCTATTTACTGAAATTTGTCATGATTCAAACAAATTTCAGCGTAATAGTAAATGCTTAATTTCTAACAAGATTGATTCTATGTAATGTTGAAGTAATTTTTATTGCTATAATTTTGATATTATGATTAATATTGGTGGTGAAATTGATAAAGATAATTAAAATTAAAATGAGTGATATATATTTTTTGAGTGAAACAAGGGGTTTCAAATTATTATTTTTCTAATTTCAGCTGGAAAACTCAGGGGATCCGTTGGAATTCGCTAACTCACAGAAGCTCTCATACTGGACATGCGTGTATTTCCTTATAGTGACGATGTCCACAGTAGGTTACGGTGATGTGTTCTGTCACACTGTACTAGGCAGAACCTTTTTGGTATTTTTTCTCCTCGTTGGTTTGGTAAGTTTCAGTTTTTTATTTATTTCTAAATGAAATATAAATTAATTCCTTTTAAAAGTCTTAAAGACAAATTTAATGATTACGGATACAGTTATATATTAATATTTGACAAAGAAATGCAAGTCACTAAACCATCGTCCTCGTGAAGTACGATCGAGCTTGTTCTCTTTGTCCAAAATAAATCTTCGCAAAAGACTTGCAATTCGGTGTATGAAATTTTGAAATGTTTTAACAAAGCAAAAGGAAATCTGAATTTAACGAAACAACACCGGATAGTTGACACTTGATTTGCTAGATAAACATAATATACTGGTTGACGCACAGCTCGTTGTTGTTCGTAAGCCTGACTAGTGCACTGTCATAGAGCATGTCAAGTTCTCCGGGTAACGTTCGGGAGACGCCGAGCGCCGCCCCCTTACCGCCCGGGGCCGGGGGGCAGCCGCTGCTTCAACACTCAGTGTCCAATCTAAACAGCCGCTTCAACTAGACCGACCGTATTATTTGACTCACCGACATACCGAATGAGCTTAATTTAAGCGAGTGCATGGGTGTATTTTGTTTTTCTTTTGCTTTGTTACGTGACAATGGCGTTGTCGTCGTGGTGCCGGATGACCGGTCGTAGTACCGCGATCGAGCGGAGGCGGTCCGGCGAGGAGCCCAGGCGCCCGGCACAGCGCCCCGGAGCCCGGCGCCGCCCCCCCCTCCCACCTCGCGATCTCTGCATGCCGCACCTGTGCCTGGCTGTGTTCAGTTGCTCACATCACCGTTAGACACACACTCGTTCCTTTTTATTTTATTTTCGCTCCGCTCCCGGCCAAACTATATGACTGCGTCACCGTAGTACGTGTACCGAGTACACCGAGATCCAGGTGGACATTGTCGTGCACCACGCGATGGTGTCCGCGTACGCTCGGACGCTTTCCTCGATCGGCACCGTGGTCTGTTGCAGGCAATGTTCGCTAGTAGCATTCCCGAAATTATAGAGCTGGTAGGAAGTAGGTCCAAGTACAGTGGCGAGCTGAAGCGTGAACACGGAAAAAGGTATCAATTTGACGTTTAAACTGGACGCCGAAAGTGGAGGCGATTCATTTCGCGGCACGGCGCTGTTTCGGCGCGTCTGATCGACATGGGTCGCCCGATCTCTCGGAGACGATGTGAAATCATCACCTTTAAGAAAGCTTGCTCAGTGCCGTCAGATGTATTGTGTCATCTACTCGTGAGCACTCGACGGTCCAGCGGCGGAAAGCGAGTGGCGTTTTGTCCCCGCCCTACACGTCTCCGGCCGCTGTAGGGCTGAGGCGAGCGCTGGCTCAGCATTCCGCCACAACGGCCGACCCGTGCTCGCGCTCTACCCAGCGTCTATACGAATGCTCACCGTTTTAGTTCAGGAACCGGTCGAATCGATTTCTTTTGAGTTCCTCTCATCGATCAGTTAGCGTATGTGTCCTTTAGGCTTTGCATGCACCCGGTCACGAGTCCCGTCACGGCTTGCGCCGGTCACAGCTCCCGCCGCTAGCGTAGCTCGACACGGCACCCGCGTCCCGCACACCCACACACACGCCACAGCCACCACTCACAGCCGCAGACAGACGACACTCGAGCCACAGCCTTGTGCGACGCAAGGTACGCGGCCGCGGGCGGGGCGGGGCGGGACGGGGCGGGCGCGCGGGGCGGGGCTGTCGCTCACCTCTCGGTGTTTGCTGTGTATCGTAGGCTGTGTTCGCCAGCTGGATCCCCGAGATCACGGAGCTGGCGGCGCAGCGGAACAAATACGGCGGCCGGTACAACAAGGACGTCCGCCGCAGGTACCCTGCTCTCACGCCCCCGCTCCACGCGGCTTCCTGCCTTCCCACCTCTCACGGTTTCGATCTTAATTGATTGAATGCGGAGTTTGCTAATGAAATTTATTAATCCTTCACTAGAATCGGTCTCTCGGTGCCGTGGCGCATGCTCGAAGAGTTAGCTCCCGGCGACCGCGCCCCTCTCCCGTAATAGAGAGACAGGCGCGCGGTCGACCGACGCACTACTACATGCCTTTTCGTAAATTTGACACGAGATACCGTTGAGCTTTTGATCCTTCTAACGAGACTAGATTCGGAGAGAGCCGATGTAAAGTAATGTAATGCTGTCGATGAGTAGTGTTTGGTTTGTTCGCTTGCACACGACGCCTGACGCCACGCTGTAGCGCTAGGTCCGGCACCTCGGCACGCGACACACAGCCAGTGCCCGCCGCGCGCCGCCGCCGCCCCGCGGGAGCCGCCGGCCCTCCGCCCCGCGACCGCCGGACGGGCGGCCGCCGGCTCCCGCCTCGCACTCCTCTATTCGATCTCAATGTCTTGTTTTATCTGTCGGCGTTTAGGCGATATTTGCCAGTTGTATCCCAGAGATAATTGACTTAATCGGCACTAGACCCAAGTACGGCGGCACCCTCAAGAATGAGCGGGGACGCAGGTGAGCCGCTGTCTTCAATCCGTTCCTTTGAATGAATGTGTTCCGTATTGTGATATCTATTCTTCCTTTTCCTCTCTTAGCACGCTTCTGTGTTCTCACTTATCTTAAGCGGGACTCGAGTCCCGTGTGTTGTCTTTGTTTTTATGAGTCGATATTGATGTAACGTACCTTTGAATTGATTTGAGTTCAGTTGATATTTAGCGAACAGATAGTGGCTAGTGTTTACGCTCGTCATTATAGGTATCATGATTATGTTGTGTTAGTGATCGTACGTAAAGGAATGTTAAATGTAAAGCTTAGTAAAGAGAGAGTTGTTAAATGTTGGGTGGTACCGTGTACCGTGCGTATCGTAGTGAGTTGTTTGTTGGAGTTGTGGTGTGCGAAGCGAGGCGTCGACAGCTCCTCGCGGTCGCGTGGGCGCGGCTGGCGACGCGACGCCGGCCACCCGGGGCGCTGTTGATGCCCCCTGTCCCCACCCGCCGCGTCCCACCCGCTCCTGCCTGCACGAACACTTATGTACTCGTATTTGATGTGAGACCCTCTTCACTCTTATTGTTGTGCCATTTAATTTTGACTCGATCCCCCTCGGTTCAATTAGTGTTTATGTATTTACGTAATTTTGAATTTATAGAGCGTGGCAAGGCTGTGTGCATTGAGGACATTTTCAACGCAAAACTAGTTTAGCATTTTGACATATCATTGACATGATTGAATCATTTTAGAGATTTTAATCATTTCAGTTGTACTAAATTTTTCAATATATTAATAATGCAAATAATAATAAAAAAATATTAATTAAAAGATATTTGTAAAATCATTTAAGAAAGAATGTAGTTTTCAAATAACGATGACAATGAGATCAGTTCCTTTGCCACACCTTAGATGAACATATTTAGTTTGCATGTCCGTAAGTAGTTCCGAGGTTTGCATTTTGTTTTTAACTATCCTTTCTGAGTTGTGATGATGGTTTTAACTGTGCTCGAAACCCTGGCTTGCCGTTTGTTATTTTGGATGAATGTCATTAACCTCCATCATTGTACCGACACAATCGACTCGCAACACTTACCACTATCTCATTTAACATTCGAATTGAACTCAATATGGAATTGTCGAGACCACTCAAATACTGAGACAGGAATACTACGATCTGATTCATATCGACAATGAAACCTTTCCTCAAACAGAGACGCAAGCCGAGACGTAAATAAATAATTGAAAAGCTACATTGTGTATCCAAGCACATCGCCACTGTAAATTCTTTTTGTTGAATCTATTTTATGAAAACCTTTAATTAATAATTGATAATATGAAATTTTACGTGCTTGGATACCGATTTTGTAGATTAATTGTGTAACTTGAAGTCATATTATTAGTTAATTTTATATTAAAATTAATTTAACTCGGTCCCGGCTAGTGTGTCGTATTCCTGATCATTCGATCGCGAACTTCATGATTATTTTATAGTACGTAGATAGAAATATACACAGACCTGAACGAAACTGAGCTTTCTAGACATAAGATGGTTCATTACTTTGTGGTTTTCAAAATGAATAAGATAAAATATTAAACGTACTTTGTCGTCGATCAATAAAGAGAAAGAAAACACGTCATCCACAAATTGATGAACAATTCTTAAGTAAATTATGGAGGTTATTTTATAAATGCGACGTCCTTGTTTTCATTAAAAGGAACTTAATAATTATAATTTTTTGTTTTCGTCATAAAACTCTGTTGTAACTTACGTATTAATGTTTTTATTTCAATTCGGCATTAAACAAAGGCGTTGCTTGAGCAATAGTTTAGATCCTTCGTGCTTCTTTCACTGATCGTTTTGTTTAACCCTGTCGAGACCCTGTTTCTTGTTTTGAGTTCACCCAATATGTCTTGCGCGGTCCCAGGTGTTAAATAAAACTTCAAATTGCTGTACTATTTTTTATCTTCTCTTCCTAATCTTCTACTTGTAAACTAAGAAAGCTTCTTCTCAATATCGCTTCTTCAAGATGTTTACAACGAAACGTAAATTATCATTTTAATAATATATTATGTAAGTTGAAATACATGAAATGGCTAATTAACTTTCGGTAAATATAAAGCTTTGATATTTAACGGATACGCTTCGGAAGCTTATTTTTCGATTTGCAATTATTATTTTTTTGTAGCTGCACTTTCCCCACTTGACAATGGATACATGAAATTATAATAAATATTTGGGTTTTCAGGCACATTGTTGTATGTGGCCATATAACATACGAATCAGTGAGTCATTTTTTAAAAGACTTCCTACACGAAGATCGAGAGGATGTGGATGTTGAGGTGGTTTTTTTACACAGGTGAGTACGTTAAGTTCGAATTCAGTTGTTCGCGGTGATTTATTAGGTTTTTCTGGAATTAAATGCGAGATAATTATGGAAATCTCAGTAATCAGTCCTTTAGTCTTCTTCCGGGCGTGATTTAAACTACTTGCGGTGGGTGCACCTGGCGTTACTGATGTCCGTAAGCGAACCTCATACGACCAAGTGAAACAGGCATTCGACTACATTAAAATCTGATTAAGTAATGATTATTTTGGTCTGATAAATGTGAAAATAGCTGTTGAAAGTAACGGGGCGGTTGTGTGAACGTGATCGAACGACGCTTTCAGAAAAGAGCCCGACCTTGAGCTGGAAGGCCTACTGAAGCGTCACTACACCACCGTCGAGTTTTTTCAGGGTACAATGATGAATGCCGTCGACCTTGAACGAGTCAAGGTTAGAGTAAGACAAATAGCGCAGGCAATTAGACAGCACGGCCATAATTATTCATTAAAACGCGTCTAAGTGAATCAATACTTTTTTTTTTAATATTATATTCATACGAGGGTAACTCTTTTTCTGTAAAGGCGCTGTTTCATAGTCACAGTAGGATTTTATATCACTAACTTTTATCTTGTGATTATTTTGACGCAATCATTGCTCCACACGGCGGTGCGGCGTAGCACCCTCTCACTACTGCGTACTGCTGGTAACGATAGTTTGTGCATGAGAGCCCCGACGGGCGACGGGCTCGTCCCGTTACCGGCCCGCGGTGTTAACTGAGCGTTGATGACAGGAAACCGCCCGACCTGGAGCTCGAAGGCCTGTTCAAGAGACACTTTACCACTGTGGAATTCTTTCAAGGCACCATTATGAATCCAATCGACCTGCAAAGGGTAAAAGTAAGTAGCAATGTACGCACGGAAACGTGACATATCGGGCGTGGTGTCGGTATTAAGCTGTACAGACTGTCATTTCTCTAGAAGTAGAGCAAGGGCTCGTTTTGTGGGCTGTAACGTGGCGCTCTAAGGCGCGCTGTACTTCCGATGTGTTGGTTTGAGAGCTCTCCGCGTGTGGCTATCGCTGTTGTGTGTGCCAGCCCTGGCGAGTCGGGTCCAAATCTCAGCAGTTTCCTTCGCCGCGCCCCAGCCGCGCACCTTCCGCCGTATCTATCTGTACCAATACTGGGTGTTGTTTGCGATGTGGCCCGTTTGTTCTAATCGATGTCGATCACACTGTACTCACTGACGCATTGGCATTAACGGCTGAAGGAGGAAGTCTTCCGTTTTCAAAATTTTACACACTACAATCTCAAAGCAGTACAGTTATCGATTTTCGAATGGTATGCGGTAAGTCTGTCGATGCACGGCTTCGGAATGATCGTATTCTTGCATGTATTAAACCTTACCATTTCACCTGCTTGTTGTTGAACGAGGTTATGAATGTTACTCGTTAGTTCCTTAGATGTTGTAAAATAGAGTTCCCCGTCGAAGTGAAACATCCCGTGTTCTGCTTTATGCATGATTTAGTTATAACGAACATTCGCTTGAAACGATTTACGTAGAATTTTAAATTTACCTAATACAATATAGATACGATTAATGTTATTTAGAATTAAACTAATGATCGTGAAATACGAGATCTTAAATTCGTTTCAATAAATTACCAAAAATAATTATCGTTTGTGGTGTGTAGTCAGAGATAACTGAAACACGCACTAGATATCCGCTAAAATAATTAAAAACTTAACGAAATTAATAAATAAATAATCCGAACTGAGCAGTTAATAATAACAACATCTAGGTCCATGAAGCAGATGCTTGTCTGGTGCTAGCCAACAAATACTGCCAGGATCCGGACGCTGAGGACGCAGCCAATATCATGAGGGTCATCTCTATCAAGAACTACTCCGACGATATCAGGGTCATCATACAGCTCATGCAGTACCATAATAAGGTTCGTGCTCACTGCGGGTAGCTTGTATTGTAGCCACGAACGCCTCAGCTCTGAGCTCCTGCGTTTTTATACTGCATCACAATCCCTTCCGTTTTCGATGCTAATTGAAAAGTTCCAAAGTATTGAAGCCGTCGTCTGAAGACGGTAAATCGCTAAAAGCGACTTCGACTTCTTGTCTACATTCGTCTTATCATTCCCAAAACAATTACGAATAAATTACTTGCGTATGTCTTGAAAAATAAAACTGACGAAGCGTGTTGCGCATGTAATATGTACTTTTAGGTTATTAAACTGCCTTGCATTTTATATAAATTTTAATGACAGTTTTCCTATGTCTTATCTGTGTGGGGACTGGTAACTATTTAATAAACACCAGGGGCCGTGAATCATACGCACGCAATAAAAAAATAAAGAAAGGCTGACAATGACATCCGCACTGTGTCGTCTACCACAATAGGCGCGTCCCTTGTATCACCCATTTACGAAACAATATCAAAGCCTGCAGACTGAAATTCGAACATAATCGATGAAGCATAAAGATTTACATTCATTCTATGTAGTTGATTTTGTTCTGGTTCAGAAACAAAACTGTTTCTAAATTTTGTTCATTGAAATATTAAGTGTATTGTCTATTGCTGCCGTTTTTGAATGGCAAACATTCTGTTGAGATTCGGTAAATTTTATGGTGATTATCAATTGCCAATTGTCAACTGTATTGCCAATTTAAATAAAGTTATAGAAGGCGTTTAAACTTTCGCAGCTGTCTTCATTACACACTATTATTAAATGAGTTCTTACCTCGTTTTTCATTTAAATAAAATGTCCGTAAAAGAGGATTTTTTTATCTATATCTATATAATATTATAAAGAGGAAAGATTTGTTTTTTTGTTTGTATTGAATAGGATCCGAAACTACGGAGCCGATTTAAAAAATTCTTTCACTGTTTGGAAGCTACACTATTCCCAAGCGACATAAGCTATAATTTTTTTTTTTTAAATTAGGGATCCTTACTAAAACTCCAATAATGTAACCCAAGGTATAAACAAATGACCTAAAATATTCTTTACTATTGATGATAGAATAAAATAATGTACTACGACTTTGTAGAACACATTATTATTTACAAAAAGTGTCGCGACAGCGTATGTCTAACTAGTATAGTTATGCCGCAATAAGTGTTCTTTTATTTTTTTAAATAAAACAAATACCGTTGAAATTTTTGGTAAAGACCCGAGTGGAGCCGGAGCGGGCCGCTAGTTTTAGATATTTTTGTATGTTTTATTGCATAATAAAATTTCAGTCAGCTAGCTACATTACAACATAAATTTTCATTTCACAGGCCTATCTGTTAAACATTCCATCATGGGATTGGAAGCAAGGAGACGACGTGATTTGCTTGGCGGAACTTAAACTCGGCTTCATCGCCCAGAGCTGCCTTGCGCCTGGCTTCTCGACCATGATGGCTAACCTCTTCGCCATGCGGAGCTTCAAGACGGTCAGCTCTAGTATTTTACTCTGACTGACTGTAGCATAATATCGTCTTCTCGCATGAAAACTGTATAATCTCAAAAGTTACTAATTTTACAGGAGAGTGTTTTAAAGGTTTAACATGTGATATTTTTAATATTAATCATCTTTGCAACATTTTTTTTTATCTTTTACCAGTAGTTACATTATCTGTCTTTCTAATTAGATAAAATTATGTATTAATTTTGTTAATAGTAGTCAAAATATAGGTAAAAAAAAAAAAAAAAAACTACGCTCTTTTTGACAGTATTTATGAGAAAAATACTAGTGATACTAAATGATTCTGCATATTAACTCAATTTCGAATATTTTTGGAAATTCTACACGTTTAATGCGAAAAGACGATATATTATGTACTTTGGAGATAAATACCTTTTAACAAAATTTGCGAAGCGGACATTTAAATTCCACGTTACTAACATCGCGTGAACAATTACTCTCGACGCTTTGATTTCGAGTTCGTTAAAGGCTCTGACAGTTAATTTAAAATTAACGACCGTCCTCATAAGGAACAGATTAGGCGTTTGTCTCCAAAGCTGCGTAAAGTTAACGAAATCTGCGACATTTTCACAGTCCCAAGACATGGCTATATGGACTAATGACTACATGCGAGGTACCGGGATGGAGATGTACACAGAGACCCTTAGTCCTACGTTTATCGGGATGCCTTTCATTGAAGCAGCCGAGTAAGTGGGCGCTCAGAGACGCAAACATGTCGTACGACAAAGTCACACAACGTTTTTTTTGTTATTCAATACCGTACCAGTGTTTGAGCATACCATACCGCCACGAATGCGGGAAAATCGTCACTAAACGATTCGCAACGCTTCATCATTTGGTGTTCTTTTTTTATTTGTTTGCCCGCTTCATATGTGATTCGAGTCTCAATGTTTTATGTGTAATGGTTTTAGAGGTACTGCACTGAATAATGCCTCGACTGGTATAGAGCGAATAAATAACACCCGTTGGCTTACTAATCGTCTGGTGGAGTGGAAGGGACGACAGTGGCCGCCCGCGTGAGACTAACGAAGCAAAGGCTTTAGCGTCTTCTGTTGGTTGATTGCAGTCCCCCGACACTCAAGCCTGGCAGAACGATTACCTGCAGGGTACCGGATGCGAGATGTACACTGAAACTCTGTCGACCTCCTTCACGGGAATGTCGTTCCCTCAGGCCAGCGAGTAAGCCCCTCCTACCCTGGCCCCGCCTGCACTCGCACCGTAGACACTGTGTGCCGAATCGCTAACCCTTAGCTATTTGAGTGTTAACTAAACTTTGTAGACCTGCATCTCGTTGGCTGAATAAGATAGATAGTAATGGTTATTACCAGGTTTCTGAATATACCTTTTTGCATGAGGGGTCCATGATAGATGGCTGTACTTTTGGTTGGATTCATTTAGATAAACCTTTCGTGAATATTGATCAAGTGCTTCAGTACGTTCTGTCCGATTTATGGTATTGACATTTGTTATTGACAATCAGTATGATTTATAGTGTAATTGGTAATCTCATACGATTCGTTTTTTTTTTTTTTTTTTCGAATTACTTCAGTGCAGTGACGTTTCTTTGGCAAGTACTTCACTGATATTAAAATTACTAACTGCATCAGTGCCCGTTTGCATGATAACGTAAATAGTTCAACTGTCTTTGACTTTTTTTTTTTTTTTTTTTTTTTTCAACTGTCTTTGACCTGCCACACCGCTTTGCGTGTCCAATACTTTATTAATACTACTACTAACGCATTTATAACGTACCTATTCATTTCATCATGTGAATCTATCATACAGACATAGCTACGATTGAATGTCATTGTAATAATTGTAAATAGACATGCTTTAACAAAAACCGACTTCAAATAGAAAAAAAAAGATATTCCAAAACAAATGAATGTACACTAAAAACAATAATCATCGAGATCGGTTGGCGTGATTTTGAGTTATTGAGTTATTCATCTATTTGTCGCCACGTACTTAATGCAAATTTAAGACATATAATAATATGGTTTTCTGATGGATACCATTATCAGAACTGGACTAAATTGTAATGGAACTACACGGGACTACAATTTGTAGGCAGCGGCTTGGCTCTGCCCCAGGCATTGCTGAAGTTCATGGGCGACGGTAACCACTCACCATCAGGTGGGCCGTATGCTCGTCTGCCTACAAGGGCAATAAAAAAAACACGGGAAACGTCAGCTTTCTAATAAAAACAGAATCATCAAAATCGATTCTTCCAGTCAAAAGTTATGAGGTAACAAACATAAAAAACATCCAGTCGAATTGAGAACCTATTCCTTTTTTGAAGTCGGTTAAAAATGCATGGTAACCGCTCTGAATATTAACAACTGTTAATTGAATCTGATTACTTCGTATATTTATTTGTTACTGTTATATGTTAGACTGATGTTTCTTCTCAGGTTATGCTTTACGAAACTCAAGCTTCTTCTATTAGCAATAGAGATCAAGGGAGAAGAGGGAGCCGATAGCAAAATATCGATAAACCCTCGCAACGCGAAAATCCATGCCAATACCCAAGGGTTCTTCATAGCACAGTCGGCTGATGAAGTCAAAAGGTAAGCAAACGTTCGTCGGTTAGAAGTTAATGTTATGCTCTAGCAGTGATGGGCAAACATTTTTAATGGCGGGCCACAAAGCTTAAGAAATTCTAGAGGTGGGCCAGAATTATAGAAAAATGTTTTTTTTTTTCAATAAATAAACTAATACCTGTGACAGAATGCCGAGATAATTAGAATTGGCAAGTTGCATGGCAAGTTGGATGGCAAGTCAATTATGAGATAATGAAAGCTCGAAACACCCCTGACGAATCGGAGCTTTCATTAAAAATTTGAAGATTTTCAATTATAAACGTTAGATTTTTTTTACGCGCCAAAATGCTGACTAGAGTATTTAGGATGGATGGTCTCTCGGCGGGCCGGATTAAATACTTCCGCGGGCCGTACTTTGCCCATCACTGTCTAGAACATTCCGCAAAACGAACGTACATTACGAACATTTCTGCTTCCAGAGCGTGGTTTTATTGTAAGGCCTGCCACGAGGACATCAAAGACGAAACACTCATCAAGAAGTGCAAATGCAAAAACTGTAAGATCACTGTCATGCTTTAATGAATTAACAAACTCTTACTCGTTTCAATAATATAATATAGCAAAAAAATACTCTATAATTGATGCCATTTTATATGAAGAACGCCTCCCGACTAATTCGAACGATTATTAATTCTGTGACATTCTTTCTGGAGAAAAAATTGTAAATTTATAATATTTATTTATTACGTTAATATTATCACGAGCTGTGTCCTTTAATATAAATTATAATCACTTAACACAAAAATTAAATAAATAGATTCAATAATGAACAATGTACAAACACTGTATGTAGGTAAATCGTTTTTGGAACGAAGTTCCTTATGGGACGATACGGAGGGGTACCCTAACCGGGAAAAAACGTCCGTAACGTAAGATTTTTATTATTTATGTATAGTCTTAGTATGATGCCTATACAGTGTCTAATGTATAGTCTACGTGATGACGGTTATTATTATTTTAAAAATTATAATAGAAAATTTAGAATTTTTTTTTTATTTGATTTTTTTTTGTGTTTTCTATTTATGAGATTATTGAGTATAATTAAATCTCGTTTAAAATAACAATATTTAATTTCTCTGACATCAAATGAATTATTTTTATTTTTATCAATAAAAAAATCATAATAATGAATGTAGACCCGAATAATTATTTTCTTTATACCTCGAATAGAACTTAAAATTAATATTTTTATAATAAGGAACTTCGTTCCTATCGGGTGTCCCACGACACCACACATCTTTTTTTTTTCTGGAGGATATTTTGACACAGAATCTCTCTATAACTGACACTGTTTACTTACTGATCGAGACATTAATATGATATATTGTTCGGCCAAACTTTTAGTAACGGCGCACCAGCGGAAGGTTGGAGCCGACATAGGTAACTTGCACAACACCTATAACCTCACAAGTTGACGTTTTCCAATTATTTTTCGTGTATAATCGTTTTGAGTTGCTTTAGTGGTGTTGCGTCGTACCGCACAGACCGAAACGGCTGCAAAGCATTGTCTTGATCCTTGCTCGTTCACGCCCTACCGTTTAGAGATCATTGTGTATGTCTGCTCTCCAGTGAATTGACACCGTCACAAGACTCACATGCTCAGACACTTCACCACCTTATGCCTTTTGAGATTCACTTCTAATATGTTTCGTTACTGTGCAAAGTTTAGTGCATCATACAATATCATACTATACACGATCAGGCCCAAGATAATGATCATACATTGCGCGCTAAACGAACACACCATTCAAAATTCTCCCTAACAAAACAACGGATCCGATTGTTATGATGCACTTCAAAGCCCAGAGCACTGATAGTGTATTGCATGTGTACGTTTACAATGTAAGTAGAACTAAATATGCAAACAACAAAGTGCACCTGCGTATTAATTTAGAATGTATCCACGAAAGCATGTCTCAGAAATAAGAATAGAATGAGGACACGAGTGCTGAAAAACAAATTTTCCAAATGAGAGTGAGCTTAAGAACAAAGACTTTATACGACAGTTCCGGCTTGTCAACGCTAATGACAGTGGCTAACTAAAAACCGACTAAAACAAGTGTCAGAAACCATTTGATCATTCATGAATACGGACGAGAGCAAACTTCAGTATCGTTCGGTGATCTGAAGTTTGGTCTTTGTCTTGAGTTTATCGCGATGTGCGCACGTACGCACTTGTGAGTATTTGGAATTTTTACAGATGTCGGAATGATGATGATGCAGACTGGGATGGTGAAACAAAGTCTTAATACGTACCGTGCTCTCGATGGTACGGAATGGAATACCATTCGTTATACCATACAATCGTATTGTACACATATATAGTTTATTGCATCGACTAACAATTGCTCATAAACAAAAAGAATATTAAATATATATTGGGCTAATAAAGTACGCTAATACACGGTGTAAAGACACGCAGCTGGGCTAGTCACGAGATAACCTCAATAACGCTTTTATTAAAACCATAGGAACGATAGAGAAAACTCACAAATGAATTAGGGACTATATATTATCATATTATGTATATTTTTGGTTACAACTGACACAAAACTTGGTAAAAAAATTGGGACGAAATTATCGAAATTGATTTTTGTAGCTGTAAAGGTTTTGTGCTTTAGTGATCAAATGTCTGCTGAATTAACAAAATTAACCATCGATCGATCCCTGCGCGCCGAAAACGTACCATCCTCAGCTTTGCATCTCTGTCCGCATAAAAAAAAAAACATTCTGCCTTTCTTCATCCACAACCGAGTTCAAAACAGGTCTATACAGAAAATATATTAAGTTATGGTAGATTAAAAAATTATAATGTTGTTTCATTGGTTCAGTGGCGACATTCAGGAAGGGTGTACGAGCCGTCCAGATGGTTGGCAGGGCAAGTACGTAATGAAAAATGTGTTTAAAGTTCAATGTAAATGTCGATGTGATGTTTTCTATACGTGATGTGTGCCCGGGCAATGGAGGCAACTCCACTATGCCTTAAGCGCCAATAGTACTATCGTGTCCTGTTATCATTGTTTTGTCTGTTATACTCTATGTGCATTTATTGAGCAGTTAGTTGTTTGGCCTCTCTTTTAGACGATATTTCGAAAGAACGAGAGAGAATTATTTGATGTCGTTTATTTCTGTTGTAATTTTTTTTTTTTTAGGAAAAAATAAATCCTTATTTTTGCATTAAATTAGACCCTGGTATTTAATTAATTATCGATGTTGTGATAATTTAGTTAAAACAGAATTTTAAGTTTGTTATTATTTATTTATACGGTATTAAAACTTGAACCATGTATCAAAACCCTACCTGGAATATTTTTTGATTAGATCTCGCCTCAATAGAACTGTCCGGAATAAGCAGCCATGGGTTGCAGAGTTTGTTCTCGTCGTAAAATGGTATTTGCCATCTTACATTTCGTATTCTCGTCCCTTTAACTTCAATATTCCACCCATATCATTCTAACGTAGTGATTAATCCTTATCACCAAATAATCATATTTTCATGCCCGTTACATTAGTCCTTATTAATAAAAAATAGGGTTCTAATTCCATCGTAATTAACGAATTAAAATATTGCACATAGAGCTTGTCTGACAGCTAGCTGTTTTTTGTGTGTCTTTGTAGCTTGTCCGCATGTTTACTGTTTGTAATTTATTCACATATAGATACTCTAAGTGTGTAGTTACATAGTAGTTTGATGTTCTAATAAAAGTAATTTACCTCTAATAACAAAAAAAAACGATTTCACTTTTAGAAGAATACAGAGAAAACCGGCTTTAAAAATGCAAAATTTGACGACGTATTTATGCTACCCTCCCTACCTGAGCCATGTTTGTTTTATTTGATCGAAATAGAAACATTGTTTGTTTTGAAGTTATACTTCTTTAGGCGCGTTATGAAAAATTAATGAGAGTGAAATTTTACGATGCGCGCGCACCGTGACACAAAATTAACAGAAATGAAGTTGCCCACTAAATCGCTCATTACAATACGACCGACGTAACTTGGCGAGTCTGAATATAGCCGCAGGTGAACTTTCCGAACCGTACCGAGAATTACCGAATTTTTACGATGTCAAGAAAAGGGATGTCCAATATGCGTGTTTGAGGATGTTGTTTAATCCATTTTTTTTCAAATTGATTAAAAAAAAAAAAAAATATTTTAATAAAAATAAAGTATAACTTCTTACGCGCGTACATAAGTACACGCACCCTTTTTTTAATACTAATTTTGTTTCGATCAAGTGATTAATTCGAATAGAAAAATAAACCAATTGTCTAATGGCAACATTTGAATATGTGTCTCGACATTGCTTCGCACCTCTCAAGAACTCGCTTCGTTAATTACAGTAGTTTCTAAAAGTGAAATCGATTTAAAATATCGAATCATTATAAAAACGTCAAAACAGACGAAGTCAGCTGAACGCTGTACATTGCAAGGTGCCTGTAGGAATTGTATTTATTGAGTGGTGTATCGGAATGCGAACTTGTGCTGATGTTTTGCAGATGATCACCATCCTCCCCCCACCTTCACGCCGCCAGAGTTGCCCAAGAAGGTCCATGTTCGAGGTACATCTCAGCCTCTTTGGGGCTGAGTGTTTTATTTTATTTTTTTTGTTTTAAATTATCATCGGCCCAATCCCATTAGACGACCGGCAATATGCTTCGTCCCGGGTTACCGTGAGTTACCGTGCACTTAGATGCTTTATCACGCATATTTCATAGCGAGCACTAACAAAACGTTTAGGTGAAAGTACTCCCTTGAAGAATATAAATAAAGCTATACAGGCATGAGTCCCAGCTGAAACATAGTTCGACTACCTGTCGCTTTTGCAAGTGAAGCTCATTCCAAAAACAGCTCGTTTGAAACCAACCAATCTTTGTTAGGAAACCTAACCTAGATCATTTTCTGTTACGTTTGCATTCGCATTTCGTGATTTTGAAGTTAATGAACAATTTTCTCCATTGATATGTGCTTCTTGGTAAACTCTAAAGCGGATGTATTTTATCATTTGTGGTTTGTATCCCTTTGCCGTGCATCACACATGTATCATGGAAAAGCATTCGCTCGTAAATGGTGCCCGCACTATTACTTGTTTAGCTATTGTTGCCAATTAATGGATTTATTTCTTATTCGGTACTTTTCGAAATAAATTTATTAGTACTCCTTAATAATAAATATTTTTTTATTATACATAATACAATTCATGTATACTTGCCCTTTATCCAAGAATGCATGTTAATACTTTAAATCGATTACTGGCAGCAGTATTTTAATGTTATGCTTTCGTTGTAGTGTTATTGAATGACGAAATGTTGCCTGTATTAAATATTCTAATTAAATATTTTCTTTAACCATAATCAAATAAAGAAAAATTCAAAAGATAAATGAAAGAATCTTAGTAGAAAATAAATTAAAAACTTATTAAGTATTTCAATTTGAAATCAATAACCAATAAGTTACAGCTGATGTCACTTATCATCCCAATCCAATTATATAGATGCATTATAGCTATAAAGCCTTTCTATTTGGGATGTACCTAATTTTGTAGGTACCTGAAAATCAATGATTTTAGCTTCTAATCAAGTTCCTCCTGTTTTCAGGCGAAATCGCCCGCGAAAGGGGGGAAGATACAAACTGTAAGTACCTACATGCATTACGTTGTTATTAATCTACCGTGACAGTAGAGATTCTTGTAGGAAAACCTCAACCGTGAATTTGTAAAGTTAAGTCAATAACATTGTTAGGAGACCTTTTACATTAACTATTGTATAAAGTAGTAGACATTTTTTGTATAATTGTACGAATAAAATAGAACGCACTAGGGAGAAAACAATTCTGATATGAATATTCTGTAGCAATATAGTACAAAAAGGTTTTCTTCCTTAAATATTCCGTAAAAAAATATATATGAGAAGATTGTCTTTCATTTGGAAAGCTGCTATGTATATTAAACCGATATTTAATCAAGTCTTCAATTGAGTAACACGACATAGATTTTAATTTTTTAATTATTTATTTCATTTACTTCGATCTGGAATTCATATTACATTCAATAACAATAGAATAACATTTCACATAGAACACAAAATAAAATAAAAACAAAAACAACAATTTAGGAATAAAATAATGATAATAATAAAACAAAAAAATTAAAATGAATGTGCAAACTACCTTATCCCAAAGGCTGGTTTGGATCCAGAATGCTCAACTTGCACACGTGTCCGGTGTTGCATTATTAATTAATATAAAACATAATTACATAGATACATAATAACAGGTCCAATTAATGGTTTATAATTAGATTATGGCACAAAACGACAAAAAAACAGCACGGAAGATAAGCGTTATAAAAGCTTAACATTAATTTAACGTTAATTATTTTTCGACAAAGTAATAAATCGCAACCATCGGAACGCGCCGACGGCGATGCTGTCTCCAATGGCGAACCAGCTGGTGAACACGACGACGACTCGGCAAGTCAACAAAGTAAAGCCGAACGTCAATCGAGTACCGCCCGATACGTAAGTCTTATTTGATTCGCCATTGTCGCCCGCCGGGTGATGTCTGCACCTGTATTCCCATCCCATCCCTGTCGTTGTTACAGTTGGCTTAATTTCTTTCACGTCTAGTCTGACTACCTCCTACGTAATATCTGGCATTTCCTAGTCGTACGACAGAGGTTGTGGAACCCTTTTGGATTTTTTTTTAATTTTCGGCATTGCCTTGTCGAAATCCAGCTAGGAAAGGATAGGCGGGAAATAAATTAATATTGTCACTACGGGTGAATGATAGGCATCCATATATTATTACGACGACAATCTATACAATATACGAACAATTTTTTTTGTTTATGATGAGCATATTTTCTTGAAAATTATATTTTGAAAGTTATTGGAAAAAATAATATATTAAAAAATTATGTATTTCAGGAATGAAAAGCGACTGAAAAGTTTTGATAAAAAATAAGACTCTATAGATCCTCACTCACTCTATTAATATACTGGTAAATTACACTGTATCCAACAAACCAGACTAAAACTATTATAAACTATAATCGGAGCCGAGAATCGGAATCGTAAAATGTACACTTCCGTAAAACATGCAAGGAAATGATTTAGGTTCTAAAAGTCCTACGATACACCCGTAAATACTGTATTAATGTCTTGTACTTAGATAATAAATAAAAACCACAAACAGACGTTAATAAACAACAACATAGAGCACAAATTGAAATCAGCTAACCTAATGACAGTTTAAAGACCCTATTGTAATGTTAACTGTTTTTTGTTAACTATTAAAAAAAACTGTTTAGAGAATCTTTCATAACGTCAAATAAGACCTAACCTAACCTAGTTGTTAGGTAACTAGTTACATTAAAAAAAAAATGGTTACCTAACCTAACAAGGGCAATAAAAAAAAGGTGAATTTCAACCACTTAAGTTTAGTATGATTTCAACATAATTATACGTAGCAATTACTGTCATTAATCTGAAAGATGAAAGATGCTCTAAAGCTTACATGACTGTTATTTGCTTGATCGATGTTTTGTTTTATTTTAATATTGTCAGCATTCTAAAAACAGCTATGGTCATAAAATAAATTATTAAACTTAAAATGATGAATTAAGTTGTTTTTTCTAAGTTTGTCCCATTGAAGCTTGACCTCAATGTGTAATTTGAACCCTTATTAGAACAAGAGCACAGAGCACACGAAATATTAGTGTTTATGATAACCTGCTATAAACTGCTATTATTTTAGCTGCTTTTTTTTAAATTTATTACCCGATGACAGGACACACGTTAATAGCAGATAACACGCTATATCTATAAATTAACTTAGAAAATAGCATGTTCTATTGAATAACTGTTAAAGCTGCTCCGTGCTTTGATTGGTTCGATATGTGTATTTTTTATTTAATTTCCTAAGAAAGAACTATAAAAAGATATTAATGAGAAGGAGTAAAAAGAGAAATATTATACTGTCTAGCCGGTTTTAAATAAAACAGAGTTCCGGTATTAAAATTCGAAGATTTGATATTAATTGTTACGCGAATATCTCAAGCAAACCTTCCACTTATCAAATCGAAGAGCCTATATAATTTCTTGAAAATATATTTACCATATATCTAAGTTTAACATACATTGATTAATTAATTTAAAAACAAAATGATTCCGTTTTCGTTCAGCTTAAATTTATTGCACAACTACACCTTTAAGATTAGACCTATTTGGTGTCTATTACAGGAATCCTCAAGATCAAGACACGAATTACCAGGCCTATCACCTTGCCTACGAAGTGAAAAAGCTCATGTAACTCAAATAAATTATATAAAAAGCTAGACGATTTCTTGACTCAGTAGTTTTGGCTCTGTATCGAATTTTAGTACTTTTCGTTTGTAAAATGGTACCAGTACAGGCGAAGGCGCAGAATAATAAATTCGAAGAACATTAAGTAAAAAAAACGTGTCTTAATAAAGTCCTAATAAAAACAATTAACAATGAATTCTATGGAATTGAAGATGTAGCAGCATTTTCTTCGGATTTCACGGGTCGGAGACATAACCAAAATTAACTTGAACGGCTTAATCCCGCGTTTTTTAATGTCATTTTATGATTACTGACACGTGACGGGAGCCAAATGCTGACGCCTGACACCTTAGATGTTCGGAACTACGAACACTGTAATGTAATCATACATCCTACATATAATAATTAAATTTAAAAAAAACGCGGGATTAAACTATAAATTTAATTTTAATTAAATTGAAGATACACTTCGAGTAAAATAATCAATAGATAAAAATAGAAAAGTAATTTGTCGATACAATTACTTCTCCTGTACACATTACCGTTTTTTTTTGTTTTTTTTTTGTTGTATTCCAGAAATTTCCGTAGTACGTAGAGCTTATGTCACGTTTACCCCCGTTTCATGTAATTGTAGATAAATATGAAAGGTTTGTAATATAAAATTTATTACTCATATTATTTAGCACTGTTATCTAGGAGCATAGCATGTTTTGGTTTTATAGAAATACGAAAGTTTAGTTCAGAAATAATTTCTGTTTAGACTTTTATAAATAGGCATTACGTTTTTTTTCACGTTTTCTCGCTATGTTTAAAACAGTACAGTCACCGATCGAGTACATTATTAATACATAAATTGCGTAGTCTATATTATACTGTTATTACTACATTAGTAGGTACCACGATCTTCTTCACAATACATTGACTATAGTATATGACCACAGTGCATGAAATAAAATAATAAAACTAAAAAAATTCCACGTTAAAAATAAAGCAAGTAATCATGTTTGAATTTACATAAAATTTAAGTTTTATCACCCGCAATTTAGCACGAAATTCGTTAGAGATATAGAAATCGAGAAAGGAATAATGTTTTGGATGACTCGACAGGCCTACTAGCAGAAGCAGTGGGGGTAATCAGAACAGCAATGGAGTTAGTCTGCCTGCTGGATTGGCAGACGACCAGTCGAAAGACTTCGACTTTGAAAAGACTGAAATGAAATACGACTCAACAGGCATGTTCCATTGGAGCCCTGCCAGGAATCTTGAAGATTGTATATTAGTAAGTAGAGCTTTGAGTTTTACCTAATTATCACTCTAACAAATTAATTTAAAAGCATTACGTACTAATTGAATGTTCATATATAATTTAATCCCTATGGAGAATTTGACCGCTCAGCATTAAACCCGGGCCCAGATAGACCAGTGAAATTCACCAAACCTTATGCTTATCGAAAAAATGTTCAATATTAAATTACCGATACCGTAAATTAAATAAAGAAAATCTCAACAGGACAGAAACCAAGCGGCTATGACGGTTCTAAATGGTCACGTTGTCGTGTGTCTATTCGCGGATCCAGACTCGCCACTGATCGGCTTGAGGAATCTCGTGATGCCGCTAAGAGCCTCCAATTTCCACTACCACGAGTTGAAACACGTGGTTATCGTAGGAAGCGTCGACTACATACGAAGAGAATGGAAAATGTTGCAGAATCTTCCGAAGATATCTGTATTGAATGTGAGTATCCTTAACGAGCATTAGTTTTTGTGAGGTTATGATCCTGTTTAAATCTGTCTCAATCTACGCGATCATAATGTAATTACTTCTAAACGGTTTACTTATAACATAGATTCGCTCTGGGTTTCTAGCCATACCTCATATTTCATTTGCTTGAGTGGCGAATTGCAAAGAAGACTAATATTGTCATGCGATATTTGACGACCAAACAACCAGGAAAAGAAAACCACCAAAATAATATATAAAGATATTGATAGCACTTAATTCCCGGTCAATGCCAAGTTGATTATCTTCAAGTCTACGAATCAGCATGCTAAATTGAACAGCTGAAGTTGACAGTCAACAATGATCGTTCGGTATATTTGTTTAGGGTTCACCGCTAAGCCGGGCCGACTTGCGTGCAGTAAACGTGAACCTATGCGACATGTGCTGTATCCTGTCAGCGAAGGTGCCATCGAACGATGACCCTACACTGGCGGACAAGGAAGCTATCTTGGCTTCGTTGAACATCAAGGCGATGACGTTCGACGACACGATAGGAGTGCTCAGCGCCGGCGCGGGGGCCAACGGCAGCAACGCGCAGCCGCTGCCGGGCCAGCCCCCCGCGCCCGTGCTGCTACAGAGGAGGGGATCCGTATACGGTGCTAATGTACCTATGATTACAGGTACACTGACCGCAGTATGTGAGGACATAATTCTAGAATATTAATATAATATAGTGTCATTTTTGAAAAATTTTAGAAGCGTTTTTTTTTGTGGGAGGAATATCGCTGGATTTTCGCCTAAGTGATGTAGACTGATAGCCTAATGTGCCACTCGTCGTGTGATTTTGAAAGATTAATTATGTTAATGTTAATTAAGTAGTTTTAATGAGGTGAAAGAACATACGATACGATAAGATGCAACTATACCAAAGTTCAAATCCTGCGAGCGGGTACCAATTTTTCCCCAGTCTACCCACGTATCTACTACTATTCTGCCTATTTATGACGCGGAGCGGTCGAGTATACAAGTGAGTCTCCGACCTCGTCTAGTGCCATTTGAAAATAATGATATTCTTTCTGCTCATCAGAGCTGGTGAACGATAGCAACGTGCAGTTCTTAGACCAGGACGACGACGACGACCCCGACACGGAGCTGTACTTGACGCAACCGTTTGCCTGCGGCACTGCGTTTGCCGTCAGCGTACTCGACTCTCTCATGTCCACTGTAAGACTTGGCTAAATCAGCATTTTAATCTTCCATCGAAATATATCAAAATTTGTAGGATATTCCGCGGCTAATTCAATGTGACCAAAACGTGAATATTGTTAATCGAGTCACTGAACGTTTTTGCAGCATTAATTTATTGACAGATGTCACAATAATCAAATGTCAAAGAACAACATCTCAGTCCGTAACCCATAGATAATAAATCACATGATATGTAAGGCGTAAACGGAACGGAACGTAACGGCGTACGGAAACCGCAAAGTATTCGATAACAATGACAAAAATAAACGCGAGATTAAATCGCAAAAATCGTTTTATTTATGTCTACGACTCCCGAAATCGGAAATGATAATTAAATTAACATTACCATTAATGTTATGCAAATCTATGAATCTTTAGTCGGGTTTCCCAAAGTTTGACCAATTTCGAACTTGCAGACGTACTTCAACCAAAACGCGTTGACACTGATCCGTTCGCTGATAACGGGCGGCGCGACCCCCGAGCTGGAGCTGATCCTCGCCGAAGGTGCCGGGCTCCGCGGCGGGTACTCCACGCCCGAGAGTCTGGCCAACAGGTCTCCGCACTACTCACTAAACAAATACCAAACTCGATGATCTCAAAACGACTTTTCAAATTCGCATCGTTAAAAACGAAAACATTGAAATCACTGGTGGTAGGACCTAGATGGTAGGACTAAGATGGGTGGACGAGCTCACAGCCCACCCGGTGTTAAGTGGTCACTGAAGCCCACAGACATCCACAACGTAAATGTGGATATCTGTGGGCCACAACGTAAAACCCACCTCGAGATATAAGTTCTAAGTTCTCAGTATAGTTACGACGGCTGCCCCACCCTTCAAACCGAAACGCATTACTGCCTCACGACAGAAATAGGCAGGGTGGTGGTATCTACCCGTGTGGACTCACAATACGTCCTACCACCAGTAAAAATTATTTATTATATATATATATTATGTATATTTATTGATCAATCGTTTCCAACAGAGACCGGTGTAGAGTGGGCCAGATATCCCTCTACGACGGTCCCCTGGCCCAGTTCGGAGAGGCCGGCAAGTACGGGGACCTGTTCGTGGCCGCCCTCAGCACGTACGGGATGCTGTGCATCGGCCTCTACAGGTTCCGGGACACCTCGTCCTCGTGCGACGCGAGCAGCAAGCGCTACGTCATCACTAATCCCCCCGACGACTTCTCGCTGCTGCCCACCGACCAAGTTAGTAATCTTTTTTTTTTATTGCTTTGATTGCTTTGATGTGTGGACGAGCTCACAGCCCACCTGGTGTTAATTGGTTACTGGAGCCCATAGACATCTACACCGTAAATGCGGCACCCACCTTGAGATATAAGTTCTAAGGTCTCAAGTATAGTTACAGCGGCTGCCCCACCCTCCCGAAACGCATTACTGCTTCACGGCAGAAATAGGCAGGGTGGTGGTACCCACCCCCGCGGACCCACAAGGGGTCCTATCACCAGTAAAAAAGTTGTACTCGCAAAAGTTTCATTTTTACCCCCCAAAATTTCATTTTACCCCATTTGGGGTAATTCACCCCGGTTCCCCGACCGCTGCCTTAGGATATAGCAGCGGCGGGCTCCAGACGCGTGAGTGCGGTCTGCTTGCAGGTGTTCGTGCTGATGCAGTTCGACCCGGGCGTGGAGTACCGCGCATCCCGCCGCGCCGCGCCCGCCCCCAAGGACGACGCCTCCTGACTATTGCTGTGCAGCGCCCTCACCGACGGGCCCTACTCCTACATCTAGGGGGCCCGGCGTCTCGACAATCCCGCCCTGAACTGCCCAAACCCTCCACTGCACAATCGAAACTCTTAACTCCAAGTGCTTTACTTTGAGTTGGAGACGTGATTGGATACAGTTTGACGGTTAAATCTCGTATCACATTTTCTGATCCTTGTCATTTATAGAGTACCAGCGACCCTTCAGAAACTGTAATTTATTATTGATTTCTCCACTATTTAATAATTGTTATTATACATATAAACCTTCCTCTTCAATCACTGTATCTATTAAAAAAAACCGCATCAAAATCCGTTGCGTAGTTTTAAAGATACATTAAAGATACATACATAGGGATATAAGGACAGAGAAAGCGACTTTGTTCTATACTATTTAGTGATACCATAAAAACAAGATTAAACTGTCAACTGTATTTAAATCGAACCCCAGAATACCTTCATTTAAAAAATATTTTAATTGGCCTTTTTTTTACTTTTACTACACAGTTCAAAATAAAAAATCCTACTTCCGACATTGCGTTCAGTTAAATCAATCATACATCGCCTTTTATTTGAAACACAATTTTGCCTGCACTACATTACAACGCTTATAAAATTATATTATTTTCACGATATTATTGCTGCACTTTGATCCAGCACTATTTTAAGTCTAAAAGCGACTATAAAGCTATTTTAAATTACGTGAAACACGAATAAAACACCAAATAAGACAATTTATTTAAATATGTTTATTAAATTTTAAGTAATGACAAAATATGTATATTAGTTGAAAATGGTCAAAATATTAATGGCGTTGGTTTATATTTTTAGTTCATAAGTGTTGTAAAAATTATCTTTGAATTTTTGAAATCTAGATTGACACAGCTCTATGCTATATTACAAAGACGCAAAGCACTTTTGTTCCTGTTTTTTCTTCATTTTTGATTCTCTTTTGTCAAAATCCACCATTTTGCGCTCCAAAAATAACAATGGCGACTGCAATTTAAAAAAAAAACAATTTTATTAAGTAATGTTTTTTGAGAAGCGAACAACTTTAATCTTGAATATTAAAAGTTAGTACCTAAATAGTTATTTGTGATCGAAATAATGGAACCTTTTAAACTTTTAATTGCAGAAAATTTTAGTTTCACAGTAAAAATATATCTGCATCGGCTACCTTCGAACTACCTTAAATCTAGAATTTTCCATTCTATAAAATTCACTGAACTTTTTTTTTTCTCATCTGTTTTCTAAATATTTAACACCTTTCTATATGTGTATATCTGATATGTGTATTTTTAGCATTTAAAATGTTCATTGACTGATTGATTTAATAGGCAATTTGCGTATTAATTAAATTTGTTATTTCACTTAAGTAGCTCTTAGTATCTTTTGAATTATTACTTCTTCGCTTTAGCTGTAAGATATATTATACTTCATGTTATTCTTAAAGGTGCACGTACTATGGTAGATTTTGCTCATTTCTCTTTATCTTTTTGTAAATAAACTTTGGACACCTGTAGTTGTTTGGTATTTTTTGTGCAAGACTGAAAATAATAATTTGAACGTCCATAAAACCAAAGAACTGCACGAAAAATATAAAACGAACTTGTTATGTTTAGTCTCATTTTAGTTTATATTGTTTCATTTTGTTTATTCAATAAACTTTAATTGTGTAGCTTTTTTATTTTTTTTATTTTTATTATTTTTTTCCTACGGGCAGGGGATTGTCAAAGTGGACGTGATACATGGCGCTGCACAAAAATAAGACTTATGAACTGATACAAATTAAAAAAAAATTGCCATTGTGAGCTCTATATAAACAAAATTGTTTTCATTTTATTATTTTGCGACGGACACTTGAGTACAAAGTGATATTTCGCTGTAAATGTGTGATATTATTTTTCGAAAAAAAAATTATCGTTATTTATTATAGAAAAATAGGGCTTGTGAAGCCAGGCAGTGTATTTAGTATTAACTCCGGGTGCTTTGACGATTGTGGATTCTCATAGTTAACTACGTTGATTGTATTAGATGACGTTTTAATCGACTGAATCAAACCGCACTGACATAGTGTGACACGCAACATCGAATGAACTATCGATAACAGTTCAGTCGATTAAATTAACGTTATTAGAATTTAATAGAAAAATAGTTACATCACCAATTTTTAGATGAATCGTTTATATAAATAATATAGTCAGCATTATACTTATTTATTCAATTTAAAATTTACACGATGTTTGATGAAATCAGTAAGTGTACCTTTATAGAAAGCACGCGACAGCTACAAATTAATAAATATGAAAATATTTCAATTAAAATGAATACCTCATTGTAACGACTAGTGAGAATATGTGAGAATGTTATTTAAAAGTCATAATTTAAAAGTTTATCAAACATCATGTATGTACAAATTGTACAATAGATAATTCTGTCACGTTATAAATTAGATTTCATCCCATTTGTAATAGACTAGGCAAAACCGGCCTTAAAATTTACTATTAATTATAGGTACATCGTTTCACTTTCATATGAATGTGTAATATTTCAAATAATCGAATTAATTTACTTACCGCACAGAAAAAAAAAACAGTTAAAGCAAAACGATATTTAAAAATCACATACAGATCAAAACAGACAATGGAATTGAATTTTTAAATACTGCCACACTTGTTTTGTTAACAATATGACAAATCGAAAATTAATTTTGACACCAAAACTAAAAAATATATCTCTTTGATAAATAATTACATGTATATCGCATTATCCATTGTATTGCCAACACGTCATAAAGTTCACAATTTGCCTACTAAAATTTAGACTTATAAATTATGTATATTATAGTTAAATAAATAAAAGCATACTTAAAAATCACAGTTTGTAAAGAATAACGTTTTCGAGAAGGTTGTGCACGTTAGATTATTTACGTAATTATAAAAACAAGGTCTGTCCAAATCTATAACGTAAATTAAAGGGGGCTCACGGTCAGATGTTCAATGGCTACGCAAAATTGCAAGCGGTAGGTATACTGGCATAACCACCTCTGAGGATTTAGTACGAATCATTGTAATAATTGAACTAGTTTGAAATTTCAAACGTCCCAGCCAATTCACAGGAAACATCATTTGTTTTAGTCGATAAATCGAATGGTAAACGAAATATCGAGATGTTTTTTCGGTTAAGTGACTTGGCTAGGATCGATAGTAGCGATTCATGCATGAAGCCCTAAACGCCAAACTAGGTACCTGCGTACCGCAGGACGCAGCGTACTGCATTCTACACTCAAATAAATAAGAAAACTATTACGAGCTAGTAAAGTTGTAAATAGTCAAATGTAATTTTGTATGTTACGTAAGGATTTTTTTCGAAATACGTCTTCATGGCATTAAATAGAAGGCTAATATTAAAACTCTATATTGAAAATCGTGTGTAGTTCGTTGTGAATTTAGGCTTCGGTGTCACTGTACGCTAGATAGGTATATAATTCGGACGTGTCAATGTAAAATATGTAAAATACACGCTATCGATTCGGATTATTATTATGAATGTTATATTAAGTATATATATAATTATATAAATGAATGATTTTTCCTTTAATATTTTTATACAGCATTACAAATATTAAACGCAATTAAAAGTTTAGAGAGGTGGGTCAGTGTGCAATTTAAAAAAAAAGGTATATTTAGTGTTTAATTCTTATAATCGCCTTAAAGAGAGAGAATATAGCCGAGTCCTTCTATGTGTTAGCTTATAGTGTGAATCGTTCAATGTGTGTAAATGGTCACTCGACTAAAATGTCGTTGTGGAGTTCGCGTATTAAGACACTTTATAAGCTACGTGTCTTGTGCGTTTCGCTATTCGGCATTCGCCATGACTTATTCTTCTTCGATATATTATTAAACTACATAATTCCCACACCCATTCTTATTTGTTTCCGACTATTTATCCTTCATAATTTACTTTGAATCTTTCTCGAGGTCTAACGGAATTAACGTACATGGATCGGCACAATTTATTGAAATTTAAATATCATCTCACTTTTAATAAAACACGTTCAATAAAATCGTTAGTAAAACATTTTTAAAGGAACGGGAGTAGGAAAAAGATTCTAAGCCTAAATTAAAGATTAAAATGGTATAGTAGTGAAATCTGAGCCAAGAGATAAAAATAGGTTTAGCTGCCATTTGTAAGGGACTTAAATATATTTTAGAATACAAACAAACCTTACATTAATGGTAACTCAAAAAAATTCAAATAGAAACACCCAAGAATTTGAAGATTCAAAATGTTTTCGCATTCATATGCATTCACAATCGTTCATCAGAACTTTTACTATAACAAGGTACTGATATTTCCGAAATCATCAAAAGCTAATGAAAAATTGTCGTAAAATCATTCACGCGAATTTAGGTATACATGTTGTGTGCATTAAACTTTAGAATAACAACATTGTTGACTATTGCTAATAGCTTGAGGTTGTTAATGTTTTTAGAAAGAAAAAAAAGCTACTTTCATCTAACATTTATACAGGGTGTTAACTGTTTCCAAAGTCAAAATGGGAATAAACAGATACCTAACTTTAACAGTAAGCGATGTTCATTAAGATAAGAAAATTAAAATAACAAAACATAGCTGTAGTGTTAGCATAATTTTACTTTACAATATAATCTATTCACAGAGACTTTGATTCCGTGCTTCAAGGGATTTTTATTTATGATACAAGTTATCGGATTCTTTGGTTAAATACATGATTCAAAGCTGTTTTTATTAAATATGGTAGCTAGGTAGGCTAGACAGCTACCCCAAGCAACACCATTTCGAGACCCTTAAAAAAGCACCCTGTATATGTGTGAATGAAGTATGTATTATAAGTATCTCTTAAAAGCTCTATAAAAGAATGTTCGCTAGGCTCTTTGTAAGCTGAACGCCATCTATATGTCGTGTTGTTACACTAGTTCTGTCTTATTAAATGTAGTATCAATATAATGATGGCTGTGAGATAATATATATAAAACAATTTAAAAATTTAATGTGTAATAGATGATTATAAAGGCATAAAGATCGAATCACTCTATGGCAAATTAGCTGGACTAAAATGAACAATTTTTTGACGGAAATTTCAGTGTCGTTTTGAAGGAAACACTTAAATGAAAAAAATCCATAAACGACATTGATGGTTTTTGTGAAAAAATAGCATAACGCCTTGGCACTGGAAGATTTTTTTTATTGCTAAATATATTTCGTTAACATTCTATACATGTATAATTGTCAATTTCAAGAATAAATGTCACAGTGCCAATCAGCTGGAAATTGCTTATTATGCGTAAAGGGTTACCACGTGTATCAAATCAGATTTTTCTAATAGCTCATTTTAAATTAGACTTTCAATCTAGTTTTCTCTTTCTAGAACTTATTGTACCAATTGATTTCATCTTCTAACTTCTAATATTACGTGTGGTAACCTAAACTTTAAAAACTCACAGCTTTCTCTACAGTTGCTCAAGTTTCTACGCAAAGTCATAACCCCAGTTTCACTGCTTCTAGGTGTATTACCATTAAAAAGGTCCACATAAATTTATCTCACGTAATATTACATCACTATTTAGGTAGGCGGCCATCTTGTGAATCTATTTAAGCAAGATGGCCGACGAAAACGGTAATGTAATATTATTAGACTGTTCAAAAATGTATCACACCACAAGAACAAAATTATTTAATATTGTTGATGTTGATTGTTAATAAAATGCAAATAATGTAAATATCAAAATAAATTCTGTATTTGTATTTGATTATTTGTTTTAATATACCCTTTTTTGTATCACAGTCCGAATGTCTGCACCGACAGTGCGCGCCAAGTATGTGAGATTGCCGTAGCCTCTCACTAAATGCCTCTCCTACACTCTCGCCTGAATTTCTGATCTCCGCTCCCCAATCAACATTCCAACGAAACGCCCAGCTCACGGCAATGACACCTGGCCGGCGGTGTAAACTTTAAATCGGTCCGTTAGGTCACCCCGACGCGACGCGACGTTGCCTCTGTTTTTCCAAAATACCCCGCTAACCCAGAACCAGCCAGCTTGGAACGTGATACACTGACAACGGTGTACTTAGCGCGAGCTTCTTAACGTTCTCGATAGTGTAAACGTTAAGTCAAATTTATATGGAGTTGGAACACTTGCCTACGTTTTCCGCTACGGGCGCTGTTCCAACTGCATACAAATTCGAGTTAACTTTTACGACATCGAGAACGTTAAAAAACTCGCATTATACACACACATGAATGCTTCTGCATATAATGGTAGTTTTCCAATTACAGCACTAGAGTGCATTATGCGGCATAATGCTCAACGTTGAATGTTCCAACTAGAGCAACGCTTCGCACAATCGAGCACTCTCAAAAGTACTGCTCTCGCGTGATTCTCGCAATCGATACCGACTCAGTGACAGAAAATTGACAAGTGTTTTTTTCTTTAAGTTGGCATTGATCGAAATTTTGTTTATATTATCGTTAGTAATATTATTTAATGTTGAAAAAAATTGTAAGGCTTTCGTTTCGTCGTAGTTTCTTAGAAATAATCAATGTTTTATTTTATTTTTTATTGCCTTTGTAGGCAGACGAGCATACGGCCCACCTGATGGTGAGTGGTTACCGTCGCCCATGGACTTCAGCAATGCCAGGGGCAGAGCAAAGCCGCTGCCTACCGCAAAATTAATTAAAACTGTGCTAACTTAGCGCACTCTGCTGATGCATTTGAAAACTAATTCACGTTCCAATTAAGCTTCAGCATAATTCGGCATTGTGCGTCACCGAGTCGCATTATGCTCTGTAATGCTCTGTAATTGGAAAACTACCCATGTCAACACGACAGTGCGCTTTTGATATCGCGGCGCGCGACTTTCACCTTTTCAGTCGCCCTGAAATAACGCAGAGGGAAGCCTCCTCAGTAAAGGGGCAAGAACTGGGGAAAGACGCCTTAGCAGATGGGTGCAAAATTGGTGGACTCTCAGAAGTCGACCCTCGCCTTTCAGGTATCAATCATCGCTTCCCAAGTATTGTAGCCACGACGGTCGGCAGCGACGAGTCCGGTGATTTATTATCTTCCTTGTTTTTAGTGGAGGCGTTTAATATCTTAAGACATGAAGTTAGTCTTCGGTGAATTCATAAAATGGCGATTATCTTTAAAATCGATATGTACGGAAAAAAAAATTCATACCTTTAAATAATAAAGAATCGATTTTTGAATCAAAATATATATTTTACACATTCATAATTCATATCCACATAATCACACTATAACAATAAATAAACACACACAAATTTTATAATATGTAATCACAGCAGTGCACCATTTAACTTAGAAGTTATGTACGTGACATTTTAAAGATCACCAACCAATATATTCATAATATTAAAACATCCACCTCGCATTGACGGATGGCGAATAATTACAAAGACTAAAAGAAAAATATGCGATGAGATTTCTATAATTTAAATTATTTTAAAATTTAAATATTGGCTTAAACACGAGGGTTTTGAAATGTGTAAAAAAAAGTTTTTTTTTTTTTTATAATCGTCATCACCTTATCGACCTCTAATGCTGGACACAAGCGTCCTAAGATTCGTAGCAATGATCGGTATATATTAATGTTATTATCTATGATCGGCATTGACCTGCGTCCCGCAAATATAAAAAATATCATCACAATCCGATGGCTACAGTAGGAACGCATACAGCACAACTAAATAGTATTTTTAATGGAATAATTATTCATTATTTTTTTAAATTTTTTTTTTTTAGATCTACGTAAATTCAGTAATTTCAATATTACTGTTTTAATTGGGCCGACGATTTTATGATCCAGTTGCTGTTGTATTAGCTGACAATATGCAGGATAGCAGAAACTTCGCTATATACTATATAGACAACAATTCACAAGTCAAGGTCATTGGCGTAGTGATCGAATACAAACATCTACTACAAAACTCTTCTGCTAATACATGAGAGCTAACGACTGCTTGTTTTTGATCCTGAACAAAACCTTTTTGATGTGTGATGATCAACAAAGTTGTTAGTTCCGTCACAAATCGGTTTTTAATCACTGTAATCTTTCACGATTCAAAGTACCTACTCTATATTTTAAAAACAGTAAAATATACCCATCAATAAGTATATTAAGAGAACAGTACTGCTATTAATATATTTTAAATGATAAATTCTGATATGTTGACATCAATTATTGAATGAAAAATCTTACATCAAAATGGTTGCAGACAGACATATTATACATCAAAACAGAATCAATACATTTTATAATAAACAAAAAATATGTATAGGTAATTCACAGATAACTATGGTAAATTAGAAAATTGAAGTTCAACTTTTATAGATCCAATTCAAAACTTCTGCTGTGAAGTTGTACAGGTACTCAGTGAAATATGAAATAATAATATATTATGTGAGATATCAATTACTGTTTTTGAGTTTATCTAATTGATGAGCACATTTACTACTTTTTCTACTCTTCACGTTACGTCTTTTGCCAGATCCAGACATATTAGCTTTTTTCTTTTCATCCTCTAACAACAAGGGAGGTAGTGAGACCTTTCTTATACCATAATTATATGCGTTCTGATGCTTTATGACATCATTCTGAGGTAAATAAGGGGAACATAATGGCTCTAATTTCGTTGAATCTCTATATCGCCCTGTCACAATTCTACCATTTAATAATTTACTACGATCAGACGCACTCAGTATGGAATTACCTATATTCCTTGTGTCTAACGATGCAAATGATTTCGCACTACTTCTTCCAGCATTGGTTGAAGAATCAGGCCTGGTATTTCTCATCCATTTTGAAGAAGCAGCGTCTGATCGTAAAATTGACACGTTCGTACGTTTCTTGTGTATGGGACTTTTAATATGTATTGGTGTGATTTGAAGAAGCGAACTAAACGCATCAGGCATGTCATTGTCGTCATTATTGGATTGATTATAAGACAATTTTTCTCTTGTCAGTCTGGGTTCATTAATATCCACAACAGAAACTCGTGGTGAGTTTTGTGGTGTCACATCTGTACTGCTTTGAGATAACCTTTCTTCCCTTTCGCTAAACTGTTCATAATCATTATAATGTATCGCAATAACTTCTTCATGTTCAATCTGTCTGTATGATAGTCGTTTTTCTGGTAACGTTATAGCTCTGCCTATGACCCTAAAAAACCAAACAGGAACTGTTAATATTTAAAAATTATTATTTAATTTATTTAATCCTGAAGTCATCGTGGCCTAAAGGATAAGACAGGTGAAGATCTAGAAAGATATGACTGTGCCGGTGTTTGAACTGCACATCAACTTCGAAAATCTAATGAAAATTTAATACGTATTAACTCATGTTCACATACTATGTAAAAAAAACCAAACCAATAAAAATTATAATATGCGTAATTACTATAGAATTAAGGTATAGAACTCAAGTCTCAAGGATGGCATGTTCTCGTTGTGAAGCCTGTGAGCTCCGGTAACCACTTAACGTTAGGACGTGAGCTTGTTCACAGGTCTATGCAAAATAAATTAAGCTTCACGGCATACCAGAAGGCATGTGATTGAATCAGATGATTAGAAAATCAAGTTTGGTAAATAATGGATGTCAAGGTTACATATTCACACAATTAAGAACAAGGGCAAGTAGAATTGGAATAAAGAAATAATTAGAGCACCAAAAATGTTAATTGCTGTAGTGTTCATGATTCAGCATAGATCTTCTTTGTTTTTAATAAATTTAAGTTAATAATTTAACTAGTAAATTTAAATCAAAGAAAATAAAATAGACCATATGAGTCGTCTATTATCAAAGGTGGCAATCTGTGCATTTGGACAAAAAAAAATTATTGATATGTCAATACAGATTGATTTGAATATACTCGTCTCCTTCAAAGAATACGGTTCAAAACCTGCATTAAATAAAGGTTAATAGTTAACCTGTTATTTATCTAAGATGTCGTTCCGAAGAGTTTTGTGACTGCCAATGGAATACAAAGTCAATAATTCGTTTTTCTGATTTACCAATCATTGTCCAAAAGTCAGATTGCCGGCTTTGATAATAGACGACTCATATGCATGGATTGATAAACTCATCACTGATGGGAAGGCTAATATGAATTTACTTGAGAATTATTGTCAGTATAACAACTTGAAAGCAAAAATAAGCAGTTTTTTTTATTAACTTTAAACTATCTGCATAAAGTACTTATACTATAAGCAGGTGACAGGACAAGATGTAAAAGTTAAAATTTTACTAACATTAAAGTCCTTCAACAATTAACATCTTGGAATTTAGACACACATTAGGCAATAAACTAGCAGCAACCTAAATTATGCATGTTTAAAAAATATTTAGATATTTAATCTTTCTTTATATACAGAAGGTACGGACAGTGTATTGAGCATATAAATTAAATTAATAAAAAATGAATGCACTTTCATGAATTCTATTGGTAAAGGTAAAACTTATTCTTACACCATGGATGTTAAATTATTTTGCTCAGAAAATGCTAATGACTTATAGTTTTACCTAAAATGTGGATGTAGTTGTCTCCACTGTTTACACTCTTCAATCACTTCAGGCCTATTGGATTTTGGACCCTCTTCATCATACAAAGTTCTTTCTATTCTCTCCCACTCTTCTGCTAATGTCTTTGTGGCTTCGGCAGTATTTCTTCTCAGGGCTGATCCAGAGCTGCTGTCACTTTCCTCACTTAGAATGTCTGGTGTGTCTGAAACAAGATATACTAGAGTTATTCTCTTTTTGTTGATTTTAATATAACATAATACTTATTAAGCTTAACAAAGTATATTATTATGGAGCATTCATATTAAATTTGGAAGCACTAACAGGAAAGTGAAAATTAATATTAGCCTTTTAGTAGTAACAAATGACTCTTTTAGAACTGTCTCTTGATTTCTACTTGCTCTGTTTGGAAAGCATATTATCACTTCAATTTAATTTAAGAACTATCAATCCTACACCATGTTGAAAATTATTAAATTATTATTATCTTTTTTTTATTTTATTTATTTATTAGCCGGATACAAAGTCCATTGGCAATTATTATTATCAATCTAGTAGGGTGGTCATATTATTATAATATTACACATATCAGTTTCCAATTAGATACTAGTTGTGAAAACATAGTAAATATATATTACAAAGTTTTAAAGTGTAAAAAACAACATTTGAACAATTCACATTCATCTACAGGATTATTAAAATTATATTAATGTTGAAATAATGAAATAATAATCTCTTCTATACTAATATTATAAAGAGGAAAGATTTGTTTGTTTGTTTGTTTCGAATAGGCTCCGAAACTACTGGACCGATTTGAAAAATTCTTTTTCCATTAGAAGCCGACATTGTCCCTGATGAACATAGGCTACTTTTTTTATTATTTTTTTATTTTATTTTTTTGGTTTCATATGTGTTTTAATGTTTCCGAAGCGAAGCGAGGGCGGGTCGCTAGTGTGTTATAAAATTATTAGTAAATTGTAATGTTAGTAAGCGTGTGGTCGGTTCTCAGCTTTTCTAACTACACCAACAGAATAAAAAAATCGCTGCAGTTTGCAAGAATAGAAAATAAGAAGGTACCTGTCTCACTCTCCGTGAAGAAATCAGAAAATGGTGTACCAGCCCGTTCACCAATATCAAATCCATTATAATCAAAAGAATAATTTAAATTCCTGTTCAAAATACTCGAGGTCCTAGCTGATAACGGCGGCAATTCTTGAGGAGGGCGGTAGTTGAACCTATTAGAATTTATAATCGGCAAACAATCTAACAATTTTCCTACGTTCCTTTCACGACTACATGAATAATTACGTGCAGACATAATCCAGTCAAGTCATTTCGATGTTTTTTTTTTTATTTTTGACGCTCGATTTAAAACACTTTAATTAGCTAATTAATGGTAAGTATAAACATTTAAAGCTATTTGCACTGTAACACACAAGCTATTTATTTTTTTAATCTGATTATATTCTAAAAAGTTTGTAAAGACGTCGTGAAAACAAAACAAATTCTGAAGTTACTCTGATGAATTTTTTGGATACTTATTATCCCTGGTAAATTTAGGGATGCCAAGCAGAAGCTTTAAATTTGCCGTCTTGTGTAGAAAATATCAAAAAAACGATGAATTATTTGAAAACAGACTTGTTAATAATCATATCTTTTTATTATATTAAAAATAACATCACTCATCGTACACGGTAATCAAATTTGCTTTTTATCCAATTTCATTAAATAAGTCAATAAATTTGTTGTAATGGATTTTTTTTTTGTTAAGATGAGTAAACGAGCTCATGGTCCACTTGATGTTAAGTTTTTACCCCATTTCATAGAAATCAATAACGTAAATACCACCACCCACCTTGAGACATGAGTTCTAAGTCAAAGTTTTTACAGTACAACAGCTGTCATAACCGTCACGCATTACGCTTCATAACCGAAATGGGTAGGGTGGTAGTATCTATCCGTGCGAGCATACAAGATGCCCTACGACTAGTAATTCCGCAAATTATATTTTCTGCAGGCTTGAGTTTCATTACACGATGTCCTTCCTTTATCGTGGAAGTCATCCGTGAACGTTTGTTAAGTACTTATTTCATTAGAAAAATTAGTACCTGTCTGCGAAATTCAAACACAGGCACAATCGCATCACTTAATACGAATGCATTGGGCGTCTTATCCTATAACCATACCCGATCCTGTGGACCGAATGGTAAACAGTCAACGTCGCCCTAAACACGACATTGCGGATCCTCTCGATCCATTAACGGTGCTTTTATGTACCTCAAGCGCCAGTCACCGTCCTCGCCGAACCCGTCGCTTGCGACGAAGGGCTCGACAAGTACATTTAACCCATAGACACCGCCCATTGAGTTTCTCACCGGATCTTCTCAGTGGGTCGCGTTTATAATCCGTTAGTAGATTCTGTGAAGCACTGCTCTTGCTAGGGCCAGTACTAGCAACACTCCGGTTTGAGCCTGGTGAGCTCACCTACACGCCAAGAAGACGTTGAAATAGTCTCCCAAGGATATCAGCATTCGTGGGGAAAAAAAATCCTATAAGCTACAATGACTTCAAATCAATACCCTCTCGATTCATAGAGCTGTTGAGATCGTTACAATAATTTCATTGTAATTCGTGGCAATTTTTTGTGAGTGGTGAACAAAATATGTTTCTTTTTTACTATCATTTTTGTTTGCTCGTACATTTTTCAGTCAGAAAATGCTGTAATTACCGGGAATTGTTGTTTCGTGTACAACACAGTTTTGGATTATAGTTGAAGACCTTTTGTTTTGATAAGGTGTATACGGTTGTAGATGACTCGACTTTTGAGCCGATCTTAGTATATTTTCAATTAAGCCTCTCGGAAAAATGGTGAATGATGACAAATATTAACCCTGTAGCCGTATCTAGCGATTTTGTTGCATTTTTCTACACATTTGCGCATGACAGAAAACTATTATTTAGAGTTGATAAAATTATCAAGAGGTAATAAATTGGCAAAATCGAAAAATCTTACCTCGAATGCCTCACATTTCAGCTATTACATTCTCATACCGAGTTCTATATTCAGTGGTAGGTAATGCTTCCAAAAATAAGCTGCTTTAAAATCGCTGCATTTTCTAACCATTGAATGATTTTTTTTAATGATATGGAGATTCTACCGCCTATTTCTGCTGTGAAGCAGTAATGCGTTTCGGTTTGAAGGGTGGAGCAGCCGTTGTAGCTATACTCGAGATCTTAAAACATATATCTTAAGCTGGGTGGCGCATTTACGCTCTAGATGGCTCCAGTAACTACATAGCACGAGGTGGGCTGTGCGCTCGTCCATCCATTTAAGCCATAAATAAATGTATAAAAAAAATTAGCATAAGTTTAACGAATTGTATGAAAGAAAATTAAATTCCATTGTAATGAACATCACCTGGAAAAAAATTAAAAATGCAAAACTGATAATTTTGTCTAAACTACACCTCGTATGCACATAAATATGTATACATAGACCTACTGCTGTGCATTTACTGTCAGCTCATTTGGAATAGTGGATTGTGTTTGCTCAATTTCATCCATAACATTGTTCGCTTCATATTCGTTTATTATAATTCATGAAATTGGGCTGTAAAGTGTGAAACCATCGCCTATCCAGTTGGAAAATTGGAACTACTGACTGACACTTGACAGTTTTTCACGGCGAGGTAAATATCTTGAAGCGGAAAATCAATACACTGAATATCATTTTTTAGTGTTATATATTTTCATCAATAAATCTACAACAATGTCGCAAGCTATCACAAGAAGTGGTGATAAAAATCAAGATGAGGTAGGCATATAAAACTTTATAAATTGCATAGATTTTTAAATTAGGAATTGCCGCGTACTTTTCATCATAATAAAATTTCATAGAAATTGAAGATTTGTCAACTTATGCGATATTTTTAGATAGGGTATTTGTAGTTATTTATTAAAACGCCATAGGGCCATACTATTTCTGAAATCTCGTAATGCGACACGTGCTGCTCCTGGTTTATTCAAGTACTTGAATTTTAGGTAATTATAAAACATATGTGTTAAAATAAGTATGTTGTTATACTTTCAATCATAAGTATTAAATTAATTAAAAAAAAATACTACTAATACAACCGACTAAAACACTGGAATGTAAATTAATTTTGTAATTGAAAATAAAAACCCCAATGCTTATCAAATATATGTTTTTTTTTTTGTAAATTTAATTTATAGCCTACTTTAATAATACTGATTTTTTACCCTTTTAATAAAGATTACAATAGAACACAAACCGATTAAACGTAATTTCTTTCTCAGAAAATTCTCATGCCTTACACATACATTCAGCAAGTACCAGGGAAACAGATAAGAACGAAGCTAGCTTCCGCATTCAACTACTGGCTCAAGATATCTGAAGAGAAACTGAGACTAGTCGGTGATATTGTACAAATGCTACACAATGCCAGTTTATTGTAAGTTTTAAAATTTAGTTTAATATTTAACAGTGGTATTATTATTTTTATGTCTAAAGCCTTAAGAGCCTTTGTAAATTGATAAAGGCATTTAGAGAAAAGTTCACTATTAATTAGTTATAATATTATTTATTTGCTACACTACAATTATTTAGATAAAATTATGGAAAAAATTAAATAAGATGTGCAGCATTGAGGTCAACTTTCAGAATGTTAAGGTTGAATTATTTTGTTTCTTCAGATCGATGATGGCTCCCCATTGTTATTTTCCAATATATCAGTCCCCTGAGGAATAGGAGATTAGATACAGTCTTCACTGATAAAACGGTAGTATAACATGATATAAGAAAAAAATCAATTTAATTGTAATTTGCTGTTCTCATATCAATAAGTGGTGCTCGTTTCATATGTCTGGAAAGGGTCTTAACAGCTCCTTGAACTTTCTAATAAAGTTAAGAAGTACGACATATGCTATAAATGAGGATTCAAAAGAGGACTGTGCGGTAGGTAACGCTGTTACTACACATCTAACATTGCTGCTGTCTATGAACCAGAGTCACCACTCACCATTGGTTGGGCTG
This sequence comes from Bombyx mori, assembly GCF_030269925.1. Taxonomy (NCBI): domain Eukaryota; kingdom Metazoa; phylum Arthropoda; class Insecta; order Lepidoptera; family Bombycidae; genus Bombyx; species Bombyx mori. The sequence goes on along the minus strand of NC_085115.1, from coordinate 13,402,783 downwards.
AATGCTTGACACCTTTGTAGAAAAAATTATAGGAAGGATACAGAGATAGATTCTATATATTTTACTATGTCACAAGTGCGTCCGTTTAAAAATATTATCTATACATTTATTTCCTAATCTAAACAGGATTTGATTGCACATTATGTGAACATTTTTTGACTGTGTCGTAATAAATGCATCTTTATTCATCTATTACGAGTACTCCATAGATCTAGTATCTATTCTAACTAGAGGTCTCGCAGTAGTCGAAATGTGACTATAATTAATTGGAATTGTAAGTTTGTACACTATTATCACTATATTTTATACTTCTATAATCACGAATTTCGCCAAGATTACACTATAAAAAAATATTAACAAAGACAAACAATATTTAATCTATTCTCAATTTGACAACAGACGTCAAGAACAAAAGTTTGACAATAAATAGTATGCATGCGTGTGTGCGTCAAATACATGGTAATTATGTAGTATGTGTAATGTTTTCTTTATTGATTTAATGTATCTTTTATGCATTATATTTTAAAAAAATTGCATTGTGCACTTCTTCTCTATATTCTCTATAAGTGTGGAAAATTTCATACTCCTCCGTCCGCGCAATTTTCGTAAAAAGGGATACAAAGTTTTTGCTTCACGTATTAATATATAGATTAATTCTAAGAATGCTAGAGAACAGAGCTTTATGGTAGGCAGCGACTTGGCTCTGCCCCTGGAATTGCTGACGTACATAGGCGACGGTAACCACTCACCATCAGGTGGGCTGTATGCTCATCTGCCTACAAGGGTAATTAAAATAGTACTGAACTGGTGGTGGTATCAAAATTATTTGCTTTTTTTAATTTAAAGAGTTATATATAAGTAAGAAATTTTAAAGCCCCACTTTGATTCTAGCAAATAAAAATGACCAGTTCTTTTTCTAGATTTCGTAAAGATGGGCATCTTTACACTGAGCTAGCCAAAAGATGGTCATTTTTTCATTTCAATAAAATTTCAAATAAATTAGGGCTGTATCCACCCAAATTATAAAAATCCATGACATGATGAAATTATTTGTTGCCCTATCTATACTTTTATACCTATCGCAAATACCAGCTACTTCCATTTGACACCATACAGAAGAGGGCCGTTCGGATTGTCAATAATCCCATTATCACGGATCGTTTGGAACCTGTGGGTCTGCGGAGGGACTTTTCTTCTCTCTGTATTTTGTACCGTATGTTCCATGGGGAGTGCTCTGAGGAATTGTTTGAGATGATTCCATCATCTCGTTCTTACCATCGCGCCGCCCGCCACCGGAGTAGAGTTCATCCATACTCATCCATACTACCTGGAGCCACTGTGTTCATCCACAGTGCGTTTCCAGAGATCTTTTTTGCCACATACTATCCGGCTCTAAAATGAGCTCCCCTCAACGGTGTTCCCCGAGCGCTACCTCTTCACTTGTCCTTCTTCAAACGAGGCTTGTGGAGAGTATTTAATGGTTAGCTCTGCCCCTGGCGTTGCTGAAGTCCATGCGCGACGGTAACCATTCACCATCAGGTGGGCCCTATGCTCCTCGTCTGCCTACAAAGAAAAAAAAAACTTAACATAAAGTTGAGTAAAGTCGATTGAAGTCGAGTGGCTGTTATATATAATCGATTAAAAAACTTTCAAATTAATAAAAAGAAAGACGTTAAATTGTAATTGTAATTCAAACTCATTATAACCTTGTCTACGCTTAGAGGTAAAATTTGTACCTAATAAATGAAAATTCATACCCTTGAAAATAGAATTTGCAATTGTATGTGCATAGCATTAAATACCATAATTTATTTTATCGCTACAACTAAATCTCTATACAAAGATATTATTAAAAAAGACAAGTAGAAAACCTGAAGTTTCAGTTATGAGTTTGAGTTTTTTTGGAGTTTCTGCTTTTTTTTTAATTGTCAAGTTGTAAAACAACCTTTGAGGACTGACATTTTAAAACAAGATAAAAGAAAATGGCGTAATTATCAGTCTACCAAATTGACCTAAGGCTACGCTAATCGATCGGTCGATTTTTATCAATTTTTTTTTCCAATTATCCAGTATGTACAAAGCAATATGTATGTATTAAATAATTACAAATCCACCTCATGTCGAGGAGTAAATAGCTATTTGGTTTAAGCGACATTTTTGCAATTTTACAGGAGAACCATTTAAAGCTTAAAATTTGGAAAGAACATCATAACCAAAAAACTTCTTCAGCCATTTGAATGAGGTAAACATAATTGAAGGTCAATTAAAAACATCGAATTGTTGATGCTAATCCCAAATAATACCAGCATTTAATTACAAACATAAATGGCGCGTAATAAGCGAAATGTATTAAATAAATACAGTAATAATAGAAACGAGACTGTCGACGATTTGCTACCAGAAGGTTCTTGGTTACTTTGGTCACATTGCTCGGTGGCCACCAGACAACCTTGAAAGATTGATTGTGGTGGGCAATGTAGAAGGGAAAAGACCCGCCGGCCGGCCACCAAACCGTTGATCGGATCAGATAACTGCGCTCACTGGACTCTGTTGCGAACGCCCTGAGAGAAGCCGAAAACCGAAGCAAATGGAAGCTGAGGGTACAAAGAGCCACGAAGGGCTTTCAAGGACACGACCTTCAACAATGAAGTATTCGACTAAGAAGAAGGATTGCGGTCAATTGCAATAACATTGACAGATCAAATCGTAACGGTCTCCGAAGTTTGCGATGTTCGATATCAAATTTATTATATCCGATTTCAAGGTTACATAAATATTCAACAATGGACTGCTAGTAAAATAATGCTAATTTATAAAATAATCGTTCTTCGATATTGAATATAGTATGTAATTCAATAGAGCGTTTTGATCATTGTCAATTCTTGAGCAATTTTGAATACCATATTTATTCAAGACAGTATTAGGCAAGAGACAACACAATAGAATTTCTAATGTGAATGCCACCACAGCCTATTACGGAAGCTTCATCAGTGTGCAGGGTTTTTGTGAGTCTTATTGCAACTAGCGTCGGTTTTTTTTCCTTACCTATTCTAGTTACCTCGAGGGGTTATACTAGATTCTCCGTGTGAGTAGGTGAGCTCACGGGGCTCTAACCTGAGGACGTTGCTAACACTAGAGCTCTAGCCCTAAGCAACCCTAAAGCCTAAAGGCCTAAAGCCCTAGCAAGAGCAGTGCTTCGCAGAATCTACATAGTAGTACTACATAGTATCTACTGTAGTTTGGAGGTAACGATAAAAGGCAAGATCTTCCACCGAGCGGGTGATATTGCTCGGTAGACCGACATCAAATGCTGTTGTTCGGAACTTGTATATATGCAAGCTTTTCTTAAAAAATGCCATAAGCGAGATTCAGGCATCTGTCAAACATATTGTGTTGTATGATGGCTTTTTTTTGCTTTTTTTTATTGCTTAGATGGGTGGACGAGCTCACAGCCCACCTGGTGTTAAATGGTTACTGGAGCCCATAGACATCTACAACGTACCCCACCCTTCAAACCGAAACGCATTACTGCTTCACGGCAGAAATAGGCAGGGTGGTGGTACCTACCCGTGCGGACTCACAAGAGGTCCTACCACCATTCCACATTAACGCCAGTTCGATCGGACCAGGATCGACGACATTCAAGACAACAGCATCTTACGGCGCGGAATACCGGTAGCCCACTCCATCTATGGTGTCGCGAGCACCATCAACGCTGCGAACTATGCTATGATCATAGCCCTCGAGAAGACTTTGGAGCTCGGCCATCCATTGGTGAGTATCAGCTTCGCATATACTCGTACATTAATTACATTTGATACTATTCGGTAAGATACTTAATAAATAAATAAAAAAACCTTGCTCAACAACTCTATAAGTATCTCATTACTCGAACAAGAAAATAAAAGAAATTTCAGTATTGTTGTTATTGCAATTATATTTATCGGCGTTCAATTAAAAATAATGAAAGTTTTGATTTGATAATAGGTATTAAAATATAAAGCCGTCGACTTCTGAAAGATATTAAATTAAATAATAGGATCTAAAGAGTGTATTTTTATCAAAACCGATACGACAATAAAATACTGAACTGTAATTACAGTAGTTTTACTATGGTCAAGGTAAGGTAAGGTCATGAACGTGAACTGTCCGACAGACATTTGGAATCTTTGAGTCTACGGAGGAATTTCGGTATCTCTGTGTTTTGTTCTTTACCTTCCATGGGTGTACTCTGAAGAATTTGAAATGGTCTCGTCATCTCCATTTTAAAACAATAACACGCATCGTCAGAGCCGGTTATTCCATACTAGTATATAAAGATCCACTATGTTCATTCTCAAATGCGTCACCACCAGATATTATTTGCCACGTACATTCCGGGTTCGATATGAACATTCCTCTGCGGTGTTTGTCTGCATTGTCCCTCTAAAAAACGAGGCTTTAAGAGAATTTTCAGCAAAATATATTTGTCTAGGAAGGCGTACTATAAAAAATATATCGCGCTCCCTGGAAACAATATGAGAACTATATGCGTATCTATTAGTTTGCGTATACAATGCAATCAGCGTATAATAACTATTATAATAGATGAGTCGTCTATTATCAAAGGTGGCAATCTGTGCATTTGGACAAAAACTTTTTATTGATATGTCAATACAGATTTATTCGAATATAAATCGTCTCCTTCAAAGAATACGGTTCAAAACCTGCATTAAATAAAGGTTAATAGTTAACCTGTTATTTATCTAAGATGTCGTTCCGAAGAGTTTTGTGACTGCCAATGGAATACAAAGTCAATAATTCGTTTTTCTGATTTACCAATCATTGTCCAAAAGTCAGATTGCCGCCTTTGATAATAGTCGACTCAGATATTAAAAAGAAACATTAAATAAATAAATAAAATCATCAAATTTTCAGTCTTTATGTTCGGGATTGATTGAAATACCAGACTGATTCTATCTACACTATACAATATATGAGGCCGTCAGTGCAAAATTGGCCTAAGCTTACTATAGCTATTATGGAGCAATCATGTTTAAGTTTTCATAAATTTGAATTTCAGTAGGCAAAAAAACAATACGATCAAAAATAATGTTTACAAAGCCCTCTGTTATCTATGGATGAAACTATAGATAGGCAGGTTTTGCATAAAAATTTATTATATGTTAAATAAATTGTAATATACATAATTATAAGCATGATTATAAAAAAATGTTGGTTAGGCCACTTTTGCGCTGACGGCCTCAATATTTTCTGATGTAAAGAAAAACGATTCACGTATAATATACGTTATGAAACTCTGTGACTCTGAAAAGGTTTCATCCAATTAGCGCGAATAAAAATTCCTCAAACGTTTTCATCTCTTTTAATTGTAATTTATTTCGGTTTGTAGCTTGTCGTCTGCTCGGCTAATGATTCTGCTACGGATGATACTGTTGACGTAATCGTATAAATAAGTTGTCATGTTTATTTCAGTCGTACTGTGAAGTTTTTTTCTTTCAATGAAGTGGCATTGTACACATCGCTGATTCTATAATACCGGTTTAACGGTACGCAGCGGCTTGGCTCGGCCCCTGACATTGCTGAAGTCCACGGGCGACGGTGACCACTCACAGTCAGGCGGGCCGTATGTTCGTCTGCCTACAAGGGCAATAAAAAAAAGTTTCCTTTAAACTAGGTCCAATTAGCTGACGCTTCGAAACTGTTGTATTACTAAATCATCTCTGGCCAATAAAACAATTGACATCCATAGACTTAGATCCATATTTGGTACCGACTTAACCGGTATTCGATTGAGGTAAATAAGCACCGATATAGGCTCAAAATTGGGTAGAAGACATACGTGCATTGTATTGGTATAGAGCTTAAGAGAGATAACTTAAATTTTTATAGCCACGTCAATTATTTTAAAAGAAAGTCGATGCCTACAGTCCTAGACAGCAGCCCGCCTCTCAGGGCGGACCTTTTTAACGAGAGAAACACTAAACGCATCAATCAATTTCTTGACTTGGGAATACTAAGGCTCAATTTGTGTTGTTTTTTTTTCAAAATACCCCTTTTAGGCAACGACTGTATACACCGAACAGCTGTTGGAATTGCATCGAGGTCAGGGCATGGAGATTTACTGGCGGGACAACTTCCAGTGTCCCTCTGAAGACGAATACAAACAAATGACCATCAAAAGTAAAGTGTTTGATTGTTTATTTTTTCTATTAAATGCTTAGGGGATGTAACTTGTTTCCTAAAAAGATAACCAATCTTTTGCTAAGTATGTATATCGTCTTCTCGCATTAAAACTGTATAGTCTCAAAACTTACTAATTTTACAGGAAAGTGTTTTAAAGGTTTAACATGTGATATTTTTAATATTAATCATCTTTGTAACATTTTTTTTATCAGTTACATTATCTGTTTTTTAAAGTAAGATAAAATTATGTATTAATTTTGTTAATAGTAGTCAAAATATAGCTAAACTAAAAAAAAAAAAACTAAATCTATACTATCTCTTGACAGTACTTATGAGAAAAATACTGTTGATACCAAATGGTTCCGACTCAATTTGGAATATTTTTGGAAATTGTACAATTTTAATGCGAAAAAGACGATATGTGTAATGCGTGTTGAAGAACGACTTCTGTCACTAATAACATCTGTTTACATTCTGTCCGTCTGTTTAGTGTTATTGCCCTTATAGGCAGAGTATAGAGCCCCTCTGGTGGTGAGTGGTTACCGTCGCTAATGGACGTCTAACTAAAGCAAAACTAAAGCAATGCAGACATCAATTTACGATAATGAATTTTGCTGCCACGCTGCTAATAACTATGTACATCCAATGCATACATTGCATGTACTGGTCGTGATGATGGAAAGTACTGTGCTTCGTTCCTTTTACAATTCACGAGACAGACTGGTGGTAGGACATCTTGTGAGTCCGCACGGGTAAATACCATCACCCTGCCTATTTCTGTCGTGAAGCATTAATGCGTTTCGGTTTGAAGGGTGGGGCAGCCGTTGTAACTATACTTGAGACCTTAGAACTTATATCTCAAGGTGGGAGGCGCATTTACGTTGTAGATGTCTACGGGTTCCAGTAACCACTTCACACCAGGTGGAGCTCGCCCACCCATCGATCTAAGCAATAAAATTAAAAAAAAAAAAAAAAAAATGGGCATTCAAATTTCGATACGTTCACGCATTAGAACGATGGTTACAGAAACCGGTGGACTGTTCATGCTAGCGATACGACTGATGCAGTTGTTTAGCGAGAACAAATCGGACTTCACCAATCTGTCCGCCGTGTTGGGGCTGTATTTCCAGATCCGCGACGATTACTGCAACCTGTCGATGAGGGAGGTGAGTCGTATAGGGGTACGGGAGGGTTGGGGGGGGGTGTGCTTCTAGGTTCTCTATCGCTCGGCTGCAAATAGAACACGTTAACTTGTACTAGAAGTCGTCGTGGCCTAAAGGATAAGACGTCCAGTGCGTTCGTGTGTAGCGATGATGCAATGGTGTTCGAATCCCGCCAGCGGCTACCAATTTTTCTAATGAAATACGTACTTAATAAACATGCACGTTTGTCTACAACGGTAAAGGAATAACAGCGTGTAATAAAAGTCAAACCCGTAATAATTATAGTTTTGGGAATTACTGGTGGTAGGACGCTTTGTGAGTCCGCACCACCACTCTGCCTATTTCTGCCGTGAAGCAGTAATGCGTTTCGGTTTGAAGGGCGGGCCAGCTGTTCTGAGACCTTACAACTCATGTCTCAAGATGCGCGACGCCATATACGTTGTTGATGTCGCTTGATGTACTGTGAGATCGTCCATCCATCGCAGTTAAAAAAAAAAGAAGAAAAAAAACGCCAACTTCTTTCAAATTTCGTTTATATAGAGATGGGAGTTGATTCTAGAATCGCAAGGGTCAGAATAGACTCGCCACTCATATAAGAATGAACCGTGCGTTGAATGTAGTTGTGTGACAGATTTAATGATCCAAAGCTTTCGGCATATAGAAAGCTGGTTCCAAGCAATACTTAATATATTTCAGTACACAGAGAACAAGAGTTACTGCGAGGACCTCACGGAGGGGAAGTTCAGCTTCCCCATCATACACGCCATCAGGAGTCAGGAGGACGACAAACAAGTCCTTCGTATCCTTTAAATGAACACACGTGTATAGAATTCGTATGAAAATTAACGAACTTAACTTGCGCTATAAAAAATTTTTCATATTTATTTCTGATGCCCAATATCTACCTGTTTTTGAAGATTTGTAATATCCAGCCATACTCGTTTCCATCGAACGATCAATTTTCTGATTTCTATTGAAATAATGGTTACTCTATCACGCGATACGTTCCTTAGGCGACCGCTTTTGTGACTTGTGACGTCATAATTTATGATTTCGACTCTAGACTTGAGCATGATTTCCTTCGACCGTACAAAACTAGATATCCTTCGTCAAAGGACCCGGGACGTTGAAGTGAAACGTTACTGCATCACGTTGTTGGAGAAGTTGGGCAGCTTCCGGTACACGAGGGGGATCCTGAACGATCTGGACGCGCGCGCCAGGGAGGAGGTGAGGGCGACGATCGTGATTCCGATCCAGTGCTAGATTTTACGATGCACTGCTCTTTGTTAGGGTCAGTGTTGAGCTCGCCTACCAGACAGCTACAGCATGTAGCGTTTTTTTTCTTTGTTTTTTTTTTTTCGAGCCTGCCTACTACCTATCCGGGCCACCTGCCGGTGAATGATTACCGTCGCTCTTGAACGTCAGCAATACCAGGAGTAAAGCTAAACCGCTGCCTACCGCACCTAATTAATGGACGGCTCGTAATAAGTAATTGTATAAAGCAATATACTGTTTACATATTTAAACATAATAAATAATATCTTTATCAGACATTTACACATTACACATTGACAAAAAACCACTTATGTATATTGCACGGCCCGAGGGGGAGGGTGATGGGAGAGATGTGCTCCGCACTAAACGCTTCACTTTCCCCCCTTTGCCTTTGCATGAGTTCTGTCTCATGCGAGGTTTGGATGCTGGTTGTTGAGCGACAGGAGGTTTTAGTCGGTTCAACTCCGACATGCCCCGCCCTCCATCCCCAGTGGAGGGCGGAAGTCCGGTGATTTCCTCCTGACAAAAAAATAATATATCGACGCTTGAAAGGCAAACTTGACTAAGCGACAATAACTGCTTTGTACATAAATGATTGGCAATAACCATATTCGATGCGCAAAAACAATATATTTCTAGGTCTCTATTAAAATCATTTCAATCCTACAGCTACTAGCTAGATTCTACTACAGCTAGATTCGTTAAAATAAATTTTGTTTTCAGGTATTTTAACTTTAAATTAGTCTACTGTAAAGTTCACGCATTGTCGCTTAGTCACGTTTGCCTTTCAAGCGTCGGTATACTGTTTACATATTTAAACATAATAAATAACGTGTTTATCAGACATTTACACATTACACATTGACAAAAAACCACTTATGTACAATACGACCGACGTAACTTGGCGAGTCCGAACTTCGCGCAGAAGGCTGCGCACAAACGTTTTTAGGAACCAAATGGTGGTATGAGCAACGTGCGCGGGGCGGAGGTCTAGGCTAGGGATTGACTCTATATAAACACAATCGTCCCTTTATTCAATCAAATATCACAATCGATTTTTATCGGTTTGGAATTTATTGATTTTTGTTTATATGAAATAATGAATGAAATAGATTTACAAACATATTGAATGTTGTCGTTAGTAAACGAGACTTCATCTTTAATAAAAAAAAAAACTAATAACACTTTATTTTCTTGGTTGAAAGACATGATTTAGTTGAATATCAGTTATTTATCAACAACTACTACAATAGGGACTGTTCGTGAATATTTTAAACCTCCTATAAAATGGAATATAAATATATATTTTTATATAAATTTTAATCAATTTGAAAAAAAATCGATTAAACAACATCCTCAAACACGCATATTGGACATCCCTTTTCTTGACATCGTATAAATTCGGTAATTCTCGGTATGCGGTAATGTGTCTCACTCACACGCTAGCATTAGTGTCGTGTTCGTGTCGCTATCTCTGTCTTGAGTACGGGCGGCTACAAAAGTTTTCATTGATTTGTTATTATTATACTGTTTTTGTTTAGTGCTCAGTTTTTTGTTTAGTTTTAAGATTGTTTGTGTTTAAATTTGTTTTAGTATTGAGTGTCCCTTGGCATTTATACTATTCGTTAACAAAGATGCCACCAAAGCATAATAGTGTTTTAAATCGACGGCCGACAAACATAATTTTTGATTTTTTTTTAAAAAGAATAAGAAGAAGGCGTAAAAGATGTTGACAGTTTTATTTAGAGTTGCTAACGATCTGGTGTATCGCAACGCACAGTACAGCGGATCGCAACTGAAGGCAGTGTTCGGGCTTACTTTCGAATTAATTTAATTACGTTATTTTTACCGCTTTCTGTCTTAATTTACTATTTTTTTATTACCTCTCTTTAATTTATTACGTTATTTTTATAGCTTTCTCTCTCATAGTGTTTTGATATTCATTTTATTTGTACTTGGTCCCTGTATATGGAAATTTTAATTCGTATTTTGATTTTAAAAAATGAATGCTAATAACACTTTTTTTTACAAGTGTACATGCGCGAAAGTTGACCTGCGGCTATATTCAGACTCGCCAAGTTACGTCGGTCGTACTGTATATTGCATATAAATTAAACCTTATTAGATTGTTAGATGCTCCAACCAATCAGTGCGTTCAGAACATTTATTTCGAAAATGAATTCTATTTGATTGTATTTCGTGTCAGGTGTCCCGTCTAGGCGGCAACCCACAGCTGGAGGCGCTGCTGGACGACCTGCTCACCTGGAGACAGGAAGGCGACGACGCTAACGATCAAATGAACTACGTTTGAGCACAACTAAAGATGAGCTTAATTTATTATAAATATAAATTATTCCAAATACAAATAGTGAGGGTAGTTGAATTTGTTCCTTAAATTTTAGCGAAACTTTTGCTAGTGTTATAAAACAGAAACTTAATTATAGCGAGAAGTGAAAGGTTATTTGGTTTAAAGGACATCTTTGAAAAATTACTGGTGGTAGGACTTCTTGTGAGTCCGCGCGGGTAGGTACCACCACCCTGCCTATTTCTGCCGTGAAGCAGTAATGCGTTTCGGTTTGAAGGGTGGCGCAGCCGTTGTAACTATACTGAGACTACAGAACTGTTATCTCAGGTGGGTGGCGTATTTACGTTGTAGATGATTTTGGGCTCCAGTAACCGCTTAACACCAGGTGGGCTGTGAGCTCGTCGACCCATCTAAGCAATAAAAAAAAAGACAGAAAATAATGGGCATTCAAATTTCGATACGTTCACGCATTAGAGCGATGGTTACAGAAACTGAAGTTCAATTAAAAACATCGAACAGTCGATGCTATGTAATAATACCAAATAAAACGCACCTTTGATTACAAAGATAAATGTTACCTAAAACAAACACCATTTCACCTCTCGATATATTATTATTATTAAATTACTATTGCGTATAAAATAATCTAGACAAAAATACAAACAGGAAAATGCTATTGCAAAATTTTACAAAAATTTTTTTTGACGACTCCATTGTTTTTTTTGACGATGTTAGACCAATAATCGATACTAAGGTTATAGTTAGTATTTAATTAATATTTATTTTCGATGCATTTAGCACTTTTATTTATGATTCTATTCGAGTGGACAAGATTGTTATTGAATCTGTATATGGTGTCGACGTTATCATGTCTACACTAACGTGAATGCTGTAGATAATACATTAGTTAGGTCAGCATCTACATCAGCTACGTCAGCACAAAGACAAACCTACCACTGCATTGATTTACTTCAAAAATTTTAAGTACGCTTGACAAATTACCGTAGGAATGTATAATTAAATATACAATATATTTTTAAATATATTTTTTCTTCTTTAAAAACTTCCACTTCTGGTTGGCGCTAATGTAATGTTAAATGTTCATTATAAATAATTGCTTAATAAAAACGTACTTACTTTCATGTGTTAGTGCATTGCTTGAAATTGAAAAGACCTAATGTGCAATTTAATTTTAAGTTATACAATAATTTTAAGCCTTATTTTTAGGTCGATAAGGGTTAATTGTATTCGACGATCTAGAACGTTCCATCACTGCCCGATGAAACCATACTTATTAATTAAATGTGTTTTGTTTTTAGTTGTTAATATTTTTTTATTAATCGAAAAATAAAAATAAATTCTTTCTCCTTCCTGCCTTATAAAACGAGCAGTATTTAACGAATCAAAAGACTAATGCGTTATTCTCAATGTTTTTTTTTTGTATTAAATAAATTATATTAAATTAAAAAAATTACGATTAAATATATTTTGGAATGTTTTTACTTTTGAAATTAATTATGTTTTTGTATTAATTTATTTTTTTATTATACTTCAAAATTTCGTATTGAGAGATGCTCAGGATAAATGTGCCATTTTAAAAACGGAAGTGTCGAATGGGTTTAGTGCTGGGAATATAGTATCTTGATTTTTTGTTTTCTTTTTTTTTAATAAGCTTTGTCTATGGGTCGCGTTGTTACGTGTCTATGGTATTGATAGTGAACTAATTGGTTGGTTCGTTGTTAACATTCTATAAAGTTGTACGCGATAATAATTCAAACTGCTTCGAAATCTGATTGAGTATTGGGGATAGGATTTTTGTTTTTTTTTTCAGACTGGGCTTTCTACGTCTGTTCTTTTGAGTTATCATGAAACAGGCTCAAATTGTTATTCTATCAATTTGCTTTGATATTATAATTTAGGTATCGCGCATTCCGTATTGAATAGGCTAATAGGGCATTATAATAAAATAATAGCGTGTCGTTGTAGCAATTTTATTTAACGTTCCATAAAAAAAAGAATCATGTGTGCAATTCACACGTGTTAGAAGTGAAACCTTCAAAAATTTAAATACAATTATCCTAAATGTCTAAGTATATGTAAAATTTTGTCATTAGTAAATAATTGTAAATCATCTTTTATAGTATGAGGTAGCGCCCTCTGTGAATCAATATTTTAACGTCACGTATAATCGTAAATTGAAATTCACTACAAGAGGTTTCATACGCACGTTAGTATTAAAAAATCTCATAGATGGCGCTGTATTAAAATTTTTCGACACTTCCGTTGCATACCTGCGTGACGTTACATCTGTAAAAATTTTACCCTCATGCGCCTAAAGAAGTTTCACTTCAAAAACTATCTTTGTGGAGTTTAAATGACACTTACTTGTAGTCAATGTAGATTGGATGTTTCAAAAGAATCTTCGTATTGGCGGAAGATACTGGAAATCAATTCGAACTAATATCAGAAGTTGAATGCTTCAAATTGACATTTTAATTCAGATTCATATCACCTGCTCTCTCAAATTAATGCTTGAAGATCAGGGATTAAATAGTTTCTTTAAATGATTGTTAAGAAAAATTAGTAATTTTGACTGATGTAGTATTTTAAAATTTTCAAAAAGCGATTTGTGCTATTTGTAGGATAATTAAAGGCCTAATTTGTACTTATAAGTGTCGCTACAAGGCTAGCCAAAAATGACAATAAAATTACTTAGGACCACGATTTATTGTAGATTTTAATGTTAAAATGGCTTCTAAATTAAATTCTTCAAGCAGGTACTGTTTAGTGTTTGCTTGTGTCAAAATGAAAGTGTTGCCAGTTAAAAAAGTATTCAAAGTTTTTTGCAAAACCTTTATTGCTTACTTCATGTCTCCACTATATTACTAAACTAGCATAAAACCTTGACAGTTGAAATACAACATTTATTTCAAACTAATGAAGATTTTATAAATTGTTTACTGTTTTTATTGTTGGCAACATATCTTTGATCTTAGGTGTTACAATTGATTGATTTTCTAGCGGGTAAATGTTACCGCAGTTTTCATCTCGAACTTTAATATGTTTTAAGAATTCGACAGTTAAATTGTATAAAATCACCGTTCTGCTGTAGTCGATAAATTTTGATATCATTCAAGCTAGGACTAAATAATATAATATCTTTTTTAGATTTCGAGATGAATAATAGCTATATTGTTCTATAGTGCATTTGTTTTGTCTTAAAATAAAATTTTAATATCCAACGAATGTGTTTTTTTTTATTACTTTACTAACCAAAATCTACATTAATCTATATTCTTCAAAGTAGATTAGCAAACTTCAAACTAAGTTTGAATGCTCCATCGCTGAACCATGATATGGGTCCAATCTAATCAGTGAAATTCTTAATATAAAATACAAAAAAAACCCAACACAAATACAAAGAGGAAATTCAATAAAACCAATGGGAAATTGTTTATGTACTTTATTTAAGTTTTTTTTTACAGTTGTCACAAACTACAGGACATCCGAACCTAAAGTCGAAGTTATCGATGGATCAAAATGCTCCTGAACCCATAATCTCATAAATAAATCTATAGTTAAAAATAAAAATACATTATGTTTTTTAATAGTCACAAAGAATTTTACATTTAAAAAAAAATACTAAATTCATTTACAATCTTCCCTCTTATGGACAGTAAGAACGAAATTCAAAATCCTGTATTTACTGTTTTAAAAATGGAAATTAATATAAGACTCATGATGCATTTATCACAATGTTATGGACACATCTTTCTTCAGACACAAATCAAATATACATAAAGATTAAATTTAAAAAAAAATATGTAAGCTTTTTTTTGTTTCAAGAAAGCAAAAGGTGAAGAAATATTTATAGTAAAGCTAATCCGCAGATGACTCCGCACCTGTCTCGCTCACTCGCATCGTAAAACACAAGAGTGAGCGAGACGAAACATAGAGCTCGCGCACTAAGACATAAGACGTATATTTTTAGCATTATTCGTTCACTACACATATAAAAAAGGTTTTTACGAAACAGCGAATCGTAAGGTCTAGTGCTTTATTAAAAATTTAGTTAAAAATTAACTCCATTGATGCAAAAGATCACCTCTCATAGTCAAATTCGATTAGTAAATAAATAGAAATTCCATTAACATTTCTTAAGGTGGCAAGACGTTCAGTCGAAACATTAGTCAAAATTAATAATATTCGATCTAAATATTTTAAGAGAAATGTGTTTTGCATTAATGGAATGTGAAACTACTTTAATATTATATTACAATTTTAATATCTTTTTTTTTAATTCATTAGCACTCTAGTATAAGTATTACAATAACATTAATATTTTCAAAAACGTACATCGTTCATATCATTTCGCAAGAATTGTAGTTTCGTTCCGGAAATGGGGCGTTCATCATTAAGTAATTAAACTTTTTTTTTCCGCCATTACATCTGTCAATGATGACATTGACACAGAAAATTTATTATTTTCTATGGAAAACGGTTTCTCAAATAAATTAATTTAATTAAAAAACTAGAATTTCTCAATTTTCTCAATTCATTCATATTAGAACATACAGTAAATTGTCCTAAAAGAAAAAAATTAATAGAAACAAATTATTCAAAGTGATTTAATTAAATTTGATTACCACCATTGGCAATTTCACAATACACTATATTATAGTTTTATTCTTAAAATAAATCACGGCACGTTTTATTGAAAGAAAATTATGACTTTCTCTAATCCGGATAATTGTTTGATTATTGAAATGAATCCAATTGTAACTAGCGACGGTCCTGCCTCTCTAGTAATCTTTGTCAACATTTTCTGTAAAATTTCCACCACAGAACCACAATTCTTGTCAGCGACTAACATTCAGAACACAGACATAAAAATATAATCTGCTTTTCGACTTCTGTCATTGTGCCTTGGTAGAGTCGATACAATTTTATGATTGTATAGATATTTTCAAGCACATAACTAAAACTACATTTAATTTGACTATACCTAAGCAGCTACACATACGAAGCGATTAAGGCAACGATTATGCTTATAATTAACATTTTTTTTTAAACAATAAATATAAAGTGCATTTTAAAATCAATGCATTCGATTGGTTGATACAAAATTAAACATTTAAATATCTAACGCCATCTTTGTATAATTATTATGCGGAGACGAATAATGATGTGTGTTATAACGAAATATGTATCGACTCGTTCCAATGTATGGAACACAATCACACAAGCCGAAACGGCAGAGCGATGGGCCAACAGCGAACCGAGCCGAATGCGGATAAGGACTACGATCTGAACGCGGACCGAGGTCCCAACGGGGATGAGAAATTTCACACATTAAATTAGCATCTGAACGCTTGCTACGAACCGGACTACTCGAGTTGGGATGCAAAGACTCACGAGAATAGACTACTGAAGGCATGGCATCACGTGGTGATATATAGTTGGTAACGGTGCGCGGTTCGGTGCGTGCTTGCTTGCGGGACGGGCGCTCGCTCACGGGATCCAGCCCACGACGTAGCTGCGGCTGCGGGTGAACTGCGTAATGCGACGCACGCGACAGCCTGCAATATTAACATATCACTGTCAATTATCATTACTAGACTTTTTCAAACTAGGCTCGTGGAGTATTAAACGATAGGCAACGGCTTGGCTCTGCCCCTGGCATTGCTGAAGTCCATGGGCGACGGTAACCACTCACCATCAGGTAGGCCGTATGCTCGTCTGACTACAAGGATAAAAAAAAATATCTATATCTATACTAATATAAAAATCTACAGTGGTTTTTACGGATGTTCCGTTATAACTACTGAACCATGCATCCGATTGACTTGAAACTTGGTATCCATGTAGAAAATACATGTACTTAATGGATATGCTAATATTTATATGAGTGTTGGACTTTCTACACCAGTTGCGGGGGCGTTAATGATGAGAATCTTTGTGGGGTGTGAAAAATAATAATATTTTATTTCATTAATAGCTGTAATGTCCAATAAATAAGATCAAATTATGTATATGTAAAATATTTTTTTTAAAAGTCTCTTACAATAAATTATTTCTTTCTAAAATTAATTTGTGGGTTATTATATTAAAAAGAACTGGTTTTTTTTCGAAACCTGCATTTTATAAAAGCATTTTGTGTCACAGATTTAGCTAATGCAACTGATATAGACTACAGAGCATATGGAAGCCCTCTGAAAGTTGCATTATAATACATCAAGTACATATTAGAATGAGCATCCATGGATTAGGAAATGTTTTGTGTGTTTATGATGATAAATGAATAAAATCTTCAATTTCATCTTTAATTACTAACAAGTGTTTTCACACAGACTATTATAAATGTATATTTCAATAAAGTTATCTATTAATTTAGACAAATGGAGAAGCTAAATTTGTTTAATCCTAGAACAATATTATCCATGTTGTAGCTCCTAAAAGAGTGCCTGGTTTCAATCAATACATAAACATGCCAGATAATACACGGACGTACTTTCAACATGCAACTTATAATTTTAGAATGGGTACACAAATATAGTGATAAAGCTTACCTACCTGTAAAAGTTTGAATTAGCTTTTGTTTAGGAAGGGATTACTGGTGGCCCAAAGACTTTTCCAGTTTTACCACATCACGTGAATGGCTAAGGGTAGCTGCTTTGCGAATATAGCTATGATTGGATAGGAATCGCGACCGGCTTATCAGATACGGTGAGGAACTCAACCGAAAGATGTATGGGTTAAATTTCACCATTCCCATTACCAGGGTCCCTATGCCTACTCCTTGTGCTAAAGCTGTAGACGATCAAGAAGGATCATTCACGTTCGAGTATCATCAAAAGACATTAAAATTATTCTATTACGAATATTAGGGTGTTTACATTTTTTTTGTTATTTAGACTCTGTAGTTTATTATAGTATATTGACTTAATTTATTGATCAAAGTACTTATACGCTTTGTTCATGTTTTACTTTTATCTTGGCTGGCTTTCATCAATAAAACTATGATGGTAAAAAAGTTTAGATCTTATATACAAATTTTTGGATTATTTGGCTATACAATATCCTGAATTATAAATTTAAAAATATATCACAGCACGATTGAAAAAATTAACAAAACTGCACAAAATGTTTAAGCGAAACCGACAAAACAATGAGTCATCTTAAGCAGATGGATGAGACTTCAGAATGTAGAGGTAGGTAGAGGTAAGAAGAACCGTTTCTGTGTGTAAAAAGTGTCCGTTAAAAGCTGCTAAATAAGAGTGGGGCTACAGTAGCATCCGGGTAAATAAAAAAAAAGCGCTGAAGTTATTAGAACAAGATAGAGAAATAAAAAAGGACGAAAGAACTGTAAGCACTACAAAATCACAAAAAGTATTTTATTTAAAGCTGATAAGAAAATGCAATCGATGTCTCCACGTTTTACCACAGCTATAATTTTAGGTTATATTGACGAAATTAGTTTGGACTACGTAAACATGTGAGGTCTTGTATCTGTCACTAACTATTGTAGTCGTTAAATATATTAAATTTCCTAACTCGGCATACTTCAATCAGTTAACAACTGCTCAATTCATATCATACCCTGTGCCTATACTAGTGCCATTCTGGAGGAATTCTGAACTGTTATTTAGTACTGAAAGTGGGACACTTTTCCAAGCTTCCTCCCATATGAGACGGTTCTCTTTACCTCTACCCTCTATAGGCCTCAGTCACTTCAATGAAATTGATCTTTTAAATTGTCAAAAGTGATGCCGATGACATGAAGTCGTTATTAGCTTACTGTCAAATTGACAGATGACTTACCTAATTGTAGTTTAAGTGTCTAAGCGCTATTCTGGCTCCGGCGCTGCTGGCGTACTGCAATATAACACACGAGGATATAGGATAACGAGCGAGTTATTATCTGTAAGTAATATCGATATTCACTTGTAGTGATGTAACGTCGATAAAAAAATTCGACGTAACGTTATGTCAACTGTCAAATTTATTAATTCGAATACAATTAATGTATTGTCATTAAAATATTTTATTAATACGAAAATTTTTAATGTAGGTAACCAATTAGACTGATTTACTGTGCAACGATAATATAAATTAATTCGTTCTGTATGTGAGTCGTCTATTATCAAAGCCGGCAATCTGACTTTTGGACAATGATTGGTAAATCAGAAAAACGAATTATTGACTTTGTATTCCATTGGCAGTCACAAAACTCTTCGGAACGACATCTTACATAAATAACAGATTAACTATTAACCTATATTTAATGCAGGTTTTGAACCGTATTCTTTGAAGGAGACGATTATATTCAAATCAATCTGAATTGACATATCAATAAAAAAAAATTGTCCAAATGCACAGATTGCCACCTTTGATAATAGACGACTCATGTATAATAAAAATAAAGTAATAGTGAATATCGATACAATACGACGGGCATCAAACTTATTGGCAAACTAAAAGTTTAGTTTTAATTTGTAAACAGGTTAATAACACCAAACACCATGCTTTGAGGTAAAAAATAAAAACAAACACATTGTATAGTTTTCGGGTTTCGGCGAATGCTTTGTTAGCTGTAAACACTTTTACGTGCTCGGTTATAATTCTACGCTATGTCACAGTAGATTCGATTTGAAAGGGATAAACTTGACTGGTTTTAGCATAAATAATATTCCAAGTGGAAATGTTAATGTTTCTACAGTGGTATAAATACCATTTGCTATTATCACACCAAAGAAATGATAACGAATATTTAATTTTTAATTTCTTGGAAGATTCAATCTGACAAGGACAATCCCTTCAAAATCGAACACAATATTTTATTAATACAACAATTCTGTCAACGCAAATCACTCCTCCATTCTGTAACATATGGATCTGCAATAGTCTTAAGCCGAATACGTTTATTAACGCTGGCGCTTCCAACTCCGTAATAAACAAAATAGCACGGCAAATTTCGTATACGGCCATAATTAATTTTCAGCAATTTCCAATAGCAAATAAATAAACATGGAATTTTACCGATGTTCTAATGGCCGTTCTTACTAAATACCATACGGGCTTACGCTCCCCTCTCGGCTAAAAATCAAATTGTTAACTGTTAAAAAATAAAAATCAAAAACATAACAATATATTTATTTAGTGTTGTTCAGTCTTTGTTTTGAAAGTAAAATTTGTAATTAATTTTATTTGTTCGATAGAGTAGTAGTAAGGAGTTTTTGTTAAGGAAATAAAAACTTGTCCCGTCGAGAGCTTTAACAAAACGGTTTTAACTAAAATACTCTTATTAAATGCAGTTCTAAAGTATTCATCAATGTGACATAGGTTAGGACTCATGATACAGGTGCTTAATTTTTTTTATGTCAGCAACACTATGCTCCTGTACATGGCAACACTGACACAACCCATAGACTAATTTCCGAGATACTGTAAAACTGCATGATTACACTCATTAGAATAAGTATAAGCTGCAATAAGCGAAGTTTTGTTATACGGCGCCGTGCTAACACGTGGTGCCCCGAGGAGCTCTGACCTCTGTTGTCTATTGGCTACGCGCCCCCTTTCGCAGGTTGTTAAAGAACCTGAACTGTAGTCGCAGCGTTAGGTCTTTCCGTACTGGAATAATAATAATAACACATATCTCAACTAGCCGATCTAAATTGAACCTTCAAACAATGAGGCGTTTGGCTCATTTTTAGATGCTCAATATACAATTCTTTGTCTAGACACATAAATATATGAACAGAGATGAGTGGGGACGGGGGTCGGGGACAGGGGGGCACGCGTTGTGTGTGTATCGTGAGTACTCACGAATGCGGATTGGGGTTTATATCTGGTGGCTGGGCGCGGACGAATCTATCCACTTGATCTCCCGTTCTGATCTCAACGTGTCGATTAGCAGCCTCGACGCCATTCGTCTCCGCCGCAGCTACCGGAATTATCCTCTCTCCCGTATAATCGACCGGAGACGGATCCTCGACCACGGGCGGTTCTTTGGCTTCGAGCACCAAGGACTTCTCGACGTTTTCCGTTATGGATTTCGTGTCGTTTGTCGGAGTGACGGCTTCCGCGCTGGGCGGAGTCATGCTGAAGAGGGAGTTGTCGATGGCGACGGGCTGGACCCGCGCCCGCGGCAACCGGAGGTTCAGGGAGGCACTCGCCCGTTTTAGCACTCGGCAATCTAATACGTAAATCGACTCTGTAGAGCTACCTCCAACGCTTACACTCGACTGAATTATTTACAATGTGATCGATGAAGAGCGAGCAAACTGGATGACCTCTTTTCTCTGTTAACGTGCATACAACTTCTTCGCGTTTCCGCTTTCCATTCTTGATGATTCGAGTTAATCAAAATGATGTACCACACATTGTGTGCCATGGTCAACGAAGCTGCTATATTAATCGGTGATATCATCGAACTCATTCGTCTTGATAATCGATAAGTTATATAGTGAAATGTGATTAATGAAATCGATTAAAATTAACATTATGATGGATTTGAAACACATATATAAAGGTTTATGATTGAACAGTTTCTCCAAATCATTGGAGTTGAAAATGTACCTGGTGAGTTATACGACGTCATGAAAACAATGTTCTTAATATATCATTAAGAGACGATTTTTGTTTCGATTTTTAATATGACATTTATTGAATCACGTAGAATGAAGGTTCACTGTGATTCACAATTGTGGTGGTTCAATTCGGTCAGTTCGTGAAAGATGATGTCACACAAATTGAAAACTTATAGTATATTGATTGAACGAATAAAGTTTTCATGTTTACATGATTATTTAAAATGAAATATAAAAATAATCATGTAAACAATTAATTATAGAGCAAGTTTAAAAGTATTCAAAATTTTTGAACTGAATAAATTTAATACTTTTTATTCGCTTTTTCTTATTCGATAAATTAATTTTGATGATATTATTCAATATCGATTATATTAATTTATCGAAATTAATTGTTCTTTTTATTACTACAGCCGAATTTGTAATTAACAATTAAGTACCTCCTTTTTGTGTTTACATACATTAATATTTCTAATTATACATTAATACCTACCATAATCTGGAAAGTATACATTTCAACAATTATATATTTTTAATAAATAATTTTCGGATTAAGCTTTTACGCATTTCTGCATAGAGAAGAAGGATATACTGAAAATCAAATCCTAAATTTAAAGTTTAAATATGAAAAGTTTTTTTTTTAAATCGAATGCTTTTACCGGAGCTGTCTAAAATCGATATAAATGATATCGATACTCACTCCTATCGATGTTCCGTTGGAGATGCGACGCGACCCTGTGCCTCGCGTCGCTGTACTCGAGGTGCAGCCCGAGACGCAGCAGGGTCGGATTCTGTTCGACGAGCTGAGTTATCTCCATCTCGATCTTGTTACCGAGAACTTGCGATCTCTGGAACGCAGATAACATTTACCCTTTGACGTTATATAAATGGGATAATATAAGGGTGTGGTTATGCATAATGTATTTATTAAATTAATGTATCGTTCAATTTTAAAACTATTACTGTTGATTCTAGAAGTATAATAAATATACTTTGATAATTTAGAGCTCTAATAATGTTCAAATTTATAATTTCAATTAATTATAGTCGAATTTCGCCTACTACGGATCCACTAGTTTATACAATTAGGCCGTCTGAATAAATTAACACGTTCTCTAAGGTCGGGTATCTGTTGGTGTAAGGTTGGTTCTCTGAGGTATGTGCGTACCTGGTTGGAGGCCCGGAACTCCTCGACGGTGTTGGTGTGCAGCAGCGCGCGCACGAGCTGCACGAGCGCGGGCGGCGAGATGAAGTTGGTCTCGACGCTGAGCACGCGCAGCGCCGTGTTGTGCCGCAGCGCGTCCGCCAGCGCGCCCGCCGTGCGGTCCGTCAGCCCCACGTTCACCAGCGACAGCACCTCCACGTGACTGTTGCTCTTTAGCGCTTCGAACAGCTTCTCAAACTTCTCGTCGCTTATGTTCTGGAAATACATTCATAGACGGTGGTTTTATTACTGGCGATAGAACGTCTTGTGGTAGGTACCACCACCCCGCCTATTTCTGCGTAAAGCAATAATACGTTTCGATTTGACTGCCGTTGTACTATAAAAACTGAGACTCTAGAACTGTTATCTCAAGGTAGGTGGCAAAATTGATGTCTATGGGCTCCGGTAACTATTTAACATCAGGTGAGACGTGAACTCGTCCACACAACCAAGAAAAGAAAAAATGGATTGCATAGAATCTGTTTAATTTGTTGTAACAAGCTTTGTAGCTTTGTAACAAACAAAGCTTGGAAGATATGTACCCTTTTCTG
Organism: Bombyx mori; assembly: GCF_030269925.1. NCBI lineage: Eukaryota > Metazoa > Arthropoda > Insecta > Lepidoptera > Bombycidae > Bombyx > Bombyx mori. The sequence continues at coordinate 13,379,507 of NC_085115.1, read as the reverse complement.
AGTTTGCAAGTCTCAAATCTCAAATCTAACATAGACGTTAGACGAATGTTATCATCGTATTTTTTACCTGAGGAACAAAGTATTGAAATACTTTTTATTAACAGTCTAACAGATTTCAACCTCCAATATTATCTATCTATCGCGTGACGTCCGATATTATCTATCTATCTATATAAATACAGTCGTCCAAAAATATATCGTTTGAATAAAGAACTCATGTCATAGATAACCATTAAGAGGTTGACTCTAGGGCCTAAGTTAACGTTGCACAGCCTAATCTAGGCCGTGCGACGTTAATCCCATTGCCACAAAATACAAAACCATATTCTTTGTATGTACTAACCTTAATATTATTCCAATTGAGATCAGTCAGCTTCTGGTCATTTTGTTGCACTCGAGCGATCGTTTCATCCGGGTCCGTATCGTTGGGCGGGTCCATTGGGAATACCTGTAAACGATCCAAAAGGAAAAACCATTATGACAGTAACAATAACACATTAACAGTATTGTTGGTCATTGAGCGGTGTGGGTACGTAGAATAGCACCAGGCCGTCTCTTCCCATGGGTGTCTAAGGCGACTAAAGAATTCAATGGAGAATGAATAATGTTATTCCACTAGCATAATGAAAGTCCTCACGAGTAACCTCATCCTGCCCAGTCAAGAATTCTGGGATGAAGAGGTACCACCGTTTTACATTATGAACGAAACCTGACCTCACTTAACAATGTGGAGTACTCAATTTATCTAAGAGCTAAGTAAATCTACTTAACACCAGTAGGGTCGTGACCTTGTTCAAGTAATTAAGACATAAAAAATCATAGTACAGTGCGGTATAGTTAATAAGACAACAATTTTGTCACTACTGCAACCGTAAAATGTAAATATTTAAACATTGTCTGTCTGTATTGTAAGTGAATAACAAATTCCTTTCTTATATCATTGCAGTTTATTTTGCTCAATTAGAGCTTTGATCGTTATGTTTGACGGATTATGACGTCATTTCATGTCAGCCATAACAAGATGACGGATTATGACGTCATTTCATGTCAGCCATAACAGGATGACGGATTATGACGTCATTTTATGTCAGTCACAACAGGATGACGGATTATGACGTCATTTTATGTCAGTCACAACAGGATAGAGATCTCAAATGATAAGCCAGGTGAGCGTCAAGGAAAACCTTCGTAGATGCTGGTTGTACTGGATTGTGGTGGTACCTTGGGTTTAGTGGCTTTGGTGATGCCGTCCCATCCGAGTCCGACGGGCTGGCCCTTGTTCAGAAGCGACGCGTGATACTGGTCCTGATTCATCATCGAGTGGAATCCGAGGATGGCTGAAATGAAACATTCCAATGTCAAAGTAATCTATGCTTCTATATCTATACTAATATATAAATCTACAGTGGTTTTTACGGATGTAATCTATACTTCTATACTAATATAAAAATCTACAGTGGTTTTTACGGATGTTCCGTTATAACTACTGACCCATGCATCCGATTGACTTGAAACTTGGTATCCATGTAGAAAATACATGTAATTAATGGCTAGGCTAATATTTATATGAGTGTTGGACTCCCTACACCATTTGCGGGAGCGTTAATGATGAGAATCTTTGTGGGGGTGAGAAATAATAATTTTAATTTTAAGTGCGCAGCGAAGCGGGCGAGTACGGCCAGTATTTTATAAGACAGAAAAAAAAACAAATTTAATATATATTTAAAACAACTAAATCATCGAAACAGATGCGGAACATAAAATCTACAATGTTTATATTTCGTATCGTAATCGTTAAATCGATTTTATTAATCGAGTTAAAACGTCAATAGCATTCGTGTTTTTCTTTAATAGATTTTACAAGTGCCAAGTTCTCTGTTCGTTTTATTTTCTTTCTCTCTATCAATCATTTTGAATACCTTGAATCGTCAATGTTTTACGTATAATCAAGATTTTTGAATATTGGGATCCGCTAGCAAATATTTTGTTCTTTTTGTCCTAATCACATATCACGACCGCGCGCCTCTATAACATCAATTCTATTTGTGTTCTATTTGTTAATTGGAAGGTGCCATGGACAGGATGTTTTTTTTTTTAATTTTTCTTATTTCATCGATTTTTGGTTCTATGATTTTTATTATAAAAACAATTTCACTGAAATTTAGTTTTTTTTATTAAACGTCAAAGCGTAAAAGTATCGTATTGTTTTTTACACGGTTTTCTTCACTACGCTCATAATGTTGTCAAAATGATATTTTAATGACTTAATCATTGTTTATCCGCTAATAAGAGACATTAAAAAAAAAAAACATAGACAACAATAACAATCTAACTTGCGAGTGAATCAGAACACTTCTGAAGGTTTCATTCATTTATTATTCTCCTAATACTGTTGACCTTGCAACCTCATCATTATGTTTATAGACCGAAATTAAAATTAAAAAATCAGAAAGTAAGCTTCTCGACGAGAAACACAAACTAAAAATCTCAATAGCCCGCCCGGTGACAGAGAGCGTCTGGAATGTTGCCAGTACATTTCTGATGTTTTCATAATTTATAAAGACGTTCCTAGTCTTGTATAAAACTTTAAGAGACAATAAAGCAATGATGTAATGCGAATTGCTGCGTGACAACGTCTTTTGGACTTGGCGTGAAGCCGCTACAGCAAAGTAGAATGTGCTTATTCGTTTTTCTAGGGCATAAATAAATAGTTGAAATAGTGGTGCCACATTTTTTTTTTTATTGCTTAGATGGGTGGACGAGCTCACAGCCCACCTGGTGTTAAGTGGTTACTGGAGCCCATAGACATCTAGAACGTAAATGCGCCATCCACCTTGAGATATAAGTTCTAGGGTCTCAAGTATAGTTACAACGGCTGCCCCATCCTTCAAACCGAAACGCATTACTGCTTCACGGCAGAAATAGGCAGGGTGGTGGTACCCACCCGCGCGGACTCACAAGAGGTCCTACCACCAGTAATTACGCAAATTATAATTTTGCGGGTTTGATTTTTATTACACGATGTTATTCCTTCACCGTGGAAGTTGAACATTTGTTAAGTACGTATTCCATTAGAAAACTTGGTACCCGCCTGCGGGATTCGAACACCGGTGCATCGCTTCAACACGAATGCACCGGACGTCTTATCCTTTAGGCCACGACGACTTTCTAGTGCACAAAACGGTCACAATTAGCTTTTCGTTCTTGTATCCTGACATTACGACCAGTGTGCTTATTGCGAGTTTTTTAACGTTCTCTATAGCGTAAAAGTTAAGCCAATTTTGTATGCAGTTGGAACAGCGCCCCTAGCGGCAAACGTACGAAAACGATCCCATTCCATACAAATATGAGCTAACTTTTACGCTATCGTGAATGTTAAAAAACTCGCATTAAGCACACTGAACAAGGATTGGAGATTGATACGACACATACAATATCGACTACACATAAGTCAAATCATATCACTTAATGTGCTTCGTACTGAAATAAATATCTAATTAGGCCAGAATCAAATTCTGATTGGAAATTTTCGCCGTTTTGGATTTGGATCACGGTGAAGGAATAACATCGGGTAATAAAAATCAAATTATAATTTTGCGTTATTACTGGTGGTAGAAGCTCTTGTGAGTCCGCACGGGTAGGTACCACCGCACTGCCTATTTCTGCGAAGTAGTAATGCGTTTCGGTTTGAAGGGTAGGGCAGCCGTTGTAACTTTAACTATACTGAGACCTTAGAAATTATATCTCAAGGTGCGTGGCGCATTTACATTGTAGATGTCTATGGGCTTCGCTAACCACTTAACACCAGATGGGCTGTGAGTTCGCCCACGCATTTATGCAATAAAAATGCGAGAACCGGTACATACATAGAAGTACAAAACTTGTGGGTAGATTTATGTCAGCAGCTGCAATTTTTGTGGGTACGTCCCTGAATATGTTAATTTACACATACCCGCAAGATCAATGATCTCCTCCTGTGATGCAGTGCCGAGAGCCTGTTCGTATTCATCTCCGAGATCGATCGTGATCTGTTCCTCGGCGTCGCGCACCTTCTCCGGAGGCGGGGGCGGAATCCACTGGAAATTCAAAAGTCTAGTGTTTGTTCATTCGGAAGAGTTTAGTAGAAGAGTTAGTTACTGGTGGTAGGACGTCTTGTGAGTCTGCATAGGTACATAAGTACCACCACCCTGCCTATTTCTGCCGTGAAACAGTAACGCGTTTCGCTTTCAAGGGTAGGGCAGCCGTTGTACTATACTTAGACTTTGGAACTCATATTTCAAGGTGAGTGGCGGCATTTATGTTGTAGATATCTATGGGCTCCGGTAACCACTTAACACCAGGTGGGCTGTGAGGTCGTACACCCATCTACGCAATAAAAAAAATCTCGCGAATGAAGCCGGGTGAAACAATTAGTTTAATAATACACGGTAATCACTAGTAAGGCAAGTAATTAATACTACATAGACCGCGTACTTCGTTACGGCTTCGTTCAGTGACCCATTTTAATAAACAACTAAGTTAAACTAAGAGGATCCCACGTGATAATTTTCAAAAAAAAAAGTGCTAGTGCATCGCTAGATACGAATGCACCGGACGTCTTATCCTTTAAGCCACGACGACTTCCAGGAAAAGTATCATTTTATTTTTCTAGTCTCACCTAACTTCTCTGAAGCTAATAAAACAGTTTCTAGGTGGAAATTAGATGTTTTTCCTGGGATAAAATGTAGCCTATGTCAAGCTACTGTCCTATAAATATAATTAAAAAAAAATCTGCTGCTTCGTTTCGACTTGAAAGAAGGACAAACAAACACGTTTATAATATTATTTGTAAATAGTAAAAGCGTGTTAAGATATATAAACTCTATCCAAAATTCACTTATATTAATCATTTTTAATGATTTTTCGGAGAACGCAACCACTAATAATTCCAGGTGTCATGTAATAAAATAAAAAATAAAAAACATAACAGGGAACAAGAAACATAACAGGGAAAATGTTTTATTATAATACCAATTAATAATTCCTTATATTTTGAAATTATTTTAAATACTTGCTTTTGATATCCTTCATGACCTGCCGTGGCATTCTGGTTTATTAACCTTTATGAAAATGTTTCAATACAAATTTAGTATTACACACATAATTATATACTATAAGCCATATTTTCCTTATATTATTGTAGCTCTTTACAGTTTGAATATGAATGCATTAAATAAAAATAGCTTTATTATTAATAATAATGATGTGTGTTTCAACATATTACGAATTGTTGATTAATTACAAATTTTTTATCTCATAATCTAAATGTAATACTCATCACCGAGCCATTTATCTACACGATTGTATAAGCATTTTCTAAAACATCAAGACAAACATAACAAGCAAAATGTTGTTTAGTTTATTATTATTATTATTTTGTATTATTATTTATTTATATTTATTGAAAATCTTATTAGTTACATAATATTTTTTAAAAAAGATATTAAAAATTATTATTATTATTATTTTTAGCCTTTTTACAGCTCTTGTTTTCCCAGAGCTGCCGCGTAAAATCCTAACCTCAAATAACGTAACTGGATTAGGTGTGTCGTCATTAAGGGCCAAATTATACACGAATACACCGTTATTCGATTTTAATTAATAACGATTTAAATACGAATCATTAAATTTCACATAAATAAATGACCGAATGATCGTTAAAATGTAATTATTAGGTCTTAATTATAGTGTCCGGTTGCATACTAGGAGTATTGTTTTTTTTTTTTTTAATTAAATGATTCCATTACATTATGCACGTACAAACCGATGGTATACAGTCGTGCAAACGTAAATTACTTAACGATTTCTTCCCTACCTATGCTGATAGCCTTGAGAGGCTATTTCAGCTTTACCCTAGCGTGTAGTTGAGCTCTCGGGGCTCAAACCGGAAGTGTTGCTAATACTGGCCCTAGCGAGAGCAGTGCTTTGCAAAATCTACCACCGGATCGGAAACGCGATCCACTGAGAAGATCCGGCGAGAAGCACCGCGGGCTGTTTTTTTTTTTTATTGCTTGTATGGGTGGACGAGCTCACAGCCCACCTGGCGTTAAGTGGTTACTGGAGCCCATAAACATCTACAAAGTAAATGCGCCACCCACCTTGAGATATAAGTTCTAAGGTCTCAGTATAGTTACAAAGGCTGCCCCACCCTTCAAACCGAAACGCATTACTGCTTCACGGCAGAAATAGGCAGGGCGGTGGTACGTACCCACGCGGACTCACAAGAGGTCCTACCACCAGTAAAAATGCTCTCTATTTAAATTTACGTAGGCTACATACGATGTATTGGTAGTAGCCGTAGTGAAGTTTTATTTGCGCGGTGTTTTGTACAATGCATTTACTACGATTTGCGGAAGATTCCACATTACTCACGAGCAATGAGTGATGTTTGAAGGCGCGAATTCCGTGGGCGGTATTCGTGTGGGACTCGGATGAGTTAAACGTATTAAAAACTATCGATATGTGATTCGAAACATAACATCACTCGTAAGCTATGCTTTCCCAAAAACAATTCCTTATAGCTTGGCTTTTTTTTTTGTATTTCACGAATTATTAAAACAGCTTTTTGTATCTGGGCGTTTGATATTCGTTTAATTTTATTTCTCGTGTAGTAGATTCAACGTTTTATTGCAATTTGGAAGTTAACTTATCTACTCTATTAGCAAAGAACTGATATTAACCGGCGAAAAAAGTGATGGAAAAAAAAACTTGTATTAATATTATTTTAACGATAAATTCAATAATATGCATATCATTTCACTTCACAATATTCTTTATTGTAGTTACATTTTCCTTGGATCTATAAACCTTAGACCTATTTATATACAGGGTGTCCCAGAAAGAATGGATAATCCTGAAACACCTCATAGTAGAGCTATTGGGAACACAAAAAAATAATCTCAGGTAGTAACCCAAATTACGTATTTTAAAAAAAAAGTTGATATTTTCTATACTGCTGTACGTTTCTGGAATATACAACAGCTACAAATAAATGAAATCCATAGGCTTTTTGGTGTTATAATATTGTACATGGACTATATTAAGAAATATGTAGGAAATCATATGAATAGCTAGTGTAATGTTTTATAAAAGTTAATCGGAACTTAAATTTTAATCAAGAAATTTGGTATTTTTTCTTTATTTTTAATTTTGAGTCCCCAATAGCTCTACTATGAGGTGTTTCAGGATTATCCATTCTTTCTGGGATACCCTGTATAGTAAAAGAAGTGTACGCAAACCCCTATTTAAACAAATTTTTTTATTTGTTAGCTTGAACCTTCTATAAGGCTATGTTTTATCACAATTCACGTTCTATTCTACAAATCGCAGTCTGGAGAAATCGTCATTATTTTCAATTTTGAAAACTTCATCACAAATTAAAATAATTCAATTATTATATCGAATGAGCCTACCCAGTTTTAAATAGATACTAGAGCAGATACTACGGCACGTATAAGCTGGAAAAACGCCATTAATTCCTGACAAAAGTCTGAAAAAGACATTCGTATTGTTTTATTTTTATTATTTATTTATTGCTTAGATGGTTGGACGAACTCACAGCCCACCTGGTGTTAAGTGGTTACTCGAGCCCTTAGACATCTACTACGTAAATGCGCCACCCACCTTGAGATATAAGCTTTAAGGTCTCAAGTATAGTTACAACGGCCGCCCCACCCTTCAAACCGAAATGCATTACTGCTTCACGGCAGAAATAGGCACGCGGACTCACAAGAGGTCCTACCACCAGTAAGATTAGGCAAAATCGCACCAATTTCCATTCACGTACCGCACCGTACACGTTAACCTAAAATGTATCAAATTGCCTACATAATAAGTATGTTTAACGTTCATCAAGGACTTTCTAGATAATTCTTCATCTCCGATGTCGCAAGATGAGATCAGAGAAGCGTAATATGCTCCCTCGTTTTACTCATAATTTTCAGACAATGACGTTACTACAAAAATAGCTTCGGAGTAACTCCGTAATTATCATGTGGGCTTGTATTGTTCGGCGACAATACGCGTTACTGACTTTTCAACGTGGTGTAATATCATATTTTCTATTGTTCTTTCTTGTTTACTATTTAGTATACTTAAATGAATTCCACTAATATTACAAATACGAGAGTGAGTTTCTTTTTGTTCTTGATTTCATAAATATTACTGCTGGTAGGACCTTTTGTGAGTCCGCGCGGATAGGTACCACCACCCTGCCTATTTCTGCCGTGAAGCAGTAATGCGTTTCGGTTTGAAGGGTGGGGCAGCGGTTGTAACTATACTTGAGACCTTAGAACTTATATCTCAAGATGGGTGACGCATTTACGTCGTAGATATCTATGGGTTCCAGTAACCACTTAACACCAGATGAGCTTTGAGCTCGTCCACCCATCAAAGCAAAAAAAAAAAGATTAGTGATGTTGCTAAAAACGAAAAACAAAAGTCAACATCCATTATTATGTACTATAAAAACTGAGATATTAGAAACCATATCTCAAGGTGAGTGGCGGCACTTAGGTTGTACATGTATGTCTATGGGCTCCGGTAACCACTTTGGGCCGTGAGCTCGCCCAACTATCTAAGCAATAAAGAAACGTATCTTGCAACGCAACATTGATGGCGACAGAGAGAAACAACATTTCGCGTTTGCCCAATTTTTTCTTTCTCTTCAATTAAACTATGAAACTAGATCAAAATTTTGCGTTGGTCGCGTTTGATACCTTACCTTCTTGCCCCTGACGACGCCGGGGACGAAAGGCTTGACCTCGGGCCGGTCGGGGGTCTCCAGTGCTTGCTTGTTGATGTGCTCTATCAGTTTCTTGCGATTCAACGGACCGGTGGGATCCTTCTCGCAAGCGTAGTTGTTACGCTGTGACGGTGGAAGGAAATTGTCCTGCAATAAACATTAATGTCTAATTAGTACATTAAAAAAAAAACACTTAAGGTTTATGTTTCATAAGTGTTTATTTAAGACGTGATATTTATGTGACATTTGTTTTATCATTTGTATTGTTGTGTGTTATATATAATCGATTTCTCGTTTTTTCAATCTATAAGTTCACCGCGGTTAATTTCTTTCCTTAAACTATTCTTGTCCACCTGGACGAGCTCACGTCCCACCTGGTGTTAACTGGTTACCGGAGCCCATAGGCATCGCCTCACAGATGGATCTGGACTGCCCAATAATGCAACACTGGACACGTGTGCATGTTGAGCACTCTGGATCCAAACCAGCCTTTAGGTTAAGGTAGTTTTCAAGTTAATTTAGAGTTTTTGTTTTATTATTATTATTATTATTTGATTTTTTATTTTTATTATTATTATTATTGCTTTTGTTTTAGTCCGAGATTGTAGTTATTATTTTTGTTTAATTCTAGTATAAATGAAATGTTAATGCGGTGTAATGAAGTGTAATATGGATGCAAAATCTGAAGTAAATGAAATAAATAAAAAATTGCTTAGGCAGAACTGTTTCACGGCAGAAATAGGCTAGGCGGTGGGTGGTACCTACCCGTGCAGGCTCACGGCTCAGACGTAGTCCTACCAACAGTAATAAAATATAAAATTGTCTGGAAGAAATCGCTCTCAGCGATAAAACCATCATTTGTGCACTTGTATTATGCGTTGTATGTTTTGCGTTTGTGTTTGTTTACAATATAACTCGTAATCTACTCTCTATATTTATTTTAAATGGACCATTTTGTAGAAACGGTTATCACGTTCATTACGAGCATTCCGTTTTAATGGGACCTCTTAGATATATGTATATGCATCTCTTTCGTACACTAAATTAAATTGAATTTACGGCCTTCGCACGACAGATATATCTTGGTTTTTTTAAAACGCATGAAGTATTAGACCTCTTATACAGCATTTAGGGTGGTTTTTTTTCTCCTACCTATGCTGATTGCCTTGAGAGACTATTTCAGCTTCTCCTTGACGTGTAGGTGAGCTCACGGGGCTCTAGCTGGGAGTGTTGCTAACAGTGGCCCTAGCAAGAGCAGTGCTTAGCAGATCGGAAATGCGTCTCACTGAGAAGATCGGGCGAGAAACTCAGTGGGCTGTGTCTATAGGGTTAATTCACTCGTCGAGCCCTTCGTCGCAAGTGACGGGTTCGACGAGGACGGTTACCGGTGCTTGTGGTACCTAAAAGCACCGTTAATGAATCGGGACGATACGTAATGACGTGTTTAGAGTAGAGTATTAATAGCCTGTTAAATCTACGGTTGTGTTTGGATTTAGAAAATTTGTTAGAAGTAATGTTACCGCTAATTCGTTAATTCGTTTTCTTGATCGTTTTTCTCTGATTGATCTTAAGGCAACATTCAACTCGGATTGTCCGATGTGCTATTTAATTTCTCTGCACCTTATTGCCTGTGGAGGCCTATTATAATACGTTTTTACTAGCTTCAGACGTATGTATGTTAGTTAGTATGTAAAGGAATCTTTGAACATGATTTTGACCCCCTTCAAAACGTCGGATTAACTCGAAATTTGGTATACTTATTAAAGACCGACGACAATTCAATATTAAAAAATTTAAATTCAACTAAAAAATTAAAAATAAATACTTAATAGTTTAAAAAAATGGTATCAGTACTTAATAATAAATATTTTATGAACAGATATAGGTAGAAAGGTTATTTTGACAATATCCTGAAAAGCACCCCACGCTTCTTTTTACAATAAAATCATTTTTCTTACACAATTTTTAATTAATATTTATTAAAATGTATTTTCAATTTTTTAGTTGGTTTTTCTATAAAAGCGTATTTTGTTAGTTTTTTTAAACTATTATTTTTCCTATTACATTACGAAAGACATGACAAGCATTGATTACTTCACGATCGAACGAATTACAAGCATTCGATGAACTTCTATCTTATCACGAACAGTTCACTAAAAGAGCTGACGGAACGTGCACTATCAGATAAATTTGAATTCAATAGCATAACATTGCTTATCGTGTCGAATTTTTATCCGATACCGATAATTTAAATGCTATTAACATGCGGTCAGATTGTAAAATTAATACGATTCAATTTCGGAACTTCTTTAGCCACGACGTTTGTTTGCATGCGTGAATAAAATATAATATGCTTTATTGTAAAATTTGTATTTTATTTAAAAGGTCTGGGCATAAACTTCGTGAGCCGCAATGTAAAGCAAAATTCACAATAAACAGGAATAAGGACCACTTCAATGACACATTTAGAAACAGCCTTCTTATAACGGGCTTATAAAGCTCCAAGCTGTCTTCTCATTTAGAATAAGATCAATGGTGTTATGGTGGGTGGACGAGCTCACAGCCCACCTGGTGTTAAGTGGTTACTGGATCCCATAGACATCTACAACGTAAATGCGCCACCCACCTTGAGATATAAGTTCTAAGGTCTCAGTATAGTTACAACCGCTGCCCCACACTTCAAACCGAAACGCATTACTGCTTCACGGCAGAAATAGGCAGGGTGGTGGTACCTACCTGTGTGAACACACAAGAGGTCCTACCACCAGTAAAATCCAGATTTAGAGGATCTAATATGAACGATGGGAGTACCTATACTATATCCAGTAGTGAAACAGTTATGGAACATAATATTTTCCACGATTTACGCGAATCGTAGATATGATTAAAACTGATTTTACGTGTTTATTTCGCGTTTTTATTGTCATTATAAATTATGTCTAAATTTTCGAATACATTATAGTCTCTGTGACCACATAAAATTGACAATATTTTTCAATAAACACTAAAAGTTCATGAAAAAGTTCATGTTTTTGGAGAGCCACAGTGGTCTTTAAATATTAGGTAACATCCGAGAGCTTTGATGATAAATTATAATTTTTTTTTAATCGAAAGATATGTTAGAGATATTTAAACGCAATGACTTATTACATTGAGCCGTCTTATTTCTGAGAGGGACGTTAGGAAACGTAGTTCTCATTATTCAACTACCCACGGAGGCGGATAATTTTAAATTAAAAAACTTTGGGAGGTTCTAGATTGAATTTTCAGTAGCTACAGTATGGACTAAAGCTCCACTAAACGATTACTAACTAAATAGACCAAATCAACGGGGACTCCGATATATATTAACACCAGACAGAATGTGAGTTCATCTATCTGTACATTCATTTTATTAAATCTATTTGGCAGACCTAGGACGTCTACGCAATAAAAACATAAACAGAAATGAAAATGTCCACATTGAAAATGTCGTCACGAATAATTATATAACCGTTGTCAAGGCGGACAACATATCGTCTTTTCGCATTAAAACTGTATATTCTCAAAACTTACTAATTTTACAGGAGAGTGTTTTAAAGGTTTAACGTGTGATATTTTTAATACTAATCATCTTTGCAACATTTATTTTAAATTTTTTACCAGTTACATCATCTGTCTTTTAAAGTAAGATAAAATTATGTATTAATTTTGTTAATACAAGCAGTCAAAATATAGGTAAACTAAAAAAAAAAACTGAAACTAAACTACGCTCTTTTGACAGTATTTAGGAGAAAAATACTGGTGATACCAAATGATTCCTCGTATTAACTCAATTTTAAAATATTTTTGGAAATTGTACACTTTTAATGCGAACAGACGATATATGCAACGCGGCAGAAATAGGTAAGAATCTAAATATATCATCACTTGTCTCATAGTCATCTTTTCCACCGTAAAATAGTCAACGCCGAATGTTTGGCGGCGGTTAATTAGCCGGACCCAAATAAGGCTTCAGCGGCCTCGAAGAACTAAATCTCTTCCAAAAGCACCACCGTAGAAGGACGCGGGAACCCACCACGTGTATCATTATATACCACATTACCGACGCAAGAAAGGTCTTATACTTTGATTATATACACGTCTGTATATAATCAAAGGTCTTATAGTATCAGTTGATCCTCCTCGAGTCGCGTTCCTCATGTCTGAGGGTCGTGACCACCATCACCCATGAGCTTCAATTTTAGGATCTTTTTCCACTTTCCCCTGTCCACGGCGTCATGCAGCGCGCTGTACACTGTACTGTCCAAAGCGGTGCGGATCTGATCGGACCAACGAGTATGGCTGCGGCCTCTAGATCTGTTGCCTTCAACTTTCCCTGTGATCATAAGTTTTTCCAGGTTATCGCCGTCTTTCCTCGCAATGTGACCAAAATATTCGAGGATCCGCTTCAGACATACAGTAGACAGTCTGATTTTGATGCCCAGTTGCTTCAATATCGACACGTTAGTCCGGAAGGCTGTCCACGGAATTCTTAGCATGCGTCTCCAACACCACATTTCGAAAGCATCGATGCGCATTCGGTCTGCTGCTTTCAACGTCCATGTCTCAGCTCCATACAAGAAGATAGAGAAAACAAGAGTCCGCACCAGTCTGGTTTTAGTTTTCAGGCCTATCCCTCTATTCTTCCAGATCTTCTGTAGCTGAGACATCGCACTTTTAGCCATTCCGATACGTCGGCGCACGTCAGTTTCACATGAGCCTTTGTTGCTGATGCAGGACCCGAGATACACGAATTCGTCTACAACCTCTAATCCAAGCGCCCCATTCAATCTTAGAACATTTGCTCGATCCACCACCATTAATTTCGTTTTTGATCTATTTATGGAGAGGCCTAGGCTGTTGCTGATACGTTCCATTTTGCTGAAGAAAAGAGACATTTCAGATTCGTCTGCAGCTAGCAGGGTCGTGTCATCGGCATATCGGAGATTTGTAATATGAGCTCCACCAATGCGCACACCTCCCGACCAATCTTCACAAGTCTGCCGCATGATGTACTCTCCATATGCATTAAAAAGTATAGGTGACAGTATGCAACCCTGCCGGACACCTTTTCCAAAACAGAACGGTTGGGACACAGCTTCATCGATTCTGACAACTCCCTGACTGTAGATATACAGGCTCTGTACCAGCACTATCAGATGATTGGGTACACCAAGAACATTCAATACCTTCCACAAGGAACTCCAGTTGACACAATCAAAAGCCTTGCTGTAGTCGATGAAACACATGATGAATGGAACGTTGTATTCGCGACCCTTCTCGATTAGCTGCCTCACGTTAAGAATTTGCTCACGCGTGCCTCTACCCTTCACAAAACCGGCTTGTTCTTGCGGAATCTGTTGGTCCAGGTAGTAACGAATCCGGTTGTTCAGTATGTAAAGTAAGATCTTGCTGGCGTGGGAGATGAGTGCAAGCGTGCGGTAGTTATCACATTGCTTCGTTGAGCCTTTTTTGTGCAAGGGAAGAATAATCGACCTAGTCCAGTCACTAGGCCATACACCATCCGCCCACACTTTGTTGCAGATGGAGTGCAGAGCAGTAATTCCGTTATCACCTAGCACCTTCAGAATTTCCGCTGATATCAAGTCAGGGCCAGGTGCTTTCCCATTTTTCAGTGAGCGCAAAGCAGCCACAATCTCAGCTCGAAGAATATTCGGCTCTCTATCCACACAATCGATGGCGGGTACATTACTTGAAGTAATAGATGATGGGTTTTTGTATAGATCCTGACAATAGGAACGCCACCTCTCGGAAATTTCGTCTAACCGATTCAAAAGGCGCCCGTCATCATTCTCAATCACCCAGGACTTAGGCTTAAACTTCTTTGTAAGCTGGCGGATTTTCTTGAAGAGATCTGCAGTTTGGTATTTGTGGGAGTGGTTTTCTATCTCTCGACATATTCCATTAATGTAATTGTTTTTATCTTCTTTGCAACACACATCAATGTACTTACAGAGATCACTGTATTCACCTCTCACCTCTGGGTCCTGCATACCCTTGACCCTAAGATTCCTTCTCTGTTCTGCGAGAGCCCAAGTGCGGTCTGAAATCCATGCAGACTTTTTTGGCACGAGTTGTTGAGGTTTGCGGATTTCATCCAAGGTTGTATTAACTAGCTCCTTGAGGTTAGTCCAAAGGGCGTCTGCCGAAGGGTATTGGACAGTAATTATGTCGGATAACTTCTCTTCAAGAGACAGCCGGAATGCAATACTCTCCGAAGGACTCAGCTGCGGGACTCTTTTGGTACGTGCTCTTGGTGATTTTAAACGCAAAGCAAAATTTGCTACAAGCAAATTATGGTCAGAACCACAGTCAGCTCCGGGAAACGTCTTCACGTTGCTTATTGAAGACCTCCAGCGAGAATTGATTAAGATATAGTCAATTTGATTCCTGTATCTATCTCCTGGAGACACCCACGTGTATAGACGTCTAGCATGGTGTAGTTGTAGTATCAGTTGATAATTACACGGATATTAGAGTCTATTAATCCAATTCGCTAGGTCACGATAACAATTTACACAATATCTTTTATCGCGACCTTGAAGCCATCGTTTACTTTTGTAAAACGTGCAAACAATATATTCAGGTGCGGAAATTTAACAAAAACCTGCATACATATTTATGCAATACTAAATTATTATTACGTTACTCCGATCCGCAATTTTAGTGGTAGGATAAGTTTGAGTTTGGTTCCACCGAGATAGAACATCAAAATTGTATAAATGTAATTGAGATTTCGACCATGATAAAACTAACTAACAATTCCATTGGATAATCTGTAATATTTAAAAATAGTTACAAAACAAAACAGTTGGGTATCGTTTACTCCTTGGTTTGGCAAAAAAAAATTTTTTTTTTGTTTAAGCTTTTATGTTTTAAATTAAACTTCTATGGACACGGTCAGTTTTTTTTTAAATGTCAACTGTTATTGCTATCCAAAAGAGAGAATATAATAACATAATATGAATTTGAATATTGAAGTGTCAGTGATTTTGGTTGAAGTCGACCATGAGAACTTACACTAATTCACATAATAGTTCCTCATACAATATATACATGTTTCTGTACAATTTTGTGACAGATATTTGTTTTGTTTATAAACAAACAACTTAACTTTGAATGATAAACGAATCATAAAACTAATTTGGCTCTGGGCCAGATGTCTACTTCATTCACATGATGCTAAAAAAGAACAATCCGCAGTAGAACACATGACAATGGTGTTTTGTTTATATTGTTTGTGTTCCAATGTTTCACACAGAAAAAGAGCTAAGATATGGTGTTTTTGGTATGCAGAAATAGTCATTAAAAACTAGATTTTTACAAAATGCTGCACACTTGACAATTACTTAAAATGTTATTTTAAATTACCAATGTATGGTGATGACAAAAGGATGACCAATTTTTAATATATTTGGTAATGTACGCTTAAATTATATAAATTAGATATGAGAGGTTATGGATATGTGTTAAATTTAATAATTTGTGATGCGATGAGTCAGTCATTAGCAGTACTAGAGTACTTTAGTCCATACATCTATTGTTATAGTAGATTATAGCGTTTGGAGATGACAAGTAGGGAACTGAAAACAACACAAAATTCCCGAGGACTGAATTATCATGCAACTGATGCATAGCCCACGAAATTGAGATAATAGAGAAGTAGTATATGAAGGTAGTTGCAATTATTAAAACCAATTGATAATAACTGAATAGAACATGAAACATCTTTTGACCTCATCTCATCACCGTGCAATTATATTTAATTTATACACTTGGTCGTAATTTTGAAAATCCATCAATGCAGATATAGTCGGATTTTTTATTAGACGAAGTCAACTGACGTTTACTGTGTTGTCAGGTTTTGATGAAATAAAAATAGTGTTGTGACAAATTGAATGATTGAAAAAACTCCTGAATTAATGAAATTGCCTCGATTGTCTAGTGAATAGTTGGTGTGCCGAATTGCCGATATCGGGTACGGGGTTTGAATTTTAGGCGTGCTTTGTACATACCAATGAGTTTTCGACGAAATATTATGTTCCTATAGTATCTACCTGTACTGAATACCGAGTGTTTTAAACATTAAGAAAAACATTGCGAGGAAGCTTGTAAGACTGTCCTATTTCCAATACATCATATAGTTGAAATTATAGATGTATAAAATATTATACAATTATAGGTATATAATGAAAATAAAAAAAACTAATTGTAGTTACATACTACTAGTAACATATATTGGAGCACTTTAATACGATTTTATTGTAAAATATAAATAATATTCTTTTATAGTTTGAAATTAATGATTAACTCTTCACACTCATTGTTCATTCATGTGATTGAACGAGAACTGAACGCATCACTATTACTTTAAATATAGCAACATTATTTCACAAAGTGACATTAGCTACTGTCAGCTGGCTTCGTCTAATTAAAAATCCGACTATAGAAGGCAATTGATAAACTCAAGGTGATGTACACAGAAGTAATGATTATGTTGCAACAATAGAAGGCAAGTCTTTTGAATGTCAGCTTGACAATTACATACAATATTTTTGTAGCACAACAGCCTTCACAGTGTATTTTATGACTGTCTGACTGGCTTAAATATTTTTCTAACATTAAATTTACAAAGTTAGATATGTTTTCCAAAGTTAGTAATTTTTAAAAAAAAAGTATCTTGACTTTGCTTTCACTTATAGACTGTTTTCCTCTGTCTTTCCTCTAGTTATGCAAGCAAAATCTCTTTAAAAGTAATTAATAATTTTTATAATACATAAAAGTACAGGGAAACCCTTATACAGCTTGTTATTTGATGGTCCAAGTTTTAGATGTGTAAGTTTTTATAAGAATAGAAACAAGTTGAACTCTAAGTTGTTTTGGATGAAATGGAATTTTATTTGGCATTTGACATGAATCATTGTGCAATGCACATGCTTAATAACTGTTCTTGTAACAATTCATCTAAAACTGTTCACACAAACATAATACTTTAAAATTGATAAATTTATGTAATATGTGCATTTAGTAACATATTCTGAAAGTGGCATAAAATTTATTATTAAAAGAACAAATATTTTATTATTGAAAATATTCTTTCGTAGTGTTGTCTTAAAAAATAGGTACTGATCTTCAATAACTGTTAATTTTAAGAAATGTATATGACATTTATACACTAGCCAATGTATCTTATTAAATTGTGACTCTTTAAGGGAGGTTGTATGAAAGTTACTTACGTCAGGATCAACCTCCTTTGCCAGCATGGTCAGTTCTTCTTGAGTGAGCTTGGACAGGAGCTCGTCCACGTCCACTTCGTCGTATGTAGACAACTCCCGCCCGTACAATTTGGCCGGGGTCGTCATAGTTGTAGTCTTTGTTGAGGATGATTTCTGCGACCAAAAATTCCCTTTTAACTTCACGATCGAGTACACACGCACGTATTTGTTTATTTCAATAACTTTTGAAAACTAAAATTACGTAACATACATTTATAACACACCGAAATTAAGGTTTAACCATGATTTTTTGACAAGACACTTTCGACAGTCGGCGTTTACCACACCCACAATTTTAATTGACTTCTGACTTTAAACATGTAAAATTAAGAGATTGACAAACTTAAACACTCTTCATTTAATAATAGTATAAAAATAAAATAATTTATTGTACTCTTACATTTAAAACAAATAAAATGCTGTAGACTGTAAAACCCACGACAAACACTGACTTCGCAAGCGCCCTCTTGAAATGACAAATAAGGACTAAGTAAAACTACATAGAGTAAACGAGACAGATGTGAACCTTCATTGGAGAATTTACTTAATGTATGAACGGGACAGAAAAATTGGCGGTGGGATTGGTGGAAAGCGGAAGAAGTTATTGACTACCTATACTTGGTACCGGTTTCTTATCAAAAGCGACAAACACAAAATTAAAAACGAGAAGTAAAAAGTATACAATTATATTGTTGTATTATCCGTGATGCTTTTATGGAATTTCAACTGTAGTCATTTCATTCAACTGTATATTATGCAATTTGAATGACATCATAGGTATACCTACTATACGAGCCGCAGACTGAACTGATAAAAATTAAATGCCGTTTATGTTTTACTAACGAATCATACCTCGTAGCTTTAAATAACTGATAGCATTTGCGGTTCAGCATAATTGGGTTGAATGCTGTCACTTGTTTGATTAGTTTGTAATTAATATTTCTGGTATTTTTTATCTATTTATTTATTGAATCCCCCCAGGTAAGGTAGTTACTGAAGCATATCATACAACACAACATTAATTCCGTCATCAATCTTAAGACATTAGATCAAAGTTTAAATTTTAGGTATTATATAACAGCCATCCCACCCTAAAGCCAGTATCTACCTACTTTGTATGAAACACCTGGCCTAATAACGGTCGGAACTATGCAGCTTTATTCCTTTAATATGACTTAGAAACATGAGAATAGATAATACAGACACATCACGAACCGTCACCCCCGTTGAAACATGAAACGTAAATTTAAATTCTATTGGAATATTCTCCCAGGCAGAATACTTTACTACTGAAAGACCCCTTACCTCTGCACCATATACCTCTGCCGTGCCCGATATACCCTAATAGCTTTTTAATTTACATAAATGTGAAACATAATACTACTAAGTCATTGCAGAAATAAAATGAAGTAAAATTGGGTTTCTATAAGAAAAACATGCAATTGTCGGCTATCGTTTGACAAGAACATTAATCACTGACTTTCGATTAAATTATTTTTTGTCAGTGTGTTTTAGAAACTTGTCTCCGTCGTAATTATCAAGTGAAAGTTTACCTTTTACTTGATACGTTGTCAATTTAAGTTACTGTTGCTTTGGTTGCCATATACATAATAAATAATTTGATTTTTTTTTTTATTATTGCATTAAGTAGCCCTTTTTTCGACTGTATTTAAATTAATGGTGATTAAGATACAAACATAAACAATAAGGTTGCAACTATTAGTGCGCGTGATTAGCCGGCTTGTTTTCTATATAACAAAAACAAAGATATAATCTACCTAGTGTCCATAATAAATATGTTTTTTTTTATTGCTTAGATGGGTGAAGGAGCTCACGGCCCACCTGATGTTAAGTGGTTACCGGAGTCCATAGACATCTACAACGTAAATGCCGCCACCCACCTTGAGATACGAGTTCTAAGGTCTCAGTATAGTTACAACGACTGACTCCCTTCAAACCGAAATTACTGCTTCACGTCAGAAATAGGCAGGGCGGTGGTACATACCCGTGCGAGCTCACAAGAGGACCTATCACCATATGATATTCTGGAAGAACGCAATGCTCCCAAATATGTTTTTTATTTATTTACTTCGCTTCACGAAATCATCAGATACCACCCCGGCTCGAATATTTAACTGTCTTGTATTTTGTTATTTTAATGTAAAACATCAATTTAATGTGCATCGAGAATACAGTTTGATAATTTAAAATAATTAACAGGAAACACGCGCTTAAAACGCTCCATACAGGAAATAGTAGTTGTCACAACATAAATTATATTGGATTTAAAACGTTCAGTAGCAATCATTATTAGTTTTCACCATAGATAATAAATACCATATACTTCAATGATAAATACACATAATATCGTGTTTTCGGTAAAGCGAAGATATGATATATGATAGAAGAGTATGGAAGGAGAAAACATGTTGCGCCGACCCCAGGTGACTGGGAGAAGGGCAGGATAATGATGATCGTGTTTTCGGTAATAAGTGACAGACTGTAAAATATTGATGATATTTTTCTATGTGATAATCAACAATACAATGATCAAAAAAAGTATGTGCATGTTATATTTTAGAAAATTATTATTTAATTTCCTTAAAAATCACAACTCTGAAACAAAATCATAAAATAGAATAAAAAATAGAAAACAAAAGGACTGGAAATGCAATAATACAATTTTATTTAATCAACAACGACGCGTAAATGGATTCTGAAATAACAAAAGTTTTGATTCGTTTGAGTTCTTTTTAATTTTAATTTTTTTTTATTGCTGACGCTGCTAATTATAAAAGTTTTGACAGCAGCTTGAATTTGCCTCTGGAATTATTAATGTCCATGAGCGACAGTAATCACTGACCGTCAGATGAGTCACATACTCGTCTGCCTACAGTGACAAAAACATTTTACATAGATCTTTTTTTTTTCATAGATTTTTTTACACAGCATTTTAAGCATTGAAAGGTTTTATTTCAAATTTTTATTTGCCATATATAATATATATAATATGTATAAATGCCAATTTTTTTCCCGGGTTTACTTGTCGAATGTATCTAAACGTTTATTGTATGAATACTTACAACATTAACACGGTGTCAATATTCCTAAACTTTCATAGTTAAAGTAGGTATATAAAATTCTGTAAGATAAAATCTGTATTCTGTATTAAAGTTCTTCAATGTTTGTCTACATGTAGTGTAAATTTTAAAGATAGCGTTTACCTAGTCCGGATTTATTTGTAAGAAAATGAAATGAACGCAACACGAATGATATACGCGACAATAAAATAAAAATCAAAGCTAAATCAAAACTATTTGTTTGCTCACAAATAGTGTAGTGTTTCATAAAATCCAACTATTGTAAAGACTTAATGTCATTTTAGATCATCCGCATCGCCAAATATATCATTTCGTGTACCCATTTAATTAATAAGGAAGAGCCAACTTTGAAGACGAGGTAGTGATTGATTAGAATCGATAAACGTTGGTTCCTGTTGACCACGCGATTCACAGCCCGCTGGCGGTTCGCCAGTCTGCTATAATTGGTGGTAGCCGCACCAGAGACAGACGGTATTCTTAGCCGCTCGGGCACTGGCCTTCCCGCTAAACAAACGCGATTCCAACAGGAAAAATAATAAAATCGCACAGTTTGCACTTGACCTAGTATCGGTTAGGGATGTCCCGTTAACGATTCGCAAAAAGGTGAATGAACTCACGACCTCTTTAAATACAGGCCGGTTAAAAATGTTGGAAAGCTACAAATTGAACTGTCATTTTGACGACTACCGCATCTCAAGAGTATTTCTATTAATTTTTGATCGATCGCCACTGAAATTACATTTTAGCGTTTTATTCGATGAAGTTATCATGTCTTTGCCGTATGGTCCGCCACAGCCTGTTTCACCGTTGATTAGAGGTTTGAGATTTGCCTTTTTAATAGCAGGAATTATATATGCTCGGGGCAAGCAAAAGCTTTACAACAAAATGGAAGCATCGTATAGAGAAGAAGAAGCAAAGAAAAAAATTATCCGCGATATAGAACTAGCGAAATTGAAGAAGAAAATAGATGCCGAAGAGAAAGAAACAATCAGATTGTTGGAAACGGGAAAACTATTTGAATCTGACAAAAAATAAAGTACTTTCTACTTAGTTTTGTTTATTTACTGCTAAAATACAAGGAGACTGGCCCCAAATCGGAATGTCTTTCTGTTCGTATAGAACAAAATGTACAGTTTTAATATAATCTCATCAATGAAGGCGGCGTCCCCAGCCCGGAGGATTGAAGACTCTGCGATATGCGGGAAAGGATTGGATCCGGAAGGCGGAGGGTCGTTCATTGTGGTGGACTATGGGAGAGGCCTACACTAGCAGTGGAGAGATACATGCTGATATGATGACGACTGTTGTTGGTTAATCTCATTGTTTTTTCAATGGGAAGTAGAAGTTATTCGCAATTAATATATTTCCATAGATGATTGTCCATCTGATGGTTGTCTATGAGAGGTAGTTTTTAGCGGTAAGACTGCCTATTTATTGACCTTTTTATTTGATGTTCTACATTTGTTTCCTGTTTATTTTAAATCTACATTTCATCTTCGAATTCAATCCATAACGTGTAGCACTTTACGTGTTAAATACGAAAGTATCTATCTACAGAATACAAACGGAATCAGATTAAACTAACAGGAAGCTGACAACAGTATATGAATGTTTTGTTTCAAAATAGATTTTGAATTTCGGTCAAAAAACCAAAGACATAGATTATACACTTAATATATTCGAACCAAAGACATTGACGAATATCACTTAATGTCACAACTAAGTATTTGTCAGAAATTAACTACCCATCATAGTACCTAGCTTAAATATGAAGTGTATGGTAACTAGTACCTATGTAATATTTATTTATTTATTTATTTAATACACTTCATGTAAAATTTACATTGGCGGACTTAATGCCTAAGGCATTCTCTACCAGTATTTATTATATATATCTAATATCAGCACAGTAATTGCCCGCATAGCAATGGGATCGCGTAAAGGGCATATATGGGCCGCTCTGTAATGGGTTACATGTTAATTTGTATAAATTTAAAACTATTTAGTTTAATCTTGTAAGTAGGAACTGTGTACACTCGGTTAAAGACAAAAGCTACGTAAAGTTCTGGTGGTTTTGGTACCCTAACCAGGAAAAAACGTCCGTAACGTAATATTTTTATTAGTAATGCACACAGTGTACGACTTTTTATTTATTTATTGCTTAGATGGGTGGACGTGCTCACGGCCCACCTGATGTTAAGTGGTTACTGAAGCCCATAGCCATCTACAACGTAAATGCGCCACCCACCTTGAGATATAAGTTCTAAGGTCTCAGTATAGTTACGACGGCTGCCCCACCCTTCAAACTGAAACGCATTACTGCTTCACGGCAGAAATAGGCAAGGCTGTGGTACCTACCCGTGTGGACTCACAAGAGGTCCTACCACCAGTAATTACGCAAATCATAATTTTGCGGGTTTGATTTTTATTACACGCTTTTATTCCTTCACCGTGGAAGTAAATCGTGAACATTTTGTAATAACGTACAAATTAGTAATGCACACAGTGTATGACTTAACTTTGTAATAACGTACAAAAAATAACATATTTTTTTATCGTTCATTGACCACGATCTCAGAGCGTTCGTTTGCGCAATACATTAACCCTTAAGCAAACAATCGTGAATGAAGTATACCACAATAAGTTCGCACGTTACCGAATGATCTTAGGTTGTTGCGAAACTTCCAGTTTTATTTTCTTTATACCTCGAACTTAAAATTAATATTTTTATAATAAGGAACTTCGTTCCTATTCGGTGTCCCACGACACCACACATCATTTTTTTGTTGAATCTTCGGGGCTGTGACATGCGGATGATTACACTAGTTTGACAGACGAATTCATGGCCCACCTGTTCTAATTATTACAACTTGGAGGTCGTTCGTGGATAAGTAGGCATAAATATCTAGTGTTCACACCAGGGAGTTTGTACTTAAATAATCACTCGATTAGAGCTTTTTACTGGTGGTAGGACCTCTTGTGAGTTCGCGCGGGTAGGTACCACCGCCCCGCCTGTTTCTGTCGTGAAGCAGTAATGCGTTTCGGTTTGAAGGGTGGGCCGGCCGTTGTAACTATACTTGAGACCTTAGAACTTATATCTCAAGGTGGGTGGCGCATTTACGTAGTAGATGTCTAAGGGCTCGAGTAACCACTTAACACCAGGTGGGCTGTGATGAGCTCGTCCGCCCATATAAGCCATAAATGGTCATATTCTTACGGTACATTAAACTATAGGCTTTTGAAAAATGTACGAACTAAATAATACATTCCCTAGCTACAAACAGCCACGGCTCTAAGCCCCAACTACAAAGAAACATTCTGATTGATCCAATTGATCCACTCTGTTCTGCCAAACGTTTTTAGTACTAGCACTAGCAATTTAACATCACTATACTTGTAGAACTCCACGAAGAGTTGGGCACCTGACACTTAGTTCAATACAATGTCAGCTCGCTGAACTTCTCGGCGGATCTTCTCAACTGCTCGCCATTCTAACCCTGTGCTAGGGTAATAGCGGTTGAGCTGCTAGATTTTCTAATAGTTAGAATACTACATACATCAATACTAATGAATTCCGACAAACGAGATTACTTGTCAACATTCTCTCAGTAGACAATATTCTTCGCTTGTCAATATAGAATCATTAGTTCGGTGAAAACACGAAGAAGCTAAACAGAAATCTCGAAACCGCGAAAGTTGAGAAAAGTTTTCTCTGTACAAAGTAAAAAGTAATGGCACCTCATTGTTACACTTTATTAGCATTCACAGATTGTTGTGACATTAGTATGGGAATTACAAAGCTTTCTACGTTCAGAATACGAGATGTGAATTGAGTGGGTAAATCAAACGACAACAACCGGCCAGAGAGAGAGTGCAAGATGCGGAGAAATAGATCTCTCGTCTCAGAGGTCGAAATCCAAGTTAGGGCAATGAGCTAATGTGTTGTGTTGCACTGAACTAAATAGTTGTCAACATAAAATATTTGATCAATCTATCTGACTGGTTTATCTGTAAATTAACCTAAAAAATTAAATTAAAATTAAAAGACGCCATATTGACGCTATCAAAATGTATGATTGATATTACCAAGATCCATTGTTTAATCCAATCCTTTGTGGTTTCGTCAGTTCGGTTCGGTTTGGTTTTAATGATTTAATTTAATTATAATTATGATCGGGAATAAAGTGAGATATAATAGAGGAGTATGGAAGGAGAAAACATGTTGCGCCGACCCCAGGTGACAAGGAGAAGGGCAGGAGAATGATAATGATGATATGATCGGGAATAAATGATTAAAATGTATTTTTAGTTCGTTAGCATTTTTAACACTGTCCTCCCCACCCGATTCTGCTATGAAGCAGCTATATGTTCTGGTCCATAGAGTATGATGGATGTTATTGGCGCAGCTTCAATTATAATCTAATCTCTCAAGGTGAAAATTGTGTGGTATCAGTAGCGTCCAGTTGGTGCTTGAGTTCGCTTGCCTCCTCGAGACTTTACCTTATGCCATAGCAATATTTAGTACATAGTATACTGTAGTATTTATAGTACGGTATAGTATAGTAAGCTATACCTATAATGATCGATCGATAAATACCTATTATTAAAACTACTTTTATGGGGTTAAGCTCGTGTTTTTATTGTCAATAGAGGTCCCGCAGTAGTCGAAATTCGACTATAATTAATTGGAATTGTAAGTTTGTAAACTATTATGATTGTATTTTATACTTCTATAATCACAAATTTCGCCAAGGCTACACTATAAAAAATAATAATAAAGACAAACAATATATTTCATCTATTCTCAATTTGACCACAGACGTCAAGAATAAAAGTTTGACAATAAATAGTATGCATGCGTGTGTGCGTCAAATACACGGTATGTAGTGTGTGTTATGTTTTCTTTATTGATTTAATGTATCTTTTATGCATTATTTAAAAAAATATTAGCATTGTGCACTTCTTCTCTATATTCTCTATAAGTGTGGAAAATTTCATACTCCTCCGTCCGCGCAATTTTCGTAAACAGGGATACAAAGTTTTTGCTTCACGTATTAATATATAGATTATATATTATTTCTGACTTTTCGAATACTCCATAGTTTTAAAACGACGCTAACGACTAATGTATCATTCATCGTCATCCAATGTGCTAGCTGTTAGTCGTAAAAGTCGTTTTAATTTTGTCACCGACTCACAAAACTACAGAAAATACTAAATAGTACTTAATTGTTGGTTAGAAGTTTGTGAAGACGGTAAACTTTACAACTACGAATTGTAAAGTCTGAGAATATCTTTGTACGTTATTAAGTGCATACTTGTTGACACATTTACATCCCTAAACAAATAATTTTTACAGATTGTTGTAAAACATGACTATTATTTCTATTTCACACAGGAGAGATGATTTGAAACATTTTGATTTTTCCCCTTTTTGAATGTGCGTAAAAATGGTTTATAACCAAAATAATATTAGATAGCGGCAACTTAGTTTTTTTATAGTTTCTTCATTTAAAAAAATGTACCATACATCTCCCGCGCGTCTGCATACAAGAATCCGAATTGGGTTATTAAAATAATCGATTATATCATATCGTATCGAAAACATATAATTGCGATTGTATGAACTATTTATCACCAAGTACCTATGATATGATCTCTCGAGATATCCGGATCAATGAATATTGCACTTCGTTGATTACGAGACTGTGGATTCCTACCTTTAAATATATGTAAAAAGTATATGAAGAAAAATTGAGAAATTTCTGTTATGCATTTTCATTTTATACCGACTTGCAATTAGTATTGGGTAACAAAGTTTACTGTTGCGTTGAAAATATGTTTCTGTTATGATAATTAATAGTAATTATGATGAAAGTGTTGTGCATATTCAAATATTACGTTACTTAATGTAATAATCAAATTATTCACTACTTTAATAAATTTTGATTTAATTTAAAGTTATTTGATATAAGACTTGGAGTAGAGACAATATAATTGACTTTCTAAGATTTTAAAATCTGCATCAAGTATATGTGTACCTACGTAATTCATTTATTTTATCATAACCTTCATTCAAAATCGTTCTGTTCTCGACCGAGCGACCATAGACTATCATGTTTGTTCAGATGATAATTTATGGCAACCCAGTTCAGTGGTTATTTAAGAAGCCGTACCTACTTGAAAACTGGATTGGAGTTAATTTCTACCATATCGGGTACACCGTACGCGATTTATGATGCGTTGAAATTTTCATTTTATTACAGACACCTTAAGTGCCTAAGAAATACTAATATGGAAAATCCTTTTACGTATTTTCGATGCCCAATTATGGTACGTCGACCTCGATATATTTAATTAAAAAACGGACTGGTTTTATTTATCAAATAGCCTCGCAAAGCTATAAAGCTCGGCTGAACACAACTTTAGTTTTCGTCATTCGCCTCATGACGTCATTTGGGGCCAAAATACGTGAGGAGTTAACCGTAGGGCAAGTGCAATAATGCCCAACGATAATTCGATAAGCGTTATGGCTTTATGATTAGAAGTAGTTTAGCTTGAAGTCAACAATTTTAGAAAACGTAGGTAAATTACACAGAATTTGTACAGCTACTTTTTAGAATGATTTCATAACGGCGTACATTTGCTTTTTCCCGAGTCCAGTGGTGAGGTATTATTGAGGTTTTACTTTGACAGCTTGTAGTTTCGGAAATAAATTACATAGTACATAAATCTCTCTTTGTTAAAAAGTAATCTTATCTGTATTTGTTCAACTGGCTAAAATTTAGTAAACAATCTGTGCTTAGCAATAAATAACCAAACATTTTACGTAGATGGGTGGATTATAATGTTTTTTTAAAATAAAGCCTGAATGAAGATTGATTGTTGATTAAAATTCAACGTTGGAAACATTTCAAACGTCTCTGTCATGAGCCTTATGCTACGAATAAATAGACTTATTATTTATTCGTAGATCTTATGTCTTAAGTATTTATCAATCATGTCTTAAATGATTTGTCCAGCTTGGTTCCAGCCCTCAAACTGGCTCTCAGGCCGGGGCTACGAATTAACAGCTATGTTGCAATTGATGCGACAAAAAAAACCAACAGCATAACAAGTTCTTTTATTTGTGCTAGAAAGCAGAAAGCAGGTAGAAATGGGTGGCATGGCTTGTTTTATTAACACTATCACCCCTTCGTTAGATTTGGCTAGTGGCAGTGGCGGAAGGGGGCGTGTTAGCATGGCTTGGCGGCATAGCTGGCGGTAGGGCATGGCAGATGACGTCACGTCCTTTACAGCTATTTCCATTTGTCTCCATAGGGGAGAGGGTCGGTCGGATTGTTGATAATCTTACTACTCTTTATTTGGAGCCTTTATATCTACGGAGGAACTTCGATTCTCTCTGCGTTTTCGATCGCTATGCGACAGAATAGGCCGGAGGATGGACACTACCCGTATCGATCCACAGTCCGCTGTACAACCAGTAAAACATACAACAATCATAAAGTAAAAATCAAGCACAAAATTTGCTCTAAATTGTAGAAAATTTCATACTACCAGGATGTACAGATATACCCTTTGGCTTAAATTATCGCTCACTATCATTAGAATAGTCAAGAAAAATCTAAAGAATGTTAGATAAGATTCGTTTACTAACTAGTCTGTTTTATGAATTCGTAGAAACAAGTCCGTTAATTAGGTCTAACTAACCAACCTGATTCACATACGTGAATTTACACCGATTTAATATAAATACATACTTTAGTTACGTTATGATCCCGTTAAAATGTACGCACCAGTGACTGGCTGGTTACAGGGATCCGTAGTACAACGAAAAAAAATTCGCATACATTCGCTGGACTGTACGTAGGTGCCAATTTATTTAAAAACTATTGGCTGGATTTATACGAAACTTGGAAAGTAAGTGTATTATTTATACTGCTAATAAATAATAGTGTATTTAAAAAAAGGGTCACGAAGCGAATGAATCAAGTGACTTTTATAGTTAAATCAGTATTTGAGGAATTAAGTGCTTCTAAAAAGCAAATTCAAACACATTACTTTTAACAGAAAACGACAATAAAATTTTGATAGCATAAAGCATTTTGAGTAGTTTTCCGATTGCCGTTACAAAATGTTACTTTATAACTTATTCATGAATAATAGTGAGGTATAGTAAGAAAATAAACTTTAGGTATACGGAAACGTTTAAGCTGCTTGCTGTACCATGCCATATCCGATACGGAATGGGGTAGTTTTTTGTAATAAGTAATTTCGTAATGTTTATCGGTTACCATTTTTTTTATTATTATTATTATTGCCCTTGTAGGCGTACGAGCATACGGCCCATCTGATGGTGAGTGGTTACCGTCGCCCATGGACTTCAGCAATGCCAGGGGCAGAGCCAAGCCGCTGCCTACCATATTATGTTGTCGATTGTTTATCGATTACCATAATATGACGAAGGCCACCAATGTAGTGGCTGGTTGGATTTGGCCTTCAGCGCCACTTGCAGTTAACTGTTTTGTATAATATTCAAAACAAATCTGAGGCGAAGCAGTGCACGGAAGATAAACAATGGCGAGGTTTTTAGTATTAAATTAGTAGTTTAGTTAGTATTAAGTAGTATTATATTATATCAAGTGATATGACGTAGGCGTGATACGGTGTGGAGCTGCGTTTATTCGCGTGCGAGTACTTGCCTAGCCGCTACAGTACAAAAAGATTACAAGAAGTCTTTTCTTTAATTGAATATGCATTTAACAAAGTTTCAGTTGAAATTTTTTCAATGCATTTTTTTTATTTCTTTTTTATTTCATAGATGGGTGGACGAGCTCACAGCCCACCTGGTTACCGGAGCCCATAGACATTTACAACGCAAATGCCGCCGCCCACGTTGAGATATGAGTTCTAAAGTTTTTTTTTTATTGCCCTTGTAGGCAGACGAGCGTACGGCCCACCTGATGGTGAGTGGTTACCGTCGCCCATGGACTTCAGCAATGTCAGGGGCAGAGCCAAGCCGCTGCTTACCTAAGTCTCGGTATAGGTACAACGGCTGCCCCACTTTCAAGCCGAAACGCATTATTGCTTTACGGCAGAAATAGACAGGGTGGTAGTACCTACCCTTGCTCAGAAGAGGTCCCACTAGCAGTTTCCAGCATTTCCAAAGCTTTCCAAATTTCTTTTAGATGCTCTCAATACTTATAGTCTCTGATGTGCATCTGATTGTCGTGATGTCAACATGAGTTGTTCTAGTGAATTCATATCGTCGATGGTATGTTCAATCAGTTGGTGCATCTCTAAGGTCACGTTGATTCTTTTCGCAACGACCGATGCACGTAATTTCTAAAGCCACGTTGCGAAATTTAATTTAAATTGGCCTCAATAAGCCAGCGTTTCGAATTAATAAAAATTGACGACACAGGACAGTTAAAATTGGTTTTCCGGACGACTTGCCACGCGGCGATGCATTTTTTGCGGTTGGCCTATCGTCCCGTTACGCAAACCGGTTGGGCGGTTAGCGTTGCAGCCATTTTTTTACGGGTTTTTTATTTACTTGTTTTTTATTTTCGATCGACCGCTTTTTTTGCAAGCGGCGCGTGCATTTTTCTGTTTCGTTTTCTGTTACCAGGGCCCTGAAACTGCGATACTTTAAGATAAATATTTTTTCGTATGGACACTATCGACATCTTGTAGCGGATGCCCCTAAGCTTATATGTTGTTAAACTTAAGGCATTTAATTATCGTATAACTAAACACAGAAATACAAAAAAATAATAATTCATACTAACTTTATTTGTTATAGAAAAATTGAATAAATTTTATCAATTTGTGGTTTCTGTAAAATTTACAAAATCATTCATTAAAAATAAAATATATGATAGTTAATATGTTACTGCCATCTACAGGAGCAATGAGAAACTAATCGAAGCGAAGCCATTTAGTGGCCGACGCCCGTAAACATTTTTGTTGAGTGCTTGAGTTGCTTATCTATAACTAATTTATGTATATCATCTATGTCTGTTACCAATACGTGACACCGATATAAAAACTATACGATTCATTTATAAAAAAAAAGGTTGATAATCTAAAATACGATACGAATTCGATACAATTAATATTTATGTTCATTTCAATTAACATAAAAAAAATCCTATATAACGTTCACAATCCGGAATAAAAAAATGGCCCAGTAAAATGTAATGTTTAATTATTCAAAGCACGATCATAGAACGGTAAGTGAAAACGAAATCAGACATACACACGTAAAAAAATGATCGAATTTATCGTAACCAAATCTTCATGAAGCTCAACGTAACGCGACCATTAAAAATCGATTCGGAACATCGATAACAATTAAATCACAGTCGATTAATTATTGATGTTCGATCGATTGCATCAAATCGATTCTTTGTAGTCGAAAAAGCGTGAAACGCGCCAATGTCATGAATGAATTAATTTTACCGACGTCACGACTGACTTATACATTACGTTTTAATATGTAAACACCGCAAATGACATGGTTCCTAAGGAACGTGGATCTCCATTATGACCTGGAGCTTGACTCAGTCAGGAAGTATCTACAGTCGGCATAATTGCGCCCCTTTGAGAAGGCAGCACGACATGAGAACCCTCTTGTCGTGGCCGCTGGAAATTACATACCCGATCCTGTAGACCAAATGGTAAATAGTCGACATCGCACAAAACACGTCATCAAGGATCCTCCCGATCCATTAACGGTGCTTTTAGGTACCACAAGCACGGTTACCGTCCTCGTCGAACTAGTCGCTTGCGACGAAGGGCTCGACGAGCGAATTAACCCACAGACTCAGCCTACTGAGTTTCTCGCCGGATCTTCTCAGTGGGTCGCGTTTCCGATCGGGTGGTAGATTCTGCGGAGCACTGCTCTTCCTAGTGCCAGTGTTAGCAACACTCCCGGTTAGAGCCCCGTGAGCTCACCTACACGTCAAGGAGAAGACAATTTTATATTTTTATTACTGTTGGTAGGACTACGTCTGAGCCCTGAGCCTGCACGTGTAGGTACCACCGCCTACTTCTGCCGTGAAGCAGTAATGCGTTTCGGTTTGAAGGATGGGGTGCCGTTGTACTGAACTAAGACCTTAGAACTCGTGTCTCAAAAGGTTACCAAATAAGGAGTTAATTTGAACAATTAATTAACATAGTCTTTGTATTTGGAGTTAATTTCTTTACTAATTACTCGGTAAAATAAGGTATTAAATCAAAACACAAAATAAATAGAAACAAATGATTCGAAAACTTCGCATTGTCATCTTATAATTTTCTTTTAATTAATGCTACTTAATTAAAACCACCATCAAATAGATATTATGAAGTGCGCGTACATAACGTTACTTAATGGTTTTTAATTAACGTGGGTTATATTACTCAAACTACCTATACATTTTTCTGAAGAGTCTTCGGTCGACTGACCGTGGCTTATTCACCGTTAATTAATGTTGTCATAAAACTTATTAGTATGATTCTTACTTCATATTTTAAAACGTAATAAATTGCTTTTTATTTCATTAGTGTAGCCGTTCGTCAATTCCTTTAAATGTACGTAATAAGCGAAAAAAACTTTCCCACAGACTTAAAATTAATAAAGACATATTATAGTAATAAAGATACCGGGTGTACCGATTATATACGTTTTTAAATATATATATAGATAATAAGCATTCAAAGAACAAATAAACCTGTTCATCACACGAATGCTTGCTTGATGTGGGAATCGAACCCACGACCCTCGGCACAACAGTCAGAGGCGCTAACCACTGCACCACCGAGTCAGTTATAACCACACCGTTAATAAAACAAATAAAGTAAAATTGTGATACATTAAGATTTTAGACCTCGGACGCCATTATTTTATCTTTATAACGTACTTATATCAAGTATGGAGGTCGTCACTAAAGCATTAATGTTTGTAGATTGATGAATCCGCACGCCAGAAATAGGGAACGTATTGAGTTCGAGCCCTTCATTGAAAAATAAAGTACATAATATTAAATGCTTACAGAACCACACAACACTGAATGCTTTTAGAGGTTTAGGTTTTTTGCATTACCTACGTCTTTTTATGCTTTTGAAAATTTGAAAGATTATTCTTTTTTTTTATTGCTTAGATGGGTGGACGAGCTCACAGCCCACCTGATATTAAGTGGTTACTGGAGCCCATAGACATCTACAACGTAAATGCGCCACACACCTTGAGATATAAGTTCTAAGGTCTCAGTATAGTCACAACGGCTGCCCCACCCTTCAAACCGAAACGCATTACTGCTTCACGGTAGAAATAGGCGGGGCGGTGGTACCTACGCGTGCGGACTCACAAGAGGTCCTACCACCAGTAACAGTAATTCTGACAATGTTAGGTAATTTTGAAAGATTACCAAACATTGTCAGAATCATTCATCACACGTTATTCTGAGATAAATTATTAACTTTCTAAATAACGTCTTTTCAGAATAAATTCCTTGAATGCGGGTGATAATCAAACAAAACGATGTGTCATTTTGGTTAAGAAAAAAAAACTCGAACTTGAAAAGGCATTTGGTATATAATTCTTTTTTTAACAGTACCTATAAATGGATTGGTTACGAAAGAGCGTTTTTCAGGAGAAACCTCAACGGATCTTCTCAGTGGGTCGCGATCGGGTGGTAGATTCAGCAAAACACTGCCCTTACTATGGCAGTTGTTAGCAAAGTCTCCCACGCTGGGCCCTGTGAGGTCGCCTACACATTCGTCGAAGCTAGTATAACTCCTTGAGCTTACTAGCAGTAATTAGTAGGCAAAAAAAATAAGTTCTCAATGTTCGTAGACATGAATGAGTTTCTTTTTATCGTATTAAATTATTGGTTAATATTTTATACACTCTTAACGTTTCAGAGATGTGTAGTCACGAATGATTGTGGTTTATTACTAGTTAATTTTATAATTGTTTTAATTTATATGTAATGTCTACCGTTTGTACTCATTTATAGGCATTTTAAAGCTAAAAAAAAATTGCTGATGATAAAAGACGTGTAAGATAAAATACTATCTAGTTAGAATGAAAAGGAATGAGATATTAATCCACATAGACGTAGACAGAAGCAATACCGTCTTTACCATAAGGGCACACGGGGCCCGTGCCCAGGGCCTCCATTCTCAGGCCTCCATTCTAAGGACCGACAATTTCTCTCACACATTTATTCTCAAAACATTTTTGTCGGGCACATTCCACTTTTTTCACAAATCAGTAATCTTATCAGAAGGTATTTACAAGGCATATACTACGCCATTATATCGATGACTGCGCCTATTCCTACTGTACTAATTAATAATATTTCCGAACGCATCCTACCTAATTTACTGAGTACATCATCTAGCGAAACCAGCAGCATTCTAATATCATTAATGACATATTATATCATACTGTATTTGATTACCTATAATAAATGGTCATACTTAGTAAAAAATGTTATTATAATTCGCTTTTTTTACTTTCCAAAAGGGTCTCAAATTCTTGTGTGCCCAAGGGCCCCAGCCTAATTTAAGACGTCCCTGGACAGAAGGTAGGATATTTCTGAATTTACACAAAAAATAATCACTAGAAACGCTTTAGCATAATTCATCTTGAAAATAGTGGCAGTAAACAAAAGCATAGTATAAAAAACACAAGCATCCTTGACTCGTATAAAACTGTATTTATAGTTCAGAATCCAAAATATAATAATATGGCAGTGATAAAATGTACATTCCTGTCGGACTGTCGCCAAGGTCGAACGAAGGTTGTCAATAAACAACAATAATTTGACGCTTCCTGTATTTTCAAGAATTTAAGTCTAGGTAGATTCTGAGTTTGAAAATTATTTATTTTTATGTTAGCTGATGCTTCTGGAAATATATTCTACTGTCTGATTTAGTTTAGTTTGTACGAATTCTTTCTTTATCTTCTTTTTTTTCAGTAAGCCAATTGGCTTCATGTGAAGTTGTGTTAAGAAATTTATAAACGGGTTATCATTAAATCCTCAATTCAGTTGTGTATTTTGAAAGCACGAGAATCATACAGGATTGTTGTGACTATTGAGATGGCTTATCTATTTTGAGTTTTATACCTTACGTTGTAAGTTGGGCGGCGTTGACTATTAAATTATAAAACATGTGTTTTTTTTCTAATACGACATAACAGCTTTTTTTTATTGTTTAGATACGTGGACGAGATCACAGCCCACCTGGTGTTAAACGGTTACTGAAGCCCATAGACATCTACAACATGAATGCGCCACCCACCTTGAGATATCAGTTCTAAGGTCTCAGTATAGTTACAGCGGTCGCCCCGCCCTCCAAACCGAAACGCATTACTGCTTCACGGGAAAAATAGGCAGGTTGGTGGTATCTACCCGTGCGGACTCACAAGAGGTCCTACCACCAGTCACAAGAGGTCCTACCACCAGTAGCTTCTGATTCATTGATATACTGCCTTACCTGGCATCAGTGAGTGCCAATCAATGTCCGTTTTACCCAACGTCCGACGCATGATTGGTTTTCGGAAGAAATAAGCAGGACTGTGCCCTGTGGCACCATAGTCAGTGTGCTTAGTGCGAGTTTTTTAACGTTCACGATAGCGTAAAAGTTAACTCAATTTTGTATGCAGTTGGAACAGCGCCCCTAACGGCAAACGTAGGCAAACGATCCCATTCCATACAAATATGAGCTAACGTTTACGCTATCGAGAACGTTAAAAAACTCGCACTAAGCACACAGGACTTATGTTTAGTATTCGAGTTACAACTACGAAGGGATTGTAGGGAAAAAAACAAGGTCACGTACTTTACACGTTGTACCTTCTAATTAGTGAAAAAAACTATCATCAGTAACCATTACTACGGAAATACATTTTAATCAACATTAATAAGTAAATATGAACGATAGATAAATGTTCCAGACAGTAGTGAGCTTCGTTTAATATTTATTGCATTTTCCGGACCGTTTGAGAGCTATTGGTGTGTCAATACGTGACCCACATTCGGCGCCATGACGCCATTAGTACTCTCGATGTGCCCTTGAGCCCTGATGCACGGTTAAATGTAAAAAAAAATATAAATATATATTTACTGACACATTACGTCATATCTACTGTCATTTATGATACAGATTAATGAATGAAATACATACGAAATTAAAAGTACTAGTGTTCGCGTGGAGATCGAAATTCGACCATAAACACGGGGGCCTAAAGATTGAAATTCATTTTGAGTTACTCTTTCGTTACGCTATTGCTGTGTATTCATTCGGTTGTACCTAATATACATTGACATACTTTTTTTTTATAGCTTAAATGAGTGGACAAACTCACGGCCCACCTGAAGGAGTCCACTGAAGACTTTGTTAATGACGCGCAATGGAAGTCAAAGTAACCGAGTTCGTCTACCGCGTAAAGGCGTCCAATGACATTTTTTATATAACAATTACCTATCATTATTCGTTTAGATAACGGTAGGCAGCGGCTTGGCTCTGCTCCTGGCATCGCTGAAGTCCATGGGCGACGGTAACCACTTACCATCAGGTGGGCCGTATGCTCGTCTGCCTACAAAGGCAATAAATAAAAAAAGATAACAGTGCGTCATAACGTTATAACAGATAAGTCATAACTTTTTCGGCTAATGGAACATTTCTCTTAAGCTCTATTCATGGATTGTCTTCATATAGATGGTAGTTAAGTTTAGAATAGAATAAAAAAATGTTCGAAAATATTATACAATTCAGATACTTTGTTTTGCGCGCAATGCGTTCAAATGTTAACTGAATCTTACTTACAATGTTTAAAGAAATCGAGCTTACGGATTTTTATCTTACTGAAACAATAGCGGACCGCCCCGGCTTCGCTTGGGAAGTAGCGCACGCGATGTAAAGCATTTTAGGTAATTTTGTTACACATTGGGTTACATTATTGGA
This sequence comes from Bombyx mori, assembly GCF_030269925.1. Taxonomy (NCBI): domain Eukaryota; kingdom Metazoa; phylum Arthropoda; class Insecta; order Lepidoptera; family Bombycidae; genus Bombyx; species Bombyx mori. Next base: position 13,342,347 of record NC_085115.1, on the reverse strand, counting down.
GTTTCAGGAGGGATCTCCAATTTTTTTGAAAATATAATAATATAACCTATGTCACCCGGGGACAGCGTAGCTTTCCAACAGTGAAAGAATTTTTTAAATCGGTTCAGTAGTTTCGTAGCCTATTCAATACAAACAAACAAACAAATCTTTCTTCTTTATAATATTAGTACTAAAACAATAAGTCCTCAAATATGTAGTTGCTTAATGTTTTGTATAATTTTTTATTTTTATTATCTCATATTTACGTTAGGTTAGTAGTTTAGTCCCATTTCGTCTTCGAGGACATAGGTACATACTCTTTACAGCACGTGTTTCGATTACTCATTTTATTTCATTTAAATCATCCCGGTTGGCAAATACGTTCGTATTCATTATGCCTTGATTAATTTATAGGCCGTTTATGTCATGTTTCATAATAAATAATATTGTGTGTTTAATAAATAAAAAAGTAGGCACCCAAGATCCAATAAACGCATCTTAGACGTTTAAAATTGCTGTTTACTTATCTGTTCTTGTAAAAAAATTAAGGATTTTTGCGCCCGTTTCTATTAAATGATGAATTTTTAATATTTCTCAATATGTATACCTACTTCTTTGATGATAAGACGGTCATGTGTTCATCGCGTAAATGGTTGGGTAAAACTGCTCAAATAAGCGGAACTACCAAACTAAACGAGTTTATGTACATTGCACTCAAATAATGTGTTTTTTTAGTTCATTTTTAAACTATATATTTTTATTGTTATGATACGTGTTGCGGGTTTTTTTCAACTCAAATCAAATAAGTAAGACAAAGAAATATTCACGTACATAACGTACCTACCTATACAATTTAACATTTAAATCTTGTTTATGAAGACTCATTCTGCACATTATGAATGTTAGTTGCAAATATAACTCTGGATTAGTGGCCATGACGTCCGCTCACACACAGCCACGTCCGCGTGCGGCTAAAACATGATCTGAATTTCGTTCAACAATCAATTTGAGTTTTAAGAACAATTATTCAGCCATGTAGTTCTTTGCCACGAATTAAACCAAGTTGCGATAACTATAGTTCAAATGTTTTAAATGTAATCTAAAAAATATTATTACACATGTGTGGGTGACTCATATTGATTCGTTGGACTTGTAGCTATTCGCACGTGTCATAATATTTTAGTTGGAAGTGGGAATTGAGTTCAAGACATCGAATTTAACAGAGAAACTTCTAGTGTTAAGATCAAGGTTTAGAACCAAGATTTAAATATACTACACAAAGACGCTATTTACGACTTTACTGGCAAAACACAAGGATTCCGTACTAATTATTTAGAATCAACCTTGCTGTTTATTTTTGGATTCAAAGCATTTATTTGATTTCCAAAAATGTACGTATCTCGCTCGAGGCGAAGCCGAACGGTCTATTTTAAATTCGGCTGTACCTAATTCGAGAACGTTATATCTGAAATGCTATGTCAGACTATTATCGTTCCTATTTCATTTAGGCAGAGCTCTGTTTACAATACATTGTACTAAATTTAAAATTCTATTTTTCACTACCTAACACCTTTCCTTTAGAAAAAACTAAAATAAAGTAGTACCTGTCTACTAATCCGATCAAGTCAAGCACATTTTTTTAATGACATCGAAAAAATTCAGTCTATGACGTTTTATTGTAAAATTAAAAACTTATGTGCTATATGTAGTAATAAACCTTGATTATTTCAGTAATCATTTTTATTCCTATTGTGACAAAATTCCCGATTTAACCAATTTGAATGTGGGTGTTTGGACTAGTTTACATTTCGATGAGTTTTTCAAAGAACAAGCGGGTAGAAATATCAGTTTGCCTGGTGTGTAAACAAATTTTATAGTTAGGATCTTGAAATGAAGATGTCGCTCTAAAGCCTTCTCGACAATCGTGCTATTGATCTGTAGTGTGCTTAATGCGAGATTTATAATTTCTCGATCGTGTAAAAGTGAACTCAATTTGTATGGAGCTAGAATAGCGCCCATAGCGGCAAACGCACGCACACATATCGAAGTTTTTGTCATTCTTATTTATTAAAGTTTTTATGCCTGAAAACCGAGCAAGATACTGTATTATTTATGATCATTTTGTAAACAACTTTTTTTTTTACTGCTTAGATGAGTGGATGAGCTCACAGCCCACCTGGTGTTGAGTGGTTACCGGAGCCCATAGACATTTACAACGTAAATGCGCCACCCACCTTGAAATATAAGTTCTAAGGTCTCAAGTATAGTTACAACGGCTGCCCCACCCTTCAAACCGAAATGCATTACTGCTTCACGGCAGCTATAGGCAGGGTAGCGGTACCTACCCGCGCGGACTCATAAAAGGTCCTACCACCAGTAATAGTAAGTAGCTCCAGATAATCATGTGATGCACTAAATCTAGGCAGGTTCGTTTGAGAAATAATTGTGTGTTGCTGTTTTTTAAAAAAAATTGGCTATTCGTTTTGTCAAGCTGTTAGCAATTAACACTTACGTTCGTCGGCTGTCATCGAACGTTTTGTGATGAAATTGGCGTACAGTACTCGTGCACTGCGTGACGCCATTGTTGTGGTGGCGCGAACGTGACATATTAAGTGTATATATAATCTATGAACGTGACTGTCGAACGTGATGAATTTAAAATAGGAACGGAACCTACAGATAACATACCGTACCTACAATTAAAAGAATACATTGAATTACTAAGGTCCTTGCCAGTCGTAAATATGATTATAAAACTATATTTTTCTTATATCCACATTCCAAAACTGTAAAATTTGAAATGTGTTCATCAAAATTATTCAGTCATTATATTTCGTGTATATCACAGATATGTATTTAAAAAAAAACAATTATATCGAAAACAGGAATTCCATTATACATAATAATATGTTTGCTATAAGATCCATGGAATTATTTTCATCTAAGCATTTCATCGTATAAGAGACTCCATTTGACGTTTCAAGGATTTGTTTTATTAAATATTTGAAAAAGTAAATGTAATTGTCGAAAGAAAACAACTATCATAATGCATTCTAAATGTGTTTTCATTTTCCACGAAGCAAATCCCTTAAGCTCAGGGTGACCATACGATTACGACAGAAAATTTGGACAATTGTTTAATCTATGGTTTTACGGAGTATGCACTTAAAATATTTTATTGATTATGTATGATATAAGAATCAAAGAACTGTAAATATATTTTTTTAGTTCTAGAAATGTTTTCGCATAGTTTTTTACTGGTGGTAGAACCTCTTGTGAGTCCGCGCGGGTGGGTACCACCACTCTGTCTATTTCTGCCCTGAAGCAGTAATGCGTTTCGGTTTGAAGGGTTGCGGCAGCCGTTGTAACTATACTGAGACCTTAGAACTCTGGTCTCAAGGTGGGTGGCGCATTTATGTTGTAGATGTCTATGGGCTCCAGTAACCACTTAACACCGGGTGGGCTGTGAGCTCGTCCACCCATCTAAGCAATAAAAAAAAAAGTTGCTCTATAGTTTGAGCTTTACGCTTCTATGAGAAAATGAATCATCCGGCGGGCTCTGATGGAATGTGACTATGCCGCAGTTCAAAGTCTGCGACATGTATCAAATTTTACCTCAATTGGTACTTAGTGCTTCGACCTCATGCCATGGTGGTAGAATTCAAATTATGACCACATAACATCAGTTAACTGAGTTCGTCTACATATACGCCAAGTAAAGTATATAGATCTATTTTGTGTGCTTCTTCAATTCAGAAATAGAGGTATACGTATATATTTACAAAACAATGTAATTACATATTTTTATAATTAGTTTAAAAACAAAGAACATAATATCCATCCTACACAGCGTGTAAAACTGAATAAGTTCCCGTTGCCGCCCGCGTCCCTCGAAAACAAAACAAAATCAAACTTCAAAAGTTCGTTGACCTCATAAGCCACCAAGGCGATACTTTTAAGTGTTTTGTTACACACTTTCTCTACTATATTTTCGAACGAATTCATAAAGTTCGACATCTGGCAAATTGCCGTGATTTACAGACACGCACTAACAGTACCTGAACACGATTTAGGTCAAAAAGATCCATTAAAACCCTGCTAAATTAAAACAAATCTTCAATCAGATAAGGTTTTGTGGAAAAGCATTTAACTTTTCAATTAACAATGCGTTCACAGGTACTATTGAGTAGTAAATTATTTATGTTTTTAAACAATTGAATATTGGGGCTGTCTGTTGACTGGCTGCTAACCAATAATTACGAGCATTGTCATTACATATGTTGCACTTTTAAAAAGCTGAAGATAAATAAATCAATTTGTCACATATACAACGATGTATTTGAGGTTATTTTTTATCTAAAACTATCACTGACTGTCAACGGCAGTCAATAGTTTTATAGGTGACTAGCCGTACTCGCCCGCTTCGCTGGGCATTTAAAATTAACATTATTATTTATTGTCATTGTGAGTCCAACACTCATATAAATATTAGCTTATCCATTAAGTACATGTATTTTTTACATCGATACCAAATTTCAAGTCAATCGGATGCATGGTTCAGTAGTTATAACGGAACATCCGTAAAAACCACTGTAAATTTATATATTAGTATAGATAGACGAACATCTAGTGATTATCAAGCCGATATTGTTCTTTTCCATTCGTTGCTCACCACCAATACCGCTTTTCGGGATTAAGTCCTCAAAACGACGTGAGGTGAGCGGATTCTAATTTGCTTTTTGCTAGCCTACTGAGTTTCTCGCTGGATCTTCTCAGTGGATCGCGTTTCCGATCCGGTGGTAGATTCTGCGAAACACGGCTCTTGCTAGGGTTCGTGTTAGCAACGTTGTCAGGTTTGAGCCCCGTGAGCTCACCTACTAGTTAAGGTTACGCTGATATGGTCTCTCTAGAGACTCTAGAGTCTAGACCATCAGCGTGGGTAAAATAAAGAAATGAATTAAACCTTTTTAAGCGAAGGAAGAAATCAACTAGAATATAATTATAGTATAATATTGTAATATATAATATATACTAGGAATCCCTAAAGACAGGTTCGAATTTAATTCACATTTATTCTGATCATAAAATCACTTTTACGATCTAAACTAAACTATTGCCTATTTAACATTTCGTAGTACCCACAGTCACAGTACTTATTTATAAAATCATTCTAACTATCAATGTCTTAATATTGAATACATGTAACAAATAAAATGGTACAATCTGGTGCGTCTATACTTAAAAAAAAACATTGAGAGAGGTAATAGACCATAAACGAATTGTTTATCAAATTGTTTCCTCTCTGTCTGTTTGTTCGCACGCATCTTTCAAATAATCGGATGTACCAAAAATGTAGAGTCAATCAAAGATTTTTAGAATTTACTCTTACAATTCTAGACGTTAGAAGTTGCATAACAAATAATTTTATTTATACCAAAGTAACTCAGTTTCTCTGTTATGTTTTCATACAAAAATCACAGCCCACTTTGACGAAGTTTCGATTGAAAAAAGTTTGTATCCAGGGAAGTAATTTAAGATCTATAGTGAGCACAGGTGTCCGCCAAACCGTAATCTACGCAGGCGAAACCGCGGCCGCAAGACTAGTCATATATAACCTATTAATGTTAAAGCAACATTGTCTCAAGGAAACCATTACTTTATAATGTAGAACAAGCGGTTCAATGAATCATATACAATGTATAAACTGTATACAATACGTTAAACATTGTTTAGTGTTCTGGAATAGATTTAGAATCGATATAGAAATGTGTTTTGCAACATAATTTCGTGGGTTAACTGAGGATTTTAGAAGCTCTAAGCTAGAAATCCGACGTGAAATGCTCGCGTACGAAGAATTAACTTTGTCCGGAAGTGGATACTGAATTTTAAATGTGAACTGTATTTAAGGAATATTTTTTAACTATCAAAGAATAAATATTTTTAGGACAGAATAAATAAGAAACAAATTGAATATTTCATTGGTATGAAGAATAATTTTTAATTTAATTCACTTTTAAATTTGACTAGGTTATAATTTTAAATCTCAATGGAAATATAATTTGTCGTAATAAAATATCCATTTCAACGATCTTGTTCTGTAGTTTTTCTTAAATGTACCTATTGAATAAAGTACATTTTAAATTCAGATAAATTTCCAGACTTGTTCTTTAATTATTTTTACATTAAAACGGGAATGTCTGTCATACCTTCTATGAGTTTCAAAACTTTTTTTTCCTACCTTATCTAATGGTCTAGAGTACTCTAGAGAGACCATATCAGCGTAACCTTAACTAGTAGGTGAGCTCACGGGGCTCAAACCTGACGACGTTGCTAGCACTGGCCCTAGCAAGAGTCGTGTTTCGCAGAATCTACCACCGGATCGGAAACGCGACCCACTGAGAAAATCCTACGAGAAACTCAGTGGGCAAGTTTCAAACATTTGAACTCTTCACGCTACAAAAATATCCAAGGTACCTAATACCTGTAAATACTCTTTCATCAGGGTAGTAAAATCAATGATACTTATGAAATAAAATTAAGGAGATTGATGAATTAGGAAGTTGTAGATTTGATGCCTATAATATAACGTTATTCCCTAATGTCTTTTTGTGGAAGTCATTTGTGATCACGGTGAAGCGCATATGTATTTTAGACCCGACGTACTAACCTCTAGGTCACGACAATTTCGAAAAGATCCAATATGTCAGAACGAGTACCTCTGTCTGGCATCGTAGAGCCAGTTCTGATCGCAATGATAGAGCAAACTACCGCAGCGAAATACATTAACTCAAGTGCTTAATCAATGCTTATTTGAAATTCTAATTAGAAACTTCTAGTTTGGTGAAACGTATTAAGAAAATGGAGAAACAATGCGTATTTGACGGGTTGTACTGAGTAACATTTTCAATTTAGAATTCAGATCATAAATCAAAAATCGAATAATTTCAGACTTTACAAGAGACTTGCAATCGCTCATTACTTACGTTTGGCAAGTATATTTTGTTATAAAAACGAAAACTGTTTTTGAGAAACATTTTGTTTTTGCATACACATGAAAAATCATAAACTGCATAATATAAATGTTTTCCTGCACTAGCATAAATTAAATTGAACACGAATAATGAAATGCAGAAGCATGTGTGCGTTATTAAATATTTCATTTCGACAGTGCAATACAGAAAGGTCATTCCGAGTCACTCTCTAATTATCTTTTCACGACACACTTGCGCTCCATGAGGCATACAATATAATAACGTTTAAATATTGAAGGCGACTAACCACGTTTAACGTTCCAAAATTTAGCGTCAGAATAAAATATAATTATAATATTCTTTCAAAGCGAAACTAATGGAATAAAATAATTTTTAAATAAGCATAGTGACGTCCGGATTCTTATCGATAAAACGTAGGTGTGTTTTATGCGAACTTTTCGCGTATTTTAAGTAAATAAAACAGCTATTCGCGTATAGCAGTTGTCATAAAACTACAAAGATATCAAAAGAATGTTTACCAGTTTTCATTTTAAACGATTCACTTCGAAATTTTAAATGCGTATAACTGAATGCTCAGCTATTCTGTCGCCATTTTACGTTTTCAGTCGACAAACGACATTATTTTGATCAATAAATATACACGATTTCGCACGGGTGCCGTCAGCTGCTCTCGGAAACGTATTGGACGGCCAATATTCGCCTTCACCTTGGTCGAAGCCAAACGCTGGTTCGTGTCATAGAAATGTGCAGTGACAGCGCCCCTGACACCCGCTGCTTGGGCCTCACCAAAATAAACATGTCCAACAATGACAAGAACATCTGCAATAAAATATGTTCAAACGCTTCTCGCTTCCGCTGTCTTTTATTCAGAGAGAAGATACCGTGATTCAGAGATACTGAATGCAGCCGGTATTTAACATTTAGATCCCGGCTGCTTGTCACGTGTTAGATATGTTTTGTGGTAAAAATACCAGCGACAACGCCAGTCACGATCAAGGCCAGTCAGTGCCTACTGGAGTGCGAATTATTCTTGAATGTCTTTTATTTAGGGAGAATATCGAACGCTGTGACTCACTGGGATAGTTCGGGTCCTTGTAGTGGTTGTGGTGATGGTCTCGACAGACTCCACCACCTCTTCTTCCCCATCTTCTTCCTGCGGTCCCTGGTTCCATGATCCGAAGAATTCCGTCATGTTTACCAATAGACCCTAATACACTAGAAGCACAGAAATCGGGACCACTTTTGAGACACATTCACTGAAATTTTCACGTTTGAGGCACCTCTTCGATATCACGGTTTTTTTTTAATTCGATTTATATGTCGTAATTTGGCACTGAAGCCATTGCGTTGAAGTGCACAATGGTCACTTGATTTTGCGAACAGCAAATATTTGCCTGTAGCGAACCCGCCGCTGCACTGCTGAGACGGCTAGAGTTGATCTTGTATAAAATCCTACTGGAAAACTGAAATAACCACCGCGAACAAAAAGCACCAGCCAAAACATTTCACGTGCGAAGTATTATTAGTTGGACGATCTAGCCGAAAGAGTTAAGTGTCGCGGCGACCTTTACATTGTGAATAATTCTCGATTTATAATAATTTTTTTATTGCATAGTTGGGTGGACGAGCTTATGGCCCACCTGGTGTTAAGTGACAACGTAAATGCGCCACCCACCTTGATATATTAGTTCTAAGGTCTCAGTATAGTTACAACGGCTGCCTCACCCTTCAAACCGAAACGCATTACTGCTACACGGCAGAAATAAGCGGGGTGGTGGTTCCTACCTTTGCGGGCTCACAAGAGCTCCTACCACCAGTAAAATGCTTTTCTTTTCCAAGCTTTATATTTCCCTTTACCTGCCTATTCTTATTGAAATATTGTTCTTGTCCTATTTACTGCCTAAGAACCAATATTAAATAGCTCTAAACTGTCATATGTAAATGTTTCATATTAAGAAAAAGGTTACATATTTTGATAATGTTTTTTAGCAAGGTTGATGTCTATTTATTTATAATCTTGCTATTATTACTCTCAAGATTCCTATATCAAATTGAAACTGGCGTGACCTCGGATTTCTGTGTATTTCAAATTTAATTTTAACACATTAATAGGCAACTGCGTGGTAAATTTATTTTATTTTAGACTGTAATACAGTTTTCTATAGAATGTGCTTCGTTAAAAACGTTCCTTTAAATCATGATCGAGGCAATGAAAATAAATACTGAGCAGGTGGTTTTGAATAAAAATAAGAATTACATTCATTCTAGGCTGGAGCGTCAATGGTACGGGTTCACGGCTGGCTGGCCTATAGACATAATGACCAGAAACTTGGGAATCAACTCCTCGTTCATCAATGGCGACCACTGCTACGTGTTCGTCAGGGTTTCCAGATTCATATTGTCATATTATTATACGTGCTAGTGTTACATCAAACTTTTGATAAATTAATTGTTTAAATCATGTTGCATTGAACCATCCAATTGCGGCGTCAGCGTAGGCGCTGACAGCTCCTCCACTTAATATAAATACGCGGTTCTACTAACAGCCCGCGATAAATCCGTACCGTGTTCCCTGGATTGACGCTCGATACGCTATTTTAACTGCTTTTCGATAGAGTCGTTTATCGAGTGTCGGTACAACACTATGCTCCGGTGGATCGTAACGCTTAACCAACAATGTATTTATTCGCTACGAATTCATTTCGCGTTTGCACCAATACAATGTTTCGATCGCAACATTTCAAAGAATTATAGGTCAGATGCGTTTTAAAAAAATATTCGTATAGTGTAATATTTAATCGGATTTGTGAGCGGAAAAACAGATGGTGTCTTCGAAACATGATATAATGAAGATAAAAGATAATTGTATTGTGAGGTACAGTGCCAAGAAATATTACGAACTGTTGGAATAACTCCGAAATATGCGCAATGGTAATTTTGACGAAGACAAAGTTAAATTGGCTCCACCGTTTAGACGGTCAATCTTTGTGTAAACAAAAACAAAGGAATGATCCGGGAACAATGATTGTGTGTCGCGAGAGTGGCCTTGAAACATTTTTTTCTCCCTTGATGACGATTTGTAGAAAACGGTATTATTTTTTGGTGTTTCATTTGCATGTAGATCTGATGAAAGAATTCTAAGAAATATTTATCTAATATTCCACGCATTTAATTCGTAATTTAGAAAAATGAAATAGTATTGCAATGCCCCGGGGTAAAGAGTTGCCTATATCACTTAAAATCACGAATGGGGTATATATTGCTATTTTTAATATACCAGACATACATATTTTGTCGTTGGTCAAGTAAAGATAAAAACAATCTTATGTTTTTTTTTTATTGCTTAGATGGGTGGACAAGCTCACAGCCCTGGTGTTAAGTGGTTACTGGAACCCATAGACAACGCTACAATGTAAATGCGCCACCCACCTTGAGATATAAGTTCTAAGTTCTCAAATATAGTTATAACGGCTGCCCCACCCTTCAAATCGAAACGCACTCCCGCGGACTCACCAGTAATTACGCAAATTATAATTTTGCAGCTTTGATTTTTATTACACGATGTTATTCCTTCACCGTGGAAGTCAATCGTGAGCATTTGTTGAGTACGTATTTCATTAGAAAAATTGGTAGGTACCCGTCTGGGATTCGAACACCGGTGCATCGATCAACACGAATGCACCGGAAGTCTTATCCTTTAGGCTACGACGACTAATCCAGTTTTCCAACGATCGTCGACGACCTGTCGATCTGGTGTCCTAGGTGTGGCGCCGCTAGTCTGAATGTAGTTATGTTCTTTTTTTTTTATTGCATAGATCCGTAGACGAGCTCACAGCCCACCTGATGTTAAGTGGTTACTAGATTGCTGGAGCCTGGTTTTGTCCGCGCTCTGACCTCGGGCGGAGATCGAACGTCGGGTGAGAGAGGTGCAGGACCAGTTGTTTGGTGGTTAGGGCCCTAAAATATCCTTGGGTCTGCAGTCTGCTCCCGAAATCCGCAAAGCGTCAATTCTCTTATACCCCGCGTGTCTCTGTGGCCCGGACAACTCGTCTGAGGATCGACCCGAAAAAAAAAAACCTAAACCTTATGATTTTTCTTTTAATTTTTATTAATAATGTTATTTAAATTTTTTATATATAATTTAATATATGTTAGAAGCTGTTTACTGATTTTACAGTTGTCTTGTGACCTCGCTCGGGTGTGACAACACCCCGCCAATTCTGCCATGAAGCAGTTCGGTTTGAAGGGTGGGACTTAGAACTCGGCTCTCAAAGTGGGTAGCAGCATTTACGTTGTTGATGTCTATGGTAACCAGTTAACACCAGGTGAAACGTGAGCTCGTCCACTGATCTAAGCAATAAAAAAAGCTGTTTATTATATGTTACTATAGCATTACCATTAGTCAAATAGATTTTGAGGACGAAATATAAGGAAATAGGGTCTAGTATAGATTGAAAAAAATAGCAGGAAGAGCTTCCGAAAATCCATTGAAGCCCAATTCGAAAAAACTATTATTTATTATTAGGATATAACTACTGAAATATCCACATAAAAAAAAAAAAAAACTACAAGGCGAGTAGGCATACCAACAATGAAGAATATTTTAAAACATTCTACACTAGTATCTAAAATTAGATACTACAATCATAAGACCACGGCGGGAAAAAGAAGACAAACATTTATAACCTATAAAATAACAAAACATAAATAAATAACTGATAACAAATCACGGGCGATCTTCCGGCCCCAAATTAGGACCTGTGTTATCCGGGTATCAGAGACGTACATAATTAAATACGTTTAAACGACTATACATAGATAATAAACACCCAGACAACGAGCAAACAAACCTGTACATTACATGAATGCTTGTCCAATATGGGAATCAAACCCACGACCCTCGGCGCAATAGTTTTTTTTTTTATGATTGAGGTATTACTTGTGGCCTGGAGGTCTTTCCAGCTTCACCAGGGCAGGTGAGCGAGCAAAGGCTTAGCCAGGAGGGGTGGGATTTGCTAACAGATGCCCGAGCGCCTCCGAAGGAGACCTAACAACTCAAGAGTTTTGCGAATGAATCTACAACCAGATCGGAATCGCGACCCGCTGAGAAGACCCGGCGAGAAACTCAGCGGGCTGATATGTAGGTTAGGTTATTCGTCGAACTCTACCCAGCTCGACTGCGCAATGGTCAGGCCCTCTAACTATTGCAACACCGAATCAGTCAGTTAAAAATTAAACAACTAATTATCTTAATATCGCGAACTGAATGTTTGTTACAATAACTTTCTATCAAATTGTTCCCGTAATCATCTAATAACATCCATGACTATTTTGTAATACGACAAACACAATAAATACCGGATAGGTTCTTACGAAATACTTTTTTGTTTTTCTTTGATCGCAGGAAACAGTTGCCGGCTTTTATTTTCATCCCGTCCATCGCTGTCGCGTCGTCGAATTTTCAAGGTGACTTACCTGGAATTAAGAAATAAATTTTTAGAAGCCATTTTGAAAGTAAATTGGCGCGGTTTACGCGTTCTCCCATTGGTCAAGGACTGCTGTCACCTGTGATCATGACCCCCACCAATAACTTTTAATTTTAAACTATAAATAAAGCGCTCAGTGTTTTTACGAGTCATTATGCAACGTGGTTCCATTCGCGCGGTTTCGCGTAATTGCTTCTAACAGTGAACAGACACGAATGTTAAGTTTTGTTTTCTGTCAATATCTAAGTTTCTATAACTAACTAATAACGAGTACCCTATAGAGATGTTTATTAGGAAAATTTAGCGTCAAATGGGAATTGGCTACTTTTTCCTAGGAATCACTATTTTAATGAAACTAAAAGAGTGGTTTCCTAATTATCGTCGACTGTTAGATCGCGTGTTGAACGTCAAAACTTCGCTTTTTTTCTTTTCGAACCAGGAAGAGGAAGCTTCCCACCGATTCGGGTCACGCTACACGACGGAATTAGCGAAATTCTTCGAACATTTTTACGTCACTCGAAGAGAGATATATTAGTTATAGTTCGGATGTGATTTATTCTGGTCCTATAACGTTTTACGACGGTGCCACTTTTTAAAACATTGTAATCAAGTTAACGATGTGCATGTATGAAGTTAAATATAGGGACACATATAGATCGAATGGATTCTTTATTGATATTGTGACACTGTAATGTATTTAAATTAGTGCTAAGATGCGTTTGAGCCGCACAAAGTTAATAAGAGAACCTCAAAATTTCCAAATAAATTAGTTAAGTTTAGAAAACAGCTATGCGGGCACTAGCCCTTTGTTCAATGCCAAAAAACAACTCATGGCATTCTTAAAATAATCATCGATGTAATAAAAATAAAATAAAAAGACAGTTGCGATCTGGCAGAATTTACAGACTCAATAAATTTTCATAAAATGATTTTATAATTAGGCCAGTCGGTAACGAACGAAATTATCTTCGACATTAAATCATTAGCGAGTGGTATTTAAGAGTTTTGGATGTTTAACATAGTTCCTGCTCGAATTTTGAATAGGTCTGTTTACTGGTTTTTCTTGACAATGTTATTTATTAACGCGAACCGTGAACAAGACAGCAAGAATATTCAAGTAAGTAAGCTAGGAAACTTATAAATCTGATTTTACGGTTAGGACTATCTATCCATTTAGTATTACTTATATGTATTTATTTTGTGTATTTCATTATATATGTACGTGTATGTATATGTTTATGTTATTTATGATGTATTCGTGTTTATTTTTTATATATTATTATTATTATTGCGTATTGTATCAATAAGTAAATTGATTAGAACGTACTCTTCTACCCACTTATGTAAAGCTCTCCCTCTTTAAGAACGTTTAGCTGGTAGATAACTCAATTGTTGAGTTAAGCTCGCCATTTTATAACTTTTCGCAATTATTGTATTGTATTAATTGTGTGTACAATAAAGGATAAAGAATAAGAATTCGTGACTGAGTTGTTGACCGTTGATCGAAGGTCGATTTAGATCACGATTACCATAAATTCGTATGTCATTGAAATGAAAAAAAGAAAATCAAGTCCGACAGAAGAAGAAGCTGTTCTAAAGTTTGACCTCTACAAATTATGTAAGTTAAACGAAAGCTTGTAAAAATTAATGCGAATAGTTAAAATTCAGACATTGCTTACTAAAAATTAATGTCCCTAAGCTCGGAACGTATTATGTGTTATGGAAAATAACAAATACGAGGTAAGATCAAGTTCACCCAGATGATACCCGTAAATCTAACACAAACACACACATTCCGGCCGAGAGCTGATGATCTGGGAAAGTGATACATTGAACAGGGTCGCTGGCCACAGCAGTCTAGTGCCCAAACCAACAAGGCAATGGAATTGTAGTTCAAAACCCAGACGTGTTATAGATATAGTGAGAGACCTCCTGTCCACCATATACAGCACTTACATACATGTAGGATTGTTTTTTTTTCTACCTATGTTAATAGCCTTGAGAGGCTATTTCAGCTCACGGGGCTCTAACCGGGAGTATTGCTAACACTGGCCCTAGCAAGAGCAGTGCTTCACAGAATCTACCACCGAATCGGAAATGCGACTTACAGAGAAGATCCGGCGAGAAGCTCAGTGGGCTGTGTCTATAGGTTAATTTATTCGTCGAGCCCTTCGTCGCAAGCGACGGGATCGGCGAGAACGGTGACCGGTAGGATTGGTAAGAACGGAACGTATGAAAAGAGTGTGGACCGGAGCCGTTAAGGTGTGAGTGAGAGAAAACGATAAGAAAGGGAAAAAAAGGCAATGAAAGAGAAAAGAAAGATGGCGAAGACCGCTGAATGAGCAAGGCTTAAAAAAGGTTCATTCAGTTAATTCAGTTAATAATTAAGTCAGTTAATTTTTAACATAGTTTTATTTCCCCATGCATACATTACATACCTTATAGTAGTTTAAGCGTAATGAAAAAGTTTTTATGGTATTTCGTATTCCGTAATACGTTCGAGAAACGTAAAAACGTTGTCATAACGAGTGTCATAAAAACGACACTCCTTTTTTTCATAAGTTAATAATTTTCTTGAGAGAAAAAAAGGTTCTCGATTTAAAAATATATACAAATACACATTTCAAGAGAATGTGGCGTATAAAAAACACCTAACATTCTTCACGTTATAACTGTCTTTATAATGTTATTGTTTAATCAAAATTGCATTTATAAATTTGTATATTTCGATGAATTCATTAAAATTCTCATAGCTAATATGACAACCCTACGAACTCGTTGATATCGCGATTATACGTATCCGTTTTCATTATTTTCCAGCCTTAAATTAATGTGAAAGCACATACACATACTCTCCATTTACATTTTCATTGACACCGGTTGCCTATTAACGACCGTTGTCCATTAGAGACGAATAGGAAGCTTTAAAAACATTAATACAATTTATGCGTCCCGTTATATTTGGCAACGCGCTGTGAATGACTCATTACATACCTACGAGTGATATCCGAAATAATTTAGTAATCATTATATGTAGTTTAAAAACAATGAAATGAAAAAGAAATACAGTAACATAGCAAAACGAACTAACAATTAGTTTCATGTTTTTTTTTTAATTCAATTGGTTTAGATCAGGACAATAAAGGGAAGTAATCAAATTATTGTATTTTTTCTATGGCTCTTGATGGGTATGCAAATGTTAAAAACACTATATATTTTTTTATATCGTCAAAATCGGACGACTTGAGGTGAGTGAAAATGAAGTTTTCCCTTATACAAATAAAACTTGTGTACAAAATCTAAATAAACAAAAAAAAAAAAATTGGCGGGGAATCATGTTCTTTGTAATATTTGGTATTCTTTGATAATTCCGAGTCTAAAATGAAGGAAGGAAAGAGTTCTGCGGTGTTTTGAAAGATTTGAAAAGATTATGTATTAAAAGGTTGTTTTATGTATTAATACGTAATTACGGTTTAGTTTCGCGCTCTTTATTGTCATCTGCTTAGTATTTTACATAACTGTAAGCTCAGTACTTTAAACAATTTTGTATTGTATAAAAAAATATATTAACAAAAAAGAATATTAATAAAACGTATACAAAAATTTATATAATAATAAACATTACAATGAAAAAAAAAATAACATTGCGACACACCATTTTGACTGTGTATCAGAGAAAAGCTCATTATTACACATTGAAGTATTATAATTAAATGAACAAGGACAGGTGAATGACCCGAGAATGTCATGTCGATGAAGCGATGATCATTTGAAGCCGAAACTAATTTTGTACGTGTAAATATTTCACAGGACAAAGTTCAGAAAAATCATTTATTAAAAAATACTTTCTTCTTGTAAATTTAATGTTATCATTTAAAACGTTGTCCTCTAAAAAACATATGTATACCTCGGTGATTCGAAGTGAAAATTTGGCCTCTGAAACCCTTCCATTCTTCTTGATTTGTGCTGTCTATTTCCAGCTATACAGAATACAATGAAACTTGTGAACACGATGCTGTAGCTAAGAACCCATTTCAGGAATTCAAGTCCCAAGTCAAAGAAATTGAGAAAGAAAAGATCGAATGAAAAATTGCGTTTATGGTTTCACAGAAGGCTCATGCTCATGTCGCCTCAATGATCCCCCCTTCATCAGAAGATGGCGCTGGATGAATAAGAAGCATAAAGTAAATAAATAATTTTAAACATGCAATCGTTTGTAATTAACACGTTCACAGCGGGTTTTCATAAGTCTTTTTAATAAGATATCTTTCTTATGTATTTATTTCTTTCCTATGCTATATATCATATTAGATCACAACAAAGAAGTCTAAATCTTTCTTGGCCCCCAGCAATATAGATACGCACGATGCGTAAAAGAGCTAGTTTCGCATTTAGAGTGTCAAATCAATCTACCCAATCAGTTATATACGTATCTCTATTTGGTACTAAATATTGTATTATTTATTTTACGTTTGGAATTTTAGTATTCATACTGCTTTCAGACTTTCTGTAGGCTTACCGGCGTTTTATTCACATGCCTAATGTAATCTGAGGAAGTGAAAAAGCTTTTCTTGCGCCATGAATGTTGGAGATGACAATCATAACAAGATCTAAGAGTACTTTTGAACACAACTAAGACAAGACAAAGAAAATTTACAGGCAATGAAATAAAAAACTGTTAAACACTGTTTATCATAAAAAAATCAAGAACAAAAATAATATGGTAATAATACACTTATAAAAATATCTTGCATATTTTGGCACAAACAAAAATTAATGGAGTCACATCGTTTCAGTCCTGTACTAATGACGCGTATTTTCTTTATATTTAAAATGATCATTAATTAAGCTTTTAATTTTAATGAACTGTAAATAGCTTGTTCGTAATAGTTAGGTATGCCTTTAATGTAAACCAAAAGTGATTAAATGGGGTGTGAACCATTATTTTTTTGATGTCGTCTAACCTAGAAAACAAATTAATGAAACTTATTTTTTTCCGCTTCATCTAGTGGAAACGGCAAAACTGTTAAAAAAAACTATGTACTAGTTTTTTACAGACTATAATTCAAGTTATTACATTTAATACGCTTTCAAGCTAATTAATATCTAAAAAGAGCATTCATATATTATGTATTTCTACTTATAAAGATGTCATTGTAAATACACGGAAACAGGGGTGTATTGATAGTTTGTTATTAAACTATCGTTAAATAGCATCGCAACAGCTGAGAGTCACCACTATACTCAGATACGTTAATATAGGTTAATGCAAGTGGCGTCATCTATCGGATGTGTTATGAAACATTTCCTTCGAAAACAGTTTAGAATGCGCGTTGAAAAATAGACGAGTTATGAAATGTGGTTTTTTATAAAAGTTTTGATATAAGCAAGATTTTTTCATATCCGATCCATGCAATGGGGAAATGCAAAGCCGCCGTCGTCTGAAACATGTCTTGCCACATATGCCGAGTCCACATTCAGTACTTTAAGCTCTTCAAATATCGGTCGCCGTGCGAATCACAAGAGTTCGATCAACGAACTAATCCATAGGCATAACCTATTGAGTTTCTTACCGAATCTTCTCAGTGAGTCGCGATGCCGATCCGGTGCTGGATTCACCGATGGATACTATTTGTCTAACTATTAATCCAAAGATACAAATATACGATTTTGCCCTCTTCGCTATATTATTACTACTGCTTCGTGATCTCATAGTATCTAATAACAGCTACACTTTATTTTCGTGCTACTTAGATTTCAATCTCATATCTTTAGACAAGCGGCTGTATTCACATTATAGTGCCTATTGGTTCTAGCAATCACATCGAACCAGGTGAGCGGTGATACATCATCCCAAACTATGCTATCAAAATCGCCCAATGCGTTTCTCGCCGGACCTTCTCAGTGGGTCGCGATTCCGACCCGGTTGTAGATTCTGCGAAGCATTGCTCTTGCTAGGGCTAGTGTTAGTAAATTCTCTCAGGTTGAACCCGTGAGCTCACCTATTCGTCCGCGCGTAGCAGCGATAGCACCATAGACTACCAGCGATTAGATAGGTAAAAAAAATAGTTTTTTTGAGTTTAGCTTAGTATGAAGAAGGTCGTAAGGAAAAAAAATACCATAATACAGGTTACAGTACAGTGTACACCGTTACAGGTTTTCAACAGCTGCTTAATGAATTTTTACTTAATTTCTTACTTACTTACTTATACTTTCAGCACAGTAAAACTGCTGTTGTACGATTCTTTATATCTAAATACGCTCATAAATATAGGTACCTACTATAAGAGCGCGTGTTCGCTGGTGACGTAAGTACATAAAATAACCGAGTCAGGGGTGTGGTTAATGAAAATAGACCGTTACTTAGCTTCAATCAATAATTTTTAGCCCAGACCTGTGATTTAGGCACAGCCCTATGGGTAAGTTATCGCACATGGTTGGACAATTAGTAAAATGAAATTCTAATAATAGTAAATTTTCTTCGCTTTTCTACTTTTACTAACGTCATTATCCACAAATCTGAATAGTACTATTAGATATGAGACAACATAGGTAAGTTCGGTTATCTACTATGAAAACGTACCGATAACTGGAGATTATGTTCAGATTGTATTAGAATCTGTTGTATTTGTATCGATGTGCAATATCTTTCTCAAAGTCAAAAATTGTAAGCAGTTGTAAGCAGTAAGAAAAACGTTTTGGCGATTGTAAAAATATATATATATATATATATTTAAAACAGCTTAGAGAATAATTTTGTTTGGGTTCACATTTTTTTTTATCTATGCTGATAGCCTTGAGAGGCTATACCAGCATTACCCTAACGTTTAGGTAAGCTCTCGGGGCTCAAACGTGCCCCTAGCGGCAAACGTAAGCAAACGTTCCAACTCCTTACAAATTTGAGTTAACTTTTACGCTATCGAGAATGTTATTAAACTCGCACTAAGCACACAGATTTCAGTAGTTTTCGTGTGATTCCTATTAGAGCTTTTTAACAACTTGCAGTTGTATGTTTATAGTTTTTCTCGGTAATTTAAAAAGTTATAAAATGACTAATTTTGGATTATTGAAACTCTATTACTAACGTTGATGTGATAAGCGGTTATATATAATTAGTCTGTGGACTGTGTTTAAAAGTGCATTTAGAAAAACTAATTGAAACGAAAATATTTTTTGATTGACTTCTAATATATATTTACAGTCGTGAAAATAAGATAAATGACGTGCGAGGTTGTCTGTCTGTCTCTTAGATTCTAAACTTTTGACCTTGAATCTCATTATTACATTATTTTATGTCAAAGAATCTAACAGAAGCGTTGTAATTTAATACCCAGTATATTATATTCAAAAAGCAATATGTTTTGACATCTTTTTTCGCATAACCTATTATATTCGACGGATTTTAAATGAAAATATATTTGACGACGGTCAAATATATTTTCATTTAAAATCATTATTTACCTACTTTTTTTGCTATTTTTAAGCTTTTTATTGCCGTATAGGCAGACGAGCACACGGCCCGCCTGATGGTGAGTGGTTACCGTCGCCCATGGACGCCAGGGGCAGTACCAAACCGCTGCCTACCGTTTAATACTCTCTACAAGCCTCATTTGAAGAAGGACATGTCATAGCGCTCGGGAAACACCCTGGTGGGGAGCTCATTCCAAAGCCGGATGGTACGTGGCAAAAAAGATATCTGGAAACGCACTTTGTATGAACGCAGTGGCTCCAGGTAGTATGGATGAACTCTACTCCGGTGGCGGACGCTGCGTTGGTAAAAACGAGATGATGGAATCATCTCAAAAATTTTCTCAGAGCACTCAGCATCTTTTAGTATCTTTTAGCAGTATCGCGGGCCTATTCTGTCTTTACCGTGATGCCTTAAATCCGGAGTAGTGCAATTTTATTTAATAAATCTGTGGTACAGATTACCATTAACGCCTAAAGGGTGTGTTAATAAATGTCATCCCAAAAATACCCACCTACTAATAAATTTATTTAAGACACAACGATCGTTAGTTGCTGATATAGGACAACCATTGATTTAAGAACGTTGACAGCTGTCTGTCAATACATTTGATCGACGTTACAATAAATCACTAAGGATCATCGCTTGCCAATATTCTTAATGTTAACGTTCCGATCCATTAACAAATTAGGACTGGCGTTAAGGGCGAATGAATCTTGAACGTAAATCTAAACTGTCACCTGTCAATTTGGAAATTATCGACATTTTATATCTGAGTTTTTAGTACGAAAACAAAACTAGATATAACAAAATCAGTTTTACGGTTAAATGTTACGTCTTATTTATTTATTAGTTTTGCAAAATAATAGTTTTATTTACGGATGCGTTTTTTTTATAACATTGGTCAAAATAGTTCAAGCTACTACTCAAATACTGAACAATGTTTGTTGCTGGCTTTTACCTAACTATATACTCACATTACACTATATTAAGTGTATAATATATGCATTACACGTCTTATTTTAGAAAACTGGACTTTTTGGCGGGAACGCGAGGAGTAAAGTTGTGTGATTTGTTTTATTTTGTCTATTTAGTTTTTCTTCAGGTTTAAATGTGTAATAACGGTGGTTTATTAACTGTTTAATATCTGTGAAAGTGCACAAATGTGGGAAAATGAAACAAAGCCGCTGGACGAAACTTCTCGGGATCCTCCAAAAAGTCCACTGAAAAAATCTCAGTAAATCACCACCATTTTACTGAGATTATATTTCATCCCATATCATCTCATCTCATTTCATTTCATTTCATCATTTTTCCTAAAATTATGAAAATAAATTAAAATAAGACATGACATAGGTAACATCACTTAAAAAATAATAATTAAAAAACTGTTACTATTTACAAGTTGCTACGCTCGAAAATCTATTAGAATTTGACCGGCCGGCATAGATAATAAATAATCCATCCCGTCATCTACAGTAAGAAAATGGAGAATGAAAGTAAGCAATGTTTAAGCGTAGAGAAAGTGATGTAAGTACCCGCTCAGAGTAAGTCATGTCACGTTTAATGACTTACTCCAGATTTTCACTTTCCATTGCGAATCAATTAATTCGGTACGCGTCAAAACTTGACCGTAAAATTTGGGTTAAAGCGCGTTTACACTAACGGCTAGCGACAATGATTTTTGTTGTGTCTTCGTAAAATATTTATGAGTTTCCTGGTGTTAAGTGGTTACTGGAGCCCATAGACATCTATAACGTAAATGCGCCACCCACCTTGAGATATAAGTTCTAAAGTCTCAGTACAGTTACAACGGCTGCCCCACCCTTCAAACCGAAACACATTACTAGTTCACGGCAGAAATAGGCAGGGCGGTGGTACCTACCCGTGCGGAGTCATAAAAGGTCCTACCACCAGTAATTACGTAAATTATAATTTTGCGGATTTGGTTTTTATTACACGATGTTATTATTATTTCACTGTGGAAGTCAATCGTGAGCATTTTTAAGTGCGTATTTCATTAAAAGAAATGGTACGCGCTTGCGGGATTCGAACACCATTGCATCGCTCGATACGAATGCATCGGACGTCTTATCCTTTAGGCCACGACGACGACAAATTTAAACGTGTCATAAAGGCCATCACGAATCAAATCTTTTTATTTCTAGGCTACGTCTAGTCGAATTAAGAATTCGAAACAGTGAAAACGAACCTTTCTGTTATTTTGCAAATGTCGGACGGTGGGTGTAATATAATCGTTTGTCTCGAGCGCTGAATTATCCAGAGATCTAGGATCACTGTGCCAAGGTTTTAATGAGGAAGTATCTGTGGCCAAATGAGTGTCGTTTATTTACAGATAACTTATCGCTTCGAATTTTGAGGTTGTATAGATTTTATCTGATTGTAAATTAATGAATTGTAATTTTTTCAATTCAGTTTTTTTTTTGATGCATGCGATGGACTGACCTTCAGATTGTCCAGTTGTACCGCCTGTTCTCAGAAACTGAGTGAATCATGGCAGAACCCTTGAATCCCAGATAACGCAGGGGTTAACTGGGCGAAAAAGAAAAGTTTACTGGTCACGGCTGCTTAAGTACCTAACTGTACCGTATCGGAAAGGAGCCAATAAAAAAGTATCAATATCAACGTGAACTGCGACGAGGACACGACAAAAGAAACATACTCAAAAAACTTCAGAGGTGTCAAGGGACACCCGAATGGAACGAAGTTCCTTTCGATTAATTAGTGAAAGAATTGTAATTTTTATTTTAAGTTATAATAATAAATTACGGCATTATGAAGAAGAAAAAAACAATACTATGAACTAAATTACTATTGTTGAAACGCTATCTCGAGAAACTGTACTCATTACGCGGACCAATCGGATACGAGCAATGTCACGCGATAAGCGCCTACACGTTGATTGGTGAGAATGGCGGATCTAAAAAGTGTCGTGACAACTTTTCGTAAGAATTTTTTCCGTCTAGCCCCCTTTCACAACGCGCGATAAGGAACTTCGTTCCAAAAGTACTAGAAATATACAAGAATTGCCTTGAAAAAAAAACCGAGGGAAACTTTCTATGAAGGCATGATTTAACTGTTTGATGAACGTGTGAACAATGTTAATTATTCTCGCTCTCATTGCCTTTTAGTACGTTTGCGGCCGGTTCAATAAATCTAGGTCTGTGTTATTCTTCGGCCGTGCTACGGAATTAACGCTAAAACTGTTATCGTGAACAACGAAGAGGCAATTTATTCTTCAAGAAATGATATGCGAGTTCGACTTAAGGTTCTAGCGCATTGTTTATCTATGGTCGAGCGTACTGTAAGTTTGCACGGATCGGTATATTGCCGCGAACCATGAACGCGTTTTAAAGGTGGGACAACCGTTTTCGAGGTTAATTGAGACTTGATTTCTAGGATATATTTTTCCCTACCTTAATCGTTGGTAGCCTAAGGGGCTATTCCAAATTCGCGCGGTCCAGTGGGTAAGCTCACGGGCTCAACCTGAGAGGAGTGCTATATATCACTAGCCTTAGCAAGAGCAGTGCTTCGCTGAATCTACTACCGGATCGGAATCGCGACCCACTGAGAAGATCCGGTGAGAAACTCAGTGGGTTTACACGTCGAACGTCATGGAACATGTAGTAGATTTTCAAGAACATTGGTAGCCACCTAACATCGCATGGACTGTTGCCATCGACCAAAACTAACTTTTATACACATTAGGTTTGGGGAGCCTACTGAGTTTCTCGCCGGATCTTCTCAGTGGGTCACGTTTCCGATCTGGTGGTCGATTCTGCGAAGCACTGCTCTTACTAGGGCCAGTGTTAGCAACACTTCCGGTTTGAGCCCCGTGAGTTCACCTACACTTTAGAGTGAATCTGAAATAGCCTCTCAAAGCTATCAGAATAGGTAAAAAAAAGCTTGGGGTTTTGGGAATGTATTTATTTTCTACTTTCTGTTATGAAACAATGTTGTGTTTTCGTAACAAAAAATAAATTTGTTGTAGATTCTTAGAGTTCTTTGGGATTGCATATGTGTTAACTAATTTCAACGTAGTATTTTGTAGTGTTTAATAAAGAGCGTAAAGAAACCATATCTTCAATTAACACGAGAAAACAGAAGTGTTTTCAACAAGAAAATCGTTCTTTTGTGTAATACATATTTGTTGTTAACCTATGTTTTAAATATTGTTTTAGACAATAGGGCTCTATTTGCCGGTTGTACGAAGGTAATTAGCAAATGTCGAGATTACCTCAAACCATTATTGTAGGTAGAAATTAACTAATGGCAGAAGAACATGAGAAAATAAAAAAGGTTAGATTCTATCAATGATATATATCTCTCGTATACACAACTCTAAAATTATAATTATCTATTACTGGTCTGTTTTTTTTTTTTTCCACAGGAGAAAATCGCCGGATCCCCACCCGCGCGGCAGGTGGGGATCCGGTATGTGGGAGTCGAACCTCACTAAAAACTCCTGCCGCTCACAACCGGCGCCCTACCTCGGACCGGGCCGGAGCCCAGTCGGGGCTATTGAAACGGCGGGACAGGGTTGACGCAGAGCACATTACATCCATCCCACCGTCCCACGGACGCCGGACCGGCGGCCGCCAGCGACACGACCACCGGTTCCCTCGTTCAGCGGGCCGAGAGCCCGCTTTGATGGCGCCGCGTTACACCTTCCCCCAGAGCGGTCGGGGGAACGCGGTCTACCATCACCATTACTGGTCTGTAGCAAGTTTTTCCGAATGTTTACTTTCAGAAGACTAATTTTTTTGTGTTTTTTTTCTTAATGGAAGAAAAAACCGACACCAAAAAACGATGCGCAGAAGTAAGTGATTTTAGTGACTTTTAATGGAATTATGATAGAAATTCGATGGTTTTTTACCACTTACAAAAAATAATTTCACAATAAATTTAATCTAAGTAAAATGGTGAACTAAGTTATTAAAATGAATCTTCTTGTCATGTTTAATATTTTATTTTCATTATCCGATTACGATGAATTACTGATTAAATTTATAAAAAAGAAACTTACTATTCGAATTTAGTTTTATTTATTTACATTACAAATTATGAATCTTAGAACTGTTTTTTTCCTCTGTATGATTCTGGAAACATCGAAACAATAAAATTGTGAAGCTGTCGTTATTTCGACCCTAAATTTAGGAGACGAATTACGAAACTTTTTAACCTTAGAGTTATTTTTAGAAGCAAAGCAGAGCATCTCGTATTTAATCTGTAACGATAAAAGTAATCCAAGACTGAACTAATATATAGCATGCAGCTCGGTTTATTTGTATGATGGCGCAACCATCTGCCCTCGGTGACGTACCGGACCGACGTGATGTGGGCGATGTTCAGACATCGTAAACCCCTGGTGAAACTGGAAAGGCCTCCGGGCCACCAGTAATCCTTCAATCATAAAAAAAAAAAAAAAAAAAAACATCGTAAATAATATTCAATAATTATGTATTCTTATCAATCCGTGACAATTAGAAACAGAGTTTGAAATGGTCACCGTGGCCGAAATGGCTAAGGAGAGTAGTAAGTAATATTCTTATTAAACAAAATATGTGGGTGTTACTAATAAGGATACGTTTGCCTTTAGCATTAACGGAATAAGGAACCGAGAATTTTTTGGAGGGAAGACGAAGTGTCAAGTTATGTGGTTTTTTTCCTTCTGGCTTAAACGTCAGAAGAATTAAACCGAAATTTATCCGAAGTGGGACATCATTATTTACTTACTTACTGGCATAAAATATCAGTCTAACAATAATAATCATGAACAAGTCACACATAGTCATTTAGTCCCGAACTAAGATTGCCTGTATACTTTTTTATATTTACACTGTATATATTTGTATTGTATATATTTTTACTAGAAGAACCTCTTGTGAATCCGCGCGGGTAGGTACCACCAACCTATTTCTGCCGTGAAGCAGTAATGCGTTTCGGTTTGAAGGGTGGGGCAGCCGTTGTAACTATACTGAGACCTTAGAACTTACATCTCAAGGTGAGTAGCGCATTTACGTTGTAAATGTCTATAAACACTTAACAACACCAGGTGGGCTGTGAGATCGTCCACCCATCTAAGCAATAAAAAAATGTAGGTATATGTGTATATTATCTACATGAACATACACTAAACATAATATATGTAAATGTTGTGTATATTCTGTGAGTCTTTAAGAATTTTTTATTTAAAATAACATCAAGTTTATCTTACGTACATAATGCCCGTAATCTAAATACAGTGTCTGCGTCCATGACCCATCTGTGTCTATACGTTTTTTTTCTTTTCGCGAGATTCAATTTTAATTGTATTTAAAGTGAAATATGATCACGGAGACTACCATTGCCAATTTGGCAGCCCGTTTACTTAGACCGTTTCGAAGTAACTATTTTATTTTATTCAACAATAAAAAAATATTATATTAAAATATATCCGTTGCAGTATATTAGCTAATAGACTCTAAAACACCGGGCTTTTTCAGGCTAAAATTCCCATGGTGTTAAATCCAACCAATAAAATAACATTATAATTTTTTTTCTAATTTTATGACCTGGCAAGAAGACCTTTAAGCCATGTCTTATTTTTTCCTTAGATTGAGTTAAATGAAAAATGATATGAAGCGAAAAGAGATGAAGTTGATTAATTTGAGACTTTAATTAGTTTGGGATGAAAATAAATGAAACGAGATGAAATGAGAAAGTAAAATAAAATTTCAGTAAAATTTATGGAAACTTTTTGAAAGAGACCGAGAAGTTGCGTCCGGTGGTTTTGTTTCATTTTATCACATTTATGCACTTTCACTGATACTCAACTTTTAATAAGCCACAGCTATTACACATTGAAGTTTGAAGAAACACCAAACCAACAAAATAATAGAATTCACACAACTTCGCTCCTCGCGTTCCCGCCGAAACCTCATAATAATATTCCTATCTGATATACCTATCGATCTGTGAGCTTGGTGCGAGTTTTTTAACGTTCTCGATAGCGTAAAAGTTAACCCAATTTTGTATGCAGTTGGAACAGCGCCCCTAGCGACAAACGTAGGCAAACGATCCCATTCCATACAAATATGAGTTAACTTTTACGCTATCGAGAACGTTAAAAAACTCGCACTAAGCACACTAATATACCTATCGATCTGATATACGAGTACCTATCTAATATCTATTAAAAAGTAGATTAAAATAAACTCCCGTAATCTGTTACAGTAATTTGGCTTTGAAATGAATAAATAATACACAAATAGAATAGCCATTTTTTTAAAACATGTAGCAACTATGAGAAAAGTCATTTACGAAGCACAGAGATTGTTTCGTCCAATGAAATCGAAAACACTAGCCACTTTAAATCTAGCTATAAATAATGTGCTTTTTATTATTTTGAATTTCAATCTAATGTAATTCTACAATAAATTATATTACGAATTTAATAATGGCGACCAAGTGAAATCACGAAAGTTCATCGACCCCCCGACAACTGTGCGTCAAATCTCGACATAGTATAGTTTAGCCTAATTTCTACATCGCCACAGCTATTTCTTAAGACGTTAGCTGTTCATGCAGCGACCATAATGTCTTCGTCAGCTCATTAAGATCGACAGACCAACGGGCAACGACAAATGATTGATATAGTTCAATTAACATATAATTAATAATTGTGACATTGGACATTGTAACACGGGCGACTGGTCGTTCCTAATATTTTTTGTTGTCACTAAAATCCATTATTATTTTTATTTTAATGCTTAACTACGTTGAGAGTAATGGGGAAAGGAAATTTTTACTCATTATCCAATATTCAAAATTTTGATGGTGGATAACTTCGTAAATAATGACATTCCAATCTGTCAGTAGCCTAGAGGGGATTCTTCTTGTTTGCTAACACTTGCTCTAGCAAGAGCAGTGCTTCGCTGAATCTATTGCCGGATCGGAATCGCGACCAACTGGGAATATCCCGCGAAAAACTCCAATGGGTTAGGCTGCATGTCAAACTCTTCGTTGCCTTTGACGCGAACGGAATGACCGGTGCTTGGAATGCCTAAAAGCACCAAAGGTAATTTCTAATGGCTGTAATCTGTGTTTTAACCGTTTATGATTACTATCACATTGTCGTAATGTTAGATACTACATTCGTATTGTGTATCTTCATTAAAATTATTGTAATGTAATTAATTCCTGAGATCCAAACTTCGTTTTTAGCAAAACATTATGTTGTTATCTATACATAGGCGGCACTGAAAATTTCGGGAATTAACGAAGTGACACAACATTACTATTTAAAAATGTACTTATTGCTTTTCGAAGTATTCTCCGCGAAATTTGACACATTTTTCCATACGATGGAACCAATCATTGAAGCAACCATTCCATTCGGAAGCTGGGGTCTCCAAAATGGCCGTTTTGTAGGCGTCCACAGCTTCTTTAGGTGATGAAAATCTCTGTCCACGCAATTTATTCTTTATTTTAGGGAAAGTATAGAAATCATTAGGGCTTAGGTCGGGGCTGTACGGCGGATGGTCTAATAATTCTATGTTTTCTTGCTCTAAAAACTCTTTTGTTCTGTGCGCGGTGTGAGAACTCGCATTGTCGTGATGGAGGATGATGCGGCGGTTGCAAGTTTTCTTTACGGAGTTCAGAAACGACTTGTGGCAAACAAATGCTAGCATACCATTCTGCATTAACCGTTCTTTGTCCCTCAAGAGGAATAGTCGTAACATGGCCGGTTTTGGAGACAAACGTGGCCACCATTTTTTTTTGCAACACTCCGTGAACGAACAATTTTTGTTGGCTTTAACTCATTTTCGAACACCCAAACTCGTGACTGGTTTTTTGTTTCGGGTTCGTACGCGTATATCCAGGATTCGTCACCTGATACAATGTTGTATACAGCATTTGAGGATCCTGCGTGGAATCTTTCGAGAGTTCTGACGCACCAAGTAACGCGAGCCGCTTTTTGCTCTTCACAGAGCGAATGCGGTATCCATCGGGAAAACAACTTTTTTACACCTAATTGTTCATGCAAGATTATTTGTATTTGACTCATGCCAATGTCTAAGGTTGCCTGAATTTCGCGGTATGTCACATGTCGATCTTCCTCAATCAGCTTACGCACAGCATCAACGTTTTCTTGGGTGACTGCAGTTTTTGGACGACCTTGACGGGGATCATCACTGAGCTTGACACGTCCACGCAAACCAGCGATAAATTGTGGTTTTGGATGGGGCTTCATCACCAAATGCAGAAATCATCCGGTCAACACACTGTTTTTGTATTAAACCACTTCGAAAGTCATAATAAATCATCGCTCTTGAATTTTCTCGAGTCAATTCCATTTTCTCAACGACTAAACAAGTTTGACAAAACCTCGTGACAAGACCGAGAATCTTTTTTTAAATAAATAAATGGTATTCGATTTTTAAAACCAAGGAGTTTTCAAATAAAAAGATTTTAATATGACAGGAACAGTGGAAATATTCCATTCCCGATACTTTTAGTGCAGCCCTCGTATATTAATACGTGAAGAAAAAACTTTGTACCCCTGTTTACGAAAATTGCACGGACGGAAGAATATGAAATTTCCCACACTTATAGAGAATATAGAGGAGAATGTTATTTAATTTTTTTTTTAAATTATGCCTTAAAAATACATTAAATCAATAAAAAAAAACATTACACACACACTACCATGTATTTGACACACACACGCACGCATACGCATACATACATTCATTGGCAAACTTTTCTTATTGGTCTGTGGTCAAATTGAGAATAGTATTACATAATATTGTTTTTCCATAATTAATATTTGCCTAAAATGAGTATTGGCGAAATCTGTGATTATTGAATTTGTTGATTATAGTCTTTGACAATAGAACCAAAATAATGTTCAAACTTATTATTTCAATTAATTATAGTTGAATTTCGACTACCGGGGGAACACTAGTAATATTAAAAGGTCATCCAACGATAGGCTTGGTCAGAAGAACACGGATTTTCGAAACATGAATACAAAAGATAATTCGAACTTGGAACATCGACCGGCTGTGACGTCACTCGTGCTTTCTCCTAAATCGTTTTTTTTTTTTTTTTTTTTTTTTTTTTTTTTTTTTTTTTTTTTTTTTTTTTTTTTTTTTTTTTTTTTTTTTTTTATTTTTTATGATTGAAAGTTTACTGGTGGCCCGAAGGCCTTTCCAGTTTCACCAGGACAGGTGGGCGAGCAAAGGCTCAGCCAAGAGGGGTGGGATTTTCTAACAACTGCCCGAGCGCCTCCGAAGGAGACCTAACAACTCAAGAGCAATTGTTTCGCGAATGAATCTACTACCGGATCGGAATCGCGACCCGCTGAGAAGATCCGGCGAGAAACTCAGCGGGCTGATGCATGG
The DNA here is from genome assembly GCF_030269925.1 of Bombyx mori. Lineage (NCBI taxonomy): Eukaryota > Metazoa > Arthropoda > Insecta > Lepidoptera > Bombycidae > Bombyx > Bombyx mori. Next base: position 13,312,013 of record NC_085115.1, on the reverse strand, counting down.
GTTAGGTTGCACGTCGACCTCTTTGTCGAGTTCGACGAGTACGGTTACCGGGGTCCCTAAGCCTGCCCCTAGTATTAGAGCTGAAGGCATCTAATGCAAAGGTTATTGGATCTGATGGATCCGTAAGGACGTGTCTAGGGCGTCGACGGTGACTGGCTCCTGCATGATCAGGATTCGGGGAGTAGTCAGCGGCGGCAACGATAAGGCGATTATCATGACGCATAGCCTTATCGAAGTATCGTTCCGACGCTGACTTCATGTATTTCCGAATTGATTCGAGGCCCAGGTCGTCGTGTAGGTCAACGTTCCTCACGAACCACGGAGCCCCGACAGCTAACCTGCAAAAGCGGGATTGTAGGGATTGGAGGGTGTCTATGTGTGTGCGGGCCGCGTGAGCGAACACCACACTCGCGTAAGTCATGACGGGCCTTATGCAAGTTTTGTAAAGTGTCACCTTGTTCCGAAGGGACATTTTACTCCGCTTACAGATCATGGGGTAGAGTCTACCGAGAATAAACGCGGCACGGTCACGGACTGATTTTATATGCGGGCGGAATGTCATCGATGCATCCAGGGTAACGCCCAGGTACTTGACCTTCCTGGCCCAGGGTATGGGTTGTCTAAAGAGAGTAATCGGGGGTGTGAGATTCCTCCTCCTAATCCGGGAGGAAATCCGTGTGGAGCTTCCCCTCTGAAATAGCACCGCAGTACTTTTCGCTGGGTTGATGTCTATGCGCCATTTTCGGAACCACTGTCCTAGGGCTAGGGCTGCGCTCTGAAGCTTCTTCGCGATTAGGGACTTATTTCTACTAGAATAGTAAACAGTCGTGTCGTCGGCGAATAAAGCTAAATGGGTCGGCGGCGACCGGGGAATATCGTTGACGAATAAGCTAAATAGGAGGGGTGAGAGGACAGAGCCTTGCGGGACTCCAGCTGTGAGAGGTCGTGGGGAGGAGCGGGTTCCCTCGACTCGATATCGAAAAGAGCGGTTCGACAAGAAGTCCCGTATGATGAGCACGAGACTATCCGGCACGCCCATGTTGAATAGTTTGAAAATCAAACCATTGTGCCAGACTTTGTCGAACGCTTTTGCGACGTCGAAGAAGAGAGCTCCCGTGTATAACGGTTTTGGTCGATTAAGCCCCACAAGAATGTGCTCCGTGAGGCGGTGCACCTGTTGAACGCATGAGTGATTTGTACGGAATCCGAATTGTTCATCGATAAGAATGCCCTTGGATGAGACGAAGTCTCTGAGGCGTTTGTAGAGCAGACGCTCATACAGTTTGCCTAGAGACATGAGGAGGCTAATCGGGCGGTAGCTCGTCGGATGATTTTTTGGTTTACCGGGTTTATGTATGCCGATAACGTCCGCTTCTTTCCACACCGCGGGAAAGATACAGTTCGCCATAGCGGCATTGAAAATAGATGCCAACATCACGATGAGTTGGACGGGTAGAAGTTTAATAACGCGGTTGGATATACCGTCGGAACCGGGAGCCTTGCGAGGACGTAGGTCTTTGATCAAGTCTTTAACTTCCATCGGGGTGACGGGTGGTAACGCATCAGAGGGTGGCAAGGAGGCTCTGCGTTCTACCTCACTGTCTACTAATTCTACATGAACAGGGTCCACGGATTGAGTGCTGGGCGTGCACTGGGTTTGCAATGTATCGGCCAGCAGCTCTGCTTTTTCGTCATCATCGAACGCCGCGAGTCGGCCTGAGGGGCCTACGAGGGGGGGCATAGTTACTACCGTATCCGATTTGAGAGTACGAGCTAAGCGGTAGTAAGACCTTTGGGAGGGCGCGAGTCCTTCTAAGAAATCAGACCATCTGGCATCTCGGACTTCGGCGATGCGAGACTTTACGTCGCGTTGTAGGGCACGCATTCGAATACGATTTTCCGCGGTAGGATACCTGTCGTAGGCGCGTATCGAAGCGTTCTTAGCTCTAAGGAGTTCCCTAATATCGTCGGACAATTTGAAGCGGTGAAGGAAGTCCTCCGCTACAACTTGTTTCGATGACCTATCTAATGTCGAGGTGATGTGTGACGTTAAGATGTCTATGGCTTCAGCGGTATCCTGAGGAGACGGGATAGAGTCCGGGTTAAACGGGAGCGATGGTGGATCAGATTCAGCCAGGCTGATGCCCAGCGTGTGCCAATCCACCACAGTCCTCGTGACGGGAACGGAATCGGGAGCGCGACCGAGCTTCATAACGACGGGACGGTGGTCTGAATCTAACTCTGAAACTACTTCGATCGAGTGTAAGCGCAGAGTTACGTTTTTTAATAACGCTATGTCGAGTATATCCGGGCGATGCGCGATATTTAGCGGGTAGTGAGTCGGGGTTAGCGGAGCGACGATATCGAAGGCGAGATCATCGACTAACGCGTCAAGCCGCCTGCCATTCGGGGTTGTGGTGTGTGAGTTCCACCTGATGTGTTTACAATTTAGGTCGCCCGCCAGAATGACAGAGCTCCCCATACCGAGCAGCGCCTCGATATCACTGCTTAGAACGATCTTATCCGGTGGAAGATAAACGGACGCGATAACGATCGGCGCGTGTCCCGTCAGTGAGATTCGGCACACTGATGCTTCGATATTAGCGAGCGCGGGAGGATCGAGCGGGACGCAATGCAGGGCTCTTCTATAGTAAATGACGGTACCACCACCACGGGCAGAGAGCCTGTCGTTCCTGACCATGTTATAGTTCGCGATTTTAGGGTCACGGCGCGCGGGCTTAAGTAGGGTCTCCTGCACTAAAAAGATATCAATTTGGTGGTCACGCAAAAAGTCAGAAACCTGATCACGTTGATTTGCGAGACCGTAAGCGTTAAAAAATCCTATCGTTACGGATAGGGGCTTTATTCTACTTATATACGCCATTGATTACCGGCGGAGTGAGGGGAGGACGTACGTATTTAATGACGCGTATACGTCGGCGTATTCTTGCACAACGGCGATAAAGTGTTGTGCAGTGGAGGCAGCGCGAATGGCGTCGCCCAAAGCGTTAACGCGCTCAAAGTTGATCGACTGAAAGAAGTCGATCGCTAAAGCGAGATTGTCGGACGCGGTCGGAGGGCAAGTCGCGGGAGAGGGACGAGTCGCGGGGGCGGGACGAATCGCGGAGGAGGGAGTTGTAGCCGTGTTCGTGTACGGCAGCGGTTTTGCCCAGGCCGAGACACTGGGCACCGCCGCCGGAACGAACGCTGGCTTAGCCTGCGACGCAGAGGGTGCCGAGGCTTTGATGTCTGGGCCGGAAGCTCGGAGGCGGTTTTGGCGGGCGACGCGGCGATTTATTTTCGGGGCTCGGGGGCAACCACGGTAATTCGCGGGGTGACCCTGTGTTCGACACAGGACGCAGCTAGGCGGTTCCGTCGCGGTTTTTTGGTCGCGAGCGCAGAGGGCCGTGGCGTGATCGCCCAAACACTTAACACATCGGGGGCGCGCGTGACAGTTACGGGAAGAGTGCCCGTACAATTGACAGTTATGGCACTGGCTAGGAGTGCCTTTTTTATGGGGGGCTTCGACAGCGATACCAGAGAGCCTACAGACGGTCTGTGTGTTAAAGATTTTCTTACCCTCGGGGGTAGGCTGGAGAGCGACTAGAACCATATTATATGGCTCCCTACCGCGACCGGTGTGCATACGGTGCACAGAATTCACTGGTAGGCCTTGTTCTAACAGGTCGGCTTTTACGAGCTCTACATCTAACTCTTTAGGGATTCCGCGTATTACAACGCGGAGTTCGCGCTCCTCCTGGAGCGTATACGTATGGAAACTTATACGCTCCTTACGGAGGTAAGAAGAGAGGGCCCTATGGTCGTCGGGTGTTTGAACCTTAATTTGAATGCCGTTCGCGAGGTTACGGGCATTCGTGAAATTTATATTTTTGGCCTTAAGGGCCAGGCAAACTCGATCCCAAGCTGCCTTCTCCTGAAGGATAACCGGGGGAGGGGTCTGGGTTTTATTTTGTGCCACCGGACGCGGCGACGGAGTGGCACGGGCTGGGGGCGCAACGGGAGTCTGAGGGCGGGGGCGCGACGCGTTCACGGCTTTGCTAATTTTAGCGGCCGCGGGAGCTCGAGACTCCGCGGCACGCTTCTTACCCTTCTGTACCAGGGTGAATCCATCCGTCGATGAGGCGGGGGCGAGGTCGACCTCCATGTCCGAGTCAGAGTCGGAGCACGAGGAGGCGGGTGCAGGCGACCTACGAGCAAGTGTAGGTGTTTTAGAGGGCGCGACGGAGGCCGCGGATGATCGCTCAGCTGAAACGATGGTCACGGCGGACGACGCAGCAGCTTTTCTCGCCAGTATAGGCGACACGGGAGCGGCAGGCACGACAGAGGCTGCGGTGCTCAATGCAGAAGCTCTGCACGCAGGTACAGGCGACGCAGGAGCAGCGAGCGCGGCGGAGTCCTCGAGAGGGCTCGCAGTGTGATTGGCCTTGAAGGCCAAAAACTCCGAGGCGAGCTGTGGGTGGCGAAGTCGGAGGAATTCCGCGAATACAGCGTCCATGATCGCTGAGTACCCAGGTGGGGCGGCCCCGGGTCTTGAAAACACTCGCCTTGCGGCGAGGCCCCAACTTCTCGGACCTGAGCGGTTCTATTGAACACAGGTGGCAATGCGGCGCGATTACTACAGGACAAAGAAAAAGCACAACAAAACAGAAATTACGAAAAGAAACAAAACAAATAAATACTTGCAGGAAACCACTTTGTCGGCAGATGTACCACGAACACAGAAACAACAAAAGGAAACAAAACAAATAAAAACTTCCAGAAAGAGCACTTAGTCGGCAGATGTACCACGAACACAGGCCGCGCGAACAATGGCCGGGCTAACAAAAGCCGGGCGAACAAAGACCGGGCGATCGAGTGGACGATGAGCACGTCCGCACGTGACGGGTGCCTCTATCGGAATGGCCTAAATCGTTTTACGCGGTCTGGGACCAACGACCGTTTGAGTCATTCGTTCCAGAGCTGCTACTCTTTAGCAAATAGGTCGGACATAAAACTATTTAATGCTACTCGCGAATATTTCACTTTACGACGACCACAACGCGGCTGAAACCACAAACAAATTTTATACGACAACATGTTATGTGAAATGTTTTATTATATTTTGTTCACGACATTGTCATTTGAAAACTGTTTGCGGGGGATATAGACAATGGATGTGGTGGTATTCGAAATTTAAAAAAAAAAACATAAATCATTCTACATTACGTTCTATTCACAATTCAATATACTTACAAACAAATATTGGTGGGAAGGTTCCAGAAATCTATATTACACAGGAAGTCTGAACAGATCGATGGATTGAGTGTCTGGGAAAGCCACCATTTTGGAATAGATTTACGGGGGCGAATAGTTAATAAGTGCGTATTTTAAATTTAGCATGGACTACGTTCAGTGAATATTTTTTTTACTTATTAATTGAATCTCTAGTGTTACGATCATCGATACAGAATTTAATACGTTTAACAAAAATAAACTACATTGATTCAATACAAAACTCAAGTGTCCAGTTCACTGAACCCGAACACTGAATCAAAATCAACCCGACGTTTTACGGTTCGCACATATATCGCGATACATTTATTCTTGAAAACACAGTCATAGTTGCAAATCGACATAAATCAAAAATCAACCTTTTAGCATTTACAATATAGACTAGTCTATAACTTAAAGTCGACTTCCGATTTTTTTATTGCGAAGGAAAATTTTCGGCCCTTTTTTGTTATAAAATATTTCACGTATATTTGTTGGATCAGCCCATTGCATACTTTTATTTTTATTTATTGCTAAGATGGATGGTCGAGTTCACGGCCCACTTGGTGTTAAGTGGTCACCCACCGGACCCCATAGGCATTAAAAACGTAAATGCCACTCACTTTGAGACATGAGTTCCAAGTCCAGTTGTTCAGTACAAAGGCTGCCCCACCATTCAAACCGACCGCATTACTGGTGGTACCTTCCCGCGCTGGCTCACAAGACCATTTCTTGCTTTTTTTTGTATAACTCTTACTACTATGTACTACTTTTACAATTCTTAATTAATAGCGGCCGAAATTAAACTAATTAGCAATACTACATTTACGATCTTTTAGTTTGTTCGTGATCTAACACATTCGCGTGTTTCATTCGATTGAACTAAAGCTTCGTTCAGTTGTTATTCGCATTTGAGGGACCCGAAAGCGAAACAAGCCGAACTTAGCCGATTGTCTGTTTCCGAAGACCGATGTGCAGCATTTATTGCCAGGTACTGTATTAGCATGTTAATGTTGTTCGCAGTGACTTCAATCATATAATACGATAGCGTGGAAGCACAGACAACCTACGTCTAACATACTCATCATCGATAACAGTGAACAAATAAGTCAAATTATTACAATTTTTATAATTGACTAGCTGACCCGGCAGACTTCGTAGTGCTTCGATCGATAAATAAAAGATCTAAACTTTTATATAAAATAAACTTAAAACAAACGAAAGGAATCCCTCCAACGGGGGGCACATTAAAGGAAAAACAAAATTGTTATTTTTATTTAATTCCGAGCATTTTCATATTTATCTACCTTTGAAGCCTTTTCTGGACTTCCACAAATAATTCAAGACCAAAATTAGCCAAATCGGTCCAGCCGTTCTCGAATTTTAGCGAGACTAACGAACAGCAATTTATTTTTATATATTTTTATATATATTTGTAGATAGATTCATGCAAACACATATCGGGTGAGTAATTTTTAGTACAATGTAGCTTTTGATTGATATATTAATTTTTTTCGTTACCTACACTAGATGGATGATATCACAAGCTAACCTGATTAAAATGAAAAATTAATAATAGTTTAAAAAAAAACAAAAAAAAGATTTTGTAGAAAATCCAACTAAAAAATAGATATTTTTTTTAATAATTTGAATTAAAAATAGTGCAAGAAAAAATGAATTTATTGTAAAAAAGCGTGTAGTGTAGGCAACGAAAAAATTTAATTTTTGAATCAAAAACTATATTGTAGCAAAAATACTCATCCTATATGTGTTTGCATGAATATTGAAATAAAAATCCAGCCTTTGTTCAAAATATAAACGAGAGGTAAAAAGAGGTCGTTAAAATACTTTTTTAATATTGTCCGTAGTCAAAAACAAATTTCTGTTTAGTCTTTAGGACAATGACCTGTCTGTTCAATATATGGTTACGGTCGAAATCTAGGAATAATTTATTGGCTCGAGGAAATATAACATACACAGATTGTATTTATTACCTTTTAAAACGTACGACCATAAAATGAACGCAAATATCTAGGTATCCTATTAAAACTGCAATGCGACCGTCATGGCGTCATCCTTTACATGTTAATTTAAATGAATCTTGTGTTTTGAAAATAGAATATTCTAGAATCGAATTCTTCTACAATTTTCTACAAATTCCGCGGTTTGTCTACGGCAAATTTTTTTTTTTTTTTTTATTGCCATTGTAGGCAGACGAGCATACGGCCCACCTGATGGTGAGTGGTTACCGTCGCCCATGGACTTCAGCAATGCCAGGGGCAGAGTCAAGCCGCTGCCTACCGTTAAAAATATTTAAAAAAACTTCGTATTTGCATACCGAGGGGTAAAAGGCTTTGGTTTATGTAACATTTCGCTTAATGACATTTGTCTTTGTAATTAAAGCTCCGTTTTAATTGGTACTACTGGACGCCCGGTACTCAAAATTCGACTGTCAAAGACTATCATAGAGCTCTATAATAACAAATTTGGCCAAGGCTACATATTAATAAATAATATTGAAGACAAACAATATTAATTTATTCTCGATTAGACCATAGACTTTAACAATAAACAAAAGAGTTTATGTATGCGTGTGTGTGTCAAATACATGGTAGTGTGTGCAATGTTTTTTTTATTGATTTAATGTATTTTATATATTATTATATCTTAAAAATATATTAGCATTCTGCACTCCTTCTCTATATAAACTGTAAGTGTGGAAAATTTCATACTCCTCCGTCCATTTTCGTAAAATGGGGTACAAAGTTTTTGCTTCACGTATTAATATAATTGGTATGAGTACATAATATCAACAGTTCGATTTTTTAATTGAACATCAATTGTGTTTACCTTATTCAAATGGCTGAAGAAGTTTTTTGATTTGAAACTTTAAATGGGTCTCCTGTAAATTTGCAAAAACGTCTCTTATACCAAATAGCTTTTCAGCCCTCGATTTAATAAACACGGACATATTTAGGGATAAAAATCAATTTTAAATGTTTCATGTGATGCATTCTTCTTAGTCGTACACTCTTCACAGAGTGATCGTGGTCATGCATTAGTCCAATCCTGCGATACGTGGCACGTTGTTTCGCAGAGTGAGAGCAATTATGTTGGAGTGAGTCACAGATTTTATGAGGTAGTGTCCCTAGTGTGACCCTCCCCTACCTTGAGACAAAATCGCCCGCGAGATCTTTTGCATTCGACTTTCCCTTGCAACACCACTGGTGGTAGGACCTATAGTTCACTGGTGGTAGGACCTATAGTTCACTGGTGGTAGGACCTATAGTGAGTCCGCACGGGTAGGTACCACCGCCCTGCCTATTTCTGCCGTGAAGCAGTAATGCGTTTCGGTTTGAAAGGTGGGGTAGCCGTTGTAACTATACTGAGACCTTAGAACTTATATCTCAAGGTGGGTGGCGCATTTACGTTGTAGATGTCTATGGGCTCCAGTAACCACTTAACACCAGGTGGGCTGTGAGCTCGTCTACCCATCTAAGCAATAAAAATAAAATTAAAAAAAAACACCATCCGCTCAATGACGCAATTATGTAGCTACTATTCTAAAGTATGTAATTTAAAAAAAAAGCCGTAAAATTGTAAGAACGCGCAGTAGTAAACTGGTAGTAGTAGAACATGTTGTAAGAACGTGGGGATATATGCTATTTAGCCAAGTTGTACCGCAAGTCAATAATGCATTCTAGTTTAGAGGATGATATAGAACTTAAATTTAGAACTTATGTCTCAAGGTGGGTGGCGGCCTGTTGTGATGCCCATAGGCTTTGACTCGCTTTACACTAAGAAGTTCATGTTCATCCATCTAAGCAAAAAAAAACTACGTATTACGTTTATTAGTACGGTATTTTTTAACTGAATATTGATTACCAATTAATGAGATTTTCTGCAAGACATCAAAACTGTTTTAAAAAGAACCATTGATTTATCATCTTTTTTTTTCCTATCTTAGTAACCTCGATGGGTTATACTAGATACACAGAACGAGTAGGTGAGCTCACGGGGCTCTAACCTGACGACGTTCCTAACACTAACCCTAGCAAGAGCAATGCTTCGTAGAATCTACCACCGGATCGGAAACGCGACCCACTGAGAAGATTCGGCGAAAAACTCAGTGGGCTGTGTCTGTGGTTTAATTTACTCGCCGAACTCTTCGTCGCAAGCGACGTGTTCGACGAGAACGGTGACCGGTGCTTGAGGTACCTACCTAAAAGCACCGTTAGTGGATCGGGAGGATCCGAAATGACGTGTTTTGGGCGACGTCGACTGTTTACCATTTGGTCCACAGGATTGTCTTTAGCATTACTAAGATAGATTAAAACCATTAATTTTTCGTGTACTTTCAATGTTTACATAATAGATTTTTACATTAAACAAATTTCTCTTTAAAGCATAATAATATTATTAAATTGTTAGGGTAAGAAGAAAAAAAACCGTTTGAATTTAGAACAAAATTCTTATTCGAGAGTCGGAACGTCCCGAGTTCTGTTACATCACAAACGGCGAAAGGTCGTGACGTAATGAACTTTCTAAGGTCATGTCACAGAAAAACTAGTAAGTAGTTAGTGTGGCGCGAATAATCTGTGTATCGCGATCAGGGATGCCAATTAACAATAAAAACACCGAAATTATTAATCATATCACAATAGTTTGTATTGTGTGTTGCTATTTAGCGACGAATCATTATTTTAGGTAGATTATAATAGTGCAATCAACAAATGTCATTTGGAAAGCTTACTTGTCGTTCGGGCTAAGTTGATTCGTTGTAGAATGAAAATTCAACGAATTACTTTGTTGTTTAACAATAGATAGATGGAGGACACCTTAGTCAACCGGTTCAGTGATAATCTTAATAATACTATATATATTTCTTCTGTGCGTGTGTTTGTCACTGAACTCCTCCTAAAGGGCTGGACCGATTTTAATGAAATTTTCTTTGTACCTTCAGGTGGATTTGAGAATGGTTTAGATTTACAAATCAGCCCAGCAGATAGCGCTGCAGTCGGGATCTAGGTTATTTATCTTTCCTATAAATAATTTATATGGCAAAACAACGTTTGCCGGGCCAGCTAATTATTATTATAAAGTTTAGTTGTGTATTGTATTAGTGTTAAGTGGTTATTGGAGTCCATAGATATTTACAAAGTAAATGCCGCCACCCACCTTGAGTCAAGAGTTCTAAGGTCTCAATTGTAACGCTACGACGGCTGCCCTGCCCTTTAAATCGACCTGCAATATACATCGACTAAGGGCGCCATACATCGCAACGTGAATTCTGCTATGCACTTTAGTAGTATAAGTGCGGACTTTATAACATGCCCTATTTTTTATGTTATGACCTGTTCCGAAATAGCCATGCTTGTTGGATTTGAACGTTGACTTGTGTAATATATTTGCATCACACAAGTATACCGGGCGCCTAATCTTTTAGGCCACTACGACTTCAAAAGAAGTTTTCAGTGTATTTTTACAAATTTAAAAAGTACCATAGTGGAAATGCCACAGTGTTTGCTGCAATAAAAAATGAAGCGATATATGAACCTACATTTTAGTAGTAGAAATAGACTGATGGTTTATAATTTTGGGCTAAGGTTATTATCAGCTATATATTAGACATATCACCGTAGATGACGTTGCTCATTTTGAAACAAACGAAAGTCATAAGGGTCGCTATATCAGCCTGGCGATAAGTGATTTTCATGCAAAAGGTTATGCGTTAATTACCGGACCAATAATGTTTACAAAAAATAAGGAATAAGATATACGAACGTAACGTGAGAAACCGTTAGCGAATTCTGGTGACTGTCAGTGACATATTAGCAGTGTTAATTAGATTGTCCTAAGAGTCGATGTTTCGATTGCATTTCAGTAATAGGACGCTGTCGCGACGCTACCCATCTCATCACAAAACTCGTCAATTCATAAAATAAAGGTCTAAACCGCACACGGTTTTTTTTAATTTTTATTGCTTAGATGGGTGGACGAGCTCACAGCCCACCTGGTGTTAAGTGGTTACTGGAGCCCATAGACATTTACAAAGTAAATGCGCCACCTACCTTGAGACATAAGTTCTAAGGTCTCAGTATAATAGTTACGACCGCTGCCCCACCCTTCAAGCCGAAACGCATTACTGCCTCACGGCAGAAATAGGCGGGGTGGTGGTACATACCTACCCGTGCGGACTCACATGAGATCCTACCACCAGTAAAACGTACCACCGGTATAAGGCCCTACGAAAAAATTAATAAATAAATGTACACACACTTTACGGAACGTAGGGAATTTTGTAATTGCAAAGTTGGCAGCACCGTTTATCGTTACCGCGTCGGATCACCTCGACATTGGTGCGCGCGACGCCTCGCTCGACTTGCGCTATTTCTGTTCGAGCTCGTTTTTCATTTTCGTATGTTAGCTTATAATTGTTTGCGACGCATTGTTTAAAACGACACAAACATTAAGATGGCTTTGTTCCTGTACCGGATCTTTGTTCAGTTCTTTCGTATAGCGCGGAGTGATTGGATTTTCGTTGTTGAAGAAAATAGACCGCCTTTATATGAGTCGACTATTATCAAAGGCGGCAATCTGACTTTTGGACAATGATTGGTAAATCAGAAAAACGAATTATTGGCTTTGTATTCCATTGGCAGTTACAAAACTCTTCGGAACGACATCTTAGATAAATAACAGGTTAACTATTAACCTTTATTTAATGCAGGTTTTGAACCGTATTCTTTGAAGGAGACGATTATATTCAAATAAATCTGTATTGACATATCAATAAAAATGTTTTGTCCAAATGTACAGATTGCCACCTTTGATAATAGACGACTCATATCCATTGTCGCTGTAGCTTCCATTTAAAAAGCCAACTTATGTTTTTAAACAAACAATCGTATTTATAGGACAGTGATATCTTGAAAAATGGTGCGCATGCGCAAAGCTATCTTTATATACTGTGGTTATGTTAGTGTCTTATAAATAATATGATTAAAATAGTATACAAGTGAAGTAGGTATACTAATTTTTAACACAGAAATAACATAATTTAACACAGAATATTCAGACTGGTACACTAAAATTCGTTTACAACGTTGGTTATTATCTAAGGAGTCGTTAAACATGTTCCTAAGGGGTTGCGTATTTTAAATCAGTACGAAATTAACATAAGATTTAACTACTGGCAACCCCTGGAAACGACGCAAGATGGCCACCGACATGTAGACGAGAAAGGCCGTTTACAATTCTGATAATTGATTCCGAAACGCCAATTGAAATAGTGTTTACTTGACGGTTAAATAAAGAAGGCAAGTCTCTTATATCCGTGGTTTCTGATACTGATTAAGACAGAATATTCTAGTAAGATCTTCAATTACTTTAATAGAAGAGAGTAGGAAGAATAGTTTACGAATTTTGAATTTTATTTAAGGATTTTGTGTCAGTTTTGTTATTTATTTTATAAAGTCGACGGGTCGAATCGAGATCACACCGAGAGAAACATCAGTGACAGATCAGGCGGCCTTTAAATTAATTAAGTACTGAAGAAAATTTGGTACGAGTATATTTTTTAGCGAACATGAAACAGTCGTCCTTCTTTGACCGTAGCTAATTCGACATTGGATTTAATAATATCGGTGTCAAAGAACCTATTAGATACGATTTAGCATTATTACGAATTTGCGTGAATCATTAAATTATTTCATCATTAATTTACGTGTATTTCAGGCGATTGCCTATTAGTGTAATGGATTCGCACTATTTCCTGATATTTATAGAGGGAAAACATAGTTATTTTTTCGTGTCATAAAAAAAAAGATGGTGATGTTTTCAGAAATTTGCTGAAAAGGCTGGTAATGTCGTAGTGTTTTTGTACTTTGTAGGTATTCCGCCGCGTTTTTTTTAATTAACTACGCAGGAGATAGATAAGCATTCGGCCCATTTGATGTTGAGTGGTTTCCGTCGCTCATAGACGTGAGCAATGTCAGGGGCACAACCAAGCCGCTAACTGTCGCTGAGGTCAAACCTCGTTTGAAGAACGACAAATATTCGGGAAATACAGTGGAGTTCGGTCCCGACGCCTATGATACGTGGCAAAAAAAAATCACTCTGTCAGTGAACACGGCGATTCCAGACTGTATGAACTCTGCTTTATCTTGAACAATTCCTCGGAGCATTCCCCATGGAACTCACGGTACAAAACCTCAAGCATCGGTTCTCGTCGAACCCGCCACTTGTAACGAAGGGTTCGACGAGTAAACTAACCCATAAGATTCTGCGAAGCACTGCTCTTGCTAGGGCTAGTGGGCTAGTGTTGGCAACGTCACCAGGTTAGAGCCCCGTGAGCTCATCTACTCGTTCTGTGAATCTAGCGTGACCGCTTGAGGTCACTAGAATAGTAGGAGAAAAAAAAAGTGTACAAAACACAGATTAAACCAAAGTCCCTTCACAGACTCAGAGGTTCGAAATGATCCCTGAGAACGGCATTATCGACAATCCGAACGGCCTTCTTCTGTACGAAGTCAAATGGAAGTAGCTGGTGCGATAATGTAAAACCGTGGAACACCCCTTTTTTTCACAGGAGAAAATCACCGTATGTGGGAGTTAAACCTAACTAAAAACTCCTGCCGCTCACAGCCGGCGCCCTACCCCGGACCGGGTCGGAGCCCAGTCGGAGTTATTGAGACGGCGGGACAGGGTTGACGGTTGACGCAGAGCATATTACATTCATCCCGACGTTCCCCAGAAGCTGGACCGGCGGCCGGCGACACGAACAGTGCTCCCCTCGGTCGACGGGCCGGGAGCCCATCTTGATGGCGCCGCGCTGCACCTTCCCCCAGAGCGGTCGGCGGAACGCAGTCTACCATCACCCACCGGACTCTTATTACAGACGAGCGTGCCGAGCATGCCGCCCCACGCCTGGGTTCTTCCCCGCACAAAGCGGGTGGAGCCCGAAGCTCTTAGGGAGCCGGGTCACAGATCGGACCCCGGTCCCGACCCCCAGCTCGGCGTCGGCGGATTTCCGCGTAGTGAAGAGAGCTTTGCCTCACTTGCGCCTCCCTCCGCGATATGGTGGACTCGCAGAAGTCGAGCATAGCCTTCCAGGAGCGGAGCACCCCTAGCTTAGTTTAGATTTTCTAATCATGTGCTGCAACCATAAGTAAGCTATGGATAAGATAAGGCTTCTTACAGTTAGCAGATTGCTAAGAAAGTTGCGAATTTGCATTGTAAACAGTGCTTATGAATGTTAGTTACCTTGTGCTTAAGATAAAGCCGCTACAAAAAAGTACGAACATACTTTTTTATCGTTTCAGTAAACGTTAGAATTTAAAAATCATCAACAAAAGAGTCAAAATCTTAGCTGTAAACGTCAACACTTTTTTTTTAAATAAATAAGTTAACTTTCACATTGTTTAAATTTTTCATCACGAAGCTACGTTGATCGGTATATACCGGATTAATTTTTGATTTTGAATCCCCAATAGTTCTACTATGAGGATTATCCATTCTTTCTGGGACACCCTGTATACTTTTGGGAACATCTTCACCGAGCGGGAGTAATTGCTTGGTAGATCGACTGTCCGAACCTTGTTGTATGTTGAACTGTCGAAACTTATATGCTGGGTGTTAGAAGACCACTTCCGAAAACGAAGACAGACGATAGTAGGTATTAATGACACCTTTGATGATGGGACGGAAAAAAAATCGATCCTGATTTTAGTAAAGTAATGATTTTTTGATGAAACCATCGTTTCATTTAGCTGTACTAACATGATAGAGTGTAAATAATGCTAATAAAACGTTTTAAAATATGATTTTTTTTAAACAGGATCAAGTTTTTTTTCCGTCCATCATCAAAGGTGTTATTAGTACCGTGTCTTCGTGTTCGGAAGCGGTCTCCTGACATGTATATGCAAGCTTATCTTTAAATTGTCGTTAGCGAGACCCAGGCACGTCAAACGTTTTGTCTGATAGCCACCGCCGCATACAACGTTCCATATAACATTTTCGTATTTCAACGAATCGCTTCATTTAACATCAACGAAAACAGAAGCGAAGACATTGTCCGGCCGATTTCAGTGAACGATATGTGACCGAATTCGCGCGTTAATTCCGCGCCAACGATTTGTCCGTTCGGTTTTAATTTTATCCGCTGTGTTCCATTTTCGTTGTACGCGACGCAAGTTGGGGCTTCCGCGCGCTGACGTTGACCCGATCGGCTGTCGAACGCGGATGACGACCGACGCACCCGCCGCTAAACAAAATATAAGGACACGGTAATTTACGATCGACAACCCTGAGCGATTCGCAAGTCATCGATATGCCTTTGATAAACAATGAACCCATCAATATTTCTTTTGTTAATTTGCCAGATTTAATTAATGACAAGCACTAGTAGCTAATCGCTACGAACACCAGTAGACATACTTCGCGCCTACACAATATCGAAAATTGAATTGTAGAAGAACTAAAAACTGTGGTACGTGTACATTTTGACCTGTCACTCTTTGAGGTACTTGGGTCAGTCACAGCTACACGCCAGGCGATCAATAGACGAAAAGGCGACTAATCTCTAAACCCGTACTCCGACCTGATTACATCACAACATGAATATTTATCATCGTATAAATGACGTTGACAACAAAACCGATTAATATCGATTAGCTAATTAAATAACCCATGTAGAAAACACGCTAAACGTCTAAATTTCATAGGGGACACAATAGTTCTGACCATAGAACTACTCCAATGTGAAGTCAAAGGGAATCAGTAATCTGATCTCTAAACTAGTTTCTTCTACGTGTGAACGAAAGCGCTAATACACTTTTAATGTAAGCTCATTATCATTAATACACGTTATTTGGGCCCAAAGCTGTATTGAATAATACGAGGGCTTGGAAATGCACGTTTTTGCCACAAGCGCGTAGTAGCAAAGTCCTAATTGGTCAGGAATAAGAAAAGTACCTTTGAGCTTTTTTACTAGTGGTAGACTAGTAGAGACCGCGTGGGTAGGTACACCACCCTGCTTATTTCCGCCGTGAAGCAGTAATGCGTTTCGGTTTGAAGTGCGCCATTTTGAGAAGGCGGCACGACATGAGAACCCTCTCATCGTAGCCGCTGGAAATTACATACCCGACCCAGTAGACCGAATGGTAAACCGTCGACGTCGCCCAAAGCACGTCATTACGGATCCTCCTGATCCATTAACGGTGCTTTTAGGCACCACAAGCACCGGTCACCGTCCTCGTCGAACCCGTCGCTTGCGACGAAGGGCTCGACGAGCGAACTAACCCATAGACACAGCCCACTGAGTTTCTCGCCGGATCTTCTCAGTGGGTCGCGTTTCCGATCCGGTGGTAGATTCAGCGAAGCACTGCTCTTGCTAGGGTCAGTGTTAGCAACTCTCCGGTTGAGCCCCGCGAGCTCACCTACTAACGTTAGGATGAAGCTGAAATAGCCTCTCAAGGCTATCAGCATAGGTAGGGAAAAAAAAAAAAAAAAAAAAAAAAAAATCGGTTTGAAGGGTGGAGCAGCCGTTATAACTTACTTGAGACCTTAGAACTTATATCTCAAGGTGGGTAGCGCATTTACGTCGTAGATGTCTATGGGCTCCAGTAACCACTTAACACCAGGTGGGTTGTGAGCTCTTGCACCCCTCTAAGCAATAAAAAAAAATCGGCGTTTGAAGTGATTAATTTAAGCAATGATCTATAATAGCCATTTTTCATAAGCCAGATTCATATTGTCTTACTATGCTCGTAAAGCTCGATTCCTAGTATCACTTTAACGCGACAACTAGAAGATCAATCAAACGGACATCAAGATTCAGACAATCTAAAGTTTATATTGTGTAGCGCTATTTAATAGGATTATTTTTGTAGCACCGGATGAACGAATAAGCTCATTACCCGCCTGGCGTGAATTAGATACCGGAGCAGCCCACCCCAGCATGAGGGGCTTCCACCCACCTTGGTGCTTTAAGGGTGAAGTTCCGGTTTTTTTGTGTAACGGGGTGGCACGGCCGTGAATCCGGGGAAACGCTTCGTGACACAAATAGACACGATGGCGGTACCTACTAGTGCAGGCTTATATTAAGCTGCCCTCTTATTCTCGCCCTTATGCCACATAATGTGGGATCGATGCAACATGTCTTCTTATAATGCTGCATAGAGATTTGGTGTAAGTTCTAGAATCGGCCACCTGTCTGACGTCAATTCTCCTTGGGTTAAGTAGTAGTATTTCCAATACAACGTGCTATAGGGAGGTACTTTGTCTTATGTTTCTTCTTTTAATGTTTCTTTTAATAAAATTCATCCGTTTCATCCGTCAAAAAAATCACTAAAATTTAGATACTCGAATATCAGAAGATATATAAAAAATGACATTTTATACGTTTCTCTATAGATTCTTGATAGTCTCAAAATATGCTCTATATTTGTTCAAGACGATACGACTTAGTACCCATACCGGTCATTGCTTTCTTAAATTGATTAATGATCTTGATTTTCGCTGTCTCGCATTGACTTTGTGGTGACTATTAATCGTACATGCAAAGAATACTGGCTATCGAGCCCTTCAAGTATTTCGGGGCTGAAACATGCAGGACACTATCCCGAACCCGTTCACGCTGATCGGGCACTATTATTTAGTGTGAAGCATGTTTTATTGGAGGAGTAATGGCGGGCGCATGGTCGCTGGAGCGTGATCAAACGGACGGGATGTTCCGTGCCCGTCAATTAGACAAAGTCGCACATTTGGCAATGTTCCCGAGCACTTGTTCCGATGCGAAGATCATGTGTTTTGATTCGCAGTCGAACGCGGCCGCATTGCCTTATAAGGTGGTATTACTTTTCGCGCGAATCTTCATTGTACTGCTAAGTATTTAGGGTTTCAGGAAACTAGGAAACGAGGACAGTTTGTGCACCGAGCTTTATCTTTGTATTGTGAACAACGATTCGAATGATTTTGGTTCTTTTTCTTTTTTTTATTTCTTAGATGGGTGGACGAGCTCACAGCCCACCTGATGCTAAGACATATACAACGTAAATGCGCCACCCACCTTAAGATACAAGTTCTAAGATCTCAGTATACCTAGTTACAACGGCTGCCCCACTCCCTACCCTTCAAACCGAAACGCATTACTGCTTCACGCCAGAAATAGGTAGGGTGGTGGTACCTACCCGTGCGGACTCTCAAGAGGTCCTACCCCCAGTCAACAAAATGAATAAATTTCGGAACATGAATCAATTTCTATGCAAAGTTCGACTGACTCAATGGTGCAGTAGTTAGGGGGGCCTGGCTGTTGCGCCAAGGTTGAGAGTTCGATTCCCACATCGGGCAAACATTGTGCCATGAATAGGTTAGTTTGCTCTTTGTTTGGGTGTTTATTGTCTATATAACCTTATACCTTTAAACAAGCAATTCTTGTATATTAATATATATGTATATAATCTGAATCTCAAAAACGGCTCCTACGATTTTCATAAAATTTAGTGTACAGGGGATTTCGGGGGCGATAAATCGATCTAGCTACGATTTATTTTCAGAAAATGTTATTTTATTCGTGTTTTCAATAATCAACTGTTCCCGACATCTATTGGCGAATAATAATACTATTTTTCTTAATTGAGGGCAACTAACCGCTTTAAAGACACAACAAGATGGCATTATAAAAAAAAAAACCGAGCAAAGCTCGGTCATCATCTAGTATGTATTTAAGTATGTTTATCAGTCTCTGGTAGCCATAACACATAGGAAACCTAAATTGAGGCCGGACGAGCGAGCGTGATTTGTGCCCAGTTATTAATTTTTTTTATCTTAAAATTGTCTATGCGATCTGTGGTTTTTCCAGATCTCTCTACTACATTATAGCTACTTCTGTACACTGCTACTTATACTACTACTACTAATTATAAAATTAATGTAAGTAATGCTGTTAAAAAATAAACTGGAAAATTTGTTTTAAAAATGAAATAGTTATTACGCAACGAAAAATCACTTCTTCTGTTGCATCATCATCGTTATTATATACTCGTAGATCTTGCACTATGAACACTTTATAAACTTGGCTATTGTATTTATGTTACACATTTGATTTAGCCTTTTTGTGTTAACGAATGGATTCATGATGGATCTACCATTGAATTAAAGAAATCAAACAATAATAAAATCTATTTTCATGCTAATACAAGTCATAGAATTTGTTTTTGAACAGTCTCACGAAGGTTATACAAATTATTTGATTCCTTGTTGGTAAAATCAGAATGCTTATCATATTATTTTTAAGCGATTTCAAAAAATGAACTAAATTCGATTAATATTTTTGCGTGACCTCATGGCTTATTTCTTGGAAGCTCTAGAAACTCTAATTCTAGAACCGATTTTCGATGTTTGAAAGCTGGTGCTTCTAATGTCTGGCCAGTATTTTTTAAATGATCCTTAAAAAAGCCATATTAAATTCACTTTCACTACATTGATGACAAACTCATTTTGTTTTGTTGAAGTCCTTTTTTCTATTTTGTTATAATTTTATATTGTTTGTCTCGACGGTCTCGAATTAAATTATACATAAATTATTAATATTTCGCTGTTTTTCAGTTCACAGACCGCAAAACACAAGATTCAAAGCACATGTGATCGGCGAGTAATTACACGCATGTTTCACGCGCCCACGCTCTTCTCAGAAAAGCCGATCTTATCTCACGATAATTAAAATGCTAAATAATTATTTGTACAGGACGTTACGTGCTCACTACTTGTGAATATATCACGGAGAGAGTCTCAACTTATTACTGTCTTCATAGTGATCTGTACGAGTTTGTGCAAAATGAATGAAACTCTTTAATTTACAAATTATTATTTTTTCCTACCTAAGCTGAGAGCCTTGAGAGGCTGTTTCAGCGTAACCTTAACTGTAGGTGAGCTCACGGGGCTCAAACCTGACGACGTTGCTAACACGAACCCTAGCAAGAGCCGTGTTTCGCAGAATCTACCACCGGATCGGAAACGCGACCTATTGAGAAGATCCGACGAGAAACTCAGTGGGCTGTGTCTGTGTGTAATTTACTCGTCGAGCCCTTCGTCTCAAGCGACTGGTTCGACGAGAACGATGACCGGTGCTTGAGGTACCTAAAAGCACCGTAAGTGGATCGGGAGGATCCGAAATGACGTGTGTGTGGCGACGTCGACTGCTTTCCATTCTGTCCGCAGGATCGAGAATGTACAAATCATCATCACCAGCCCACAGTCGTCTACTGCTGTACATAGGTCTCTCCCAATCCACACCACTAAACCCGTTCCTCAGCTCTCCCCATCCACTTATTGCCAAACACCCTAGGTGAGGTGAGGCCACCACCAGGAGGCGTCTCAGGTTACGTTTACTGCTACGCTCCTCTCAAGGACCCGTCTATCTAGCGATCGTCGGTTCTACGGCATATACGGCCATCCCACTGCCACTGCAATCTTTGATCCATGTCGATGAGTGTAGTTCTGTTCGTTAGATTACTGGTGGTAGGACCTATTGAGTCCGCGCGGGTAGGTACCACCACCCTGCCTATTTCGGCCGTGAAGCAGTAACGGGGCAGCCGTTGTAACTATACTGAGACCTGATATCTAAGGGGGGGGGGTGGGATTTATGTCATTGATGTCTATGGGCTCCAGTAACCACTTAACACCAGATGGGCTGTGAGCTCGTCCACTCATCTAACCAAGCATTAAAAAAAAAGTTCTCCAAATACAATTGCAATACTAGGCTGGTATCGTTAGCAAGCTAATGGTTTCCCAAGACAACTTTCTTCTATATCGTTCCCTCACTGCTGAGGATCGCGACTACATGTGACGTTCTTCCACGGTGTTCGATCATGGGTGGCATGGACGGCATGGTACAGACTACCACCAAGTTCTTCTCTTATTAGATCTGACCATCTGGCTGGTGTTCTACCCACAGCGCGCTTGCCCTCTATGCGACCTACAATCATGAGCTTCTCTAATTGGCTAATCTATGGTAGACCGCATGATGTGTCCGAAGAAGCTCATAACACAGATTTCCGGCAGATGGAAGAAAGCCTTTTTCGGATTTTTAAGTCTCAAGCTACTTAGTAAAGAAGAAGATTGCTGACGTAGCTTTAAAAATAAGCTTTTCCACATAAAATGCGCTGCACTACAAAAGTAATTAAAAAGACATCGCACGAGGTCGCAGTGACGGAGTCGAGATGACGCAGAAGGAAGCCACAAATTTTTTCAAACTGTTTTTTTGTTCTTCCAGATGAGCTGACTTTCTCACGATCCTTTGTCGTTATGTGATTATCGGAGTCCATAAACTTAATGTCTCTATTTGATTTGAGACATGAGGTCGAAATGCCTCACTCCCTTCAAACCGAAACGCTTGAATGCTTTTCACAAATCTAGAACAGTGTGGTTAGTGCGAGCTTATTAAGGTTCTCGATATCGTAAAAGTTGACTCAAATTTGAATGGAGTTGGAACGTTTGTGTACGTTTGCAGCTGGGGCGCTGTTCCAACTGCATATGCATTTGAATGAACTTTTACGCTATCGAGAACGTTAAAAAACTCGTACTAACCACACTGATAGGCAGTATGGTGGTATATTCTTGTGCAGGCACCCAATACGCCCTTTTATCATCACGTAGATCTATCCATGAACACATGTTTACGATTGTAAATGGAACTTTATCAGTCGGCCTAGGAATGTACTGCACGGTTTTTCCCGAGCGCTATGATATGTCCTTCGTAAAACGAGGTTTGAGAAGAGTCCTCTACAGTAAGCAGCGGCTTGGCTGTGTCCCCAGCGTTGATGGTGTCCCTGAGCGATAGTGCCTATTTTTCATCAGGTATGCTCGGTTGCCAATGGAAATAAAAATGGTGGCATCGTTCGAAATTAATACACACACCCAATGTCTTATCCATAACAGCTCACAGCGGGGTATGTCCAAGAAACATGAACTTAAACAATAGATATTGGTGCTAGACTTAGCAAATTGCTTTTGTTAGTGTTTTGTTCTCGGGTTGAGAAACTAGACCGAAAAAAGTGTAACAATGAAAAATGACATGTTTTGCAGGAATCTTTCAGGCACTTCCCTATTACCTGGGAATGTACACACGTGTACACAGTGAACTGCTTGTCTATCGATTCAGCTTTCCATAAATTTTGAGAATATAGAAGATATTTTAAGTATTTTTATTAAATAATAAAAACTGACATAATTGTCTTTTTTTTTCCACTAATATTCCAGATATTTATCTTTATCAATCCGCAGTATATTCGCATTCATTCACATTTTACGCTTCCCTTCATTATTTTAAGTTTACTTTTTATTTTTAATTAAATCGTTCTTAATAAGAATAAAAAAGGTATAGCAACAAATCTCTCTGTTTTTATTAATTTCTGGATCAACACTCCGAGCTGCATTGAATAGGAGTGTGGCTCTCCGCACTTTCATTCACAAAATCAAATTTATTTAGTCAACTATGAATCTAGCTGCGCACATTGAGCCGTCTGTTTCGTGTTCGTCGTCTTTCATGGTTGTTAAATACAACACTGAACGTTTACAACAAGGGATTTATTGTGTTTACTATCAAGTCGAGGAGTATCGGTAAAAAAATCCAATTTAAATTATGAAAATAGTAATGGTATGTACAGTATACGTATACCTACGTTATTTTCGTTAAAGATATCACGTGTATTTATTAATCTGTAAAATTTATTTTGTTGCGTAAAAAAAATATGTTGTTGTTGTTATTTCGAAAGAAAACATTTATAATAAATTACAGGTTTTTGTCACATTGCAGCTGTTCACGAACCGATCTGTTGTTTTATTTTCTGTCCCTTTGAAGAAGCTCAAAAATAATAAAGCCAATTGCCAAGACACGAGCGTTGTTTAACGTGTCTTCACGAAAACAAATAATTCGATAAACATAACGTAAGATTTATCAATGCTATAGAGAGATGTGATGTTTTTAACTATATCGTATCCTTGAACCGTTTCTCACGGGATGTTTACGACACACAGACCGATCCATCATTCAGTATTAATAATTTTTACGACTTAATGCAGGTACATAAGCTTTGCATCATGAGTACAGACCTAAACAACACAAGTAGCTCGGACGCACACATTAATGTTCACATTCGTATTGTGAATAAACATCGTAATGTAGCAGATAAACTAGGATGGGAGCCAAGACGAAAATATGCCACGCCGCGTTTTTCCATTGGATTTAGCGCTTTGGAAACCAACAGTAGTCGAGACGGAATCGAAGACTCATTGTTCCCGCTCGTGGCGAGTGATAACGATAAATGAATGGACCCTGTCAAATCTATCTGATGTCTGTTAGATGCGGGTAAATATAGCACGACCCGCTGCATCAGTCTCGCCTTTAAATAAACACATCAAGCAGCCGCTCGCAATCTATAAAGAAAAGTGCCTTGCACGCTACCGATTATGTCGCACCGTTTTTTTTTTCAATTGAAATCTAAGCCCTGTTCATTAAACTAGGAATAGTGTGTACCTAAGTGAGTGTTGTGAGAGTTCATCGTGTGCTGTGTTCGTGTGTGCCGCAAGGTCGCACGTCGAGTGTCCATATAAACGAGACAGGTCGATGCACACGCGTCAAGGTGGGCACGGAAATTTTCATTCAAACGCCAGTTCTATTTACATCCCAGTTTGCCACAAATTCGTTACAAGTGCGCCGATGCTCGCGCACTTCCTTTGCTGACGTATACGCAACGGACCTTCGCGTGCCTTCGAAGCCGCTCTATCATTTCAAACGGTGAGTCCCGTGATATATTCCGCGTGTTATTTTCCTGAGCGGAACTTTAGTTTCGGTATACTAAAAGGCGGGTATTCGAAAGTTGAATTTCTAAAGCCAGGGTTCGAAATGAGCGGGCGGCTCCGAGCTGGCGGGGCGGAGGTGCGTTCGCGGTGTTTACGTCGTGTTCACTGTCAAGCGAGTTATCTGTTATGTGAGCAGGTGCGACTGGCGCTAGCGTCGCGTGTGCGCGCCGGTGCTATATTTGAGTGGCGCGGGCGTCATTACATAAAGCTGTCGTGTGTCGATCCTCACCTCCTCTATCTTGAGGCTGGTGCGGACCACCTTGCGGGTGACCGCGGTCTCGTACGACTCCTCGATAGTCTCCGCCATGGTTACGTGTCGCGGACGCAACGAGCGACGCGCGCGGTATCTGCGGCGGTACTGAAAGGAACGCGGTTATTTTTAGTCGACGGCGAGTCGCGGCGTGTTCGCTCCACCGTGTACTGCCTGCCACTACTGGCCGGTTGGTAGTGTTGGTACAGGCACTCGTTGTGAACACTCCGACGGGACCAGGGTACCTCGGGGGCGCTGAACAAACACGCCCTGTTATCATCCTCGCTCCGAACACGTGACTTGGACTGCGCTGCATCGCGCCCGGGAGATGTTTCAAAACAAAACCAAAAAACATCGTTTAATCTTATTTACGTTCTCCATTCCTTTTTTAAACGTACTTTTAGTGTTGGGGCGTGGCGTTTTTCAAGCGAATTGTTTTTGATGTTATTTTTTTACATTTCAGGCATTCCTGTGTGCCTTTATACGACAAAACTGTTTACCTATAAATAATTAGCTTTAAATAAACAAAGCACCAGTATTCGCGTCGATTGCACGATCAATTACAATCTGCCTTCGAAAGCAAAAACAGAATGTCCAATCTAGGTTTTTTTATGAAGGAATGATTACTGGTGGCCCGGAGGCCTTTCGAATTTTACCAGGACAGATGGGGTCTAATCTAGGTGCCTTAAAATTGGTTTGGTTAATCCACTTTCGGGAGGAAAGAATAAATAGCCAATCCATCATATTTTTGCTAATATTTGACAATTCAATGTGAGAGGGCTCGACAGATTGCATGTTCGCAATTGTCAGTTTGATATGATGAAGCATTGCAGAATGAAAGTTCAGAAATACTTCTGAATTGTAGCTTAGAAGTTTGGGTCGTATTTGTTGGATTACGAAAAAAATGGTTGGTATTTTCGAAATTTTCATGTGATACCTAATCATGATTGAAATTTGAAACCACTTCATATTAATATATATTTCTTTTGAATGACAACTTCACGGCTCAAGTGGTAGTAAGTGGGTTCCAATCATTCTTAACAATGTCAACATCGCGTGTATTACACAAAGGCTGTCTCGGAACATTGATATTAAGTATTATGTTAAATATTAAAGAAATATTATAGAAAATATTGATTCTTCAAATAAGCAATTAGATATTTGTGTTTTTGTGTGAAATTCTAAATAGCTTTAAAAGTAAGAATGTTGCGCGTACAACTTGGTGCACGTGCACGTGAAAGAAGTGAAACTTCTTTTGCGGTATTTAGTGTTGTGGTCTTCTTCATTTTTTATCTTTAAATCAAATTTCTCTTGTAATAGGGAATGCTGTGTATAAGAGAAACGACCACTTCACCATTTATAGATATTTTAAATTATTATATAAAAAAAAATATTTTTTTTTTAAAAACTAATAACAAGCCATCTAGTAGCCGACGTCCGCAACCAGAATGTGTATAAGAGAAGCGACCTAGCTCGTTTTCCCATGGTCGAGCGGTTCGCGAGACGCTCAGTCTATTTTCTCACTCTCGCTCGTCCTAAATTGTATCTTTTCACTCTAGCCGTAACGAATCTGTCGCGAGTTAAATTTTACTCTCAACGCGCCTAAAGAAGTTTCACTTCAAAAATATGATCTTACAATGTATGCCGTCTCACACCGATTTGAGAGAAAACCGAATATTTTTATACAAAGAAAGCCTGTACTGATGATAAATAAGAGTAAGCCCCAGATATTGTTGATAAACTCATTCTATAGAAATTATAATAGAATAAATACGTATATTGACCGTCGTCCCAAAGAATAAACATACATATAGTAATATAAATACCTCCATACTAATTTTTTTAGATGCATGATCGATGTTGACAAATCCCTAACCTAGACCCGACACTATATTTACCGCTAAATTATTTCATTTTTTGACCCTTAAAACAATATTTCCTTGCACTCGCGAGGATCCAACGAAGTATTTGCTGCATTGTACATCAACAATATACAATTCAAACATCAGAAGTCTTCGTGGCCTAAAAGGTTGATGTCGAATGCATTCGTATGCGGTGCGACTGTGTGGGTGTTCTAATCCCGCGGGCGGGTACCAATTTTTCTAATGAAATACGTACTTAACAAATGCTCACAACCTCACCTTTGTGCTCACAAAGGTGAGGAACAATATCGTGTAATAAAAATAAAGCCCGCAAAGTTACAATTTGCGGAATTACTGGTGGTAGGACGTCATGTGTTGGCACAGGTAGGTACCACCACCCTGCCTATTTCTGCCGTGAAGCAGTAATGCGTTTCAATTTGAAGCGTGGGGCAGCCGTAATACTGTAGACCTTAGAGCTCATGTCTCAAGGTGGGTGGCGGCATTTATGTGGTTAATGTATTTGGGCTTCGGTGATTACTTAACACCAGCTGGGCCATAAGCTCATCCATTAATCTAAACAATAACGTCCTCCAAATCACTTTTGTATCTTCCTACTAATATTATTCAGAAGCGGATTTAGAAAAATAAATAAAAAACGAGGTATTGCATTTTATTTTTATTACGCAACATTCATTGTCTTTGAATTACATATATTATTCATACAAACATGTACGCCTATAACTAATATACAATTTCGAGATACGTTCCTTTTATACATATAATAATTAGTTTCACAAATAGAACTGATATCCATTACGACATTGTGATGAGACCATAGATAATGTTGAATTCATTAAGAAAAAAAATTGTCTATGACATATTCTTTGTCTATGGTGTATTTATTTGCAGGAACCGAGTCGCTTTATTTAAATAAGGAAAAACACAAAACTAAGTTGTAAATAGGTTATCACTTGAACTAATACTTAGGACAAATGCCGATTTTCGTCTTCTTTGAAGCTTTGTCATTATTCCAATTGACTGTAAATAAAGAAAGAAATGATTTTATTAATTTTTTTTTTATTGCATAGACGATTGCAAAAATTAAACTCATATAAAATCGTATAATAAAAACCAAACGGAACATATTTTTTATTTATTACATTTTAGGTTATTTAGTTATTTAATTATTTAGGCAATGATGGATTACTAATTACTAGAGGACGTCTTGTGAAGTCGTACGGGCATACGATACCACCACCCTACATATTTCAGCTGCTAAGCAGTAATACGTTCCGTTTTTAAGTATTATACACTTGGGACTTACGAGACCTCATCATGTATTAAAGTGGGTGACAGCACCGATATATACCTAGTCAGGTCATAAATTCTGTCACATGTTTAATGTAAAATAATTGAAACAAGTTTATTCATTATGTAGCCATTCATATACCAAAATGAACTTAACAAAACATAGATTCTTATGACACTAAAGTTTATTCAAAATGACCTCCGTGATTTTGAATACAGGCCTTCAAACTGCGCGGCCAGTCGTCTATCGCAGCACGAACGAGGTCCATGTCAATATCGGCGGCTGCCTTAATCAAGGATGTCTTGAGTGACTCCAAATTGGGATGAGGCTTTGAGCACGCCTTTTCCTCCAAGTGTTGCCATATCTTGTAATCTAACGGATTCAAATCTGGACTGGAGGAGGGCCAGTCTTCGTGCCGGATGAAGTCGATTTCACGCGCCGCCAGCCAGTCTTGTGTGCTCTTCGCTCTATGAGCTGGCGCCGAATCTTGTTGGAATACCCAGTGCCTGTTATTGAACATGGTATGAGAAACAGGTTCCACAAGGTTCGTCAGGACTGTATTTTGATACACAACTGCATTCGTTTTTACACCTTTCTCACAAAAATGTACCTCTGTTAAGCCCCAATAAGAAACTCCCAACCATACCATGAGCGAGGATGGAAAATGACCTCGTTGGACACGCGGAATACGGTTGCTCGCTTCTTCACTACTGTGTGCGTACACCTTATCATTTTGTTTGTTGTAGCTCTCTTCTATGGTAAAAATATTTTCATCCGAAAAAAGAATTTCCCGATATTTTTTTCCCGCGTACCGCTTCAACAAAGCGCGGCATCTCTTCAGTCTCAGGTCCATTAGACGAGCATTCAAACGATGTCCTGTTTTTCTTCGATATGCCCGAAGCCCTAAGTCTTCATTTAACACCCTTTTCACCGTGGTTCTGCTTAACCCCATCTGAAGGGCCAACAGTTTCTGCTTACGTTTGGGATTTCTTTGAATTCGCGCCTTCACAGCTTTTATCACTGCTGGAGTCCTAACAGACCGAGGGCGACCACTTCTTGACCTGTTATCTACACTAGAGTCTTCATTGTATCGTTTGATGGTACGATAAACGAATCTTTTGGTTATATTCAAAATTTTCAGTATGTTAAAAATTTGAATTGGCGCGTAACCGCAACGATGCAACGCAATAACTGCAACACGGTCTTCTTTAAGCGTCCACTCCATATTTAAAAATGAGTGAAATTCTAAAAGTATACATTTTTATTTTCATGAACAATTCGAAATTCGAATTCAATAAAATTTTTTGTGGCCAGCATTCTAAAAGAAAAGTTTTTACTGTGTGACAATACTTATGACCTGACTAGTTATATATATTGGCCCCGGAAACCACTTAGTACTAGTGGTGTCGTCAACTCGTTCAGCCGTATAGGCAATGAACTAAACAATACATTATTAATAGTTAGTGAATTAATAATTTTTGATTTTCGATCTAAATTAGGGTAGTTTTATTGCTAAGGTTACAGCACCCTGTATTTGTGTAAAGAAAAACGTCATTAGGTTTAAAAAGAGTTTTCTTAGACAAGTTCACTGACTTGTCATTCAATGAAGAGAAATAATTCAATCTTTCATAATATATTAATATTGGTTAAAGTATGTATGTATTAATTTAAATAGAGACATAATATATGTGATAAGGGCTTTAAATGTGTTTTTTGTATTTTCATTACAGGCGAGAAAGGTAAGGTCAGGTAAGAAAATTGAAAATGTTTACTGTTAGACTATATTTATACTTATGTTTGGTTTATTTTCGGTAATTGACGACAAAACTAGAGTATTTTAAAATGTACCTGATTTTTATCATTATTCAAAGACTGTGAAAGATGGAGCCGAAGGTAATGAGAATAAATTTAATTCTAAGAGACTTTAAAGACTAAAACATAATTAACAAACAAAAGAAGGCAAAGCTAGGCAATTCGGGCGCTTAGTAACAGAAATCGACATAATTAGTTCAGTGCGCCGCGTAGGGCACCGGTGACCTACACGGCAGTAAGAGTGCCGTATCGAACGAATTGTCGCTTAACCCAAACAGCCTTTCGGCCGTCGGTATGCATGGATGCGGACTGTACTAACATGACCCGGACGGTGTTGGTGAAGCCGGAGCCCTGCTTCCAGCCGGTGACGACGACCGCGTTGTCCCCGGGGTGCACGAAGCCGCGCTGCCGCCCGAACCGCAGCCCGCTCTGCACGCGGTTGTCCACGTCCTTCAGCCAGTCCGACGCCGTCGGCTCTGCTCGACAACAAACATTACCACATCACAACGCGACCTTAACACGTATAGACCGCTTCCGAAAACAAAGACAGACGATAAGTACCCTTGGCAGTGGACTTTCGCATAAGCGACAGATATTCTAGGCAAAGACTAGCACAGTGGCAAAGTAGATAAGTTGGTTATTTAGAGAAATGTTGTGAATGAGTATTTGTGCGATCGCGCCCGGGCGTTCGTTGATCCGAGCATCCGATGCATTTTTTTGATCTTGTGTTTCATTGCTGGTTTTTTTAAAAAAAATAAAGTAATGTATTTTTTTATGAAAGTCGTTTCATTTAGCTGTAAATAATGCTAATAAAACGCTTTAAAAATATGTTTTTTTTTGTAATCAGTTCCGAGTTTTTTTCCGTTCCACCATCAAACGTGTCATTATTACTATCGGCTGTCTTCGTTTTCGGAAGCGGTCTCCTGACACCCAGTATAGTCGACGTGACCACGGGAACCCTCAAATATTGGAATCGTCGGAAATAATAAAATTGTAACAAAAAAAAACGAGAAATTTGAATATTATTTGGATTTTTTTTGACCGACGCGTGTGCTGGATAGCCCTTTCGGAGGTCTCTCCAATTTCGACCAGAGTGAGTGAAATTAGCTAACAAACTGCACTCCCTGGCCTCTGAGAACTAAAAATAAGTGTTGTACTCCACACTGGCCCCAAATGACATCACGTGCGACGAAGTTGCGCTCAGCTGACTTTCATGGAGTCTGCACGGCAATTAAAGAAATAAATTCTGATCGGTTCTCCAAAAACATCGGATTGCCGGATACTCATCATCATTCTCCTGCCCCTCTCCCAGTCATCTGGGGTCGGCGCAACGTGTTTTCTTCTTCCATACTCTTCTATCATATACCATTTCTTCGCTCACTCCCCTCTTACACATATCGTCTTTCACACAATCCATCCATTTCTTCTTAGGTCTACCTCTTCCTCTATATCCTTCCTCATTCATAGTTAATACTATCTTACCAACCTCATTTTCATTTCGTCTCATCACATATCCATACCATCCCAAACGCGCACTTCTCAGCTTCTCTGTCACCGATGCTATTTTCAGACTTTCTCTAAAATATTCATTCCGTATTCTATCCATTCTCGTTACTCCACACGTCCACCGCAACATTCGCATCTCTGTTGCATGCAATCGCCTTTCATCCGCCATTTTAGTCGTCCAACAAACTGATCCAAACAAGACGGCAGGCCTTATTAAGGTCTTATATATTTTCCCTTTTAGGGGAAGAGAAATGTGTAAGTCACACACGGATTGCCAATTACTATCTGCGCCAATTTAAGTCCCTTATAAGCTTAGGTAGAAAAAAAAGGGACTAGGCTATCGCCTGGAGAGGCTATTTCAGCGTAATCTTAACTAGTAGATGAGCTCACGGGGCTCAAACCGGAGTGATGCTAACACTGACCTTGCACGAGTAGTGCTTCGCAGAATCTACCACCGGCGCGACCCACTGAGAAGATCCGGCGAGAAATTCAGTGGACTGTGTGTGTGGGTTAATTCACTCGTCGAGCCCTTCGTCGCAAGCGACGGGTTCGACGAGGACAGTAACCGGTGGTTGTGGTGCCTAAAAGCACCGTTAATGGATCGGGAAGATCCGTAATGACTTACGTCACTAGTGTGCGCATTTATGTCGTAGATGTCTATGGGCTCCAGCCACCACTACTTAACAATAGGTGGGCTGTGAGATCGTTCATCCATCTAAAAAAAAGACTCGGGTCAATCAACTCAAACCGGAAGAATTTTTATAAAAAAAAACCTCACGTTCGGAGTGCTCGTCGGACTGAAGGCAGTTGGTGCGTACCTTGGTAGACGATGGGCAGCACGCCGCGGTAGAGGTGCACCTGCCTGGCGGTCTGCGGGTGCCTGGTGACGGCGATGATGGGGCAGCGCGGCCGGTACTTGCTGAGCAGGTGCGCCGACTTGCCGCTCGTCGTGATGACCACGATGGCCGACGCCAGGCACTTGGTGGCCGCCTCCACCGCGGCGATGGCGGCCGAGTGCGCGGGATCGATCGGCGGCTTCACCTGCGAAATCATATCTTCAAAGTTTCTGAAGTTGTCGTGACCTAAGGGATAAGACGACCGATGCATTCGTGTTGAGCGATGCACCGGTGTTCGAATCCCAGGCGGGTACCAATTTTTCTAATAAAATACGTACTCAATAAAAGTTCACGATTGACTTCCACAGTGAAGGAATAACATCTTGTGATAAAAATCAAACCGGCAAAATTATAATTTGCGTAATCACTGGTGGTAGAACATCCTGTGAGTCCGTGCGAGTAGGTACCACCGCCCTGCCTATTTCTGCCGTGAAGCAGTAATGCGTTTCGGTTTGAAGGATGGGGCAGTCGTTGTAATTATACTTGAGACCTTTTAGAACTTATGTGTCAAGGTAGGTGGGTGGCGAATTTACGCCGTATATATCTATGGGCTCCAGTAACCACTTAATATCAGGTGGGCTGTGAGCTCGTCCACCCATTTAAGCAATAAAAATAAAAAGAAAAAAATCTGGAGTTTAGATAGATACATGACCTGGCGTCTAATTTTCCTCTTTAGTGTATACCTCCTACTATTTTCTTATAGTTATGTGACCATAATCTTGATTCACTTTTTGAATAGCACAATACAAACGACATCAGGGTACCATTAGTCTATCCCAGTATACAGTAAATTATAACGAAGACGATGAGAAAATAACTTCACACCTCGGACACAAGGTCATTGAAGAGTTGCCTGTGCCAGATTACAGCTTCAGCCTCCTTGCAAATGTTGGCCATGGTGTGAACACACTCGACAGGATAGTCGCCCTTGGCAGTCTCCCCGGAGAGCATCACGCAGTCAGCTCCGTCGAGGATGGCGTTGGCCACGTCAGAGATCTCGGCTCTGGTGGGACGGGGCTTCTTAACCATGGATTCCAGCATTTGAGTCGCACAGATCACTGGTTTTCCAACCTGGCGAAAATAAAACCATAATATTATGAACCTGAAGAATTACCACTTATAATCTGGTCTGATTTGCTCACTCTCTCCCTTCTTGAAATCTTTGATACAGAAGTGTATTTTTTGTTTTTATCTAAAATCAATTTATAGTAGCAATGACCATATACAAATAATGAGACTAAGAATGATATTACAATAAAACAATTCAATAGTAGGCTCTGCGACTTGCTATATTAGCAACGATATAATTAAAAGCTGGGCCAGCAATAGGTTCTGTGGTAAGAGAAGAAACATGAAAATGCTTACTGTTATACCTTGATATTTGGTTTATTTTCGGTAACTGACGACAAAACTAGAGTATTTTAAAAAGCACCTGATTTTTATCATTATTAAAATATGAAAACTAAATTACAACCTAGTTATCATCACAGTAGTTCTTATTTTTTATTCTGGAAACTATTAAAAGTTATTGACAGGTTATTATGACATGATGAGACTTACCCGATTGCATCTGGCGATCATGGTCTTCTGGGCGAGGAATACCTTTTCTGGAGGGATCTCGATACCCAGATCTCCGCGAGCAACCATGATACCATCGGATTCCTGTAACCACGTTCATGACATTAGATTAGCACGATTAATGATTGCAAGTAGAGTTATGTACATACTGTAACATAGTCCTTCTCAGGTCCTAGGGACCAGTGTGCTTAGTGCGAGTTTTTTAACGTTCTCGATAGCGTGAAAGTTAACTCAATTTTGTATGCAGTTGGAACAGCGCCCCTAGCGGCAAACGTAGGCAAACGTTTTTTTTTTTATTGCTTAGGTGGGTGGACGAGCTCACAGCCCACCTGGTGTTATGAGGTTACTTGAGCCCATAGACATCTACAACGTAAATGCGCCACGCACCTTGAGATATAAGGTAGATAGATAGATCTCAGTATAGTTACAACGGCTGCTTCAAACCGAAACGCATTATTGCTTCACGGCAGAAATAGACAGGGTGGTGGTACCAACCCGCGTGGACTCACAAGAGTTCCTACCACCAGTCCGGATCCCATTCCATACAAATATGAGGTAACTTTTACGCTATCGAGAACGTTAAAAAACTCGCACTAAGCACACTGAACTACAAACAATACTTTTCTGTTGAAATCTGAATCTCTAGGTACGACTGCGCAGATAGCTTCGAAGGCTGGAGTTTCGGTTCCTCCAGAGACCTATTTGGAGTGCGTTGGGCACACAACTTAAACCTCAAGAACTCTTATTAATCCATATTGCCAAACAGAACATGTTTTCCAAATTGCCACTTTATTTACTGGTAATTTTTCCGAAGCATTCAATAATCAATCGAAGACAGGAGGTTGAGTCTTAGTAGTATTATTCGTCTGGTTATGTATACCTTTCTGAGTACAAGTTTGTCTTTTAAATAAGCTGGGAAGATGAAGCAGCGTCAATCTAGTCTTGTCACCTGACAATGTTAGCATTAAGGGCATCAAAAAGGGCGCCGAGATTAGTACAGAAATAAAAAAACTGGGGGTTATCACAAAAGATTCTTAAAGGTCCAAAGTATCAGGGTGTTTATCCACCTAGTCCCTTAAAACACAACGCATTCTTTGGCTCGGCGTATCAGGTTATACCGTCTTTTCTGGCACCAAAGTAGAATCAAGCAAATGTGACCGTTAATCTAAATTGCATAGGCATACAAATCTGACTTCAACCCATCAGAGAGATATCCATTCTGAACCGGTTGATACCAGAACAGAACGATCCAGACAGACTGCAATTTCGCACACCCAGGGTCGATCTAATGCGGTAATCGAGTACATCCGTCTCATGTTATTCAGTTAAGACTGACGAATCATTCGCGTTATTATCGAATAATCTCTCGTAACAGCAGTTCAGATCTGGGAAAAGAAAGATAAAAGAGTCCGATGACCACGAACAAACAGTCGCCTATCGCGTTTTTTTAAAGAAACCATAAAGATTATTCTCCTTGGTAACTGCGAAAGATATGTCTATACGCACTCGTCAATTATTTCAATACAAATTATTATTATTTTTGTCTGGATAATTTATTGTTTTTATGGAATATGTACAGATGACTGAATCTGAATTTACGCTTATCGCATTTTCAAGATAAGCTCGCATATGTACAAGTTCCGAACAACAACACTCGGACCGTCGGTCTACCGAGCAATATCACCCGCTCAATGGAAGATCTTTCCTATGTCGTTAAGCCTACCAAACCTTCAGCAATTCATGTGTTAGTCGGAGATAAACGTCAACTTGTAAGGCTCTCATTGTACCACGTACGAAAATCAAAGAGAAGTTTATAGGGAGTTTTAGAGTACAAAATAATTGAGACGGAAGTATTCGTATTAGATTTTAGTGAAAAAAGGCATTAAAAATAAATACGGTGTAACGCTCTAAATAGGATTTCAACAAAATAGCTGGGTTATGGTGAACTTTTGTTCAGTTCAATTCAGTTGAATCATGTGAACCCAACATTAAACACATTTTTTTTTATTGCCTAGATGGGTGGACGAGCTCACACCCCACCTGGTGTTAAGTGGTTACTGGAGCCCATAGATATCTACAACGTAAATGCGCTACCCACCTTGAGATAGAAGTTCTAAGGTCTCAGTATAGTTACAACGGCTGCCCCACCCTTCAAGCCGAAACGCACCGTAATAGGCAGGGTGGTGGTACCTACCCGTGCGGACTCTCAAGAGGTCCTACCACCAGATTATCAGATTATCTCAAAACACTCAATACGTTTTCTCATATATAAACGAACGTAAGTTGTATGATGTTTTAGATTTTAGTGAAGCTTCTCTCCGCTCCGGTGAGATAAGATTAGCTAGATAGATAAGCAGAAATTACATTTACCTAGCAATCAAATTTTGCATAGCATCTGAGGACGTAGGCACTTACAGCTATAATCT
Organism: Bombyx mori; assembly: GCF_030269925.1. Classification (NCBI taxonomy): domain Eukaryota; kingdom Metazoa; phylum Arthropoda; class Insecta; order Lepidoptera; family Bombycidae; genus Bombyx; species Bombyx mori. The sequence goes on along the minus strand of NC_085115.1, from coordinate 13,276,242 downwards.
CGTCTAAATTGACCATTCCCTGGTGATTTTCGATCTTGGAGATGATCTTGATGTTCTTGCCTTTTTCGCCGAGGATGCCGCGAATCTCGTGCAGCGCGGCGCCGTTGCGGATGAATGACGCGAAAATCATATCAACCTGTTTGGAAAACAAGACCACATGGGACATGGAAGTTTGAACTGTTGTTATAGGCAGAGCATATTTCTTTTAGAACATATGGTCGTTGGGGTCAAAACGTTCTCTCTCGAAGGTCATTAACAGAGCCCTGAAAGTGCGATACTTTAAGACAAATATTTTTTGTATGGAAACTATCGACATCTTGTAGTGGATGCCCCTAAACTTATATGTTGTTAAAATTAAGGCATTTAATTATTGTGTAACTAAACACAGAAAATTAAAAAATCATACAAGTCTTTATTTGTTTGTTATAGACAAATTTAATGAATTTTATCAATTTGTGGTTTCTGAAAACTTACAAAATCCTTCATTAAAAATAAAATAAAGGATAGGTAATATGTTACCGCCATCTACAGGATCAATGAGAAACTAATCAAAGCGAAGCTATCTAGTGGCCGACGCCCGTAAACATTTTTGTTGAGTGCTTGAGTTGCTTATCTATAACTAATTTATGGGTATTATCTATGGTCATTCAGACGAGCCTTGAGTCGACCCCTACATGTCACCACCCATTTAGATACATAGCATTCTGAAGTCGCGATTGCATTAGTTAGCCAAGGTTTTCATAGCTTCTGATGACTTCTATTGCGCAAAAACTTTCCACCTAAAATTCATTACAGAACCACCATTTCTCTCTATAAAATCCAAATTGGTAACACCGATTGGTAACATCCCTAGTTTCCGTCACCTAAATTCAATTCATAGTCTATTTTGAAGCCTGTCAAACAGATCTCGAATAAGAGACAAAACTATCGGGCTAGGCATAGAAACAATAATAAAATTTCCATGTCCAATTCACGTCTAATTACGTTTACAATGTAAATGTATCGATTCCATGATGCGCGACAGCAAGGTCGATACGCCGCATTACTCATCTGTGATGTAAGATGTTTGGATGTAGCTAAAGTATCGCAGACCGCATCTGCCCGTATTAATAATGATACAAAATCACAACATTGTGAAGTATTTTTTTTATTTTTTTGCTTAGATGGTTGGACGAGCCCGTAGACATCTAAAACATAAACGCGCCACCCATTTTGAGATATAAGTTCTAGGGGCCTCAGTATAGTTACAACGGCTGCCCCGCCCTTTAAACTGAAACGCATTACTACTTCACAGCAGAAATAGGCAGGGCGGTGTATCTACCCATGCGGACTCACAAGAGGTTCTACCACCAGTAATTACGCAAATTATAATTTTGCGAGTTTGGTTTTTATTACACGATGTTATTCCTTCACGGTGGAAGTCAATCGTGAACATTTATTAGGTACGTATTTCATTAGAAAAATTGGTATCCGCCTGCGGGATTCGAACATCGGTGCATCGCTAGATAAGAATGCACCGGACGTCTTATCCTCTAGGCCACGACGACTTCAAATCACTATCACTCCATATCATTATCATCTATTTATCATACACACAAACCTTCCTCTTGAAAATGCATTAAAATCAGTTGCATAGCTTAAAAGATCTAAGCGAACACACAACGGAAGCGACTTCATTTTATACTATGTAAATATTAGTAATTTCTACGTATTGTGTGTGGGTTAGACGGATTCATTTAAAAAAATTAACATTTATTTTGTCCTTTATTGAGTTATTTCAACAAATACCTTAACAATTTGTGTATTTAGCGATAGTACTAACACGAGTGTGGTCGGGATTCAAAATTATCAGTTTTATTTACTGAAAACTTATCTGATGTGTTATACAATGTGTTGCTATCTGATATAATAACGTCTTTTACTCGCGTGCTGGTTTTATCACCCGCGATTCGGGAACCATCAAACAGTTGAATGCTGTATGCGTGAACATATTTATGGTTTTAAATTTATAATCTTGCACTTAAATTTAGCGCGCATTGTACGACGAAGTTCAATGGAAGTTAGTCGACAAGGACGCAATGTAACGTGTCTAAAAATATGTTTGTTTAAATATTTATTTTTCATTTTCTTTTTATTACCGTTATGGTACTAAATGACCGTCACAGCTCATGTGCATTTTGCCATGTACTTTAGTTTATAGTTTTAGAAATCACTCCAGCCCATTACTTTCATGGAATTCGTAAGTGGAGGAGGCAGTGACGGACTGACCCAAGCCTGACCCGAGCTAAGAAATATAATACTTTCGTCATCTCAACATAAAGTGGGGCTTCTTTGACGTACTATCTATCATCTTTTAAAATCCGAGACATACATTTCCTAAAAGCACGATACAAAAACAGAAAACGCGATATCACTTAAGACATTGTTTTAGAGATTTTTTCTAAAGTAAAGCTTCTTTAACACTAAACATACCATAACGACTCAAATGACCCATTTTGAACTTTGGGCATTGAAAATGGACGTATCATCTTATTGCTTTTGAACATTTGACCTCATGACTTTGACATAAGTAATATTTGTCGTATACCGTTATCTACCCGCTATGCTAGAATTAGGTACCAGTAAGTATTGGTATGATTAGTGTTAATCCACAAAAAGATTCCGCCACTTCGGACGTATACCAATGAGCCGGCTGTTGTGCACGATCTTTTGACCAAAGACAACTGATGAGGACCAATCCTAAGTACTTACGCCTTGTTCGACGCCGAAGAGCAGGTCCGACTTGTCCTTCTCGGAGACTGCGGGTAGGTCCACGGGTATGCCGGGCAGGTTGACGCCTTTCCGGGATCCGAGCATACCTGAACAAATAAGATTGGAGTAGTCGCGGCACGATAAGGTAGGACGTCCGGCGTATCGAGCGATGATACTATGCCAGCGTTAGAATCCCGCAAACGGACCTTTTTTTTAAAGAAATAATCGGTTTATGTTTGAGAACGACCTCCACGGTGAAGGAATAACATTGTGTGTTAAAATATAAATTCGCAAAAAAAATGCGTCATTTCTGAGTTTCATCTAAGCCTCCAAGGGTAGAGGAACCTCCATTCTGCTTATTACAGTTGAAAGACTAGGCAGTTTTCTTTCGTGTCCCAAAAGAAGACTACATTCCTGATTTTCGATAAAACAATGGGAGCTACGATCTCATCTCCTCAAAACTGTAATTTTCAACTTTGCCTTTTCCACATCCAAAGTATTTTATTCAGACCATTTCGATTAAATTTCTTAAAGCAGCAATGAAACACAAAATGTTTTAGGCCTTTATTGGCGCTTCAAATCTCTTTACCATCCAAGACTTTACCGCTGATTCGAAATGGAGTTTTCCTACTGTTCTCACTATCTCGGCAAAAACGGCAAGACGTTTGGTCTTTAGCAAATATTTGTACAAAGCAAAAAAAAAAAATTTAGTAATGTTGTGTATACGTATATAGTGTATAGTAAGTAAGTCCTTTACCTCCGTTTTCAATGGTACACGTAAGAGTGTCAGCGCTGACCGACTGACAGATGATAGAGATGAGGCCATCATCGATGAAGATTCGGTTTCCTGGCTTCACGACATTCGTTATGTTCTTGTAGTCCACGTAAATTGTATCAGCATTGCCTTTCTCTTGATAATCCGAACTTGTCGTCAACTTTATAGTCTCTCCCTTCTTCAGTTCGACTTCAGCTGAGCCGCCCTATTTTGAAATCGAATTCAAATTTACATTTTATAAGCAAGTAGCTAACCCCGCATCGATAAATAAAATACCTATACTTTTGTATAAAATAAACTCAAAACAAACAAAAGAAATCCGTCCGACGGGGGACACATCAAAGGAAAAACAAAATTGTTATTTTTATTTAATTCCGAGCCTTTTCATATTTATCTACCTTTTAAACGTTCTCTGGACTTCCACAACTAATTCAAGACCAAAATTAGCTTTATCAGTCCACAGCCGTTCTCGAGTTTTAGCGAGACTAACGAACAGCAATTCATTTTTATATGTTTAGATAGATAGGTTAGTTTTATTTTAAAATACCCACAATTTTGGTTGAACTGCGGTTGGGATTTTCTAAAAACAGTTCCTAAAGAAGAATCGGCAATCAACTAGCACTGGGAAACAAAGTTTATAAACGAAGCTCAGCCTAAACACGCGCAATTTTATTATGTTTATTGTCAACCCGCAATGTATCTAACGCGAAATTGGCTCAGACGCCTCCACATTACCTTGAGAACGTACAATGCGCTTGTCAGTTGTTCATTAATTGTATTTCATTGCGTGTAATGCCAAAAATAATCTGAAGCTAAGTCTCTCGACATTTCCTGTTAGGAGACGGTAGTTTTAACCATTATAACGAGTCAACGAAATACAAGATATGGCTAGGCTTAGTAATAGCTATGTTGATAAATAAGTTGAGCGATGTCTATTAACATTCGCAGTTGGTTGTCATTGTTTTTTTTTTTTGCTTTGTTGGGTGGACGAGCTCACAGCCCACCTGGTGTTAAGTGGTTACTGGAGCCCATAGACATCCACAACGTAAATGCGCCACCCACCTTGAGATATAAGTTCTGAGACCTCAAGTATAGTTACAACGGTTGTCATTGTGCCATAAAATCATAAATCATTGATGTTTCGCGACAGTAATAGACAAGGTATTGGAACTTACCCGAGCGGGATCTCAATAAGCCTTATCGCCAGTAATAAGCATCAAACATACACAATTACGACCAGATTCAGTTACTTAGTTACGTCGAGGAAATCGAGAAATCAACCGCTCGGTCATGCCAATAAGATAGTTATGAATCACAGAATTGAAACATATTCTCGGTATAATTAGGAATGACAAGTTCACTTTGTTACCGTTTGAATGAAATACGACTCTTTTAGTTTTTCAAACATCGGACACGACAAAAATAAGTCAATTTAACAATTCATCATTACGTACAACACTGAATAGAGAAATAAACAGATCGATTGCAAAACCTTGCAGTTTTCTAAATCCCTTCCTTCGTTCCTGAAAATGCTTAAACCAACTTACGCCTTCCAAGAGTCCAGTTCTGATCTCAGGTCCTTTAGTGTCCAATGCGATGGCCAAAGAGAAGGGTGAACCTAGTTTAGCGCTGTAACTCTTCTCGGCCTCGCGACAATTGCGAATGGTCTCTGCGTGGTACTCATGGGAACCGTGCGAGAAGTTCATCCTTGCCACGTTCATTCCCGTCTCCATCATCTTCTCTAGCACAGCTACATTACGGGATGCCGGTCCTAATAGAAAAAAGGGGGTTTTTTTTTACCATTGCAGATAGGGATACCAGATCAGTATGCAAAGGTGTTAAATTTCATTATTTCTTTTATTGAAGGAAAAACTTTGTATCCCTTTTTACGAAAATTGCGCGGACGGAGGAGTATGAAAATTTCCAAACTTATAGATAATATAGAGGAGTGCAGAATGTTAATATTTTTTAAAGTTGTGCCTAAAAAATACATTAAATCAATAAAAAAAAACATTACACACACTACCATGTTTTGACGCACACACGCATGCATACTAATTATTTATTGTCAAACTTTTGTTCTTGACGTCTGTGTCAAATTGAGGATAGATTAAATATTGTTTGTCTTTATTAATATTTTTCTATATTGTATTCTTAGCGAAATTTGTGATTATAGAAGTACCTATAAGAGTCTTTGAAAATAGAATCATAATAGTGTACAAACTTACAATTTCAATTAATTATAGTCGAATTTCGACTACTGCGGGACCATTAGTTTTCATTATTACGAAGCTTACCAATAGTACAGATTATTCCGGAGAGACGGATGTACGAAGACTTGGAGTCAATGTCGAGACCGCACATATGCTGGAGCTGGGAGCCGACGTTGGCGACTGTGGGCTTTTCAACTGCACCCGCCTGTGTTATTTAAACTACATTTAAAAATGAACTAACAAAATCGTTTGTCTATACTAATATTATAATCTATACTAATATTATAATTTATACTAATATTATAATCTATACTAAAATTATAATCTATACTAATATTATAAAGAGGAAAGATTTGTTAGTTTGTTTGTATTGAATAGCCTCCGAAACTACTGAACCGATTTGAAAAATTCTTTCACTGTTTCGAAGCTACACTATTCCCGAGTGACATAGGCTTATAATCTTTTTTGAAAAAAAAATTAGGAATCCTTACTAAAAGTCCAATAATGTAACCCAAGGTGTAAAAAAATTACCTAAAACTTTCTTTACATCGCATGCCCTGCGAAAACTATTGATGATAGAATAAAATATTGTACTACGACTTTGTAGAACATATTATCATTTACAAAAAGTGTAGGGTCACCATATGTCTAACTATTATAGTTATGCCGCAATAAGTGTTCTTTTATTTTAAAAAATAAAACAACGTCAAATATCGTTGAAATTTTTCTTAAAGACCCGAGCGGAGCCGGACCGGGCTCGACCGGGCTAGTCGAATATAAACATACACAGCGCACTGGCAGATGTCGCATGATTGAGAATCAATACATCATGAAGACAGATAGAAGATCGTATGGTAGAGCCCGCCGACACCGGCAAGAAACACCTTACTGTTTATTTCCGGTTGAAGGTTGGGGCAGCCTTCCTTAATGACGTCATGTCTACGATACCACTTATTACAGCTCATTACATTAAGGTCTTATGGTCACGTTCTCCTTCCCTACGCTCTTTTTTTGGTGAACCTTGAATTATTAAGCGGCATGAAAAAGTGTTCCTAATTACGTTCATGAAATGTGCTCTTATTAAAGCGTATCTTTCAGGTTTTTTATGTGAGAGAATCAGACTTGAGGCTTTTAGCGTAAACTCGTCTAACAAAATTGACTGAGTAAAATTGAAGATATTGGATATTTTCCATTACGTGCTTTTTACTGAATATTTACATACAATTATCACGCATATACGTAGGTACTTAGTCGGACATACACTTGCCAACATTATGATCTAAAAAAAATATAATCTATTATAGTTGCGAACATTTGTAGTTAGTTAGACATATCATTGATTTTTTTTATTTCGAGAACGCTTGATTTTCATCGAAGTTACATAATTTTAAATTGAATGATCACGATCTGAATACATAAAAAATTCCGTGAGATTTGTATGACGCTGTTTTCTGTGTTTCAAGACATATTTATCGGGAGCATAAGTCATAATATTAAAAGCAATACTGCACTTGTTCAGCTATTAACTTGTTGGATTATGATAAGTTTGGTAAAAAAAAAAAGGCAATTTATGAAGTGGACACACCCCCTTTGCTAATAATTACAACTATGATTCTAAAATTCCGATATCGACACCTATATTTCTTTAAAATAAAGAGCAAGTAAATAGATACATTATTTCTATTATATAGCTAATATGTACTCGAAATAGTAAGCTTGGTTAACCACGCTATGATAGCGTTCTAACACAAACAAAAATAACTTAATTAAATTATCGATCCATTATGATAGTCGCCTAAATTTTTGTCGCAACTAGTATTAACGTTAGCACTAGCCAAAGCGAAAATTTAGGTCATAGCATTGATCCGCTGAGTTTCTCAATGGATCTATCCAGGAAGTCGCAATCCAGTGGTAGATGCACCCGCCAAGCAACGGCCATTGAGCTTTTAAGCGCTGGGGCAGTTGTTAGTAACCTCCTAGCTGAACCCTCGAAATTACCTAGACATCCCAGTGAAGCTTTTAATGCCTCTAGACCATAAATCCACGTCCTTACGGATCCATCAGATCCAATAACGTTTGCATTAGACGCCTTCAGCTCTAACACTAGGAGCAGGCTTAGGGACCCCGGTAACCGTACTCGGCGAACTCGACAAAGAGTTCGCCGTGCAACCTAACCCATGAATCAGCTCGCTGAGTTTCTCGCCGGATCTTCTCAGCGGGTCGCGATTCCGATCTGGTAGTAGATTCATTCGCGAAGCAGCTGCTCTTGAGTTGTTAGGTCTCCTTCGGAGACGCTCGAGTAGCTGTTAGCAAATCTCACCCCTTCTGGCTGAGCCTTTGCTCGCCTACCTGTCCTGGTGAAACTGGAAAGGCCTCCGGGCCACCAGTAATCCATCAATCATAAAAAAAAAACATAAATCTTTTTGTCCCAAACAAAAGACATTCTGCACTTTATGCATAAAACACACATTACTAGTGAGCTGTGAATTCCTTTCTTATGAAAGCTTTGATATTTAATTCAATAAAAGGGATTACTTTTTATGCTACCCCAGAGCAGATGTTAACAGATGGGGGATATTCATTGTTTATTTCACATAAAAAAAACCCAACCAACCTATACAAGATTTGTTCTTCATATTTCTTCCTTTATACTGAATTACTAATGCATTTATTTAAGAACTTTTTTTAACGCTGGGGAATCCTTTTAAAGCAATTATTAAATTATTTAAGACCTGTTACCTACACTAGTATTTTACTTTTTACTTCTTTGCTATATTTTGGTGGATTGTATGTAGTATTTTTTATTGCTTTAAAAGCAAAGAGCATTGATTCCACCTGATGTAAAATGATCATGTAGGGGTACCACCATGACTATACCTATATTTTTAAAATTAAAGTCATATTTGATTTGGTATGGACATGTGATGAGTAGAGAGAAGATGCATGTGACTAGGAGATGTATGGAAATGGTAGTGCAAGGTAGAGGGGGAAGAAGTCGACCGAAGAAGACATGGATGGAGTGTGTAAATGACGATATGAGAGAGAGGGGAGTGAGTGTTGAGATGATGGCTGATAGAAGAGAATGGAAGAGAAAAATTAGCTGTGCCGACCCCACCTAGTGGAATAAGGTGGAGAAAAAGATGATTTGATTTGGTAAAAACCTGACCAAGCAATTATGTTATATAGATATAAACATGTACATTTTCCACCTATCATTGTGCTAGTTGGTTTCCATTAACGAATTGAGTATTTCTGTAACAAATTTAATAATAATCAGATGACCACAAACATTAACTTAACTATGTGTCCTGTCTCTTGCCACATTTCTATCATTTAATATACGTAAATACCATGCTGTTTCCTGTTGTTTTACTCACTGAAATCTTTGTGGACAGTATTAGGAAAATTTTTATATATAAGAGAATCGGTTCAAAGTTTTAATACAAATTGAATCATAAATTGAAGAAAAATAGTGGAATTCTACAATTTTTATCATACTCACAGAACATTATGAAGAAAAAAAAAGATGAGATTAAATGCAAAATATTATTTTCTTTTGCTTAATGTTCTTCTTAAAAAAATGTGTTCATTTTTTTATTTAATTGTAAATACTTCCCATTGGAGGTCTTTGTAGCTAGCTGAATATAGTTTATTTATTCCATGGGCAATGACTTTTAATAACAAACTGCACACATATTTTATCACTGCAATATTTTAACATGATAACACATTATGTTATATCTGCCTATTATGCAAAATGTAAATATGTTCTATCATTGAGCCAGTCTTCATCCTTCTGTTTAATTTGGTTTTTCTTGGTGAAACTTGGTGAATACTTAGTCAGTAAATTTTTTTTTTCTTAAATTATAAGAGTAAATATTTCAACAAAATTTCGAATTCAATAAAAATTATGTAACATGTATTTAAATACTTCTTAATCATAAAAATGGAAAAGTTATACATCAGATATTTAAAAATTAAATAAGTGATGAAAACGTTTTAATCACATTATTGGTAAAACCGAATGCTTCACTCTATTCCCAATATACTGCTTTTAAAATCACAAAGATTGACTCACAAAACACTAAAGTCTAATTTTCCGAACTCAGCACAAATATTTAAACTTAAGTTTTTATATTGAAGAATCAGGATTAAAATTATCAAAGCACTATATAAAATATTCAAGAAGTTCCACAAAACCAACCGGCGCCGAAAATCCGTCAAGGTGACAACGTAAATGCAGCAAAATCGAAATAGATCGCGTACATAATAACAGTATAATAATACACGAAAAAAATTACCTCGATTTCGCCATCGTGAATAGTAGGGTAAACCATTTTTAATGGATTATAGTGAAGATATTTGTCTGTGAGCTCTCGGTTACGACTGACGGGCGGTTTACGTGATCTTGAACTGCCCTTCCGAGTGAAAAATTGAATTCCACGTCGGGAGAGCGCGAACCGTCCTGCGTATTTCGCGTGAATACAGAAAAGCGGGCGTGCGCACAACGTTGTAGCCGTCGCCACCATGGGGTGAGTTAAATTACAAGAACTTATCACCCTGAATTTTTTTCACATGATTTTAAAAAGCAAATTTATTCATAGTTAAATTTATACGTTAATTGTGAACAGGTAACAAGGAGCAATTAACTAAGGAGTATTAACTCAACTGCGGTGTTGCGTTCCAAATTTAAACTTTTGATTGGGTGCCAATGAGGTTCAAGAAAATTTGGTTCAAGAAAGAATCTAACTGAAAAGAATAATACGTATAGATTTAATTGATAACAGCATTAATGATCACTTAGCAATTGTATTGATTTTCGCGCAATATTGTGACTTTTGACGCAAGGCGATTTATGACAGTTTTTTTAACTTCCGGTTTCCTTAGGAATAGGAAGTACTTCCGAAGCAGATGTAGCCAACTTTTTGCGTAAAAAAGCCTTTTTCAGTCTTAACATTATATTTGGTATAGTACGTATCTTCTACGTTTATTGTGATGTTTTAAATTTTAAAGCAAATTACATACCAAACAGTTACTTTTTAGATTTTTTATTCAATTAAATCCTATTTAAATTATTTAAACCGCTTTAACAGAGAAGTGCTATATGAGCACTCCTTATTTATCTACTACCTATTCAATTTTAAGTAGCTTTTCAAACCATTTAAAAATGGATACGTAAATGAATTTCGATAACTAAAATACACATGCATACCTAAAATATATATAAAAAAACTATAATAATATACATAAAGTAGGTACATACTTCAAACTTTTGTAAATATATTTAGACAATGGTACGGTTTGTATGCTCACCATAATTTCAAGTATGAAATCAGCTGTTATTACATTCTATGGTTGCCGATGTTCTAGGTTAGGAATTTTAATAGCAACTTTTAATCTAATATTTTTTTTATGAAAATGAGTACATATAGAGGAATGTTACTTTAAAAATTTACTTGTCCTTTATATTTCATTTCGTACTTAATCTTAAAAAAACTTATTGAAACTTTAATTTAGCCAACCAAAAACAACAGCCGGTAAGGCATTACCCAAAATAGGTATTTTTATGCTACTAACGACATATTTGCCTTTTTACACTTTATCGTCTTTAGGTAAGCTTTTTATAAAATGTAGGAAGATTTAGTATGTCCAACCTAACAACCCTTGTCTTGATCTATTGATTCCAGATCCAATCTAGTTTTAATGAATTTCCAAAAAGATCTTTCACGTTATCAGCTTAATGAAATTTGAATACTCACGAAAGCCATGGTTATGTTCACCGATTAATTGGATTAATTTATTCTTGATATTTCACAGTAATGTTAAAAGTATTAAATTTTTGGACAGACCACGCATATGATCAACACAAGGACTTTTGGAGGTCAAATCAATGTCATAGACAAGCAGAAATTGAATGCAGCCATTTTTATTCATCGTTTTTTTATCGAACAGTCTTTAAAAAAAGGTCCAAAGAAGCAACAGGTAAAAAAAAGTCAGTATAAATTAAGAGCATCTAATGTATAGTTGCATCTGAAAGAAAAATTATTTCTCAGATGTAACAGTTTTTGTTGTTGTAATAAAATTTGTTAGATATTATGTTAAAAAGATTAGACTACAGACAAAACCCCATTTGTGCTATATTTCGGTCGAGTAAGATAGAACACGAATTAATAACATTTTTGAAATGGGAAAAACAAAATTATGTACCAATATGATAAAACAGAATTGTTTTTTTATAAATAAATAAATTTTCTACTTACTTTGTCATTGTAAAGTTTCACAATAGCTTTCATTTTGTTTAATATTTCTTAAATTTATGATAACGCACAAAAGTATGTAATTGACACAGTTCAAATCACTCTGGATACAGTCTCAACACTCGGACGTTTATATGAAGACTGATAAAACTGTAAATTGAGACCTTAGATTCCTTATCTTCATAAGCTGTCAATAAGTTTAGTTAGACCATTACAATATTATCAGAGTACTATTTATTCATAGTAAACAAGTATTTTTATCTTACTACTACCTACTTTTTCATTTCGCTCATAAATTATCTAAACATCATTTTCATTCTACCCTAAGAAAATTATATGGCTTCCGAATTTCGCAAAAAAAAAAATTAGCGAAAATTATTAATCATGAAAAATTGATTTAATGTTTTGAATCTACAAAATTATTTTATTCATCACTATCAACTGAGACTTAGTGTACACAGCTACCTGAGAGATTTTCAGAAAAAAGAATTTCTCACACAAAAAATTGCGTTAAAACTACAATGAGCGCGTTTATTTTCAAATTATACCTTCAGAGAACTTACCGCTGGACCAGGATTTATTCCAAATACTTCATTATATTCCTCTTTGGTATTTCTCGAGCGCTATAAAATTACCCTACCTATTCAAAGTATGAAAATATTACTTAGTTGGACTGTGGACCGCGTCAGATCGGAGGCTGCTTTCAACAGACGACAAACCGAAAGCTTAATGTTGTTATGTTAAGTTGTTAATAACTCATTTCGATTTATCGAATATATGTACATAAAGCTAATGCTGTGATTAGTTAAAAATTATAATTAAGCAAATGTCCTGGGATTTCGCTTAACGTGCTTTGGCTTAAATTTCCATGTGTCAAATAAGTTATATGCTGATAACACCATATATTTTAAATATATCAGTCGCGACGTGTTGTATTCATGGCTTTGCGCATATAAAGAGTATAGCGAGGGAAAACACGATAATGTTTCAATGAGCTTCCTGAAACTACTATCAAAAGTATTTTGTATAACTATGCAAGAACATATATTACCAGAAGAAATTTTTTCTTAAAAAATTACGTTAGCTAGATTCAGGTTTTCCCAAATTCCTCTATTCTATTAGCTGCTGCGTATGCATAATCTTTACTATCAATTTCGTCCCGTTATGACCTTTAAAAGTGTTCGCTCATTCGGCCCGCACTAACTTAAAATCATTCCAAATTATTCAATCCCGTTTTTGCAGGATAGCCGTCGGAGCTCCGTGATTCGTCAGGAACGTCGACCTCCATGACAACCTGGACTTAAGAGTCCATCAGTATCGCCAGTCGGCGTCGCTGCGCCACTTCGATAAAGCGGTACGACACGAGAACCCTCTCATCGTGGCCGCCGGTAACTACATTCCCGATCCTGCGGACAGAATGTAAAGCAGTCGACGTCGCCCCAAATACGTCATTTCGGATCCTCCCGATCCACTAACGGTGCTTTTAGGTACCTCAAGCACCGGTCATCGTTCTCGTCGAACCCGTCGCTTGCGACGAAGGGCTCGGCGAGTAAATTAACCCTCAGACACAGCCTACTGAGCCTCTCGCCGGATCTTCTCAGTGGGTCGCCTTTCCGATCCGGTGGTAGATTCTGCGAAGCACGGCTCTTGCTAGGGTACGTGTTAGCAACATCATCAGGTTTGAGCCCCGTGAGCTCGCCTACTAGTTAAGGCTACGCTGACATAGCCTCTTAAGGCTATCAGCTTAGGTAGGAAAAAAAACCATCAATTTCGTACTTGAAGGGCGACAATCACTTCGTAACTGCATACTCATTTGCTTATGGAAGCAACACTGATTGAGAAACTATGCATTTAAAATGCAACACATAGTTGTCGAGTTTAAGCATTGCTTATTGGTATAATAATTAAAATTTTCGCCAAATTAATAAAAGCACCAAAGTAGGAAGCTTATAAATAACAAAAACATTATGTATAAATAACATTAACAAAAAAGAAGGGGTTTTTTAAATTTTTATTTATTATCTAATTCAATTTACAATGAAAATGAACGATAATAGTGATTAATATAACATTTTTTGAATATTAAAAAAAAGTCAAAATATAGCTACTGACAAGATTTTTTCACCTTTTACAAAGGTTTTGGAATGGCATCCGCAAAATAAAACAAAAAATTGGGTAATTTTACATTCGCATTCGTTTATATGAATTTTTACGAAACAAGGAACATTTCAACTTTTGGAACATAATTTTACAACCAAATTAAGCATTTATATGAAATATGGAAAATAATGAAAGGATAAACAAAACCATTTCAGTTTTCCTTTAAATAAAACAATAAGACAAAATCATTACGTCGACCCGTTTCCTTCTCAGAAAACTTAGTTTATGTCAAAATAGTTTTAATGAAAATAAAACTATACTTAATTATTCTTTTGTAGTTTTCCATTAAAGTAACTTTATCGTCTTCCACTCACGGATGAGTATTATAAACAGGCTGCGGACCGTGAGCACTGATGATCAAACCAAACTCACATCTTGATTTAGCTTACTTTATTCCAATATAAATTTTGGTTTTTATAGTGAATTTTCAAAAACAAGAAATTAAATACATTTAACATTTATAAATTTTATATAAAAAGTAAAGCTTATTTTAATTACATTCAGCTGACAATTTACATTTGTTTTGTAATAATAATAATGATATAATATTTTACATTAAGCAAGAATGACAACCAGTACCATTTTCTCTGAAATGTACGAGTTCTTAGGACAGTTTATTACAAAATTAATATAATTATATAGGTAGGTATTTGACAAAGTTTATCAAAGGATAATCTTGAAATTACATAAATTACATCAATACTTATTTTTTGAGGTTAAATTACATGATTATTGTTTTAAATAGGTATTATATTTTTGTTATATTATATTAACACAAATAAACTAATGTGCGTTGTATAATAAATGTTTATAAAAATTACGAAACCTTAGCATATCTTCATAAAAAACGTGAGGTTGAATTTATTGATGGAAATTTGTGCTTGTCGACGACCATATTGAAATGTCGCTTTTTCGCAATATTTACTATAAACATATCAAACACCGTAATGTATCAAGATTGTTGTGTTTCCTAAGAGAATTTTCTCTTTTGATCTCTGGTTTCTTTTATGACATTAAACAAGATTGTTATCTTGTCTATGACTTAAGAAAAGAATTTGTTTTTGAAAAACGAAACGAAATGAGGTAGGTATGTAACTGGTACATACTAGATGCTGGGGCACATTATGTTCTGCGGTTAAGTTTCCTGGAATTTATACATATTTTGATGAATGTATCATAAAACATCAGAATTAATAGTAAGCCACAACCTATTAAGGCTTGTCATCCATAATTCATGTTTAACAGTAGTCTAAATAATATCAGCAGTTTATAAATTGTTTTAGTAGAACTGCTTACAATTCTGAAATACGGCACCATTAATCAATTAGAAGTGCAAACAAAAGCTAGTTTCCATTAGATGTGTTTGCTTATAATTTGTTTACAAAATTAACAAATAATTTAGGCCATTCATACATTTTAAAAATAGAAATTAAGTAGAAAAGTACAGAGCACTATTCAAATTAAGATAATGGGAATTAATGCAAATTGTACTTTATCTATTCATTTGTCGTGACATTTTTTCTTCCTTGGATATTGTTGCCACAATCTATTCTGTATTTCATCTTAATATCAATAAGTGTAGTCAACTGAGGGATTTAATTTTGTAAATTTTATGTGAATGCTACAATTAATATAGATATGGTAGTGGCTCAATGCAGTTGTTTATAAAGATCTAGCATTCATAGAATTTTACCAGTTGAATGAACTAATAGTTTAATCTGTTTAGAAGAAAAGTATGGAACCAACATATTATGAAGTTTATAAAAAAAAGGGCAATGTTAAGTTGTCACCGGTGTAGTGTGTATTGCATTAATTTCCATTTTGTTACAGGGGTTGTTTACAAACTATTAAAAATACATATTTTGTCAGTTTGTAACAAGTGTGTGAACAAAATAATATTAAATTGTCTATTTATCTAACTAATAGCATTAGCTCGCTACAATCTTAATATCACTTCAGGCAAACAATAATAGTCTGTGCCTATCTTGTCTGTTACATGTCTTTTAAGCAGCTACAATTACAATGATCATGGCGCCCAATGAAAATAGGCATTTTTAGAGATATAAAAAAAAAAAATGTTTTTGATAAATACTGTGAATGTTTATGCGAGGTCTTTAGACACTTTCTGCCTTATTCCAAAGGATTCCATAATAGTAATTTAGTTTTATTTCTTCAGTGAATTCGTTTCGCGATTTGGAGCCTCTAGAACGCATGAGGGAAAAAATAAGATTGCATTTTTGATTGAAACAAATACTTACAAAAATATGGAGGTCTTACCAAAAATGTATTCAAAATGTTCTGAAATTATTGTCGAATCAAATCCACGTTAGAGTGCTCCTTCCTCGCAACCACAGTGGACATTCACCGTGAACACTGGGACACAGCATGGCTGCAACTAGCCCACTTCACTTTTCACATAAAACAGGAGATAGGGAGTTGCGGCAGATCTCATTTTCGGTTCAGCCGACAAGAGATCTTCGAATTCCTCATTCGATATGGGTTTAACAAGTTCATCGTCACATGCGAGCCAGCATGGTTCTGTTCTAGGTCTTGGGACGCAACATTCCTTAGCTGCACAGCCAGTGGGCGGGTGGCGAGGTCGGTTGAAGAGCGTCCTCATGAAAGAAGACGAGGAGGTTGTGGTGGCATCACCGCTACCTTCACGAGAGCACTTGAAGTCACAAGAACTATCGCGCGCATAAGCAACGTAATGCCCGCCTGTTAGGGTCTGACCGAGGTGCATTATCACTGCCCATAGGATGTATCTGTAAAGTGCACCAAAAGTAATTAGGAACTATTATTTGGATAACTCAAAGCAAGTACACTGTATCAAAAATAATTAAAAATTTATATGAACACTTGGAGTGTGATCAGGCTCATAGTTCACCTGGTGTTACCAGTTAGAAGTTAAGCAGTTATCAGTCTAAACCAATGAGCTAAACCAATTAACGAAAAAGAAAAAAAGCTAGTAGAAAAAAGAAATTAATAACAAAAAAAATGAAGAATAGAAATTGTAGAATAGAAATTGAGAATAAAGAATATCTTTAACCCGAACAAAGTTAGTTACATATTATTATTTAAATACAACATCAAGTGTAAAGATCACTCATAGCTGGACCCTTTATTTCTCTTAATCAGATTGCTTCTGGATCTTTAAGCTTACACTAGCTATTACACAGCATATTACCTGTGCTGTGGTGCACGCTCGGGCGGTCTGGAAGCGCAAGGCTCACAGAAACAAGGCATAAGTAGAGGCGTCGGTGCATGTCTTGTTATCTTTTCCATTCCCCCGCTGAATCGTTTCAACTGTAGTACCAGCAACCGCGGCAGTCTCGAATAAGTGACGCTGCGACGAGCTTCGTTGTACCGTAGACAACGTTCGCACCAATACTGGAAGTTGTTTTACTAATGAGATATTTTTTTTCTCTCCGAGCATGTTTAATTTGGGGAGTAGGGACAGTAATTTTTTGAAAGCAAATAAGAGCTAGATCTCATGTGTTGTACAATGGGGTCATATAGCTACATAACATTAAATGAACTTTATCTGCCCTTTGACTAACTGTTCATTGTCTGTAGTTATCCGTATAGAATCGGAGTTTTATTAGTGACTTGCTGACCCGGCAGACTTCGTAATACATCAAAGGAAGAACAATTTTGTTGTTTTTATTTAATTCCGAGTATTTACGAACAGCAATTCATTTTTATACCTAGTCTTATCATAAATACTGAGACAAAGGAAAAAGAAAATTCTATTGCAAATAACATTTATTACTTTTACAGTGTGTTAGTTTAATACATAAATATAAAACAATTTAAAGTACTGCGTAGACCGAGCTTTATGACCTGGCGCCGAGTCTTGCTGGAAGGACCATTCTTGATTATTGAACATGGTGTTGTTAAGGGGCTTCACTAACTTCTCAAGAATGTTATCTTGATACACTTGTGCCGATGTTTTGATACCTTTTTCACAAAAGTATGGCTCGGTCATTCCTTCATAGTCACCAAACCATCACTGAAGTCGGATAGTGTCCACGTTGCACTCTGTCGACTAATTGGGGAGCTTCCTTAGAGCTTTGAGCATAAATGTTGCTCAATTGTAAAAATTTTCTCATCCGTAAACAAAATTTTTCTATGACCTCCTTTTGCATACCACTTCAGTAGTTGTTTCGATTTTACCACCCTATTCTCTTTTAAATTATCAGTTAAGAAATGACCAGTACGTCTCTTATAGGCTGCAAGTCCTAAGTCATCTTTTAAAATACGCGACATGGTTCTAGGTGCTATCTTCATCTCCCGAGATAAAATCTTTTGCTTTCGGACAAGATTTCTTCGAATTCTTTCCCTTACTGCTTTGACCACCTTTTTCGTACGAACACTACGTGGACGGACAGATCTTTTTCTGTCACAAACAGAGGAGGTCTCATTGCACCTATTAATAGTCCGGTACACAAACATTTTACTAATACCAAGCGTATGGAGAGTTTTAAAAATTGCATTTGGCTCTATACCTACTTTGTGTAATGCAATCACAGCGATTCGGTTCTCTTTATCACCGCTCCATTTTAATATCGAAAAATATTGTACAATGTATTGGCGCCAAAATGAGAAAACAACGAGCAATCATAGAAGAATGACAGATTCCAAATTCAAATGTAATATTTTGTTTATTTTTAATTGTAACAGTATTTATGGCCAGTCTAAGTATATATAGATGTGAGCACCGGGTCCGGTTATACAGTACTGATGAGGACCACCAGTGTTAATTCTCCACTTCTTTCTCTTTATAAATACTCATCAAAATCAATAAAATAATAAATCAGGATAAACTGCAGGGCATACATATGCGATACTGTCCATACCTTGTTCTGATCACGCAGGTATTCTGTAGACAGGCAGGCCGCCCGGAACGGTTCCGCTCCTGGTTCTTCTTCGCCAACCGGAACGCACAACTCACAAACAGCCTGCGCCTTCTGAGTGACCGCTTCACATTCTAAGCACATGGTCCGCACTACCATCGTACCTGGAAGACAGATTATATTAGAACTAGAGGTCCTGCAGTAGTCGAAATTCGACTATAATTAATTGGAATTGTAAGTTTGTACACTATTATGATTGTATTTTATACTTCTATAATCACAAATTTCAACAAGACTACACTATAAAAAAGATTAACAATTTGACAACAGACGTCAAGAACAAAAGTTTGACAATAAATAGTATGCATGCGTGTGTGCGTCAAATACATGGTATGTAGTGTGTGTAATGTTTTCTTTATTGATTTACGGTATCTTTTATGCATTATTTAAAAAAAATTAGCATTCACTTCTCTATATTCTCTATAAGTGTGGAAAATTTCATACTCCTCCGTCCGCGCAATTTTTGTAAAAAGGGATACAAAGTTTTTGCTTCACGTATTAATATATAGATAAAGGCTAAAAGTGCACAGAACTAACCACATTGATAGAACAACGTGATGCTCGTCCATAAATCACAACACAATATTACGAATAATCGAGAATGTTAGGATAGACAATAATTTTCTTTTAAAAATGGGGGTTAAGTTTATGTTTATCATTTTTTTGTAATGGATTATAATTACCATATGTGAGTAACCGTTATGTCTTAGTGTTTAATATACGATTAGTTCGTTTTTTTGGGTTCTTAACCCCTCGTCTGTATAAAAACGTAATGAAGTTCCCATAGCTGATTAAAAACTCATTGTTTTTGTATGCAAACCTCATCTCTTATTTATTGCTATTGTAGGTAGATGATTATAATTGTTGTTAAGGCCTACCTTCAAAATCTTCAGCCACAAAGTCCCATCCTGGTCTCGACCGCTCATCTTTCTCAGCATCCACAGGCGACGGTTCCCGTTCTTCAGTCGGAGAATTCCTTTTGTCGTTGATTGCCTTGATTTCTTTGCGTTTCTTCCACGACTTACGAAGATTTCCTAATGTTGGTTTCCCGTTGTCTCCATCTAAGCTTGGCTGGCGGCCTATGCCGTTACTAAAACAAAAACATGAACACTAGAAAAAAACTGATCTTAATTAATTTCAGTAAACAAAAAAATGGATAACTAAAACTATCAATGCATTAAATATACTCTTATTATACATTTTATCCGTAGATTAAAAGTGTATATTATAACATCATAAGCTGATACGTTCATAATTTTATATTTAAATAAATGTCGGAATAGTTTAAGTTTATCTCTGTCATAGTCTATTTTTATTTTGTCTATTCCAAATGTGTACGTATGATGTCAAGGTCATGAGACTAATCAAAATAATTATATATTAGACGTTACGTACGAAAGAAAAATAAAATAACTTATGAAACACTTAAGGAAGTATTGTTTTATCATAATATTCCATCCCCCCCACACACATATTATATATAATAAAATCTCTAGTATTTTAGATTTCGGTCAGTCAACACTTCTTTATACCATAGACCTCAAATTTAAAACTAAAATGAAGTATAAATATTTGGAAATAAATAGTGTTATTACCTGTCTCCGTTTTCGTGCATCTGTAGTCGAGCAGCGCGCGCACTCAGCGCTCTGCAGGTCTCCCGTATGTTGTCCAAAATACAAACTAATAATTCATGAGCGTCCTGCTGTCGATTACCTGGAATAGAAAAATTACTGACCTTTGGTCACCTCATCGGAAGATAACGTCAAGTCGTAGCTTAATCGCGCCCTGACAATTTTAGTGTTTTTAGCATCTACGACCAGACGTAGACAATATTAAGCGGTTCATAAATTTACCGGTGGTAGGACGTCTTGTGAGTCCGCACGGGTAGGTACCACCACCCTGCCTATTTCTGCCGTGAAGCAGTAGGTAATACGTTTCGGTTTGAAGGGTGGGGCAGCCGTAGTTAAAGTGAGTCCTTAAAACTCATGTCTCAAGGTGGGTGGCGGCATTTACGTTGTAGATCGGAAATCGGATAGTAGCGGACGAACATCGAATGTTACGAAGGGGTTCGAGATGCTGCGGTAGTAGTGATTGACATAAAGTATTTGCAGGTGATCTACAACACGCAATTTGGCGAATTATGACTCTTTAGACAAATACATGTATCAATACGACGGTGAGTGCATTGTGCTTTTGAAAATCGGCTGAAGTGCGTGACCATCTTATAAATGTAACGATTATTATGTTCGCAGCCACACCTAGTGAAAGAAACGCCATCTCTTGGTAAATAGGCACTAACGTATAAATCAAATAAACACGCCATTTAGTAGGGGGCAGACGAATGACCTAGAACATTAGGAACCTCACAAGAAATCGTGAAAGAATCAAAATATCGCGTGTGATACAAGCAGGAAGAATTCTAGAGTTACATATAAGCACCAAAACCATGCTTCATACTCTTCTTACCTTCAAAAGTAGAATTAACATCTCTAAGAGCAGCCAAGAAGGCATCCGCTGCATATGGCTCAGGGGTAGCCTCAGAATTGGTGCTGTTCAGACATTTGTTCTCAGCTGCACGAAGATTAAAGTAGGTCTCGTGAAGTTTTTCTGTCGCTATCTACACAAGGGAAAACATTTTAGAATAGTTATTCAATGAACGACAAGGAAAGTGTGTAGTTTAGTAAGTGCTCATTAGAAATTAAAAACCATTATTTGATTCAGTAAAATATACTTTTGTCTCATGAACAATAAAGCTACTGTTTACTGACACTGGTGTAGCATAATGTATTAAAACTTTATTGTACCTCCGATTCTTTTCATCTCAATTTGTAACTCAACTCAACTTGAATTTGTAATTTTGCAATTTTTCTTTTCTCATTACTTCAATTTCCGTCCTTTAAACATAAAAAATTGAAGATTCTACTTCTAAGCAATCAATTTTATCATCAGTCACGGTTCTACAAATAAAATACAACTAGTTGTGCATTACAATTTTAACTATGCACCTTCACCTTTTATTTATCTGAGGTAATTTCTGTCTGAACTATCTCAATTAAGCCAAAAATTGATACAAACAGATAAAGAAAGAACATTAAGTTCATATATTTTTATACAAAATGTTGTGTATTAGCAACATGGAGAGTTTTCTTTTTAACTATTACACAATACAGATACTATTTTCCTTATTTCTGCATAAAACGACATAGTTTTGGATGTAGTAATGGATGAGATAAGTCCGCAAAGATTATTCTTGATGTTTTTATCTTTTTGTAAACCCGAGATGTGACTTCCTGATATGTGGTTAGTTTCTTATCAATGACAATGAAACATAATATGTGTTGCAGATCTAAATTTAGCAATTAGACATGAACTTACAATTTTTTTCCACAAACATATAATTGAAATACATAAGATAGTATACATAGATCAATATAATCTACATATTTTAGAAAATAGTAAGCAAACATGAAAATGAACAAGTTATCTAGTGCTTTGTTAGCAATAAAATTTATGTAATTGTTTTCTTCAACATTTATTTCTATTTCATCATATATAGCTTTATTTGGAATAACTGTAAGTTGTTGTAGAATAATGTTAAATTATTCCTTAATTTCATTTTGTTTCTGAGGTATTTCATTAATCTGGACAATTTTAATATGATCAAAAGGAGCGTGCATAATGAAATGATATTCGGTAACTGACCTGTATTTTACTTTTTCCAGAACTATTATCTGACTGGCCTAATGACAACAAGTCCTTGCTACTCCATGATCTAGTCCCAGATGATACTAAGCCCGCAGCACTCCGACCCAATGAAGAACTTTTGAGCCTGATGCTGCCCAACTTTTGCTCAACACTGGCCAGATCTGACACTAAATGGTGAAGGTTGTGCAGGAACCGAGGTGCATACCTGTAATCATTCATCACTAATCAAGAACTTTAGCTTTAAAACCTATACACATTTATAATACTGGTGTATTACAAATTACTGGCGGTAGGACCTCTTGTGAGTTATGTTTATTTGACGATTATATACTTCTTATACTGCATTAAAAACAAATAATTTCCAAATGTTTTTTATTTATTCAATACGAATTAGACTGATATCTCACTAAACGATTGCGTAGATATCCAAAGTTACAAGTGAATGCATTCATCATCTGTAAGTAAGAAAATTATGAATCCATTATGAAATGAGTAAATTAGAAAGTCTTAAAGTGTTGTGGGTAATTTTTTGAACAGAAAATGGATAGACAGAGTAGTCTATAATGTTATTTGATCCAATGTGAAAGAAACAAAAAAAAAAATAAGTAATAATATAACAGACAGTTTGTATCTTTAAAAAATTACATCTTTTCCAGTAATGTTAATGTTGTTTTCACAAAATGGATTTATTTTAATTAGCAATTTCATTTAACATTCTTTAAAAACAACAAAGTATATACTTTAATTATGATTTCTATATGAATATTCGGCCAAAGTAATAAAATTGTTATATTTTTGTTGGTGTATGTTTTTGTTTTGCAAATATGAACCCCTTACCTCAAAGTATAAAGCACACTATTGAGAAAACAAGTGTTCCCCAAATTGGACAGTGAAGACACAGGCATCTTCTTCTGCACCCCTCCATATTGAGTGTCAGGAGGGTGGTGGCCATTCAACATGACCGAGCTTGATTCTCCCTCCTCCAGAATTGCTAGCTCTGGATTCAATGTTCTGTCTGAATGCTTTAGGGTTGCTGTGTCCCTATTTACTGTGGGACCTGTTTAAGAATTACTTTACATTTACAAACTATATTTTACTTTAGTTCAAATTGAAACATGTTAAAGATAATACAGTAAGCATTTCATAATAATTCAAGCAACTGATACTAAGATTACTATAATACATAGTTAGATAATTACAAAATTTATTCAGTAGAAAAGTGTTACTGCTATATTTAAATTAAATTCCTTTCGATTAATATATAATTTCACACGGGTATGCATTTTTGCAATTTGTTATCATTGTAGACTATTAGTTAAAATAAAAATAAAAAAATTGTAAAACAAATTTTAATTATATAATGAAAAATGAATGAATGAAACAAATTCCTTATTTGGCAATGAGATATGATTAGGATGAATAATAAAATTGTTAGATTTGAAATAAGTGTACCATCATTTTCTCTTCTTATCAAGAAATGATAAGAGCCACCAAATATTTAATCAAAATTTAGTTCAACATTTAGGTCAAATCAAGGAATAAATTCTGTGTACAATATTAATTGTACCTAAAACAGCATTTTGGTCTTTGCAATACTATTCAAGTATATATTGTGTAGTAATAGTGATAGTAGTAATCTTATTGCAGGTTTTACACTGCAACCGGAGGTGAACACATAAGATAATTAAAACTAAATACGAAACGTTACACAATTTACCTGCAGATTTCGATGATTCACTTAGAGGCTTCAATTTTTTTGCTGCACTCAACGTGTTGGAATATATGCTTTTGAGCGGCCTCTTTAATGGCTTATTCTCCTTGTTATTACCAGAACTGCATGGATCTGTATTCTCTTTAATATTCTCGTTATTTTTCTTGTTTTCGTTGCTCAAATGTGGCGCATTATTTCTGTTCAGTGATAGTGAGAATCTTGGTTTATCGACACCTTTTTTCGTTTCGGTTACAAAATTAAATGGCATCTTCAGCGCACCTGCAAAATATAGCAACAATTATTGTAATATGGACCCATTTAGTAACTTTCCCATGTCAAGTACGTCGCCGGAAATCAAACTTTTTGTGTGACTTTACTTACGTAAAAATATTTATTACGCTCTTTGACTTACATTATATTGTAAGGCAACGTTATCTCGTATAATAAGTACTCTGTTATTTCTTAAAATTTGTTAAAATAAACTGCGAAGATCCGATAGGGATCCGGTAGGGATCGGTCGGCCATATTTGATAATTCATTTGATTTTGATTGATAGCTGTCTGCTGTCGTCGTCAGTGTTACTATAGTACCTATGTTTTATGAAAGGGAACACTAACTTTTGATTAAAAAGTCAAATAATAAAAAAATACTAAAACCAAATCTAAAGCTAAATCGTAAAGCTTTCAATTCGATGTGCTTAAACTAAAATATTTATAAATTATGAAGACCAAAATCAACTACAGCATCTGCACTAAAAATATTTTCAAGCATGTTGCCAAATGAAATCTGCGATTCATTATAATTGATAGATACCCTGCCCGAAATTTGTATTATACGGTAACTTAGGGACCAAAGGAACACAACTGGTTCCTTTCGTATTTCATGTTTGGCACCTTTCTTTAATCTAACTGATTCTTTGTACCATGGAGTTAATAAGTACCTACAAATTATTAAATTATACTTAATTAAATTATACTTTATATAATTATAAAAATTATACCTTAAATTATTAACTCTATGCTTTGTACCTACAAATCAGACGGCGTGAATCTGTGATTAGTCATAGACAGAGATTTTTTTCTACTTGGACGGGCATAGGAAATGTAGTTCTTAAAGTAACAATCCTATGTGTTGCAAGGTTGAGTCATTTCTGTTTTGCTTGTAATAATTTTTACGGCTGGTTATGAAGATTAGTTACTAGGCAGGCATTATAACATTGTAATAACAGATATGTAAAGATTATAATATTATGATTGAACCGCCTTTAGCATAGATAATACACATAAATTAGTTATAAATAAGCAACTCAAGCATTCAACAAAAATATTTACGGGCGTCGGTCATGTAACGTATATGAGTCGACTATTATCAAAGCCGGCAATGTGACTTTTGGATAATTATTGGAAAATCAGAAAAACGAATTATTGACTTTGTATTTCATTGGCAGTCACAAAACTCTTCTGAACGACATCTTAAATTAATAACAGGTTAAGTATTAACCTTTATTTAATGCAGGTTTTGAACCGTATTCTTTGAAGGAGACGATTATATTCAAATCAATCTCTATTGACATATCAATAAATTTTTTTTGTCCAAATGCACAGATTGCCTCCTTTGATAATATACGACTCATATGCGACCTAATGTCGATTCTCATAACATTAATCTTTGCTGACCACTCTACAAAACACACTCTATGACTGCCCCGCTATAATGTCTACGAGTTCTACGACCACTGAAGTAGTATTATATAGGTCTATGTCTACGACGTACATGTTAGACGGAAGTAAAAACTGTGAATTGTGATTAACAAAATAAAAATGTAAGCCCGATCGTAACGTTTGTCATTTATAAAAGAACCCAATCATTACAGGTCACACGATGGCTTTGCTTCGATTAGTTTCCCATTGCTCCTATAGATGGCAGTAACATATTACCTATCCTATATTTTATTTTTAATGAAGGGTTTTGTAATTTCAGAAACCATAAATTGATAAAATTTGATCGATTTGTCTACAACAAACAAATACACACTTGTATGATTTATTATTTTTTATTTTCTGTGTTTTGTTATACAATAATTAAATTCCTCAACTTTAACAAGATATAAGTTTAGGGGCATCCGCTACAAGATGTCGCTAGTTTCCATACAGAAAAAATATTTGTACACTAGTAATAAGGTTTTTCTCGAAGAGAAAGGCAATTGAACTAAGCCATACAGACAATTCTTAAGTTTTATATAGAAAAAATATGTGTCGTTTTTTTTTTTTTTAAGAAATTTCACTGGCTTCGAAACAAAGTCCTTTAAGCCAAATCAATATTTCTGTGTCTTCATCACGCGCGTTCTTTTCGAAGGTTCCCGCCAGAATAATATTTGTCAAAGTATCGCAGCCTTACAAAGTGTCATGAAACTAGAACATTGCCATCTATTTAGCATGAAGGTAAAATATAAACCGTTTTACTGAAAATAATGTTGGCCCATTAATAGACCCCTAAGATTTGATATATTTGGTTTTTTGTTTTAAATACGTTAAGAATGGTTCGATCAATTTATGTATTTCAAATAATATTCATAGGTATCTCATGGATGTTCAAAATAATAGTATTTTATTAATTCTCTTACTCACTTTATTTCCCGGTTTGAACTATTCTTGGATAGTATTTAATGTTCATTTTTAATTTAATTAAGTTAAGCAATAAGTGTGGATAAATTTTTAACCGAATGAATATGATTAGAGAATATTTTAGAAATACAAACGTTATTAAGGATTTTTTTCTAGGTAACTAACCTATAATAAAGGAATCCGCGATTATTTAAAGTTTATTTAATAACTGTGCTGGTAATTATTTCCCTTGTGATCGGAAGGTACCTAACTAATATTATATTAATCTATGAGAACTCAAATTCCTAGGTTATTCATCATATTAAAAGTCAATATGACTCAAATTCAAGTTTAAATTCCATAGCTTAATTTTTTGTTACCTTCCATTTATTCGATCAATTGTATTAATTGTTCCATTGACTTTATATTTTTTTGATTTTATCCGTAATTAATTTATAGATTTTTTATTGTTATTACGTATGCATTGAATCACGTGATCTTAATATATCAAGAAAATTATGCACTATTGTGCATAGTTTTCTTGGGATAAATTATGCCGAGCTGGTATATCGACGAGTCAACTGCAAAATTTCAATATATTATAAGTAATTAAATTATATGATAAATTTTAGATACACATTTTTACAACGCAGTAAGGGCCAATTAAAAGATTTTAAAAATGAAATTTGTTACGTTGCGTACTTCCGATAATTGAAGATCGTTGTTTAAAGTTTTGAAAACATTCTTTTCTAACCTCTTAAATTGTCTTGTACTAATTTAACTACACAAGTAATAAATATCGCCTTTGTAAGGTAACTCATAATTCGTAATTAATAAATTATTTTATTAGTCCCGTTCAAATATAATTTACTTAATATTATTTTTAATTCGTACGTAATACGTAATTTTAAAGTAACTGTTAATAAATATATTATATTTTTTAGACATTTTTTACAGATATTTAAAAACGTGTTACGTGTTCCGATATCTCATCTTTAACGGTCATTGCTACTCAAAAAGTTATTTGTTCCAGATTGGCTATGTTTTTTATAGAATTGTCTTTTGATCTATAAAGTTTATGGAAATAGGCACTTCGCTGGTCGATTCGGGTGGCAAGCATGTAGCCCTCCCACTATCACTCATCCATTAATGTCATCAAACAGAATTAACATCTAGATTGAGTGCGTTAATACGGCAACGAATATTATTATTACTATTTAGATTGCGGCGAGTGTTCCCGCGAAACATAATTTTCGGTTGAGTAAGTACCTACCGTCTTTAGGTAATCTCTAATACAAATGTCATAATCATAGCCTTTGTCCGGCCAGATATGCACTAGCATCCTACATACATTAGCGCCGATGCAAGTCTTCCGATCTGAAGGAATCTCGAGCGAGGATCGACATATCCATATAATTGAAATTTCGACCTCATGTATTTTTTGTATTGTTAGGATAGCTGGACGAGCTCAAGGCTCACCTATTATATGCTCATCGGAGCCCATAAACAGCCATAACGTAGATACCGCCACCCAACCGAGTTCCACGTCTCAGTTTTACGGTACAACAGCTGTGTCACGTTTCAAACCCAAACGTATTGCTGCTTCACGGCAGTAATAGGCAGGGTGTTTGTACCCAGCCGTGTGAACTCACAAGATGCCCCACCCCCAGTGACCAGTAAGGCCTCCTTTTTTTTCCTACCTATTCTAGAGACCTCGAGGGGTCATACTAGATTCACCGGGTCAGTAGGTGAGCTCACAGGACTCTAGCTTGTGGACGTTGATAACACTAGCCCTAGCCAGAGTAGTGCTTCGCAGATGAGGTCTTAAAGTGGGCACCATTTAGTATTCCGTAGATTATACCTACGCATTATTTGCGTTAGGTATCTATTTAGCGCAAAAAGTGGTAATCATATTTTAAATTCTTAATGAAAAAGCTTTTTCGCAACGAGAGTATGTAGCTCCGTACAATCCATCAGTATGCCCTCAAATTTATATTTTCTTATGGGTAATTTTATCATGACCAGAATTTGGTAATTTACAGTGTTTTAGAGACTAATTTTTACTGCATCCTAGTAATAATATTCGCATATTGAGATTGGTTCTTTTACGCATTAAAAAACTGAATTTATCCATCGGTAAAAATCCTAATCGTAGTCTAATTAGAGTCGTAATTTCAGACAAAAAGCAGCCGTCGCGCCCTCTTGACTGACCAGAATTTTGATTTATTAGAACACTAACATTCATTGTGTGTACGGGCTCTTAGCATCACAAGACTTTTATGACTTAAGCTTCGCTGACCTTAATAGCTACAGGCCATTTGCAAAGATCATTACGACGACCGCGACCGTTTTCAAACAAAAGGCTTACTGGAATCTATGAAATTTACGATGGCTCTTCCATCTTACGAATACGCAATTAAATAGAGATTTTCTTGTACAAATAAGCCTCGCATCGGCATCTCGGTGCGGTCGTAATTGTTAAGCATCGCTCTCGTTATGCTAATATCGGATAATGGTTTTGCATGAAACGTTTTAAAATTAATGCTATTTCCGGATGTTTTTTCTATTGTTTGTTGGTTAAATGGAAGTCATTTGTTTGCATAGTGTGGATTAAATTGTGGTTCGCCCGGTAGCAAAATATACTGGTGGTATATACTTTTTAATATACTTTTTACTGGTGGTAGGACCTCTTGTGAGTCCGCACGGGTAGGTACCACCGCCCTGCCTATTTTTGCCGTGAAGCAGTAATGCGTTTCGGTTTGAAGCGGGGGGCAGCCGTTGTAATTACATTGAGACCTTGGAACTTATGTTTCAAGGTGGGTGGCGCATTTACATTGTAGATGGGCTTCAGTGACCACTTAGCATCAGGTGGGTTGTAAGCTCGTCCACCGATCTAAGTAATAAAAAAAATAAAATACGAGTATCTACTTGAAATTTTTTACTAGCGCTGCTAGACCTGGTACGACGAGACTTAACTGCAACATTAAGGCCTCATGCTCCTCCATATTCTATGGTTGCGCGTTGGTGTACTGAGTTCAAGCGAAGAAAAACTTTCATTGACGACGACCCCGCACGGGATACCATACATCGGTATTGATTGAACAAATGATTTAAAAAGTTGAAAATATTTTGTTGGTGGAACGTCGTGTTACTTACTACTTACTGTTTGTTTTATAGCAGAAGAATCGAAGTTTTTATAGAGGAAGGGTCAATAATATACAAAACCATTTAGGTATGAAAAACGTCAGCGCGCTAGATTCCCAGAATGTTTTCTGACGGTTAGAAACCAAACAAGATTGAGAATGCCTTGGTTTTCCTCCCACTGCCGTCTCCCTAAAAAAATCATCTCAGCTATAATCCGTCTTAGACTTGCCATGTTTGCTCCCCTGTTTTTCTTGCCAATAGAGTCCGTGACCATTCTCTTTGTGAGACCGGATCACATTTTCTTCGACTACCCTAATATCGTATCCCCTCTTTATGATATCCTTCTAAATGACATTCCCCGGCCCATTAATATTAATTCTTTATTAACTTTAGTCTATTCTAAACATGTGAATTCTGTGTAAATTTTTATCTGCTAATTATATTTATCTTTAAAGTAGTTAGTGTAACGTATACTTGTTTGTGCTGCTCTTAAAATCACAGATTCGCGTATGGAAAAACTGACCAAGTTTATTGGATGGATTTAAAGATTTAGTAATTTTTTCCTCTCCAAGCACCTGTCATTTTTGTATATGTTAACGGAAATGTATGTAATCCGTCATTGTATACAATTCCTAGGAAATGTATGTAATTCCTAAAATCGCACGGAAATGTGTGAAATAAATTATATTATACTTACACATTACACATTTCCTAGGAAATCTATACATTTCCTAAACAGCAATCGGAAATGTAAAACATTTAAGATATTGGTGGGTACGCGGGGACAGCGGGACGAGTCTTGCACTACGGTCAGTTCCAACTTGCAATCCACTGGAACCGGCCAGGGATTTAAGAAGTGCCTTTGCAAGAAAAACTGTGCTACATCAAGATGTCTGTGTTTTAAAAACAAAGAATTATCTACTTCCAAATGCCATTCGAGCTTACCCTGCAATAATAAATAGCTATATGGGCTGACAAAGTAATATAATATAAAGATTTACTTTTATACTTTGACATTTATAATTATTTAATTATCAGACTGATTACTTGCCAAATGAAAATTTGATTTTATAAGAATAAATATAAGTTGATTTTGTGATACGTTAAAAGTTTATAGATAGTTGATTTTAGAAGTTTTAATTAGTAAGATAATATGAATATATTATTATTATTTTACGGTATGACTGTTACCCGATTGTCTCAATAAGTGTTATATTAAAAAAATATTATTAACAACGTGTTTTATTACAGAAAGCATTTACTTTATACATTTCCTAATACGATATTGGAATTATATACAATTCCGAGGAAATTTATACATTTCCTAGGATATCTATGCATTAAATCAGTGATTATCAAACTTATTTCTTTTACCGCCCCCTTTGAAAATCAATTATTTTTCAGCGCCCCCCATTTTTTATACACCCCTAAAACTTTAAAACCACAATTTCATGTTGTATTAATTTTAGTAAATGTAGTACCACGTAGTACATATATATTTGTAGATGCTATTATTGTTTCTTCATATTATTATATGTCCGTACATTGCTACAGAGCCTGTATTTACAAATTTGCAAAGTAAAAATGAATTCTTCTCATCAATATGTTTGTTTAAATTCAGAATTACCAAAATAAATTGCTAGTTCACTGTACTATTACTAGGCTGCACTAAAAGTATCGGGAATGGAATATTTCCACTGTTCCTGTCATATTAAAATCTTTTTAATTGAAAACTCCTTATTTTTAAAAATCGAATACCATTTATTTATTTAAAAAAAGATTCTCGGTCTTGTCACGAGGTTTTGTCAAACTTGTTTAGTCGTTGAGAAAATGGAATGGACTCGAGAAAATTCAAGAGCGATGATTTATTATGACTTTCGAAGTGGTTTAACACAAAAACAGTGTGTTGACCGGATGATTTCTGCATTTGGTGATGAAGCCCCATCCAAATCCACAATTTATCGCTGGTTTGCTGAGTTTCAACGTGGACGTGTCAAGCTCAGTGATGATCCCCGTCAAGGTCGTCCAAAAACTGCAGTCACCCAAGAAAACGTTGATGCTGTGCGTAAGCTGATTGAGGAAGATCGACATGGGACATACCGCGAAATTCAGGCAACTTTAGACATTGGCATGAGTCAAATACAAATAATCTTGCATGAACAATTAGGTGTAAAAAAGTTGTTTTCCCGATGGATACCGCATTCGCTCTGTGAAGAGCAAAAAACGGCTCGTGTTACTTGGTGCGTCAGAACTCTCGAAAGATTCCACGCAGGATCCTCAAATACTGTATATAACATTGTATCAGGTGACGAATCCTGGATATACGCGTACGAACCCGAAACAAAAAACCAGTCACGAGTTTGGGTGTTCGAAAATGAGTTAAAGCCAACAAAAATTGTTCGTTCACGGAGTGTTGCAAAAAAAATGGTGGCCACGTTTGTCTCCAAAACCGGCCATGTTACGACGATTGCACTTGAGGGACAAAGAACGGTTAATGCAGAATGGTATGCATTTGTTTGCCACAGGTCGTTTCTGAACTCCGTAAAGAGAACTGCAACCGCCGCATCATCCTCCATCACGACAATGCGAGCTCTCAGACCGCGCACAGAACAAAAGAGTTTTTAGAGCAAGAAAACATAGAATTATTAGACCATCCGCCGTACAGCCCCGACCTTTTTTTTTTTTTTTTTTTTTTTTTTTTTTTTTTTTTTTTTTTTTTTTTTTTTTTTTTTTTTTTTTTTTTTTTTTTTTGTTTTGGTCAGGAGGAAATCGCCGGACTTCCGCCCTCCACTGGGGACGGCGGGCGGAGCATGTCGGAGTCGAACCGACTAAAACCTCCAAACCTCACATGAGACAAACTCATGAAAAGGCAAAGGGGGGAAAGTGAAGTGTTTAGTGCGGAGCACATCTCTCCCATCACCCTCCCCCTCGGGACGCCGGACTGGCGGTCGTCGGCGCCACGACCACCAGCCCTCTCGGTCGGCAGGCTATCCGGAGCCCGCCTAGATGGCGCCGGTTAGAGTGAGCTATCCTACGGAATACCCCGCTGGGTCAGAACCAGCATGGGTCGAGGATAGCCGGCCTTCCATCACCCGGATGCTCTTGCGTAAAACGCGTGCAGAGCAGCTTGCACGACGTCTTCTTAGAAGCCCTAATGATTTCTATACTTTCCCTAAAATAAAGAATAAATTGCGTGGACAGAGATTTTCATCACCTGAAGAAGCTGTGGACGCCTACAAAACGGCCATTTTGGAGACCCCAACATCCGAATGGAACGGTTGCTTCAATGATTGGTTCCATCGTATGGAAAAATGTGTCAAATTTCGCGGAGAATACGTCGAAAAGCAATAAATACATTTTTAAATAGTAATGTAGTGTCACTTCGTTAATTCCCGAAATTTTCAGTGCCGCCCTCGTACTATGCTAATTTATTAGAACGAAACTATTTTTGTTGAATATCTATTCATTAATATAAGATTCTCATCATAAGATAATTAAAAATTTATATTTCGACTAGTAAATAACACTACTAACAATAATAACTTATTAAACTACGAATAAGCTAAACCTGGAAGACGTAGAGGATTTCATTCATCTGGGCTCCGTCATAGCTAGTAATGGATCCTCCGAAAAGGACCTCAGAAGGCGAATCAGTATGGCAAAGAGAGCTATGTCCCAAATGGACCGTGTTTGGGTGGCATTTTTCTCTACGGCGCCGAGACTTGGCCCCTAAAGAAAGCCGACCGCCAACGCATCGACGCGTTTGAGATGTGGTGCTGGAGGAAAATGCTCGGGATTCGTTGGACAGAACACAGAACCAACGAATCCATTTTTACCGAGCTCAAGATTCCAATGCACCTCCGCACTACATGCGCGCGGAGGAGTTTCGAGATCTTTGGACATATCGCCAGAAAGAGAGGTGACAATATGGAAAAGCTGCTGGTAACAGGCAAGGTATGCGGGAGAAGGCACACAGGCAGAAATCCAATGCGCTGGTCGGACCAAATACGCTCCACTCTCAATACCTCAGTCCACGTTGCTATCCACACAGCCGAGGACAGGCAGGAATGGCGCAAGATGATGCAGAAGAAAGTTATTAGAGGAGGCCACGACCCTCAGCACTGAGGATTATCGACGCAAGAAGGAAGGAAACTACGAAAAATAAATTAATATCATTTCGTATTATAGATAAATATGGGTAATTTTTCATAGAATTTTAGTTTATAATTTAGAACTGGTTTAAATAAAAACCGCCGCCTAAGTCAGCGTTTGTAATAAATAATATCTATACTAATATTATAAAGAGGAAATATTTGTTTGTTTGTATTCAATAGGCTCCGAAATAGGAAATAGGTATATTCAATAGGTATCCTTACTAAAACTCCAATAACCCAAGGTGTAAAAAAAATTTACCTAAAATATTATTTACGTCGCGTACCCTACGAAAACTATTGATGATAGAATAAAATAATGTACTACGACTTTGTAAAAAACATTATTATTTACAAAAAGTGTCGCGACAGCATATGTCTAACTATTATAGTTATGCCGCAATAAGTGTTCTTTTATTTAAAAAAATGTCCCTGGTAAGACACGGAGTGCCCCCCTACCTTCGCCGACTGGTGGCTTCCTACTTGGAGGACAGATCGGTCACGTGTACTGAGCACGGTGGGATCGTGCACAGGTTCCCGGTCGTGCGCGGTGTTCCACAGGGGTCGGTGCTCGGCCCCCTTTTGTGGAATATCGGGTATGACTGGGTACTGAGAGGTGCCCTCCTCCCGGGCCTAAGCGTAATCTGTTACGCAGACGACACGCTGGTCATGTCCCGGGGGGGAGTTTTGCTGAGTTTGCTCGTCTTGCCACCGCTGGGGTGGCGCATGTCATCGGCAAAATCAGGAGATTAGGCCTCGACGTGATACTCAGTAAAACCGAGGCCATGTGGTTCCACAGGCCGCGGAGAGTGCCACCTGTCGATGCCCATAGCGTGGTTGAAGGCGTCCGTATCGGGTCGGGGTGCAGTTGAAGTACCTCGGCCTCATTCTGGACAGTCGTTGGACCTTCCGTGTTCACTTTCAGAACCTGGTCCCTCGTTTGTTGGGGGTGGCCGGCATGTTAAGCCGGCTTCTTCCCAACATCGGGGGGCCTGACCAGGTGACGCGCCTTATACGAGGCGCCCGCGTGGAGCCAGTCACTGGCCGTGGGGGTAGCGAAGTTGCTGCAACGGACGCAACGCAGCATCGCGGTCAGGATCATCCGTGGTTTCGCACCATCTCTTTCGAGGCGGCGTGTGTACTGGCTGAGACGCCGCCTTGGGTCCTGGAGGCGGAGGCGCCCGCCACTGACTATCAGTGGTGGGCTAACCTTCGGGGCGTGGCGCGTCCCAGCCCCGGTGTGGTCAGAGCGCGGAGGGCCTAATCTCGGCGGTCCGTGCTGGAGTCATGGTCCAGGCGGCTGGTCGATCCTTCGGCTGGTCGTAGGACCGTCGAGGCGATTCGCCCGGTTCTTGTGAATTGGGTAAATCGTGACAGAGGACCCCTCACTTTCCGGCTCACGCAGGTACTCACTGGGCATGGTTGCTTCGGTGAGTTCCTGCACCGGATCGGAGCCAAGCCGACGGCAGAGTGCCACCATTGGGGTTGCGACTTGGACACAGCAGAGCATACGCTCGTGGCCTGCCCCGCATGGGAGGGGTGGCGGCGTGTCCTCGTCACAAAAATAGGAAACGACTTGTCGTTGCCGAGTGTTCTGGCATCGATGCTCGGTGACGACGAGTCGTGAAAGGCGATGCTCGACTTCTGCGAGTGCACCATCTCGCTAAAGGAGGCGGCGGGGCGCGTGAGAGATGCACAGGCCCGTCGCCATCGAGTGGGGTCCAGGGAGGCGAATCTCGCCCAAGCCCTGGCCCTCTAAGTGTTTCGGATCTCCCTCACATGTCCGCCTGGGGACCGGCGAAGGGGGCCTAAGAAGACGACGTGCAAGCTTATCTGCACACGTTTTACGCATGAGCATCCGGGTGATGGAAGGCCGGCTATCCTCAACCCACGCTGGTTCTGACCCAGCGGGGTATTCCGTAGGATAGACCATTCTAACCGGCGCCATCTAGGCGGGCTTCGAGCAGCCTGCCGACCGAGAGGGCTGGTGGTCGTGGCGCCGACGACCACCAGTCCGGCGTCCCGAGAGGGAGGGTGATGGGAGAGATGTGCTCCGCACTAAACGCTTCACTTTCCCTCCTTTGCCTTTTCATGAGCTCTGTCTCATGCGAGGTTTGGATGCTGGTTGTTGAGCGACAAGAGGTTTTAGTCGGTTCGACTCCGACATGCCCCGCCCTCCATCCCCAGTGAAGGGCGGAAGTCCGGCGATTTCCTCTTGACAAAAAAAAACGTGTGGCACTCGGGAACTGCGGCGGTAAAGCATAGCATTTTTTATCAACTTATGACATTATAATTAGACAATGATAATTTAATATTAAAACAATAGTAAAACAAGACCACGCTATATTAAACCTTAATAAAGGCAAAACCTTAACTGTCCCCTTCATACTCATAAGCTAAGCCGCGCGAGAGAGAGATGGGCAGACTTTTCATGATGCGCATGCAGTGTGACGTCACGCCACGCGCTTATTCACAAACACTACACAAGCGCAACGTGTGAATGTGTTGAACGCGAGCTACATGGTAGGCGGAGTGAGGGATGTTAGGTTTTTTTCGTTACGGAATTTCATGATTCCGTCGCCGCGCTCAAGGCCCGCGATAAAAGCTATGCAATAGCTTAAAAATGTATGAACTTGTAATAAAATCTCCTTGGCTATACTATTTGTATCTGGCTGGTTTTGGTATCATTAAAAGTTTAAGTTCGAAAGAAGACAATTCCAAATTAAAATTAGGCAGATGTGTGATTTTATTTATTTTTCGTACTGTCAAGATGAGTGAATCTAATGAAGACATTCGATACATTTTAAAATTTTACTACAAAAAAGGTAAAAAAGAAACCGAACCATTTTTGAAGAAGCTGATAACTAGTGATGAAAAGTGGATCACGTACGACAAGAACGCACGAGAAAGGTTGTGGTCAAAGGCCGGTTAGGCTTCACAGACTCTGGCAAAACCCGGGTTAACTCGCAACAAGGTGATGCTGTGTGTGTAGTGGGGTTGGAAGGGCATTATACATTATGAGCTGTTACCACCATCGATTCTGAACTCTACTGCGAACAACTGATGAGATTAAAGCAAGAAGTTGAGAGAAAGCGGCCGGAATTAATCAACAGAAGGGGTGTGGTTTTTCATCACGATAACGCTAGACCTCACACATCTTTAGCCACTCAGAAAAAATTAAGAGAGCTTGGCTGGGAGGTGTTACCTTGCACCTTCAGATTTCTACCTGTTTCGGTCTCTTTAGAATTCTTTAGGCAGTGTCAGGTTAACATCACGAGAGGACTGCCAAAACCAATTGTCGCGGTATTTTGATCAGAAGCCCCAAATTTTCTATAGCAATGGGATCATGTCCCTACCTACAAGATGGCAAAAAGTTATCGAACAAAATGGTACCGACATACTTTACTTAAATGCGAATAAACTATATTAAAAATGTTGTGAATGTTCTTAAAAAATGCGAAGAAACTTTTTCCCCAACGTATTATTATATAGAAATAAAATAGTAAACAATGTTTACAATAAGTGAGCTGTTTAGGCTTACTATACTATTTGACATTGGACGGTATTGGGTAAATTAAGTAAATGAAATTACAAATTTTACAGCGCCCCCCTAAACCACATCAACGCCCCCCATTTTTTCCTGGGCCCTTTAACGCCCCCCTCTAGGTTTCAAACGCCCCCCAGGGGGCGTTATCGCCCACTTTGAGAAAGACTGCATTAAATAGTATATAGTATATAATAGTATATATACTTTGACATTGGCAAAATCAATACCAAAGGCGTTGGAGCCAAGCTACAACAAGATTTTGACCAATTTTTGGCTCGATGCATAACTATAGAAGAAATATGGCTTCACTATTATGACCCGGAAACGAAAAAAAATCCATGACTTGAAAGAGACCGTCATCTCCAATTCCAAAGAAATTTAAGGCGATCCCCACCGCCGGTAAGATGGTGGTCCGTTTTTACTGGGACGGTGAAGGGGGTGGTACCTAATGATCGAATACATTCGAGCGAATACCTTCCTTAATCATGGAGCCGCTATTATGGGGATATGACAAATAAAAGAGTCGCGTTAGGTAATACGCTAGCAACGGCATGAAAAACTTGCTAAAGTTGTTTTGTTAAACATTAAAGTTGTTGTTTTTGTTTGTTTTACCAAAATAAAGTCCCTATGCACAAATCCAGAGCTGCGAAAGTTGCCATTCAAGGCTTCGAATTGATAGAACTCCCTCGATATTCACCGGGTTTCACTCATAGATATTTCTACCTAGTTCTGCGGTGAAAGAAACATCTCAGGGGCCATAAATTTGAATACTGCGTCATCAGTCGCCTTGGTATACGTTAAGGGATCGAGAAGAAGATTTTTTAAAAGGCTTGTTTTAAAAGGATTGTTTTTAATTTTGGAAAAAATATTTACAAAGAGTATAAGCCTGAAAGGTGACTACGTCTAAAAATAAAATAGCATTTTATAAAAGATAATTATGTCATAAGCGTTATAACTTTTTAATGAACATCCATAGTAAATATAAAATTGTTAAATTTATGACAAAAGTATATTAGGTGGTGTTAACTATTCGAAGAGCCCAACAATAGCTTCTATCACCAGTAGAACAATCGTTTCAATAGATTTTAGGAAATTCTTGGTTGTGACTCAAAGCTATGGTTTAATAACGTGAATGCAAATTGCTTTGCACGACGATTGGCCTCTGTCAATATTGATTTCGGGATCCCGCAAGATGTCCACCACCAGCCAAGTACATACCTCTAATACAGCTCTGTTTGAAGTTCGACTATACGATATAAGCAACGATATACCTGTTTATTAAGCTTAGCTAAGTTAAGCCAGTTAAGCGTCAGACCGCCTGGATATATATAACAGAAATGCATAATTTATTTATTATTGATTAATGTATTATATATAGCTGGTGCTGGAGAAGGATGCTTCGTATATCTTGGACTAAGCATCGCACCAACGCCTCGATCCTAAAATAACTAAATATCTCTCAAAGGTTGTCGTCAACAGTGCAATCCAAGATTCTTCGATATTTTGGACAGGTATCGCGACGGTCAGCAGAGTATATCGAGATACTTGTTGTTCAGGGTAGGGTCGATGGTAAGAGATCTCGTGGACGAATCCCCATGCGCTGGACTGATCAGGTGGAAGACCTTACTGTAACCCCACTTAACGAGTGCGTGCTCCAGGCCTCGGTTCGCAAACTATGGAAAACATCTGTCAAGGCTTTCATAAACAAGAATTCCACATGACCACGACTGCTCTGCCAAGAGCAACCGACTATGATGATCATTATAGTTTAAAAACTAAAAGAACAAATTGTTTTTTTTTTACCCTGTATATACCTACTGGTCGGTACTACCACAAGGCTGTCCGCTATCTGCTTCTAACGCATTTTCACGTACTTCGGTCACATCGCTTGTAGAGATCCCGATAACTCAGATAAACTGATGGTCAGGTTGACGGGAGAAGATCACGCGGACGCTGACCTACCCGCTGGTCTGATGTAGTAAAGACGCTCACCGGCCTGCCAATAACCGAGGCTATGAAGGCCGCCGAGGAGAGGAGCATGTGGGGAAGCATAGTGCATCGAGTGGTCAACATTTCAAACTAGACACGACCCTCAGCAATGAAGAGATTGACTCAGAAGAAAAGAAGAGATATACATATTAATTGTATTATCTATGGACTAGCTTTTGCCCGCGACTTCGTCCGCGTGGAATAATCCACAAATACATAATACTTTATTTTAGAACAAATTTGGTTAACATAAAAAACGTTATAGTGAGCCAACCTTAACATATAGACATGTCCTTCTTCAAACGAGGCTTGTGGAGAGTATCAAGCGGTAGGCAGCGGCTTGGCTCTGCCCTGGCATTGCTGAAGTCCATGGGCGACGGTGACCACTCACCATCAGGTGGGCCGTATGCTCGTCTGCCTACAAGGGCAATAAAAAAAAACATGCGGTCGCGGTTTTTTTTTTTAGATCTTTTAAAGGGAAACAATACATTATTTTAGCGAAACTTTAACCGTTTCTGCAGTGCACGCAGCGGAAGCTCTCAAAAGGGGAAAAAAACCCTATTTTGAAACATTCTTTATTGGTGCTCCGCTTTTATGGGTCTTAACGTGATGTTACATAGTCTATAGCCGCCCTCAGTAAATGGGCTATCTAACACTGAAAGAATTTTTGAAATCGGACCAGTAGTTCCTGAGATTAGCGCGTTCAAACAAACAAACTCTTCAGCTTTATAATATTAGTATAGATATACTGTTCAGGATATCAGAGCGAATTTAGAAAGAAATTTGACATCTTGTACGTGATATGAAAAGTACATTCAAAGATTCCGTTCGTTACAAACAAAGAGATATACAAGATATATTCGTACCAAGCTAATGAAAGCGTGCTTAAAAGAAACTGATCCTTTTCAAAACAGCATTGTTTTTTTTTATTATGAAAAATAACTAATAGAAAGCATTAACGATTTAATTCAATGCAGAAAACATCAAGCGCATGTATACACAAAATGATAATATAAATTACGGCATGATAATGTCTGTTGATAAAGTTCCCTATATTTTGAACAAGACGTAACGTCCTTTGGGCTTTTACGTACCTACATCCTATCATCTATGAAACTACGTCGTGTGAGGTATTTATTTGCGTTTCTCAACCAAACTAGTGATCCCGCAGTAGTCGAAATTCGACTATAATTAATTGAAATTCTATTTATAAACATTACGAGTATTATGGTTCTATTGTCAAACACTATTAGAGTTCTTTAATATAATCACAGATTTCGCTAAAACTACACTATAGATAGAAAATAGGTAGACAAACAATATTAATCTATTCTCAATTTGTCCACAGACTTTCAACAATAACAAAAGTTTGACAATAAACGCAGAGTATATATGTGTGTATATGTGTTGTGTCAAACACACGGTAGTGTGGGTAATGTTTTCTTTATTGATTTCACGATTTTTTTATGCATAATTTAAAAAAAAAATAACATTCTGCACTCCTTCTCTATATTATCTATAAGTGTGGGAAGTTTGATACTCCTCCGTTCGCGCAATTTTCGTAAAAAGAGATACAAAGTTTTTGCTTCACGTATTAATATATAGATGAGATGCTATTTCATAAAAAAAACGTTTGTTTTTGCTGTTTCTTGTTACAACTGAGAAGCGAGCAGTTTTGTATTGGTCACCCTGATATACATCTTTCAGCCCGACGAATTTCGGATGGTCATCTTAATTATAACATTAATATAAATCTATATCTATAATTAATATAAGTATTAAGATTAAAGTCTAAGAACCGTCCATTGGAATCTTATTATTCGAACCGATCTGGGTTACGAATTCCTATTAGCACGGACTTAAGACATGTCAAAAAAAGTTTCTTCGGTTTTCACCGAGTTCTAGCACCTAATTAAATTCTTACGTTAAATCTCGGGTTATTATTGTCGTTAAGCGCTAAAAGTACTTATAATTAAATGTTTCAATGATTGACCTAAATTTCAAATTGCAGCAGCACTGCAGTTTTATGCAGCGACTCAGCTAATCCACCATCATTACTAATGTATTGACATTAGTATACACGGCACATTGGTGCAGTGTATTCAATTGTCTTCTAGTTCAAAAAAAGATGTGTGGTGTTGTGGGACACCGGATAGAAACGAAGTTCCTTATTATAAAATATTAATTTTAAGTTCTGTTCGAGGTATAAAGAAAATAATTATTCGGGTATACATTTTTTATTATAATTTTTTTATTGATGAAAATAAAAATAATCGCAAGGGTCAGCCACTCCGGAGTGCAATGGAGCAGCCTCGCCTCAGGGGGAAAACCACCTGCATGTTCACGGTGTCCTCTATGCCAAGTAAGTATGAATTAGCAAAGAAATACGAGAACGTCTATCAACTGTGTAACATTTCGTCACCGCGATTCAGGAATTCTTGAGTTTGCGTGCAGCGACATCTGTTGATAACAAACTAAATAGAAAAAATCTTACGTTACGGACGCATCGTCCCATGAGAAACTTCGTTCCAAAAAAGCTGGCATTTTTTTAAAATTCCATGCACGGAATTTTCGGCAAGAACGTGAGAAGCGAAGTGTCTGTGTTTTTTAGCATAGTCTGTTACTCTTGGCAGAGCAGTCGTGGTCATGTGGAATCCTTGTTTATTAAATCCTTAACAGTTGTTCTCCATAGTTCACGAACTGAGTCTTGGTGCACGCATTCGTTAAGTGGGGTTTTGGTTAGGATTTTCATCTTATTTTATGATTTTCTTCAAGTTTAAACGTCTAATAATGTAATGGTGGCTTATTGTCCGTTTAGCACCCGTGTGGAAAATGCCACAAAGCCACTGAATGTGACTTCTCGGGTTCTTCCAAAAAGTTTACTGACGTCTCCATATTATGTATAACTTTATTGAGCTTTTATTTCATCCCATCTTATCTCGTTTAATTTTTTATTCCAATTGATTAGTGTGTTAGTTAAAGTCGACTACATAGCTGTCAAAGCTTGCAGACTAAAGTGGCAATAGGCCGGTCACGTCTGTCGAGCCAACGACGCCAGGTAGGGGAGGAGTGTCCTCGAATGGAGGCCATGGATAGGTACCAGGAGCGTGGGGTGGAGATATAAGGACTGGAGTACTAACCAATTTGATTGTCTCTCTATTAAGACAATTCATTCGCAAGTCATCGTGACTTGAAGAAGACAAGACTTGGTCATTTGCTTGGATCCTGCGATTTGACTGTACTTGTGTACAGATCGGTGATTTTAAGGAACTTTGTCCCTAAAACGTGTTGACGTGTTGACGTACGTCTTTGACGATGAATGAAAACTAACTCGGAGTAATAATTGCTGGTGGTGGGGTGCACGGTGAGGCCGCACGGA
This sequence comes from Bombyx mori, assembly GCF_030269925.1. NCBI lineage: Eukaryota > Metazoa > Arthropoda > Insecta > Lepidoptera > Bombycidae > Bombyx > Bombyx mori. Next base: position 13,232,941 of record NC_085115.1, on the reverse strand, counting down.
TAGTACCGGCGTCTTATCTATTTCTGCTGTGAAACCTAAATCAGTACAATTCTACAATCCTAAAATTCCTAGGTACAGTCCCATATTTGATTAATTACCTGCAATAAACATCTCGTCAGGAATACCCAAGCAACCAACCAAGCGACATTCGCAGAGCGTTTCCGTAAATAATCGCGCCATATAACTTTGCATGACGTAAACAATATTTGCACTTAGTTAAGAGTTCAGATCAAAGGCGTCGGTAATGTCAGACCCGTGTTAATTAACGGAACTATAGTGGCGATACGTGGGCTGTATTTGCGCTGTAAACTGCTTTATCTAAACGATTCTGTGTTGGAGAATGGTGTTAGAATACTGTTTTAGTGCGCGTAGTTTGCAAGTTCGAAGTTTCTGGGTGTGTATAATTTCGTAGTCACGGACGACCAAGGAAGGGTGTAGTTAATATTTGTATTTTAATAACCGAAATCGTAGAATTTATATTTTTTACGTAATTATTGGAGTTGGGGCGTGTTGTAAGCCCGCACGGGTTGGTGCGTACTGCCTATTGATGCATCAATGCAGTCATGCGTTCCAGATTGTAGATTGGTATAGGTGTTAGAGAAAAGGAAATGGTCTTCGATATCATCTCTGTAAACACAACAAAACAATTCGTTTAGAAGAGTCAATTATGTGTTTCATTTAGAACAATTTCGGCACATTTTATTTTTAAATGTGATACAAGTCTAATGTATTGTGTATTCGTTTAAGGACACTCCGTGATGTGTACGATCCGAAAAGATCGGAAGTTGTAAATTGTTCAAACGTATCCGATTATACTAAGTATTTTAAATAAGAGGAAAAGTTTGGTTTTCAAATTTTCTAAAACGTGTAGGTACTTAGCGTGAGTAAGCTGTTTTTTTTTCTTCCTACCTATGCTGATAGCCTTGGGAGGCTATTTCAGCTTCACCTTAACGTGTAGGTGAGCTCACGGGGCTCAAATCGGAAGTGTTGCTAACATTGGCCCTAGCAAGACCAGTGCTTCGCAGAATCTACCACCGGATCGGAAATGCGATCCAATGAGAAGATCCGGCGAGAAACTCAGTAGACAATAAGCTGGTGCGACAATCCTCTTTAAATTCATTAAGCATTTCATCATTGCTGAGTGTAACAGATCATTTTCATAAATAAAAATAATATAAATAGATTTGATGGTTGAACAAGCTCCCGAGCTTTACGGGCCCACTTTATGTCAATGGCTACAGGAACCCATAAACATCTAGAACGGCTGCCCAACCCTTCATACCGAAACGCATTACGGTTTTACGGCAGAAATAGATAGTGGTCGTCTCAAAAGTTTCAGACTCACAAGTCGTCCTAACACTAGTAATCACGCAAATTATAATTTGGTGGGTTTGATTTTTATTACACGACGTTATTCCTTCACCGTGGAAGTCTATCGTGAACATTTGCTAAGCACGTATTTCATTCGAAAAAATGGTACCGGGCGTTTTAATCCTTTAGGCTACGAGTATTTCAGAAAACTTACAAATGTGACAAATGTTAAACATAAAAAAAAGAAAAAAAAACATTTATCATTGTTATTGAACACTAATTTCGAAACCATTTCACTTAGATCCCATAATTCATCGTGATAATATTTTGCTGAGAATTTCATTGTGGTTGCCAACATCGACCGACCCAGTCCAGTTCAAGCCATGTCGTTGGTATTTCATTCCTCGAACATTCCACGACAATGCTATATACAACTTATAGTTTACTAGCTGTACCCGACCGCTTCGCTGGGCATTTAAAATTAACATTATTATTTCTCACCCCCACAAAGATTCTCATCATTAACACCCCTACAACTGGTGTAGAGAGTCCAACACATTAAGTACATGTATTTTCTACATGGATATCAAGTTTCAAGTCAATCGGATGCATGGTTCAGCAGTTATAATGGAACATCCGTAAAAACCACTGTAGATTTATATATTAGTAAAGATATATGTAGATGTATGCCCTAGTCGTTTGTGATCACGAAAACTGTAATGATCTTAACACGACAATAGTAATGTGTGCAACATTACTATTGTCGGATATCTGTTTTACTCGTCATAAACACAAACATGCTTATAAGAATGTGTCCAGTTTCCATAATCGCCACACGGTGGATCAGTTGCCAAAATGGGTTGGTATTTTATGAATTACAAAGATAAATATACTTATCCGGCCGCGACGGGACAAGGCAAAGCCGCCGTCGCCAGAAACATATCTTGGAGGATGCCCGGATTCACTCTCGGTGTTTTTAGGCCTCTCAAGCACCGGTCACCTCCTCCTTGCGTCGTATTCCTCATTGCTGAGGGTCGTGACCACCCTTTTGTATCACCTTCGCACGCACGATTTTTCTCCATCCATGCTTGTCTCTGGCGGTGTGGAGGGCGTTGTGAAACGTGGAATCAAGAGCGGTGCGGATCTGGTCGGACCAACGTATTGGGCTGCGCCCCCGAGGTCTTTTCCCATCTACCTTACCAGTCACGATGAGCCTCTCGAGATTGCTACCATTCTTCCGTGCGATGTGACCAAAGTACTCAAGGACTCAGCGAAGACACTCGGATGACAGCCGCGAGGAGATTTTGAGTTCTTGCAAGATTGATACGTTGGTCCGAAATGCTGTCCACGGAATACGCAGCATCTTTCTCCAGCACCACATCTCAAAGGCGTCAATGCGTCTGCGGTCTGCAGATTTCAGTGACCAGGTCTCAGCGCCATACGAAAAAATCGAGAAAACTAGAGTCCGTACCAGTTTGGTTTTGGTCTTTACGGATATGTTGCGATCTCTCCAGATTTTTCCGAGCTGAGTCATGGCACTCTTAGCCATACCAATTCTCCGGCGCACTTCCTTCTCGCACGAGCCATTGTTAGTAATGTTGGAACCCAGGTAGTTAAAATTGTCCACTATTTCTAGGTCTAATGCGCCAGTGAGTTCCAATTTTCCAGACCTATCCACCACCATGACTTTGGTTTTGGACCTGTTTATGGAAAGTCCCATCTCCTTGCTTATCCGCTCCATTCGGTCCAGAAGCGCAACCATTTCCGACTCATTCGCTGCAAGAAGAGTAGTATCATCGGCGTATCGGAGGTTGGTGATTTTCACGCCACCAACTGTAATGCCACCATCCCAATTCTCGCAGGTCCATCTCATTATGTGCTCCCCATAGGCGTTGAAAAGAATGGGCGATAAAATACAACCTTGGCGTACTCCTTTGTGAAATTTAAAAGTCCACCGGTCACAGTCCCCGTCAAACTCGTCGATTACGTAGTATCATCGGCGTATCGGAGGTTGGTGATTTTCACGCCACCAACTGTAATGCCACCATCCCAATTCTCGCAGGTCCATCTCATTATGTGCTCCCCATAGGCGTTGAAAAGAATGGGCGATAAAATACAACCTTGGCGTACTCCTTTGTGAAATTTAAAAGTCCACCGGTCACAGTCCCCGTCAAACTCGTCGATTACGATGAGCGAACTAAACCATAGACATAGCGGAGTTTCTTGTCAGATCTTCTCAGTGGGTCGCGATTCTATTCCGGTGGTAGATTTTGCGAAGCACTGCTCTTGCCACGGGCTAGTGTTAGCAAATTCTTTCAGGTTGAGCCCGTGAGCTCACCTACCCATCCGGACGCAACTGAAAGAGCCCCTTAAGCTACCAGCGAAAAGGTAGGAAAAAAAAAGATAAAAGAAATTTCTGGTTAGTAATGTTATAGACGTATGTACCTACACCTAAACATATTCTAAATACAATCCAATATATTAACCCATTTAGTACAATGTCCCTTAGCAGCAGAAACTAAAAATTCCCACGAAACGCAAATAAACTGAGAGTTTAACAAAAATCTATTTCTCAGTCCACTAATTAAGTTGAGAGCTCGAATGTCTTCAGTACTAGATTTTCCGAAGTTATGTAAATTTTGTTTACAACTTGTAACGAAAGACGCACGCACGAGATTTCGAAACAAGGTTTCTAATGGCTAAGACTATCAGACTATCAGACTAGAAGACTATAAGGCTATCGATCCACGTATAGTCTATAGTATAAAACAAAGTCGCTTTTTTTTTTTTTTTTTTTTTTTTTTTTTTTTTTTTTTTTTTTTTTTTTTTTTTTTTTTTTTTTTTTTTTTTTATGATTGAAAGTTTACTGGTGGCCCGAAGGCCTTTCCAGTTTCACCAGGACAGGTGGGCGAGCAAAGGCTCAGCCAAGAGGGGTGGGATTTGCTAACAACTGCCCGAGCGCCTCCGAAGGAGACCTAACAACTCAAGAGCAATTGTTTCGCGAATGAATCTACTACCGGATCGGAATCGCGACCCGCTGAGAAGATCCGGCGAGAAACTCAGCGGGCTGATGCATGGGTTAGGTTGCACGTCGACCTCTTTGTCGAGTTCGACGAGTACGGTTACCGGGGTCCCTAAGCCTGCCCCTAGTATTAGAGCTGAAGGCATCTAATGCAAAGGTTATTGGATCTGATGGATCCGTAAGGACGTGTCTAGGGCGTCGACGGTGACTGGCTCCTGCATGATCAGGATTCGGGGAGTAGTCAGCGGCGGCAACGATAAGGCGATTATCATGACGCATAGCCTTATCGAAGTATCGTTCCGACGCTGACTTCATGTATTTCCGAATTGATTCGAGGCCCAGGTCGTCGTGTAGGTCAACGTTCCTCACGAACCACGGAGCCCCGACAGCTAACCTGCAAAAGCGGGATTGTAGGGATTGGAGGGTGTCTATGTGTGTGCGGGCCGCGTGAGCGAACACCACACTCGCGTAAGTCATGACGGGCCTTATGCAAGTTTTGTAAAGTGTCACCTTGTTCCGAAGGGACATTTTACTCCGCTTACAGATCATGGGGTAGAGTCTACCGAGAATAAACGCGGCACGGTCACGGACTGATTTTATATGCGGGCGGAATGTCATCGATGCATCCAGGGTAACGCCCAGGTACTTGACTTTCCTGGCCCAGGGTATGGGTTGTCTAAAGAGAGTAATCGGGGGTGTGAGATTCCTCCTCCTAATCCGGGAGGAAATCCGTGTGGAGCTTCCCCTCTGAAATAGCACCGCAGTACTTTTCGCTGGGTTGATGTCTATGCGCCATTTTCGGAACCACTGTCCTAGGGCTAGGGCTGCGCTCTGAAGCTTCTTCGCGATTAGGGACTTATTTCTACTAGAATAGTAAACAGTCGTGTCGTCGGCGAATAAAGCTAAATGGGTCGGCGGCGACCGGGGAATATCGTTGACGAATAAGCTAAATAGGAGGGGTGAGAGGACAGAGCCTTGCGGGACTCCAGCTGTGAGAGGTCGTGGGGAGGAGCGGGTTCCCTCGACTCGATATCGAAAAGAGCGGTTCGACAAGAAGTCCCGTATGATGAGCACGAGACTATCCGGCACGCCCATGTTGAATAGTTTGAAAATCAAACCATTGTGCCAGACTTTGTCGAACGCTTTTGCGACGTCGAAGAAGAGAGCTCCCGTGTATAACGGTTTTGGTCGATTAAGCCCCACAAGAATGTGCTCCGTGAGGCGGTGCACCTGTTGAACGCATGAGTGATTTGTACGGAATCCGAATTGTTCATCGATAAGAATGCCCTTGGATGAGACGAAGTCTCTGAGACGTTTGTAGAGCAGACGCTCATACAGTTTGCCTAGAGACATGAGGAGGCTAATCGGGCGGTAGCTCGTCGGATCATTTTTTGGTTTACCGGGTTTATGTATGCCGATAACGTCCGCTTCTTTCCACACCGCGGGAAAGATACAGTTCGCCATAGCGGCATTGAAAATAGATGCCAACATCACGATGAGTTGGACGGGTAGAAGTTTAATAACGCGGTTGGATATACCGTCGGAACCGGGAGCCTTGCGAGGACGTAGGTCTTTGATCAAGTCTTTAACTTCCATCGGGGTGACGGGTGGTAACGCATCAGAGGGTGGCAAGGAGGCTCTGCGTTCTACCTCACTGTCTACTAATTCTACATGAACAGGGTCCACGGATTGAGTGCTGGGCGTGCACTGGGTTTGCAATGTATCGGCCAGCAGCTCTGCTTTTTCGTCATCATCGAACGCCGCGAGTCGGCCTGAGGGGCCTACGAGGGGGGGCATAGTTACTACCGTATCCGATTTGAGAGTACGAGCTAAGCGGTAGTAAGACCTTTGGGAGGGCGCGAGTCCTTCTAAGAAATCAGACCATCTGGCATCTCGGACTTCGGCGATGCGAGACTTTACGTCGCGTTGTAGGGCACGCATTCGAATACGATTTTCCGCGGTAGGATACCTGTCGTAGGCGCGTATCGAGGCGTTCTTAGCTCTAAGAAGTTCCCTAATATCGTCGGACAATTTGAAGCGGTGAAGGAAGTCCTCCGCTACAACTTGTTTCGATGACCTATCTAATGTCGAGGTGATGTGTGACGTTAAGATGTCTATGGCTTCAGCGGTATCCTGAGGAGACGGGATAGAGTCCGGGTTAAACGGGAGCGATGGTGGATCAGATTCAGCCAGGCTGATGCCCAGCGTGTGCCAATCCACCACAGTCCTCGTGACGGGAACGGAATCGGGAGCGCGACCGAGCTTCATAACGACGGGACGGTGGTCTGAATCTAACTCTGAAACTACTTCGATCGAGTGCAAGCGCAGAGTTACGTTTTTTAATAACGCTATGTCGAGTATATCCGGGCGATGCGCGATATTTAGCGGGTAGTGAGTCGGGGTTAGCGGAGCGACGATATCGAAGGCGAGATCATCGACTAACGCGTCAAGCCGCCTGCCATTCGGGGTTGTGGTGTGTGAGTTCCACCTGATGTGTTTACAATTTAGGTCGCCCGCCAGAATGACAGAGCTCCCCATACCGAGCAGCGCCTCGATATCACTGCTTAGAACGATCTTATCCGGTGGAAGATAAACGGACGCGATAACGATCGGCGCGTGACCCGTCAGTGAGATTCGGCACACTGATGCTTCGATATTAGCGAGCGCGGGAGGATCGAGCGGGACGCAATGCAGGGCTCTTCTATAGTAAATGACGGTACCACCACCACGGGCAGAGAGCCTGTCGTTCCTGACCATGTTATAGTTCGCGATTTTAGGGTCACGGCGCGCGGGCTTAAGTAGGGTCTCCTGCACTAAAAAGATATCAATTTGGTGGTCACGCAAAAAGTCAGAAACCTGATCACGTTGATTTGCGAGACCGTAAGCGTTAAAAAATCCTATCGTTACGGATAGGGGCTTTATTCTACTTATATACGCCATTGATTACCGGCGGAGTGAGGGGAGGACGTACGTATTTAATGACGCGTATACGTCGGCGTATTCCTGCACAACGGCGATAAAGTGTTGTGCAGTGGAGGCAGCGCGAATGGCGTCGCCCAAAGCGTTAACGCGCTCAAAGTTGATCGACTGAAAGAAGTCGATCGCTAAAGCGAGATTGTCGGACGCGGTCGGAGGGCAAGTCGCGGGAGAGGGACGAGTCGCGGGGGCGGGACGAATCGCGGAGGAGGGAGTTGTAGCCGTGTTCGTGTACGGCAGCGGTTTTGCCCAGGCCGAGACACTGGGCACCGCCGCCGGAACGAACGCTGGCTTAGCCTGCGACGCAGAGGGTGCCGAGGCTTTGATGTCTGGGCCGGAAGCTCGGAGGCGGTTTTGGCGGGCGACGCGGCGATTTATTTTAGGGGCTCGGGGGCAACCACGGTAATTCGCGGGGTGACCCTGTGTTCGACACAGGACGCAGCTAGGCGGTTCCGTCGCGGTTTTTTGGTCGCGAGCGCAGAGGGCCGTGGCGTGATCGCCCAAACACTTAACACATCGGGGGCGCGCGTGACAGTTACGGGAAGAGTGCCCGTACAATTGACAGTTATGGCACTGGCTAGGAGTGCCTTTTTTATGGGGGGCTTCGACAGCGATACCAGAGAGCCTACAGACGGTCTGTGTGTTAAAGATTTTCTTACCCTCGGGGGTAGGCTGGAGAGCGACTAGAACCATATTATATGGCTCCCTACCGCGACCGGTGTGCATACGGTGCACAGAATTCACTGGTAGGCCTTGTTCTAACAGGTCGGCTTTTACGAGCTCTACATCTAACTCTTTAGGGATTCCGCGTATTACAACGCGGAGTTCGCGCTCCTCCTGGAGCGTATACGTATGGAAACTTATACGCTCCTTACGGAGGTAAGAAGAGAGGGCCCTATGGTCGTCGGGTGTTTGAACCTTAATTTGAATGCCGTTCGCGAGGTTACGGGCATTCGTGAAATTTATATTTTTGGCCTTAAGGGCCAGGCAAACTCGATCCCAAGCTGCCTTCTCCTGAAGGATAACCGGGGGAGGGGTCTGGGTTTTATTTTGTGCCACCGGACGCGGCGACGGAGTGGCACGGGCTGGGGGCGCAACGGGAGTCTGAGGGCGGGGGCGCGACGCGTTCACGGCTTTGCTAATTTTAGCGGCCGCGGGAGCTCGAGACTCCGCGGCACGCTTCTTACCCTTCTGTACCAGGGTGAATCCATCCGTCGATGAGGCGGGGGCGAGGTCGACCTCCATGTCCGAGTCAGAGTCGGAGCACGAGGAGGCGGGTGCAGGCGACCTACGAGCAAGTGTAGGTGTTTTAGAGGGCGCGACGGAGGCCGCGGATGATCGCTCAGCTGAAACGATGGTCACGGCGGGTCTTGAAAACACTCGCCTTGCGGCGAGGCCCCAACTTCTCGGACCTGAGCGGTTCTATTGAACACAGGTGGCAATGCGGCGCGATTACTACAGGACAAAGAAAAAGCACAACAAAACAGAAATTACGAAAAGAAACAAAACAAATAAATACTTGCAGGAAACCACTTTGTCGGCAGATGTACCACGAACACAGAAACAACAAAAGGAAACAAAACAAATAAAAACTTCCAGAAAGAGCACTTAGTCGGCAGATGTACCACAAACACAGGCCGCGCGAACAATGGCCGGGCTAACAAAAGCCGGGCGAACAAAGACCGGGCGATCGAGTGGACGATGAGCACGTCCGCACGTGACGGGTGCCTCTATCGGAATGAGTCGCTTTCTCTGTCCCTATCCCTCCTTATGTATGCTTAAATCTTTAAAACTACGCAACAGATTTTGATGCGGTTTTTTTTAATAGATAGAGTGATTGAAGAGAAAGGTTTATATGTATAATCACATCCATTAAATAGTAGAGAAATCAATAATAAATTACAGTTTCCGAAGCGAAGCGAGGGCGGGTCGCTAGTAGTCTATATGGATAATTTGTGGAATAAGTATTTTTAAATAGGTCTAGTGAATAAAAAAAGCTATCATAATATACGTTTGTAGAAGTTTGTTGTTTGACCGAAAAAGACATGGATGGTGTGTGTGAATGACGATATGAGAGAGAGAGGAGTGAGTGTTGAGCTGACGGCTTATAGAAGAGAATGGAATTGAAAAAATAGCTATGCCGACCCCCCTAGTGGGATAAGGTGAAGAAAAAGAAGATAATATACGCTTGTATTATATATTATCTGTTCACGACTTAACCTAACCTAATCTATCTTAAGAAGGAGGGAGCCTGGAGATCAGTAATACAGATCTTTGAACCTATATAGTACAGGATTTCAGCTCTTTTAAAGGCTTACAAAATAAATTATAACGTTAATTTCCATTTGTATAATTTGTACTATACCTTTAAGAGAGAAATAAATAAATTATTATTATTATTTATTTAAAAAATAACCATATCTTTATTGTTGAATTCTTCGTACAGAATTGAATCGTGGTTTGTAAGATTAGCTTTATTTACGATTTTGTTTATTCAACATTTGATTTAATCGTTTTGAAGTGGAAATGCAATCATAGCTCTGCTTTTTAAGTTTTTCGAACACTTGGGTCATCATCTGAGAGACTATATTATTATAGTCTACCTTTGTAGAGTTGTATGTAAATATCATTTTTGTACCTAATAAAATCTGTAATTCTAGGTATGAGAAGAGAGCCACAGACCTCATTATACAATAAATATTCTAACGACTCTCTCAAGCGTAAGAAGGTTTCTCAAAACGCAATCCTTTTCAATAATGATTGGATATCCTTGATTAAATATTAAATTGATCGTATTTTTCATTATTTCACTATTAACCTATCCATAACTCACTACACTTATCATTTAAGAACTGCAATTGTACAAAATATGATTTATAGCAACTTATTTCCAGGCTGCGACTTTAAAATCCAGTGCGAACCGTATTGAACTTTCATTCGGCGCTAGCCAACAATATCATTTATCATTAGCAGTAACTTTCGTTCCGCGATAACGTACAATGTGACTGGTCGACATTTCTGTTTGTTGGAAGTTGATCGGTATGTTTTAATAAATGATTACCGTTTTACAGTTTGTTTTTATTGTAAGAGTATGTAATTGTGCGTCTGAAGCGTTAAATTGTGCACAATTGGACCGGAATCTTGACAAATAATTTTTATTTAATTTTAATAATTTAATTTTAGCGGTAGGCAGCGGCTTGGCTCTGCCCTTGGCATTGCTGAAGTCCATGGGCGACGGTAACCACTCACCATCAGGTGGGCCGTATGCTCGTCTGCCTACAAAGGCAATAAAAAAAATTTACCGATATTTGTAGACATTATAATAAAATCAGTTGGTTAATAGAGTCATTATACCGTAATGTGTACATTATAAACAACAAATTTCAGTTTGGGAATGTTGTCAAACAGCTTTCCATTTTTCAGTTAAGTAACATCACACCCAAGTCGGTAATAATATAATGATATTAAAAAACGCGAGATTAAGCCGTAAAAGTAATTTTAAGCCGATGAAAATATTAATAAATACAATTACGTTTATTTGTCAAAAAAAAGTTTATCTTTTAAAATATAGGTATACTATACGATATTCAACTAGCGGTAACACGGGAAGGCGTGACATTGGTATTCCTTTTAAAATGATTTTTTTTTAATCGCAGGAGTCTCGTTACGGGCTGTGTAAGATAGGTCGCTGTGGCCATTCTTGAGGTGAGCGTTGTTTGTTATAATACTTTTTTAAATAATGTATTATGTAATGTGTCTCTAGAAATTTAATTTTTGAAGTCTTCGTGGCCTAAAGGACGTCAGGTGCATTCGTGTTGAAGCGATGCACCCGTGTTCGTATCCGAGGCGGGTACCAATTTTTCTAATGAAAAACGTACTCAACAAATGTTCACGATTGACTGTCACGGTGAAATAACATCGTGTAATAAAAATCAAACCCGCAAAATTATAGTTTGCGTAATTACTGGTGGTGGGACTACTTGAGAGTCCGCGCGCGTAGGTACCACCACCCCGCCTATTTCTGCTGTGAAGCAGTAATGCGTTTCGGTTTGAAGGGTGGGGCAGCCGTTGTAACTATACTGATACCTTAGAACTTATATCTTAAGATGGGTGGCGCATTTACGTTGTAATGTACGATGTCTATGGGCTCCAGTAACGACTAAACACCAGGTGGGCTGTGAGCTCGTCAATCCATCTAAGCAATAAAAAAAAATTGTCGTTCTGTGAAAAAAATGATAAGATACGGTGTATGTGATATGTGTGTTTACTGGTGGTAGTATGTCTTGTGTGTCCACATGGGAATATCATCTCAGGAACCCGGGAAACAATAAAAATTGAGACCATAGAACTCGTGTCTCAAGGTGGGTAGCGGTATTTAAGTTGTAGATATCTATGGGCCCCGGTAACCACTTAATACTAGGTCGGGAGCTCAGTCACCCTCCTAAGCATTAAAAAAAATTGTCTTTTCGATATATCTATAGTAGATCTTCAGGCATTCTTCTTGTAGTCATTTGGTTGTGGTCCATTAAATGTATACTCGTAGTAACGTTGTTTAAGTGAGATTCCAATCATTCACGGTAGACGAGTATTATGTGTAAATCCAGTAACAGTTGCATTTCGGTTGATGTCAATTACAATGTTAAACTGCATCTTTGTGTCACGAATGAATACAGGTGGTAGGACCTCTTGAGAGTCCGCGCGGGAAGGAGCCGACGATTTATTACAAAACTGAGACTTAGAAATCATGTCGCAAGGAGGGTTGCATCATTTACGTTGTTAATGACCATGGGCTCCAGTAACCACTTAACACCAGGTGGGCGGGAGCTCGTCCACCCATGTAAGCAATAAAAAAAAATCCATTTCATTGTAGGATCGGATAATCGGTATATAATGCAATGAGATGCATGTGACTAGGATATGTATTGAAACGGTAGTGTAAGGTAAAGAGGGAAGAGGTCGACCAAAAAACGACGTCAACGTCGACGATATGGAACAAAAAGGAGTGAGTGTTGAGATGACGGCTGATAGAGGAGATCGGAATAGAAAGGTTCGCTGTGCCGACCCCATCAAGTGGGATAAAGTGGAGACAAAGAAGAAGACTACGACCTCGTGTCTTAATGGTTAATTCATGTTGTTGTCTGTGACACTCGCTAAATGCACAACACCAGTTGGGTCGGTAGGTCATTCACCCGTTTTGGCGGTAAATTTTTTAAACAATATGGCGGAATAGTTTAATAAGGCAATTGAGACTTCAAGTTTCTAATTGTAGGCGAAAGAATTTATTTTGTAATTGTCTATGACTAGAATCCGCTTTGGAAAATCTAATTTTAGATTTAAAGCACGTAATAGGAGAGAAGCACATTTTGTCTACCGGAGGAAAAATATGGGAAATTTTGGACAACGAAATAAAACAATATACGCATTTTATTGTGTATTTTATTAATTACAATTTCGCACATCAAATTTTACATACATTTATATTGATGAGATCACCATCTTCCCTAGTTGTCCCTGTGTCAGGGGTTGGCGCAATATGTCTTCCTCGTCTATTCATCTTTAGTTTTTACATGTAAACTCATCAGGTAACTGGCATTACTTTCTTTTAGTAACGTCTTCGAACCACGGTAACTAAATTAAATTATATACAAACTAGAATCGCTATAAGCAAATTTAATTTCGATTAATAATTGAAGAAACATATTATTTTAACGTGAAAACGATTTAATTATCTGCACGCTAAGTATCAAAATCTATCTGTTTCGAAGGAGGATTATATTTTAGTACAGTAGCGGAGTTAATGCCTAAGACATTCTCTACCAGTCAATGAAGGGTGGTGTAGAGTCCTGGGGTAGGTGCATTCCTTTTTGAGACAAATAGTAGAAAAAATAGTAATAGTAGAAAAATAGACTATAGTATTTACGTGCAGTTGTTGCGCAGATTGTTAGGTATCATTATCAACCTATAGACATTCGCTATTGGATATAGACCACCCCCAAGTTCCACCACAATTGCCGATTTTTAGTTTTCATGTGACGACCGCGCAGACGCAGCATGGGTAAATCTCTCAAAAGGCAGATCGACGGTCTTATGAAAAGCGCGGAAATTCGTCCGATATAGGCGTATTTGTATATAATTAATTACATCAGTTAATCTATTTACGTAAAAATCTGTACGAAACTACACAAATAAAACAAATTAATCTCTTTTATTCGCTATTAAAAATGTTACGAAGTCTAGTGTCTATGTTCAGATTGACAAAGATATTTTGTGCATATAGTACTATCGGTTTGTAGAGCAAATGTTGTTATTAAATTTATTCTCCAATAGCCTCAGAGTAGTGTTCGTATTTTCCATGGCACCACCGCCCGCATTGTGCGCTCTGTGGCACATAGTTATACTAATGCACAGGAATCTCGGACATTTGACATGTGAATCAAAATATGAGTTCAACAGTACAACGGAACGTTTTGGATTATAGAGTACAATATTTTTATTAATTCTTAATTAAATTAATTTTAAAATATATTACTGTACTAATATCCAATATTATATATTATTATATCATACAAAATTACCATAGAAAATTTATATATGTATTTACAAAATCTTAAAATCTAAATACTTATTTAATGAAAGAAAATATTTTCATTCATTCAGATTTATCAACATTATAGATAGTTTAAGAGTTGTGCTATTAAGAAATTAAATATACATATTTACAATTATTACTTAAATACAGAGATTTCTAGATTTATAATAATATATTGTACGTTTCTTGATGGATAAATGTAAATAACTTGATTAACGATAACCCATTTTGAAGAGTTAATGTTGGAATTGATTAGAACAACACTGAAATAATGTTATTAATGTTGATCAGAGCCAACTTATCATCTTTTAAATATTACAACGCAAGCTCTCACAACTCAACCTCGATTATATTATATTATGTATACCTTATGATTGTTATCTCGAATGGCACGAGTGTTAAATCTATATAAAAAACCCACACTTGAATACATAATAATATTAACTAATAATAATCATCCACCTTGGTAGATAACTCCGACTTAGATCTATCATTAACTCATTGGAATTATTCAACAATAAATTGATATTTTTTAATTTTAAACCATAAGATATCTTCAAGGAAAAATACATCCATTTTGGCATGTATTTAATGTGAATATTTTTATAAATGCAATTCGTGTAATGTTAAAATTGAATGAAATATTGAAGCAACAAAACATACTGTTGGTCCATTTTTATTGAGTTTTTACTAAAGAAAGATTACATAATATATCATATCCAGTTTTTAAATTACATCTATAATTACAATTAGTTTTGGTTGCGTACTTATCAATCAACATTAAAAATCTATATAATTTAATTGTATAATCTACTTATATTACACACAAAATAATATGTTGTATTTTAAAATTTAAATCTAAATATATCATAACACACATAACATTTATATGTATATACATACATCTAATACTTATAAAAAGGAATATTATTTTGCGATTTATTATGCTATTTCACAAAATTATTTTGTTTTATGAATACATCGATAGAGCGCGCGGGAGCAGACTATTATAATCTTTAGTGCGTACGAAATAAAGATAATTTACCTAAATATATCTAAATATTTTAAAATTGCCAATATTACGATTTTTTTATATATAATAATTGTTATTAAAAGATTTATGAAAGTAGACACAAAACACACTTGTATTGATAATAAGAATTACGTCAATTTTAGAATATCAAAATTAAATTATTTTTTTTTTATTGTGACGACTAAGGGTTGATTAACACATTGATTTCGAGACCATTTTTTAAGGGTTTTCAGTGTGTATTAGGTCTTTTCCAAGTAAAATTTTACTTCTTTCTTTCTTATTATCCTAAAAAAGCGTGATATTCTTACAAACATAAATATGTACATTCAAACATCATTGTCTAATATTAAAATCAAAAGTATACAGACGCTTTCGACTGATGGCATTAATTCTATTTATCGATATTCAATCTCGACCGAGCCATTACAATGTACATCTCAATTATTGCTCAGATAAGTCACCGCAATGTTCCACTGGTCAAAAATATGTTTAAAGTCTGATTTTTATTTAAGCACGTTCACGCGTACAGTTGTTGTGGGGTGAGGGGGACGCGCTCGCGTCGGTCGCGTCAAATCCACGTGCGCTCGACGGCGTGGGCGGGGGCGGTGGCGGCATGCGGGGGGCGGGCGCGCATCCCCTCGCCCGCTACGCCGCGCCGAGGTCATCCCGCACTCACCGACGCGTTGTTGTTGTACATGCTATGCATCGAAATCCGGATAGTGCCTACACAAAACCACCAATTTAAACCATCCAAAGCCCGATCGTGGACGGATCGACTCCGACTGTGTTACGGGTATCGTACACCAAAACGACAAAACTAAAGCTGTCATAGTAAGGAGACAGTGTAGACAGAAGCCAGTGGATGAGGTTGCGAGCACGAAATGCGATAGACGAGTCTAAGGATGGACCGGCGTAACTACTGGGGGTGAACAAGAAGCGGACACATCATTATTCTCACGTGCCATCGAAATATGTATTGAAATTTGCAACCGGCCTCACATTAATCTTACTTGTATATCTGATTTGCATGAAGCAATTGGGGAGAGCCAGGTGGTTTTTTGATGAATTTTGTAGTCTTGAATAGACCTATGAAGAAGAAGAAAAGAGTGTACGTACATCTCGACGACAATAGATTTCAATGAAACCAATCGAGATTTGCATGTCAAAACTTCGAAAATTCGTGTAGATTGAGTTAAATTTGTGGATCAGATTGAACTCTCAGAAGTTTGAAATCGAAAGAGAAAGAAAACGACGATAACACGGACATCTTAAAAAAACATGAAATCCATCAATTAAAATAATGAGTCTTCAGGACATTCCAGCATTACACCAGTTAATTTGAATAGTTTCTATTTTATGGTACTAATGATTCCTGAAAACGAAGTTCAGCAATCTTTAAACTATGTAATGTAAGTACAGAGCTGACCGCAGCGATATTGGTAAAGTGAATTTACATACTTGTTCCGTTCTTTCGGCTGGGTGAGAGGGAGCGCATGGATCTATCCGTCCTGTCTGGTCCCAGAGCCCTGTGCCTGGCGAGGCCACCACCACCGAAAGCACCACAACACCAGAAGAACTGCTTAAAGCCTCGTCGGAATCTGGAATCGGAAAGGATAATGAAATTTACGAATATTCAACAGCCGAATTTCAAGTTATATTAAATTAAATGACTATTACTTACTTTGAGTTCATCCAGCAATAAATGATGGGATTATACATCGAGTTACTCATCGCCAGCCAATAAATACCCAAGTAGATTTCTTGAATATGCGGGTAGCTCACAACATCAGGATAGTACGATGTTACCACAAAGTAAACATGGAACGGTAACCAGCAGACAGCGAAGATGACGACCACAACGATCATCATTTTAACGACCTGTAAAAGATATGTAGCTCTAAAATTGACTTAAACAATCTATAATCTCACGATTTACAAGGAAGTTCTCTTCTGGGTCAATTAAACATTTCAATACAGTAGATTGGGGGGATTAGGGACTAGAGGTAGCATAGGGACAAATCTGGGATGTCACAATACTTTTGTCGGGCTGTTAGAGATTTAACTTTGTTGAACTGAAAATGACTTTTATTTAGTGTTCAACAATATTAAATAGTTTAATTTAGTCATCAAGGTTTTGTAACTCATTAGAGATGTTAAAAATTCCGATTCTCCCCATTTTACGGTACGTTTCAGAGTTGAAAATTTGAGGTTCGATACCGCCGTATATCCAATTCATTGCTCGTTGGAAAAACATCAGGTGTGTCAGAGCGAGAATCAAGTCCGTTCTATAATGACTCAATACAGTTGTGCGATACACGATATCTCGTTAATGACTAATCTATTATCGATGAGATTTTCCGTCAGAAATCACATTGATTCATTATCAAAATCAATTTTACAATATATCACGTACCAAAGAGTGATATTTTAACCCTGTCTCTGAATCTTATAAACAGAATGTCGTGTACAAATCTAATATCCCATCCAGCTGTTAGTGTCTGTTGAATCTATTTCCATCAAGAAATAAATTGGATTTACAAAGAACTGGCGTCCGTCAAAGGGCAACGTTAATTATTATTTCTTTGAATATTGAGGATCGAGATCTCTTGGGAAATCACTGCTTACAAAACGTTGTTGCCATAAATCGAAATGCATTACTACCTATATCTATTTATTCCGTCAGTTTTTGAGACATTTAATAGTCAATGTAATTACTAATTTAAGGAAATGTTAGTGCAAGGTAGCGGGGGAAGAGGTCTACCGAAGAAGACATGGATGGAGTGTGTGAATGATGATATGAGAGAGAGAGAGAGAGAGGGGTGAGGTATTGAGATGACGGGTGATAGAATAATAGTATGGAAGAAAAGTTAGCTGTGCCCACCTTGTATCCCACCTAGTGGGATAATATTTATGAATTTCAATTTTCTATTTACTACTTTATATTGTACTTTTTCCATTAACACGTCATTGTACAGCGTAGGTTTGATTCTTGCAAAATAAAGTAAGTCTCATTTCTCGTAACAATGGAATTTTCTCACCCGTCGTTTGCTTTTTACATTGTCTAGCTGTCGTTGCGTGCACTCTCCAATAGACTGCGATCCCCACAGCTCCACCCCGACCCTGGAGTATGCGTAGGTCATCGCTATTATGGGCATGAAGTATGTCAGCACCATGAACAACACATTGTACCTGCGAAGGTTGAGCTATTGTTCGAAAAAAGGTGTACGATTTCAAAAAGTCAGATATGTATATTTGTACTCCTATCGAGTGTTAACATTTAAATGCTTTGGTCGAAATGTTAACGACTCTTTTTAAAAACTAAACCATCAAACATACGTTTTCACTCAATGCAGAATCGTTGGATATCCTGTTGAAATTTAGTATTTTTGGAACGAAGTTCCTTATGGGACGATGCGGAGGGGTACGCTAACCGGGAAAAAACCGGGTAAGATTTTTATTAGTAAAGCACACAGTGTACGACTTAACTTTGTAATAAGGTACAAAAAAAAATTTTTTTTTATCATTCATTGTCCACGATCTCAGAGCGTTCGTTTGCGCAATACACTAACTCTTATGCCAACAACCGTGAATGAAGTGTACCACAATAAGTTCGCACGTTACCGAATGACCGTGGGTTGTTGCGAAACCTCCAGTTTTGTTCTCTTTATACCTCGAATAGAACTTAAAATTAATATTTTTATAATAAGGAACTTCGTTCTTATCCGGTGTCCCACGACACCACACAATCATCTTTTTTTTCTTAAAGTTCTACTACAAACAGAGGTATAATGTAATGATGGTATCGAAATTTTATTTTCAGAAAAGTCCCGTTCAGAACTTTACAAATAAATCGAACCAGGTTAAATTGCCTGTAAGAGAGTCTGACTTGCAATGCTATATTTCATCAATTGACTTAGCTTGCTATTTTTCAAATGTAAGCTACAGTTGCGAAGAAAGTTACTCAGCGATTATTTTAGATCACGACTCTGCACGTCCTAGCTCTCTGTGTGACGTATTAAAAGATTCGATATCCAATAAATTTGAATTCGAGGCTATAGTTTTTCATGAAACAGCAAAGCTGGAATTTGTGCTCAGTATAAATTCATACGTACGCATATTCTAAGCGAGATCTAGTCGTCATACCGTCTGGCCAATGGGAGTAGCAAACACATCTGTAACAATTAAATTATTATTAATTTAGCTTTTCTTCTTCTTCTTCTTCTCCATCGCTCCCTCATTGCTGAGGATCGTGACTCCGTTTTATTTGTCGACTGTCAGCCTCCATCGGTTTCATACATATAGATAAAAAAAAGACGTTTGATTGGTATATGTAATGATCATGATCCCGATGCTGAGGTTTTTTCCCCCTGCCTATTCGCTGCTAACCTAAGGGGCTATTTCAGCTACTCCCGGAGAAGTAAGTGAATTCACGAGTTCAGTTTGAAAGATTTTGCTAATACTATCCCTAGCAAGAGCAGTGCTTCGTTGAATCTACTACCGGATTGGAATCGCGACACACTGAGAAGAAGAAGTTCTGGCGAGAAACGGCTTGCTGAGACTATAAGAGAGACAACAAATTGGTCACCCTTGGCAATACGAACTCCTAAATATGATTTTGATTGTCTTTCGCATGGTTCGGATACCCTTGACTCTTTACAGCATTAGAACTGTCACATCTATCAATGTATTTGTATTGCAATTGTGCTTCAATATCATGTTCAAACCTGATAGTTCCGTCGGGCAAGGAGACGTTTTCAGTTGTGAAGTAAATGAGGTTGGGGCTGCTGATGAAGGAGCTCCACGCCCAGATGGCTGCGGTGATGCCGAGGGTCGCTCTCTTGCCGAGACGCGGCTGAAGCGGACTCATGATGGCGACGTAGCTGGAGGTGAAAGATTTGGTAAAGTCGTGGTGTACTAAGCAACGGGTGGTTGAGTTATTTAAAACAAAGTGAAACAAAAGTATTTTAAGGTATTATTGTGTGTGTGTTATATCGCTGAATGTTTATCAATTGCGTGAGTATCTACTGCGTGTTTGTGATTTCAAATAATTACGTACTTTTTAAACTATTGCATAGATTTTATCGCGGGCCTTGAGCGCGGCTTGAGAGCGGAATCGTGAAATTCCGTAACGAAAAAACCCTCACCCCTCACTACGCCTACTATGTACTACTTTGTGAATAAGCGCGCGGCATGACGTCGCACTGCATGCGCATTATTAAAAGTCTGCCCATCTCTCTCTCGCGCGGTCTAGCTTATGAGTGTGAAGGGGACAGTGAATGTTTCGTTTTTTTAATGTTTATAAATATAGAGCGGTCTTATTTTATTACTGTTTTAATATTAAATTATTATTGTCTAATTATAATTTCATAAGTTGATAAAAAAATGCTATGCAATAGCTTTACCGCGGCAGGCCCCGAGTGCCAAACGTGTTTTTTCTGCCTATTCTAGTAGACTCGAGAGGTTATACTAGATTCTTCAAGCGAGACGCATTATTATTCCAAACGCTGCGACAGTTCACAGTGTAAATATTAATGTAGAAACATAATATCGAGTTACTAAGTAAACATGAATCGGATAAACGTAAAAGAAAAGCAAATATTTAAATTGTGACATCGACAATCGTGGAAGCTGTGTAATGGATATGCCGTATCGAAGTTCTACGTTAACCCAGTTTATGTAATTTATGAGTTATCAATCTTCCTTCCGAGGTCTTTGTTTACGTAAGAAAAATGTGATATGCCCCAGTCAGCCTATCGGAAAATAACATAATAATTTAATAATAATAATAATTTATTTTATTTCTCTCTTAAAGGTATAGTACAAATACAAACAGAAATTAATCTTTTAATTTATTTTGTAAGCCTTTGAAAGAGCTAAGATCTTTCTTAATCTGAGTCTTTGGAATCCAGCATCAATGTCGCTATCCACTGCGCGGAGGACAGAAGTCAATGGAGGAACATAGTCCTAACGAAAATGCTCCGTAAAGTTCACGACCCTCAGCACTGAGGAATACGACGCACGGAGGAGGAGGAAAGAGCTAAAGTCTATAGGTACTAGGTTCAAAGACTTGTATTACTGATCTCCAGGCTCCTTCTTAAGATAGAGTAGGTTAAATAGGTCTATTTTAAATATACAAAGGAGAAACCCCATTTTGGGCCTAAGCGTTACACGAATGGGATATGTACCAAAAAATTCGTCTATTTTGCTTGATTAACCTATTGAAATCTTAGCTTCATTGACAATGGCCAAGTGTAGAAAATAAGTTGAATTCAATTTTTTGTTTTAAACAATCTTTGTAAACATCTGCAACACTTATTTCAATATACGTAACTAGCTCCACAAACGTGCGGATTAGAATTAGAACATCCATAAAATAGGATCGATTTAGTGGAAATCAAGTGTAAAAAATAATTAATACTCTTTTGCTTTAGGATAAATGACTGTTTTTATAGGTATTTTAATCAATGTAAATTAAATAGAGTATGGCCATCGAATCGTGACACAACTACTTACAATGGCGGCAATTCAAAATATCTACAACTGACAACATTAAATATAGCATGAAAGTGTAGTTTTGCATTTTTATATTAATGTGACTATGCCATAGAAAAACACAAATGTATCAAATCGTGTTATGTTATCTTTAATGTTGCCAACTGAAGATATTTTGGATTTTGCCGTAAAGCAGTAATGCGTTTCAGTTTGAAGGGCGGGGCAGCCGTTGTAACTATACTGAGACCTTAGAACTTATATCTCAAGGTGGGTGGCGCATTTACGTCGTAGATGTCTATGAGCTCCAGTAACCACTTAACATCAGGTGGGCTGTGAGCTCGTCGATAGGTATCTAAGCAATAAAAAATAAAAGTAAAAAAGGCATGAAATAAAATGAAATGAAATGTGATGAGATAATATGGGAGCACGTAATGATTTATATTTTATATAAAAAAGTTATCATATAAATATAGTTTTTCATATAAAAAAGTTTTCATTAAAATTAAAATAAGACTGACCTAAAGGTCTTAGTTACCAGGTCATAAAATCCCTTTAAAAAATCATTTCATGCGCAGCGCGTTTCGCATTACGTTGTTTTGAATTTTTGGCTTTCGTTCGTTTTCGTAAACAACCTAACGCGCGATTTCTCGTAACAGGTTCCATTTTTATTTTAAAGCAACCTGTTGCTGCAACAGGTTTCGTAAAAAATTACTCATCTTTAGTAGGAAACAGCCTCAAAAATATCGTTTTTATTAAAATATCTCGAACAATAAACATAACCTAAAATGTAAACATTGTCTGATTTTACCAATTTGGCCATTGCTGGGAGACCTGAAAATTGGGCTCATGAAACCTTCTTAGGTATTGTAACTTATGCCCAAATTCTAGCACTGTAACGCCAGGCCCAAGTTTCTATGGATTTCGGGTTTGTCCTTTGGAAAGTAGTATTGATTTGTTCTTCGCTTCGAGCCATATTATTATTCATATGTTGAATTAGTTGCGTATATTAGTGAAGTAATTTGATGAACGGTAATTTGTTATAAATATATTTTTCGGGGACCATGGGTTTCGTGTTCTACGCGTGAAACAAATAAACTAATGACACATTGGATATTACCGTAATCGACCTGTATAGTTAACTAATTCTTGTAAATCTATGGCCTAAATTAGTTGTTGATTGGATTATTACAATACTATATCATGTTTTACTGGTGGCAGGACGTCTTATGAGCCCGCACACGTAGGTACCACCACCCTGCCTATATCTGCCGTGAAGCAGTAATGCGTTTCGGTTCGAAGGGTGGGGCAGATGTTGTACTGTAAAAACTGAGACCTTAGAACTATTATGCCAAGGTAGGTGGCGGCATTTACGTTGTGATATCTATGGGCTCCGTTAACCACTTAACATCAGGTGGGCCATGAACTCGTCCACCCGCCTAAGCAATCAAAAATAAAAATAAAGTTTTTCGAAACCCATTATGCTTTTGTATTATGTTGAGGTAAATTTACCTGATTAGCAGTCGACGTCAAACTTCTCCAACAAGGAAAAGCTTCGGACATCTGTTTTGTGAAACTTTTAAGTAAACTCGTCAACCGATTGAGAGATTAACAACATTAACGAGTTTCTAAAGCGAGGGTCCGTATTTAAGCTTCTCCGATAATTGAAAATAATCTTGTCTGTCCAAAATGACTATAAGGTTTGCTTTCCTAAACAAATATTACAAACAAGCCATAGGCTAGTTTTGTTATTCTGTGATTTATGAAAAATGTCGTTGAAATTGACTGAAAAATATTACGATTTTATAACGTATAAATTTTTCGTATTATATTTTTTGTAAATTTAAATTAAATTAATTCTTCCTCTTAAAGCGAACAACTATTTAAGTATATGGTGACCAAACTTAAATTTTCTTTCAATTGAAATTATTTCTCCGGTTTCCACGAGTCGTAAAAATTAAGATTACTACTTGTACGGCTTATGTCCAGCAGTGGACGTCCATGGGCTGACAAGAAGTAGAAGAAGTGCGGCTTAATCTCGGATTCTTCATAAAATATAATTAAAATAAAAAATGCGAGATTAGTAAAAATTAAAGTAATTTCAATTACATGATTAAATATGAATTCGGATACTAAATGAGATATCAATATAAACATATCTTACCGATCAACGCTGATCGCAAGGAGCGTGAAGACAGACGCAGAGATGCTCAGTACCGCTATAAACTGACAGAATTTGCAGTAGAAATGTCCGAAGGGCCAGTTGGAGTTCAGCATGTACGTGAAGTTGAAGGTGACGTTAAGGGTCGACACCATTGCATCGGCCACCGATAGATTCACTATATAGAAAAAAAAGGTTGTTCTGTAAAAAGGTGTTACAGCTATGTGGTAATGAATTTTACTCGATATCCTTTCAGGGAAATAGGTTATACATTTTTTCAATGAAGGATTTGAAGATTAGTTAGCGCTGGACATTGGTTTGATTTCGCAGGGGAGCTTCGGTGTCCTGATCATCAGTACCGTCTACTCATCTGTATGCTTCGAAACCCTTATTGCTAATGCAATAAAAAGCTCTTTTCTCTATATCGTAGCACTGCCTACGTCTTACGTCGTATAGGTAGACAAGGCGGTACAAATTCAGTTAATCTTTTCAATTTTTCAATCCTCTTTTTTTATTTTTATTAACTAGTGTTTTATGAGTTTGATATTCGCTGTTTCATAGTGCCAATCTATTACTTTCGTCTGTTACAGGCAAGGAGACAAAAACATATAGTATAAGTACATTAACAGCTGGAATGTTAAACGTAGCTATGAAACCTTCAGCATTTAGAAGAGTTCAATTTCCACGTCGTTATTGAAATATCATGAGTTCGTATTATGGATTCCGCCAATTTAAAATACTTTTAATGGCATACCCAAGAAGTAATTGGTGACGCTTCTCATCCGCTTGTTGGTGAGCACTATCCAGATGACAACCAGGTTTCCCACGGTGGCGACGACCACCATCCCAGCGAAAAGCACCGTCCACAGAATCTGCCTCCACCACGGCAGGATGAAGGATTGGAATGGCTGGTTCAATAGGTATAGCTTTATTAATATCAACTCTTAAAATACCTGTAGGAAAATTTAAATTAATGTGAAATAAGTGTGAACTTGAAGTCACAAAAAATGCATTCCTCGCGTATTCGCTATATAGCTAATTATTATTAAATAGTTTCGCTATTGTCTAACTAAAGGATAAGATCCCCCTGTACTAGTATCTAGCATCAATGTGACTATGTCATATCTAGCATCAATGTGACTATGTCATATCTAGCATCAATGTGACTATGTCATATCTAGCATCAATGTGACTATGTCATGGCGGTATTCAACTCGCGGTAGATGACAAATTTTCTTTCAAATTTAATTTCTTGACAAATAAGTACTTGACACCTGTACACGAACCCTTTCCACTAAGCTGTAACGTTGTGTAATGAAAATAAAAAACACAATTAGGGGTAGGTTACACGGGACTATCTATTTTTTGTTATTGCTTAGATGAGCGGCGGAGCTCACAACAGCCCACCTGGTGTTAAGTGGTTACTGGAGCCCATAGACATCTACAACGTAAATGCGCCACCCACCTTAAGATATAAGTTCTAAGGTCTCAAGTATAGTTACAACGGCTGCCTCACCTTTCAAACCGAATCGCATTACTGCTTCACGGCAGAAACAGGCAGGGTGGCGGTACCCGTGGAACTCACAAGAGGTTCTACCACCAGTATATTACCACCTATTCAGCCGAAAAGCACTCATGCCTTGCGATTTGAATGGTATTATAATACATCCGTTCCATAATAAAAAATCGTCGTGGCCTAAAGGATAAGACGTCCGGTATATTTGTAAAAACTAGAGGCCCCGCAGTAGTCGAAATTCGACTATAATTAATTGGAATTGTAAGTTTGTACACTATTAAGATTGTATTTTATACTTCTATAATTACAAATTACGCCACCATAAAAAATATTAACAAAGACAAACAATATTTAATCTATTCTCAATTTGACAACAGACGCCAAGAACAAAAGTTTGACAATAAATAGTATGCGTGCGTGTGTGCGTCAAATACATGGTATGTAGTGTGTGTGATGTTTTCTTTATTGATTTAATGTATCTTTTATGCATTATTTAAAAAAAATTATTAGCATTGTGCACTTCTCTATATTCTCTATAAGTGTGCAAAATTTCATACTCCTCCGTCCGCGCAATTTTCGTAAAAAGGGATACAAAGTTTTTGCTCCACGTATTAATATAGAGATATATAAGAAAAAAACTATTATGTAATTGTGCGTTGTGTAGGACAGGCGATAGTTTGATTTTGACTCGCAGCTTACCTGTTAACATTAAGCTGAAATCTCTACAATATTCGCAAATATTCTCGTTTCTAATCATTAAAACCATCTTTATATATAAACGATAAAATTTAATACGTGGTTTCAGTAACTTTACAAGTACTTTGAAACAGAGTATGAGAGTTGTATGAACATCGATTAAAACTTCGAGTGCTAACAAACGGCTATAAATTGTTTTGATTTAGATCTTATCTCACCGGAGCGGAGAGAAGCTTCACTAAAATCTAAAACATCATACAACTTACGTTCGTTTATATATGAGAAAACGTATTGAGTGTTTTGAGATAATCTGATAATCTGGTGGTAGGACCTCTTGAGAGTCCGCACGGGTAGGTACCACCACCCTTCCTATTTCGATGCGTTTCGGTTTGAAGGGTGGGGCAGCCGTTGTAACTATACTGAGACCTTAGAACTTATATCTCAAGGTGGGTGGCACATTTACGTGATAGATGTCTATGGGCTTCAGTAACCACTTAACACCAGGTGGGCTGTGAGCTCGTCCACACATCTAAGCAACAAAAAAAAAACGCAGAAGTTTCTTTATTATTTGAAGTGAAGTTAATATTAACCGCATTAAATTAGGTATCTTCTTGTTTTCACTATTATTTTTTTAGTTAAAATTTGCCGCTTGCTTCACAAGGTGTATAAATTTCTGATTAATAAAAGCATTAGTTTTAAATTTTATTTTAAGGACAAGCAATTCCCTTTGGCTAGGCAGAGATGAATAACATGCTGGAATTAGTATATTTATAGTTTATTTTATAAGCACAGTTGTTTTTCCTAAACATAACTTAAATAGTTTCGATATTGATGTTCCTTTAAAGTGATAAATTTTCGGTACAATTTTTTAACCTCTAATATAATACAAAGCGTATTGGTCAGAGTTAAGATTTAGAAGTCAACATGATCTTCCAATGGTCTTCCAAACAAACGTTCATCCCGTAGTTTAACCAATCAGGAGTGAAATTTTCAAAAGCCTCATTACATATTTTACGGTTACTAATTGATCGAGTGACCGCTTTTTTTTTTTTCAAGTTGGTAGGGATAGGTAGAACTGAAAACCGATAGTGATCGTACTGTACTTTCTATTATATTCCCAATATTACGGCACTATAACCTACCGTAAATAATAAATACATAATCTCACATTTAAAAAAATATATATTGTAATCACATAGCTAATCTCTACGATTATGTGACAACAAGATATTTTATTCCGGAGACGTGAGGAAGAAATAAGCAGACTATTAGTACATACATATGCGGGCTTAAAATACGCATAACTTCTAGTAGTTTGACCTACTAGTATCGGCTCACAGATGCTCACTGCTGGACATAGATCTTCCTCAAGCCTCGCCACAATAACCAGTTCTGCGTCTTTGTCCAGTGGATTCCCGAGACCTTCAATAAGTCGTCGGTCCATCTTTTGGAACATTTACTCATGTTACATTTTTCCGGCGATCTGTTTTACGAGCAATGTGCCCTGTTCACTATCATTATATCCTTCGGGCAGCGTTCTACGTATTATAACGGTATACTGCGATTGATAATCCCAATACCAAACGTGGCAATTAAGGCAGCCCCAATAACATATAGCCCCAATATGACACTAATAGTTACGCAAATACCGATTGTTTACGCTATCTGCAATTGTTTACGCTGGATAATTAGCATTAATATTTTTAGAACGTAACTGAGAGCGCATCGATATAGTCCCGCCCCTTTCCCCTCCTAAATCAATGACACTTTTAAGTTCGAGTTTGAATCGTGCGCATCAAAATTGTGCGATCGCGAAAAAGTGGTGAATATTGAGTGCAGCTAAGTAAGTACTTAAAAAACTGAAAGTGTTTCATCAAGATACAAAGAAAGAAGACAGGAGTGGCCACTCCATGTAGATAGTGCTACAAATATTATCACTACAAAGACACAGACTTTCGGTGAGTTCCTAAAAATATTACCTACTACCAAGTATCATATTGATTGCGCTCAAAAATATAAAATAACTAGCGACCCGCCCTTGCTTCGCTTCGGAAACATTAAAACACACATGAAACCAAAAATAAAAAATAAAAAAATAATTAAAAAAAGTAGCCTATGTTCATCAGGGACAATGTCGGCTTCTAATGGAAAAAGAATTTTTCAAATCGGTCCAGTAGTTTCGGAGCCTATTCGAAACAAACAAACAAACAAATCTTTCCTCTTCATAATATTAGTATAGAAAAAGAACCAAGCCCAAACACCGATGTTATTGCTTCATCGTTACCGTCGCAAAATTGGCGCCTACCTGCGGTGTTTGAACATCGAGATGGTCTATTGTGTGATATGCGCACACCAGGCGTCTTAACTGCAAGGACATGGCGACTTTAATTAACAATGATTACGTAATATTATGTGGAACCCTTACCTCGGTTGCGTTTTGCGAATCGTTAACGTATCTCTCGTTTTCGACATCGTAGAACGTGACGTAGAAGCTATCCAGATCCGCTAGCGAGGTTGACTGGTTGGAGGCCACTGTTGGCCCGAGCTCGTCCAGCATCATAGCATCGGGACCTGCTTTACAAATAAAAACATAATTATTAGTTTTTTTATCGCGAGCTTTGAGCGCAGCGACCGAATCAAGAAATTACGTAACGAAAATAAAACCTAACACCCCCACTCCGCCTACCATGTAGCTCGCGCTCAACACATTCACACGTTGCGCTTGTGTAGTGTTTTCGAACAAGCACACGCATGCATGCACTGCATGCGCATCATGAAAAGTCTGCCCATCTTTCACTCGCGCGATCTAGCTTATGAGTGGGAAGGGGATAGTTAATGTTTTGCTTTTGTTAATGATTATAAATATATCGTGGTCTTATTTTATTATTGTTTTAATATTAAATTATTATTGTATAATTATTGATAATAAGCATAAGTTGATAAAAAATGCTATGCAATAGCTTTATCGCGGCAGTCCTCGAGTGCCACACGTTTTTTTTTGTTTACAAACTTTCTCCCACAACAACTTCTGTCTTATTCTAAGGAGAACGCATAGATCTCTTGGCGTAGGAAATAGGAAGAGCGGTAGTAAACATTGGCGCGCTCAAAATCCATCCAAATTTTGCAATTACTAAAGTTTAATTTTTATTTGGTATTTCTTTTTCATCCGTCGATCGTAAACTCGTGTTAGGTGTAATAAACACATATTAATTAGACACCTGCGTCAGAGTTTCAGCCGTTATGATCGCACTATGCGATCTCAATGCGAATGTACTCGGTGTCTTGTACATTAGCTATACGCCATAAAGAAAACCCGATTGAGTTTTGGTCGGTTAATCCATACGTTTATTTTTATTTACTTTTATAAATGGGGCTAACCCGACGCTCATCCTCATTTGACATTCTTTAATCGACTCCAAAACAGAAGGCGATTATCAATTTGACTGTATGTTTTCATGTGAGTTACCTCCGAACTGTTTTTCTAGGTGAACTGATTTTATTGATGTTTGTTTATTTGAAAACTGGTACATTTCGTGTGGTCCCGCTTAATAAAATTAATAAAATAAAATATTAATAAAATTAAGCGGGACCAGTAGTCTTTGAGTAGATACGTATGTTTAATGATTCGTATTTTAATGGACTTCGACTACATTGATGATATTCTCATTTTATTATATTAAGACGGGTTTTCTCTTCTTTTTTTTCTATTTGTTACTTTCACATCTGTGAATCACTCTGAATAATCAAATAGCACGAGCGTAACGACCTTAATAATTTCAGTAAAAAACACATATTATTAATAAAATGAAATACACATTTAACTATATTTCAATTGGCTTGGGTTTTTTTTACATGCAAAACCGAAACACGCTCGTCAATATACAACTAAAAGATCGCAAACCATGGGGGGTTTTTGAACAGATGACGTCACCTATTATAATTATATTAATAGCTTTGCCAGGATCATTCTTAGCAGAAGAATGTACTCAAAAGACTTGAGAAGAATCCTCAGGTGGGCTTTCCAATGCCGATTTTTATATATGACGGTAATTACAATCTAGACGTAGGACTATAGAACGAATACTCTCTATTCATAAGGAAAAAAACTAGCAATTATCCCTTAGACACAGCCCACTGAGTTTCTCGCCGGATCTTCTAAGTGGGTCGCGTTTCCGATCCCGTGGTAGATTCTGCAAAGCACTGCTATTGCTAGGCTAGGTTTAGCTAATTCACCAGGTCAGACCCCATGAGCTCACCTAGCCGTTCGGTGAATCTAATATGACCACCCTTCGAAGAAAGGCAGGAAAAAAAATTAGCAGTCATATTTTTTTTTGTGGCTTTGATGGGTGGACGAGCTCACAGCCCCCTGGTGTTAAGTGGTTACTGGAGCCCATAGTCATCTACAACGTAAATGCGCCACCCATCTTGTGATATAATTTCTAAGGTCTGAGTATAGTTACAACGGTTGTCCCATACTTCAAACAGAAACGCATTACTGCTTCTCGTTAGAAATGGACAGGATGGTGGTATCTACCCGTGCGGACTCACAAGAGGTCCTAACACCAGTAATTACGCAAATTATAATTTCGGATATTATAATTTTCGTCATATAACGGAATCCAACGAGTTAAATCAAATTGAGGTTGGATAGGAAATAATATTTTACATTAAGTAGACGGAATACGAAAAATAAAATTATGTTGTAGGCAGAAAGAAAAATGCTAAGGGGTTTGTCGTATAAATGTCATAACTCCGGCACTTAATCACGCTAGGACCAGGTAGTAGATAAATTTATGGGCTCACGGCTTACGGAATTGTCTGTTGAATTTAGGCTTAATTTTAGGGATATTTACGTGTGATTTTTTGTACCATATGATATAATGGTATTCGAAAATCTAGTTTTAAACGTAATTAAGGTTGTAAGAATCAAAATCAATAAAATGAAAAACGGTAAAAGAAACACTAAAAAAAGAAACAGAAAGAGTTTTTTTTGCTTTGATGGGTGGACGAGCTCACAGCCAACCTTGTGTTAAGTGGTTACTGGAACCCATAGACATCTACGACCTAAATGCGCCACCCACCTTGACATATAAGCTCTAAGGTCTCAGTATAATTACAACGACTGCCCACCCTTCAAACCGAAACGCATTATTGCTTCACGGCAGAAACAGACAGGGTGACGGTACCTAACCGTGCGGACTCACAAGAGGCCCTACCACCAGTAAAGTAAGTAAGTCTCTCCCTCTATGGCTGGTAGGCAGTGACTTGGCCGTGCCCCTGGCATTGCTGGCTTGCATGAGCGACGGTGACCACTTACCATCATTTGGGTCGTACGGTCGTCTGCCTATAAAGGCACGTTGCGATGGACACGTAATAAATACTACAGGAGATATAACCCAAGGAGGTTTGACGTTGACAGCACGTCTAAATAGCAAACTGAACTTACAATTAATTACATTTTTTAACACGCTTTTATGAGCTTCATACGTATGTTACACCGGTCACTCACATTTGCACGAATACGCAAACCCGCAAGTGTAGGACGACATTTGCAAATGATTATGCAAAGTTTTCGCTGCATTCGTGGTTTTCCAAGCTGTGTCGGTTTTTTAACAGACATCAAAGCGCGCGAACCGCGATCCTTCGCGTAGTCTCCCACACATTCGTGTGACCAGTTGCGCCCAGGATTGCGAAGGCAACGGACGCTTCGCTATTTTCATAGATCGTGACGTCTACTGCGTAGCGTATCTTCATCAAAAGAAATCCCATAAAAACAGCATGGCTGTTAATGATGTCTGGGAAAGAATTCAAAACTCTTTTTCTCTTAAATGTTCTATTGACGAACGTAAACAATTGTAGTAGGAAGCGCAAACGGGTTCGTAAATTGAGTACCGAACCCATTTGCACAGCCGCTAAGTTTGCGAATAAATGTTTGACGGCCCTTCATATGCGCGCAAACATTCGTACAATGTACGAATATTATCGCGCATGTGAGTGGCCGGCATTACTATGTAACGGAAACTTTGAATATGATTTTGATCCCCTTCAAAACGTCGGATTAACTCAAAATTTGGCATACTTACCAAGGACCGATAACAATTCAATATTTTAAACAGTTAGACCCATTATTTATTCTGTCAATACTGTTCTGTATATTCGAAGTAATTTATAAAATTATTATATTGTCGGCTTATTATTATAAAAGTCTTTGTTGCGACTGTAATTTTCCAGTAAATTGAACGTTTCTAATTCCATGAAAATTACGTTTAAAGGTTCTAACACATACAAACAAACATTTATAGATGGAACTTAAGAACTTAATGTGAATTTTATTACTGTTATGCTGGTAAGAGTAACACCATCTATCGCCGAATAGTCGAACGAATATAGAAGGATCCAGAATGCTCGAGAATTACAACGCCATCTATTATCAGATAGCGGAAACTACTGCTAGAGAAGTGTGGAATATTCTCGATAATTCTAGGGATGAGATATCGGCTATAAAAGCGTTGTAGGGATGGCACGCAGTCAGTAATCGGTACTACTCGAAGCGAAACCGCGAACGGATTACCTAAAGCGAAGCGGAACAAGCGAATTGAGAGTTTTAAAGCGTTTGTTGCGTGTTTGAAAGTGTTTGTGAAGTGTGTAAGTGTTTTAAGTGTTGAATACAGTTTTTAAGTTGTACTTTGGTGACATTTTATTTATCCCGAACCCCAGCGCGTAACATTACCATTAAGTTTTCTTATTCTAAATACAATTGTAATGTTTGAATCTGCTAGGGAATGCGGCCAGGAAATATTTATTGAAAAACGCCGTGTAATGATATTATTTGTACTTAAATTGCTTTTGAATTACAGATCTTAAGAGCATCCTTAGCTAAACGTCAATAACATTAATTAATGATTAGATTACAAATTAGCAATTATTAAATGTAGAAACTGAGAGAGATTTTCCGTTCAAGAGTCCTGAAGTTAATTAATTAAGTGGAAATTAAGAGTAGGTACTCTATTTTATTGAAAATATAGGACCTTTGATTCAGTTTATTATTTCCTTAAAAGTCTTTAATAAGTTGGCTCAAACGATTTTTCTTCATTCACTGCGTGGCTTTATGTACCTTTATGTATATGTATATTGTATGTGTCTATATATATATATATATATATATATATATAAAACAAAAAACCGAATGTCTATCAAACTAATTGCTTATTTTGTATTTCAACACACAAAATAAACAGTGGGGTATGAAAGGTTATTTCGGTTTCATTTATTGATTTATATGTTATATCGGAGACGGTCATTAGTTTGGTAGCTAAACGAAACGCAGCATGATTTCCGAAAGATTGTAGTACGACTGCGGTATTGTCGGAACTCGGCTAGCTTCGTGTTACGACAGGCCGGTAACCGTACTCGTCGAACTCGACAAAGAGGTCGACGTGCAACCTAACCCATGCATCAGCCCGCTGAGTTTCTCGCCGGATTTTCTCAGTGGGTCGCGATTCCGATCCGGTAGTAGATTCATTCGCGAAGCAATTGCTCTTGAGTTGTTAGGTCTCCTTCGGAGGCGCTCGGGCAGTTGTTAGCAAATCCCACCCCTCCTGGCTGAGCCTTTGCTCGCCCACCTGTCCTGGTGAAGCTGGAAAGGCCTCCGGGCCACCAGTAATATTTCAATCATAAAAAAAGGCCGGTAACCGTACTCGTCGAACTCGATAAAGTCGACCTAACCCATGCATCAGCCCGCTGAGTTTCTCGCCGGATTTGCTCAGTAGGTCGCGATTTCGATCCGGTAGTAGATTCATTCGCGAAGCAATTGTTCTTGAGTTGTTAGGTCTCCTTCGGAGGCGCTCGAGTAGTTGTTAGCAAATCCCACCCCTTCTGGCTGAGCCTTTGCTCGCCCACCTGTCCTGGTGAAGCTGGAAAGGCCTTCGGACCACCAGTGATCTATCAATAAAATAAAATAAAAAAATACATGTGTGCAATTCACACGTGGTAGAAGTGAAACCTTCCAAAATTAAAATACAATTATCCTAAACGTCTTAAGTATATGTAAAATTTTGTCATTAGTAAATAATTGTAAGGTAGCGCCCTCTGTGAATTGATATTTTAATTTCACGTATAATCCTAAATTAAAATTCACTACAAGAGCTTTCATACACACGTTAGTATTAAAAAATCTAACAGATGGCGCTGTATTAAATAGTATGTATATTTCTGTCTCATTCTTTGCTGGCTTCATCCTACACATTTTTGTATTTGTATCTCTTACCTGTCGTTTTTTCCGTTGCATCCGGTTTGAAATCACAACGATTCTAAAGAAGTTTTCACTTCAAAAAGCTACGACAGAGCCTAGCCAATGGAGGCGCGTAGACGCCATCACACTTACCAACCAGCCTTCTTGAAGAGCGGTGCCTCCGTCCTAAGAACTGTCATTCGTTTTCGTTTGCTAACGTCAAGAGAGGGTTTCTAAATTGTTGTAAGACAATAAACCTGATTGGTGTACTCAATATTTCTCTTAGTTCGATCACCCTATTCGCCCATACGATGTCTGATGATGGTGTTAATAATGTAGCTTCTCCGACATATATTTATATCTACTAGGTCCTGTTATAGACAATTTTGTTGCAAGGCACCATTTTTACATTTATACTCTTTTCTTCTCCAAATAAGGGTTGAAAATAAATAAGTAAGTCATTAAAAATTTTGTAAAAGCAATGAGTAGTCAGTCTCGTGACAAAGCTTAGTGGCAGAATTGCGTTGCCACAGTTGTTATTAATTAGATATGAGCGAGCTCTTGACCACGTTGTTTGCGATAAATGAAACTGAACAGTAATTTATTATTTATCATTTGCACCGCATTATGTACAAAATCCTTATTTTTATTATGAATTTGAAAATTTAATAAATATCAAACATCTACATAAAATGAATAAATTGTGAAAACACAAACTTTATTTACGTAACAAATCGCGTCATTATTATTACGTATTTAATGTCGGTTGGTAGTAATAAGTTCTTGCAAAGCTATTAAGAAAAATGATTAAGTTTTGTGGTTAACAATGACTAAGCACTGAAACGGAAAATGTTCGTTGTAAGTTTGTATAATAATCGTGTTCGTAATGTACTACTTCTGTTCTGGTATTTGTTTAACTCAATTACAATCTAGATTTTGACGAGCATACGGCCCACCTGATGGTGAGTGGTTACCGTCGCCCATGGACTTCAGCAATGCCAGGGGCAGAGCCAAGCCGCTGCCTACCTATTTTTCATCGATTGAATTAAATTTTAACAGTCTATTAAAAAATTCAACATAGATCAACGTTTTATATATATATTTACCCACATGCACAAATAGTTTCATAGACATACAATATTTTCAATCCCAACTAAAGTAATAATTTGGCAAGCAGCCTCTGGATTTCTGAAAATTCGATACATTGCCTTTACCCAACTTTCGGGTGTACCTCCACCGTTCAAACAACGGTATTCACTTAGCCGATTGCCAATATTGAAGTTTTTGTTGTGTAATTTACGAAATATTCAATTGAAATTCTAATAGCTTTAATTGCGAATTGTTTTTAAACTTTAGGGGTTACCACTTAGTGTGCCATTAACTTTACGAATATATTTATTATTTAACAGATTATTGCTACGGTATTTAATTTGAATTGTTCACGAACTGACGACTTTTATTTTATAAAGAAACTAGCGAACCGCTTTCGCTTCGCTTTGGAAACATTAAATTTTATTATTGATAGGCGAAGCCCGCCATTTTGCGCGCGGTACGACAAAAGCTGCGGGTGACGCCACGGGACGAAGCTAGTCTAAAAAAGTTAATCCTAAGTTACTCCTTATATCATCAGCTACATATTAGTGAAAGTCTCATCAAAATCGATCCAGTCGTTCCAGAGATTAGCCGGAACAAACAAACAGACAGACAGACAAAAATTGTAACAAATGTTATTTTGGTGTATGTACCGTATAAATATTCATATGCATGTAGGAAAAAGCGGTTATTTCAATACTACAAACAGACACTTTAATTTTATTTAAATGTACAGATTACCTAAGCTTTAATAACATATTGTGCATGTAGATTATTTACCTATCAGCCGACAAACGTTCACGGGCGGATATACGTCTTCCTCATATTTTCGTAGATATTAGTGACTCCTCGCCCCACTATCACCAATCTCTAAGGCGTAAAACAAAAAACTAATTCAAATAAACAAAATTTCGTCCCTGAATCATTATACTGTATTATTTTTAAACGAAAAATATTCATATGCGCATCCTACACTCAATTCTAAAGTTATAAAATGAGATTTCAGCGCAATTTTCAGTAAAAACCGCCATTCCCTTTTCCCTTCTGTGCGATAGAGCCCGCACGAAATTTTCAGTCTAATCAAGTTCTGAATTATCCCGTTACCCACGCACCTTTTTCGTAAAAAAAAAAAAACGACTTAATTATGAACCTACCCATGTATTTGTTTTTTGTAATTAGCAAACCATTTTGTTTTTTAAGCGCTCGAAACTATTTTCTATGGAACGTTCTCTAAATAGCTCTATTTAGTTGGAGACCGTAATTCTGAATTCCTCATTATATTAAGTTTGTTCGTGTTTCTCAAAGTTATAGTACAGTAAGTAGGATTCGTTGAAGAACGCGATCGTCTAGTTTACAAAATAGGTAGATACATATACAAAAAAAAACAATTAACCAATTTTTCAATGTTTCAACGATTTTTCTTATAACTCACCGAGTTTTTTTTTAATTGCTAAGATGGATGGACGACCTCACAGCCCACCTGATGTTAAGTGGTTACTGGAGCCCATAGACATTTACAACGTAAATGCGCCACCCACCTTGAGATATAAGTTCTAAGGTCTCAGTTACAACGGCTACCCCACCCTTCTATCCGAAACGCATTACTGCTTCACGGCGGAAATAGGCGGGGTGGTGGTACCTACCCGTACGGACTCCCAAGAGGTCCTACCACCAGTGAGTTTGAATTGGGACTTACATTTGCACATATACGGTTCACATTCGTGTGTGTTTTCTGGTAGAACGATAAGAAAGTATTAAGTTTATAATGGAAAACAGTGGCTCTCAAATTGTTTGTGGCACTGTTTTGGACACGCGACTGAATTTACAAGCTATCAAAGAGGTAAACTCGTTTCGGATATCAAATGTTCATTCGCGTGGTTCTGGTCGTAACGGGACAAAGGTAAATTGAATATTAGAGAAATGGAAGATCAAAGAACACGACGAGTAATAAAATACGAATATTGCAACTACTGGTTAAATATTAGGCGAAGCCGGTTATGATTTGTGTAGTTCTAAATAGATTTTATGATCAAACGTGGGTATGATGTAAAAAATCTGAGGTACTTCAAAGGATTATTGGGTGTTCTTGAATATTTAGACGGCTCACCTCGTGTTAAATGAGGGGATACCATAGATATCGTCAATTCAATCAGTCTTACTGGTGGTAGGATTTCTTGTGAGTACGCACTCCTGGCTGAGCCTTTGCTCGCCCACCTGTCCTGGTGAAACTGGAAAGGCCTTCGGGCCATCAGTAATCTCTCAATCATAAAAAAAGGGTAGGTACCACCGTTTTGCCTATTTCTGCCGTGAAGCAGTAATGCGTTTCGGTTTGAAGGGTGGGGTAGCCGTTGTACTGTAAATACTGAGACTTTAGAACTCATATCTCAATATAGGTGACGAATTTACGTTGTAGATATCTATGGGCTCCGATAACTAATTAATACCAGGTGGGCCGTGAGCTCGTCCAACCATATAAACCATAAAAAATAAGATTGGTGGACAAAATAGTCACTGATATGAAAAAATTCATACAGATGAAAACCCTTTACGGTTTGACATCTATACATCCCTGATCCTGCTGACCAAATGGTAAACAGTCGACGTCGCCCAAAACACGTTATTTCGGATCTTCCGGATCCACTAACGGTGCTTTTTGGAACCCCAAGCACCGGTCATCGTTCTCGTCGAACCCGTCGCTTGCGACGAAGGGCTTGGCAAGCAAATTAACCCACAGACACAGCCCACTGAGTTTCTCGCCGGATCTTCTCAGTGGGTCGCGTTTCCAATCCGGCGGTAGATTCTGTGAAGCACTGCTCTTGCTAGAGTCAGTGTTAGCAAAGGTTTGAGCCCCCTGAGCTCACTTACTTGATAAGGCTACGCTGAAATGGTCTCTCAAGACCATCAGCTAAAGTAGGAAAAAAAAAAACGGTTGTCTGTAAAGTCGGTTTACTGGCGATAGTTGAACGTGACAACGTCATAAGATACTGATGGAATGGTTTCATTTTTCAAAAGAAAAATTTATTGGTTTGATAGATATTTTATATGGAAAATTGACACCACATTCACTTTTCACTGAGCTTCATACTTGATGAAAACATTTAAATGTATTATTTGTATAGCAGCTGTCCACGCTGATGCATCGCTCACTCAAGTAGAAGAGAGACAGATGTCCAACGCTGCCGAACGCGGAGGCCGATTGTGGCTTTTTATCGCTCGTTGCGCGCTCTCGCTTGCACTTCAAGCCTTAAATGAAACGCCTTAGAGCGGGGTAACGCCGTATGAGTCATGTTTTTTTCGTGCGTGCAGCCGGCTCCATCGAATTATAAGACGTTGTCACGTCAAAAATGTAATTGTCGAATACTATTTAGTGGATAAGGGACACCATTCTTCATTATACGCTAAATTTGAATAAAATAAACCCGTAAGTACTATTGGCGGGCTTTGTAATAATTCAACGGGCACCCAATAAATATAAGGCACAATGCGAGTCATGTGAAATGCTATTGTTATTTTGAATAACGACTCTACGCTGTTTTCGTGACCGCACGGCATCGTACTTTCGCGCGTAAAATATTTATTTGGTTTTCAAACGCGAAAATTGTTTTGTGCGCCGAAAGTGTTTAGCATAACCGAATGTTTCTAACGTTCAAAACGAAGCTCTTTGTCAAAACAACACCGCAAATCAACTGGTGTTCATATTTTGAAGGTACACCGACCTCATTATCTTCCTACCTTAACGGCTGTGATGCTATGATACAGTACCTACAAAAAGATATAATTTTTGTTTTAAATATTTTTGCCTAAATAAATAGAAACGTTTAGATATTTTCGGAAGGAAAGATATATGCGGAGGGGTACCGTGACTGGAAAAAAACGTCCGTAACGTAAGATTTTTATTAGTAATGCACACAGTGTACGACCTAACTTTGTAATAACGTACAAAAAATAATATACATAAATATTTTTTTATCATTAATTGATCACGATCTCAGAGCGTTCGTTTGCGCAATACACTAACTCTTATGCCAACAACCGTGAATGAAGTGTACCACAATAAGTTCGCATGTTACCGAATGACCGTGGGTTGTTGCGAAACCTTCAGTTTTATTTTCTTTATACCTCGAATAGAGCTTTAAATTAATATTTTTATAATAAGGAACTTTGTGTCTATCCGGTGTCCCACGACACCACACGTCTTTTTTTATGTTTGTTTGTTCGTGAAATGATTGGCATAATTGTTGTTTATACGATTGTCTTGAAATTTAGTACGTTTGAAGCATCAAGGGCTTGTATTATTTTTTGTAAATGCCCTTGTAGACAGCTTCTATACGGCTCACCTGATGTTGAGTGGTTCCTGTCGCCCATAGACTTCAGCGATGCCAGGGGCCGAGTCAAGTCTCTGCCTACCGTTAACAAAGCAAAGGCTCGGCTTTATATGCTTCGCATACATGTCCGTCCTAGCAATACGTATATTAAACGATACATATAATCACAGAGGTGTGAAGGCGGGGTACGCTGGTGTTCTAAAAAAGAGGCTGTCTTACATGTTCCCGGTTTTTAATTATTTTGAAACGCGTACCTATTGAAGTATGAGTTTTAAATGAAGGCACTAATTACTTTTAAATTTAACGTTATGTACTCGATGAGGAATGATTTTATGTTTGATATTTTTAAATTAATATAAAATGATATTAGTAAATAAATAAATAAATATATAAGGTAGACTGCAAGGTATTTTTTAGTAAATAAATCTCTTTGAAACTAGGACCGCTATTTGAGTCGATAGGAAAAAAGATAAGCAAACATTTAAGCCTTTGGTCACTCCAGATCTTTGTATTAGAAAAACAAAATTCAGCTTAGCCCTGTAACAAACAATGAAGACTAATTAAACTCTCTGATAAATATTTAGAACATCACTCAGATCGCTACTAATGTTAGAGATAGGAAAATACCTGTCTTGTTACATTGTATAAATTCGCTTGAAAGGCAAACGTGACTAAGCGACAATGCGTGAACTTTACAGTAGACTTATTTAAAGTTGAAATACCTGAAAAAAATTATATTTTAACGAATCTAGCTGTAGGATTGAAATTATTTTAATAGACCTAGAAATATATTATATTTTTTGCGCATCGAATATGGTTATTAATAAAGCAGTTAATTAAATTAGTAATAAACTTAAATTAGTAATAAAGCAGTCATTGTCGCTTAGTCACGTTTGCCTTTCAAGCGTCGATATGTACAATTTGAGTTTTGGACTAGAAATTAGTCTACCCTTCATTACGTTGTTGATTGATATAAACTGTATTCAACGCGGGCGAAGCTGCGAGTAGAACATTAATTAAGAAACAAAAATTTCAAAACCTAATGGCCTCGAGGTAAACTTTCACCTGTGTTATGTTCGACGACAACACGTGCGAGATAAAGAAGGGTTTACTCAGACCCATAATCTCTAATATCTACTAAATCTTATATACATATATTAAAGACAAGACAAACTACGTATAGCCATCACACCCTTGATTAAGTTGATAAGGCGTTTCAGAGGCGTTTTAATCTATATCGTAGGATTGTTTTTCCGGAAACCGTGTCAATCGTGACAGCTGGAAGCCAAGGCAATGCCCTAGAAATCCAAATACTCTCGATTTTCTCTTTATAAAATACCCATCGTCAAATTGGTTGACTCTGTGCGTATTTCAGACGAATCTTTTAATTGATTGGACCAAAGATTGGTCGTATATTGACTCTAATTCGAACTCAATAACTTCGAAGGTCAATGTGATCTGATACTTGATTGAACTACGAAGTTTATTATTCTATTTACTGCCGAACTTATCTCATAAACATTTTCTTTGATATTTTCATTGAATATTAAATTTTTAAGCATTAGTTGGTTTCGATTGTGACTGCATAAAGTTCGCTTGCAATTGCTTTAAATAAATTATTAATTATTGAAAAAACAGCATGTAAAACTTATATCATATCATCATCTCACCGCCCGCCCTTGGTCATCCACAGTGCGTTTCCAGAGATCTTTTTTGCCACGTACCATCCGGCTATGGAATGAGCTCCCCTCCACCAAATATCGTAAATTGAAAATGACACGACACGACACCTGCACTGATGCTTTTTGCTTACGTATTGCTAAGACGGATGTGTATGCGAAGCATATAAAGCCAGGCCTTTGCTTTGTTAACGGTAGGCAGCGGCTTGGCTCTGCCCCTGGCATTGCTGAAGCCCATGGGCGACGGTAACCACTCACCATCAGGTGGGCCGTATGCTCGTCTGCCCACAAAGGCAATAAAAAAAATATATCTACATTAGAGATGCTAGTAGCGAGCTTTATCATATCATATATTCGAATTGCCTCGGTCCCTAACAAAAACTCTTAGTTTTTATTTAGAAGAAAAACCCTAGTCATAAATTCAAAGTAAGTTATGTAATTAGTTCTATAAGTAATCGTTCAATTACTATTTTATAATCCGACGTGTAAAATGATGAAATATCATTATTTTTCCCCTAGACTTAGTTATTACTGTTAAAGATATAAATATATTAATTTATTACATGTAAATTATTTTTAATTACCTTTCTTCTGTAGTTAGTGATGGGTTTTTTTTAATATATCACACATTTAGAAAATAAACATTAATGATACAAAAGATTTCCGACGAGACGATTTGATAGTCTTTTACGATACCCACCTATGACGTTGTTTTGACCACAAAATCAAATCAAAGAGGTACGACTGCCAATGTACCTTTTCAACGTATTGTGATTTGAATATCGATCGATCTCATTGAATAAGCAAATAGCAATCAATAAACATAGGGTCCCGGCTCGTGGTTAGCAATTCCGAGATAATTATCATAGTAGCTATTCATGCTGTGCGATATTTATCTTATATGTGGTTCCAAATTACTGTGTTTAGATGTAATTGTTCTATAATGGATTTGTCAAAATCTAAATGTAAGTGAATTTTTCGAAATGTTTTTTCTTACCTAAACTGATGTTCTAGAGAGACCATATCAGCGTAACCTTAACTAGTAAGTGAGCTCACGAGGCTCAAACCTGACGATGTTGCTAACACTAACACTAGCAAGAGCCGTGCTTCGCAGAATCTACCACCGAATCAGAAACGCGACCCACTGAGAAAAGCCAGTGAGAAACTCAGTGGGCTTAAGTCACTCTAACAGATGCCAAAAATCCTATCGTAATAATTTTCTAATTCAAGATAACGTTCCCAAGAACCACGGTCATTTAAACTAAATTAAAATGTAGCACGTAACCAAGTTTTGCCAAGCTCCAAATTTGGATATTTTTAAGATAGCTTTTGATGTAATTGTGCTTATGTGTAGACATATTTGAAGAGAAAGCTTTTCACTTTAGGATAGCAGTCTGTTCAAAAAGCGATTTCATAATTTTTTATGGTTCTCAAATTTGTTTCTGTGTAATAAATAATAAAAAAAACCATAATAAAAATAAAAAAAATTTGTCTATATTAATTATTACTGGTTAGCGCTTTTCTAACACCTGGGGTCCTCTTATCGTGAAGATGAAAACCTAAATCGAACAAACGGCCAGACGTCATGATACTATTAATTTAAATTTTATTTGGAAACTTAGTCTCCTTCTGTGTGAAATGAAACGCAAACGTCTAGATTTTTTTTTAA
The DNA here is from genome assembly GCF_030269925.1 of Bombyx mori. Lineage (NCBI taxonomy): Eukaryota > Metazoa > Arthropoda > Insecta > Lepidoptera > Bombycidae > Bombyx > Bombyx mori. The sequence continues at coordinate 13,190,153 of NC_085115.1, read as the reverse complement.
TATTCATATTTCGAACAAGAACAAAAGCTTTGGAATATTTGAAACGTCAGAAATAATATAACAACAATAAAAAATTAAGATTATCGGAATAAAACAGTAGTTACAATTAAATAAATAAATACAGTAGTTACAATTAAATATTAATTTAATGACCTAATCTATAATAAAGTTTTGTTAATTGTAACTTTTTTTTACATATGTACACATGCATATGTATTTACATATATATGTTTAAGTGGTAAAATAGATCGTGACAATTTATCTGAGCCTGAGATTTGTTTTGGTTTCGAATGGCGCCACCTACATATATTGCGACCGCCTTCAACCAAAGCTTTCTCAAAATTTGATAGGCGGAATTAAAAATTAAGAGCTACCCGTTACCTTATTATGAATTCGCCGAAAAACAGAGTTAACCCCTCGCGCCCGCGGTTCGCTCTTGTCCGCAAGATATCCTGTGATACTACCTCAGGAGGTTCGGCCCCGGCCCGGCTTATTTTTAAATGTATTCAACCATAAATCTTCAGCCTATTTACGTAGAACGTATGTACTAATAATGACACCTCAGTTTACGAAAATTCGAATATTTTCAGCTATATCCAAATTTAAAAGAGGAATGAACAATTTACCGAGATAACGAGACTTGGAGTCTTTTGTAGCGTTCTTGTGAAATTATATTTAGGGAGAATAAGGCGGAGTTTGTTCTTCGTGTGATTTTGCGTAATGACGTCTCAGGTGTCGTTCATATTAAGATTAAAAGTACATAGAATAAATTTACGTCTACATTGAAGCCGGAATAGCTTTATTAATGATTTTGTTGGCTCGATTTTATTTTTGTGAAGGTGTTGTTTTTAAGCTATTGCATAGATTTTACCGCGGGCTTTGAGCGCGGCGACTGAATCAAGAAATTCCGTAACGAAAATAACCTGACACCCCCACTACGCCTACTATGTAGCTCGCGTTCAACACATTCACACGTTGCGCTTGTGTAGTGTTTGTGAATAAGCACGCGGTGTGACGTCACACTGCATGCGCATCATGAAAAGTCAGCCCATCTCTCTCTCGCGCGGTCTAGCTTATAAGTGTGAAAGGGACAGTTAATGTTTTGCTTTTATTAATGTTTAACATAGCGTGGTCTTATTTTATTATTGTTTTAATATTAAATTATCATGGTCTAATTATAATTGCATAAGTTGATAAAAAATGCTATGCAATAGCTTTACCGCGGAAGTTCCCGAGTGCCACACGTTTTTTTTTTTAATCGCCTCTATACATACACAAAAAAATTACGTATCTCTTATATATGAGTTTAAAAAACGTGATGGCTGATGTCATTTTAGGAATACGCTGTCGAATCCTAAACACTAAATAACTTATGTGCATTGATTTTAAACCAAAAAATAAATACAAATAATTTATTATTTATTTTTCTTTGTAAAACAAATGCAAACAGTACGAAATTTAATCCTGAAGTTTTTTATTTAATTACTAGCTGACCCGGCAGACTTCGTAGTGCCTCAATCGATAATTAATAAAAGACACATCAAGGGGACACATCAAAGGAAAAAAAATATTGTTTGTTTTTATATAATTCCGAGCATTTTCATATTTATCTACCTTTTAAACCTTCCCTGGACTTCCACGAATAATTCAAGACCAAAATTAGCCAAATCAGTCCAGCCGCTCTCGAGTTTTAGCGAGACTAACGGACAGCAATTCATTTTTATATATTTTTATACATATATATTATAACAATAGTAACTGTTGATCGAAGATTTTTATAGATAAATCATTACATCACTCAAATAAAAAGTTCCAACAACGAAATTAATTTTGTTAGGCGCAAAAAGCGTAGGTAACTTTAATTTATCGACCAATGAATTACGATTCGCACGTATGAAATTAGAATCGTTTTCTGTACGACTAATTACCTAATTGACTTAATCTACTAATTGTCGGTAGCAGTGTTCTGAAATTGATATGTTGTCGTTGGTCGTGACATAATGAGTCATGTATTTGAGCTACATAGGTCCACGCTTTTGTTTTTCTCAATACCAACTACAAAATATTGTGCAAAAAACAAATAATTAATACTGTTTTATATTTTTACTGTTGTTAGGACCTCTTGTGAGTCCGCACGAGTAGGTACCAGCACCTCGCTTATTTCTGCCGTGAAGCAGTAATACGTCTCGGTTAGAAGGGTGGGGCAGCCGTTGTGACTATACTGAGACCTTAAAACTTATATCTTAAGATAGGTGGCGACATTTACCTTGTAGATGTCTATGGGCTCCGGTAACCACTTAACACCAGGTGGGCCATGAGCACGTCCACCCACCTAAGCAATGATAATAAACAAATATATATTTACGTATGTTGGTAGTAACAGTAAGAATTTAAGTGTGTGTAACGGAATACTTAAATAGCTTGCTTGCTAAGTATATATCGACGCTTGAAAGACAAACGTGTTTAAGCGACAATACGTGAACTTTACAGTAGATTAGTTTAAAGTTGAAATACCTGAAAAAAAATCTATTTTAACGAATCTAGCTGTAGGACTGAAATGATTTTAATAGACCTAGAAATATATTTATTTTGCGCATCGAATATAGTTATTGCCTATCATTTATGTACAAAGCAGTTATTGTCGCTTAGTCACGTGTGCCTTTCAAGCGTCGATATGTATCGGATATCGGTCTGTCTGTTTAGCTACTCCTAAAATACCTAAAAAAATTAGCAATAAAAAAGTTTTAGAGCGAGTGCCTTTTCGAAATGGCGCAGTATTGTTTTTTTAATCTTTATTAACACGTGGATTGCACCAGCTCATAATGTACCTGCTAAGTCTTACCGGAGCTCATGGAAATCACAACGCGAATGCGACCCTGCTTGAGACATGAGGCCAATGTTTCAAGTTAATGCTTTTTCGCCCTTTAGAAATAGGCAGGATTCTCTAGGCAGGACATCTAAAACGTAAATGCGCCACCCAGCTTGAGATATAAGTTGTAAGGTCTCAAGTGTAGTTACAACGGCTGTCCCACCCTTCAAACCGAAACGCATTACTGCCTCACGGAATAAATAGGCGGGGTGGTGGTACCTACCCGTGCGGACTCACAAGAGGTACTACCACCAATAAATAAATAACGTAAATAATATACTTCATCGCGAATGTGTATATGAACGAAATTTGTGTGCTCACGTTTGTTCGTTAATGTTTCGCTATCGACCTTTTACAGTCGATTACCAGCGTATTCTTAGTTCACAATGCTCTACGTTCAAGATGAATTAGATGGTGATATTTTCAACAATCCGTCAGAAACATCGCTTCGATAGGGCCTTAATAATTTTCAATAATACGGTTTTATGTCGATGGCCCGAAAACTAAATTTGAGGCCAGGGTTGGCGAACTTTAAACATGCACACCGCGTTGTTTTCTTCTAGTTCGAAGAATACGGCCATCTGTGGCTTTGTTCTGCTAATGTTAACACTATTTGTATCCAATAACACCTAGAGAGGTAGGTCTCTACGACTATTGATCACCATTCCGCGTATTTCTACTGTGAACTACCAATCTGTTCCGGCTTGAAGGTTGAGACTATGTGTGTGGTCCGCAGTGGCGGATTTGCAGTCTCGGCTGCCTTAGCCCCAAGCCATCAGCCGCCCCTTTCTCAGCATCCATCATATATTGCCAACTTTTATCTAAATAGATTTAGAAGTTTAATATTATAATAAGTTTTAGTATATAAGAAATTTATAATAAGTTTTTGACACTATTGGGGCCGCCCCTCAATCTGGCGTCCTAGGTCCGGGCCTACCGGACTTCAGGGTAAATCCGCCACTGGTGGTCCGATTTATTAGTTTCCCCGGCTTACGAGCTCCTGCAACCTATGGAATGACGCGAGCCAATTTTGTTTTTGCATTTTCTAAAAATAACGTGAACACGAAGAACCTTTGACGTTTGATTCAAACATACACAAATAAATACTTCGACTACAAAATAGGATTTTCGTAGCAATTTATTATTTCATTTGTCCCTTGTATTAATCAAAGTTCGCTAAAGGCATGGCAAAATTCTCGGCACTCGGCATAATGTATTCAATGTTTCATGATATTAAATAAACATCGATTTCAAATTAAGGACGTGTTATTAAAACACGACCTATTAATTCAAAGGATATTGGAAAATCCATTTTATACTCGTAGTACAATTTTGAGTTTCACGATGTAGGAATAACATGTAAATTAATATTACAAATGTGAAAGTTTGTACATAATATGTTTGATTATTACGTACTAGCGGCCCGCTCCGGCTCCGCTCGGGTCTTTAACAAAAATTTAACGATATTTGACATTGTTTTATTTTTAAAAATAAAAGAACACTTATTCCGGAACAACTATAATAGTTAGACATATGCTATCGCGACACTTTTTGTAAATAATAATGTGTTCTACAAAGTTGTAGTACATTATTTTATTCTATCATCAATAGTTTTCGCAGGGCACGCGATGTAAAGAATATTTTAGGTAATTTTTTTACACCTTGAGTTACATTATTGGAGTTTTAGTAAGGATCCCTAATTTTTTTTAAAAAGATTATAGCCTATGTCACTCGGGAATAGTGTAGCTTCCAAGCAGTGAAAGAATTTCTCAAATCGGTTCAGTAGTTTTAGAGCCTATTCAATACAAACAAACAAACAAATCTTTCCTCTTTATAATATTACTAGCGACCCGCCCTCGCTTCGCTTCGGAAACATTAAAACACACATTAAACCAAAAAAAAAATATAAAAAAAATAAAAAAAAGTAGCCTATGTTCATCAGGGACAATGTCGGCTTCTAATGGAAAAAGAATTTTTCAAATCGGTCCGGTAGTTTCGGAGCCTATTCGAAACAAACAAACAAACAAATCTTTCCTCTTTATAATATTAGTATAGAAGTATAGATAGATGGCTAAACTGTTTTTTATGAATTTTCGCGCAAAGATAGTTTATAGCCTGGATTAGCATTTCGGATACTTTCACTAAAGTAAATGTCCTGGAAAACTCTTGGTGTGTCTCGTGCAAAAAATACAGCAGTGTTTTCATTAAATTTATTAATTTCATTTACTGGTAGTCTGTGGACCTAGGAGTGACAAAAATTGTCTTGGGATAATGTAACGCTATTCAATCGTTTTGATAAAATTTAGCGCAGGCGAAACTGCGTGACACGTCTAGTCGTGTAATAACAATTGGAGCAGCTTATAATAAAGGTATTATAAGGACGTGCATCATCATCCTATTTAGTTCTGTCATGAAAAAGTCATAAAAGATATTAAAATAAATATATGTGGGTAGTGTTATTTTTATTACGTTTTCTCAGTTTGTTTTTTTTGAATATTTATTTTGTGCCTGTTGCAATGGCAACATTCTATTAGGTTCAGAAAGAGATAGTAGTTTAAGGTTAGAAAGGGTAGTTCGAAAGAGGAAAAGTTTGAGAAAGACGTGTACTAAGTGATTGTGAAGTAAAATAAAGAATTTCGCTATATTCATCCCACTTTCACTCATGAACGATCCCACATATAACTAGTCAGGTCATAAGTATTGTCACACAGTAAAAACTTTTCTTTTAGAATGCTGGCCACAAAAAAGTTTATTGAATTCGAATTTCGAATTGTTTATGAAAATAAAAATATATACTTTTAGAATTTTACTCATTTTTAAATATGGAGTGGACGCTTAAAGAAGACCGTGTTGCAGTTGCGTTGCATTGTTGCGGTTACGCGCCAATTCAAATTTTTAACATACTGAAAAATTTGAATATAACCAAAAGATTCGTTTATCGTACCATCAAACGATACAATGAAGACTCTAGTGTAGATGACAGGTCAAGAAATGGTCGCCCTCGGTCTGTTAGGACTCCAGCAGTGATAAAAGCTGTGAAGGCGCGAATTCAAAGAAATCCCAAACGTAAGCAGAAACTGTTGGCCCTTCAGATGGGGTTAAGCAGAACCACGGTGAAAAGGGTGTTAAATGAAGACTTAGGGCTTCGGGCATATCGAAGAAAAACAGGACATCGTTTGAATGCTCGTCTAATGGACCTGAGACTGAAGAGATGCCGCGCTTTGTTGAAGCGGTACGCGGGAAAAAAATATCGGGAAATTCTTTTTTCGGATGAAAAAATTTTTACCGTAGAAGAGAGCTACAACAAACAAAATGATAAGATGTACGCACAAAGTAGTGAAGAAGCGAGCAACCGTATTCCGCGTGTCCAACGAGGTCATTTTCCATCGTCGCTCATGGTATAGTTGGGAGTTTCTTATTGGGGCTTAACAGAGGTACATTTTTGTGAGAAAGGTGTAAAAACGAATGCAGCTGTGTATCAAAATACAGTCCTGACGAACCTTGTGGAACCTGTTTCTCATACCATGTTCAATAACAGGCACTGGGTATTCCAACAAGATTCGGCGCCAGCTCATAGAGCGAAGAGCACACAAGACTGGCTGGCGGCGCGTGAAATCGACTTCATCCGGCACGAAGACTGGCCCTCGTCCAGTCCAGATTTGAATCCGTTAGATTACAAGATATGGCAACACTTGGAGGAAAAGGCGTGCTCAAAGCCTCATCCCAATTTGGAGTCACTCAAGACATCCTTGATTAAGGCAGCCGCCGATATTGACATGGACCTCGTTCGTGCTGCGATAGACGACTGGCCGCGCAGATTGAAGGCCTGTATTCAAAATCACGGAGGTCATTTTGAATAAAATTTAGTGTCATAAGAATCTATGTTTTGTTAAGTTCATTTTGGTATATGAATGGTTACATAATGAATAAACTTGTTTCAATTATTTTACATTGAACATTTATGACCTGACTAGGTATATTTCCGGATTTATTCTAATAAACGCAACTCAACAACGATCCTAACGAATTTAATCAAATCTTCCATTAAGACGTTTGTTTTTTTAAAGTCTATATTTGTAAATGTTTTTACTCTGACAAAAAACGCGATTTTAGGCATAAAAACATTTTTATAACGCCACAATGTAAATTTCTGTACTTGCATTAAGGTTATTAGACGTTCGTGTATCTATTTAAACTATAATATATGAGATGGCTTTACAAAGCACATGTCATTCGTATCGGTGGCCCGGATGCTTTATTAACTAAAGGGTACAGAATCTACATAGTTCTAAAAGTCTCATAACAAATTCGTTCATTGTGGTTGACTGTGGACGAAGCCTACATCCATTAGTGGAGAGATACAGGCTGATGATGATAACGAATTGCAACAAAAAAAAAGATGTGTGGTGTCGTGGGACACCGGCTAGGAACGAAGTTCCTTATTATAAAAATATTAATTTTAAGTTCGAGGTATAAAGAAAATAAAACTGGAGGTTTCGCAACAACCTACGATCATTCGGTAATGTGCGAACTTATTGTGGTACTACACTTCATTTACGATTGTTTGCTTAAGAGTTAGTGTATTGCGCAAACGAACGCTCTGAGATCGTGGTCAATGAATGATAAAAAATATGTTACTTTTTGTACGTAATTACAAAGTTAAATCGTACACTGTGTACATTACTAATTTGTACGTTATTACAAAGTTAAGTCTTACACTGTGTGCATTACTAAAAAAAATCTTACGTTACGGACGTTTTTTCCCGGTTAGGGTACCCCTCCGCATCGTCCCATAAGGAAATTCGTTCCAAAAACTTAATTTAAAACAGCTTTCAATACATTCGTAATCGAAACACAAACACACAAGAAATACCCGATGCGTGTGACGAGAATCCTATTCGTTTCCAAAAATTTCGCTGTTATCCCGAATGCCTCTCGGTATCTCCCTATTGTGCAGGATATGGCTTATTTAAGGAGATCCCGACAATCAAACGAAGCGTTATTGAGCACACAGGGTTGCCACCGAGGAGACATTAAATTCCCGAAAATCCCAGGCCACGAGGTAAAATCGTTTTCGTTCCTTTGAGGAAAAAGCGAATGTACGGGAACACATTAAATATTTGTTATTGTTTAATTGGATTGCGAGATTTCGAGCGTATCTCGTACAAGTAATTTTTAATTAAATTTGATTTGGATTTTGATGACAGCGATTAAGATACTATACGAGTACAAAGCCTACCACATTTTTCATGATCGGAAAAACAGCAAAAAATATATTAAAACTAGCTGACCCAGCAGACTTCGTAGTGCCTCAATCGATAAATAAAAGACTTAAACTTTTGTATAAAATAAACTTAAAACAAACAAAAGGAATCCGTACGACGGGGGCACATCGAAGGAAAAACAAAATTGTTATTTTTATTTAATTCCGAGCCTTTTCATATTTATCTATCTTTTAAACCTTCTCTGGATCTCCATAAATAATTCAGGACCAAAATTAGCCAAATCGGTCCAGCCGTTCTCGAGTTTTAGCGAGACTAACGAACAGCAATTCATTTTTATATAAGTATATATAGAAGATAAAAAATTAGCATGTACGTTGTACGAAGGGAGAACATATTTGAAAATTTGTATCAACAGTGAATGATTTTAAGGAGTAATAAATGAAAGTTGGATTTCGAGATATAGAAGGAAGTTCTAGACATGAAACATGAAAAATGAGTCTTCATACGTATTGTGATAGTGCCTTAAAAATTAAAAACTACATATGCCAGCCCTGACGGTCTAAGAATTTTCCCCGCTTATCGGAATTTCCGTTGATATTGAATGGCGTATAATATCAACTATGCCGTGTGCAATAAACATTAAGTGTGCAAGACTATTGTGAAATATGAAAAAATAAAAATTGTTGAAGAAAAAAAAAATTTTTTGTTAATTCATTACAACTTAGTAGTTGACATCAAATTTTTATTTTTATGAAACGAATCGCAATTGGCATGAAGTTCCTTACACAAGATAATTTAAAAATACGCGCTAGAACATTATGTTCTTCTTAAACCACTAGCAGAGCCTTTTGCTTTCATTTCATCGACTTCACGTTATATAAAGAGGACATAAAAGCGGGAGTAAGTAAGAGTAAGTAAGACTAATCATCATTATACGAATGCGCGAGGAAAGCGGCCGTCAGAGAAGAGTAGCGAAGTGTCGTGAAGCTTTCCACAAACGCCTGAACTGGTTGACCATGACCACTCTGTCAAGAGCAATACCGACTAGAAATAAGACGAAGAATAAAGGCGAGAATTCCTAACTGAACAAAAAAGGTTTACTTTATTTATTGCTTAGATGGATGGACGAGCTCACAGCCCATCTGGTGTTAAGTGGTTACTGGAGCCCATAGACATCTACGACGTAAATGCGCCACCTACCTCGAGATATAAGTTCTAAGGACTTAGTATAGTTACAACGGCTACCCCACCCTTCGAACTGCTTCACACTGCTTTACAAAGACATTTATTGAATTTCCTTTATTCACTATTTTAACTGAACGGTTGGCTCTGCCCCTGGCATTGCTGAAGTCCAAGGGCGACGGTAACCACTCATCGTCGGGTGAGCCGTATGATCGTCGACCTGCACGGGCAATAAAAAAAAAACCCATCGCCCATGAACATCAGCAAAGCCAGTGGAACGACAAGCAGTTGCAAGTGATCTGCATACCTTTAGCCCAAAAATGTATCATTTCACCTTCCTAATGTTTCATTTTTCTATAAAGCTACATTGCCTTTCACTGATAATTGGCCGTTTTTATTTGGTTTTTAAACAGCAAAGTCTGGATGACTACTTGTATATTTGAGATGTGCTCTCGAAAAAGTAACTCTGGCGAAAGTAATTTTAAAATGTTTACGTAAAAAAAATTATATTGCATAATTAAAAGTCTTCAATCTCGTCATGTATCTGTGCCTTATAGCTTTGAGTACCGTTTCATATCATTTGCTCGACTTATCATAATTATACACTGCGTATTATAATGTTGTGGTACCAACTGTCGTTTTGTTGCAGTGAAATGATACCACCAATTACAATTTTATATTTAATTAAATAGCGATTAAATACAAATGTTAATGGCGGAGCACCAGCGTATGTTTGTCTCGAACTCAACCGAATGAAAGCATTTTGCGTTTTTTTTTTTTCTACCTATGCTGATAGCCTTGAGAGGCTATTTCAGCTTCGCCCTAACGTTTGTAGGTGAGCTCACGAGGCTCAAACCGGAGAGTTGCTAACACTGACCCTAGCAAGAGCAGTGCTTCGCAGAATCTACCACCGGATCGGAAACGCGACCCACTGAGAAGATCCGGCGAGAAACTCAGTGGGCTGTGTCTATGGGTTAGTTCGCTCGTCGAGCCCTTCGTCGCAAGCGACGGGTTCGACGAGGACGGTGACCAGTGTTTGTGGTGCCTAAAAGCACCGTTAATGGAGCATTTTGCGAGTACCGTCGAATATTATATATAGTGCGATGCTCCAGCGCAGGGCCGTACCCAGCGCAGGGCCGCTCACTCAGGCTCGCTACAATGTAAAAATAGTAGTAAGAAAAATAGTAGTAAAAATAGTTAAATAATAGTGGCAATAAACCCACTCACAAATGTTGAGAGTGTTGGAACAATTATCATCATTCAGATCAAAGTTAGCCCGTGAAAAAAAAAGTGCCTAAAAATAGCAAACAAACCTACAAAACAATCAACAACAATAAACAAAAAAAGCAAAAAAAATCGGCTTAAACCGTGAAATAATGTGCAAAAATCTGAGAAACTCAATTATGACCTTACAAAGACAATTAAGAGATTACGTCACCTAAGCCAATAACGCCAACAGCTGCTAATGACTTAAAACATTATTAGTTAAGCCTTAAATTACATTCGATAGTTAAACGCTTTGAAGTTATAAATGCGTACTAGCGTGACAATTTATCGAGTTATATTAGTTGTAATTATGATAATACCGTATGCTGTAATTACGACATTTTGACTGTCACAGGCCTGCTTTGATAATTCTGCTATTTTAAATCAATTAGATCCACCTGATTTGATGAACTAATCGGTACGTGTTTGTTAAATTTAACAATTCTTCTCAGAATGAAGAACTCATGTTTATGGCCCAAAAAGTAATGTATTCGATTTGAAGTTGAAAGGCCTTTATATAATATTTCAGTCTGATAGTTTATATAAAGGCATTTTTTGGTAATCACTGCTAGCTACTTCACTAGGCGAGGTTTCGTTTAGTCAGCCTGCTTAGAACAAAAAAGAAAACTTTAATTTGGCTTCATAAAACTACAAAAATAATCCAAATAATGAATTTGGTATAAAAAAAAATAACTCACAGTAATTACGTAATTAAGTTAAATTGAATTACTAAACTGGTCTTTTTCGAAAAGGAAAACACTTGATCAGCGAAATTGAGCAGGATCCTGGGGAATTTCCACAAAACACCTATAAACTACTGGTAATAGTTTAGTTGCCAGGAGCATAATGGTCTGCGGATCCAGTTACCTAGGGTTGCTCGCTCAATAATTATTTCCTAACAATTAAAAATTGTAATAAAAAAAAGAAAAAACAACACGGTTTCATAGTAAACTAAACTAATAATAACAATAATGATATTTATCATCCCAGTTATCTTAGTCAGGTCAAATATACTAATACTGAGCAAAATTAATACATTTATTGTATTCTCATTTATATTTGAAATATCTCCAAAACTTTCAAATCAATCGAACGTCTTGAAATTAGTAAAAGTAAATTGAAAGATTCCGCTTAATAAATACGAGGGCTGCACTAAAAGTATCGGGAATGGAATATTTCCACTGTTCCTGTCATATTAAAATCTTTTTAATTGAAAACTCCTTGGTTTTAAAAATCGAATACCATTTATTTATTTAAATAAAGATTCTCTGTCTTGTCACGAGGTTTTGTCAAACTTGTTTAGTCGTTGAGAAAATGGAATTGACTCGAGAAAATTCAAGAGCGATGATTTATTATGACTTTCGAAGTGGTTTAACACAAAAACAGTTATATCAATACATTTTCAAATAGTAATGTTGTGTCACTTCGTTAATTCCCGAAATTTTCAGTGCCGCCTATGTATGAGCGAGTTAAAAAGCATGACTAAGAAATGTGGGATAAGCTGAAAGATGCCACATTATTAACGCAGGATTGCAAACTATTGAGAACTATTAGAAGTCGTCGTGTCCTAAAAGATAAAGACGCCCGGTGCATTCGTGTTGAGCGATACACCGGTGTTCGAATCCCAGGCGGGTACCAATTTTTCTAATGAAATACGTACTCAACAAATATTCACGATTGACTTCCTCGGTGAAGGAATAACAGCGTGTAATAAAAATCAAACCCGCAAAATTATAATTCGTGTAATTACTGGTGGTAGGACCTATATAAGTTCTAATGTCTCAAGTAAAGTTAGAACGGCTGCCCCGCCCTTCAAATCGAATCGCATTAATGCTTCACGGCAGAAATAGGCGGGGTAGTGGTACCTACCCGTGCGGTCTTACAAGATGTCCTACCACCATAAAAAGCTATGTAGACTCACTTCTTGGTATAATAATATATAAAAATGAATCTTTCTGAATGAATGGCTGATGGAAAAGTCCCATTATGATCCGCCTCAAACAGAGCTACAGTTCTTAAAGCCCGCTGAAACGTAAACAATGGGCATGTCTTATTTTATATTTTTTTCTTTTTTCTTATTTATTCATTATAAGCAAGTTGTATATAATTAAGTTTATCTGGCATTAAATTACTATGTAATTTTCACAGCCTGAGAGAAAAAATTTAAGATTTATACCGCAAAAGCAATCGTTTCTTACGGTTTAAAGGCAGGCTGCGAGAGCTATTCATTCGTGATATTAAAGGAGTAATGGAATACGTTTTTCATCCTTCAATAGTTCACGTCCATTGCGGTTGATTTATAAACTAAAATTGTCTAACTAAGAATTTTATTGTTTTTCTCTGGCGTCCTTGGTTATCAACCTTGCCTTTTATTGTCATAAAATACTTTATGGCTATTTAAAGATAGGTCAAACCACCGATAGAGAATCAATGAGGGAGGTCATACGGAAGCTTGATAATATAAATCAGAAACGACCTCTATAACATTAAACCTATTTCACAAAATATTCACTAATGCCGAAATTGTCATTCTACAATCGATTCTGCTTTCGATGATTCTGATTGTATTTATTATCTAAATCCATTCGAACGATTTGATTGTAACAACCCTAATTTAAGTGGATCGCGTCCCACCGGGAATGTCGGTGGATTCCATTGGAGTGGCGACTCGTAAACACGTCCACTCTGCTCTATTGGAACCACGTTTTAAAGTCCTGTTTAACGCACGACAGGGTTTTACACCCTCTTTTTATTTTAATAAGTCGTAAAGCTCATAACGGAATACTTAAGGCTTCGCCTAATCAATTTTATGTGGTCTGTACTTTTCTATGACCGTCCTCTCAAATTTTTAACACTAATCATGCCAACACGTACTGGTACCTATTTCTACCATAGCGGGTAGATATACGACAAGTATTACTCAAAATAAACGAAACAAAACAAAAAATAGTATTGGTAAGAATAAGTCTTGAAGTCATGTGCAAAAGCAAAAGATGATACGTGAATTTTCAATGCAAAAATTCAAAATGGGTCTTTTGAACCCGTTATGGTATGTTTAGTGTTAATTACGTGTTGGGAATTGGATGATATAAATCTTTGATAAAACTTCCCTCCAACAACTCTACTGCTCCAAATAAATGAGGTAAACAGCACACAAATACGAACAAATAAAGTTATAAACGTAAATTTTTATGTTCATGTTTGTAAAGATCATTATGATCATATCATCATAGGCCGCCTACAGGTTAGTGGTATTGAAATTTTCATATACATACATTGATTCGCAAACAATTTTTTCTGGATCAGCGGCTTAAACATAATTAATAAGATAAAAAGAACTATTTAAAAATAAAGACGAAAGTCAAAGAGAAGTTTAATGTTCAACAAAGTCGAAAGCGAATGTTTACGATGAAATCGCGAAATTTAAACCAAAATATGTTCATCAATTCAAATTTGGATTAGGAATATCATAAAAAAATTGGTAATAAATATAGTTTAAAAATAATCGTTTTCTTAGAATTTTTAAGAGTAGCTAACAACCAAGTTTCTGGATGGAATAAGGAAGGAAAACGTGTAGTTTTTAATAATTCCCTCCGAGGAATTAAGTTATCCTGAGTGCTGGTGGCAGGACGTATTGTGGGTCGGAACGTGCTCTGAATCTGAAAGTGTTCACAACATACTCATGTTTCCATTTATGACGTCTCACAGTTACCGGCGAACAGAAACTTTTTTCCTATGCTAATAGCCTTGAGAGGCTATTTCGGCTTCACCCTAGCGTGTGGGTGAGCTCTCGAGGCTCAAACTGGAAGTGTAGCTAACACTGGCTCTAGCAAGAGGAGTGCTTCGCAGAATCTACCACCGGAGAACCTAAGTGAGCAGAGCAGAAACACAAATTCCTCTTTGAACAAGTCTTGCGGAGAATACTTAATGGTAGGCAGCGGCTAAGCTCCGTCCATTGCTGACGTCCACGATCGGATGTAACCTTTCACCATTTCATATATTATTATCATTATTAACGAAGGATATTCGAAAGAACAGAAACATGATATAACTTTACTAGTATCAAATTATTGCGATTCTGTTACTATCTTGCGTGGCTAGAACATGACTGTATAAAAGATATATCAGAGTTAACTGTTAAATCGATGAAGCGAAAGAAAAGTTTGAGAGCCATTAATAACAGTGAAAACGTATACAAATGTTGAGTAAAAATATATTCAGACGTAGTTTATTCTCTGTTAATTTTCATCTATTTATATACCTATATAAAAATGAATTGCTGTTCGTTAGTCTCGCTAAAACTCGAGAACGGCTGGACCGATTTGGCTATATTTGGTCTTGAATTATACGTGGAAGTCCAGAAAAGGCTTAAAAGGTGAAAAATTATGAAAATGCTCGGAATTAGATAAAAAACAAACAATTTTGTTTTTCCTTTGATGTGTCCCCCATCGGACGGATTCCTTTGGTTTTTTTTAAAGTTTTTTTTGTACAATTGTTTAGGTCTTTTATTTATCGATTCAGGCACTACGAAGTCTGCCGGGTCAGCTACTTTAAAATAAAAAATAATTTAAATGCACATGAATTTCAAGAAGAAAAATAGACAATCTATTATATTATACCAATGCTGAGTTTGAAACCGTTCTCGCTTGTGGCAGTGTAAACAAATAAAACAATAAAAAATGTTTCCAACTTATCCTGAGGACTACAGTAAAAATTAAAATTTCACGGAACATTTGTGAAAAAAGTTTTAAGAGTTATAAGTTTGAAACCTTTTTGAAACTCCAGTTCTACAGTTCTTTGTTTGCGTAGTAGGTACATTCATAATTTTAAAATGCGAGTTCTGTTTGTAGTTATACTAGAGCCAAACTGTATAGATTAAGTGAAAAATCATTTTGAAAGAATACAAATATAGTATGATCATACCATAACTTGATTGGGCGGCGTGACCTGAAGAATGAGATTCAAAGACGAATAAGCTGGCATTTAAATCGGGCAAAATGCTATAATATCTACGAAGAAAATACGTAAATGAATTGACTCTGTCAAATACTTTTCGATAAAGCAATAATACTGAGTAATAGAAATAGGTAAATTTATGAATTTTGAAAATAAATACGTAATTGTCGGTGCTTGGCCATATTTTTTTTTTATTGCTTAGATGGATGGATGAGCTCACAGCCAACCTGGTGTTAAGTGGTTACCATAGGCATCTATAGCGTAAATGTGCCATCCACCCTGAGATACAAGTTTTGAGGTCTCAGTACAGTTACAACGGCTACCTCACCCTTCAAACCGAAACGAATTCCTGCTTCACGGCAGAAATAGGCAGGGCGGTGGTACCTACCCGTGCGGACTCACAAGAGGTCCTACTACCAGTAACAAACAATATATAATAACATAACAATGTACATAACTACATATAACAATGTAATTAAGAATTCACCTATCAAGGTGGCTTGCGGTGCTAATATTTATTGGCTCCGCTAACCGCCGAATAACAGAAGGCGGTGAACGTTGTTTATACGTCTTCATTAATAAAAAACTAAACAACAGAATCAACATTTTATTAAATTTACAACGATATAAAAATACTATAAAAAAAACCATCATTATCATGTTACAAAGAATTCACAGATTCGCAGCTGTGCGTGAGAGATCGAACGTAAAACATGCCGGATTTCAACAAAAAACCAATATTGACTCGGGTCCCAGCTTGCGATTAGAGATCCTAGGAGCAAAGGAAACATATTTTCTCGATCAGTGCCTCCGTATACATTATTTATAAACACAGGTGGTAATTTGGTTATTACTAAAACAACACGGTTTTATAAAGTCACGCAAGATTTTATATTTGTATACTATTTTAAGGGCGAATTTTTTATAAATTTATTTTTTAATAATGTATGACAAATTCGCCGTTTTTTTTTAAACCGAATAACACAGGAGTGCAGTCATTTTATTTTAATAGATCATTTATTTTAAAAAAACATTTTAGACCTGGTTTTGACATATGTAGTTGAAGGAATATTACGCAATTATAAACAATAAAAATTTATATTTGCTTAATAATATTGACACGTAACTCATTTAGTCATAAATTCAAATATCACTATTTGATTGCAAATCCAAAGGTGTGATAGTTTTTTATAGCAACGTGTACCATAAAATGCATTAATTAATTCGCACCTTGTGATTGAATTAGCTTTGTTCTGATCGTGGTGTAATAAATTTTAACGTACTAAATCTTACGATATACATCCATTTTGGGTTTATAAGAGAGAGAAAGGGAGAGGGAGAGATAGAGAGAGAGAGAGAGAGTGAACAAGAAAAAACGTACAATGGGCAGCCTTATCACTAAGAGCAATCTCTTCCAGACGACCGTCAGGTGGACAAGAGTCACTTTAGGAAACTAATTATACGCGGTATACCTATCGATTGAAATATATACACACATACACGTATGCACCCACCCATACGTAAATACTCATTTATCGAATAAATTCAATGTAAGATTTATTTACAGAATATGCCGGCTAATATTGGATCTATTTAAAGCTTAAAGCTCTTGATATACGATATATCGAATACATGATGTGATTGTTTCGTGAAAACACATTATAGGCAGGTAGGTATCGTGTTCACGGATATAAAGTTCCTCATTCCTGCCGTATTTGGAATTTGGTATTCCACGCTCTCGCAGATCATTCTAGCCAATATATTTTTATTTATTTCTTCATACCTATTCCAGTAACCTCGAGGGGTTATTCTAGATTCACCGAAATAGTAGGTGAGCTCGCGGGGCTCAAACCTGACGTTGTTGCTAACACGAACCCTAGCAAGAGCCGTGCTTCGCAGAATCTACCACCGGATCGGAAACGCGACCCACTGAGAAAATCCGGTGGGAAACTCAGTGGGCTAGTCAATCACAATCCGGCTCTGGTTTAAATTTGCTTCCACGTTGTTTCCCGAGCGCCTTGAAATGGCCTTCTTCGTGGATTTGAAAATTGAAGGATATCTATCTACTCAATTATCACCATAGATTAGGGCAAGATTGGCTCGATTTATTGTTGTACAGAAATCATATTTTTAATAATGAGTGAATATTAAGAAACGTCCCACTTATAGGAGATAAGTTACGAGACCTCAGTACCTCCTCTGTGATAATGTTTATAATCCTTTCAGCTCGATGTTGTGTATGTCGATCGATGACTTTCCCTAGCGAATCATGTTGCAGTAATTTATCATGTCACCGTGTCATTACATGACGTAGCTACTACATATAATATATTACTGTAGGCACTGATGACCTAATTTTTTTTTTATTACAAATTTACTCCGTAATCTGTGTCGTGTGGGGTTTTAATTATGTCGCCCCATAACACGTGGGTCGTGACCCGTTGGGATTAACGTCATTAGACAATGTTGTGTGTTTCGAAGTTTAGCTGCAGTAATAATGAGTTCGATTAAAATTAGATGACTACGATTATCTAATTTATGTTGATGTCAATATATTTGCAAACCGGAATTTATGGAGTTTGATATATTATACGGTGAATTGGAACGTCAAAGATAGAGAAAAAAGAAGGTTCGATGCGCTAAAAATGTGGTGATGGAGAAGGATGCTCCGTGTATCTTGGTCTGAACAGCGCACCAACGCGTGCAACAGCTCGATCCTAAAGGAACTTAACATCTTTCAAAGATTGTCGTCAGGATTCTCCGATATCTTGGACACATAACGCGACGGCTAGCAGAGTCTATCGAGAAACATGTTGTTCAGGGTAGCGTTGGACCTACCTAAAATACCTCGTGGACAAAGCCCCATGCGCTAGACTGATCGAGTTAAAAACCTTATTAAAACCCCATTTAACCAGTGCGTGCCCATGCCTCACTTCGCTAACTATGGAGAATAACTGTTAAGGCTAACAAGGATAAACAAGGATTCCACATGACCATGACTACTGTGCCAAGTGTAACCGACTATGACGATGGTGAATTTAATAGCGAAATAATATTTGGTGGTAATTTTTTTTCGTTTAAAACCTAACCGAGCTTACAACATTCCCCGCCAACAGTAATAATTCATCATTCAAACCAAACAATGTATTGCTGTTATAGGGTTCAGCACAAAAATATCACCCAGCAGAAACGAAGCGGGGTTTGTACCTAAAAAAATACAAACAAAAAACTCGAAAGGAAAAATTTTACATTTCCCGTGTCGACTCGGCATAGACGTGAACCATTTATTATACGTAAATAAACAAAAAAGTTGGCATAAATTTAAATACGCAGAGAGAACTGGATTCGTGCAGTTTTCAGGAGATTAGAAGTGACGTGTATTTGTTTCGGGCACAGTAGACGGTGATATTGAAATGGAAAAGCCGCGCTGCTTAGGTTAGGTATTTGAGTTTTTTATTCCGCGCTTGAGAGAATAATCGCTTTAGATTTCGTTTTGTTTTAAACGGGATTAAGATTTCACGGCTTTAAGTTTAATTTAAGAGACGGCAAGATTAAAACCTCCAATTCAATAAAGGCACTTAGCCGCAAATAATACTTACTGCAACACCGTCACTGTGATAAAAAATAGCCATCGCGGGACATATATAGGTGCATAAAAATATAGCTTACGGCAGGAAATTCATGATGTGGCATAATGAAAAATAAAATATTAATACCTATATAATGTATGATTTTATTCACCATAAAAGATAGTTTAGCTCACTAAAACTAGAGCAAAAACTGAGTTGCTCTATAAAGAGAAACAACATTTAATGATATTGCTTTACCAGTTATTATGTTTCATATGTTTCAATATTCAAAATACCACTTATGTCACCTGTACAGATTATTATAAGCTCTTTTAAGATTTAGGTCATAAATGATATAGAGGTTACACATAATAAGAAACAGTCGCTTGCACAAGACGATGCATCGCCACACTGTACACACTATTACATGTAGACTGTATATAATTCGACGCTTGAAAGGCAAACGTGACTAAGCGACAATGCGTGAACTTTACAGTAGACTAATTTAAAGTTGAAATACCTGAAAACAAAATTTATTTTAACGAATCTAGCTGTAGTAGAATCTAGCTAGTAGCTGTAGGGTTGAAATGATTTTAATAGACCTAGAAATATATATTTTTTGCGTATCGAATATGGTTATTGCCTATCATTTATGTACAAAGTTTTTTTATTTTTTTTTATTGCCCTTGTAGGCAGACGAGCATACAGCCCACCTGATGGTGAGTGGTTACCGTCGCCCATGGACTTCAGCAATGCCAGGGGTAGAGCCAAGCCGCTGCCTACCGCTTAATACTCTCCACAAGCCTCGTTTGAAGAAGGACATGTCATAGCGCTCGGGAAACACCGTAGAGGGGAGCTCATTCCGTAAAAACGAGATGCCGGTATCATCTCGAACAATTCCTCAGAGCACTACCCATGGAACATACGGTACAGAATACAGAGCGAACCGAAGTCCCTCCGCAGACCCATTGCGCTATTGTCGCTTAGTCTCGTTTGCCTTTCAAGCGTCGTTATGTATATACTTTCATATAGGAGGCGACATGTCGCCACGGCAAGCGTCGCCGCGACAGCATTGGCTTTACGTGCGGCTATAGATGTTTAACATCAAAATAATCATGCGTTTCGTTTTGTAAGATGCAATAGTATTTTCGATCTCAAATAGATTTTAGAGCCAATAATTATGTTTTAGAAGGCAGCATATACAGAAGAAGGAAGAATATTACTGGATTATGAATACTACTGATGAACATTACTGGTGGTAGGACCTTCTTCTGAGTCCGTACGGGTAGGTACCACCTCCCTGCCTATTTCTGCCGTGAAGCAGTAATGCGTTTCGATTTGAAGGGTGGGGCAGCCGTTGTAATTATACTGAGACCTTAGAACTTATATCTTAAGGTGGGTGGCGCATTTACGTTGTAGATGTCTATGGGCTCCAGTAAAAACTTAACACCAGGTGGACTGTGAGCTCGTCTACCCATCTAAGTAATAAATAAAAAAGAGCATTTTTTTTTATAAGTCAATTAAAATTTATTTTCCATCTAAAATGTCGTGTTTGAATCGAATAAGATAGACGAAGACAGTGTATGTGTGAAAAAGATTAACTTACTTACATACGTCAAAATGTTCCTCCAAATTTAGTAAAAACGAGATGAGATTTTAATGAAGAATTTAAGAATAATGAAATACCCGTTTTTTAATACTCTTGTACGTTGCATTCGGTGGTAGCGCAGAAGTGATTATGTTAATGGTTTGAGTAATGTTGTATCTCGTTCGTCGCGCTGTCATCCCCACAGACCACTGCGGACGACAGTGACGAATATTAACGTAATAAATCATTGTTATTGGGATAGTGTTTCAGTCCTATTTATCTTAAAGCTACGCCAGAGGAAGATAATTCATGGGCCTGATAAACTAAACGTGTGTTTGGAAGAGTCGTTTTCTATTTGAGCGGGTAGCTATCACAGATCATACGATATTAGATGCCTGAATCTCATTAACGACATTTACAAAATAACTTTACGTATTATAATTTTTTATTTTTTTTATTGCATAGATGGGTGCATGAACTCACAGCTCACCTGGTGTTAAGTGGTTACCGGAGCCCATAGACATCTTTTTTTTTTTTATTGCTTAGATGGGTGGACGAGCTCACAGCCCACCTGGTGTTAAGTGGTTACTGGAGTCCATAGACATCCACAACGTAAATGCGCCACCCACCTTGAGATATAAGTTCTAAGGTCTCAAGTATAGTTACGACGGCTGCCCCACCCTTCAAACCGAAACGCATTACTGCTTCACGGCAGAAATAGGCAGGGTGGTGGTACCCACCCGCGCGGACCCACAAGAGGTCCTACCACCAGTAATTACGCAAATTATAATTTTGCGGGTTTCATTTTTATTACACGATGTTATTCCTTCACCGTGGAAGTCAATCGTGAACATTTGTTGAGTACGTATTTCATTTGAAAAATTGGTACCCGCCTGAGATTCGAACACCGGTGCATCGCTTCAACACGAATGCACCGGACGTCTTATCCGTTAGGCCACGACGACTACAAGGTAAATGCTGCCGCCCTTCTTGAGATATGAGTTCTAAGGTCTCAGTATAGCTACAACGGGTGCCCGCCCTTCAAACCGAAACGAATTATTGCTTCACGGCAGAAATAGGAAGGGTGGCGGTATCTACCTGTGCGGACTCACAATGGGTCCTACCACCAGTAAAAGCCAGTTGACTCGAGGTAAGGCAGTTCGCGGCGCGGTGCTCTAAAGCGCCGATTATTTAGATACTCCTCAAAGGGGTAGGACATACTAACTAATTTTTTTTGCTACCTAATAGCTATTGAGAGGCTATTTCAGCGTAACCTTAACTAGTAGGTGAGCTCACGGGGCTCAAACCGGACTGATGCACTGACCCTAGCAAGAGCAGTGCTTTGCAGAATCTACCACCGGATCGGAAACGCGACCCACTGAGAAGATCCGGCGAGAAACTCAGTGGGCTCCTAGTATTTCAAAAGTAATCGTACATATATACGAGTTCCGAATAATAACATATAGACCGTCGCTCCGCCGAGCAATTTCAGCGGCTCCGTAACTATTCTTCCCTTTGTCATTATTTACAAAGAAGTTTTTTTTATTTCTTGCGTAGGTACTTGATACGAGTAAATTGGACATTCTTTACGCTGAAAACACTTCTGGTATGCTTATACTGTCCTGTCCAATAGATTGGTGACCGGTAATTATATTGAATTTTTTTTTGTTTTTGAATTTTTTTTATTTTATATTTAATTTGTAAATATTTTATAATAAATACAGTAATCCCTCTTATAACACGGTACTCTTATAATGCATTTTCATATTACGCGATTGCGGTATACTATTTCTGTACTGTGAAATTTATAATGATTTGTACATTTCATATTTACTATCGCATACCTTTTCAAACTGTCTCAATTGTGTTGTTATAAAATTAAATGAAATTTGGTAATTTATTAAATTTAGATTCCTAGTTTTTTAATTGTAAAAGCCTTGGTTATATTGTATTATATTGGTATATCTATTATTGGTAAATAACGTGCTATATGGGTCATACAAGCGCGTTATGCAAAAATACTCCTACAACGCGTTCCTATAACGCGAATCCAATCTACCGTGTTATAGGGAGGATAGCTGTGTATAAATTTTAATAAATTTATAATAAATATTTGTTTTAATTTGATTATAATATTATTAATTCTAAATTCGGTTACCAATACCAACACCTTTTTCAATCAGGCGGTAAAATATAAAACTTGAAAAACTTGAAAAGCCTTGAAAAACTTGAAAAGCCCTACTACACAGAAATGCGTGGGCCTGTTTTGATTGTCACATACTGATAGTCCGACGTTCATTCCAAATCTGTATATGTTATTCAAGTTAGACGTAGTGTACCAAGTACTGTGTAAATATTTTTGTTCAGCACATGTTCAATACTCCGATATTTTTGGACTAATAAATGCGATGTTATTTTTAAATGGCCCCCTCAGAGAATATAATAATTTCATTAATAACGAACGTATTGTGGATAGCAAATTAGCTCACTATTCATTAGTAGCTGATTCTGTGTAAAAATAATTCCTATTTCTAATTTAATAATGTTCCTTCGGTGTTGTCCGATTGCGCTGAACTAATTTTAAGTGAAATAGATGTTTTTTCTAATTGTCACACAACATACAGGAAAAATCTGTCGCGGATCATTCCCCAATTAAATATAAATTAATATTAAGCAATCAATCAAATGTAATTAAATCTTAGTTATATTATTTTTGTTATTTTTGTTGTTAATGCACTGTCGATTGCACCTATGATTGAGGTGACATCTGCCATGAACTTTTGTCAATTTGTCAATGTTTTGTATTGATGATCACTTTGTTGGTGCAACTTAATAAATAAATAAAATAAAAAATAATTAAGAATAAAGATAATTGTAGGAGAAAAGCAAATAGAGATGAAGTGGAGGTTTTTAATTCCTATCAAAATCCATTAAAGTATATCACAAGGCAAATGTAGAATGGCTATTACTTTAAACCCTAGAGGCTTAAGTTTTATGTTCAGAGACGAGTGCTGTATCCAAGTTAATGTCCGTGTAGTACTTAATACGTGTCACCGGTACCTCGTCTGAATCTACAGCGGTAAGAGTGAATTTAGGAAAATTAAATTATATTGTTACGCCGGTAAGAGTAGCGCCATCTATCGCCGAATAGTCGAACAAATATCGAAGGATCTAGTAGCATCTAGAACTCTCGAGAAGTACAACGCCATCTATTGTCAGATAGCGGAAACACGATACTCGAAATGTGTGGAATATTCTCGATAATACTAGGGATGTGGTATCGGCTATAAAAGCATTGCAGAGATGGCACGCTGTCAGTCAGTAATCGGAACTACTCGAAGCGAAACAGCGAATGGATCACCTGAAGCGAAGCGGAAGAAGCGAATTGAGAGTTTTAAGGTGTTTGTTGAGTGTTTTAAGTGTTCCAAGTAGTAATGCCTTTTTAAGTTATACATCGGTGGAATTTTATTTATCCCGAACCCCAGCGAGTAGTAATATATTTTTGTTTTTGAGTATATTTTCGCGACAAGGCTAGCACGTTTCGAAGTTAAACATCACTAATGAAACTCAAACCGCTTGTCGAGCTTGTGGTTTAGGGGTATTACTCGCACTTCTACAGAGAAAGGACGCAAATTCGAGACTAGAGAGAAAATGAGAAAGAGAATAAAATAATAAATAGATAAATTTTATTTGCAGATTTTTTTGTTACACATTTATCAGCCAAAATAGGATAGATGGAAACGAAAATATAATGTTTCAAGGATTGAATGGGATGCTGTTATGGAAAATTATTCGAAAAAGGATGGAAGTATTTTTTTTATTGCATAGATGGGTGGACGAGCTCACAGCGCACCTTGTGTTAAGTGGTTACTGGTGCCCATAGACATCTACAACGTAAATGCGCCACCCACCTTGAGATATAAATTGTAAGGTCGCAAGTATACTTACAACGGCTGCCCTACCCTTCAAACCGAAACGCATTACTGCTTCACGGCAGAAATAGGCAGAATAGTGGTACCTACCCGTGGGGGCTCAAAAGACGTCCTACCACCAGTAACTTGTTTTGAAGATAGGCTTGTTTTTCTTTAAATAATTACCATTTCAATACTACAAGTACATTGGCTTTTGTTTTGTGTCAAAACTCATTAGCCTTTCAAATAGAAAATTTCTAGAGTACCACCTATTCAATTTACAGAATTAAGATTGACTGTAAGTGAATGTAGTGTTCCATTAAACAAGAGGTTCTGTCAGTCATATTTAACGCGCCCAATAATGGACCCGCATTAGTGAGACATTGAAACCGTTCGGTTTTGTGGCTATAAAATCCGCGTGCCGTCTTAAAAAATATTTTACTGCCTCGTAAAAAGCTAACCATAAACGAAGCCAGAGAAAAATTTAAATCTGTTCAATAAAATAAAAAAGTTAAAACCGTTTTAACTTTTTTAGAGATTACATTACTGAACAATGACAATATGTTTTTTAAAGCTACCACAGTAAAAGTCCTCGTGACGTCACGTTTAAAGGGCTTTTCCTTAAAGGAATATAATACTAACTATATTTTACATACGAAGAGGACTGAAATGTAAATTAAGCACTCCAACAGGCCACCCAAGCAATTAAGCTTAAGTAATCTTTTAGTTTCAAATAATGACAATCGAGGGAAATATTAAAATTACGGTTTGAAATACAGAATAATTATCTCTTCTAGTTATCTCTCCGCCCCGCCATTACCCCCATAAGATGCTGAAACAACGGTCGTTGGCGCCACAATCACCGGGCCTCTAGGTCTCGGCGGGCTACTCGCCAAGATGGCACCGGCTCGTATACCCGGATACTCCGCTGGGATACTCAGAATTTAATTCAATTTAATATGTAACACACAGTATGTATATAGGTTGAAATGGAAGCGCACTGGTTATAAACTGTATAGTGAGGCAACGACATCTATCGTCGAATAGCAGTAACGAATATCAAAACAACACTCGAAAAGAACAAGATCCTAATAGCGAACACATTTCACAGACATCCCACATTTTACTTGAATAAAAAAAAAATTGGAAAAAAAAAACGAGCTATCTCCTATTAATTAAATTTATCAATATTGTATAACAGTCACTATATCAAAGCAGTACGATATCAACGCGAAGGGAGGCCGGAGATTAATTAAGTCAGCGGTTAATTAAGATAAATAAATAACTGTCGGCTCTCTTTCATCACTCTTGTTGTGATATTCCAACTTATACTAGGTAGACCACGGTTTCGCTACCGCTAGCCTTATACAGAAAGAATTATAACGCATTACTGCTTCACCTGTTAGGTGGTTATCGGTGCTCATAGATATCAACAACGTAACCTTGAGAGCAACAATCCACTTGAACTGACCTTGAAACATGAGATTTCAGTCTCAGTTGGCTGCTCCACCCTTCACACCGAAACGCATTACTGCTTTACGACAGAAAGGGGCAGGGTGGTGGTACCTACTCGTAAGACGCCTTACCACCAGTAAAAATATTCAAAAAAATCCTTATAATTTACTTCACATTGTGCAACATTATATGGGAAATCAACTTAAAAAAAGAAATCAATAATTTCATGATGCGCATGCAGTGTGACGTCACGCCACGCGCTTATTCACAAACACTACACAAGCGCAACGCGTGAATGTGTTGAACGCGAGCTACATGGTAGGTGGAGTGAGGGGTGTAAGGTTTTTTTCGTTACGGAATTTCATGATTCGGTCGCCGCGCTCAAGGCCCGCGATAAAATCTATGCAAAAATATATTTTTGCTGATCGTAGTCGGAACGTCACGCTAATATTCTATAATTATTTTATTACGACTGATCCTTGACGCGTGTGCAAGCTTTCAAGTTAATCAGAAAGCTTGAAGCTGCACAAAATTATATTTAAACATTCCGTCATACGAGCATGTTAAAAACTCATTTGTAACGCGAGTATGTTGGACTACTGTACTACAAGTGTAATGACATGTACTGTCTGTATACCATGTGTATTATTATATTCAGTTACATATGTATATGCATATTATATCCAGTTCCAGTAAAAAGCTTATTCGTTGGATAAAAATAACATTTTCTTTTTCGATTTTCGTGAGTTTTGGACATAATTAAAAGTACTTTTGCGGTTTAATCTCAGCTATTTAATTGTCATTATATTATGTAGGCACTATCGAATGCCTACTGAGTTTCTCGCCGAATCTTATCAGTTTCCGATCTGGTAGTAGATTCAGCGAAGCACTGGTCTTGTTAGAGCTACTGAAAGTTGAGTTCACCCATCCGTCCGGGTGTATCTGCAATAGCAGTTTTCGTAGTCACAGACGACGTAGGTGTCATTCGTCGACATTTTAATATTATACTAATCAGAGAGCACAAGAATACATCTATCTATCTATATATATAAAAATGAATTGCTGTTCGTTAGTCTCACTAAAACTCGAGAGCGGCTAGACCGGTTTGGCTAATTTTGGTCTTGAATTATTTGTGGAAGTCCAGAGAAGGTTTAAAAGGTAGATAAATATGAAAATGCTCGGAATGAAATAAAAATAACAATTCTGTTTTTCCTTTGATGTGTTTCCCCCGTCGGACGGATTCCTTTTGTTTGTTTTAAGTTTATTTTATACAAAACTTTAGGTCTTTTATTTATTGACTGAGGCACTACGAAGTCTATCGGGTCAGCTAGTTGACAATAAAAAAAGGCGTGATTTTTTTTTCCTACCTATGCTGATAGCCTTGAGTTGCTATTTCAGCTTCGCTCTAAGGTGTGTAGGTGAGCTCACAGGGCTCAAACCGGAGTGTTGCTAACACTGACCCTAGCAAGCGCATGAAACACGACCCACTGAAACGATCTGGCGAGAAACTCAGAGGGCTGTGTCTATGGGTTAATTCGCTCGAGCCCTTCGTCGCAAGCGACGAGTTCGACGAGGGCGGTGACCGGTGCTTGTGGTGCCTAAAAGCACCGTTAATGGATCAAACGTGATTATACCATAAAAGGAGCTTTAATTACAACGTTTATTTCACTCTGAACTGTCACTTTTAACTGTCTCTTCATGTCATTATCGTCGATAGCGTAATTTCTTTTAAACACTCACGGATAGTAATAAAAGATGCAATTCCCGTAGAGAGCTCTGTACCTGCAAACAGAAAAATAAATCGGCTAGTATCGATATAAGTCTGACAGTCGGTTAACGGTCGCAAATAAACGGAATTGAATCGGTAGATTTCCGGCCACCGGGATTCATAAATTTCGATTGAAAAATTAAATTCTAAAACGTTTTTGATTGCTCTACCTTCTATAAAAACCGATTGGTTTGGACGTGATTGATGGTTTTTTTGTTCGGTTTTATTATGCCCCTCTATATATGTATGTATGTCGTTATCCGGGTCATGAACTGGTCATTGTTAGTAACTAGTATTTCTGGGTTATCTGATAAAGCTTAAATTGTGTTGCGGGAGGGGTGACCGCGAGGCAGGCCATGCGTTGTAATTTGAAAGATATGGTAGCCTCTAATGAAATACAATAACTGTATTTGATTAGAGTTATTATTGCATTATTTTATTTAGCACAAGCGGCACGCACCGGCTTCGCTCGGCTTTTTAACAAAATTTTCAACGATATTTAACGTTGTTTTATTTTTTAAATAAAAGAACACTTATTGCGATAGTTAGACATATGGTGTCGCGACACTTTTTGTAACTAATAATGTGTTCTATAAAGTCGTAGTACATTATTTTATTCTAACATCAATAGTTTTCGCAGGGCACGCGATGTAAAGAATATTTTAGGTATTTTTTTTACACCTTAGGTTACATTATTGGAGTTTTAGTAGGGATCCCTAATTTTTTTCAAAAAAGATTATATATAGCCTATGTCACTCGGGAATAGTGTAGCTTCCAAACAGTGAAAGAATTTTCAAATCGGTTAAGTAGTTTCGGAGCCTACTCAATACAAACAACCATTCCGATAGAGGCACCCGTCACGCGCGGACGTGCTCATCGACCACTCGATCGCCCGGCCTTTGTTCGCCCGGCTTTTGTTAGCCCGGCCATTGTTCGCGCGGCCTGTGTTCGTGGTACATCTGCCGACTAAGTGCTCTTCCTGGAAGTTTTTATTTGTTCTGTTTCCTTTTGTTATTTCTGTGTTCGTGATACATCTGCCGACAAACTGTCTTCCTGGAAGTGTTTAATTGTTTTGTTTCTTTTTGTTATTTCCGTTTTGTTGTGATTTTTCTTTGTCCTGCAGTAATCGTGCCGCATCGCCACCTGTGTTCAATAGAACCGCTCAGGTCCGAGAAGTTGGGGCCTCGCCGCAAGGCGAGTGTTTTCTAAGACCCAGGGTAGCCCCACCTGGGCATGTAGACATCATGGACGCTGTATTTGCGGAATTTCTCCGGCTTCGCTACCCAAAGCTCACTTCCGAGTTTCAGGCCTTCAAGGCCGATCACACTGCGAGCCCTCTCGTGGACTCCACCGAGCTCGCTGCTCCTGCGTCGCCTGTACCTGCGTGCAAAGCTTCTGCATCGAGCACCGCAGCCTCCGTCGTGCCTGCCGTTCCCGTGTCGCCTATACTGGCGAGTAAAACTGCTGCGCCGTCCGCCGTGGTCACCGTTCCAGCAGCGCGATCATCCGCGGCCTCCGTCGCGCCGTCCAAAACACCTACTCGTAGGTCACCTGCGCCCGCCTCCTCGTCCTCCGACTCTGACTCGGAGATGGAGGTCGACCTCGCTCCCGCCTCATCGACGGATGGATTCACCCTGGTGCAAAAGGGTAAGAAGCGTGCCGCGGAGTCTCGAGCTCCCGCGGCCGCTAAAATTAGCAAAGCCGCGAACGCGTCGCGCCCCCGCCCTCAGACTCCCGTTACGCCTCCAGCCCGTGCCACTCCGTCGCCGCGTCCGGTGGCACAAAATAAAGCCCAGACCCCTCCCCCGGTAATCCTTCAAGAGAAGGCAGCTTGGGAACGAGTTTCCCTGGCCCTTAAGGCCAAAAATATCAATTTTACGAATGCCCGTAACCTCGCGAACGGCATTCAAATTAAGGTTCGAACATCCGACGATCATAGGGCCCTCTCTTCTTACCTCCGTAAGGAGCGTATAAGTTTCCACACATATACGCTCAAGGAGGAGCGCGACCTCCGTGCCGTTATACGTGGCATCCCTAAAGAGTTGGATGCCGAGCTCGTCAAGGCCGACCTTCTCGAACAAGGCCTACCGGTTAACTCCGTACACCGCATGCACACAGGCCGCGGAATGGAGCCATATAATATGGTTCTCGTCGCCCTCCAGCCTACCCCCGAGGGTAAGCAAATATTCAACATCCGAACGGTCTGTAGCCTTTCCGGAATCGCAGTCGAAACCCCACACAAGAAAGGCACACCTAGCCAGTGCCATAACTGCCAATTATACGGGCATTCTTCCCGTAACTGTCACGCGCGCCCCCGATGCGTCAAGTGCTTAGGCGATCACGCCACGGCCCTATGCACTCGCGATCAAAAAACCGCGACAGAACCGCCTAGCTGCGTCCTGTGTCGAACACAGGGTCACCCCGCAAATTACCGCGGATGCCCCCGAGCCCCGAAAATAAATCGCCGCGTCGCCCGCCAAAACCGCCTCCGAGCTTCCGGCCCAGACATCAAAGCCTCGGCACCCTCTGTGTCGCAGGCTAAGCCAGCGTTCGTTCCGGCGCCGGTGCCCAGTGTCTCGGCCTGGGCGAAACCGCTGCCGTACATGAACACGGCTACAACTCCCTCCTCCGCGATTCGTCCCGCCCCTGCGACTCGTCCCTCTCCCGCGACTTGCCCTCCGACCGCGTCCGACAATCTCGCTTTAGCGATCGACTTCTTTCAGTCGATCAACTTTGAGCGCGTTAACGCTTTGGGCGACGCCATTCGCGCTGCCTCCACTGCACAACACTTTATCGCCGTTGTGCAGGAATACGCCGACGTATACGCGTCATTAAATACGTACGTCCTCCCCTCACTCCGCCGGTAATCAATGGCGTATATAAGTAGAATAAAGCCCCTATCCATGACGATAGGATTTTTTAACGCTTACGGTCTCGCAAATCAACGTGATCAGGTTTCTGACTTTTTGCGTGACCATCAAATTGATATCTTTTTAGTGCAGGAGACCCTACTTAAGCCCGCGCGCCGTGACCCTAAAATCGCGAACTATAACATGGTCAGGAACGACAGGCTCTCTGCTCGTGGTGGTGGTACCGTCATTTACTATAGAAGAGCCCTGCATTGCGTCCCACTCGATCCTCCCGCGCTCGCTAATATCGAAGCATCAGTGTGCCGAATCTCACTGACGGGACACGCGCCGATCGTTATCGCGTCCGTTTATCTTCCACCGGATAAGATCGTTCTAAGCAGTGATATCGAGGCGCTGCTCGGCATGGGGAGCTCTGTCATTCTGGCTGGCGACCTAAATTGTAAACACATTAGGTGGAACTCACACACCACAACCCCGAATGGCAGGCGGCTTGACGCGTTAGTCGATAATCTCGCCTTCGATATCGTCGCTCCGCTAATCCCGACTCACTACCCGCTAAATATCGCGCATCGCCCGGATATACTCGACATAGCGTTATTAAAAAACGTAACTCTGCGCTTACACTCGATCGAAGTAGTTTCAGAGTTAGATTCAGACCACCGTCCCGTCGTTATGAAGCTCGGTCGCGCTCCCGATTCCGTTCCCGTCACGAGGACTGTGGTGGATTGGCACACGCTGGGCATCAGCCTGGCTGAATCTGATCCACCATCGCTACCGTTTAGCCCGGACTCTACCCCGTCTCCTCAGGATACCGCTGAAGCCATAGACATCTTAACGTCACACATCACCTCGACATTAGATAGGTCATCGAAACAAGTTGTAGCGGAGGACTTCCTTCACCGCTTCAAATTGTCCGACGATATTAGGGAACTCCTTAGAGCTAAGAACGCCTCGATACGCGCCTACGACAGGTATCCTACCGCGGAAAATCGTATTCGAATGCGTGCCCTACAACGCGACGTAAAGTCTCGCATCGCCGAAGTCCGAGATGCCAGATGGTCTGATTTCTTAGAAGGACTCGCGCCCTCCCAAAGGTCTTACTACCGCTTAGCTCGTACTCTCAAATCGGATACGGTAGTAACTATGCCCCCCCTCGTAGGCCCCTCAGGCCGACTCACGGCGTTCGATGATGACGAAAAAGCAGAGCTGCTGGCCGATACATTGCAAACCCAGTGCACGCCCAGCACTCAATCCGTGGACCCTGTTCATGTAGAATTAGTAGACAGTGAGGTAGAACGCAGAGCCTCCTTGCCACCCTCTGATGTGTTACCACCCGTCACCCCGATGGAAGTTAAAGACTTGATCAAAGACCTACGTCCTCGCAAGGCTCCCGGTTCCGACGGTATATCCAACCGCGTTATTAAACTTCTACCCGTCCAACTCATCGTGATGTTGGCATCTATTTTCAATGCCGCTATGGCGAACTGTATCTTTCCCGCGGTGTGGAAAGAAGCGGACGTTATCGGCATACATAAACCCGGTAAACCAAAAAATCATCCGACGAGCTACCGCCCGATTAGCCTCCTCATGTCTCTAGGCAAACTGTATGAGCGTCTGCTCTACATACGCCTCAGAGACTTCGTCTCATCCAAGGGCATTCTCATCGATGAACAATTCGGATTCCGTACAAATCACTCATGCGTTCAACAGGTGCACCGCCTCACGGAGCACATTCTTGTGGGGCTTAATCGACCAAAACCGTTATACACGGGAGCTCTCTTCTTCGACGTCGCAAAAGCGTTCGACAAAGTCTGGCACAACGGTTTGATTTTCAAACTATTCAACATGGGTGTGCCGGATAGTCTCGTGCTCATCATACGGGACTTCTTGTCGAACCGCTCTTTTCGATATCGAGTCGAGGGAACCCGCTCCTCCCCACGACCTCTCACAGCTGGAGTCCCGCAAGGCTCTGTCCTCTCACCCCTCCTATTTAGCTTATTCGTTAACGATATTCCCCGGTCGCCGCCGACCCATTTAGCTTTATTCGCCGACGACACGACTGTTTACTATTCCAGTAGAAACAAGTCCCTAATCGCGAAGAAGCTTCAGAGCGCAGCCCTAGCCCTAGGACAGTGGTTCCGAAAATGGCGCATAGACATCAACCCAGCGAAAAGTACTGCGGTGCTCTTTCAGAGGGGAAGCTCCACACGGATTTCCTCCCGTATTAGGAGGAGGAATCTCACACCCCCGATTACTCTCTTTAGTCAATCCATACCCTGGGCCAGGAAGGTCAAGTACCTGGGCGTTACCCTGGATGCATCGATGACATTCCGCCCGCATATAAAATCAGTCCGTGACCGTGCCGCGTTTATTCTCGGTAGACTCTACCCCATGATTTGTAAGCGGAGTAAAATGTCCCTTCGGAACAAGGTGACACTTTACAAAACTTGTATAAGGCCCGTCATGACTTACGCGAGTGTGGTGTTCGCTCACGCGGCCCGCACGCACATAGACACACTTCAATCTCTACAATCCCGCTTTTGCAGGTTAGCCGTCGGAGCTTCGTGGTTCGTGAGGAACGTTGACCTACACGACGACCTGGGCCTCGAATCTATACAGAAATACATGAAGTCAGCGTCGGAACGGTACTTCGATAAGGCTATGCGTCATGATAATCGCCTTATCGTAGCCGCCGCTGACTACTCCCCGAATCCTGATCATGCAGGAGCCAGTCACCGTCGACGCCCTAGACACGTCCTTACGGATCCATCAGATCCAATAACCTTCGCACTAGACGCCTTCAGCTCTAGGAGCAGGCTTAGGGACCTCGGTAACCGTACTCGTCGAACTCGACAAAGAGTTCGCCGTGCAACCTAACCCATGAATCAGCTCGCTGAGTTTCTCGCCGGATCTTCTCAGCGGGTCGCGATTCCGATCCGGTAGTAGATTCATTCGCGAAGCAGCTGCTCTTGAGCTGTTAGGTCTCCTTCGGAGGCGCTCGGGTAGCTGTTAGCAAATCCCACCCCTCCTGGCTGAGCCTTTGCTCGCCCACCTGTCCTGGTGAAACTGGAAAGGCCTCCGGGCCACCAGTAATCCTTCAATCCTAAAAAAAAAAAAAAATACAAACAAACAAACAAATCTTTCTTGTTCGTAATATTAGTAATTACAGCATTATTGATATTTGTATAGCTGCTTCATATATAGGTATAAATGTGTATTTATTTAAGTATGTACATATTACATCAATATATAAGTACTCGTATTTATGTCAGTCACTGATTCCCTTGGTACTGGTTGTTTGGACCGCGGATGACTTCCCGGTGATGTCTAAAAGCGAACAGCGGCATCCGTGATGTATAGCTTCCGGTAACTACTCAACAACAGGTGGCGCTCGAGCACGGAAAAAAGCCAAAAACAGCCTCTTCATAATTTGTAAAGAAAAATGTTTCGCCTACAAGACGTTATCTTTTTCCATTCAATGAAACGAATGGAAATCTTGAAGTGGCAATTATTTAAACAGGCTTTTTTGGCAAATTTTTTCCCTACCTAAGCTGATAACCTTGAGAAGCTGTTTCAGCTTCGCCCTAACATGTAGATGAGCTCACGGGACTCAAACCGGAGTGTTGCTAACACTGGCCCTAGCAAGAGCAATGCTTCGCAGAATCTACCAGTTTTGGGACAGAAACGTCTCCTCAACACGAAAAGTATGTTAGTAAAATCGAGACTGATTTTATGAAGTAAAAAAACACACGATTTTAACGTTCCGAATTGTAATATTTTGTGAAAATTTTATTGAAATTACACTGAAATTTGATGATCTAGATTTTGGGGTTCTAAAAATGTATAGAGTATAGCGGAATGAATTCTCTAAAAGCAATATTTGCACAAAGCAGACACGACCTTACGTTGGTGATAATTAGATTTATTTTGCACCTAATTTAGTTTTTAATAAATAAATGAGACATTTCTTTTAGTAGCAGCGGTGCGTACATTAATTATCTTGCCGGTGTACAAATTGTAACGTATAGGCTAATATTTATTAAATCTACTAAAACAGGATAGTGTTTTTAAAATATTACGATAAAGATCGCTTCACATTTTTTATGTACGAATAAAAATTTCACAGGCAGACCGTGAATTTAAAATTTAAGAATTAATTTGAAATCGTTGCGAAAAGGCTTTTTGTTTACTGTTTGCCATAGGATAGGTCTGTGTGTACTTAAAGCGGGTAATGTGACTTTTATTTAATTAAGCTCCGCCGCGTTTGCGTCAGTGATGACGCATTACAGCTTAGCATTTTGAGCTTTCCGCTTTCGTGTTAATTAGTTTATTTATTATGGTATTAAAAAGTTTTATGTACATTTCTGTGTGAACGGCAGACAGTATGTTATCGGTGGGTGAGCTTTGTTGTTTTGCTTTACCGTTTTCTTTTTTATTTATGTGTTTTTCATTTTAATAAAATTATATTTGGCTTACAATACTGGAATACCTTTATAGAATACCATTTTATCCTTGTTAGAGGGTATTGTGAGTCCGCACCGGTGGATACCATCGGCCTGCCTATTTCTACCGTGAAGCATTATTGCGTTTCAGTATGAAGGAAGGAGCCGACGATTTATTACAAAACTGAGACTTAGAAATCATGTGGCAAGGAGGGTTGCATCATTTACGTCGTTGATGTCTATGGGCTCTGGTAACCACTTAACACCAGCAATAAATAAAAAGAATAGTGTAATCCTGTATCTTCTTGTAGGTGCCGTAAAAGGCGACTAACGGATCCATCGAGAAACGGATTGCAACATTATCAGAGTATTATATCGGGACACTTCGATCTTGTGGTAAGGCGTGTTTTAAAACCACAGAAGTTAGCGTCATCATCTCGCTTAATTCTGCTGTAAAGTATTATCAATTTGGGCCTTCAAGATCGGTGTTGACTTTGACGATGTCAATGGCCGTTAATACCAGATAAGTCTTGAGTTCGTCTGCCGATTTGCAACAATGAAAAAATTATCTATATACCGCATTACCAAAGCATTCCTTAATAACTCGCTCGACCTAATTCGAAGGGAAATCAGCGGTTGCTTCATTTGCTAATGAGAGCATATTTATATTGTTAGGTTAATTGTTTTCGGATAATATTTTTGTGTTCTTGTTCATAATGAAAGATAATATTCGACTACGAGATTAAAATTCCCTGTTATTTGCTTACACTAGTCTGTATTTTAGTGGGGTAGACAGCGGAAATGTCATTGGGAGATTATAGTATGCTTTTTTTTTTTTTTTTTTTTTATTGCTTAGATATGTGGACGAGCTCACAGTCCACCTGGTGTATGCTGGTATATTACACAGAAAATCGTCGTGTCAATTCTCTGATGAATCTCTTAGTGGTTTTTAGACACTCAGGGAGGAGATATGGTGGTCCTCTGCTCTACGCCAATACCGTACATCCGTAAACAACAAAGTTTTTTTTTATTTTATTTTATGATATAAAAAAATACTGGTGGTAGGACCTCTTGTGAGTCCGCACGGGTAGGTACCACCACCCTGCCTAATTCTGCTGTGAAACAGTAATGCGTTTCGGTTTGAAGGGTGGGGCAGCCGTTGTAACTATATTGAGACCTTAGAACTTATATCAAGGTGGGTGGCGCATTTAAGTTATAGATGTCTATGGGCTCCAGTAACCACTTAACACCAGGTGGGCTGTGAGCTCGTCCACCCATCTAAACAATAAAAAAAAAGTCGTGGTCATCACTTCAGATGGTGGTGCGCTTCAGAAGATGTCGCCATTCTTTGGATACCACGGCTTTTTTTGTGCAATCGTTAACGCGATCATTTAGAGCTGTCTTTATGTGGTCGGTCCATCGTAACGGTAATCTGCCGCGCGGTTTTGTACCCTCAATCACACCTTCGAAATAATGGAAGTTCTTTAATTGATTTTCATGTAATTCGTCAGAGTAATAGTTTTAGAGATGCTTGTTTTCCTTATTCTCTAAAAAAATTCGAATACCTAATTCTTAATAGGGTCGTTAAAAATTTGAATACTCTAATAACAAAATATCTATAAGGCTATACACAGCCCGTGCGTATTTTATAGAAAAAATAATGATTTATTGACCAGTAACCGGTAACGTATTGTTGTTATGACGGGATTTCATTATTTTTATGGAAACCTTCTTTTATAGCGGAAAGAAAATTGCCAATTAATTTTGTTACGTGGCAACGAAATATGGCTCGGTTTGAAAACTTACAGGGTTATTACGATACCAACTGATTTTATGGGAACATTAAATAAGTTGGCGTCGTTATATTTTTATGGTGGCAACATTGAAACCGGATGGTTTATGTCGTACGGATTTAAGTCTTAATTTTGGTATTGATGGCCAGATTGTTAACAATAGTAGCTGTTTTGTAGTTTTAGGTGTGAATGGCTTCACCACGTTGCTAGTGTGATTGGAATTAAAGGTTTGTAGACGTGCATAGAAAGAAATTAAATTTCGTCATCTCAAAACACACATAGCTTAGCACAAATTTCATTTCGCAGGATTTTATATCGACTTATCGCAGACTTCAAGCAGCACGGAGACTTCAATACTTTTCGGCATCCTCGAGCGTTGGGAGGAAGCGATTTAGCGGTAGCTATCGCAAAGACTTTGTTCGTCCTAACCGCATCCTCAAGAAAATCTTACATATACACAAGCTCCGAACAAATAACCTACCAACCAATGTAGGCCACTCGGTGGTAGAAACACCCATAAACCAAGACAGACAAGACTTAAAAAGATCGCAAGAAAACTTTTTTAAATATATTATACTTGAGTATAGACATACTCATAGTGAGACCACTAACGTTGTTTTGTCTATTAGCCTTGGTGCATCTTATAATACAAACGCTTTACATTCGGCAGTGACAAAGCGCTCACAAACTAGAAGGATGCTTAGGTTTACAAATGAATGAAAAATTATTTGTCTTTTGTGCCTGGGTAGTAAATTTTATTGGAGTTTACTCCTTTAGAATCGATTTACATATATAGGCCCGGGGTATGAAAATTATGGGGACCAAAATCGTACTAGCATGTCACACGAAATGCGTTATGCGCCTGATTGGCTCCTGATTGCGTGATGCGTGCGCGCGCCAATCAGGAGCCAACGCGCTGCCGCGTTATCGCAGGTGACGCCGGGCTGCTGCGCCGGCAGTCCGCCACAAAGCCTCGTACTGATCGCGCGTTTCTCTCATTATTGTATTTTCATATATTTGTTAGTCGTTTGTTTTGTGTCTCGTTAATTTGTTAATAATCTGTAGTGTATCGTGTTGTCGTAATATAGAACTATTTCTCGTATTGTTTCGTTTAATTTTTTATATCCAGTAAACTCCAGTCGTGCGTCGGAGCGGACACACACACTTTTTTTTTGTTACAGTTTCTAAAGCGGTTGCTCGTAGCGCTTTGGTAAGAGTGGTAATAATTATCTTTAAAACGCTCGTCGCATTCATTTTGAATTCTTCATTATGACTCGGTGGTGTAATAGTTATCGCTCCTGACTGTTGCACTGAGGGTCGTAGCTTCGATTCCCACATCAGACAAACATTCGTTTGATGAACAGATTTGTTTGGACTTTGAGTGTTTATTGTCCAAATATATATTTAATAAAAAAAAAATGTATATAAGTATGTACATCAGTCTTTCGTACCCATAACACAGGGAACCCTAAATTGGGGTCGAATGTCCGTGCATGATTTTTGTTCCCGGTTATTGATTTTTATTATATTTTCTTTAACAAGTTAATTGTTAACCTGACCTTAATGTGACTTTGAAATTCGCTTTTTTTATAATGATCCAAACTGCGATGTTTTTAACGGCTCACAGTGTGCTTTTCTTTTTCTCCACCTTTAACCCACTAGGTGGGGTCGGCACAGCTAATTTTTCTCTTCCATTCTCTTCTATCAGCCGTCATCTCAACACTCACTCCTCTCTCTCTCATATCGTCATTCACACACCCCATCCATGTCTTCTTCGGTCGACCTCTTCTCCCTCTACCTTACACTACCATTTCCTTACATCTCCTAGTCACATGCATCTTCTCTCTACGCATCACATGCCCATACTACGCTAACCGTCCGCTCTTTAATTTGTAGATTACTGGGGCTACTTTCACACTTCCTTTGATATACTCATCCTTTATTTTGTCCATTCTTGTTACTTCATCTATACTGGTGGTCTTGAGAGACCATTTCAGCGTAGCCTTAACAAGTAGGTGAGCTCACGGGGCTCAAACCTGACTTCATCGACTGAATCCACGCAAGAAAACAACGAAATACTTCGAAACACCTCAACCGAAACGTAATTACAGAACGATTGTTTGTTAAATCGTTCGTGTCCGATCATGACGTTGTTTGACTTGAGCGAATTTAGTTTATCTCTACCCAACGTCCCGTGCAATTTACAAGATATTATTCACAAGTAATTGATTCGGGCAGTCGACTGAGCACCGTATTAAAATTCGCGCTGGAGCGTCGGGACCCGGTTATTGAATTTATGCTAAAAAGGTGTGATAAAATACAAATACAAAAAAGACTGGGTAGACGTGACGCTGTACGGAGACTACGGCACTTATTGTTGTACATTCGGAATATTTTTAGAGCAGCTCGAGCTGGTTATTATGTCGATATTGGATTCCAGGCATCCCTACCGTGGATCCCAATGGCCTTGAGGCGTAAGTTTTTAATTCATATTAAAATTTCTTCGCGAAAGTGAATTTGTTAGTTCACTTCCGATTTTACTTGTCAGCTTCTCTGTTGTACATTACGAAATATAGGATACATAAAAAAATACGTACGTATCATCCAGAACAAATGTACCTATTGTTAGGGTATGTAATTGTTTTTAATACGCTTTTATTAACTTCAGGCGTATGTTTTTTTTTAACGGATCTTTGAACATGATTTTGACCCCCTTCAAAACGTCGGAAATTTGGCATACTTATTAAGAACCGATGACAATAAAATATTAAAAAAAAAATGAAAATGTAGAAAATGAAATAATATACGGAAGACAATACATTATTACTTAAAAGCTTAAGACTAATTTTACGAAAGACGAGGCTGTAAGGACTCAGTCCATTGCCTGCTTGCAAGAGCAAAATATTAAAAAAAAAAATAATGAAAAAATTGAAATTCGACTAAAAAATGAAAAATAAATAATAGTTTTAAAAAATACGCTTTTATAGAAAATCCAACTAATTTTTCTATAAATTTTTTTTTAATAAAATTTTCTATAAATTTTTTTTAATAAAATTTTCTATAAATTTTTTTTAATAAAAATTTCTATAATTTTTTTTTTTATAAAATTTACTATAAATTTTTTTTTATAAAATTTTCTATACATTTTCTTTCTATAAAATATTTTTCTATAAAAGCGTATTTTTTTTTAAACTATTATTTTTCTAGATTAATCCTAGTATAGTAACATTTAAAAGTTAGTCCTAAATTATTATTTTTAATAAAGAGTACGGTCTTCAGTCGTGCAAGCTATCTGCCTATCTGTAAAGAGCTTCCTTTCTCGTTCTTGCGTCGTTTTTTTCATTACTGAGGGTCGTGACTCCCCCACTGCATCAGTTTCTCCCGTAAGATTTCCATCCATCTGCTGCGATCCTTAGCTTCATGAAGGGCATTGTGGAAGTTCAGAGAAGATCGTATTTGGTCCGACAATGAGTCCTCTGGGACGTTTGCCATGTACCTTGCCTGATGCTACCAGTTTTATTTATTTATTTTTTATTGCTCCGATGGGTGGACGAGCTCACAGCCCACCTCGTGTTAAGTGGTTACTGGAGCCCATAGACATCTACAGCCTAAATGCGCCACCCACCTTGAGATATATCTTCTAAGGTCTCAGTATAATTACAACGGCTGCCTCACCCTTCAAACCGAAACGCATTACTGCTTCACGGCAGAAATAGGCGAGGTGATGGTACCTACCCGTGTGGACTCACAAAAGATCCTACCACCAGTAAGCTGATGGCAAGGCAAGAGCTTCCTTAGCCACCTTCAAATCATTTCTTCAATTCTTTATTCCCAAATTCTAATTTTAGATTTTGTGGTGTGAGTACGTCGAAAGCCCCATCATGCTATTAAGATGATTTGCTATTGATGCTATTGAGATGATGACTACTGTTTTATCTATCTCCGATGCCCGTTTATCACTTAATCTCGAACGGGCATTGATTTCGTGCCACCAAATTAATATCACCATTAGAATGCTAAATTAATTAAATCATTAATTCTCTTAATTAGCAGAAACCGCTGAAAGAGATCGAATGTCTTAGTCGCCGTAAAAGTATTAATACCTTGAAACACTAGATTTTCAAGTTATTGAAATAATAAAGAGCCAATTTGAATTTTTTGTTGAATTCGCATTTATGAATCATCAATTGCGAACTGGCCTAAGTCAATAAAATCGAATCAATGTTTCAAATCACAGAACGAGCATAATGCAAAATAAAAAACCAAATTCAGTTAGGTATGTACTTTACTTATTGAATTTTTCACGATTGCGATGGTCGGAAAAGCTCCTTGCGATTGTAAATCAAATAATTGACAAGAAATAATGAAGTGATTCGTTCGTAAGAGATTTCGTGCGCAGTCAAAATAATAGGAATGGTTAAAGTCTCAAGATCAAATTTAAATACCTAGTCGTTTGTGCTGTTCTTAAAATCACAGATTCACGTATGGAAAAACTGATCAAAGTTATTTGTATTTAGGTATTTTTCTCTAAGCACTGGCTATGTTTATTTATGCTGTGATATTAGCAAAACCAATGCCTAAGGGGTTGAAGCCATTTATAACATTAAAAAGACCTAGTTATTTTTTAATCACCCCGTGTATACTCCGATGATGTATCAATGATCTCTTGATGTGTCATCAGTTCTTTTTTTTTTCTAAATTTCGATTATAAAATGAAACTGAAAATATAATATTTAAAGTAGATCTGATCTAACTATTGATGTGTCGGTGATTAAAGTCGCGGTTCGCTTGGAGATATCTAAACACCAATAGAAATTAAAATCGAAACTAAAATTATTGTAAATTTGTTGCCTTTTTTCAGGGGGTATTGCTTAGATGGGTTTACGAGCTCACAGCCCACCTGGTGTTAAGTGGTTACTGGAGCCCATGGACATCTACAACGTAAATGCGTCATCCACCTTGAGATGTAAGTTCTAAGATCTCAGTATAGTTACAACGGCTGCCCCACCCTTCAAACCGAAACGCATCACTGCTTCACGGCAGAAATAGGCAGGGCGGTGGTACCTACCCGCGCGGACTCACAAGAGGTCCTACCACCAGTGTATGGGGTTTATTAGTTTTCTCTTTGAAAGAAATAAATGATGAATCGTCGCCCTAAATAAATTCATACCTCAAAATGTTTTCTGCAAATCAACGTCTCATGAAGCAAACGCGGATCCTGGATTCCACTTCCCTAATTCAAAAAGGGCCGGCCTAATTTTATCTCAGTTAACTTTACAAAATCGCTTTTGACATCAGGTTTTGTGGGAGCATTCTTGAAATTTTTATGGAAATTCCGTATTCTGAGCACGAAAAAGTCCACTCAAACTTGAGGGTCACGCAGGAAGCTAAATTGGCTATTTACTGTTTTGAAGTGTGTTGTTAATATAAATAAATCACGGCGACATTACGAAAATTAGGGGAGAAATAAACATTGATTTGTGTATTTATACTGCTTCTGAGATAAAGCTTTTTATTGTTGCTTAAATGGGTGAATGAGCCCGCGGCCCACAAGGTGTTAAATAATAATAATAATAATAACAATAATAAGAAATTTTTATTTCAGAATTAAATTCCATATGAAGTGTTAGTAATAAGTACATTTTATAAATTTTACATTGACCATGGCTGGTCTTGAGCCAGCATGGACTTCATTCCAGTGCCTCAGTATAGGGCAGCAATAGCGACTCCCTATCGCGGCCCGGGCTGTTCGGGCTGTTCCAGAGCCGGCGCCACGCGGAGGCCACGCGCTTACGAATGATCGCGTAAAAGCCATTTATGTGAGCGAACATCGTCGACGCGTTACAGTACCGAGACAGCCCCATCAGTGCCCTGAAGCCGTTGTTATATTGGACGCGCAGGGCTCCAAACGCCTTTTGAGTGTACTCAGTCCACAGACTGCAGGTGTAAAAGGGTTACCGGAGATATCAACAACGTCAATGCCGCGA
The DNA here is from genome assembly GCF_030269925.1 of Bombyx mori. Taxonomy (NCBI): domain Eukaryota; kingdom Metazoa; phylum Arthropoda; class Insecta; order Lepidoptera; family Bombycidae; genus Bombyx; species Bombyx mori. Next base: position 13,147,272 of record NC_085115.1, on the reverse strand, counting down.
CGCAACTTGAGTTCTAAGCTACGACTAAATATACTTATTATTTATTCGTAGGTTCTAAGTCTCATTTTTATAGGGTTGCCCAATCCTTCAACCCGAAACGCGTTATTGCTTCACGACAGAAATTAACCTTATTTTTAGACAGCTGTCCTTGTGGCCTATTTCAAGAACTAGCATTTAAGTTTCACGGTTACAAGGCTATAAGCCCGAGCGGGTTAACATTACATTTTCGATGCCTCCAATGAACACTACTGTAACTGTTTGAAGTCGTCGTGGCCTAAAAGATAAGACGTCCGGTGCATTCGTATGAAGCGATGCACCGGTGTTCGAATCCCGCAGGCGGGTACCAATTTTTCTAATGAAATACGTACTCAACAAATGTTCACGATTGACTTCCACGGTGAAGGAATAACATCGTGTAATAAAAATCAAACCCGCAAAATTATAAATTGCGTAATTACTGGTGGTAGGACCTCTTGTGAGTCCGCGCGGGTGGGTACCAGCGCCCTGCCTATTTCTGCCGTGAAGCATTAATGCGTTTCGGTTCGAAGGGCGGGGCAGCCGTTGTAACTATACTGAGACCTTAGAACTTATATCTCATGGTGGGTGGCGCATTTACGTTGTAGATGTCTATGGGCTTCAGTAACCACTTAACACCAGGTGGGCTGTGAGCTCGTCCACCCATCTAAGCAATAAAAAAAAAAAAAAAAAAAACTCCAAATTCGTAGGTTTACAGGAGGAGCGTTTAAACGAAAAAAGTTGATAAATATATCTGCAATAATAAAGATTTTATGTTTTTTTCTTGTGTAACTAGCTGATTTACTCTTGCTTCAAACCCCATCAATAATGAATTTGTAATACTTTTAAAATAGTGAAGCGATTTGCGTGAAAAACGAAAATTTCTAAATTTTGAGTTAGAGTAGTGTTCATTGGAGACATCGTTTTACTTTTTGAAATTAAACGAATTCAAACATATTACGGGTTCAGTATCTATTTTCTTTAGTTTTCGTGGTCGTAAACATAATTAAAAGCACTTTTACGGTTTAATCGCGTTTTGTACTGTCAGTATATTTATTCTGACCCTTCGTATACTTTACAGTTTTCGTGGTTACAGACGACGAAGTCGTTAGTCAATTTTAATTAAACTATTTATTTTTAATTATTTATTTATTTCTCTCTTAAAGTTATAAGTACAAATACAAATAGAGATTAACGTTATAAGTTATTACCTTAACCTTTGAAAGAGCTGAAATCTGTACCTCAGAATACAGAAAGAGCTGTTTTTTCTGTATTTTGAGGTCTATACTAGGTTCAAAGTCTTGTATTACTGAGATCCATGGGTTTGATGCTCATTGTGTAGTGCTTTCCATCTTCGTAAAAGCCGTTCAAGAACTATTATTAGGTGTATTAAAAAAAATCGGAAACTTAGTACTCGGATACTTCTGGAAATATCCATTCAGAAATTTCAATTACCCACCATCTCGTTATTTAAAGGTTATTTAAGGTTTTCGAATTCTGGCCCAAAGTGAAAAGTACAGCTAAATTCGAAACTACCAAAATCCAATAATAAACAATGATTGATTGTTTTAAGCAAATATTTACACGACAAATTCGGTTTTGCAAAATTCGCAAAGTTCAATATGCTCTGTTTATGTTGAGAATTCTCTTGTGCTATTTCACAGGTTTGCTCGCAATTTTTCCTTACTAATTAATTAGAAAATCATCGCCTTGTGTTAGAACGCTTGATTAATTGTGAAGCAAACATGCAAATTGCTGTGTGACGTCATATTTAACGAGGCTACTGGTGTAGGTTACTCTGTGTGTTCATAACATATATAAATTAGTTATTAATAAAACACCGAATCCATGTTCCCGCGAGGTTCCAGTTCGGGAAATAAAACACGCAGACATTTTGTATAGATATATTTAAAAACACATTTATGTTTCAGAATTAAAGAGCAGATTTCACATATCAAGAATTTGTGGAAATGATTCCAATGGCCAGTACTGCAAAATATTTTATAAGATTCGACAAAATTGAAAGACTTTCTGAAGAAAAACGAAGTAATTTTAGTACGACACGCGGACTCGTTTTGTAACAAAGCAACCTAACTATATTGAAGAAGACGGTTGGTGATTTTCAATACTTTTCTTTTCGTGGAGATGTAACTTCATATTTAAAAAAAAAAAACTGCTAGACTTCAAGACACGCAGTTTTTTTTTCTATGCAAAGAAACGTAGCTGTCCCTAATAATAAGTTTTATTAAAAACTAGCTGACTCGGCAGACTTCGTAGTGCATCAATCGATAAATAAAAGATAATATAGATAGATTTGACGGTAGTTAGCACATATTCAAATGTCGACGAATAACTCTGTAATCGTTCGTATATAGGAGAACTCTAAAGCATTCGAAACGTGAGCAGTAATAAAATGTAAATGATAAACGTAAAATTTAACATTGCAAATGGTTTTAATCAGAATTTCGATTGATGAAAACAGCAGCACATCCTTGTGGTTTTCACGGCTTTGTTCACAATTTTTGCATTTCAATTCATTAATACGTCATCATCATCTCCTTAAGATCGGAGAGAGTATTGCGCCAGAAATTATCTCTTGGGTAGAGCTCAAGGAAATATCTGGCTCTTTAGTCAATCTTCGTCATTATCGCTTCAGGGTAATTCTAGACCTCACGTTGTTCGATAAATCATAGCTAGAAATGCATTAAAAAACTATTCATAACCATACTCGCCAGTCTTACGGTTACCAGCAAAAGATCTCAGGTTGGAGAAGTTTAGAGGTAAAGTTTTGGCAAGAATTGCGAATGTTTGTTATAGTGAAGATCCTAATGTTCACTACATGGATTTATTTAATTGCATTAATGATGAATTTAGTGCCATCTTTACTTCTAAAACTCTGATCTTACATAATAAAAGATCATTCAATGAATGGGCGACTGTTGGAATTCACAAAAGTAGGCAGAGATTATATGACCTTTATCATGAAAAATCCTATAATCATAATAAGTCATTTCATGAGTATGTCTGTAAATATTCCAAGCTTTTTAAAAAAGTCTGTACATTGGCCAAGTCATTGCACTTAGGCAAACTTATAAAAAATGCACCTGACAAAATTAAAATGACTTGGAATATCATTAATAGGGAGACTGGGAATGTCAGAAACAGCAATGCTGAATCAATTTTGAAAATCAATGATAAAATAATAACTTCTCATCAAGAAGTGGCCAGTGCTTTTGAGCGCTACTTTGCTGATATCCCAGCTTCTACTACAAAATCTTTAATTTCATCTCCTACCGTCGCCGAATCATTACTGCAAGATCATGTTGATGAATGCAGTGTTAACTTTAAGTTCACAAATATTGCTATAAAGGACATAATTGATAATTTCAAGACCATTAATATTAAAAAAACTGGTGATTTATGGGGAATATCAATTAAGGTTATAAAATCCATTATTGATATAATCGCACCTTACCTTGCTACAATATTTAATGACTGTATTTATAATGGTGTGTTTCCTGATCTAATGAAATATAGTAAAATAATACCTCTGTTTAAATCTGGTAGTACTTTTGACCCCACTAACTTTAGACCCATTTCAGTACTACCTACATTGAGTAAAATTTTTGAAAAAATTATTTTGGAACAGCTTTTGAACCATTTCTATTCCAATAACCTGCTTCATAACAAACAATATGGATTCACTAGAGGTCGTTCGACTATTGATGCAGGTGTAGATCTTATTAAAAATATTTTTCAGGCTTGGGAGGAATCGCATAATGCCCTTGGGGTATTCTGCGACTTATCTAAAGCTTTTGATTGTGTTGAGCATAATACATTGTTGAGGAAATTACACCATTATGGTATTAGGGGCGTTTCATTAGAACTTATTAAATCTTATTTATCCGGAAGAATCCAAAAGGTAGACGTTAAAGGAAAGAGATCTTCCGGTGTCTTACTTAATATGGGTGTTCCTCAGGGTTCCATATTGGGTCCCTTCTTATTTCTTGTGTATATCAATGATTTACCAAAGTTTATTGAAACCCGTCACGAGGTCGTATTATTCGCTGATGATACATCCTTATTGTTTAAAATTAAACGACAATTGGAAGATTATGACGATGTGAATGATGCTATCTCGCGCGTGGTACATTGGTTTAGTGTTAATAATCTGTTATTAAATAACAAAAAAACAAAATGTATAAAATTTACCACACCCAATGTTAGACAAGTAGACACTAATATCATTGTAAGTGGAGAGACACTGGAGCTTGTTGATTCGACAGTTTTTCTTGGTATAACAGTTGATTCCAGGCTGCAGTGGGGTCCTCACATATGCAAGTTAGCGAATAGACTTAGTTCTGCAGCGTTTGCGGTAAAAAAAATACGAACGTATACTGATGAAGATACGGCACGTCTAGTTTATTTCAGTTATTTTCATAGTGTTATGTCCTATGGCATTTTGCTGTGGGGCAATGCTGCCGATGTCGAAACGATTTTCATCCTGCAGAAGAGGGCTATTCGTGCTATTTATAATATGCACCCGAGGGAATCCTTGAGGGACAAGTTTAAGGAAATCAAAATTCTAACTTTAGCGTCCCAATACATTTTTGAAAATTTATTGTACGTGCGTAAAAACATTGTAGAATTCCCCAGAGTCTGCGATTTGCATAATGTGAACACTAGGAACAAACATAGGCTTGCGTTACCGGCGGCTCGAATTAAGAAAATAAGCAACTCTTTCAGGGGGCTGGGTGTACAACTTTTCAACAAGATCCCACAAAACGTTCAACTACTACCTGTTCATAGATTTAAGAAAACTGTCAAGGAACGTTTGTGCAACAAGGCCTATTATAAAGTTAAGGATTTTTTACTAGATGGCACTACGTGGGAATGAGGCGTTCGCTCCTGGCCTTTTCATTTTTCATTATTATTATTATTTATTTGAATTGTATTTTTTTGACTTGTCTTTTTGTATACTGTAAATATGTTATCATGTTTAAAAAAAAAAAAAGAAGAAAATAGTTGAGAAAATACATAAAAAAGCCCGCTGAGTTTGTTTCGCCGGTTCTTCTCAGGACTGTGGCTTTTTTGGAACCGGTGGTAGAGTTAACATTTTCTTTTACATTTTGACATTCAACAAGTGTGTTTTTGATGACATCCAAGTTGAAATAAATGATTTTGAATTTGAATTGAATTTGAATTTGGTATTTATGTCATTGACTTTACAGATTGTGTTTTATTACGAAAGTCTTAAATACTCTTCCCTCGAGATAGGAGAGATGTAGAAATGTATGACAGCATAGTCTTTGTATAATTTATTTTGTAAAGTGTACGAACAAGATTGTGTGCCTCGTTGAGCATCATAAGTTTAGCTGATGAAAGATTTTTAACGTCAAAGAACAAACTACATTTAGCTTAATCCGGCCGTCTGGTGTAGTGGTAAGTGACATGGTCACTACATAAGGGGGTCGCGGGTTCGAATCGTATGTGTATAATAAAAATCTTACATTTATTTCCGTTATCTGGTACCTGTAACACAAGTTCTTTACGAACTTATTACGGGACCAGTTAACGTGGCGTGATTGTTAGTAAATATTTATATTTATTTATATTTAATACAGTGAGTTTCCTGAATAGAAAACCTCGGAAATTTTCCTTTCCTGAAATTTACAACACTCTTACAATGTTTTCCTAAGGAACTTATTAGGGGTCTATGTGTAAATTTGAATTATTAATTCGTGAAAGAGCATCCTTTGCTGTAGGGATAGATGGAGAAATGTTTTTGATTGAATATTAATTAAACTAGTTTTTGGCCGCTATTCCGACTGCGTGGAATAGTTACTTTGGCATAACGCTAAATTTTACCCCCACTTCATTTACGTAGAAAATGAAAATATTTTTGAATTATAGAGTGTTAAGGAGCTATTTAAACCCCTATTTTGAAACATTCTTTATTGGTATTCTACTTGTATTGGCTTGGCAGCACAATTGCCATGTAAACGGAGATTTTAGTGGGCAACTTAAGGTCGTGTGAGCAGAAGACCTTGGAATATAGCTTTCCAAATGCTGCAGCAGCGGCACCGACCCTGCTATTGATCTCATCATCAAGGTCACACTTGGATGTTGAAGGCCCGCCCACCTGCTGCCATAACCTATAATTATGAGAACGGCGTGCTTACGTGCCCTCAATGTGCAAGGAGTTTTGCCGCAAAGATAGGCTATATAAGCCATCTTCGAGCGCACGAGCGCCAAATCGACGGATAGGAGTCAAAGTAGTCGCCATGGCCGAAATCGGTCGGATGAATCATCAATCATCACTTGTATTGGCCTTACCGTGGTGTTATATAGCCTATAGCCTTCCTCAATAAGTGGGTTATCTAACACTGAATAATTTTTCTAATCGGACCAGTAGTTTCTGAGATCAGCGCGTTCAAACAAACAAGCTCTTGAGCAAAAAAGTGAGTTTGGGTGGGTTGAAATAGTCAGTTTAGTGAAGAGCGAAGGGCTGAGATAAAATAATAACGCTTCTTGCCCAAACCCATGGCCCGTGCGGATTTATAATTAGGGAGGATTGTGTGATTTTGGTTAAAAAGTGACTAAGCGTTAACTTGTCCAGCGTTTTTTCTCGTAGACATGGCCTCCAGTTTCTGTGGGAGGCCGCCCGTCTTCACCACTTCTCTTCTGTTATTGAGTAACACTTCCGGCCTCACATAATAAATTATTTACGAACTAGTTAAAGTACATCATTCAATATAAAGAACTAATTTTTGTCTTATAATATAATTAATTAATAATTTCATAATCAAGTAAATTGTTGATTCATATTTCTTTATTACTTATAATATTTTATTGGTAATAAATATTAATGTTATTTATGTTATATAATTCGATATTATTAAATAATAATTGTACGTAAATAATCAACACAACAATTAAGATAAACAATGTTTAATATTACCTACTAAGTTTGTATTAAAATAGGACAAGATGATTGTATAAATACTGGCTTTTTTTTTTAAAGCTAATAGATACTTTTATTAAATTTCGACGCTATTGACTACTTAGAAATTTAACAAGATGCATAGGTATTTAAATATTTGCATATAATTATTATGAGAGGTAAAATAATATATGATAAGGGGGTTTTGAGTAGACAGTATATAAATATATAACTTTATATGTAAATGAAAGAAACTGAGATGTCATGTAAATTTGTAAATGGTTAATATAATGTTTTGTAAAAGTGTAAATAGAAATGTAAAACACAGTGCATTAAATTATATTTAAGTGTTATTAAATTTTTTGAGGCTATAAATAATTTCATTTAAATGTATCATAAATTTATTCAATGTTTCCTCTTTTTTTGTGATTTCATTGCAATCTTTAAAGTCTATGTTATTTATTCGACATATAGTCTCAAATTCATACCTTGTATTAAAATATTTTGGACAATGATATAATAAACGCTCCATCGTTTGTATGGTGTTTGAATCGCAGGGACAAAAAGGGTCTTGTGTTATACGAAATCTGTGTAAGTATGCTTTATGGTAACCATGTCCTGAGAGAAATTGTGTTACAGCGAAATTAGGTTTTTATTTTTTATTTATTGCTTAGATGGATGGGCGAGCTCACAGCCCACCTGGTGTTAAGTGCTTACTGGAGCCCATAGACATTGACAATGTAAATGCGCCATCCACCTCGAGATATAAGTTCTAAGGTCTCAGTATAGTTACAACGGCTACCCCACCCTTCCAACCGAAACGCATTACTGCTTCACGGCGGAAATAGGCGGGGTGGTGGTGGTACCTACCCGTGCGGACTCCCAAGAGGACCTACCACCAGTGATTACGCAAGTTATCATTTTGAGGGTTTGGTTTTTATTACACGATGTTATTCCTTCACCGTGGAAGTCAATCGTGAACATTTGTTGAGTACGTATTTCATTAGAAAAATTGGTACCCGCCTGCGGAATTCGAACACCGGTGCATCGTTACATACGAATGCACCGGACGTCTTATCCTTTAGGCCACGACGACTTGGTGGAACTTTATCTATAAATTTCTTTAAGGATGTATAATCTGGAAATATATGCTTGGTGTATTTACAACTATCTACTTCATTATACAGATTAGTAATTTCATTAGTAAGTGACTTTTGATTTATTTCTTTTACAAAGCTTATTGGGAATTTGGCATAATAAGTATTTGTTGGTAAAATACTGGCGTTTAGCATATTTCTATTTCGTTCGTATTCTACCCGTCCTAACGTGTTATTAGAGAGAATATAAGAATATATTATTTCGTGTTGATGTAAAGTGTCTCAATTGTCGCCGTCACCCTGATAATCCTTCTACACTTTACTACACCAGTTCTCAGAGACGGAAGTTCTCGCCAAAAAACAATGCGGTTGGCAATTATATAGCTCGCTTTTGTATACGCGAGACAGCTTATTTGGAAATTAATTATTTTATGCAGCGGTTTGCGCGGTAATATTTTCTACACTTTCAGCGATACTTTTAATATTGTCATAGATTCAATATTCTTATGTAGCGGTGTCAAATAAGGATATGTAGACTTTTTTCAATGTGTATATATCATTATCGATTGCTGTAAATTGTCCAGAACTAAGAAGATTCCGGCCCAAGTATTCGCCAAAAAAGTGATTTGGTATCACCATCTAGTATTTTTCTCATGTCTATTTTCGGTTTGGATTTATTTACAATATTTGAAGAGTGGAATGGACTTAAAAATGTGTCACTGAGGCGGTGAAAGCGAAAAACAGATATCTCGTATAAAAATGATTTTTATATTTGTATAATGCGTCCTTTTAGTAACATCGTTGTCTCGAATTAACTTAGTGATGACGTCAACGGGAAAATTTATGTTCGTAATCAGGGCAATTAGCGTAGTCCAAGCGTGGTTTAAAACGAACTGGCACACCGGTTTTGACATTAAGTTTGAAATTCGTGAAGCAAAATTTACAAAACTTGACTACAATTGACTAACCATAAAAAAAATTTAAGTGTTTTAATGCTGTATTATGTCCTACAACAGCTTAAAATGGAGAACGCTCATCGCCTGTCTAACACCTGTCTGCAGCGCATAATGCGCTACTTTGACCACGCTGCCCGCAGAGTTGTAGACAACTTGGAACGTCTGATGGTCACTGGAAAAGTAGAATAAAAACGTCCTAGAGGCCGGAGCCCCAAACGTTGGTCCGACTAGATCTCCGAGCAAACCAGCGGACTACTTAGCGCTGCACTACACCAGGCAATTGACCGGAACCGATGGAGGCTGGCAGTCGACAAGCTGAAACGGAGTCACGATCCTCAGCAATAAGGGAGCGATAGAGAAGAAAAAAAGAATGCTGCATTATTTAATTGTGTAACATTTCCATTAATTTTCTTTTCTAAATACTATTCCGTTTATGTTATCACAAAATATTTCCTCATTTACGACATTTTTTGTTTATTTAATTGCTCGTTTATGTAATTTCACCGCGTAGATTTAATTATTGTCAAACGCTACGCTGAATTAATTTTGCAATCAAACAGCGCCCCGGGTCTGTAATGGCAGCAATTAGCTGGTTTATGAATTTGGAATCAACAAAAATTAAAAAAGAAATTTAATGGCCGACAATATTACCACGAGCGTGATAATATTGTCGGTCACTACATCAAGCGGCAACGGTGACGATGGCAACACGGTCTGCAGTCACCACCGCATCTTCCCATCCTCCTGGCGCCAGCGCGCTAGGGTGACGGTAGCGTACGGCGTAGCTTCGACCTCTTCAGGTTGCTCCATGACCATCACAGAGAGGAGACTGCCTTCTCATAGGGGCCGGAGTTAGACGAACACCCTCCTCTAAGCCCCGGCTTGGTGGTGGCAGCACGGCAACGAGAGGAAAGAAAAACGCTGCCTCCCCCTTTCCGCCACCTCCTTTTGCGAGATGGTGGACTATCAAAAGTCGAGTATCGCCTGCCTGGCCTCTTTTTTGCCGACCATCGTAACCAAAACGGTCGGCATCGATAGGTCCGGCCCTGTCTTCGCGACGAGGACGCGGTTCTACGCCAGCACGTGCTGCGTCGTATCCTCGTGCATAATACAGTTCCTTTTGTTTTAGGGCAGGCGGCCGAACCGCTTGACATGTCCGTGCCTAAGGGCATGCGCGGTATGTGGGACTCGACGGTCTGCAGATGTTGGGAATAGACAGCAGACCCAAGTATGTTTTAAGGTCCTTTCCCGCACTCTTTCATCGACCTCCGCCCGGGACCAAAACCCGGGCAGAGCAGGTGGGTTCCTGCGGTCAATACTACAACCAGACTTGCGGCACCAAGCTGAGGACGCCCGACGACCACCGACGCCAGTCTCTGCGGTACGGCAGACCGTTAGGCCACCACAGCGGTGCCACTGGTGTTCCGATATGCCCCGCTGAGTCAGAACCAGACATAACACAATTCCTACGTTAACTACGATCAATTCAATGATAGGACAGAGCACTGTCTAGTCTAGGCAGAGAGTCTGCCAACCACTTTTCCTTCATTCTACCCCACCCAAAGCCTGCACACGATTACAATGTTTGTGTCATCTCACTCACCGAGATCTCAGTTTGAAGTAGCTACTGTATCTTGTAAACGAAATATTTCTTCAGTTTCCGTCTTCGTAATAGAATTTATGAATCAATTTTTAATACAGATAAAAAAAAACTGATTCAAATCGATTTCATCATTTTAACACGATACAAATAAATATGTATAGCAACCGACAGAACATTTTTCTTTTTTAAATGAAAATATTATGTTACGATTCGTTGTACCATTTTAATTATACTTCAACGATGCTAGTAGCACTTAGTGTCGAGTATGTGGTTGTTTTGACGTTAGCAGAATTAAGTAGCAGTTGGACGGAAAGAGAGGCACTTTACTTTGGTATACATAAATCTTATTCTATATCTATACTAATATATAAATCTACCGTGATTTTTACGGATGTTCCGTTATAACTACTGAACCATGCATCCGATTGACTTGAAACTTGGTATCCATGTAGAAAATACATGTACTTAATGGATAGGCTAATATTTATATGAGTGTTAGACTCCCTAATAATAATGACAATAAATAATAATGTTAATTTTAAATGCCCACCGAAGCGGGCGAGTACGGCTAGTTATTTATAAAGATCTAGTAAAGAGCAGTACAAAAGACGGTCGTTGTACGAAACAATTCATTTTTAACCTGAACTGATTTTAAAGATTTTTTTTTTTATTTGAAAGCTGATGCTTCTCATATGCTACTATATAAATTTTATCAAGATCAAGACTAAATAGATTGATAAAAAAATACCAAAGAGTATAATGCATATTTAACTAACTCGAATACAGGGATAATATTATCATTTCATTTTATAGAATTTTATTTATTTGGAAGAGATGTATGGTTTGATTAACGTCTCCATTTTGCTACGGTAGGCAACTTAGTGTTTTTTCTTCATATTTTTAGTGTTTCAAAGTGGTCTAATCACACTACTTTGACTATGGTTGAAACTGTTTTAAAATGGCGGTAGTTCTTTTGACGTTCAACAAGGATGTACTTTCATTTATGTTGAATAATTTTTTTTTGATTTTTATTTCATTTGAATACAATACAATACTTAAATAAAATATAATAGGTACATAATAAATATATGTAATATAATATAATAATAATGATATTGTATAATAAATATAAAATATAATGTAACACAATATAAAACAATAAACAAATTGAGGCTTCAAATTGATGTTTCAAGCTGACTTTAAAGTTTCTATGTCCCAGTTTACCACTAAGGTTAGTGTACCGCAAGGTCTATCTATCAATTAACGAGTTGAAAACTAAGTTTGCTCAGAAATGGTCCTATTATTTTGAAATAGTGAACGGCACGGTCGATTTTAAAGCCGCCTATTCCTTTATCAAGCTTAACTTATTGAGGAATTGAAGGGATTGACAGAAACATTAACATGTTACGATTTGAAGACTTCGCAATAACGGTTATATTGACCTGCAGACTGTATTGCTTCAGAGCAATAGCAGGAAATAGCCAAGTCGCCGATACCAACTCATGTTTAGTATTTCACGTAATAGCTATCTGATAAAATGTCGCAAGCGTTAGTGATAGGTACGTTATTTGAGAACAAGATAATAAATAAAACTATTTTCATGATTCTATTTCGTGTTCATTATTTTCAATTTCTAATATCTTAATACTTTAATCGTATTCACTCACATACGTCTATGGTGTTAGCAGTGATAGATTTACGCCTAGTCTGAACCTAGGGCGGCATGGTTTAATGTGCGGCAAAATTTTTGAAATGCCAAAATTTCGGAGACGAATTAATGTAAAGACAGTCAGTCTCCTTTGAAAGTGACTTCAAATATATTTTTTTTTATAGAAAGAATTGTAAAGTTATTTTAAATTTCAAATATAAATATTGGACCAAAATTAATGAAATTTATTCTAACATTAAGGGCGGCGTAATATACAGGGCTTAGGGCGGCATCAAGCCTAAATTCGTCACTGTCCATTAGCCGTCGATACATGAAGATTGTGATATTTACAATAAATTGTAATACACAAGTATCGAAGCGTTGTAGGCTGTTTTTATTTTAATTATTCAAAGTGGCTTTTCAGTCTACAACTCGCGGCAACTTAAGATAATACAAAGGATAAGAAGTTATATTCAATGGATTGGATTCTCAGGATAAGTAATATAGCTAATAAGGCTAAAGACAAGATAGAAACGTCGCTCTGCATAAGGAAGCCAGCCTTAAGTAAGATTTTCCAGCAGTCATTACGGAAGTTTAAATGCGGAAGAGAGTTTGTATGTTTTAGACATTCTCCTGTGTGATCGCCTTCATGAATTGAAATGTATTTTTATATGTGCAATTGGATAAAAAGCTTTAACTCTTATTTACTTAACTGGAGAATCTTTTGAACCTTGTCATCATTCTTGCAGTGCTGACAAACACAAGTGATGTAAAAAAAAAAACGCTAAAGTGAAATTTTTCTTTTCAATTGCTGCATGTAGTTTTTTATTATTTTGTTATTGCTTGGTTTGGACGAGCTCACAGCCCACCTAGTGTTAAGTGGTTACTGGAGCCCATAGACATCTACAACGTAAATGCCGCCACTCACCTTGAGATATGAGTTTTAAGTTCTCAGTATAGTTACGGCTGCCCCACTCTTCAAACCGAAACGCATTATTGCTTCACGGCAGAAAAACCCCGCGTGTTGTGATATCTACCCATGCGGACTCACAATAGGTCCACCACCAGCTAAAAGTCTAACTTAATTCCAACTTATGTTCGGTACGGTGTCTGCCGCCCGCCCGGAAATATACTGGTAAAGTATGAATGATTTTTAAATAAATAAACAGGATGATGCCTGCCCACACGTGCCTCTCACGAATAATATAACGTGGTTCGTAAATATTTGTGTTTGCTCAGTGCCCGAAACTCAATCATAGTCATTGCTGCCTCAAATTTTGATTAATTTTGTGTTTGGATTATTTTTTAAGTAAGAAGGAAACATCGTTTTCCACATTCTTTATTGATGTGATGAAGTCACCGTAGTGTAAAGAGAGCCCTAGAGAGAGAGTATAAGACTCTCTACCTTAATATCTTATATTATCTGAATGCCTTAATATCTTTATTTATCTGTGACTTACGCGCCACAGGTAAATAAAGATTTTGAGATGTTTTTCCTCTGTCAATTTATATCATATGTATTTTTATATGTATATGTATGTCGGCGCAACGTCACTATTTAGGTAACTAAAAATAGTTAAAATGAACTGTTTCCTTAATGTTACGATGTCAATAACTGCTTAAGACCCTATTTAAGAGAACTCATGACTAAACTACCCCCACTTTCTACTATAAATACGAGTGAATATAGTCGCACAAAACATTTCGGCATAGATAATACACATTAACTAGTTCATTCCGGCTCAAGCAGTCGAACGGAGTGGAGCTCTCTCGTTGTTATCGCTATACACTTGAAATGCAGTAAATGGAATTCATTGAAAAAGTGAGTCTTCATTATTGTCACTATAGAAAGCGATGATAAAGATAATGGCGTCAGCGACGCTGACCTCATCATTTTAAAAACACCATGGAACCAGCCTCTCCGTCATATACACATATAGCTATAGCACAGTAGAATTCGTTCGCAAACGCTTTGAAACAGTTAGTACCTTTGCCAGGATTCGAACAACAGTACGTGTAAAATTGAATAAACCGGGCGTCTTAACAATTGGCTGTATTTCAATGGCTTTTATGAGGATTGTGGGAAATTCACAAACTATTGTCCGCCTTTGACATGGAATTAATTTTTGAATGGAATAAACACTAAATCAACAAAATTAATATACAGAAACTCTGAATGCGTAATTCTCCTTAATATTGTGTGTCATTGTATAGTGAAGGCCATTTTTGCGGTCCCTTACTTTCTTAAATGCTTAGCAAATTACAAAAATAATGTGGGTAGATTTTTTATTATGTATTTGTATAATAAAGAACGTTTTATACTAAGGGAACAAAAATTGGTTATAATAATATTTTACGTTGCCTGCCAACTGTTTACACAGAGAAATAAAATGTTCCGGTTATATGAAATTCACCGAAACCGTAAATAGATGAACAAGTTCACGTACCCTCTGACATTAATTGGTTTTGAATACCACAAAATGACTGACCTCACAATCGTGACGTAAGATCGAAATTTCTTATTTATTTACTTACTGCACTAAATGAGTGAGCTGGTTAACGTTGTCTTAAGTGGTTACCGAAGCCCATAGACATCTTGAGACAAGAGCTCGAAGCCTCATTTGTAGAAAGGGCTGATCCGCCTTCAAAATAGTACAATGGCTGCCCCACCCTTCGAATCGGAACCCTACCTCTTGAAGATAGAGTGTAATATTTTATTTGTGAGTATATTAAAGGTATAATAGTGTCGTCTTCACTCTATAATATGTTAATGAAAATATAGTTGAACTGGGCTTAGCGTTAACAAATCGGAAAACAAATAGACAATTTAAATTAGCGATTTTTACGTAGGATGTATTGAAACTAGAGTTGCTAGATGGATTGTCGCGGAATATCTTGCAATTTATAATCAACATAATCGAACATAGAACACGTTCCAAAATGACTTGGCACTATTTTCATAGAAGATGACATAAGAATTAATATTATTCGGTCACCCCTAATTGCACAACTAAAAAAGTAATAACTGAAAATAAATCACACACGGTCATCCGACGCGAAATCCAAATTAGGGTTCCCTATGTTATAAGTACCAGATACTGACATCTTTAAATATATACAAAGACGGTCAATAGTTTGGTAGCTAAACGAAACGCAGCACGATTTCCGCGAGATGGCAGCACGATTGCGGCATCATCGGAACTCTGCTAACTTCATGCTACGACAGAGCCTAGCCGATGGAGGCGCGTAGACGCCATCACACTTGCCAATCAGCCTTCTTGAAGTGCGGTGCCTCCGTCCTAAGAACTGTCATTCGTTTTCGTTTGCTAACGTCAAGAGAAGATTTCTAATTTGTTCTAAGACAACAAATGAGATTGGTGTGCTATTTCTCTGGATTTTTTGGCGGGAACGCGATGAGTAAAGTTGTGTGATTTGTCTTATTTTGTCTATTTAGTGTTTCTTCAGGTTTAAATGTGTAACGGTGGTTTATTAACTGTTTAATATCTGTGAAAGTGCACAAATGTGGGAAAATGAAACAAAGCCGCTTAACGTAACTTCTCGGGTTCCTCCAAAAAGTCCACTGAACAATCTCAGCAAATGACCACCATTTTACCGAGATTATATTCCATCTCATCTCATTTCATTTAATTTCATCGCAGTTGATTAATGTCTCAAACTAATCATCTTCATTTCACTTCATTTCACTCCATATTAAAAATTTTCATAAAAATAAAAATATAAACTAAAATAAGACATTACTTAAAAGTCTTAGTTACCAGGTCACAAATCCCAAAAAAAACAATATTTCTCTTAGCTCGATTACCCTATTCGCCCCTGCGATGTCTGACGATGGTGTTAATAATTGGGGCTTCTCCGACATATAGAAAATAAACACCCAGACAGAGACCAAACAAACCTGTTCATCGCACGAATGTTTTCCTGATGCGGGAATCGAACTCACGACCCTCAGCGCAACAGTCTGAGACGCTAACTACTACTAAGTCAGATGAGCAAAATAATAAATAATATTTTCTTGTATAAATTGTTTCCGCGAAATAAAGAGTTATCGGCGAACCGATAGATCTTCGCAATGGACATGCTTACGCACGCGAAAGTGACATGACATAGGATATTCTGCGCGTCTACAATCTTCTGTTTGGCGCTGCGACGTTGAGTCGGGTTGGATCCTTGGATGGGTGGACGGGTTCATCGCTTACTGAGTAACCGGACAGGTTCTGGGGGAGTGTTAGTGAGTGCGTATGAGTTTGACATTGTAGCCGCCAATTTCAATTTTATTTAGATTATATCGAGCAATGAAAGGCTATTTGGTTTAAGCGACATTTCTTTCAATACGCGACAATTATCTTTGTTAATTGAAGGAGCGTTTTATGTGGTACTAGCCGTACTTGCTCGCTTCGCTGGGCATTTAAAATTAACATTATTATTTATTGTCATTATTATTAGGGAGGCCAACACTCATATAAATATTAGCACTCATATAAATATTATTAAGTACATTTATTTTCTACATGGATACCAAGTTACAAGTCAATCGGATGCATGGTTCAGTAGTTATAACGGAACATCCGTAAAAACCACTATGGATTTATATATTAGTATAGAAGTATCTGTGAAGTGTTCCCTTACTGAGTATACACGTACCGCCACAAATAGAGAGAGATGGAGAAGTCTCTCAAAAGCCGCAACCAAACATTAAGACATACGTAACCACGACCACTCCGCCAGGAGTGTACGACTGAGAAGAAGAATAGAGGTATCGATTAGCATTAGCAGTCAGATGTTTTCAATTTTTTTTTATTGCTTAGATGGGTGGACGAGCTCACAGCCCACCTGGTGTTAAGTGGTTACTGGAGCCCATAGACATCTACAACGTAAATGCGCCACCCACCTCGAGATATAAGTTCTAAGATCTCAGTATAGTTACAACGGCTACCCCACCCTTCGAACCGAAACGCATTACTGCTTCACGGCGGAAATAGGCGGGGTGGTGGTACCTACCCGTGCGGACTCCCGAGAGGTCCTACCACCAGTGAATTGACCTTCAATTAAGTTTAGTGAATTCGAATAACTAAAAAAGGTTTTTTTTTCAAATTTTAAGCTTTTGATGGCTCTACTGTAAAGTTCTAAAAATGTCCTTAAGCCAAATAGGCCCCTCGATATCATTACGTTGGGCTTAGTGAATAAACGAAAAACACAAAAACGTTACGAAACGAATACAAATTAATTAACTCAAGTTGCTGCTAGTCACCTGAACGTGAATGCCATCTTGAGACGTGAGGTCGAAGATTTTATTGCATTGGTTTCGTCACTGTTTCGCAGAAGTAAGCGCAAGGACTGTCGCTACGTACATTCTCATGCCGGCCTACAAGTTTTTTTTATTTTATTGGACCCTTAGATGGGTTCACAGCCCACCTGGTGCTAAGCGGTTACTGGAGCCCATAGACATCTACGACGTAAATGTGCCACCCACCTTGAGATATAAGTTCTAAGGTCTCAGTATAGTTACAACGGCTGCTCCACCCTTCAAGCCGAAACGCATTGCTGTTTCACGGTAGAAATAGGCGGCGTGGTGGTACCTACCCGTGCGGACTTACAAGAGGTCCTACCACCAGTCAAAAAGTGTTGTACAAGTGTTGAATACATTCGATTTTTTCGTAATGAATTCGTATGTGCAAAACATTTTTTTTCGGTTCCATATTTCGAATTAACTGTGGCTTTAATCTATGAAACAGGTTTATTTTCGCGCGGGCATTAAATACGCTTTGAGTCTCACGTAAATTTTTTTAAGGTTATTATCTGCCCGCCCACTCTCCGAAAAATCCTCTCACTCACATTTAAATATTCGTAACAAACTGTACGTGTTTTTGTGTAGATCTGAATAGCTTCACAGTATTAAATAAATATATGGTGATGGTAGGGCGCGCGTAAGTGCCTTTCCACTTATTTTCCTTGCGAAGCAATCTTACGGTTAGTTTGTTGTGAAATATAAGCAAATGAATGCCTAGATGAACGAAGCCACATTTGCATATTCATGTGCACCCGTAACAGCAAAAAGGTGGATCGTGAGATAATAATTCATTCCAGTAAAATATGTATTAGTATGGACAAAATAATAACTTGCTACGTGCCTTTTATTCAACAGTTTAGGTAGCAAAAATGCCCATAATTCGAAGACCAAGATATAAGACTATTCAAACACGCCGCACGATATATTAAATGTTTTTGGAACGAATTTCCTTATGGGACGATGCGGAGGGGTACCCTAACCGGAAAAACGAGATATTATGAATTTAGTTTTGTATTCACACCTAAGCATTTGCAGTTATTTATATTCCGATAACACAAACGCTTCTCCGTAAGTGTCGTGGATTGTATGAAAAGCTTTACTGGAACTACATATCCCCTTATATACTGTGGATTACACCAGATACCTTCTCGGAGGTATCATAATGAATAGTTGTACAGAGCTTCAACCGGATTTCAGGGAATGAAGCGCAAACGCTTACCTAAAATTACCTTGACAATCTACTTTTGAAGCGAAAACTTCTCGGGCACCGTTTTAGTTTGAAACTCGGTGAACTGGAAATGACAATCTAAATGCGGCTCTAAAATGAGACAGTAGGTACATCTATAGAATTTAACTTCAAAGTTTCACTTAGATTAGCCACAAACTGCACGCCATTTTACAATACGCGATATAACTCAAATGAAACTAATCTTTTTTTTTTTCAGCTTAGGTGGCGCGCGTATCTCGCAGGAGGTTCGGCCCACGCAGGGGCTTCCCGCGGTCAACACTAAAACCAGACACGCAACGTCACCTCGAGGACGCCCGTCCGACGGGTCGTCGAGGCGGTAGACGACGACCAACGACGCCGGTTTCCGCGGTACGGCGGCCCTACGAGGCCGCCCGTGCGATGCCGCTGGTGTTCCGGGATACCCCGCTGGGCCAGAACCAGCCTGCACCGCTGCCCGGTTTGCTCTTTCACAGTATGTTCGGCGACGACAGCGACGGCGACAATGCGGACCGCATCGCAGTCCGCAGCCGCCGACGCGTCGTCCCGTCCTCCTGGTGCCAGCGCACTAGAGTGATGGTAGCGTGCGGCGCAGCCTCAACCCCCTTAGGTCGCCCCGTGACCATCACCAGGAAGAGACTGCCTCCTTATTGGGAAATGAAACTAATCTGTATGAATTATAAATAAGAACAATTTACCCTTAGATTTCTTTGATTAAAGAAAGAAAAATAAACGCAATTTTCTTTTTCGGAGTCGGTCTAGTATCTTTAAAAGAACCTTACAATATATCTACACGTTCCGAAGTATTTAAAATATAATATATCTCACTCAACTTGAATAAAACGGCGACATTTCACGCAGCACGGTGTCCATAATTGGGTCAGCTTAAGTGTCGTTTCGACGTTTGGTCATATTCGAGCGCTTGGACATGACAGTAACAGTTTTAGTGCGAGCCCGTACAGTGTCATCGAACGGAACTGACTGTAATCTCGTTAATGACTATGACGCGAACACCCTTCATTCGATTACGAGCGAGTAAATACCATATCGACGACAACGATTATTGTTATAAATTCGTTCGATCGTAATCGGTATTCGAGTTTTGATGATTTCGTTATAAGTATACGGAGAAATGAGGCCTAAAGAAACTGTTTTAGTTGAAAAATGTTGGTTATCGTGGCCTAAAGGATAAGAAGCCCGGTGTATTCGTATCAAGCGATGCAACCGTGTTCGAATCCCGCAGGCATGTACCGATTTTTCTAATCAAATACGTATTTAACAAATGTACACGATTGAACGAAATTTGATTTTTTCCCGCGAAAAAATCAAACCCGTAAAAAATACAATTTGCGTAATTACTGGTGATAGATTGTCTTGTGTTATCACCTTGTCTCATCGACACATATACTTTAAAAACATGAAGATAATCTACTGGCCTAAAATTCAAAACTTGCATATTCCAAAATAGTTTTTATATATCTCGAGTATCTTATCTTGAGGAAAAAACCTAAATGGACCACAATAATTTTTCCTCCCAAGTCTTCACATTTACGTTTTCCCCTTATTATTCATTCAGGAGAAATCGTTTCAGACCCCCCATTGTTAGAGCCTTGGCTTTTAGTGTTCCACTCGAAAAAAAAATAGGTACTGTAAGCGTTCCTTTGTCAGTCTAACTGAATATTTAATTCAAGAACAAGCAGGTCAACAGGTTTTTTTTTTAAGGGATTTTATGACCTGGTGACTGAGACCTTTAAGTCATGTCTTATTTTAATTTATATTCATTTTTTTATGAAAAATGATATTATGGAGTGAAATGAAATGGGATGAAATATAATCTCAGTAAAATGGTGGTTATTTACTGAATTTTTTTAGTGGACTTTTTGGAGGACCCCGAGAAGTTACGTCCAGCGGCTTTGTTTCATTTTCCCACATTTGTGCACTTTCACAGATATTAAACAGTTAATAAACCACCGTTATTACACATTTAAACCTGAAGAAACACTAAATAGACAAAATAAAACAAATCACACAACTTCACTCCTCGCGTTCCCGCCAAAAGTCCTCAATAGGTTGTCGGGTCTCTTAGGCACAGGTTAACTTAGTTACATCGTTTTGCTGACAGCTTGTAATCTGTGCGTGAAGATGTTTGTGCCATAGATAATACTAATAAATTATTTATAGATAAGCAATTCAAGCACTCAGCAAAAACCTTTACGGGCGTCGGCCACTAGATGGATTCACTTGGATTAGTTTCTCATTGCGCCTGTAGATCGCAGTAACATTAACTATACAATATTTCATTTTTGATAAAGGATTTTGTAAGTTTTCCCAACCCCAAACCCCAAATTAATAAAATTTAATCAATTTGCCTAATAACAAATAAAGACTTGTGTGATTTTTTTATTTTTATTTTCTGAGTTTAATTATACAATAATTAAATGACTTTACTTTAACAACATATAAGTTTAGTAGGGGCATCCGCTACAAGATGTCGATACTTTCCATAGAAAATAAATATTTGTCTTAAAGTATCGTAATTTCAGGGCCCTGGTTGTTGCTTTAGTTTGATAGTTGACAATGTAACGTCAACGCAATATAATTTGGCGGCTTTTTAATAAAAATATTCTTGTTGTATACAAAACTAGCGACCTGCCCTCGCTTCGCTTCGGAAACTGTAATTTATTATTGATTTCTCC
This sequence comes from Bombyx mori, assembly GCF_030269925.1. NCBI lineage: Eukaryota > Metazoa > Arthropoda > Insecta > Lepidoptera > Bombycidae > Bombyx > Bombyx mori. The sequence goes on along the minus strand of NC_085115.1, from coordinate 13,125,781 downwards.
ACTATTCAATGGATGTTATTATACATATAAACCTGCCTCTTCAATCACTATCTATTAAAAAAACCGCATCAAAATCCGTTGCGTAGTTTTAAAGATTTAAGCATACATAGGGACAGACAGATATAGAGACAGAGAAAGCGACTTTGTTTTATACTATGTAGTGATTCGTCACTTCTTCAAAAAGCGCATTCATTAAAGTTAGTCAATTCCAGATTTACAAAGTTAACTCACTCACTCATCTTACTCATCAGGACAGATTAGAAGAACGGAGTAAAATAAAGGTTAAGTTGTTATAAATGCGTAACAAAAAAAAATGTACAAAAAAAACCTCTCTGAATTTATACTTATAGATGATGACAATTGGTTTATTGTAAAACAGCAAAGTTTAAATTTAAATTAATCAAAAGAAAAGAAAAATGAATATGTTCTTCTTTCACCATAAAATCAATCTTCATTTAACATATTGCTTTTTTATATTGCCGAGATGTAGGAGTGTGTTGATGTATAATGGCCATCCGAGTCAATAGGTGTTATAACGTGAATGCCACTCACGTTGAAACATGAGGTTCGAGTCTATCACTAAGTCGTCGTGAAGGGTGGGGCAGCCGTTGTAACTATACTTGAGACCTTAGAACTTATATCTCAAGGTGGGTGGCGCATTTACGTTGTAGATGTCTATAGGCTCCAGTAACTATTAACTATATAACTAACACCAGGTGGGCTGTAAGCTCGTCCTCCCGACTAAGCAATAAAAAAAATTCACTTGGGTATAGTCTCCCTACCCTAGAAACCGGCACGTAAAACCGATTCGCGGCAGAAATAGATACTACGGTGACCCCTACACATGCGGTCTTACAATACGTCCTTCTACTGGAGGGGTTCTCAAACTTATTTTGTCTACTGCCCACTTCGAGAATAAATTATTTTTTTAGCGCCCTCATTTTTTCACCTACTTAAAACCACTATAGCGAGAGCTCATTCGGTATCTAAGAGTTGTCCTAGATGATATTACAAATTACCTGCCAAGCCTCTACGCAATGCCACCATTTTTTTCTGGGTCTTAAGAGACCCAGAAAAAAATGCAGTGCCCACAAGGGGGCATTATCGCCCACTTTGAGAAAGGCTGTTCTACTGGGTAGTGCTGTTTGGTTATCGCAATATGCTGGTTTAATTGAAACTACACTTACGGTTTAACCTCGCATTTTTTAATGTCAATATATTTGCTTTCGACGCTTCGAATCCTTTACAGAGTTTGCGATCATGAATCACAGCCAATCGTAGAAAGTATTAGGATCTTGAATAAGTTCTCGCTGTTTCTTTTTCAAAATAAAATCTCTATTTGAATAATAAAGAACATAAAACATTTTATTCAAAGTATTGCCTAGCCAGCGAATACTTTCTCCCATCTTTCTGGCAGTATACTGGTGGTAGGACCTCTTGTGAGTCCGCGCGGTTGGGTAGCACCACTCTGCTTATTTCTGCCGTGAAGCTGTAATGCGTTTCGGTTTGAAGGGTGGGGCAGCCTTTTTAACTATACTTGAGACCTTAGAACTTATATGTCAAGGTGGGTGGCGCATTTATATTGTAGATGTCTATAGGCTCCAGGAACTACTTAACACCGGGTGGACTGTGAGCTCGTCCACCCGTCTAAGCAATAAAAAAAAAGGATAACAATTCCGCTTCAGAAAAACGATGTATCTTTTGAGGCTATCCAAGAATCGATCCATTTTGTAGCTTCTTCATACGAATAAGCGCTGGTCAGCTAAGCCATGTGCCGGACGGAATAGTTTTAATTATGTCTGTGACTCGTGAAAACGGAAGTTAGTCCTATGTTCGTATAACGCGTTGAACGCTACTGCCTCTTCTCCTGGCAATCCTTTATAGGCCTGCTACAAAACCAAAGAGAAGAGAAGCCATTGGATCATTAAGTACGGAACGGGTTTCGAGGTAGTCTCTTTACGAGACGGGAAAAGACAGTGAGGTAATGAATGACACACATAACAAAATGCTACAGCTAGACCCGTATGTATATCAATGGAGATGTTTTGAATTTAATATTAAGAAAAAAATACTACACATTGTATGTCTCCTGGTTGGAGTTTGTACGATCTCATTGGAACCGTGTAAATAAACCACATTGCTATTACCCGTAACTGCTGACGGATTTTAATAAGATTAGAAGATATAATATTGAGTACGTCTGTTTGGAGTTTTTATTTTTAAACGACTAATTAAACTCGTTCTGCTATGAGGAATTGTGAGAGATGATCGCTTCTTTTTACCATCGCACCGCCCACCACTATCCATACTAACACAGTGCGTTTCCAGTGATATCTGTTGGCCCATACTATTCGAGTTTGGAATAAAATCCCTTCTGCGACGTTATGACATGTCTTTCTTCAAACGAGGCTTAGACGACAAGTTGGCCGTTTTCCTGGCCATAATCCGTAAGCAACGGTGGTAAAACGATAGGTGGTAGGTCATTTGCCTGTCTGCCCAAAAAAGGCAATTAACAAATAATTCCAAATCCTTGAAACATCTAACCTTCCGTTGTAAGGTCGACAACGAGATCGACATTCGTGAATGACTCACCGTTTTTACGATTAGTGGACTGTTATTTCTCACCTCACCTTCGCTTATCTATGCCAATAAACTGGAACTAGCCAATGAAATGGCTCAAAGTTGTGGTCACACAACCGAACCCTAACTAGCGTTGTGTTTACCTGAAAAAAAAAAAAACAATTTCAATAATAGAACTCGTTTGATTAAAATTGTTTTAACAGCATATTATTTTCGAAAAAAAAAAATAAATGTAATACATTCATTGATACGTAAATTAGTTCTGTTCATTAAAGGCATGTAAAAACTATATGAATACATAGCATTACTGGGTCACAGCGCGTCTTATACAGTGAAAGCTCCTTATTCGCACTTCCATCATTCGCGTTTTCACTATTCATGGATAAAAAAAATGCTACACTATCTATGCTTCCTATATTTGCGGCAAAATACTACTTTATTCGCGGATCTAATCGATCTAACCGAATATCCATTGTAAGCACGTCGTCAAATAGACAAAAAAAAGTAAAATAGACCTTAATACAACTAAGCTTAAAGTATGTTTTTATTTTGTCGCCTAGGAGCGTATCCTTATGATGCCATATGTAAATTACCATTCCATATTCACGGTTTCGGTATTCGCGGAATACTTACGGAACATACCCCGCTTATAAAGAGCTTTTATTGTATTACACGAAGCTATATTATTTACACATCACGATCAATGTCGCGCACCAGCTATTTTTATTGTTGATATGGTTGAAATAGATAATGCTCAACCTGGTGTTATGTGGTTTTCGGAGCCTATAGTCTGTCTGTATGTGAATTTTCCCACTACTATAAGACATGAGGTCTAAACCTCAATTTTATAGTATAACGGAAGTCCCACCTTTGAAATTGGAACGCATGACAGCTTCCCCATATCAATAGACAGGCTGATGGTTATACTTATTCCTGGGGCAGACCAAATGACCAAGCGCCCTTCAATAAACACGTAACTGAATTAGAAAGTGGGAGTCGAAGGAGTTTATTATATTCTTACATAAACTCCATGCTACATCCCTTTAAATCCTTTTGAACAGTCTCTTTGTCATACAAACTACAAGTCTTTCATTGAAAATCTCGAGCAAGTAAAAACAGACCTTATCACCTGAAAATAGTCACTCAGGTAAAATTGTAAACACGGATTATGGGAATTACGAGTAACACAAACAGTAGGTAATGTGAACATTCCAAAAACATCAAAACCTTCGGGACTTTTAGATGTTTACGTGCAAACGTCGAAAATTTCCATTCTTCGGCCTTAACGTTTACCCCCGTTCCATCCTAGACAGGGCTGGATCAATTCCCTTTACTTCAAAACATGAGTTTCGCAAAACAATCCACCGATTAAACGTCAGCGGCCTAGTGGGAATTCTCCGACTATGAGTGTAAATATGAACAGAAAAACAATTTTATTACACATTATTAGCTTCAAAGCTTATCACCCATTTTGATCTCAGGAAGGGATGTTTAACCTCTGTAACCTTGTACCTTCAGAATATCTACTCATTTGAGTGCCATTCTGAAGTTTTACTAATGGTTACCACAATTGTGGGATTTTCTAGAGTCAATTGAATTGAGCTTTAAGACTCGAACATCTGACAGTAAGGAGGCAGACGGTTCCTGGTTTTCGAAATTACCGCGCAAACCTTACAAAAAGGCTGCAAAACGCAACTTCATTGCGTATGACGTCATTCAGAGCCAAAATAAAGAACGTGCAAACATTGGAATGATGATGCATTAGACGCAAATTGAAGCATTTGTTTATAGCTATAGTATACACTAAAACCCAATGCAAGGTTTATTCACATACAAAATAATGTGTTAGTCTCAAAAATTGTTAAAAGTGTTTCTTTACTGATGCTAAATAATATGTACAATTGTTTTTTTTTTTGCTTAGACAGGTGGAAGACCCACCTGAAGCTTAGTGGTAACCGTAGGCCATAGACATCAATAACGTCAAAGCCGCCACCTACCTTGAGACATCAGTTGTAAGTCTCAGTTCTATAGTCCACGCTTATGATAATAAATAATAATTATTATACAGTAATAGTGATATTAACTAATTAACATTACTTAAAACTTTTAGAGTGGTTGTTGGTACGTAATGCCTGGATTTTTTGGGAGCTAAAGTTCTCTATTGCAATATTGTGTCGTATACATTTCGCGTTTCGAAAATGAACGTCGATGGTATGGAAAAATGTGAGGTTCAGTGAATTTTATGAATGAATTTATTGGTATTGTATGGGCGTCCAACAAAGAATTTTTGGAATTTGTTTACGATGGCTTCAACTTATTTCGTGGAGTACCTTTTGCTCTTTTTATGTAACTCACATTTTGGTTATATTCTGAGATGGACATTTAGTTAAACTGGAGGTCCCGCAGTAGTCGAAATTCGACTATAATTAATTGGAATTGTAAGTTTGTACACTATTATGATTGTATTTTATACTTCTATAATCACAAATTTCGCCAAGACTACACTATAAAAAATATTAACAAAGGCAAACAATATTTAATCTATTCTCAATTTGACAACAGACGCCAAGAACAAAAGTTTGATAATAAATAGTTTGCATGCGTGTGTGCGTCAAATACATGGTATGTAGTGTGTGTAATGTTTTCTTTATTGATTTAATGTATCTTTTATGCATTATTTTTAAAAAAAAATTGCATTGTGCACTTCTTCTCTATATTTTCTATAAGTGTGGAAAATTTCATACTCTTCCGCTAGCGCAATTTTCGTAAAAAGGGATACAAAGTTTTTGCTTCACGTATTAATATATAGATCTCTCTGGACGAACCGACGGTAATTCATATAGAAAATATTCTCTGATAGTGATTAATATCGCGAGCTGGCGTAGGTTTGTGTGGCGCGAAACTTTTGTTGTAGTTCGAAGGATTGGATTTTAATTGCATTATAAATTGAAACTTCGAACTTCAAGTTAGAAGTTTCAAAGTGGAACGCTGGATGCACGAAGTGTTGCCTGTGGGCATCAATAACAACTGAACAGTAGGTACGACGTGATGTAATTGTCGACGTGCGTTCTCGTTAGGACGTCTCCCTTGTGCCTAAGCCCAGGTATTTGGCCTCGATTATGCGTGATGGTATGACCTCTGCGGCGGTGGGAAAACTGTTCAAGCGCAGAGGCTTCAATCTCGGGGGGTTGGTGCTGGAGGTGTAGTCTCGTCGATTTGCAAACCAGACTGCACCATATTAACGACCGACTGTACAGTATATTTTTTTTTTAATTGCCCGTGTAGGCAGACGATCATACGGCCCACCTGATGGTGAGTGGTTACCGTCGCCCATGGTCTTCAGCAATGCCAGGGGCAGAGCCAAGCTGCTGCTACCGCAACCAAATCGCTGCCTACCGGTTAGAAACAAGAATGTAATGACAGTCTCGAATGCGAGATTAGACCGTAAAAGTAATATTATTTATGTTTACAAATAGTGAAATCCGAAGAAAATATTAAAGAACTTACATTTACGCTACACAGATGTAATACGAAAATAAAATAACAGAAATCCTTTTGTACAATATTTCGCTCATAGCTTCATTTTGAGACTAATTAAGTATCGTTCATATTGTTCTAGAGAACTTGGTTAATGTTATTACACTGTGGTGCAGTAATTAGCGCTTCGCCGAGGGCCGTGAGTTCGATTCCCAAATCGAGCAAACGTTATGTCATGAACAGGTTTGTTTGCTCTTCATCCTGGTGTTTATTATGTATACATATTTAAACGTATATAAATATGTTTGTTAGTCTCTGGTATCGATGAGACAGGGAATCCTAAATTGAGGCCGGACGACCGGGCGTGATTTGTTCCCAATCCCAATTTTAGTTAATTTTTTTTGTATACCATCTTTATTTCGCTTCACTAAATTCGTAATCGCATAGCTGTCATTTAAATACGCTGTTATCGCTCAAACGACTTTCAATTACGTAGGACGAAATAGCGCCACGAATAGTGAGATTCATTTCCAGTATTAAACGAGGCGTGAACTGTGAGAATGCGATAGAAATTGCCCATTGACGTGGGTGCATTCAAGTTAAAAGGTTGGCCAGCTGTTGATTTAAGCTGAGTGAAAGTCATCGTATCTAATAATCATATCATCATATCTCACGGATCGTTTGAAACCTCTAGGTCTGCGGAGGGACTTCGGTTCCCTCTGTATTTTGTACCGTATGTTCCATGGGGAGTGCTCTGAGGAATTGTTCGAGATGATACCGGTATCTCGTTTTTACCATCGCACCGCCCGCCACCGGAGTAGAGTTCATCCATACTACCTGGAGCCACTGCGGTCATCCACAGTGCGTTTCCAGAGATCTTTTTTGCCACGTACCATCCGGCTATGGAATGAGCTCCCCTCCACGGTGTTTCCGGTATGCTCGTCTGCCTACAAGGGCAATAAAAAAATAAATATAATATATATTTAAATATATTAATATATTTACTAACAATCACGCCACGTTAACTGGTCTTGTGGAAAACTCGTAAAGAACTTGTGTTACAGGTACCAGATAACGGAAATATATTTAAGATTTTTATTATACACATACATATATTTAATATACATCCATAGCCCTGGAAAAGACATTTTATATTTATCATACAAATATCTTCCCTTGGCGGGATTCGAACCAGCGACCCCCTTGTGTAGTGACCATATTACTTACCACTACACCAGACGGCCGTTAATCATATTATTATTGTATCAAGATCGTCATCATATCTAAGAAGCATCATACCGTCTGCTGGTAGACCATATTGTAAGCTTGCAGAGATAGGTGCTACCATTCTTGCTATTTCTGCAAAGCTGTCGTGCACTTCGACTCGAGAAGTCGGATAGTCGTCATACAACAAAATAGGACTTCAATCTTATAATATGTTAAGATGATTGGCAGAATTCGCGATGTAAGATCTTTGAGTTCAGCCACGTTATACCAAGCTCGTCTGCCATCTTTATGAATAAGGGTCTGATTATATTATCGAAACTCAGCGGTATCATTAAATAGTTTATGGCACGATCAATATATGGTTGATTTTTGCATCGTCCGTCTGTCGACGAAGTATAACGTATAAAATAAAACAGTCATACACCACAAATCCCGAACGGTTTAAGCGCTGGATGGCTTGTTGGCACTAAACTAATAAATTGGCACTTAAAATAATTTACGGAGTACCTTTTTTAGTGTCAGTGAGAGTGGTCGCGTAAAAACTTTTTATGTTTTTTTTTCTCACTGCTAGTTTGAGAAAAGTGTTTTAAAGCGAATTGGAAAAACACTTCAAATATTATTCTTGTTGTTTTTCTCAGGCGCCCTTAAAATAAGAGTGCATAGGGCCGTTTTTTTCGCATACAACAGTTTAGAATGATATACCTTACGTAGCTTTTACGACTGAGACGAAGCTAGTGTCAAATCGTGTGTTGAAAGCCGTCCGTTTAGGCCCTAGAGCCTGGCAAAGAATTATAGATACATCCATTCGTACGTCCGAAAAACAATACCTTCTTACTGTAGTCGGGTAACAAAAGGTGGCCGGTTGTAGAAGAACGTAATGTATGAGTACTCTTTTGGTGGCAGCTATCATGCCACACAAGATATTTGGACAGATTTGACATTTTCAAGATAAGCTTGCATATATAAAAGTTCTGAACAATAAACAAAAACTACAAGCAGGGGACAGCACGGTGCCGGAAGGAGCTTGTTTGCTGCCGGACGCCACCCCTAACAAGATCCAAACCTTCGCTATATAATAATATAAAAGAATATATAGATGTGAATGGCAGCCATGCACGCTGCGAACAGCCCCCCTTAATCCAGCATCAAAAGTCTCCCCTGCCCTTAGCTATAGGGAGTTAATTCCCGGATAGTGGGGCTTGCTCCGAGGCCCGTTCCATGCCCCCGTAACGTAACAAGGTACGACGACCCCAGCAGTAGTAGTAACAGTCGGACCGTCGGTCTACCGAGAAATGACACTCGCGCGGTGAAATATCTTCCGTCCTTCGTTAAATCTCCCACACTGTACCATCACTAAAACTATAACGGCTTTATTATGGTTCACATATGCTGTAACATGGGGTTTTGGTAGTAGAGCACATTGTGAGTCTGCATGGATAAATTCGACTATTATTAATGTATTCAACCAATAAACGCTTCAGTTTTAATGACAGTGCAGCGACGAGTATGTATTTTCGAGATTACCACATTCATGAGGTTTCTTCACCATACAGACCAAATTCATGAGGTTTTTTCAATTTAAAACTTAAGTGTACGATCCTGACTACGAGACGAGATGTAGAAGGCATCATCACATACTTCCACTGGAGGAAAGACGTAGGATAGCTGATATTGTCCTTTATAGCAAAATAGCTCAGTCTGAGGTGGACTCGTCTTATCTTCTATCATTGTTATGTTTAAGGGTGCCCCCGAGATCCATAATGCGCGAGAGCCGTCAATCATCTCGTCTCGGAGTACCTCGTGGTGGTACAAATTACAGACGTAATGCATTCTTTATAAGAGCTGCTAACAGTTTCAATGCTCTAGCTGACTTCCCTGAACTGGACATTTTCAACACTTCTACTAAGAGTATTAGGAGAGAACATTAGTCAGTCGATGGTTGAATGCAAATATTTAATTAATTATTTTGTATTTACTACGTTTTTCTGTTTTTTTTTTCTCAAATTGTTTTATTTTTGTTTTTGTTTTGCGTTTTACTTTAATTATTTAATTTTAGGCGATGCGACGCCCCAATCGTTTGTAGTTATTCAAATGCGGAGACATTTAAATGGTGTTTAGTTGTAAGGTTAGAGTTTATATAGTTTAAGTTCACTGTTTGTCTTCCTAATAAAATAAAAATAAAATAAAATAAAAATAAAATAAAATACCAGACGTACTTTCTTCCAATGAAAATGAGGAATCTCAGCTCAGCTCGGCTCAGCTCTCAGTTACTGGTGGTAGGATCTCTTGTGAGTCTGCATGTGTAGGTACCACCACCCCTCCTATTTCTGCCGTGACTCAGATATGCGTTTCGTTTTGAAGGGCGGTGCAGCCGTTGTAACTATACTGAGACCTTAGTACTTATATCTCAAGGTGGGTGGCGCATTTACGTTGTAGATATCTATGGGTTCCAGTAACCACTTAACACCAGGTGAGCTGTGAGGTCGTCCACTCAACTAAGCACTAAAAAAAAGTTCAATGATCCGCCAGTAAAGTTTCAAAATGATCTTGTTTCGTCAAACGTAAGACATTGTCCAAGTTTCACAACTGTCACTCGCAAGTTTTAATAAATCTAATACGTATTACGTTCCGCCGTAATATTTGTTCTAAACAAATATTTTTTGAACTTATGTTGACGAAATACGATATTAAAGGATGTTAAACAAACGTTGTTACTCTTATATATATTTACTGTCAACAAATCTCAGTTAGACAGCTAATAATAATAATAATAATAATTGGTTGATGTCACCATTCCTCATGACGAGAACCTCGTAAAGGCAGAAAAGGACAAATTAATAAAATATTTAGACCTGGCTCACGAGACTACCGCCATGTGGCATGTTGATTCAACCATCATTGTTCCAATAGTTGTGTCGGTACACGGCTTGATGGCGAAAAGTTTCGGTCAACATCTTAAGAAGCTTTCGTTATCCAGCTGGGTTAAGGGCCTAATACAGAAAGCAGTTATCCTCGATACTGCACGCATTGTGAGGAGGTTTCTCACTCTGGAGTCCTAACCACTGGTGGCTTGTGTCGTAGACACCGCCATCAGCGGCAATCTATTTTTATATAGTGTTTTTTAAAAATTGTATTTTTAATATCTTTTTTGAAAAATATTATGTAACTAATAAGATTTTAAATAAATATAAATAAATAATGATAATTCATTTATTTGTATAGAATGCAGGTACAAGTATGGTCTTAGTATAAAATATATTCAATCCCACTACATTCTGCCTGTTGGCATACAAATTTTGCAGGAGAAACTTACAGCTAATTTAAACTAGGTATTAAGACAAAATCTAAGAATGAGATCACAAAAAGTTTATTATAAATATTGAGATCTTAATAAGGAGAGTGTTACAATTCATTATTTAGGAAATCAGTAACAGAGTAATAATACTTATTTAATAACACTAATTTAAACTAGGTATTAAGATAAATTTAAGAATGATATCATAAAAAGTTTATTATAAATATTGAGATAAGGAGAGTGTTACAATTCATTATTTAGGAAATCAGTAACACAGTAATAATACTTATTTAATAACAGCGAAGACAGCAGTTGTTTAAATTTAAGAAGAGAACGTGTATTAGTTAAATCATCTTTTGTAATATACAATTTGGCTCAAGAACGAACCAGCTCTGGTTCCAAATTAAGTATCAAATCCATTTTCAATTTCAATGAAAGCATCTCGGGTCTCACTGAAGTTTCCATTGAGTTCACGAAGAAATATGTGCTTAATGCTTCTCTGAACTTTGCCAGAATAATTGCGCGTAACAAAATTTAGGGGGAGACTAATCAGTAAAAAAATTCGGCGAGTCGTCGAGATTCGAACGTAATCCCTGTAACTTAGATTCATTTTAGTTATTACATTTATTACATTGTCATATTGACATTTAAAAAAAGAAACGGATTCTTGCCAAAGAAAAATATTAGTACATACTTTAAGATCAAGCTTGCCATTACCAATTTTATGAAAAGAAAATCGGTTGGCTATAGGAGAAAATGGTACATAGCTGCCACTCATTGCCTGTGTATATATAGATTTATGTAAATATGTTTTTTATTTGGGATTTGGATTTAGCTAGCAGAATTATATTTTTAGAAGAACATTTACAGAAAAAGAACACTCATGTGTTGCTATTTACGAACATAATATTCCTACAGTTCCACATTTTTGAGGATAGAAATAGGTTGCCTAATAACTAATCTTAAAGGTCAACTCCACACGAAAAACATGTAGCTTTTGAACTCAAATTTTTGTGTGTTATTTATAAACAAACATTACGACCACTCTTTTTTTAGTATTTTTCCATAATAGAAGCCGCATTTTATTTATTTATTGGTATCATGGGGTGTGGCATTATTATGGACAGGCAATATTAAAATACGAGACAAGAATAGCTACGCCAAGATCCTGGATGCCACATTGAGCAAATTACTAACTCTTTAAATTTTCTCGAATGAATAGTCGAGGAAGCTATAAGGTAATTAATACAAATAATGAAAACGCTTTTCACACAACGAGCCTCGGGTTTAAAAAATCGTGGAAAACAAATAATGAATTAGTTCTTTTATAAATATAGGCGAAAACGTGGTAGAATAAACAATGACATAATTTTTCACAATTCCCTTAAGGTAAACATAAACGCTTCCGGCGTACAGAGATTTACACTTCCTCACCTAAACTGAGGAAAAAATAGTGTCTTGAAGAATACAGATTTCCTTGTCATTGATTGAATATCGGAGGTTTGAGTTTTGAAGAAATTTCGTAGTAGCTTCTTAGTATAGGTCCAAAGAAGCGATCAAAGCGAGAAACACATATTGGAAAGGCTTGATAATGGCAAATTTGCGTAAATACTGTTGGTAGAACGTCTTGTAAGTCCGCACGGGTAGGTAACACCACCCTACCTATTTCTGCCGTGAAGCAGTAATACGTTTCGGTTTGAAGGGTGGGGCAGCCGTTGTACTGTAAAAACTGAGACCTTAGAACTCATATCTCAAGGTGGGCATTTATGTTGTAGATGTCTATGCCAACCACGGTAACCGACAACCTATGGGAACCACGTAACACCAGGTGTGCCATGAGCTCGTCCACCTATCTAAGTAATAAGAAACTAAAAAGACTACTTTATGATTTTTTGGAAAGAACAATGACTTGTCCGTATAAGGAAGCGACAAAATATGCTGCCAACATGTCACTTATCAAAGTCACAAAAGTTCTTATCGATCTACTTCAAGGGGTTTCGAGTGGAGTTTGTTCCACTTTATACAGCTCGCTCTACAAATACTACGATCATCTGTACTGTTGACAACTTAACCGATAAGTCCAACGGGAAACTAGGTTTCGCTAGGAATACGATTTAAATCGGAGTAACAAATCGAAAATAGCAATGTACCTAATTTATTTTTTTAATTCAGCCAGTAGAAATTCGAGATTAAACAACCAAATTTTGACGTCGGTATTTGTAAGTAGTTGTTCTCTCACGAAATGACTTGTTTTTTTTTTTTTTTTTTTTTTATGATTGAAGGATTACTGGTGGCCCGGAGGCCTTTCCAGTTTCACCAGGACAGGTGGGCGAGCAAAGGCTCAGCCAGGAGGGGTGGGATTTGCTAACAGCTACCCGAGCGCCTCCGAAGGAGACCTAACAGCTCAAGAGCAGCTGCTTCGCGAATGAATCTACTACCGGATCGGAATCGCGACCCGCTGAGAAGATCCGGCGAGAAACTCAGCGAGCTGATTCATGGGTTAGGTTGCACGGCGAACTCTTTGTCGAGTTCGACGAGTACGGTTACCGAGGTCTCTAAGCCTGCTCCTAGAGCTGAAGGCGTCTAGTGCGAAGGTTATTGGATCTGATGGATCCGTAAGGACGTGTCTCGGGCGTCGACGGTGACTGGCTCCTGCATGATCAGGATTCGGGGAGTAGTCAGCGGCGGCTACGATAAGGCGATTATCATGACGCATAGCCTTATCGAAGTATCGTTCCGACGCTGACTTCATGTATTTCTGTATAGATTCGAGGCCCAGGTCGTCGTGTAGGTCAACGTTCCTCACGAACCACGGAGCTCCGACGGCTAACCTGCAAAAGCGGGATTGTAGAGATTGAAGGGTGTCTATGTGCGTGCGGGCCGCGTGAGCGAACACCACACTCGCGTAAGTCATGACGGGCCTTATGCAAGTTTTGTAAAGTGTCACCTTGTTCCGAAGGGACATTTTACTCCGCTTACAAATCATGGGGTAGAGTCTACCGAGAATAAACGCGGCACGGTCACGGACTGATTTTATATGCGGGCGGAATGTCATCGATGCATCCAGGGTAACGCCCAGGTACTTGACCTTCCTGGCCCAGGGTATGGATTGACTAAAGAGAGTAATCGGGGGTGTGAGATTCCTCCTCCTAATACGGGAGGAAATCCGTGTGGAGCTTCCCCTCTGAAAGAGCACCGCAGTACTTTTCGCTGGGTTGATGTCTATGCGCCATTTTCGGAACCACTCTCCTAGGGCTAGGGCTGCGCTCTGAAGCTTCTTCGCGATTAGGGACTTGTTTCTACTGGAATAGTAAACAGTCGTGTCGTCGGCGAATAAAGCTAAATGGGTCGGCGGCGACCGGGGAATATCGTTAACGAATAAGCTAAATAGGAGGGGTGAGAGGACAGAGCCTTGCGGGACTCCAGCTGTGAGAGGTCGTGGGGAGGAGCGGGTTCCCTCGACTCGATATCGAAAAGAGCGGTTCGACAAGAAGTCCCGTATGATGAGCACGAGACTATCCGGCACACCCATGTTGAATAGTTTGAAAATCAAACCGTTGTGCCAGACTTTGTCGAACGCTTTTGCGACGTCGAAGAAGAGAGCTCCCGTGTATAACGGTTTTGGTCGATTAAGCCCCACAAGAATGTGCTCCGTGAGGCGGTGCACCTGTTGAACGCATGAGTGATTTGTACGGAATCCGAATTGTTCATCGATGAGAATGCCCTTGGATGAGACGAAGTCTCTGAGGCGTTTGTAGAGCAGACGCTCATACAGTTTGCCTAGAGACATGAGGAGGCTAATCGGGCGGTAGCTCGTCGGATGATTTTTTGGTTTACCGGGTTTATGTATGCCGATAACGTCCGCTTCTTTCCACACCGCGGGAAAGATACAGTTCGCCATAGCGGCATTGAAAATAGATGCCAACATCACGATGAGTTGGACGGGTAGAAGTTTAATAACGCGGTTGGATATACCGTCGGAACCGGGAGCCTTGCGAGGACGTAGGTCTTTGATCAAGTCTTTAACTTCCATCGGGGTGACGGGTGGTAACACATCAGAGGGTGGCTGGTGGTGGAAGGAGGCTCTGCGTTCTACCTCACTGTCTACTAATTCTACATGCACAGGGTCCACGGATTGAGTGCTGGGCGTGCACTGGGTTTGCAATGTATCGGCCAGCAGCTCTGCTTTTTCGTCATCATCGAACGCCGTGAGTCGGCCTGAGGGGCCTACGAGGGGGGGCATAGTTACTACCGTATCCGATTTGAGAGTACGAGCTAAGCGGTAGTAAGACCTTTGGGAGGGCGCGAGTCCTTCTAAGAAGAAATGACTTGTTTCAGAGCACGCCTGTAAATAATTATTCTTTCGGACACTAATATACGTGAAGCAAAAACTTTGTATCCCTCTTTACGAAAATTGCGCGGACGGAGGAGTATGAAATTCTCTACACTTATAGAGAATACAGAGAAGAAGTGCACAATGCTAATATATTTTTTTAAATAATGCATTAAAGATACATTAAATCGATAAAGAAAACATTACACACACTACCATGTATTTAACACAACACATATATAATAATATCGCATATAAATAGACTATTTCTTTATTGTCAATTGTCAAACTTTTGTTAGTGTTAAAAGTCTGTGGCCAAATTGAGAATAGATGAATATAGTTTGTCTTTATTATTATTAAGGTATAGTGTAGTTTTGGCGAAATCTGTGATTATATTATATAAGTACAATAGCATGATATTGTTTAAACATTAAATTTCAATTGATTAAAGTCGAATTTCGACATCTGCGGGACTACTAGTTACTATAAATGTTTTAAGAGCTGCTGCATCCTTATCTCAATACATTAAAGCATCACATTAGCATCAACTGTTTGCAGCTAAATTTTGAACAACTAATATAGGCAGATGAGTTTCGGGTAATCTGATACTAATTGGCTACCGTAGCCTAAAAGTCTAACATTAATAATAGCTCCCTATTAGAATGTCGTAGCTTTGAAATACGAATGCCTATCTGTGTTTCCAGTAGGTGATGTTACTGCCTATACATACGTGTTACAGTATGTGATATGACTTATTATTTATTCGTAGGATATATCACGTGATTTGTGATTATATTTGCCAATAAAAGTTTTGTACTTGATTTCTTCATTCTATTAAATGACGGCGCCTTATGCTCCAATCTCTGTTAGGACACAAAAGAACCTATAACTCGTCTGAAGTTAAAACAATATACTGACAGAAGTACACAGACAACACAGCAGGAATGCTACATTGACAATCATAATGCATCTACCATTGTTTTATCTGCATTAACTTTGGTTGACTGTTAGAGAGTATCTTAGACGTTAAACTCGGCAATATATACGAATGTGTAAAGTGTAATAAATATTATACCTTCAAACGAGCAATTCTTGTATATTAATATATATGTATAAAACCTGAATCTCGGAAAAGGCTCCAACGATTTTCATAAAATTTAGTATGCAGGGGATTTCGGGCGCGATAAATCGATCTAGCTACGATTTATTTTCAGAAAATGTTGTTTTATTCGTGTTTTCAATAATGAACTCTTCCCGACATCTATTGGCGAATAATAATACTATTTATCTTAATTGAGGGCAACTAACTGCCTTAAAGAACCAACAAGATGGTGTTATCAAAAAAAAAACGAGCTAAGCTCGGTCATCGTCTAGTAAAATTAAAACCGAAACATATTTGGTGGTAGGACCTCTTGTGAGTCCGCACGGGTAGGCACCACCGCCCCGCCAATTTCTGCCGCGAAGCAGTAATGCATTTCGGTTTGAAGGGTGGGACAGCCGTTGTGACTATACCTTAGAACTATATCTCAAGGTGTGTGGCGCATTTACGTTGTAGATTTCTATAGGGCTCCAGTAACCACTTAACACCAGGTGGGCTGTGAGCTCGTTCACACATCTAAGCAATAAAAAAAAAAATTCACAGAAAGCCCCGAATTATTCATTCAAATATATTATACTGTGAACGTATCGCATGACTGTGAAAACTGTACGCAGCACTTACGGAACGCAATAATAAATCCATGAAAAGAATGTTTGTTTACGCAGATTGTGAAACCGCACGCATTAAATTTCGGATCGGGCTAACTAAACACTAAATGAGACGTCTGTGATATGTTTATTTCTGAACTTTGTTTTAAAAACGTAAAACGTCGATACGTGTTGGTTTTGGCGGACTACATATTTAATTAAAGTTTTTTAGTTATTTAGTTTGTTTAGTGAACGCTTTTTTTCCCCTACCTATGCTGATAGCCTTGAGAGGCTATTTCAGCTTCGCCCTAATATGTAGGTGAGCTCACGGGGCTCAAACCGGAGTATTGCTAATACTGACCCTAGCAAGAGCAGTGCATCGCAGAATCTACCACCGGATCGGAAACGCGACCCACTGAGAAGATTCGGCAAGAAACTCGCACGTTAATTCGCTCGTCGAGCCCATCGTTACAAGCGACGGGTTCGACACAGACACAGTTACAGTTGACACAGTTATACACAGAATACAGTTTTAAGTTGCACTTTGGTGGAACTTTTTATTTATCCCGAACCTCAGCGCGTAACAATATATTATGTTTTCAAATTTAATAGAAGTACAAGCCGCAGAATACTTTAGACACAATGTCAAGCAACTGTTCGCCTAACTAGGCTGCAGCCGTCGCCACTTGAAATGTTTAGGTAACTTCTACGTTATATGAACATTATTTTATGACTAACTTGTGGCGACTGTCTTGAAATATCTGACGAGAATAATTAGGTTTTCACGGACGCAAAAATAAAGACAAATTCCAAATTTCAACAGTTAACGATCGAACAGTTAAAAGCGATCATCATCATTATGTATCAAATTAAACATATTAATATGGGTTATTTAAAAATCACTGCTCTTGCTTGCTTTTATTTATTTAAAAATAGAGAGGAAAAAATATCTATTACTTGGTTACATACTATTTAAATATTTGATTAACTGTAGGTATACTTATTAACTATTAATTACATTTAGGCTACCTACAAATACTCTTAGTAATATCATTTGTCAGAGAAAAACTAGGCTTAGCGTTAGAATTGAAACAACACAACAATGTTAGTACCTATATTCTTCGATTTCCGCTAGAATCTAATGTTTGATGTCGAACTCTCCGAGTTTCAAGCCGAAAGAAAATATAATATTATTATACACGAATACAGTAACAAAAAGAAATAAGTAGGTATATTATATAGTAAATATGATTTAGAGCTTAAGAACTAGGAGTTAAAGCACATTATGTGTTTATAAAGAATTGATATATTACTTAGGTATTAGAGTAAGGGGCATAACATAACATCGTAAAAGTATTATAAACTAGCGACCCGCCCTCGCTTCGCTTCGGAAACATTAAATCTTATTATTGATAGCTGAGTCGAAAGAAGTTAGTCTAAAAAAAGTAGCCTAAATTACTCCTTATATAATCAGCTACCTATCAGTGAAAGTCTTGTCAAAATCCGTCTAGCCGTTCCAGAGATTATCCGCAACAAACAGACAGATAGACGAACAGACTGACAAAAATAAAAAAATATATATTACATGGTATACATACTTACGCATTTAGTAAACAGTGGTTAGTTTATTATTACAAACAGACACTCAAATTTTATTTATTTGTATAGATTATATTTTAATATATTCTTTCCATGTGTTCGGTTTTGTGACGATTTCGAAAATAGGAAAACGTTAGCTAATAAACTAAAACTTTGTTCCATTCAAGTTACTGAAAGTGGAATAATTACGTTCAATTAGTTTTTCATTGTCTAACAAGGCCACTGTCGTTCAAGGGATACTATTTAATTATATTTTTAGTGATGCATCGTTTTAGCATCCGGAAGAAATCGCAACATAACTGGGGTCGAAGGGTCAATATGTTAGAATAATACACGACTAAAATTTGAAACTTCCTAACTTGAAAGCTGTGATACATTTAATGATTAGTAATGAATAATATCATAATAAGCATCGACAAACCAACGACCTTAATGGATTCATGTAAAAGAGTTACCGGTCGTCGGTGTAAGCCCCATGACCACGGGTAGACAGACCGTTTTCGGGTAGACCGTTGAATGAAAATTTTGCTAAAAACCACTTAAATAAAAGTATTTTTTTTCAGTCCACGGACGTCCACCGCTGGACATATGCCTCCCTCAAGGTTGGCCAGAATGACCTTTTTTTATTTTTTTTGCCCTTGCAGGCAGACGAGCATACGGCCCACCTGATGGTGAGTGGTTACCGTCGCCCATGGACTTCAGCAATGCCAGGGGTAGAGCTAAGCCGCTGCCTAACCTGTTCTGCGAAGCCTGCATCCAACGGGTTCTAGGTCGTCGGTCCATCTCAAGGGACGCTTACCCACGCTACATATATGGAATAATAGTGCAATATTTTAAGCTATTGTATAGCTTTTATCGCGGGCGTTGAGCGCGGAGACCGAATCAAGAAATTCAGTAACGAAAATAAAACCTAACACTCCCCCCACTCCGCCTACCATGTAGCTCGCGTTCAACACATTCACACGTTGCGCTTGTGTAGTGTTTGTGAATAAACGCGCGGCTTGACGTCGCACTGCATGCGCATCATGAAAAGTCTGCCCATCTCTCTCTCGCGCGCTCTAGCTTATGAGTGTGAAGGGGACATTTAATATTTTGCTTTTGTTAATGTTTATACATTAGCGTGGTCTTATTTTATTACTGTTTTAATATTAAATTATTATTGTCTAATTATTGATACTAAGCATAAGTTGATAAAAAATGCTATACAATAGCTTTACCGCGGCAGTCCCCGAGAGCCACATGTGTATTTTGCTGTATCTTTGTCCAACGTTCTAACGAGCGACATTCCAACCAATGTCAAGTGGTCACCGCAGCCTGTAGACAGCGACAATATTACACCGCTTCTTAACGTTTACCAAGCGAGCTTTATCTGATAGATTTCTTGGATATTGAGATGGTTGAAATACTGGAATAATTGGGGGTCATGAACATAAAGTGAAATCAAATAAAAAATGAAATCGCTTTCACAGAAACATGATCTTAAGCGCGGCCACTTGAGACAGATACGCTGAGGTGGTTTGTAATTGAATTTCTGTCTGGTACTTTCTTTTAATCTGCTGTGTTTGTCCTTAATCGAATCTTAATCCGTTGTTAAGTTGTATTATTGTAAAGCTACTAGAAATTAATGGTACTATATATTATATTACGAGACCTGAGAAAAATCGTTTTTCCAATACATTTAGTAATAACCACAAAATGAAATCGGTGCTCAAGAAAAGCTTAAAGCTTAGATTAGACCGTGTCAAAGAGGATTTTCTGTATCAGTCTTCTTAGTATTATAAATAAGGCTTAATTGCTTGTTTGAAATTTTTATTTTATAGATCCGTAAATTCCCTATATTTTTATCAATTTTTCATTATTGAAAAATGACTCATGAAAACCGAAGTGAATACTGCACTAAAATAATATTATGTTATTTTATAAATTATTATTATTATTAAATCTTTATTTCAGTAAATAAACCATACATTTTCTTAGTAAGCATTACTTATAATCTATGTTAGTAACTTAAAACCCTGACACATTACTATCTGACTATTTATTACAATATTTTTTTTAAGTCTTTCCAAAGTGCCATCTGCAAAGGCTGTTAATTAACAGTTCTTCGATTTTTCTCAATATGATATTCAGAAGAATAACTTTAAATAACTCTCAACTGTAATTACTATTAAAGTCAACAAAATTAATTATAATTTTTTTTTTATTGCCCTTGTAGGCAGATGAGCATACGGCCCACCCATGGTGAGTGGTTACCGTCGCCCATGGACCTCAGCAATTCCAGGGGCAGAGCCAAGCCGCTGCCTACCGTTTAATACTCTCCACAAGCCTCGTTTGAAGAAGGACATGTCATAGCGCTCGGGAAACACCGTGGAGGGGAGATCATTCCATAGCCGGATGGTACGTGGCAAAAAAGACCTCTGGAAAGGCACTGTGGATATATCCAACAATGACGTCATATGAACAGACAGCCTATCGCCGTAATACGAATTGAACATAAAACGTAAATGTATTCGTAACAGTTAACGTGACCCGAAACATAACAGATACTTTAACAAATCACGAAAACTGTAAGTCGGTTTGGCAAAAAAGGTCAACAAAGTTATGAAGTCGGAAGGTCGGAAGTCTTTTCAACTCCCTAACCTATTAAGGATCTTAGAATTGAATCCAAGGAAAATTGTAATGATCTCATTCTTTTCGAAACTTTTCTGTTTATTCCTGTGTCTGTGTACCGATAGCGGATTTTATATTTGTTTTCGAGACACATTCTAAACGAGTTAATTAGTATGACTAAATAGTTTTGAAAGTAAATTCATTTCATTAATCACACCGCAGTTTTCATTTTATAATAGGTGAACCATGGCCCATTTAATTGCTATCGGGGCCCATAGACATCAACAGCATAAATGCCGTCACCTACTTCATTACACTATAGCTCTTCGATTCTTGAAATCGGAATACTGCTTCGCAATAGGAATACACAAATTTATATCAACCCGTGCTAATTTACAACGCGTCTTATTACTAGTAATTATGGTGTTATATGATATTAGCTCGCATTGTGGGATTTAACAGCTGTACAGCATGTATATATTTAACAAAACCTGCTTCCGAGATTCGAACATCGGCACAGTCGCATCTCTGTTAAGAGTACGCCCAATGGTTATCTTTATTCCTTTCCTTTAATAAAAATACATAAAACAAAAACTCCGTCCAGGACATTATCATGGATAACACCTCCATTAATCCATAATAATTTCCCATAATATCTTAGCTGTTGTAATGAGGAGACTGATAAAAAACAATAGCTTGTTCTGTTTCTAACCTGGATACCTCAATTCTTCTCATTGAACCACGAAGCGAAGAATTCGTATTTTCCGATTTGAGAGGTAGAACGTTCATTATTACAATTAAACTAAGACATGCCTCTAGGTGGACAGCGGCATTAATGTTGTAGGGTCTAATTCAAATGAAACTGCTAATTGAATTAGCCTAATAGAATCTTAATTTGCTAATTAAAAATCCGGCGAAATTAATTTTTACCGTCGTAACTGGAACATTGTCAGTGATACTCGAAGTAATATAACTTGATACTAGTACAGCGAATTTCTTATTCATTAGAGCACCGACTTTTAAATTTTATAATTCCTCTCTTCCATTATGATTATTCTTTTTCCTTTTAATGTCATTAGAAAATCATATTGGTGTTATTTGATCTCAAGGTTTTTAGATTAAGAAAACTGCTCTAAAGTGATATTAATATGTCGTTCGCTGTTGCTGAAGCGCTCTTTCTTCTTCTTCTTCTCTGTCCCCACCTTATCCCACTAAGTGGGGTCGGTATAGCGAATTTTTCTATTCCATTCTCTTCTATCAGCCATCATTTCAACACTCACTCCTCTCCCTCTCATATCCTCATTCACACACTCCATCCTTGTTTTCTTCGATCAACCTCTTCTCCCTCTACCTTGCACTACCATTTCCATACATCTCCTAGTCACATGAATCTCCTCTCTACGCACGCTCTTCAGTTAGATAAACTTGAAATAGCTGGAGACTTGATTTTAAACACGTTTTACTTGAGTTTTGATTAAAAATCACAGGGTTGCGAATTTATCAAAATCAAAACTGGAAGCAATAGGCTTATACATATAACGTTTAACTAACATCGGCTTGTACTTTCTGATGTAGCGGGCTTAGTTTAGTTTAGTCTGTGTTGAGTCGTGGCACAACAAACACGTTGCAAGCTGTCGTGTGTATTATGTAGGGTGATCTATATAGTAATACATAAAGCAAAAACTTTGTATCCCTTTTTACGAAAATTGCGCGGACGAAGGAGTATGAAATTTTCCACACTTATAGAGAATATAGAGAAGAAGTGCACAATGGCAATTTTTTTTTTTAAATAATGCATAAAAGATACATTAAATCAATAAAAAAAAACATTACACACACCACATACCATGTTTGACGTACACACGCATGCATACTATTTATTGTCAAACTTTGTTCTTGACGTCTGTGGTCAAATTGAGAATAGATTAAATATTGTTTGTCTTTATTAATATATTTTTTTAGTGTGGCCTTGGCGAAATTTGTGATTATAGTACGTCTACAAACTTACAATTCCAATTACTTAGTGGTGGTAGGAACCTCTTGTGAGTCCGCAAGGGTAGGTACCACGTATAAAAAAAAAAAAAAAATTCCACCGCCCCGCCTATTTCTGCCGTGAAGCAGTAATGCGTTTCGGTTTGAAGGGTGGGGCAGCCGTTGTAACTTTGTAACAATACTGAGACCTTAGAACTTATATCTCAAGGTGGGTGGCGCATTTACGTTGTAGATGTCTATGGGTTCCAGTAAACACTTAACACCAGGTGGGCTGTGAGCTCGTCCACATATCTAGGCAATAAAAAAAAACAATAATAATTATAGTTGAATTTCGACTACTGTGGGAC
Organism: Bombyx mori; assembly: GCF_030269925.1. NCBI lineage: Eukaryota > Metazoa > Arthropoda > Insecta > Lepidoptera > Bombycidae > Bombyx > Bombyx mori. The sequence goes on along the minus strand of NC_085115.1, from coordinate 13,102,635 downwards.
CTCTAGTAATGATAAAATGACACGACAGTTTGCAACCTGTTTATTGTAATACGACTCGACACAGACTAAACTAAGCCCACTACACTTATAATAAAGATTCCTTTATTCAACAAAGTCCTGCGTAATCCTTAGAGATTCTGAACATTGAATCTCAACAATATTCTCTTTAACAATGGCAAATTGTTTTATACAAAGCTCTATTGGATAGTGCTGTGAAAGATCAGTGATCGTATTACCTCCGCACCTACGCACCCGTTCACTTCGAAAGCATTCGTTTTAAGCCGATGAAACGACCACCCAGTGTAAATATCTTTGCAAAATTAAATTTACCAGTAAGCCATTAAGTAAACGAAGACTTTGATTGATTTCTTACGTCATAACACGAACAATAACCTTAAAAGGCATCTTAATAAGACTTGAATGGAGTCTGTGAAAGTGGATATACATCAGAAACCCTTTTTGATGAGTGCAGAATTAATTATGTATGGCCTTAATGGAAAAAGAGGATATGCTGTTACTGGTGGTAGGACGTCTTGTGAGTCTACACGGGTGGGTACCACCGCCCTGCCTATTTCTGCCGTGAAGCAGTAATGCGTTTCGGTTTGAAGAGTGGAGCAGCCGTTGTACTGTAACTGAGACCTTAGAACTCATATCTCAAGGTGGGTGGAGGCATTTAGATTGTAGATTTCTATGGGCTCCGGTGACCACTTAATATCAGGTGGGCCGTGAGCCCTAAGTAATAAAAATGAAAATGCTACTCGACTACAGTGAGATAAAGACAAAGAAGGAGACTGACAATAACACACTCGTCTATTTCTTGCTCAAAGTAGACATTCGTTCAAAATTGAATGATACCACAGACAATTCAAACTACGGTTGTTTTCAGTAGGATTCACGCTGGGATGTCTATGAACTCTTGGGTATTCACTAAACACCACGTCATGCCACCCCCGCTCATTTGCAGTGTTTATTGATTGCGAAATATATTGATTAACATAAAAGTACGACTACCCTACCAACAATATGTGTCAATCGGAATTCAAACGATACCTACCTTAAATATCTAAATATATTCAATAATTTAAAAGCTATGGTGGAATAAAGAAAACTCAGTTTGGAAGCGGACCCGATATTAGTTGACTTCTTTTTTTTGGACAGTCGGACTTTTAGTTAGGATTTTCCTTTTGTGTAAAGACATTACAACGGTATCGCCTTCAGAAACGGTTTCCTTACAAAGTTTATTTTTGTTACTTATATTAAACATCTTCAAATTATGTATAAAAAACGTTGGTTTTGTTCAAGACGACCGGTATACTTGATGTGAGTCGATGTACGACTCCCACAATGAACCAATAAGACCTTTTGACAAAAATCGGACACGGAAAATTTGGCATTGTACATGTGGAACGGTATATTGAGTTGCTGTATTTATTTCTGTTATTCATTATAGTTTGAAGACTAAGAGAACTTTTACACTACAATCTTTACTTGTAAGATAAGCGGCAGTAGCATGAAGAAAACCACAGTTTCCTTTAGTATCATTATTGCGCTGAATCCACATCATATTTAGTGCTATTGTTGGGTCCATAACTATGTTAAACATTTCAACACAGAGTCAACAACACACAGATATTGACAAATATATACCCTGTTGGATATAGAATTTTAGTTTTCCATAAAAACTCTTCCCCGAATTAGAAATTCAGTTTTATGTACATACCTAGTCAGGTCATAAGTATTGTCACACAGTAAAAACTTTTCTTTTAGAATGCTGGCCACAAAAAAGTTTATTGAATTCGAATTTCGAATTGTTCATGAAAATAAAAATGTATACTTTTAGAATTTTACTCATTTTTAAATATGGAGTGGACGCTTAAAGAAGACCGTGTTGCAGTTATTGCGTTGCATCGTTGCGGTTACGCGCCAATTCAAATTTTGAACATACTGAAAAATTTGAATATAACCAAAAGATTCGTTTATCGTACCATCAAACGATACAATGAAGACTCTAGTGTAGATGACAGGTCAAGAAGTGGTCGCCCTCGGTCTGTTAGGACTCCAGCAGTGATAAAAGCTGTGAAGGCGCGAATTCAAAGAAATCCCAAACGTAAGCAGAAGCTGTTGGCCCTTCAGATGGGGTTAAGCAGAACCACGGTGAAAAGGGTGTTAAATGAAGACTTAGGGCTTCGGGCATATCGGAGAAAAACAGGACATCGTTTGAATGCTCGTCTAATGGACCTGAGACTGAAGAGATGCCGTGCTTTGTTGAAGCAGTACGCGGGAAAAAAATATCGGAAAATTCTTTTTTCGGATGAAAAAATTTTTACCGTAGAAGAGAGCTACAACAAACAAAATGATAAGGTGTACGCACACAGTAGTGAAGAAGCGAGCAACCGTATTCCGCGTGTCCAACGAGGTTATTTTCCATCCTCGCTCATGGTATGGTTGGGAGTTTCTTATTGGGACTTAACAGAGGTACATTTTTGTGAGAAAGGTGTAAAAACGAATGCAGTTGTGTATCAAAATACAGTCCTGACGAACCTTGTGGAACCTGTTTCTCATACCATGTTCAATAACAGGCACTGGGTATTCCAACAAGATTCGGCGCCAGCTCATAGAGCGAAGAGCACACAAGACTGGCTGGATTTGAATCGGTTAGATTACAAGATATGGCAACACTTGGAGGAAAAGGCGTGCTCAAAGCCTCATCCCAATTTGGAGTCACTCAAGACATCCTTGATTAAGGCAGCCGCCGATATTGACATGGACCTCGTTCGTGCTGCGATAGAAGACTGGCCGCGCAGATTGAAGGCCTGTATTCAAATCACGGAGGTCATTTTGAATAAACTTTAGTGTCATAAGAATCTATGTTTTGTTAAGTTCATTTTGGTATATGAATGGTTATATAATGAATAAACTTGTTTCAATTATTTTACATTAAACATGTGACAGAATTTATGACCTGACTAGGTATATTCTAAAGTTTTAAGAATTCCAATGGCGCCTCTCTCACTTCATTTTATTACTCAACAATAAATTATTATTCGATTTACTAAAAGTAAAATTGGCATACCAATCTTCACCCACAAACATAATTTCTTATTGAGATATCCGTGGCGCAGTGCCAGTGTAGATAAATCTTCTGGTCCAGTCTCCGGTGCAACTGTAGTCATACGCATCTATCTATATATACACTTAAAAAAGTCGATGTGTATACGTATATAGTTCCCTATAAGCTCTGCAACCATCATCATCATCAACAGCCCAGTCGTCCACTGCTGGACATAGACTTCTCCCAATCCACACCACTGAGCCCGGTCTACGGCTCTCCTCATCCACTTCTTGCCGACCACCGTTCGGAGGTCATCGCACCACCTAGCCAGGGGTGCAACCGCTTGACAGATTTCAATGAAATTTTTAGAAAATATTTAGATTGGTCTAGCGGGTGATCCTGTGAAGCTCGGTAGCGATCGGATCGAAATCAAATCAAAGATCGGCGGGCAAAGTGCGCCGGATTTGACTAGTAGATTATAAAATATTATACAAATACTCGCATTGTCTACAAGTCGTAAATACTTCGAAAACAACTACTTTTGCTGATGCTACTGAGTATTGCAAGTCCATCACCGGCTATCATCATTTTGCCTATTTCTGCAGCATCATGCATTCCATAATGGAATTTCGACTACAGGTCTTTGCATGGTTATTGGTCCTTCACATTGTTTTTTTTTTTGTTGGCAATCACCTCGTCTGACTATAAACATAAAGAAATAATCAAAAAACAATAATAAAGAGATAGATAAATAACATAATTAATGATTTGACAGCTACGGAACACATTTGATTATTTAGTGGAATTTGGTAGTGACGTAGCTGTTATTAATTGCACTACATCAACAACTCTAGCCGTAGTCTGTTCAATATGTATCTTTCATGCATACATTCATGAAATCTGCTTGTTATCGTCGGCACGCATGATCCTTTGAATTCACGGCAACTGTAGCGTAATGCTTGTGATGTGGTAATGTTAAAAAATACTACGAAATTGGTATGTTTTTTGTTACCATCGCTTATGGATATGAGCCAGGGGTTGCCGGGTTTGTTGAAGAATAGTAGTGGTTAAAACACATCGTGAAGAGGTAGGAGGTGATTTCAGGGCAGGAAAATTACCGGCTTGAAATACAGCGTGGGTTTACGCAACGCTGCTAAGTAAGATTAAGTAAGATTGAACTCCGCAGTGTCGGTTGATGCTATAATAAAAACCCGATGGCCAAAGGATTGCTTAGGATACACCCAACAGAATATACTAAATATAACTTTTTGTGTGAGCGTTATTCTTAGAGTCAATATTTTTATTTTTTATTGCCTTTGTAGGCAGACGGGCATACGGCCCACCTGATGGTGAGTGGTTACCGCCCATGGAATTCAGCAATGCCAGGGACAGAGCCAAGCCGCTGCCTACCGCTTAATACTCTCCACAAGCCTCGTTTGAAGAAGGACATGTCATAGCGCTCGGGAAACACCGTGGAGGGGAGCTCATTCCATAGCCGGATGGTACGTGGCAAAAAAGATCTCTGAAAACGCACTGTGGATGACCGCAGCGGCTCCAGGTAGTATGGATGAACTCTACTCCGGTGGCGGGCGGTGCGATGGTAAAAACGAGATGCTGGTATCATCTCGAACAATTCCTCAGAGCACTCCCCATGGAACATACGGTATAAAATACAGAGGGAACCGAAGTCCCTCCGCAGACCCAGAGGCTCCAAACGATCCGAGATCCAATATAATTAATTCTATAACTCAAGAAAACTTAAAACACCATTTTTAAGTATAGAAGTCGCTAATGTAGGATATTATAGGTTTTGAGATAAAAGTGTGTTTGTTTACCGGATATAATAACACGCAAATGAAATAGCTTTTTTTTGCGTTATCCACTTAACATTATCGTCAGTGGAAAGTTCACTGCTGGACATACAATAAATAAAACTAAATCGAAATAAACACGCTCACATTTAAAATACAACGCTTAGTTATTTTTAAGATTGTTTTATTCAGATAATTTACAATTGTTATTAGTTATTAACGAAAGACCTCTAAGCAATACTTATCAGAGGAGGAGACCCGGCTGCACGGCGAATATCGCGCTGCGAAGGACGCCCTGCGGCTGGCCATCAGGCGGGCCAAGGAGCAGAACATGGAGAGACTCTTGGAGGCGCTCGAAGCGGATCCATGGGGGAGCCCGTACAGGCTGGTGCGCGGTAAACTGCGCCCGTGGGCCCCCCCTTTGACTGAGCGACTTCAGCCTCAACAGCTGCGGGACATCGTTTCGGCGTTGTTCCCGCAGGAGCGGGAGGGTTTTGTTCCCCCCGCTATGGGTGAGCCGTCGGACGCCATCGACGGCGAAGCCCCTGCTGAGGTGCCCCATATTACTGGGGCAGAGCTCCGTGTGGCCGTTGTCAGGATGACTGCAAAGGACACGGCCCCCGGCCCGGACGGAGTCCATGGTCGGGTGCTGGCCTTGGCCCTCGATGCCCTAGGGGACCGGCTCCTGGAGCTATTTAATGGTTGCCTGGAGTCGGGACGGTTTCCGTTGCTCTGGCGGACGGGCAGACTTGTGCTGTTGAAAAAGGAGGGGCGCCCGGTGGATACAGCCGCCGGGTATCGTCCTATCGTACTGCTGGACGAGGCGGGAAAATTGCTGGAGCGTATTCTGGCTGCCCGCATCGTTCAGCACCTGGTCGGGGTTGGACCTGACCTGTCGGCGGAGCAGTTCGGCTTCCGGGAGGGCCGTTCGACCGTGGATGCAATTCTTCGCGTGCGGGCCCTCTCGGACGAGGCTGTCTCACGGGGTGGGGTGGCACTGGCGGTGTCTCTTGACATCGCCAACGCATTTAACACCCTGCCCTGGTCTGTGATAGGGGGGGCACTGGAGAGGCATGGGGTGCCCCTCTACCTCCGCCGGCTGGTTGGCTCCTATTTGGAGGCCAGGTCGGTCGAATGTACCGGGTACGGTGGGACCCTTCACCGTTTTCCGGTCGTGCGTGGTGTTCCGCAGGGGTCGGTTCTCGGACCCCTCTTGTGGAACATCGGGTACGACTGGGTGCTGAGGGGTGCCCTCCTCCCGGGTCTCCGCGTTATTTGTTACGCGGACGACACGTTGGTCGTGGCCCGGGGGGATGATTATAGAGAGTCTGCCCGTCTCGCCACAGCGGGAGTGGCCCTCGTCGTCGGGAGGATCAAGAGACTGGGCCTCGACGTGGCGCTCAGTAAATCCGAGGCCTTGTGGTTTCACGGGCCGCGGAGAGCGCCACCTGTCGACGCCCACATCGTGGTTGGGGGCGTCCGGATAGGGGTCGGGGTGCAGTTAAGGTACCTCGGCCTCGTGTTGGACGGCCGGTGGGCTTTTCGTGCTCACTTTGCGGAGCTGGTCCCTCGATTAATGAGGACAGCCGGTTCTTTGAACCGACTGCTCCCGAATATCGGGGGGCCGGATCAGGTTGTACGCCGCCTCTACGCTGGGGTGGTGCGATCGATGGCCCTGTACGGTGCGCCTGTATGGGCTGAGCCGCGCAATCGGGCTACTATGGCTCGGTTCCTGCGCCGGCCGCAGCGCACCGTTGCTATCAGGGTCATCCGTGGATATCGCACCGTCTCATTCGAGGCGGCGTGTGTGTTGGCGGGGACGCCGCCATGGGAGCTGGAGGCGGAGTCGCTCGCTGCCGACTATCGGTGGCGCAGTGAGCTTCGTGCTCTGGGCGTGGCGCGTCCCTCCAAAAGTGAGCTGCGGGCGCGGAAGGCCCATTCTCGGCGGTCCGTGCTCGAATCGTGGTCGAGGCGGTTGGCCAACCCCACGTGGGGTCTACGGACCGTCGAGGCGGTTTACCCGGTCTTTTATGACTGGGTGAATCGTGGCCGAGGACGCCTCACCTTCCGTCTGGTGCAGGTGCTGACTGGGCACGGATGCTTTGGAAAGTACCTGCACCGGATAGGAGCTGAGCCGACGACGAGGTGCCACCATTGTGGACACGACCTGGACACGGCGGAGCATACGCTCGCTGTCTGCCCCGCTTGGGAGGTGCAGCGCCGTGTCCTTGTCGCAAAGATAGGACCAGACTTGTCGCTGCCTGGCGTCGTGGCGTCGATGCTTGGCGGCGACGAGTCTTGGAAGGCTATGCTCGACTTCTGCGAGTGCACCATCTCGCAGAAGGAGGCGGCGGGGCGAGTGAGGCAAAGCTCTCCTCACTACGCAGAAACCCGCCGCCGCCGAGCAGGGGGTCGGGACCGGGGTCCCGTCCGTAACCCGGCCCCCTAAGAGCTTCGGGCTCCACCCGCTTTGTGCGGGGAGGAGCTTAGGCGTGGGGCAGCGTGGTAGGTCGCGTTCCCCCGACCGCTCCGGGGGAAGGTGTAGCGCGGCGCTATCAATCGGGCTCTTGGCCCGTCGACCGAGGGAACCGGCGGTCATGTTGCTGGCGGCCGCCGGTCCGGCGTCTGGGGGACGGCGGGATGGATGTAATGTGCTTTGCGTAAACCCTGTCCCGCCGTCTGAATAACTCCGACTGGGTTCCCACCCGGTCCGGGGAAGGGCGCCGGCTGTGAGCGGCAGGAGTTTTTAGTGAGGTTCGACTCCCACATACCCCACCTGCCGTGCGGGTGGGGATCCGGCGATTTTCTCCTGTGGAAAAAAAAAAAAAAAAAAAAGCAATACTTATAATTAGATTGTAACAAAACTTCACTTAACAGGGAGAGCGAGTAATTAAGTATAGTTAACATTATAGGTTTTGAAAACGATTTCATTGGATTCATGAAAAAATTATAACTCAAAATATCACTTCGAAAGTGTTCGATGACAAATTGACTTCTATAAACAGTATTTTTTTTCGTTTTTTTTAATTTTTTTATTTTTTTATTGCTTAGATGGGTGGACGAGCTCACAGCCGACCTGGTGTTAAGTGTTTACTGGAGCCCATAGACATCTACAACTTAAATGCGCCACCCACCTTGAGATATAAGTTCTAAGATCTCAGTATAGTTACAACGGCTGCCCCACCCTTCAAACCGAAACGCATTAGTGTTTCACGGCAGAAATAGAAAAGGTGGTGGTACCTACCCGCGCGGACTCACAAGAGGTCCTACCACCAGTAAATACATTATTTTGCCTGTATTGTATTCAGGCACCGAAATTCTAACTATAGTTACGGTTTATGTTCAGATTCCCGATAGTTGTTTGTTCTCAATCGGATTAAAGTCTCAAGCAGCCACCTGCAGTCGTAACAAATCGTTATAACTTTCATTCAACATAAAGCTTAGGAGTTAGAGCAAATCATAAGTTTGATTGTTGTTTGATTGATTGAGCGTGGTATGGACATGTGATGCGTAGAGAGAAGATACATGTGACTAGGAAATGTATGGAAATGGTAGTGCAAGGTAGAGGGAGAAGAGGTCGACCGAAGAAGACATGGATGGAGTGTGTGAATGACGATATGAGAGAGAGAGGAGTGAGTGTTGAGATGACGGCTGATAGAAGAGAATAGAAGAGAAAAATTAGCTGTGCCGACCCCACCTAGTGGGATAAGGTGGAGAAAAAGGAGAGATAATTTTGATTGTTTGTTGATTGGATTTAAAAAAAAATCACACTATACTTTTCGAAATGGATATTATAAGTGATTTTTTTTATTGCTTAGATGGGTGGATGAGATTACGGCCCACCTGGTGTTAAACGGTTACCGGAGCTCAAAGATATTGAGACATGAGTTGTAAGGTCTCACTTTTAACAGTACAGCTGCCCCACCTTTCGGTTCGATATTTGACCACCAGGTCGATGGCGGGCGGCCTCTACCTCTCTTTTGTTCTGGCAAGCTTAATGCGATTTTCATTACATGGTCTTCGTCCCGTTTCATTATATGGCCATACCATCTAAGGCAAATTTCCGTCGTTTTGTCTGTGATTGATGAGACTTTAAAGCTCTACTGATTTTATTATTGACTTCTTTTAATAATAGTCAGTTTAATGTCTTTCACTAAAACACCGCGATGTCTGCACAAGAATCCTAGTCGCTGTCGTTTATGTATGAAAGTTATTTGATATTTTGGGTCTGAGTTTACTTGTAACGTATTGATTTGCAATAGGCAAACATAATAGGAAATTCTAGCTTGAGGCCGTTGATCGTAAACAAATTCAATTGTCAAATTGATTTCTAAAAGTTGCCAAATATTTTACAATTCAGGGCATAAGGGGTTATAAAAATACCATACCCGAAAATTTAAAGGTCGGTCTGGTATTCGGCGATTATAAAGCTGTGGGTATATTTATCGCTTGTGTCATATAGCATATGCCGTTCGCGTCCTAGATTATCAATTTTTTTTATGGCGAAATTAAAAATGATCTTGCGCTCACCGTGTCCTGTTATAATCTTGACTACGCAATTTTCGGGTAGCCGTATAGATCTGGGCCATAAAACATTATCGTTGGTGGTTTACACGTAATAAAACCATTTAAAAGAGTTTGGTTATGGCTATAATGAAATTTATTACTATTTTTTTTTTCAAGTTTCTCTCGCCAATCCCATGATTTTACAAAAAACTCGCTAGCCAGTTTTTAACGCTCAAGAATCCTACAACAAATTCCTCTCTCGAAAAGACTCTGAACGATGAGGTTCAGATAACCCGAGGGAAATTTAATTTATCTTGGATCCCGCAACGAACTTCATCGAAAGAATATATGAGGCTTTCCTAGGCCTCATACATATTCTTTGTTAATAAATTCTTATTTACCATAGATACCGACTGGTCTCCCCGCAAAAGAAGAAACAATGAAAAATTTATGAAAAGCCAAAGACTGAAGAGCTGTATTTAGGCGAAGCGACGGCTGTAAATAAGGTACTGAAATTAATAAAACACACATTTTTTAATCTTCACCTTATCTGTGTGCTCACGATGAAGCTTTAATTTAGGAAGCCACATGGCCATAGCTATTTAAAGATTCGTTCAGTTTATTTTTACAATGTCTTTTCTGCTTAAATATCTCCTGTTGGGTCAAAAAATTATTAGATATTCCACCAAAAAAAACTTTTACATTGATAAGTATCTAATTTATCCGAAACGAAAAAAAAAATCAACTGGGAACTTTTTAGGTGCGCAAAGGAAAAGTGATGAGAACAAGGCATTAATATTACCTCTCACAGTGACGTTCAGGTTAAAGTCTCAATTGTGTTATATAAGAGTTGACCCACCCTTCAAAACATATCGTATGTGTGTCTTACGGTAATGATAAGCTTGATGGCAGTAGCCGCCCGCATTAAGAACTTTTGTTTTAAATTTTTCTCATTTATATACCTTACTTTTTTATTGCTTAGGTTGGTGGACAAGCTCACGGCCTACCTTGGTGTTATGTGGTTATCGGAGCCCATAGACATCTATAACGTAAATGCCGCCACCCACTTTGAGATATAAGTTCTAAGGTCTCAAGTATAGTTACAATGGCTGCCCCATCCATCAAACCGAAACGCATTACTGCCTTACGGCAGAAACAGGCAGGGTGGTGGCAACTACTCGTGCGGACTCACAAGAGGTCCTACCACCAGTATAACTAGATCCTCTTACTAGATCCACTATTGTATTCGCTTACGTCCCGCAAGACACACAAAAAAGCACTGATGATTATGTAAAATCTCACATCGTATTCTGGGCTGGATATTTAAATATCTATCAATCGAAAGCGATTTTAAGTCATGCAATTAAAACTTTACCAATAATTTATTACTCGAGACAACTTGATTTAAATGCTCCTAAAATATGAGAGTATTCGACTGGATTTGCTATCGTTTTCTGCGTAAACTTTTCCAATTTGTCGACAATCGAAACTAGGCAACTACTGAATTTGTCGCGAAGAGGAAAGAATCAAACCTTTAGTTACGAATCATTGCACAGCTAGAAAAAATCGACTCAGGAATGCTTTGGACGAATTTCAACTTTAATCTTTCTCAATTGGACGAATTAACTAGAGTAAAGATAATTAATTATGTACTATGAATAGCTAAGTGTAAACTCTTTTTTAAACGGCAAACCTTTTAATGTTGACACTGGATTTATAATACGATTTAACCAGCTGGAATTAGCTGGAATTCATTTAATTAGCTTCACTTAACTTAGTTGGAATTCACACAGTAAATTTGTATGATGAATTTCGAGAATTCTTCATTAGATTTGTGATAGGCAGTCCGTGGTTCACTAACTGACTAATTAAACATAATCCGCCAACAACTAATGAGCTAGACATCCATTTTAAATGTTTACATTAGTAATCTGGTTAACTGATAATATACAAATAATCCCAGCATTAGAATATAATGTGATTGTGACGCTATTTTATCATAGTCCGTTAAGTTTGAAATCATATTGTGTTATTCCACGGCCGGGTATTCAAAGACCAATCTTTGTTCGTTTTTAAAACAATATTCAAACAATCATTGCGCGTAGATGTTTAGAGAAGCATCTCACGGCCAGATGTTGGATGCTACACATTTTTACCGGCACGCGATCCATTGCTCGCATTCCAAGAGACTGATACAGTACAGCGCCAATACGCACAGCAAGAGACAGCGAAATTACACAGCATTTCTGTATTTAAATTGTAATAGAAACCCAATTTATTACCACATGGCCGTGATTCGGATATCAAGTTATACAATCAGACGTTAAATTTTAACAATCTCATCAAATTCGATACGGGCGTTTGCTGGGAGACTGAAACAATTAAAAACATTTTAATGGCGTTCCAATTCTCTTTTTGTGTTGGCGTTAGGTGGTATACGCAAAATTATGTAATTTGTATATACTTATACGTTGTGGTTTTAATACTTAATGAAATGAAATATATTACAGGTAATTATCCTATAACACGGTAGATACGTTCCTACAAAAATCCGTGTTGTGCGAAACCGTGTTATATGAGCTAGAACCCAAAAAGGGACAGTGATTTTTCTGAATAAAACATCTCAATTATGGCTGTATGTATTATTTTCCTATTATAAAAAAAAAACAGTATTATTTCGGTCATTCTCATATATTGTATGTTCATAGTGCATAATGTAATTTTATAAATTATTTTAAACAAAAATCTCGTTATCATGTTGTAAAAGTACCGTGTTAAAAGAGGATTTCCGTGAATCTTACTTTTTGTCCGAGTATTAGAGTGGAACCGTGTTGTAAAATACCGTGTTATGGAAGGATAATCTTTATGTTAAGCACGTTATTGCGGATCCTCCCGATCCATTAACGGTGCTTTTAGGTACCACAAGCACCGGTCACCGTCCTCGACGAAGGGCTCGACGAGCGAATTAACCCATAGACACAGCCCACTGAGTTTCTCGCCGGATCTTTTCAGTGGGTCGCGTTTCCGATCCGGTGGTAGATTCTGCGAAGCACTGCTCTTGCTAGGGTCAGTGTTAGCAACACTCCGGTTTGAGCCCAGTGAGCTCACATACACGTTAGGGTGAAGCTGAAATAGCCTCTCAAGGCTATCAGCATAGGTAGGGGAAAAAATTATGTTAAGTGACATGAACAAATTGGTGAGATATCTAGAAATATGTTTACCGCGTTTTTCTCGAAACCGCCATTTTGCATGTATTTCGTTTGCGATATGGAAGTTATTGAGTTCATCAACTGCCATCTCATCATGAAGATACATTACTGGTTATTTATCTCTTCAAACACCAGCGCGTACCGTAAACTACGCTTCGGGGAACCCCAAAACTAGCATAAACAGTATTTAATTGCGTTCCAAAACACTCGTCATAATTGCGAACAAACAGATAAAATTGTAAAATGTATGCGAAGTCATGACGCTGAAGCTTTATTTGAACAATAAAACAATGTTTTCATTGGGACTTCGCATCTGATTGGAATTATTTCGGAGTGCTCCGGCGATGCGTTTTAAATTATTTTAATTATGAAGAATTTTACAAATTAATTTTCAAATTCGTATTGTTGATTATTTTTAAAGATAAGCTCCGCTTACATTACGGGCTTTTGCTTAGCGTCTAAGTATGTCATTAATATCAGTTAGCACGTTAAGATAGAAATCGAATACTGTCGTGCTTTCAATTGCCTTTAAAGGCAGTGGAGTTTAAAACCCACTCGATACAGTTTAGAGCTATTTTAAGTTCGTTTAAATACATCTGCTTATTTCTGTCGCAAAACAGTGCGTTCGAAGGATGGAGCAGTCGTGATATAATAGTCTTCGACCTCATGTCTCAGGGTGCGTGGAGGTATTCACGCTTTGACGCGAAATGGGTCGTGAACTCATTCATTAATATACGCATTAGATAAAAAAAGAGCCTTTTTATGAATGCGAAAATCAATTAATATTTTAATTTAAATTTGAGAATGGTTGATTTGTCTGTAATGTAATGATTTTGACTGTAGCTACATATTTACTAATAATTATTAACGAATTCATAAAACAAAGTCGTGATACGTCATAGGATTTGGAGTTTACCCGACACATCGATGTTACATGTTGTCCAAATAAATCTCATTATCCGATGCACACAAATTACAAAGTACATTATTTGCACTCGATAAACATTGACGTCATTTGAGTGATTATTATTATATATCGATCGTAACGTTGAAAGCCAAGTATCTTTTTGAGTGTAAATTGTTTAGAAAGTAGAGGTATTGAACTTTGGAAGATGCTGTAAATCAGTACAGTGGTGCACAAAATTTATGAGTATACTTTAAGTAAATTCAGCCGCAGCTCATTGCCTACACAGAAGATATAGGTCGGTATCCTTTTTTATTTTTATTTTTTTATTGCTTAATGGGTGGACGAGCTCACAGTCCACCTGGTGTTGGTTACTGGAGCCCATAGACATCTATAAAGTAAATGCCGCCATCCACCTTGAGATATGAGTTCTAAGGTCTCATTATAGTTACAACGGCTGCCCCACCCTTCAAACCGAAACGCATTACTGCTTCACGGCAGAAATAGGCGGGGTGGTGGTATCTACCCGTGCGGACTCACAAAATGTTCTACCACCAGTAAAAAGTTCCACCTAAAATTGGATTTTCTCAACCAACTTTTAAAAGTGCCGGGTTCAATACGCCATATCAGTAAATTTTACGTGTGACTTTTGATTATACAAGTAGTTCCTCAAACTTGAAGTCGAAGAAGCCGTTCGTGAAGATTTCTTTGATAAGTGTATAGGTACTACAATTGGTAACTGCATGCAGGATTTTAATTTCAACCATTGTAGCATCACTAGATATGAATAGATCTTTCACGCTAGGCCTCAACTTCACATCCCAGGCATTTTTGAGGCAAGCAATTCTGGACTGTATGCTTACGTCATAGAAAAACCAATTTAGGTAGATACGGTCGTCTCAATAACGTTTACAGTTAATTTACGGGGCACTGAGCTCAAAGCAAATAGAGACACGTTTTATTAGACCAGTGTATTAGGGATGACCCTTCCAATAAAATATATCATGATAGATATATATGTTATGTTTATTTGTTTTAAAAACAACAAGAATGAGCAATTTTACCGATTGTGAGATTAATTTTATGCAGCTAACCACTTACTATTGACTGAATAAGTAAAAGTAGTAAACTAGTCAAAAAAATAATGGTAGAAGAACCGGTCATCGTTCTCGTCGAACCCATCGCTTGTGACGAAGGGCTCGGCGAGTAAATTACCCACATACACGTCCACTGAGTTTCTTGTCGGATCTTTTCAGTGGGTCGCATTTCCGATCCGATGGTAAATTCTCCGAAGAATTGCTTTTGCTAGTGTTAGCAACGTCGTCACGTTTGAGCCTCGTGAGCTCACCTACTTGTTAAGGTTACGCTGAAATTGTCTCTCAAGACCATCAGCCTAGGTAGGAAAAAAAAGGTAGCAGAATTTTGACGCATCAACGAATCATACTAGCGACGGATAAAATTATTTTCCCATTTTTACACAATGTTAAATGTACTGCAGTATTACTAATAATGTACATTGTTTAATGTCTAGTCTGTCTAGCTCTAGTGTGAGCTTTAGAAGAGAATAAAATATAGAATGATTAGATTGGTGAATGTACCATTATATAACAGTACAAACTATCTAGAAGGACCACATTTAAAAAAAGCAATGTGCTTGGTGAAACCCAGCGCATTGATGATTGTGAATGCCTCAGAGATGTGACTCGTAGTAATAGTTTT
This sequence comes from Bombyx mori, assembly GCF_030269925.1. NCBI lineage: Eukaryota > Metazoa > Arthropoda > Insecta > Lepidoptera > Bombycidae > Bombyx > Bombyx mori. Next base: position 13,087,434 of record NC_085115.1, on the reverse strand, counting down.
CTGATGATATATCTGAGAAATGATACAATATATTGCCAAAAAGACACCTTGAATTGGAATTTTTAGTGGAAGCGGAGTGAAACATTTTAGTGGCAACCCTATAGATAAGAGTAGTAAAATACAAGACAGACGAAATTGTATGTTCAAACTCCGCGGTCAGTTCGCGTCAACACCTCCGACGAGGGTTCCAAGTTACATTATGTTTCTTTGCTTATTTCGTGAATTGTTAAAAAATGTTCTGATAAATTTGCTCAGGGCTGTTTTCACGCTATTCTCGTGCGATATTTTTTTTTTAATTCTGTTGAATAGGTAGAAAAAACCCGACTCCTATTTCAGTTGTTACGGCCAGCCCATATAGAATAAGATCTTGTTTTTATTTCCCTACCTATTCGCTGGTATCCTAGGAGGATATACCAGCTACGCCCGGACGCGTAGGTCACGGGACCAATCCGTCAGAATTTGCTAACACTGGCCCTAGCAAGAGCAGTGCTTCGCAGAATCTACTATCGGATCGGAATCGCGACCCACTGAGAAGATCCGGCGAGAAACTCAATGGACTGTGTCTATGGGTTAGTTTGCTGGTCGAACTCTTCGTTGTGATCAACGAGCTCGACAAGAAAGATCTTGATACAAGTAAATTATTAACTGTGATACAGCGACTAAATCTTAAAGCAGAAGGCGAGCTGGTTTCACAGTGAATTGAACCTAAGAAAAACGAAATAAATACTGTAGTACAAGAATAGAATGCTAGCTTTAAAATCGCATATACTCACTTAAAAGATCACTCACTTTGTTTACGGTAATGAATACAAAATGCTGTCTAAATTTTTTATCTCTACATAAACTGACGGTCTCTCCTAAGGAAAAACATCCGTGAAGCGCTATATTTACGGATACGTATTTCGTTCAATTTTTAATTAAAAATAGCTCGTAAACAGCTAATATTTTATGCGAAAAATATAATGTTACTGTCAACATAATTAACGTTTTCTTCCTCCTGTCTAATCTATGTCGGGGCAATATGTATTCCTTCCTTTTTTTTATTTTTATTTTTTTATTTTTATTGCTTAGATGGGTGGACGAGCTCACAGCCCGCCTGATGTTAAGTGGTTACTGGAGCCCATAGACATCCACAACGTAAATGCGCCACCCACCTTGAGATATAAGTTCTACGAGGGCGGCACTGAAAATTTCGGGAATTAACGAAGTGACACAACATTACTATTTAAAAATGTATTTATTGCTTTTCGAAGTATTCTCCGCAAAATTTGACACATTTTTCCATACGATGGAACCAATCATTGAAGCTACCATACCATTCGGAAGTTGGGGTCTCCAAAATGGCCGTTTTGTAGGCGTCCACAGCTTCTTCAGGTGATGAAAATCTCTGTCCACGCAATTTATTCTTTATTTTAGGGAAAGTATAGAAATCATTAGGGCTTAGGTCGGGGCTGTACGGCGGATGGTATAATAATTCTATGTTTTCTTGCTCTAAAAACTCTTTTGTTCTGTGCGCGGTGTGAGAACTCGCATTGTCGTGATGGAGGATGATGCGGCGGTTATAGTTCTCTTTACGGAGTTCAGAAACGAGCTGTGGCAAACAAATGCTAGCATACCATTCTGCATTAACCGTTCTTTGTCCCTCAAGAGGAATAGTCGTAACATGGCCGGTTTTTGAGACAAACGTGGCCACCATTTTTTTTGAACGAACAATTTTTGTTGGCTTTAACTCATTTTCGAACACCCAAACTCGTGACTGGTTTTTTGTTTCGGGTTCGTACGCGTATATCCAGGATTCGTCACCTGATACAATATTGTATACAGCATTTGAGGATCCTGCGTGGAATCTTTCGAGAGTTCGCACCAAGTAACGCGAGCCGCTTTTTGCTCTTCACAGAGCGAATGCGGTATCCATCGGGAAAACAACTTTTTTACACATAATTGTTCATGCAAGATTATTTGTATTTGACTCATGCCAATGTCTAAAGTTGCCTGAATTTCGCGGTATGTCACATGTCGATCTTCCTCAATCAGCTTACGCACAGCATCAACGTTTTCTTGGGTGACTGCAGTTTTTGGACGACCTTGACGGGGATCATCACTGAGCTTGACACGTCCACGTTGAAACTCAGCAACCAGCAATAAATTGTGGTTTTGGATGGGGCTTCATCACCAAATGCAGAAATCATCCGGTCAACATACTGTTTTTGTGTTAAACCACTTCGAAAGTCATAATAAATCATCGCTCTTGAATTTTCTCGAGTCAATTCCATTTTCTCAACCACTAAACAAGTTTGACAAAACCTCGTGACAAGACCAAGAATCTGTTTTTAAATAAATAAATGGTATTCGATTTTTAAAACCAAGGAGTTTTCAATTAAAAAGATTTGAATATGACAGGAACAGTGGAAATATTCCATTCCCGATACTTTTAGTGCAGCCTAGGTAAGGTCTCAAGTTTAGTTACAACGGCTGCCCCACCCTTCAAACCGAAACGCATCACTGCTTCACGGCAGAAATAGGCAGGGTGGTGGTACCCAACCGCGCGGACTCACAAGAGGTCCTACCACCAGTCCTTTACTTTAGTTTATTAATTTTAATACGGACTGACAGACAAGTTCACCGCTATTAAGTATTTACTGGAACTCATGATCGAAGTACTCGATTTGAAACTACGCACACCCAACCTTTCCTGAAACGTCGCATTCATTTATACATGCTTTGCAAAATGAATCTTTCTTCTGTTCCCGTGAAGGTATATTATTTACTGTTCAGCCCCCAAGAAAGCTACCTTGCATGCTGGGAAAAACCAATATACATGTTACTTCGTGGTCAAGCCATGAATAGACGAAGAACGATCTAGAGTGGTACAATAACAATTACAGTGAATACAACAGATGCTGAACTCATCCTGCATATTTTTATCACAATTTATTAATACGTAGCTGTTTAAAGAGTAGGATAATTTCTTGATTTTAATTAATTTATTTATAGTCTTACTCTTTAAAGCCATGCCATCGATATCCTGCCTCAAGGTGAACATGGGTAGTACGTATTTGATTACAAAAAAAAACCGCCAGCGGGATTTGAACATTGGCATAGTTCACACGATTTGAGTATACAAAGCGTCTTATCCTTTAGGCCAACACGTCTTAAGCTTCAGTTTTCATTAAGTAGATCGTGATTGGATCTTTGATTCGGATAAATTACGGCCCTGCTACTTTGAATTTAACACTCAGAATTGGATTTATCAAAGCTAGTCTGGTCTGCAACTTTACTGAGAAGCTTTTTTATTAAAAATCACGCTCAAGAAACGATCTTTCTGGAAACAAAGTTTTACTCATTTTCCTTTCTAAAGCGAAAGATGAATGTAAAAACTTGGACGTTAAATTAGACAATGATCAAAGGTAGGCGATTTATTTCTAAAGATAATGCTATTATTGCTTTTATCTGGTAATATCTGTGCTTAAAGCAGTTGAACGTAGCAAAATTTTCTAAGTCAATTAATGTTTATAAGAGAATTTGTTTCTTATTTAGCTTTTTGCTTGGGCATTCCTTCCCATGAATACCATTAAAAGCGATTAAGGGAATTACAGGACGGTGGTGAACAGCATACTCTGAGTGTTATATGTACTAGCGTGTTCGAATCGTTAATCGAGTCTTAAATGTTTTAGGGCGTATTGTGTGTCCGCACGGGTAAATACTATCAGTCTGCATATTCCAACCGTTGTAACTATACTAAAACCTTAGAACTTATATCTCAAGTTGGGTGGCGCACTTACGTCGTAAATGTCTATGAGCTCCAGTAATCACTTAACAAAAGGTGGGCTGTGAGCTCGTCCACACATCTAAGCAATAAAAAAATAACGGCCTAATCTGACAGATTGGGTCATTTCAGATGTGTGAGATATCAAACTAATTTCTAAATACATTTGACATTTGTCATTCTCAAATGTAGCTACTAACTCGCTCCTTACTTCTCTCTTGTTTTTCCTAATAGTGTTCGATTAAGTGCGTGACCATATTAAATAATGCTTATCAATTAATTAAGTGTTTTAATTATATATATCAAAAGATGAAAATTTGATTGAAGCAAATGCTTGAAAGAGATTTTACACAATTGGATAGGGAAACAAAACCACGAATCGTAGTAACTAATTTTGTTGCCGTAGAAGAGCTTACAGCCGACCAGCTGGTGGATGGTTACCGTCGCTTATATATTTCAACAACGCTGGAGGTACAGCGAGGCCATTTGCCACTGAGAACTGCTGTCAAAATACATTTAAAGAAATACGAAACATAGCACTCAGGAAGCACTATGAAGACGATTTACTTCTAGAACCCGGTGGTGTTAGGCAAACATATTGGAATGGACATCATCATCATCTTAAGCCTTACAGCCCAGGGTGGGTCTTAGCCTGGTCCAGTATGTCTCTCCATGCTGCTCTCTTCAGAGCTTTCTCTAACGAGCGTGCTCTACGCCATCTGAGCATCATTTCGAAATACAACAGTCAACTAAAATAACCGGACACCAAAATAGAAATAGTAATTTTCTGTGGGAAGTATTTCTAAAGGTCGCTTCTGATGTACATTTTTTTTTAAAACTAACATGTTTTCTATTCGCACAAATAGGAAACATATTGAAATATCAATCAACACGGCTAACAAGAAACGCGAGGTTTTGAAATTTAATAACGGAAATAATTTGGTGAGCTGTTTCATATGAACGTTGATGTGAATTTTGAATTTGTTTGTATAATTTCGGTTTTTTAGTAGAAGCCGAGTACGTTAGGCTTCGCTAGATAAAAATTTTGTACTAAAACATAACACCTTAAATAAAATAAAGAAACTCAGGTTCAATATTTGAAATAACAAAAGGCCCAGTTTTTTGTTTTTTTGTTTTACTCCTTTCTAAACTTTTGGGTTTTCGATTTGTGTAGCGAATTTTCATAAATCAACGAGCCGTCAAATTGAAATATTGTTTCGCGGTTATTCTAATGGAGCTATCGATTAAATCGTTCTCGTAAATCAAAGGCTATTAAAAGTTTTCGCTTCCATATCAGAGCTTTGAAACATTAATGTTGAAGTTGAAAGTTTTGTTTGGTTCGTTCAACTGGGGTTGCGAGATGATGTTTTCCGAACCCAACACGGCTGAGGCGTAAATAAAAACAATATTCATTTGCTATCTTGAGTAAAATAAATTGTTGTTTAAACTATTAAGACGGCTAACGCAAATACAGCTGGCAAATTCTACATGCGTTCGCCCAAGTTTTTTTTGTTTTGTTTTTGATTGTTTAAATGAGTGGACGAGCTCACAGCCCACCTGGTGTTAAGTGGTTACCGGAGCCCTTTGACATCTAAAACGTAAATGCCGCCACCCACCTTGAGCTATAAGTTCTAAGGTCTCAGTATAGTTACAACAGCTGCCCCACCCTTCAAACCGAAACCCATTACTGCTTCACGGCAGAAATAGGCAGGGTGGTGATACCTACCCGTGCGGACTCACAAGAGGTCCTACCACCAGTAATTACCCACATTATAATTTTGCGGGTTTGATTTTTATTACACGATGTTATAATTAAGTATATTTGGCCCCTTCATTAGTTGTTTATATTCCGTTGCGCATTTTAAAACATTATATTTATATGATATTAAATCAATCGTTTTTATGAACATAATTTCGATGCCTCCAATGAACACTACGCTAACTCCAAATTCGTAGATTTACAGGAGGAGCGTTTAAAGGAAAAAAGTTGATAAAATCTTTATTATTGCAGATATATTTATGGTTTTTTCTTGTGTAACTAGCTGATTTACTCTTGCTTCGAACCCCATCAATAATGATTAATTGAAACACTTTTAACACAGTGAAGCGATTTGCGTGAAAAACGAAAATTTCAAAATTTTGAGTTAGAGTAGTGTTCATTGGAGGCCTGGATTTAATGTTTAATTTTCAACACACATGTATCACCCAAACCCCTGAAGGGTTGTCTTCATGAATTAGTTTTATTTTCAAAATGTACATATTAATTCAACGAATAGCATGTGTTCTCAGAATTTCGCTACACAAAATGTACACGAAGATATCACGATTTATTTATGTTACACGCTCAAATAATAAGTACAATTTTAAAATGAAACTAATATCTGAATAACTGCCAATTAGTAAACTATTTACAACTATACAAGGTCGAAGTAAATCGTCAGCTTATACATGATGTTATTTTAAAAATAAAGCGCGTTGATGCCTGGTTTTTGTCGCTGAAATTTTTTATCTATCGTAACATTTTATTATTATTAAATTTGGTTACAGTTTTAATAAAAACTTACAAACCTTTGATAATATGACGGATAGGTCCAGAGGTGTATCCCGGTACAGAATTGTAATGAAAAGATTAATTAAATTGATTTTTATTTTATTGCCCTTGTAAGCAGACGAGAATACGGCCCACCTGATGGTGAGTGCTTACCGTCGCCCATGAACTTCAGCTACGCCAGGGGCAGAGCCAAGCCACTGCCTACCGCTTAATACTCTCCACAAGCCTCTTTTGAAGAAGGACATGTCATAGCGCTCGGGAAACAACCTGGAGGGGAGCTCATTCCATAGCCGGATGGTGCGTGGCAAAAAATACCTCTGGAAACGCACTGTCGATGAACGCAGCGATTGCAGATAATATGGATGAACTTTGCTCCGATGGCGGGAAGTGCGATGATAAAAAGGAGATGAAGGGATCATCTCAGAGCAGAACATAAAGTATACACTAAACATTTCATCAATTGAATGGATCCGCAATTGTCGACAGTGCTTTGAAACGAAGTTTTCGTTGTTACAAGCTATTTTATGAATAAAGCAGCCGCAGACCACGTTAAAACATGAAATCGACAGATATACAGCAATAACAACTACTTCAATACCCAAGCCAGATAACTACGCGGCAGAAATAGGTGGATAGGCTGCCTATTTCTGCCGTGAAGCAGTAATGCGTTTCGGTTTGAAGTGTGGGGCAGCCGTTGTAACTATACTGAGACCTTAGAACTTACATCTCAAGGTGGGTGGCGCATTTACGTTGTGGATGTCTATGGGCTCCAGTAACCACTTAACACCAGGTGAGCTGTGAGCTCGTCCACCCACCTAAGCAATAAAAATAAAATAAAAAACATCATGCTGTGTAAGCTCAAAACATACTAGTTTAAGTTCAACAAAGTTTTTCTACTACACATACCTAACTAATACACATGAAGTATAAATTATGATAGGACTTCTATATTACTCTAATAATAACGTTGTTTTCTTACACACCTAAAAATGTTGACGTGAGAAAATAGGTCAAAACCGCTACATTATATGAGCGATTCTGTTAGTAAAACTCTACGTGCTGTCTATATATACGATATTCCGTGTTGATTTTATTACAGTAAAGTACATCTATAAAACTTCTGAGGAAGTCGCAGAATATTTAACCTCTCCGTTTGATGTGACAACCGAAGTGGCTTATGATTTAAAACGTTTCGTCTTAAATAATTTTGTTTATTTTGTTTTGAATATACACCATGAAATGTTGTAATGTCTCTAGAATTCCTTACAGGCCAAATAGTGTTTCAATGTTAGTGAGACTTACCATGTAGTTTTTCTCATAAATTCTCTCAAAAATTTATTGTAATTTTTCCTCATTTATAAATACGACCTTTGTGCTCGAATGTGTTTTAGTCGCAATATTTGGAAGAGGAAATAATTTCTCGTTCACAATTCATTCGATTAAAATTATGATTATTACTGTTTGCGACAGTCAGTACAACAATGTGCTTTTTATTACGAGAAACATTTTGGGCAGTAATCATCGAGTGCTTATAATTTATGTATTATTTGATTAATGAGCTTCTAGAATGAGTGTTTTTTTTTAAGTTACTGGTGACCTGGATTTCGAATCTCAAGAGCAGCTGCTTCGCGATGCGTCTATCATCAAGATCAGAATCGCGAGCCTGTGAAGATTCGGCGAGAAACTCAACAGACTGTTATTATGTAATCGTATTCATGACGCACAATCATCGAACACGAACAAACAGATAAATAAATTACAATTTTTTACATCTTTACATATACATATATATTTCTTCTGTGCGTGTGTTTGTCACTGAGCTCCTCCTAAACGGCTGGACCGATTTTAATGAAATTTTTTGTATGCATTTGGGTGGCGCCCTGGATGGTTTAGATTCACAAATCAGCCCGGCAGATGACGCTGCAGTCGGTAAATTATAGTTTATAGGTATAGTATAGGTTATTTATCTTTCCTAGAAATAATTTATGTGGCAAAAAAAAATTGCGGGGTCAGCTAGTATTATTATACATATAGATTAAACAGTGAAAAAATCTACAAAACTCTCTCTGCGTGATGTTTAATTTCCTCTCAACAAATTCGACCGGACTTATACTGATTTTTATGCAATAAATTCAGTCCGGGTATACGATGGAAGACCCGTGTCGAGCCATCCGTCCCTACCCTTGTTTATTAAGGAAATACCTTCCAGAATCAGACATACAGATGCTTCAAGAAACGAAAGATCTTATGTACCTTTTTATCGGTCTGAATTAATACTTTTGTACTAGACTTATTTGGTTACAATTTGGAATACGGGATCAAATTTACATATACAATAACAGTTGCTTTACCACCAAACGGGAGTGTATCATTGCTTCGTGATCACAAAATCACAATATAAAAACACGCGGGGCGATTGTAAAAATCCGACTTTACAACTAGCTTGGTCATTAGTAGAGACTTCAGTTTGAGTCGAGGGTCAGGTAGGTGTTGAAGCGATGCACCGGTGTTCGAATCCCGCAGGCGGGTACCAATTTTTCTAATGAAATACGTACTCAACAAAAATTCACGATTGACTTCCACGGTGACGAAATAACATCGGGTAATAAAAATCAAACCCGCAAAATTATAATTTGCGTAATTATTGGTGGTAGGACTTCTTGTAAGTCCGCACGGGTAGGTACGACCAACCTGCTTATTTCTTCCGTGAAGCAGTAATGCGCTTCGGTTTGAAGGGTGGGGCAGCCGTTGTATCTATACTGAGACCTTAGAACTTATATCTCAAGGTGGGTGGCACCTTTACGTTGTAGATGTCTATGGGCTCCAGTAACCACTTAACACCAGGTTGGCTGTGAGCTCGTTCACCCACTTAATTAATAAAAAAAAGGTAGGTGAATTAAAGATACTCTCCCAATAATGGAAAAGCCGTCGTAGCCCGAGGAAGTACGGCTACATACCGTTTCAACTATTTATAAATCCAAGAACAAATGTATATAGCACTGAATTCGTTTACTCGTAGAGGTAAAATAGGCTGTCGCAACTTAATGTGTAAGATGTCCGGTGTATTATATCATGTGATGTAACAATGCATGTGTTCGAATTGGAATGAAATTAAAAAATGTCCTGAATATGTTTTTTTTAAAGTTAAAACTGCTTTTACGAATTAATCTCGCCTTTTTTTAATGTCATCTCACTTCCCATGTTTTCTTTTATTGCCTTTTTAGGCAGACGAATATACGGCCCACCTGATGGTGAGTGGTTACCGTCGCCCATGGACTTCAGCAATGCCAGGGGCAGAGCCAAGCCGCTGCCTACTGCTTCGAATACTAATAATATATCATCATTACATAAGTCCGTAGTCGTCCACTGCTAACACACTGCACACAGGCCTCTCTCAATTTAAACCACTGAACCCAGTCTTCGGCTCTCCTCGTCCAATTCTTGCCGTCCACCCTTCGAAGAGCATCACATCACATATTTCCTATGTTCGCGAAAAACAAAACATCAACATATTGCAAATACCCTATTTCTCTCTTGTGGATCACTATTCTATTCCTTTCTGACAAACTAATAGGAAGTCTCTTCGTCGATTGTGTAATTGCGAATCCTTAGTATGCTTGGACATACATCCGTAATGATAGGTCATTGGAACGATTAATGGTTCAAGGAAGAGTAGACGGTCAACACTCTTGCGGCCGAACACACACAAGATGGTCAGATTTGATTAAGTCATCTACTAAGTGCTCCCGTATTGAATGCACACGTATCGCCACAAATAGAGAGAAAGATGGAGAAGCCTCGCAAAAGCCGCAACCAAGCAATAAGACATACATAACCACGACCATTCCGCCAGGAGTGTATGACTGAAATAAGAGATATATAAGACCAGGTGGGCTGTGATCTTGTACAATAGTGCAAGTAGCATCTAGTGCAATAAGAAAGAACTCGATCAACAAAACACAAAATAACTAAATAAGACTCAACAACAACTTTTTTTCGACAAGTATTAACTAATAATTGTTGGAACTCCGAAAGAAGGATGTCTTTATTAATCTGCTTAATGACCGATCGATTACGAACTATAACAGCCTCACGGTATGACCAATAAATTTAACGTTAATTGGATAATGCGACGCTATTTTATTGGCCTCGTTTCATAGCTTTGGTCACATAAAATCACCGACCGCCGAAAAGTTGATCACGGTTTTTCTTAGATTAAAAAAATACACATAAATCATATCCTATTGGGGATTAGACATAATTAAAGGTTCTTTTATGTTTTCTGAAATAGTATAACGATAATAATCAACACGAGATCAAACCGTAAAAGTGGTTTTAATTATAACTAAATAAATTATGTATATAGGTAGGTCTATACATTGGATTAACTAGTGAGATGAGTTCACGGCATATCTGGTTCTAATTGGTTACTGGAGCGCCGAAATATTACCAACTTCCTCAAGAGCTGTTTTGGGCAAAGACTGGTACACTCCCCAAAAAAAAAACACATTATTGCTTGGCGGCCGAAATAGACACGAAAGTGGTGCCTAACCGTGTGAGATTACAATTCGCCCTAGCATTCTAAGCAAGAGATCGATGATACCTACTAGATACGATACCAAAATTTGGACAATGGCCGTCCCAACCATTAAGGCCCTTTCATATTGAAATCAAAATGGATAGGATAGATGGATGTAGTCTAGTAGAATATAACATCACGATAATTTCAAGAAAAGCTTTCAATAATTTTAAGGACTTACAGTTTCTCGTTAACAAAAACATTGTACTTGTTTATCGAATTTAGGTATTCAGTGATTGCTGAGAACAAATAAAATTATCAAAGTTTCAACAAACGTACTAAAAGTATGATTGTATCTTCAGGAATCTTCGGAACTTAATGTTAAATTATTCTGTCGGTTTCATTTCATTCAAGTTTTCTTTGTGACTATTTAAATATTTTCAGTCGATTATATTCAGTCAAAACTCCGATGAGATTTTCCAGACTTAGTTTAACTTTTGCTGGAATCTAATAAGATCTTTGTAAGAAAAAAACACTACAACAAGTTCATGTGGCTGATCTACTACCCGTGCTGATTTTGCTGGGCCACTATTAATAAACGAAAACGAATGAGTATATCAGAGGAAGTGTGAAAGTGGCCCCGGTAAACAACAAATTAAGGAGCGGACGGTTAGCGTGGTATGGACATGTGATGCGTAGAGAGAAGATGCATGTGACTAGGAGATGTATGGAAATGGTAGTGCAAGGTAGAGGGGGAAGAGGTCGACCGAAGAAGACATGGATGGAGTGTGTGAATGACGATATGAGAGAGAGAGGAGTGAGTGTTGAGATGACGGCTGATAGAAGAGAATGGAAGAGAAAAATTAGCTGTGCCGACCCCACCTAGTGGGATAAGGTGGAGAAAAAGAAGACTATTAATTAACGCAGAACAGTTTTTGTGTGTTTGATTTTATGGATGATTTAATATACTATCTTAAATAAGTTAACGATCATGTATGACCAAAATACAATATGCAGGTACAAGTGGGTCAAGTGCTCCAAAGAGTATTTGAATATGCAAGGTAGTGGATTAAGTAATTTTTTACAAGACCTAATATAGTCCGACTCATAAAGTCAGATGAAGTTATTATAAAGTGTTTTATACAGCACTAGCTGACCCGGTAGACTTCTTAGTGCCTCAATCGATAAATAAAAGACACATCAAGGGGACACATCAAAGGAAAAACAAAATTGTTTGTTTTTATATAATTCCGAGCTTTTTTATATTTTCTCACCTTTTAAACCTTCCCTGGACTTCCACGAATAATTCAAGACCAAAATTAGCCAAATCGGTTCAGTCGTTCTCTAGTTTTAGCGAGACTAATGAACAGCAATTCATTTTTATATATAGAGATTATTGAATCACGTAGATCTTAATATTGATAAATTTTCTGTCCGTGAATGTTAGTGAACTCCTCCTGAGCGGCTGGACCGATTTCGATGAATTTCGGATTCGAGAATTAGTTAGTTTAGATTCACAATTCGGCCCACTACAATTGTATTTTTTTTTTTATGAAAGTTTGGAATTTCCGGATTAAAGACGTGTGTACAAAACAACGTCTTTCGGATCCGCCAGTAGTATAATAATAATAATATATATTACATTTAGTATAAAATTATACATTGTTTTACTAATAATTTAATTTTTATTTTATTTTTCCTAATTAAGAAAAATTAAGATTTCTTTCAAATTTTATTTATTAAAAATAATTTTAAATTTGATATCCTATGAAGGTTGGGATTGTCCTGGCGGAGTAGTAACGAGTCACACATAGATTAAATAAGTAGTGTTGAATTTCGACGTTTCTCCATTAAATTGTAAGTATAATTAGTTGCTAATAAAATAGTGGTGAAACTGGAAAGGCCTCCGGGCCACCAGTAATCCATCAATCAAAAAAAAAAAAACACCGCGGTGCACATACTATTTTTTCTCCTACCAGGCCGAAAGTTCGTGGAGTACCGAGCCGGGGTCTAGGGGCGAAGCCCTGGCCGGGGGTAGGGGCGACGGAGCCCTCCCGTACTCACAAAAAAAACAATTGAACTGTTTTTTAATTTTTAAATGAACTACTACTATTTGAATAAGAACTGTCTGATGAGCTAATCTTTGTTTAATACTTTACTATTAAATTTTATTGCATTTTGTTTATTTCACTTTTACCCTAAACACAATATTGCAAATAACCCAAACACAACAATGGCGGAGAATTTTAGGTGCGTGAGAGCAGACGTAGACACTAACGCGCATACGTACTTGTACCCAAGGAGAAAAAGTTACACTTTCTTCCCTGTGCAGCGGGAGGAAAAGTTACACTTTCTTCCCTGTACAGCGGGACGAAAACCGCACTTTCGGCGTAGGTAGGAGAAAAAATTTATTTAATTTCTTTCCGTTATATGTCTTGTTCTAAACGAAACTAATAAAATCAAATACTTACTTGATTGATTGAATTCTAATAACGTATTACTAGGTATTCCAAGGTAGCCAGCAGTTGTCGATTTCTTTCCAAGAAATTTTCATGATTAAATTTCGAAATTGGGTTTCTTAATTACCATTCTAGTTAAAGGGACGCTTAATGGTACTGTTATCAGAGGTGTCACGAGGGACGCAGACGGTAAGTCGACGTATTATGTCGTTATTCCGACCGCCCATGTAATAAAAGCCAAATTAAGATACTTCGCATGCGATAAAATGAAAGGTCTATTTCCGTTCGCCACAATTCAGAAGAAATACAGAAGGCTAGGTTGTGTGGGAGTTGTACAACTCATTCTTAATTTGAATTGTACGTTTCGCTGTTTTCGCGGCGTAATCTTTATTTTCACTTTGCGGAAGGCAGATGATTGACATTTTTATTAACACGGGTTCTGTTGCGATGGTTAAAAACATTTTTTCCCCTCCGGTCGGAAAGTGGCAACTTTCGTCACGCTGCGCTAAACAAAGTTGCCGCTTTCCGCCTTTGTCGGACAAAAAAATAGTAAATAGCCATTGGAAAGTAAAAAAGTAAACCTGGGGCTTTTCTTATTTTCCTTCCCAAGGGGTGTAATATACTATTTCTTACGAATCGGCTGCTTTTACATAATAATACATCAATTAAGCTTTACTCTGTGAACAGGTAATCCCATGTACTTTAGAATTTAGAATAATAGCCGTGCAGCTGAAGGTCTCCAACAATGTGGACCGACGCCTGAGCGAAGATCCCAGAATCACTTTTTTACTGATGGTAGGACCTCTAGTGAGTCCACACGAGTAGGTATCACCACCCTTTTTTTTTCGGGTAGGGGCCGAACCTCCTACGAGGTCCCCGCGCAAAAGGGATCACCACTCTGCCTATTTCTGCCGTGAAGCAGTAATGCGTTTCGGTTTGAAGGGCAGGGCAGACGTTGTAACTATACTGAGACCTTGGAACTTATATCTCAAAGAGGGTGGCGCATATACGTTGTAGATGTCTATGGGCTCTGGTAACCATTTAACAGCAGGTGGGCTGTGAGTTTATCTACCCATCTAAGCAATAAAAAAAATAAGCTTGACGCCGGTAGCGTATTACTGGTTACTGCGACGAACCTTGGAACAAGTCCTATAGCCCATGTTTTTCGGATTTTGATGACAGTGATAAATTCGTTGCTGATAAAAAAGCATTTTTGAAGTTATACTTCTTTAGGCGCGTTATGAAAAATTTATGAGAGTGAAATTTTACGATACGCGCGCACCGTGACACAAAATTAACAGAAATAAAGCTGCCCACTAAATCGCTCATTACAATACGACTTCGGTTCCCTCTGTATTTTGTACCGCATGTTCCATGGGGAGTGCTCTGAGGAATTGTTCGAGATGATACCGGCATCTCGTTTTTACCATCGCACCGCCCGCCACCGGAGTAGAGTTCATCCATACTACCTGGAGCCACTGCGGTCATCCACAGTGCGTTTCCAGAGGTCTTTTTTGCCACGTACCATCCGGCTATGGAATGAGCTCCCCTCCACGGTGTTTCCCGAGCGCTATGACATGTCCTTCTTCAAACGAGGCTTGTGGAGAGTATTAAACGGTAGGCAGCGGCTTGGCTCTGCCCCTGGCATTGCTGAAGTTCATGGGCGACGGTAACCACTCACCATCAGGTGGGCCGTATGCTCGTCTGCCTACAAGGGCAATAAAAAAAAAAAAAACCTAACTTGGCGATTCTGAATATAGCCGCAGGTGAACTTTCCGAACCATACCGAGAATTACCGAATTTATACGATGTTAAGAAAAGGGATGTCCAATATGCGAGGATGTTGTTTAATCGATTTTTTTTCAAATTGATTAAAATTTAAATAAAACAATAAATAAATAAATTTAGTAAAAATAAAGTATTACTTCTTACGCGCGTACATAAGTACACGCACCCTTTTTTATTTCACAATAAGATGAAAAATATAAGTGAACTCTCTGAAATGTATTTGCTTTTATTACAGCCCTTATTTTAATATAGAGTAGAGAGTGTGTTTGAACGCACCAAAATCCCCTACTTAAGACTTTTAAATAAGAATGGTAATGAGATTACGTAATTGAAAAACGCGTGATTCACATAAAGATAATATAATACAATTTTATGAGTAGTTCATGGATCGCTATCCTAATTTTAAGTTTTGTTTATTTCAATGGCCATATTTCATTTTTATTTTACAACCTTTTTAGTTCTTCGATTATGTTAGTAGAATTTTTCACTTTGATTTGTTTTACCATGATATTTTGAAATCTGATTGGACTACTTTAAAAAAAAAAACAATACTATTAAATAAAAAAAAAGTGTGTGTGTCCGCTCCGACGCACGACTGGAGTTTACTGGATATAAAAAATTAAACGAAACAATACGAGAAATAGTTCTATATTACGACAACACGATACACTACAGATTATTAACAAATTAACGAGACACAAAACAAACGACTAACAAATATATGAAAATACAATAATGAGAGAAACGCGCGATCAGTACGAGGCTTTGTGGCGGACTGCCGGCGCAGCAGCCCGGCGTCACCTGCGATAACGCGGCCGCGCGTTGGCTCCTGATTGGCGCGCGCACGCATCACGCAATCAGGAGCCAATCAGGCGCATAACGCATTTCGTGTGACATGCTAGTACGATTTTGGTCCCCATAATTTTCATACCCCGGGCCTATATATGTAAATCGATTCTAAAGGAGTAAACTCCAAAAAGTTATGAACAAATATGTGGGTTCGATTATCACAACTTTTTTTTTTACTTGCTTTACCGCCATTACAATGCTGACTTGTAAAAAGAGATGATTATAAAATATGTTTCCACTAAGCCATCGTCTTTGCCTTCTACTCATCCTCAAAATACTTTTCTTCACGTAGGATTTTTCACAAATCCGATTCCTTTAAGCCTTTATCATCTGTCCTTAAAATATAAATTGGATTTAACAATTTACAACTATTGATACAGATTACAAGCACTCTCCAGGCGATTGCGTTCTAAATACAGATTACAGGGGCCAATAATCGTGATGCCGGTCATGTCAATCATATCATTGAGACGACAAAGAGTAACAACATTAATTTTTTTTTTTTTTTTTAATTTATTTATTAGCCGGATACAAAGTCCATTGGCAACAACATTAATGATTGACACGTGTTGCCAATTATGAAAATTAATAACACTTAGTCAAATTATTGTCACACGCTGGGGCTCGGGATAAATAAAACTTGTCACTGAAATCTATATATTAATATGTGAAGCAAAAACTTTGTATCCCTTTTTACGAAAATTGAGCGGACGGAGGAGTATGAAATTTCCCACACTTATAGAGAATATAGAGAAGGAGTGCAGAATGTTAATATTTTCTTAAATTATGCATAAAAATATATAATATAATCCATTAAAAAAGCATTACGCACACTGCCATATATTTGACACACGCTCACATATATACCTAGTCAGGTCATAAGTATTGTCACACAGTAAAAACTTTTCTTTTAGAATGCTGGCCACAAAAAAGTTTATTGAATTCGAATTTCGAATTGTTCATGAAAATAAAAATGTATACTTTTAGAATTTTACTCATTTTTAAATATGGAGTGGACGCTTAAAGAAGACCGTGTTGCAGTTATTGCGTTGCATCGTTGCGGTTACGCGCCAATTCAAATTTTTAACATACTGAAAAATTTTAATATAACCAAAAGATTCGTGTTTAGCGTACCATCAAACGATACAATGAAGACTCTAGTGTAGATGACAGGTCAAGAAGTGGTCGCCCTCGGTCTGTTAGGACTCCAGCAGTGATAAAAGCTGTGAAGGCGCGAATTCAAAGAAATCCCAGCAAACGTAAGCAGAAACTGTTGGCCCTTCAGATGGGGTTAAGCAGAACCACGGTGAAAAGGGTGTTAAATGAAGACTTAGGGCTTCGGGCATATCGAAGAAAGACAGGACATCGTTTGAATGCTCGTCTAATGGACCTGAGACTGAAGAGATGCCGCGCTTTGTTGAAGCGGTACGCGGGAAAAAAATATCGGGAAATTCTTGTTTCGGATGAAAAAATTTTTACCGTAGAAGAGAGCTACAACAAACAAAATGATAAGGTGTACGCACACAGTAGTGAAGAAGCGAGCAACCGTATTCCGCGTGTCCAACGAGGTCATTTTCCATCCTCGCTCATGGTATGGTTGGGAGTTTCTAATTGGGGCTTAACAGAGGTACATTTTTGTGAGAAAGGTGTAAAAACGAATGCAGTTGTGTATCAAAATACAGTCCTAACGAACCTTGTGGAACCTGTTTCTCATACCATGTTCAATAACAGGCACTGGGTATTCCAACAAGATTCGGCGCCAGCTCATAGAGCGAAGAGCACACAAGACTGGCTGGCGGCGCGTGAAATCGACTTCATCCGACACGAAGGCTGGCCCTCCTCCAGTCCAGATTTGAATCCGTTAGATTACAAGATATGGCAACACTTGGAGGAAAAGGCGTGCTCAAAGCCTCATCCCAATTTGGAGTCACTCAAGATATCCTTGATTAAGTCAGCCGCCGATATTGACATGGACCTCGTTCGTGCTGCGATAGACGACTGGCCGCGCAGATTGAAGGCCTGTATTCAAAATCACGGAGGTCATTTTGAATAAACTTTAGTGTCATAAGAATCTATGTTTTGTTAAGTTCATTTTGGTATATGAATGGTCACATAATGAATAAACATGTTTCAATTATTTTACATTAAACATGTGACTATTTATGTCCTGATGACCTGACTAGGTATACTCTTTGTTTATTGTCAAACTTTTCTTATTGCTTATAGTATGTGGTCAAATTGAGAATAGATTAAATATTGTTTGTCTTTATTAATATTTGCCTAAAGCGTAGTCTTGGCGAAATCTGTGGTTATATAATTTTACAATAGAATCATAATAGTGTACAATCTTATAATTTTAATTAATTATAGTCGAATTTCGACTTCTTTTTTTTGTGATTGAAGCATTACTGTGACCCGGAGGCCTTTCCAGTTTCACCAAGACAAGTGGGCGAGCAAAGGCTCAGCCAGGAGGGGTGGGATTTGCTAACAGCTACCTGAGCGCCTCCGAAGGAGACCTAACAGCTCAAGAGCAGCTGCTTCGCGAATGAATCTACTACCGGATCGGAATCGCGACCCGCTGAGAAGATCCGGTGAGAAACTCAGCGAGCTGATTCATGGGTTAGGTTGCACGGCGAACTCTTTGTCAAGTTCGACGAGTACGGTTACTGGGCTCCCTAAGCCTGCTCCTAGTGTTAGAGTTGAAGGCGTCTAATGCAAAGGTTATTGGATCTGATGGATCCGTAAGGACGTGTCTAGGGCGTCGACGGTGACTGGCTCCGGCGTGATCAGGATTCGGGGAGTAGTCAGCGGCGGCAACGATAAGGCGATTATCATGACGCATAGCCTTATCGAAGTACCGTTCCGACGCTGACTTCATGTATTTCTGGATAGATTCGAGGCCCAGGTCGTCGTGTAGGTCAACGTTCCTCACGAACCACGGAGCTCCGACGGCTAACCTGCAAAGGCGGGATTATAGAGATTGGAGGGTGTCTATGTATGTGCGGGCCGCGTGAGCGAACACCACACTCGCGTAAGTCATGACGGGCGAATTTCGACTACTGGGGGACCATTAGTACTGATTAAAACTCAATCTCTCAGGGATACTTGAATATCGCCATTCACTCAATTCTTGCGCTTCGCTTCAGGTAATGTGTTCGTTGTTTCGGTTAGAATTGAACTGATTACCTACTAACTAGCTTCATGTCGTGTCTATGCAACGCTTTTCTAGCCGCCACGATTATGTGTAGAATTTTCCAGAACAGTTCCGATAGTACTAGTCGTTTCGATATCCAATTTCGCTATTTGACGTCAGATGGCGTTATTCTTACCGGCATAACATTATTACGTTTATTAACGGCTTGATGATATTGATAAGCGTTGTTCAAAAACACTCCAAGCGCTCATGGCTAAGCTGGTATTTTCATGTGCCCGTTGATTTCACAATCTTCGCGTCTTTAAATTCGAGGAGCCATTTTACCTAAATCCTAGGCTTTCACTTGAATTACAGATTTTATAAAATCTAAGGAAATTTTTCGAGAAATTCGTATTCGACATCAAATTCTGTGACTTTCGAGAAAATTCGAGACTTGGTTTTTTTCGGGTTTCTCGTGTGTAGCTTCTCTTTGAATTCACGCTCGAAAAACGCAATTATCCTTGGCGAAATCATTCAAGACCTATTTTTTTATTATCAATATGCAGAATAATAAACGAACCATGAAACATCTTAAGTAAAGTATTCGATAAATACATTTTATTTATGAATGAATCATATAATAATCGCTTCTTTTTAACTAGGTAAGCTTTGATGCCGAAACTCTATTGCGGGATCAAGGTCTTTTGATGACGTCACAATTTCAATATCTATACGTGAAGCAAAACCTTTGTATCCTTTTTACGAAAATTGCGCGGACGGAGGAGTATGAAATTTTCCACACTTATAGAGAATGTAGAGAAGAAGTGCACAATGCTAATATTGTTTTATAATAAATAAATTTATTATTATAACTTAAAAAAAAAATTACAATTCCTTCACTAATTAATCGAAAGGAACTTCGTTCCATCCGGGTGTCCCTTGACACCTCTGAAGTTTTTTTATACACATTGCACGTTTTATTTGTAATTGCTTCACAAAAACCACAGACAATATCACAATACACATAAAGATCGCTCTGGCGCTAATATGTTAAAATATTGTAGTAAAATATTGAATTGGTGATTAGTGTGGCATGTGTACACCTGAAAATGTTTTAAAATGAAGAAAAAAAAAAACTGATTGATCGTAACGACTGGAACGCTTACTGGTGGTAGGACCTCTTGTGAGTCCGCACGGGTAGGTACTATCACCCCGCCTATTTATGCCGTGAAGCAGTAATGCGTTTCGGTTTGAAGGGTGGGGTAGCCGTTGTAACTATACTGGAGACCTTAGAACTTGTATCTCAAGGTGGGTGGCGCATTTACGTTGTAGATGTCTATGGGCTCCAGTAACCACTTAACACCAGGTGGGCTGTATGAGCTCGTCCACATATTTTAGGAAAAAAGAAAAAAAACGAATAACATAGCCGTAACGACATAAAAAGGGTTCGTTACTTTTTACAATATTCAACATGAATATTTCATAACTCCGTTATTCGCAAAAATCTAAACGAGAATCGCTTACTTAGATTTCTGTGATGTTTTTCTTGTGACTTATTTCGTAATATCGAAAAACTTTTCAAGACATTTTGTATTATACTCGTTTATACTAGCAACTGAACCCGTGTTCGCTCGCGATTGCCGTAATGTTAATTTGAGTTTATTTTAAAAAGCGAAATGGTAGGTGTATCTTTAATCTGGTAAGTAATGGCATGTCTCTGACTGCTCTGACGAATTGTTTGAGATGATACCATAATCTCGTTTTTACCATCGCGCCGCCCGCCACCCGAGTAGAGTTCATCCATACTACCTGGAGCCTCTGCGTTCATCCACAGTGCGTTTCCAGAGACCAGTTTGCCACGTACCATGCGGCTTTGGAATGAGCTCCCCTTCACGGTGTTGCCCGAGCGCTATGACATGTCCTTCTTCAAACGAGGCTTGTGGAGAGTACTTAACGGTAGACAGCGGCTTGGCTCGGCCCCTGGCATTGCTGAAGTCCATGGGTGACCCTAACCACTATCAGGTGGGACGTACGCTCGTCTGCCTACAAGGGCAATAAAAAAAAAGTCTGGTAAGGTTAAGGTTAAAATCCACTACATCCAGTGTACGTTACAAGCGGAAGCGTGTTTTAAATAAAACGCACGCACCCGTGCTTTTCACCGCTTGTCACCGCGCCCACCGCCCAGTTATTATTGTCTTGCATTACATGTCTATTATTACATTTTTTTTACATGTTTCTGAAGCGTCAATGCCCTCATGCGTAGGATGCGTACACGGAAATCATTTAATTTTGTGAACAAATTCTCGAATGTCTTCCAAGATCAACGAATTTCATGGTATAACAAAAATTTAATGCAAAAAAAATCTTAACAAATGTCGTAACTAATTACATCACATGTTGTTGTTTTTTTGTGAATACTACTCGCCCTGAGGCTTTTCCGCTTTCACCAGGACAGGTGGACTAACCAGGGCTCAGCCAGGACGGGTGGGATTTGCTAACAACTACCCGAGCATCTCCAAAAGAAACATAGCAACTCATGAGTAGCTGCTTCGCGAATGAATCTACTATCGGATCGGAATCGCGAGCCGCTGAGAAGATCCGGCGAGAAACTCAGCGTACTGATGTATCGGTTAGGTTGCACGTCGAACTCTTTGCCGAGTTCAACGAGTACGGTTACCGGGATTTCTAAGCCTGTTCTTATTGTTAGAGCTCAAAACGTCTATTGTAAGAGTTATTGGGTCTGATGGATCCGTAAGGACGTGTCTAGGGCGTCGACAGTGACTGACTCCTGCGTGATCAGGATTCGGGGAGTAAATCAGCGGCGATGTTGTGAGTCTGCACCGGTAGATACTACCATATTATTGTCACAAATCGGTCATGCATTTCAGTTTGGCGAGAGTGTTCACGTTTTTATTAGTTTCGTGTGTTTGGTATGGTTATTATTTTGGTACTTTTTTTTTATGATTGATAGATTACTGGTGGCCCGGAGGCCTTTCCAGTTTCACCAGGACATGTGGGCGAGCAAAGGCTCAGCCAGGAGGATTTTGGTACTATGTATGTAATGGATGTATGTAAAGGAACGTAATTTTCACAATCTTCAAGACGTCCAATTAACTTGTTGTTGGTTCGGTTTCCTATTTAAGCGCGTTTTTTTTCTTAAATTAAATATTTAAACTTCGTTTATAGTTACAACGAGGACTTCGGTTTGCCCTTTAAGTATGTTTTTTTTAGATTTTAAACCACGTTTATTACAGTAAATAGAGACTAAAATCCCTTGTCTCATGATAGGTGGTAGTATCCTCATTGTATTAGTTCGACATCGTTTTCATTCGACACGACAGGGGCCAGCACTGAAATAAACTGGGACAAAAATGCTTTCCTCTACAAATACTTAACAAACAACTTAGCTTAAAAATCGGTAATCACAAAACGGTAAATACGATAGTTGGAATTTCAACATAGGTTCTCATTTAGTGAATTATTTATTTAGTGAGTTACCGTTCCACTTACGATTAATAAAGAGTTCCTGATAAATACTGGTAATGTTTCTAGAAAATACTATTACAAAATATTAACAAAAACGTTAAAGTCGAAGTCAATGAAAGAGGAATTTTCCTTCTACTTTTTTCCATCTCACGGACGCCCACTAGTGAACATAGGCCTGCCCAAAGTTCGCCACAATAACCGGTCCTCGCCAGTCTACATCCAGCGGATTCCCGCGACTTTTATCAGGTCGTCAGTTTATCTCGTGGGAGGCCTACCTACGCTGCGCTTTTAGGTGGCATCTCTTCTACGCGCAATCTGTCCATTGCCACTTCAATCTTGCAATCCTTCGGGTTATGTCAGTTACCTTGGTTAATCTTCTCATCTCTAATTCAAATTCGCAGGGTAACTCCGAGCATGCCCCTCTCCATTGATCTTTAAAGCTTTTGATAAAAACAGTTTTTCCATAAATCTGTTTTTACCCAAAACTTATTCACAATTAATTAAAAACATGAGGATTTACTTCGTTCAAACGCTTTTCAGTTCAACTAAAATAGACTGAATTCAATCTCGTTACGTATGTACTACACTGCACTAAATATGTCCATTCATAAAACTTTGGTCATTATTTCGGTGGATTCGTATTTATAACTATATAGGTAATATTTAAGTACGTATTGTTTGATAGTAACTCGGTAACAAACTTATTTGTGTTCACCGTTTTATTTGTTAATAGCTAAAAATGACATTAAGAAATTTACCATTACAATTTTTTGTTGATTTCTTTATTACCAAGACGGGTCAACGAGTATCAAGTGGCTACTAGAGTTCCACTTTACAAATTACCATTTTTGCGGGTATTTATTACACGATGTTATTGTTTCATCGTGGAAGTCATTCATAAGCATGAGTTAAGTGCGTATTTCATTAGAAAAATTGGTACCGGCCTGCGAGATTTGAACCCTGGTGTAATCGTATAATCCGATACAAGTAAACCGGGCGTCTTATGCTTTAGACCACTAAGACTTTATATCTCAATCTTACTTATATGCCACGAAGCGATGCGCTCCGGTTTTGAATGCTGTAGTTCTTATATAATAGCTGCGAGTGCAGTTTCATGTCTTACAGTGAGTGGCCACATGTGCATAAGCTACAATAACTATTCAATATATTTTACTGGTGGTAGGACCTCTTGGAAGTCCACACCGGTAGGTACCACCACCCCGCCTATTTCCGCCGTGAAGCAGTAACGCGTTTCGGTTCGAAGGGTGGGGGTATCCGTTGTAACTATACTGAGACCTTAGAACTTATATCTCGAGGTGGGTGGCACATTTACGTTGTAGATGTCTATGGGCTCCAGTAACCACTTAACACCAGGTGGGCTGTGAGCTCATCCATCCATCTAAGCAATAAAAAAAATAAAAAAAAATAAAAAAAAAGCACGCGTGCTCTGGTCTAACCTGGTCTTTTTTCCCCTGCCTGTGCTGTAGCCTTGAGAGGCTATTTCAGCTTCACCCTAGCGTGTAGGTGAGCTCACGGGGTTCAAACCGAACGCGTTGCTAGCACTGACCCTATCAAGAGCAGTGCTTCGCAGAATCTACCACCGGATCGGAAACGCGACCCACTGAGAATATCCGGCGAGAAACTCAGTGGGCTGAAAACCTCCTCTGGTCTGATTTAATATTAAATACATATTTGGAAATTAAAAATCGAACAGAGAACAAATTTATGAAGAAAAAAAAAAAACAAATGAGATTTTTTCCCACAAATTCGTTGATAAGGATAATAACCCTTGAGTTCAAAGAGCTGTAATAAGAGGGCTCCTGATAAGTGGGGAATCGTGTTTAATTATCTTTTATCTCGGGTATGTTCAAGTTTTCATAAAAGAAAGTAACGAGTAATCATTGAGCCTGGAATAAATAAATTAAGTGTATTTTTAGAAAGGTTTTATTCTTTTTTTTTTTGGGACGGAAGGATAGTTGCCCGAAGGCCTTCGCCAGGACGGGAGGGCAAACTAAAGGGCTGAGGCTAGGTGGGGAAAGTTTGGTAATAGTATCGTTAGAACGACATCCGGTTTTCTCGGTTTAACTGTATTTCTTCTTGACTGGGACATGTGTGTTGGGAAATGATACAGTTGAATGTGGAACATGTTATATTTATTTATCCGAAAAAACACCCAAAAATATTTTTTTTATTGCTTAGATGGGTGGACGAGCTCATAGCCCATCTGGTGCTAAGTGGTTATTGGAGCCCATAGACATTTACAACGTAAATGCGCCACCCACCTTGAGATAAGTTCTAAAAGGCTTATTACACTTGGCTGAATTTAGTCGACTGAATTCAGTCGGTACTGAATTCAGTAAGTAACAGCATTAAGTAAATTAGTCTACTGAATTCAGTAGCAAGGATGATTTCTGACTGACTAAATCATTTAGAAGCCTAATTAGAAACGCATTTAGGAAGGTATAATCGCATTTAGTTACTTAATGATGTCAGTCGTCCCATAGCTCTCCGTGCGTAAGGACATTTTAGTTTGTTTTTTACTTCCGAATGAAAAGTATTTATTTCTGTCACCTTTATTTAATATGCCAGATATTTATAAATGGCCCGAAATGTTTCAGGGATAAATTTGTCAGCAGGGGTTGGGATATTAAAGAACTAAATTTTAAATCTTGATACGAATTTCCTGTTGCAAGAAATCTTAATGTTACAACCAATATTTCTTTTGGACTTATACTATCGTAGGATTAGATATGTAATAGTTATATAATATAGATGTATAATAGACTATCGTAGTATCGTAGGATAGTATACTGCTTTTGAAAAAATGGTGTCACAAGGTTTAATATTAGGTCAAACGATCTCGAATCCATTCGTAGATAATTTCTGAAGTCTGCTGGTTCTAAATCAATCATAATGTTCATATTTGCTAACATTCCGCGTAGCAATAATTATTTCTTCACCGATATTCTTGTTTTTTTTTTGTTGGAAATTGAAACATAAAACAAAAACCAAAAAAAAAAAAAATTATTGTTGTCTAGAAAATACTGGGGCCATCCTCTTACGCACACGACACGTCCTACTTCGTCGCGTTTAAACTGACAATTGATTCAGTAACTGAATTTAGAACAGTGTAATCAGGAGCTAAATTTGCTTCTGAATTAAGTCGAATAAATTCAGCCATGTGTAATAAGCCTTTAAGGTCTCAGTATAATTACAACGGCTGCCCCATCCTTCAAACCGAAACGCATTACTGCTTCACGGCAGAAATAGGTAGATACCACAAGACTGGCGGACTCACAAGAGTTCCTACCACCAGTATTTACGCAAATAATAAATTTGCAGGTTTGATTTTCATTACACGATGTTATTCCTTCCTTATCAGGTTATCGGTAATATAAAACTGCATATTCATAAACGCACGCAACTTATGTTACAGTTTCCATTATTGATTTACTTCAAACATTTTCATTTATTAAATCATTTATCCATTAACTTATAAAGTTACCTTAAAAACTTTTGTATTTACGTAAAAAGCTTGCATTACCCATTACAATATGATTGGCCATCTTGTTTCAGAATCAATAACTCTCCAAATTCGATAGGAAATTAACTTCTCCGGAACCTATTCACTGAAAGTCTTCGTCGATATTTGAAATGCTGTAATGGCTACCGATTAAAATCTGGAGTGGGCTCGATCTGCCTGTAGCTGATTGGCATTCACGTAATTTTTTTTCCGACTTCAAAAAGAAGGAGGTCTTGAATTTTACCATATTTTTTATGTGTGTTACCTCAGAATTTTGTTTATTTACATTTATCTGAAAGCTAGTGCTTCTTATGTGGTCGCATTTAAATTTTATCATTAATTCATTTATATTTAATATGACCAGAAGTTTTCGAATTATCATCAATAATTCCTATTTGATGACCTCTTGTGAGTCATCAATGGACCTCTTGTGAGTCCGTGCGGGTAGGTACCACCACCCTGCCTATTTCTGCCGTGAAGCAGTAATGCGTTTCGGTTTGAAAGGCGGGGCAGCCGTTGTAACTATACTGAGACCTTAGAACTGATGTCTCAAGGTGGGGGGCACATTTACGTTGTAGATGTCTATGGGCTCCAGTAACCACTTAACACCAGGTGGGCTGTGAGCTCATCCACCCAGCCGAAGGTGAGTTATGTGCTCGCCGTTGATAATGATGCCTAGCCATTTCCAGTCCAGAACTTTGAAAACGTATTCCAATGCAGCGGTGAACAGTTTCGGAGAAATAACATCTCCCTGCCGCACAGACTAGCAAAAAACCACGTCAGAGTGCTAATTCAATCTACTTTGAAAAATAAAAATGCAAAATATTGTTTACAATTACATTCGTAACTGCCCCACCCTCTGAATCACAGGAATGAATCAAATCGACTTATAGCCTCTCAGCTGAATTAGGTAAGCCGATATAACCCTCCGGCGGCTTGCATTCGACCTTAATACCAGAAAAGTATTTATTTTATTGTAAATTATTTAATAAGGAAACCCTTATTTATTTTTCGATTGCCGTGTGCTTAATTTACATTATTAACTTGCTATTGTTATTTGATAAACAACACATAAATGCATACAATATTTAAAATGCTTTGATATTTAGGTTTTCCCTTTTAGTCAGCTATAAATATTACTAAACAAATACATTTTAAACAGACTAATTAATGCAATTCTTCTGGAGCATAGTATTCTCTTCGGTTTTCACGAGTCGTCTCTCTGTGCGTCGTGATCCTCAGTGCTGAGGGTCGTGACCTTTACGGAGCACTTTCGTTAGGACTATGTTCCTCCATTCCGTCCTGTCCTCCGTGCAGTGGATAGCGACATTGATGCTGGAGTCCAAAGTCATCTTAATCTAATCGGATCAGCGCATGGAACTACGCCCCCTAGGCCTCTTCCCTTCCACTTTGCCGGCGATCAGTAGTCTTTCGAGATTATCACCCTTTTTCCTCGCAACGTGACCGAAAAACTCGAAAATCCTACGTAGGCAAGTGGTCTTGTGGAGACACCTAGTTCTTCCAAGATTGGTGTGTTTGTCCGATGCGCCGTCCAGGGAATCCGGAGCATTTTCCTCCAGCACCACATCTCAAACGCATCGACCCGACTTCGATCAGCCTTCCTTAGAGTCCATGTCTCCGCCCCAGAGTCGTAGACACAATGAAAATAGCTTTTACGGTATAATCTCGTATCTTTTATTGTCATCATATACTTTTTTTTATTGCTTAGATAAGTGGACGAGCTCGCAGCCCACCTGGTGTTAAGTGGTTACTGGAGTCCATAGACATCTATAACGTAAATGCGTCACCCACCTTGAGATATAAGTTCTAAGGTCTCAAGTATAGTTACAATGGCTGCCCCACCCTTCAAACCGAAACGCATTACTGCTTCACGGCAGAAATAGGCAGGGTGGTAGTACCTACCCGCGCGAACTCACAAGAGGTCCTACCACCAGTAGATACTTTCCGACGTTTCGTGATCAAACCATCAAGAGTTCGACAGTCTCGTCTGGAATAGCCCCTTAGGCTACCGGCGAATAGGAAGAAAAAAAAATCGACTCTGATCGTCTTACGAAATGTAATATTCATTACCAAAACAGATTAAGCCATAACGGTTTATAAATGGTCATAATGCTACAAAACAATGGACCTAAATCTAGATCAAACAGGAAAATTTAATTAGTTGCATTTTTAATTGGCACACACAAGTACGTATTGCATGTTGACACGCCAGATAAGTTTTTGTTACATTTTTTTATATTTAAATCTATAGTACGACAATTGAATAACAATGTTTTTTCAAAAATCTTGATTGATTGCCGAATGAAAACATTGCAAATTGTAAGTATGGCGCAATGGCCGTTTTTTTTTTTCGTTTTTCCTGCATATCTAATTGTTGTTTTGGAAGAATACGCTTTCAATATTCTGGATCAGCACTGATAGTTATTCCATCCTGTTTTTTTCTATAAAGAAGAGTTGAAGTTCTAAATGATAGAACTAAAAACTATCCAAACACAAATATTCAAATAAAACTCGAAACATACTAGAATTATCAACACTGTCCTAACACAATTATCTATATATTAATACGTGAAGCAGAAACTTTGTATCCCTTTTTACGAAAATTGCGCGGATGGAGGAGTATGAAATTTTGCACACTTATAGAGAATATAGAGAAAAAGTGCACAATGCTAATATTTTTTCAAAATAATGCATAAAAGATACACTAAATCGCTAAAGAAAACATTACACACACTACATACCATGTATTTGACGCACACACGCATGCATACTATTTATTGTCAAACTTTTGTTCTTGGCGTCTGTTGTCAAATTGAGAATAGATTAAATATTGTTGTTCATATTTTTTACAGTGTAGTCTTGGCGAAATTTGTGATTATAGAAGTATAAAATACAATCATAATAGTGTACAAACTTACAATTCCAATTAATTATAGTCGAATTTCGACTACTGCGGGACCTCTAGTTTATATAAAGTCGTAAATGAAAGTCTTTAAAAATCAGTGATTTTGTCCAAAGCTTGATTTAATTTAATGAATTTTATTACATTTAATTTTGCTATCATTCATCGGCTATTTGTACAGCACAGTTTGTGATCTACACGTGTTCTTCAGATACAATAATTCCAATATTACGATGAAAAGAATGAAAGGGAAAATATATCAGGCTATTACACAATAAGATACTTGAATTTGTTATGATTCTTTGAGAAGACGAGTTCTTATAATGATACGTTCTATGTATTTTTTTTCCTTTGTGTACTATATTTCCTTTGTGTATGATATGTGCGAACGAATCCTCGCATCTGAACGCACCCAAATCTAAACGGCTGGTAACACCAGCCCCTTTATTCTTGCTGCGAAAACAGGAAATCTTATAATAGAAGTATGACCGACCAGATGGTCATCTGTAGCCTGGCACTTAGGTATCGCGAGCATCGTATATATTCATATGTACATACATACATACATATGTCATGAAAACTATAAAAAATCTACCGCTGATCATTAGATAGACGTTCCCTTCCCATATCGTATTAGTTACGAAGAAGTTCAAAGTTCTTGCTGTTGTTTTTGTCAGCTGTGTCGTTAAAAGCCTCGGTAAAATGTTTGCGAAGTCTACATTTACTAAATCAACAAAGATATAATTCGTAGGGGTCATCGACTACTGGCGACCCTTAAAATTCTTCAAGCGATACACTGTATTTTGATATTTCGATGCAGTAAAACTGCTAACTGCTTTGGAATAGAAACGATTGGATAAAAGTGTTTTTTTTTGACATTTTACTGGTTTTCTTTACCACCTAATCTAAATGAAATTTAAATATAGTATATTTACTAGTTGTAGGACCTCTTGTGAGTTCGCACGGGTAGGTACCACCATTCCGCCTATTTCTGTCGTGAAGCAGTAATGCGTTTCGAAGGGCGGGGCAGCCGTTGTAACTATACTGAGACCTTAGAACTTATATCTCAAGGTGGGTGGCGCATTTACATTGTAGATTTATATGGGCTCCAGTAACCACTTAACACCAGGTGGGCTGTGAGCTCGTCCACCCATCTAAGCAATAAAAAAATACATTTATGCTTATATGACATAATTTTCGTATTATTCGATTATATTTCGAATTCTCATTTTTCTTGTTACTTTGCTATTTAGGACTCTTTTCCTAGCAATTCTCCAACTCATTATACCACCAGTAGATGCCAGATGGCTATCGCAGGTGGGGTGGTGTTTCCGTAGTCACCTTTTACGGCACTTTAGATATAGACTGATATAGACCAAGATAGAGACTGGTGACGTCAAAGCCACAGAGCCGTGAGCTTAAATACTATTAGAATAATTAAAAATAAATGGAATTGTGGCGGGTAACCATCATTCAACACAAGATATTTGACTGATGCCTGAATCTCGCTTACGACATTTTCAAGATAAGCTTGCATATATATGTCGCCGCAACAATTTTTAGAAAGGAGCATTCTCGCTCACGACTCGGTCGTGCGCGGACGTGCTTTCCGATCCGTGGCCCGCTTGCGAGCCGCGTCTCTGAACTCACAGTTGTGCTCGACAGTGTAGTGACCGTGAATACATCGTGCTTACAATTCAGTAGTGCGGACGTGCCGATCCGTTGGTCGCTTGCGATTTGCGTCTCGGAGTCCATTTTTGTGCGCTAAAGTGTTGTAACCGCGAACCCACCCTTTACCAACTGCCTTTTTCAAGGCAAAACCAATCGCTACGTTCAGCTTCCTGTGGCACTCACAGGCTAGCGATTTCCTAACCCTTCCCAAAAACAACAGTCTTTTTCAAGACTAGACCCCCGCTCGCGATTCTGCCTGCTGTAGCACTATACAGCCCGAGCGGGTTCCTTTCCTTTTCCCCGCCGATTGCCGTTTTCACGGCATAGGCATTCCCCCCCCCTGCTCCTTGCTGTCCTGCAGCACAGGGGGGTTACAAATCCTATCCTATCCGGGGCCTCGCCTTTCGGCGAGTTCAACAAAAGTCCCGGGGCCGCCCCCCCCGGGCAAGAAGACAGCAAGATGATTGAAGATCGTGACAGTGTCAGTGATAGTGATTTTGTCGGGTTCCTCCGGGAAAGGTACCCGACAATTAGGGCCGAATATCTGGCATATAGGGCCTCTCGTGGCAATCCCTCCCCCCCCGCGTCCGTCGCCGCGTATTTCAAACGTGCCTCGGAGGCACGCCGCGCACCCCCCGCCGCCGCGTCAAGTTCGAGCGCACGTTCCCACGATGCGACTCACGAAGCGCCTAGCGCTACCCCCACCCCCGCGCCCGCGTCGGTTACGTCATCACGCGCTACGTCCGCCGCGACCTCGATCGTTTCAAGTTCAGGCTCCGATACCGAATCGGAGATGGATTTCGAATCCGCGTCAAGCCCTCAGCCTGGAACTTCGGATGGGTTCCAAACCGTAACGCGCGGTAAAAAGCGTACTCGCGCCGTGGAGTCCCGGAGCTCCACGACGAAGCAGACAAAATCCGCGACCGCCTCCCGCCCGCAGGTAGTCGTGACACCGGAGTCGGACTCCGCTCGCCGCGTAACCCCGCCGCCGCGTCCCAAGCCCGCGCCCGCTCCTAAAGCAGCTGCCCCGCCCCCGCTGATTCTCCAGGAAAAAACTGCGTGGAACCGCGTTTCCCAGGCCCTTCAGGCAAATAAAATTAATTATACCCATGCGCGTAACGTCGCGCATGGGATTCAGATAAAGGTCGCAACGCCGGGCGACCATAGGGCCCTCTCAGCATACCTCCGAAAGGAGAACATAGGTTTCCACACCTATGCTCTTCAGGAGGACCGCGAGCTCCGCGTAGTGATACGCGGAGTCCCTAAAGAACTCGACATCGACTACATAAAGGAGGATCTGACCGCTCAGGCCCTCCCGATAGTTAGTGTGCACCGGATGCACAGCGGGCGGGGCAAACAGCCCTATAATATGATACTCGTGGCGTTAGAACCCACCCCGGAGGCCAAAAAGAAGATCGCATGTCTCACGACAATTTGCGGCCTATCCGGGATCTCAATCGAAGCCCCCCACAAGCGTGGCACTCCCGGGCAGTGCTACAGATGTCAGCTTTACGGCCACTCGGCTCGTAATTGCCACGCGCGCCCCCGCTGCGTAAAGTGCCTCGGCGACCACGCCACACTAGATTGCTCGCGTGTTAGGGAAACCGCGACCGAACCCCCAAGCTGTGTCCTATGCCTTAAGCAAGGGCACCCCGCGAACTACCGTGGATGTCCTAGGGCTCCGCGCAAGCGTTCAACCCTCCCAGCTCCGCGAACCGTCGGCCCAAAGACTTCGGCACCCTCAGTGCCGAAACCTGCCTTCGTGCCGGCTGCAGTTCCCACGGTTTCAGCGTGGAAAAAGCCGCTGCCGTATACGAAGGCGGGAACACAAACCGCACCCCCGCCCCCGCTCGCGACACGCCCCGCGCCTCAGCCCCTGCTCGCACCTCGCCCCGCGCCCGCGTTCCGTCCCCCGCAACCCTCTGCCGCCAACGACTTCGCGCTCGTGCGCGACTTCGTCACCGCGGTGAACTTCGACCGTCTGCGATCGTTCGCTGACGCTATCCGTAGGTCGACAACCCCCGAACAGCGGCTCGCGGCCGCGTTCGATCACATGGACGTTTATGAGTCCGTGTCGCGTACGTTATAAAATCTTTACCGGTAATCAAT
Organism: Bombyx mori; assembly: GCF_030269925.1. Taxonomy (NCBI): domain Eukaryota; kingdom Metazoa; phylum Arthropoda; class Insecta; order Lepidoptera; family Bombycidae; genus Bombyx; species Bombyx mori. The sequence continues at coordinate 13,054,657 of NC_085115.1, read as the reverse complement.
GGCGCAAAAAGGTAGAGAAAAACCGTATTCCCTTACGTTAGCATTCTACAATGCTAACGGACTCGCGCGGCAACGCGATCAAATTTTCGAATTCCTCCGCGATAATCTTGTAGATATTCTATTAGTGCAGGAAACCTGTCTGAAGCCCTCGCGTCGCGACCCGAAAGTCGCGAATTACGTCATGGTTAGGAATGACAGACTCACCGCCTCCAAAGGCGGGACTGCCATTTACTATAGGCGGGCCCTGCACGTTGTCCCTCTCGATACTCCCTCGCTCTCACATATCGAGGCGTCAGTGTGCCGTATCTCGCTGACGGGACACCAGCCGATCGTCATCGCATCCGTTTATCTCCCCCCGGACAAGCCCCTTCTGAGCAGTGACATCGAGTCACTGTTCGGCATGGGAGACTCCGTCATCCTGGCAGGCGATTTAAATTGCCACCACACTAGGTGGAACTGCCACAGTTCAAACATAAATGGTAGGCGTCTCGACGCGTTTATAGACGACCTTACCTTTGAAGTAGTCGGTCCCCCAACTCCAACATGTTATCCGTATAACATCGCGCTCCGTCCGAGCACTATAGACCTGGCACTGCTGAGGAACGTAACTCTGCGCTTGCGTTCCATCGAAGCAATGTCAGAGCTCGACTCGGACCACCGACCTGTCGTTATGCAGCTCGGTCGCCCCCACAACCCAGTCACTGTTACGAGGACCATGGTGGATTGGAATAAGCTGGGCACGTGCCTAGCCGACACCGCTCCGCCAATCCTCCCTTACGGCCCGGATTCGAATCTATCCCCCGAGGACACCGTCGAATCCATAAACATCATTACCGATCACATATCTTCCGCGATCATTAGATCTTCTAAAGAAGTCGATGTGGAGGACAGCTTCCACCGCATCAGACTGTCCCCCGATCTTAGGAATCTCTTAAGAGTTAGGAACGCGGCAATCCGGGCCTACGATCGTCTTCCCACGCATTCAAACCGGATTCGGATGCGTCGTCTACAACGCGAAGTCCACTCCCGCTTAAGCGACGCGCGTAACGATAATTGGCATAGTTATTTAGAACAACTCGCGCCCTCCCACCAAGCATACTGGCGACTAGCTAGGACTCTCAAATCCGAAACTATAGCCACTATGCCTCCCCTCGTACGCCCTTCAGGCCAACCACCGGCATTCGATGACGATGACAAGGCTGAGCTGCTGGCCGATGCACTGCAAGAGCAGTGCACCACCAGCACTCAACACGCGGACCCCGAACACACCGAGTTAGTCGACAGGGAGGTCGAGCGCAGAGCTTCCCTGCCGCCCTCGGACGCGTTACCCCCCATTACCACCGACGAAGTTAGAGACGCGATCCACAACCTACAACCTAGGAAGGCACCCGGCTCCGACGGCATCCACAACCGCGCGCTTAAACTCTTGCCAGTCCAACTGATAGCAATGTTGGCTACAATTTTAAATGCCGCTATGACGCACTGCATCTTTCCCGCGGTGTGGAAAGAAGCGGACGTTATCGGTATACATAAGCCGGGCAAACCGACAAACGAAACTTCTAGTTACCGTCCGATTAGTCTCCTCTCGACGATAGGAAAAATTTACGAACGGCTCCTTAGGAAACGCCTCTGGAATTTTGTTACCGCGAACAAAATTCTCATAGACGAACAGTTCGGATTCCGCTCAAAACACTCGTGCGTACAACAAGTGCACCGCCTCACGGAGCACATTCTGATAGGACTAAATAGGCGTAAACAAATCCCGACCGGCGCCCTCTTCTTCGACATCGCGAAGGCGTTCGACAAAGTCTGGCACAACGGTTTAATTTATAAACTATACAACATGGGAGTGCCAGACAGACTCGTGCTCATCATACGAGACTTCTTGTCGAACCGTTCGTTTCGATATCGAGTAGAGGGAACTCGTTCTCGTCCCCGTCAACTGACCGCCGGAGTCCCGCAAGGCTCCGCGCTCTCCCCGTTATTATTTAGTTTGTATATCAATGATATACCCCGGTCTCCGGAGACCCATCTAGCGCTCTTCGCCGATGACACGGCTATCTACTACTCGTGTAGGAAGATGTCGCTGCTTCATCGGCGACTCCAGATCGCAGTAGCCACCCTGGGACAGTGGTTCCGGAAGTGGCGAATAGACATCAACCCCACGAAAAGCGCAGCGGTGCTCTTCAAAAGGGGTCGCCCTCCGAACATCACTTCGAGCATCCCACTCCGTAGTAGGCGCGCAAACACCTCCGCCGTTAGTCCCATCACTCTCTTTGGCCAGCCCATTCCGTGGGTCTCGAAGGTCAAATATCTAGGCGTCACCCTCGACAGAGGGATGACATTCCGTCCCCATATAAAAACGGTACGCGACCGCGCCGCGTTTATTCTAGGACGACTCTATCCAATGCTTTGTAGTCGAAGCAAACTGTCCCTCCGCAATAAGGTAACTCTCTACGAAACTTGCATACGCCCCGTCATGACGTATGCAAGCGTAGTGTTCGCTCACGCAGCCCGCACCCACTTGAAATCCCTTCAGGTTATTCAATCACGATTCTGCAGGATAGCCGTCGGAGCGCCTTGGTTCCTTAGGAATGTGGATCTCCACGACGACCTGGAGCTCGACTCTCTTAGTAAGTATCTACAGTCGGCATCGCTGCGCCATTTTGAGAAGGCGGCACGACATGAGAACCCTCTCATCGTAGCCGCTGGAAATTACATACCCGACCCAGTAGACCGAATGGTAAACCGTCGACGTCGCCCAAAGCACGTCATTACGGATCCTCCTGATCCATTAACGGTGCTTTTAGGCACCACAAGCACCGGTCACCGTCCTCGTCGAACCCGTCGCTTGCGACGAAGGGCTCGACGAGCGAACTAACCCATAGACACAGCCCACTGAGTTTCTCGCCGGATCTTCTCAGTGGGTCGCGTTTCCGATCCGGTGGTAGATTCAGCGAAGCACTGCTCTTGCTAGGGTCAGTGTTAGCAACTCTCCGGTTGAGCCCCGCGAGCTCACCTACTAACGTTAGGATGAAGCTGAAATAGCCTCTCAAGGCTATCAGCATAGGTAGGGAAAAAAAAAAAAAAAAAAAAAAAAAAATTTTTAGAAAGCTAATTTTGAGTTTGTTCATTATAAAATCATTGTTTAAATTATTTAATATGAACAATGTTGCGATATCAATTACTACGAAAACGAATTCCTTTAATTACTCTCATTTTTTGACTATCTGACATAGTAATAGCCACATTTATTATAATTAATCAATTCTAGACATGAAAAGTAAAACTTCATCAATTACATTAATAATAGTATTTATAATAAAATGTGTGGGTAACATAAAGTGTAATGGTGTCGAACAAATGATATAAAAACGGGAGTGACCTGCGTCAGTTATTTTCGACATATACAAGTTCCGAACAACAACGTTCGGACCGTCGCATCGATCTATCGAGAAATATCACCGCCTCGGTGGAAGACCTCCCCTCTGTCATTAAACTTGCGATAGAATAAAATAACCCCTTGAAATTGTATTAGTATCGCACCAACCACAATCTTCCTGGTTTCATCAGCTTTATTTAAGCATGCTCTTTGACACGTACATATGTATGTACAATGCACATTTCCAGTGTTATTATCCTAGGCGTGTTTGATGAAAAACACGAAAGCGTAATACCTCAAAGCGAAGTTCATTTCCGAGTCTCCGCAGGGGGAAAGGAAAATAAATTCGATGAAAGCAGGATCAGTCAGCTTGGAAAAACTCGTTGCGAAATGTTATTTGTTACACAGGAACAGAAAAAGGGGTGTTATGTTATAGACTGGTGAAATAAAGTTATTTAATTATGTTTTTGGCTAAGCTCGGAAGAGCTGTGAGAACATGATAAAGAGTGACTACAGCTTGAGGATAGAAAGATTAATATGTGGCAGATTTAACAGGCATTGTGACGAAGCTGTGACATTATACTGGTGGTAGGACCTCTTGAGAGTCCGCGCGGGTAGGTACCACCGCCTTACCTATTTCTGCCGTGACGCAGTAATGCGTTTCGGTTTGAAGGGCGGGCAGCCGTTGTAACTATACTGAGATCTTAGAACTTATATCTCAAGGTGGGTAGCGCATTTACGTTGTAGATGTCTATGGGCTCCAGTAACCACTTAACATCAACTGGGCTGTGAGCATTTAAGCATTTAAAAAAAAAAACATACGCGCAGAAATTTAAGTTACACTTTATAAAAAAAAATTCAACGTATTGCACTCATACACGGAAATTACTTTAAATTTGTTTTAGGTACTTTTTCACTAGCCGAAGCTAATATTAAACGGCCACTTCACTCAGAACTATCAGTGCATTACGTTACAAAACTGCCGCAGAAAATAGAAGAAGACGCAATTAGCACGCACGCATTTCTTATTCAGTGATGTTACATCGTAACGCAGAATTTTCTGTTGTCAAGGGTTCGCGTGGTTTTCCGCCACATCAGCGGTGATGCTCAGAACGTGTGACATGACCGAACTCGGCAGAAATGAAAACGACCTCCTTTATTACACCGGCTCCACGGCGGAGGTTTTAGGGCGTAAATACTTCGAGCCTTAGCAGCCTTTCTCGTCATTATTGCAGACTTTATGCAGAAATCGTTTCGTCTTGCCGTTGAATGTGACTAGTGAGTGGAAATGAATATCGTCGCTGTCAAACCAAAATCTGCTATGCGCAAAAACTCTATTTTGAATTAACGAGTAAAAACATTTTCGTATAAAATTTTATATGAAGGTGAATTTTTAAGAACTATATATCAAATGAAAGCTATAGATAAATATTAAAGCTATAGACACAAAACAGTTTTTTTTTATCCGGTAGATAGGGCTGTAATAACAGTGGCTGTATAACAGTGGCTGAACATCGCCAAGGATAAGAAGAAGTGGAGTACCTTAGAGGAGGCTTTTACCCGAAGGGGGTCCATACAGAAATAATGTAAATAATATTAAAATGAATATAAGAAAAAAACTAACTTTTTAATCCTAAACTAACTTCTTAATTAACTATTTCAACTTTAATATTTACTTTATAATAAATAAATAAAAAAAAAACCATTAATGTATCTTCAAATTGTTTGTAATTATGTATTTTTGTGTGGAATAAAGAAAGATTTATTATTATTATTAGATAGGGCTGTGAACTATACGAAAAGGTCGAAAAGTAAAAATCTCAAAAAGTGCACATAGCAGATTTTGGTTTGTCAACGACGATATAATATTTATTTGAATACAATTCTGTATTTCAGGGTGTTCGTTTTTTTTTTCAGTACTGGTAAACGTTATTCGAAAAATGTCTTTTCTATTCTATTCTATCAGCCCATCGACGTCCACTGCTGGACATAGGCCTCCCCCAAGCCTCGCCACAAAGACCGGTCCTGCGCGGCCTGCATCCAGCGGATCCCCGCGAACCTCAATAGGTCATCGGCCCACCTTGTGGGAGGCCTACCCACGCGACGTCTTCCAGTACGCGGTGTAATTGTAAAATGTGTAGTTCTCTTAAATTATAATTAAATGTGGAATATTAATGGAATAATGAAAAATTAAAATAGTATTTCAACTTATAACGGCAAGTGTATATTTTTTTTAAATAAGTTAAATCACTCGTCCTTAACCACGAACGCAGTGTAGTATTCGAAACATTGAAAATAATAAAATAAAAATACAAAAAAATATATAAATAAACCGTAAAAGTGAATTCCATTATGTCTGCGGCTCGCGAAAATCCAAGAGCACACTAAGTGAAATAAGCTATAGGCACAGACATAAAAACAAACCACCGAGCAGCTTTATCGATTTTATTAGTTTGTAATTATTTATGTTACGAAAAATAATAATGTACGAACAAGAACTAATTAAATGGACGTCTAAAATCTACGAACTCTGCTTTCCAATTTCACCTCTCGGTAAATATTTTCATTTCCACTACTTCCTGATCGAGCCGATAGATATTGGACCTGACAATACAGGATTACGTACGAACGCCTTTCGTGCAATGTGTTGAGTGTGTGTTTTCGATATGAAATTCTCTAAATACACAGTTGTCTACATCCATGACATTTTATATTATAATATTTTCGAGGTGGGTGGCGCATTTACGTTGTAGATGTCTATGGGCTCCAGTAACCACTTAACACCAGGTGGGCTGTGAGCTCGTCCATCCACCTAAGCTATAAAAAAAAAAATTATTGATGTTAATTTACTTGGCATTTATGTAATAATAATAATAATATAACTCTTTATTTGACACCACATGTACAGAGTAAGCATATAAAACAAATAATAGACGGTCACATAAATTGGCGGCCTTATCGCTGAAATCGATCTCTTCCAGGCAACCTTGCAGGGAGAGGGATAAGCAAACTAGCATGGACGGTGCTATATCTTAATAAACTTACATAAAAATATATACTTATATACAGATGTGAAAAATAAATACAATATAAGATAGACTTACATTCGATTAAATACAAATAAATACTAAAAATATGCAAGTAAATACAAAATAAGTAGCAACTTATACAGTTATATGTATATATTTGATTTTAATAAACAAATATTTTACTAAGTCTACCGGTCGTTTAATAACTACAATTAAGTAAATTTATTAATAGTAGTTTTATTTTAGTAAAAACATAGTTAACTAGGCAGAAAATAGTAATATGATATTCTGAAGCTCAGCATTAGGGACTGATTATACTAACACCGATTGAAATATAAAATACTGGTCAGATATAAAGTGCGTCTCGCCCATAATTACCTCAGGCCGAAAAGGTCACAATGAAATTGATAATAGTTATGAATGACCTCACCGAAGAGCATTGTCTTGGTGTTCTTTAATGGAATCAAACAAGCTATAATGGATGCCTAAAATAAAACTGAGATGCGATAGCAAAAAGGAGCTACTGATGAATTTTACGTGTTAACGTGTATTGTACGACCAGTTTAAGAATGTAAATTAAAAATACCACATCATCTCCAAGAAGAACGACTTTGTATGTTTCTGTAAAGTCTCCCATCTTGTCTGGGCTAGCTTTTTATTGCGACTTGAAGAAGCTGAAGCTAAAAGTTTTTTTATTTTATTTTTATTGATTGGATGGATGGACGAGCTCACAGCCCACCTGGTGCTAAGTGGTTAGTGGAGCTCATAGATATCTATAACGTAAATGCGCCACCCACCTTGAGATATAAGTTCTATGGTCTCAGTATAGTTACAACGATTGCCCCTTCAAGCCGAAACGCATTACTGCTTCACGGCAGAAATAGGCGTGGTGGTGGTACCTACCCCTGCGGACTCACATGAGGTCCTACCAACGGTAAGTATTCATGTTTAGTATCGTTGCCACTCAATAGCATACATCGATTTTTTTAATCCGATCTTTTTAAACCTCGTGATCCTGAATAATAGGCCAAAGTCATAATTTCATTGTATCTTATCTTCGGTCCTTGATACGTGTGCAAATTTTGAAGCAATTTACAGGTCTTGAAATTGGTGAAAATTACGTTGAAATATTCAGTTATAGACTTGTAGCCCACTGAGTTTTCTCGCCGGATCTTCTCAGTGGGTCGTGTTTCCGACCCGGTGGTAGATTCTGCGAAGCACCCTGTCTTGCTAGGGTCAGCGTTAGCATCATTCCAGCTTGAGCCCCGTGAGCTCACCTACTAGTTAAGGTTACGCTGAAATAGCCTCTCAAGGCTATCAGCTTAGGTAGGGGAAAAAAAAGACTTGTATACAGTTCAAGCTAATAAAACTTAGTTAACAAAGATGTAATTTCGTTCAGGTTTATTCAACTACTTAAAATATGTATACGACAGTGGCATTCGAAAAATGACATTCGTTCCACAGGTGGACTATTTCTAATGAGAAAATACGTCAACTTTTATCCTCGAAAGAAGACGTGAGAATATTTTTATTGTGAACATCTCGCTCGCGTTTTATTATTGCCGTGTCAATTTTATAGCTTTGTTCTTTTATTTTTATTTAACCCACTAAAATATTTTATTGATGTAATAAATTATAGTTCAAATTCTTTTAAAAAAAAATGCGTTACCACGTGACAAAAAAACGCTTTTCTACAAAAGTAAAATAAGCAATTGATTGTCTATTCCGGCGGCGGAACCAACGCTACATATAGTATTTTCTTCAACTTTCAGTAGTTTTAATTAAGACTTAGTCTTAAATAAGACTTAAATAAAGACTTAGACTTCAATAAAGTAGTTTTACTTTTACGGTTAAATCTCGTGTGACCCGGCAACGGTCAGTCAGTCAATCCGTATCCACAAAAACCGATAATGAAATGATAAATAACCGATAATGACGATAAAAAACGCGAAATTAACGTAAAAGCGGTTTTAATTATATCATGCATGCAATGCAATGCAAATGTAGATTATATTAGAATTACAGACAATATTATATTTCATTATACCTATAGAATTACAAAACTGATTCGCTACATATTTTATAGGATAAGTGAAGGGCAAAATGATTAAACATACATAATTATACACATACATATTTAGACCATTACTATGTGTAATTCAAAATCAAAGCACAGTCCATTGTAAGGACATATAAATGGGAATATTGTAAAAATTTAACATTGATTTCTCTTCCTCTTCTTATTCTGGTCCTATACTAAGCTTCTTTAAGTGGTCAGTCTTTTCTCACTAACACACCTTTACAAAAACCATTTCAGTCCAAAATCATTAAGATTAAGGATTCAAAAGCCATTCTAAGGTACACATGCTCAATGATATGGTACCCTCAACAATTCCAATCATCACGAATCATGAAGTTGAAGTCAAAATTATACAGCTGTCTCATTCTCCAATCCGTAATCCATACATTTTTACCCATAATATATTTAATTTTGTTCTGTGTTTTGTTATATTAAAATTAAATACACCTTTAATTTTGAAACGACCTCGATAAAGTCCCCAGAGTAACAAATTAATTTGAGTTTCGTCATTGTATAACACGCACTCACCATATTCTATAACAATAGTGATGCAATAAACGCACATGTGATATAATTAATACAAATAAATAATAGTTTCAAAAAAACTAACAAAGCACGCTTTTATCGAAAATCCAACTAAAAAATAGTAAAATAAATTTATTGTAAAAAACTGTTTAAAATATTGAATTGTCATCGGCCTTAATATGTACCTATGCGAAATTTCGAGTTAATCCGACGTTTTAAGTTGGTCAAAATACTAACAAAGACACTAACATACGTATGTATCTAATAAAAGCGTATTAAAATATCCACATTTCTCTCGAGTGTTTTAACAATATTTAAGTTCAAGCGTAGCTTAGGACCAGTACTTATAAGGGTTGCTATTGTGACTGCTTAATCCTGTGACATGCCCCGGAGGACTCGTAAGGATCCAGGTTCTTATCAGACGACAGCATTCAGGGACATCGGCACAGGTCACAGATAACTTTCAAGTTTTAATGCTTAACATAAAATTTGCAATTGTAATTTTGTAACAAACATTTAACCCCTTTGGAAATTTAAAATTTAAAACCTTTTCAGGAAGTGAATAATTAAATACTTTGTTTTCTCGTTTCAATTTGAAGCCGTATTTTGTGATCAAGGAGTTATTGAGCGTAATGCTTATGTTTCATTACAAAGATGGCTCAAATCATCTAACCTAACAAACAAGTAATCTAACAAAATGTCAATGTCAATAACTTTTATTAAAACGACAATGACAGTCTGTAAATACAAGACTGCCTGAAAAACTCAATTAAAGCTAAGGTTAATTAAAAAGAGAGACTCTCCAAGTACCGGCCAGAAGACTTCGAGGTATAACCACTTGTGGCGGGTAGCCATCATACAACGCAAGATAATTGACAGATGCCTGAATCTCGCTTACGACATTTTCAAGATAAGCTTGCATATATACAAGTTCCGAACAACAACATTCGGACCGTCGGTCTACCGAGCAATATCACCCGCTCGGTGGAAGATCTTCCTTTCGTCGTCGTATAAACCTACAACTGGTGACCTGCGACGGAACAATTGCAGCCTTCACGCTTCATTATCAGCGCATCAAGAATTTCGGCTACCACAATCCCGCATTATCGCAGATAAAAGCAAGTCATCAACAGTCGTCCCACAGCAAGCCAGCATCGCAGCATTAACAGGACCATCGCAGCCGACTCACCGCGCTTCCTAGTCCTACGGCACGCACCTACACTGCCTCATCACGCAGCATTCAAGCTCAGTCTCGACTCACCGCAGACTTCAAGCAGCACTGGCGACAATCACGCAGCATTTCAAGCTCAGTTTCGACTCACCGCAAAACTTCGAGCAGCACTGGCACTAGCAAGCTAATCTCAGCATGGACAACGCTCACCAAATGACACGACCTCCGGTCTCGGAGGGGAGTGGTGTGGCGGTAGCCATCACAGAACACAAGATAATTGACAGATGCCTGAATCTCGCTTACGACATTTTCAAGATAAGCTTGCATATATAATATACAAGTTCCGAACAATAACATTCAGGTCGTCGGTATACCGAGCAATATCACCCGCTCGGTGGAAGATCTTCCTTTCGTCGTAAACCTCCCAAACACTCACATAGACACAATCCACTAAGTTTCTCGCGGGATCTCCTCAATGGGTCACGATTCCGTTCCGGTGGTAGATTTAGTGAAGCACAGCTCTTGCCAGTTGAGATCATGAGCTCACCTACCCGTCCAGGCATAGGTGAAATAGTCTCTTAGGTTATCATCCATTAAGTAGGGGAAAAAACTTGTACATAATCTACTAATGTGCCCTTGCTTGAGTATTAAACCAAAAATCGACTGCACCATGTCACAACCTTTAAAATTGCTTTCTAAATAGCTTATTTTTGCTTCTTTTAAAAGATATCCTTGATTTTATTGTTTAGTAATTTAAAAAAAAACTACACTATTTTTTATTTATTGCTTAGATGGGTGGATGAGCTCTCGGCCCACCTGGTGTTGAGTGGTTACCGGAGCCCATAGACATCTACAACGTAAATGCCGCCACCAACCTTGAGACATGAGTTCTAAGGTCTCACTTGTAACAGTACAACGGCTGCCCCGCCTAACAAACCGAAACGCAGACGGCACGGCAGAAATAGGCAGGTTGGTGGTACGTACCCGTGTGGACTCACAAGACGTCCTACCACCAGTAATTACGCAAATTGTAATTTTGCGGGTTTGATTTTTATTACACGATGCTATTCCTTCACCGTGGAAGTTAATCGTGAACATTTGTTAAGTACGTATTTCATTAGAAAAATTGGTACCCGCCTGCGGGATTCGAAATGCAACGCATCGCTCGATACGAATGCACCGGACGTTTTATCTCTTAGGCGATGACGACTTCAACGTCGGACGTCTTATATTTTAAGAAAAAATGATTGATTATGACGTAGAAACAAACAAGTTTATGGTACTTAAGTAGAAACAGTCGGTAGGCAGCGGTTTGGTGGTAGGCAGCGGCTCGGCTCTGCCCCTGGCATTGCTGATGTCCATGAGCAACCATACCACTCACCATCAGGTGGGCCCCATGCTCGTCTGCCTACGCGAGTAATAAAAAAGACAGTCATTGCAATTCCTATTGATATTCGTCATTGCAAAGGTCAATCGTAAATACGATATTATATTCTGTTAAGGAAATATTTATTTTGATATATATAAAAGCGTCCTTTTAGAAAGGGATATAGGTGGTCTAAAGTATTATTATTAAATTAATTAAGCCAAGGAGATTTTGATCTGATCTCTGGACCCATCTTAACAAAACTTTTGGAAAATAACCTAACTCCGTGACTGGAATGAAAGAAATTCGCAAACATCTTTAGAATATCTTTGAAAGAGCAAACACGCCTTTACGAATCTTCGAATATAAATATTATTTTAGCTGAGCATTTTCGATCTGTCACGATTGCGTTATCGCGTCTCAAATTAGAAGATGTTAAAGGACCCTTCAATCTAGATCATGGATCGGGAAACTTCTTTGGACCAGCCGAAGCGCAAGAATTGATATCATAACTCTCTACTGGGTCATAGAATAACTTGGTGAACATGAAGAAAATATAGTTCACCTGATATTTCTTTGGATAGTTTTAATATTATTTCATTACGTCAGTCAGTCGCTATTTGCGGGAAAAAAAGAGTCGATATTTGCAAACACCTCACGATACAGATGTACAGTATAAGCTCTTTAGATCAACGAATAAAGAAATCTTTAGCTGTGAATATATTTTTTTATTGTCGTATGGGCATACGAGCATACCTGATGGTGAGTGGTTACCGTTGCTCATGGATTTCAGCAATGCCAGGAGCAGAGCCAAGCCGCCGCCTAGCGTTAAGTACTCTCCACAAGCCTCGTTTGAAGAAGGACATGTCATAGCGCTCGGGAAACATATAGGAATTGGTCGCTTTTTGTAAAACACGTGTGAAGGAAGCGCCTATAAAGAGCTTTTACTGTAATTAAGCAACCACTTGGAAGTTGAAATAGAAGAGGGTACCTACATGGCCAGTGAGATTGATAGTTGTACTTAACCAACTATAGAACCGAGATATTCTTTCATATTGACGTGAATGAACACATATTTGATACAAAAAAATAACTTAAACTCCCAAATTCTTCTCACGTAAACGTGTAAGCTTCGTAATTTTTACAATAAAAGAGAGAAAGAATAAAACAAACTTGACGTTTAGCTGTATTTAATACAAAACCACTCAAGCCTTAAGTACTTCACTTTATCCTGATGAAAATATAGTGTTTAACTTTCGAACACATTTTTCAAAAAGACGGCGATGGTGAAAAGGATGAATGTAATGATAGTAGAACAAATATACAAAACACAGAACAACAAATTGACCCGGTAGCCTTTAATATCATTGGTCCGAAATAGGTTCCTTGCTTTATTTGCAAATCGTCTTTTAATCACATAGGTATTTGATAAATCCCATCGGTAATACAATTTATTTCTTTTCATCCCATGACAGCCAAGCGCTAATGTTACTCTTTTGATAATTCACCTGTATCCTAACAGCTTCTAAAATACTTTACGTATTTGGCAAATAAACATAAAATTCGTCTTAACATTATGCATAGCGTAATCGTTATAAACCAACATAAGACCACAAGATAACAACTCAAGCACTCAACAAAAATGTTTACGGGCGTCGGCCACTAGATGGCTTCGCTTCAATTAGTTTATCATTGCTCCTGTAGATGGCAGTAATGTATTACCTATCCTATATTTTATTTTTAACGAAAGATTTTGTATATTTTCAGAAACCACCAATTGATAAAATTTAATCAATTTATCTATAACTTATAAGACTTGTACGATTTATTAATTTTCTGTGTTTAGTTACACAATAATTAAATTTCTAAACTTTAACAACATGCAAGTTTAGGGGCATCCGCTACAAGATGTCACTAGTTCCCATACAAAAAAAAAATTGTCTTAAAGTATCGCAGTTTCAGGGCCCTGCATAAGACCTCAACTTTTAATAAGAATAAATTAAAAACGGATCACAAGCGACAAAAACAACTTAAGAAACTAACATTATTAAAGATAGGATTCTGATTAACCATTTATATTAAATTCTGATATAGAACCAAAAACACTCGAAAATTAAGGTCCCCTCCTTGGTTGGAATATTCTACAAGGTCCGCGCTGGCTAAGTTTATCACTAATATTATTATCGGTATTCACGTTGCTATGATTAAATATCTTGCCTCTCAAATGCCTCTTGTAACCTCTTCCCACAACTTAAGACTCGATCAACTCATTGATGCATAATAAAAGATAACGAAATCAACCAAAAGTTTAAATTTGCTAAAAATAATAATGAATTTATTAAGTTGTAGTTAGGTATTTGTCAAGTGAATTTTTTTTATTAAGATATTTTTATAAGAAATTGTTTACTGGTGTTAGGACCTCGCGTGAGTCCGCACGGGAAGGTACCACCACCCCGACTATTTTTGCCGTGAAGCAGTAATGCGTTTCGGTTTGCAAGGTGGGGCAGCCGTTGTAATTATACTGGGACCTTAGAACTCATGTCTCAGGTTAGGCGGCCGTATTTACGTTGTAGATATCTATGGGCTCCAGTAACTACTTAAAATCAGGTGTGCTGTGAGCTCGTCCACCAATCTAAGCAAAAAAAAATTGACCATATGTTGCTTTGAATATTGTATAAACTATTATATGTATGTATAGGTGTATATATGTATATATTTTTGTGTATGTATTTGTAATTTAATATTAATTTCATTGCACCTACCGCTATTTTCTCTGCACTACCTTTGGTTGACTGGTAGAGAATGTCTAAGGTATTACGTCCGCCAATGTAAATTTTAGACGCAGTGCATTAAATACATTAATAAAATAACGCGAATACCACTAATGCCCGCCAAAATAATGTTATTAATCATCTAGATTACAATTTGTACATATCATAACGGCCAGATGTGAGACGAGGCGTAGAGTAAATACACTATAACGATTAATTGACAGCAAAACAAAAAAAACGTAACATCTGTATTAGTTTTGCTTTTATTTTTTTAAATGTTACTAGACGATGACCGAGCTTTGCTCGGTATTTTTTCTTTTTTTTTTGATAAATTTTGTTTTTTAGAAATTATATTTAAATACGAATTACATATTGATAAAATGATGAAATATTCCAAGATCGTTTAGGCATTTTTAAGTGAACACGTGACTTAAAAAGACACAAATAATATAAATAAACAATTCATTTTCTTGGTCTAATCTTAAACCAAACGCTCATTGGCTTCAGGTGGCTTAACAACGCCATCTGCTCAAATAGCATTAGTGTTATTGTGTCTTTAAAGCAGTTAGTTGCTCTCAATTATGAAAAATAATATTATTATTCGCCAATAGATGTCGGGAAGAGTCATAAAGTTGATTATCGATAAAGATAATTATTGAAAACACGAATAAAACAACATTTTCTGAAAATAAATCGTAGCTAGATCGATTTATCGCCCCCGAAATCCCCTGTATACTAAATTTTATAAAAATATATAAGATATAGATAAGATAAGTATAAGATAAGATAAGATAAGATATAATTTTGTAATTTACGTCACACAGTATAAATTTAAACTTGTTGATTAATTTTGAAAGATCTTCGAGTGAACTCCGAGTCGGAGTTGGAGCTTATTGATGGTTCAGAAACTTTTTTTTAGGAAACCTTATGCTGATAGCCTTGAGAGGCTATTTCAGCTTCACCCTAACATGTAGTAATGAGCTCACGGGGTTCAACCTGGAGTGTTGCCAACACTGGCCCTAGCAAGAGCAGTGCTTCGCAGAGTGTACCGCCGGATTGGAAACGCGATCCACTGAGAAGATCCGGCGAGAAACTCAGTGGGCAACTTTTCTCTAGGACCTGAAGTTCAAAGGGTAAACTGCAGAGAATCTAAAAACGAACTGATATACGGACGTCTTTGTTATGTTTTGTAACCCGTTTTTATTTTATTTTGAATCAGTACTTATTACCTTTGATACATTAAATTAAGAGGAAATCATCAAGTTTAAGTTTTCTGCTATTATCAAGACGCTGGTGGGTAAAGAACTATTAATAATTTGCGGTGGACGCGTCGCCTGTACAGTATCAATCTGACATGACATTAGATCCTAGAATTGTTTTTATTGCTTAAATAGGTGGACGGTCCCACGGCATATACTGTGTTAAGTAATTATCTGCCTATTTCTGCCGTGAAGCATTAATGCGTTTCGGTTTGAAGGGAAGGGCAGCCGTTGTATTGTAAAAACTGAACTAGTTTAGAAGTAGAATTAGAACTAATATCTCAAAGCAGGTGTCGGCTTTTACGTTGTAGATGTCTATGGGCTCCGGTGACCACTTAATATCAGGTGGGCCGTGAGCTCGTCCACCGTAAATGCCGCCCACCTTCGGCAATGAGTTCTAAGTAACTATTTTACAGTACAACAACTGCCATACCCTTCAAGCCAAAACGCATTACTGCTTCACGGCAGAAACAGGCAGGGTGGTGGTACCTGTGTAGGCAGCGGCTTAGCTCTGCCCCTGGCATTGATGAAGTCCATGGGCGACGGTAACTACTCACCATCAGATGGGCCGTATGCTCGTCTGCCTACAAGGGCGATAAAAAAAAACCTAACTGTACGGGCCCCCAAGACCATATCACCGTCGATTACCTGACTCTAAAATTACTGTTTCAGTCCGTATAAGTTACCGCGATTAAATATATGTTTTTTTTTTTAAATATTCTTTGGTTTTCGTGAACCGTAGACATATTTAAAATGGCTTAGAGTTTTGGCTTTTAAGCTCAGTTTTTTTGGACGGATCAAATCCTTTTGTTAAAACTGTAAAGTATTTAAAACGTCAGAAACAATAAAAGCAAAATTAAGAAAGTAGTTCTTTTCACCGTAGTTTTTACAATATGCCTATGAGTTTTGCTCAACAAGTTGCTATTTATGTGAAAACCTTTTTTTTTTTTGGGGCGAACAAAGAGAAAAATAGACAATTTCAAATTTATTTAGCTAATTATATAATTGAATATATCGAAATCGTAGAAGCAATATTGTTCATTGGTAACGAATGAGTTTCCTTATCAATGAGAATTGTATAACAATTGAAACCAAAGAGTATTTGTTATTGAGAAGTTCAAAGTCGCGACTGCTTTTGTTTTCATGATTAAACCGTACAATTAACGGGCAGCTGTTGAAATCGAAGAGCCGTATCCTTAATTAATGACGTACTGTTAATTTTATTGGCCATTATCATCATAAAGATTTCAGATTCGAGAATTTTATTTATACTAGTGGTCCCGCAGTAGTCGAAATTCGATTATAATTAATTGAAATTATAAGTTTCAAGTAATGTTTTATCTATAACAATAGGACCATAATAATTTATGGTCCTATTGTTACAGATTTCGCCAAGACTACACTATAGACAAATACTCGTAATATTAGAGATAAACAATACTGACCTATTCTCAATTTGTCTACAGACTTTCAGCGATAACAAAAGTTTGACAATAAACAAAGAATATATATGTGTGTGTCAAATACATGGTAGTGTGTGTAATATTTTCTTTATTGATTTCATGTATCTTTTATGCATTATTTTAAAAAAATATTAGCATTGTGCACTTCTTCTCTACATTCTCTATAAGTGTGGAAAATTTCATACACCTCCGTCCGCGCAATTTTCGTAAAAAGGGATACAAAGTTTTTGCTTCACGTATTAATATATAGATTTTTCTATGAGGTTTTTTTTTACAAAGAAATGTATTTTTTTGTTTGTTTTTGTCCGATCGTCGAACTTAGAAACGAGAGAAGTGATTATTTTTTCGTGCTCCGGTAAGAAGATCCCGTAAAATACTTTTTTTTTGCCCTACCTATTCGCCGGTAGCCTAAGATCTATTTCAGCTACGCGCGGACGAGTAGGTGAGCTCATGGACTCAACCTGAGAGAATTTGCTAACTCTAGCCCTAGCAAGAGCAGTGCTTCGCAGAATCTACCACCAGATCATAATCGCGACCCACTGAGAAGATCCGGCGAGAAACTCAGTGAGCTGTGCCTAACTATAGGTTTGGCGCTGTAAGAACACTATTAGAGAAAGTTTTTATGAAATGAGGCTGATTTTAATGTAAATCATAACTAATTGTACAAAATTGTACAAAAACTATTTGTAGGCCAGATCTTTCCTCCGAAGTCCTGAGCAGCAGCAGCTCGGCTGCGCTCCTGGAATTGGTGCTGTACATGGGCTATACGACCTATACTATGACCGCTCACTTTTAACCGGGCTGTGCGATCTCTGCCTTTGAAGGTAATAAAAAATAGCTATCGGAAAAACCATGAAACTCATACGTGTCCAATAACAAACTTGGGACCTTTTGGTAAAAAAACTATGCCCAGTCAACCAGTCCGTAAGTAGAATAGTGTATATTGACAATAATGCTCAATTGTAAAATAATTTTTGACTATAGTTCAACTTCTAACAAAAGACCGTGGACCGTACAAACTTTGCAATTGAATAATAAAGTAAACTCCTAAACTTCTGAACTAGAACATACTATACGCTAAGAGTGATTAATTAATTCAACATTTGCTCGGATTTCGTTCAAGGATTGTATTGTATTAATCAAATATTTAAATAAATAGAATAAAGAATAAAAAAAATAAAAACTCACCTTTTACTTCCTAGAGAACAGCTATCGATGCTTATCAGTTTGTATTGAAATGCCCACTATTCGACACTCAAACAAATTTAATCATATCGTTCGGTTTTTAAATTTATCATAACTAATAACAGTAACACACCAAAAATGTAATAATCGAAATTAAACACAGATGTTCTTTTTTTTTTTTGTTCACGTACGTAGTTTTATTCGGCCAGTGTTAACGTAACACAGCCGGAGTCGTGTTCGGAGCTAAGTCGGAGTAACACTGATGAAGCGACGCCTCGACGCTCGCTTGTCGCGATTTGAACTTCGAACGTGGAATCGCGCAAACGTCCTAGCGTTATGTGCGATTTTTGGCATTTAAGGTACGGTCACTCTATGACTCATACGTCATTCGAATTTAATATGCCGGTTCGTTTATTTAATGAACTATTAGACCTAGTCTAGCTAGACATCTTAACTACAAAATAAAATATCTAAAAAAAAACCGAATCATTTCTTTTTGTCTGTTTCATTTCAAATGATTACCAACAACAAAAAAAAAAATTGCGTTCGTAAATTAAAATTGAAAACTTGATGGTATTGCCTTAGTCAATTGCGCGGCTGTGCTCCTGGTATCGGTCATGTCCGAGAGCAATTCGGTCGAGATTTGACGCAATTTCGTGTACCTATTAAGGCAATAAAAGTCAAAGCCAAACCAATTTTACACGTGAAAATTTAATAAAATAAAATCGAAATAACTACTGCCGATCTCATTAAAAAGACTTAAGTCTTTGTAGACGCCAAAATTTCTCTCCCTAAAATCTTTGCTAAAATTTCACACAAAGACCTTTGTCTATCTGTTTATGTAAATAAGTCATGAAGTTCATTTTGCGAAGTAAACGCACCTGCCTTTCCAGAGCACAGCTTGGGGATATAAGTGAGTTTATTTCTCGTTCATCTTGATTTTTGCTCAGCGTCGAAATTACTTGAAGGTTCAATTATTATAATTTTATTGCGTTCGTCTTGTCGCCTACTAAGATTAAACGCGTGCTTCACGGAGCGGCTATAATCGATTTGAATATGATTTCTGTCCGAAACACTTTTTTGGGGAACATAGATACAAATCGCAATACCGTGACAATTCTTTTGTGACATAATTCAAACTTATTTTATTATTTTCATATTTAGTGTCACCGATGTTTTTGTTTTTGTTGACTTCGTAGGCAAGACAAGCATACCGCCATTTGCTTTTTGATGAGTGGTCGCCTTTGCTCATAGAAATCATCAATACCAAGGGCACAGCCGAGCTCCTGGCTAAAATATTTCGAATACTTTGAATTTTTCTTGATCACAGAAGATCACAATCTCTTATACAGGGTGTAAAAGATAGATGCCGTAGCCAAATATGTTTCTACATAGATTACAGTAAATGTTCGTTAAATAAGATATTTTCGGTTGTAAATATTTTTTGGTTTTATTTATGTTTTACAACAGAGCATTGGAATAAGAATAAAATAACTATCGCACTATTTACATGTGTAATTTGAGCTGTTATTGTTTTAAATAAATGTTATCTATAATAGTGAATTAGTGATTTCTGATAATAGCAATGCTGTTGTTGTAAATCACATCGCGTATGGATAAAAAAAGCGACTATTAAGAACGCACGTAGTCCAAGTACATTATTGTGTGTAATTGTTTTTACTGGTTGTAGGTCCTCTTGTAAGTCCGCGCTGGTAGTTACCACGGCCCTGCCTATTTCTGCCGTCAAGCAGTAAGGGTAGGGCAGCCGTTGTAACTATACTGAGATGTTAGAACTTATATATCAAGGTCGTGGCGCATTTAGGTTGTAGATGTCTATGGGCTCTAGTAACCACTTAACACCAGGTGGGCTGCGAGCTCGTCAACCTATCTAAGCAATAAAAAAAATTGAAACGGTTCAATCCGAAATTAAGGCTTAAAATTAGTTTTATTTAATTAATTTCACGACCAGCGAAAACCGAAAAAACTCCATGATGTCTTTTTTTTAAAGTTCGAGTTGTGGAATCTTGACACTTATTATGATAATTTGCCTCGTAACGTATTCACACTAAGACACTGTTTTAGCTTTCACTACTTTCTATTAAAGGCGCTTCGAGGACACATTGTTATGGAGAAATGCTTCAAATTTGTAAGGAAAAATGAAAGTTCTCAATATGATGTGTTGGGGCCAAAAATATTGTACCCCTTTTTACGAAAATTGCCCAGACGGAGGAGTATGAAATTTCTTACACTTATAGAGAATATAGAGAAGGAGTGCAGAATGTTAAAATTTTAAAATAAAAAATACATCAAATCAATAAATAAAAACATTACACACACTGCCATGTGTTTGACACAACACATGTATATAACTGTCTATGCGCACATGTCTATGCGCACAAAAACTACCAAAAAAAAGAAATGGGTCAACGAGCACTACTGCAACCGCACCGACACTTCTCTCGCAGCAACCTTACGCACAACACCTATGTACCTGTATATTGTCACGGCCGTTATTTCAAATATAATTTAGAAGGAAAAATAAAACATTCATTTCGTCTGTACACCACTGCTTGCCTCCTCTTCCTCGCCAACATTGGTCCATCGAGCCGAATAATTTCACCCACCTTACGAAGACGGATCAGCTTCCAACCGCCAGAGAACAGAGTGATCAGCATCGCAAACGGTGTATTTCGGTAAGACGGCCACTAGTTTCCTTCCCATCCTCATTGCCTACCTGTGCTAATAGCGTTCTATCTGCAAATTCCAGTGTTAATTGCGTCTACGGGTCGCCATTTTGTCGTGGCTACCTACCGTGCAGAACTTACTACACGTAGCTTACCTAGAACGAAAACCGTAAGTACTCCGTGTTTTTCCATCACCCACCAAAATGAGCACCGAGAAATTAATGATTCCAGAAAAATCTTCCAAAAGTCCAATTTCAAAAAGCAATGACCCTCTGTCCAATTTAATTAAAAAAAGAGGTATTATTAGAGGCAGATTAACAGTTTTAACGAAACAAATTAATAGCTTGGATCAGAACTCACTAGTTTCATGTACAAATAAACGCGCAGAATTAGAATTACGGCTTTCGACGGCTTCTAAAATGTTTGATGAGTTCAGTGAAATACAAAGCGAGATTGAACTATCAGTCAACGATCATGACCTTTTCCAACAACTGGAATTACGCGAAGGTTTTGAAAGTGCTTACTACACCATTATAGCTCAAGCTAAAAGCTTACTTTCATCTAGTGAGGTTGCACACAGCTCACATCCAGGCTCACACGCTGTAAAACTGCCTACCATAGCTATGCCTACCTTTGACGGATCATATGAGCACTGGCTGGAGTACAGGGACACTTTTCTCTCTTTAGTACACAACAATGCGGATATTACTCCAATCCAAAAGTTTCATTACCTAAAATCTTCATTAAAAAGCGTTGCGGCATTGGTTATTGATTCTTTGGAATTCTCCTCTAATAATTACACAGTAGCATGGGATTTAATTTGCAACAGGTACAACAACACTAGGTTGCTAGTTCACAATCATGTTAAAGCCCTATTTTCTATTCAAAGTCTAGTTAACGAGTCACCTACTCATATTCGTAAATTAATAGACACTATCTTGAAAAACTTACGCGCTTTAAAACTACTTAACGAACCGGTAGAATCGTGGGATACACTCATCATATATATGGTAGTTTGTAAATTAGATAGCACCACCGAACGAGAATGGGAGCAATACCGAAGTTCCATTCCCGCCGTTAGCAGTGGCGACACTTCCAAACAAACTACACCGCATTTAAGGTAGATAATTTAATAACTTTTCTCAAAAATAGGGCAGACATGTTAGAAACATTATTGGTTACACATAGCACTAACAATAAAGCGAATAAACAAGTGCCTACGTCTAAGGTCCACTGCCATGTGTCTCCAGTATCACTCACTACAAATAGTTCACAACAACAATATAAAAAACCACGCGCTTGCTTATTATGCGAGAATTATCATCCACTATACACTTGTCAATCTTTTATTGACTTTAATTTACAAAAAAAACTGAAATTCGTTCAGGACAATAACTTGTGTCCTAATTGTTTACGAACAGGACATTCAGTATCAAACTGCAGGTTCGGTTCATGTCGTAAATGTAATAAACGGCATCACACAATGATTCACACGGATCAGTCGGTCGCCGCTGCCGCGACCATTTCTAGCGATAACAAACCGCCCCCTGATCACGTAAAAATTTGCGACAGCCACAATTTTGCAGATGTTGTGCAGACGCGTCGCGACCGATCGCAAAACGTCAAATTATTTCGTACCACGTACCGCGATTGTTCGCTTACCGCTTACTGCAGTTTTCTATCATACAACTAGCGCCAGTCGCAATCGGGTAGCAATAATTGGCACTAAAAAGCCACATAACTTTTTTTTTTTTGCTGAACAAACCAGCAAATGAATTTATAAAAGCGCGTCACCTAAAAACATTTCAAAATGTTCAAGTGGAATTCACGTTTGAAACGCCAAGTGAGAGCTGCTAATTCTGTTCTTTTCGATGAAGCGTTACTAAAAATAAGTGATCTAATAATAATTTTTGCTTTATTTTGAATAATAGCTATAAAAATGTAATTGTGTAATATCAAACACTGATAACATTTTTTTTGTAATCATTTGTTAATTTGTAATAAAAAAATAGTTGTATAAGTACGTTACGTACCTGTTTTAAAAAATAATGGATCAAAATTATAGCCTAATTTATTAATTTCATTATCAATTAAGTAAGTACATAAGCTCACAACCCATCTAGTGTTAAGAGGTATAGACCTCACAACGTGAATGCCGCCCCCCACCTTTAGAAACAAGGTCTGAGTCTCAACTGTATACAAAAACGGCTGCCCCATTCTTTAAACTGCAACGCATTACTGCTTCGCGGTAGAAATGGGCGGAATGGTGGTCTTGCGGGTTAATCAAACGCCCTGCCGCCAACGATTTCTTAAAGAATATTTGCGAGTTAGATTTTAAATAAAAGATGAATGAATCCTTAACCGTGGAAGTCCTCCATGTATATATGTCCTACATGTTTCATTGGATTTATTGATATCTGCCTGCGGGATTATAACACTGGTTCAATCGCATCGGTATTAGAAAGTCGGCCGTCTTTACTACACCGCTTAGGCCACGACGATTTCAAATTAAATTCTAAAATAAATGAGTTAGTTTGATGGTTTTATCCAACCAGTCGACGATATTCTAGGAGAGATGCTGCTATTCTTTATCACGTAGGGGATATACGAACACCTAAGGGAAAACTTAAATAAAACAATGGAATTTAATCACAGATTTTTAAATTTTTTTTTATTATAAAGTTTACTTATCTGTCTAACTTATTCACTAATCATCATTTATATTATTTTAATAAACTGCAACAATATGAAAGAAAAACAAAACCCTTAGTGTTCGGCTTTTCCCGACATCAGTCGGGTAAATACGAACACCAAGTGGGGTGATTACGAACCAACATTATTAACGACATAGATCACATTTAAAACCCAACGATGTTGACTGTCCGTCAGTACAACTCTCGTGAGCCCATTTTTTCACACATAGCACACAATCTAGTCTTCAACGGGAGGATCAATATATTTATTTCTACAAAAAAACAAAAGTAGTCTTTATTTTCTTTTTCGCCTTTTTTTTTTCGTATTTTGACTAGAGTCACTAAAGTATTTTTTTATATTGTTCAAATTCTTTAATAATATTTCATACTTCTTGTTTGAAGGTGTTCTCTCATTACATTTCAGTCTTTTTATTTGGGTTCCTTTTTTGCCATCTTTCCGTTTTCTTCTTGATTTCTTACGTTTCCTGATCGTCTGTAAATAAAGGTTTTCATCCAACCATGGCTGTATTAACACTTCTTTCATTAGATGGTCAAAATTAGTGGTTTTTGGAACATGATATGTTTCTGCTGCTTTACGCAGGGAGAGTTTTTGGTTTTAACATCGTCTATAGCCTTTTTGAGATCTTCTAAACTATACTTCAGTTCGGTCTTTCTTTTGTAAGTACAAGGCATCTGTAATAATATTTAAAAAAAAGTTGAACGGGGTACTAACAAACGGGAGTGGGGTAACGGCGAATGTTCGAAATTGCCCGACATGGAGTGTTCGTCTTTACCCCGCGGAATCGAAAATAATTAAAGGTCAAAAATCAATTTTGGTTAAATTTATTTTGCCTACTACATCATTATCATTTAGCTGAGTAATATGTGATTATTCCACTATGTAAAAGCTGAATTATTATTGTAGATAGAAATAAAGTTACATCAACTTGAATTTACCAAAAAAATACATCTAAAACATACAAAATATTGAAAAATGCATACCTTTTTAAGTACGTGTGTCCGCGTCTCCCGTGTTATTGACTGGCATCAGTGGTGGCGTGATCTCCGAAATGGCGGCAAATAAAATTAGGATATATCTTTCTAACATATTAGAACCATTGAATTCGGCATTACCCAGCGTTCGCGTTTCCCCCACTTTCCCCTAATAGATAGTGGATTTGCTTGACTTGGCAAGAGTAGGCAGAAATATAGTGCACTCTTTCACAGCTTGAGGGGAAATAAAAGCTGTGCAGACTATTCAAAATAATGTTCACCCAAGGTCATGGGCAATATGACGTGAATAGGAAACTGCATGTCAGAGACATTAACTTAATGTTCTATATATTTTTAAACAAATGAATCTCATATTTTAAGACAATTAATAAATATTTATTTTTATAATTGGTCCAGTTTTTCGTCGACGAAGCCATCTTAAGAGAAGCTTCATTGCAAATATCAGGCCGATATTTAGTAAGTTATTTTTATTCAATAACCAGGTACTCTTTGCACTCACTTACTGCAGTAAGAATGTTAATCAATCATTATATTATCTAGACTCTAGCGGACAACAAACAAGAGTAGACACATCGTGGGTTGTAGTTGTAGAAAGAGGAGAAAATGGAAACTAAGGCGAAACACTGGCTCATGCAGCTTTCATTTCAGCAGAGGCTGCTCGTACGCAGGCAGAGGCCGCGCATCTTCCAGCCGAGATATATGTATCTCAGTTAAATTTTTTTAAGGAATTGACCAATATCGGCAAAAACCTTGTTTAAAATAATATGATCCATTTTTTTTTTAATTTTAGCTGTGTCCGTAATAGTTTATGTTACCATAAAAACAAAATAGCGCTTTTTACTTAATAATAGTCAAGCAAATCCAAATATATACGTTTTACTTTAGGCTGGTACTACAGTAAATTTTATGAAACTCATGAGTATATTTTACGCTAATAAAACTACTCTCAACTTAGCATTTCAAAATGACTATTTTTTTTTTATTGCTTAGATGGGTGGACGAGCTTACAGCCCACCTGGTGTTAAGTGGTTACTGGAGCTCATAGACATCTACAACATAAATGCGCCACCCAACTTGAGATATAAGTTCTAAGGTCTCAGTATAGTTACAACGGCTGCTCCACCCTTCAAGACGAAACGCATTACTGCTTCACGGTAGAAATAGGCGGGGTGTCGGTACCTACTCGTGCGGACTCACAAGTGGTCTTACCATTAGTAGAATACCAGTATTTGGCATGTTCTGTTTCTAGTCTATAGGGTTATAGAGCTATCACCTTGCTATCATCCTACTTACCTCGACCCCAAGTTTAGTTATATGTATTTCTTTGAAGTTATTATCGGCACAGTCGATATTATATTTCAATTGTGGCTTCAATTTTCATGCGGCAAGAAGTTGGACATGTATTACAAACAAACTATGATTTGCTAATTTAAAAATTATTATTCAAATAAAACGAAATTACACAAAAAAAAAAATTATCAAACTTATCATAATGAACAATAATCAGTGGTGGTTGATCCACATTTTGTCTAAATTATGAATTATGTTTTTCATTTTGTAAGTAAGTATCCAACAAAATCTAGAAGAATTATAGCTAGTCGATTTGTTATTCATTCTATTCTATTATTTAAAACAGCAGTATATACAATAATATATATAACAACACAACATACAAACGGGGTTAACATAAAGATAAAATGATACAGAACAAATTGAGCACGACAGATTAAAACATTGTCTTAATAAAACAACCTCACAATTTTGCTTTCAAATAGTTGATAAATTTAATGTCTGTTCTCCACAATCCAATTGAACCACCCTTGAATGTTGACATGGTGCTAAGTGCTGTGTTTCCTCTTCTCTCCCAAAATATACAATGTTATGAATTTGATAAGAAACATCAATTTCAGCATCTTCATCAGAGAATTGGGGCACTGGAAACCCATTTGTGTTTGCCATGTTATGCAATACAAGCTAACAATTATGGTCTTGGCCATCATATGATAATCATAATGCAGTACTCTATGTGCCAACAAGCATCTCCAACTGGCTTTCAATACTCACAATGGTCAACAGTGTTCCTGGTATGACAATAAACATTACTATAGTACTATATATTAATGGCCTTCCCAGTTTTAAATATACTTTTAGATTGAGTATTATTTTGTAGTCAGGTTACTGAGACAGAGCTCATGATGTTTTACTTGCCTAAAAACAAAACTTTTTTATCATTATGGTGCAGGTCCTGCATAAGCATATTCAGTTCAGTGTTAAGCCAGACAAATGTATCATGAAATGGTGCATCAATACTTAAAATGTTAAGATCACTATCACAGATCTGAAAAATTTAATTCTTTAGATAAGTACTATCAAATGTTTGTTATTGTGAATGATAGGCTTCAGCAAAATACTTACTATTTGCACATTCTTGAAATGATAATGCTTGCGGTTCTAAAACCTTTCTTCATATACAGAAGATCTGTAAGTGCAAATGAGTGCCATCTATACACCCCAAAACCTCAGAAAAGCTAAATTTATTGTAAAACCTATAATGAAAAGAAATTTATTTACTATTATATTATGTTTTCAATCACAAAATTATTATTGTTCAAATATCTATGTACTATAAAAATAAGACAAATTTTAAATTAAAAAAAAAAATAAGTGGGAAAGATTAATGGTGGCCTGAAGGCCTTTCCAGTTTCACCAGGACTTGACATTTCTCAGAACTCTGTTTAAAATATAGCTATATATAGCTAAATATAGCTATAGTTATAAAGTTTCAAGAATATAACTGATCTATATGATTGACTCGTGGAAATTGTAAAATCAGTGGAACTCTTGTGCTCTATACTATAAGATAATTATTTAACTTACCCATTTATAATAACTTGTACTGTTTGCGGAAACTTTAAATATTTCAATAAAACTGAAAGATTGTTTAATGCCATAGCCACTTCCCTAACAGCCTGGCCACGGGACATTCGCCGATACGAATATTCGCGCGGTGCGAACGGCGAAGCGTCTAGCGACTAAAACAAGCGCATAGAAATGTACCTAACAAGCCACGCGCACCGGCGACCGACGAAGCGACCGGCGAAATGTACCGAGCGAATCGCGCGATGCGGCGGGCGAACAAAACAAATGCATGAATACGGACGGCGCGAGCCACGGAGTCGAGCGGTAGTCGCGGCGAATAGTACAGTGATTAAATGAGTTTAGTTGTTTTCGCCGCGAAAAATTAGCGCCGAAATTTTTATATTTTTTATTTATTTTTTATTTTATATTTTTAAAGTCGTCGTGGCCTAACGGACGTCCGGTGCAATCGTGTTGAGCGATGCACCGGTGTTCGAATATCAGGCGGGTACCAATTTTTGTAATGAAATATGTACTCAACAAATGTTCACGATTGATTTCCACGGTGAAGGAATAACATCGTGTAATAAAAATGAAATCCTCAAAATTATAATTTGCGTAATTACTGGTGGTAGGACCTCTTGTGAGTCCACACGGGTGGGTACTACCACCCTGCCTATTTCTGCCG
This sequence comes from Bombyx mori, assembly GCF_030269925.1. NCBI lineage: Eukaryota > Metazoa > Arthropoda > Insecta > Lepidoptera > Bombycidae > Bombyx > Bombyx mori. The sequence goes on along the minus strand of NC_085115.1, from coordinate 13,026,491 downwards.
TGAAGTAGTAATGCGTTTCGGTTTGAAGGGTGAGGCAGCCATTATAACTATACTTGAGACCTTAGAACTTATATCTCAAGGTGGGTGGCGCATTTACGTTGTGGATGTCTATGGGCTCCAGTAACCACTTAACACAAGGTGGGCTGTGAGCTCGTCCACCCATCTAAGCAATAAAAAAAAATTAGCTGAAATACTAGCTAGACCAGCTATTTGGAAGTCTAGCCACCCAAAGTATTTCTCGTACTTCTTGTGGAATTCTCCATCTTTAGGTATACTCCGATTCTTATTCAAATCATGTACTTCACAATATTTTCCAAATAATATGTCCTGAACCAAAAAGCTATTAATTTGTAAGCAATATCGAGATAATTTCGATATAGACATTTCGGTGTCGGACTTCCTTACTAGTCGCGGCGGCGAACGTGAGTACCCGTGGCCTGCAAACGGTGCTGCGCGAATGGTCGCCTCGTCCACCGCTTCGCTGTTCGCACCGCCGATCCCCGTGGCCAGGCCGTAATGGCATTGCATTTACTACAGTTTAACTCAAAATGCAAAAAGCTCATTCCCACAGATTTCTGGTATCAAATTTTGCAATGCTGTTAACACCTGTATAAACAAGTTATTTCAAACATTTAGTTAAGAATAAATTTGAAATCAAAAAAACAATGCTACTTTTGAAGACAAGATTTTGTGAATCTTTTATTTTCTTCATTATTTACACATATTAAAATGTTAAATTGAATATATATAAGTACCTTGCATTTTACTTTCTATTCTTGTTCGTATTGATGATCTAGGTTATTAACGGCTTTCAGTCAGAGCACAATTGTAAATATTGATGTTTCGAAATTCTGTAATGTGTTCTGAACAAACTTTCCGATAGATTAAGGGGTCAGGCTTGATCGCGAAGACAGCGTCGCAAACGCACTGATTCGTATGTATTCGACCTAATTTCCTTAGACTCCAAAGCCCCATTTATCATTGGAGCTCTGTCCATAGTAACATATCTAGAAGAAATATTAATTTGTAAAAAATAAACTTTATAACCTCAACATTATTAATGTACTTAAATTGCCCAGCGTGGTATTTAATGTTAATACTATGGAAAACACAAACACAAATAAAGATCTAAACTATTCTAAACCAATTACACTTACCTAAATCAAGTTAAAATAATTTAATTTCACAAATTTTACACTTGCAGATAGTTAGCAACAATTCAGCACCAGATACAAAAGGTGTCGCAAATTTGACAAACGAAATTGCTAAATATCTGCTGTTGTGTGGCAGACAAAAGCATCCGTAATACCGACTTTATGCCAGTTGTTGTTAGTTGTATGGAAAAGAACATAGATTATACACTTAATATATTAGAGAAGAATGCACTAAAGTTTCACAAATCGCTCTGCAGAGGCAGCACTAGTGATGGTCCGCGATCTGCTTTTTTGTTGTAAGTCCGTAATACGAAATGGACAGTTGACAGCAATATTTGCACAATATTTGTCTTCTGCTAATTGTCTGCGAAATACGTGATACCGCTGCCGGTTTCTCTAAGCGTAAACAACTCCTCCGATGCGAACGCCGTTGCAAGTTATACATACGCGCATACTTCACTCCTTAGATACACGAAGCGAGCAATTAACTAGTGTGAATCTTGTATTATTGTCAACGGCTCAGGTGGAGATAGTATCCAACGACGGTAAACGTCACATCGCGCGCGCTCTGCTCGATTGTGGAAGCGAGCGATGTTTCATCACAAAGCGATTATGCGATTTACTTAGCATTCCTACCATACAGTCCACTACTCACATTAAAGGTGTCGGAAATTCTATAACTCACAGTGCGCAATCATGTGAAGTTGAAATAAAAGCGATAGCTGGCACTTTTATTACGCGCTTACAATGCTTCGTGTTGCCCGAGATAACTTCTTCGTTGCCGCCCGTTTCTATACAAAGCGAACTTTTACAATTACCTAACAACATTCAGTTAGCCGATGCGCACTTTAATGAAAGTCAACAAATAGATATTTTAATTGGTGCGGACATGTTTTGGGACTTGTTAACCGAAGGAAGGATGCGCTTGCAAAATGGACCTTTCCTTCAAAATACAAAGTTAGGGTGGATTATTTCGGGACTTATGCACTCTAATAATTTAAAATGCGACAATTCAATTCATTGCAATTTTACACAAGCTATCGACAATCAATTAAAAATGTTTTGGGAACTTGAGGAGCTACCAAAGGCTAATTTATTAAGCGATGATGAGATTGCATGCGAAGAGCATTTCATCAAAAATACGATGCGAACAGCTGATGGTAGATTTTGCGTCAAAATACCTCTCAAGCGTTCTCCAGACATTTTGGGTGATACATACACGATAGCTGAACAACAATTTTTATCACTTGAAAAACGATTACAGCGCAACCCTTTATTTAAAAAAATGTACACGGAGTTCATGAACGAGTACTGCAGTCTAGGGCACATGACTCGTGTAGACTTATACGGTACGCCACATTATATCATGCCGCATCACGGCGTTCTTCGTAATCACAGCACCACAACTAAGCTGCGCGTTGTATTCAATGGTAGTCAAAAATCGAGCTCCAACATATCACTTAACGAGTTGCAGTTAGTCGGCCCACCTATTCAGGGCGATTTATTTTCTATATTGTTAAGATTTAGACAGCACAAGTTTGTAGCCTGCGCTGATATCGAGAAGGCATACAGACAAGTATTAGTCGATGAACAGCAGCGGGAACTTCAAATGATCTTATGGCGCGAAAATCCAAGTGATCGTCTCGAGTGCTACAAGTTAAACACGGTCACATATGGTACTGCCTCTGCTGCATTCCTCACTGTGAGGTGTTTAAAGCAGTTAGCAGCAGAGTGCAGTGACTTGGATGTTCAATGGATCATCAATAATGATTTTTACGTTGATGATATGATCACAGGGTCCGATTCCATAGAACATATTTTACGTTTGTGTCACGAAACAAAGAAAGTCCTAGAATCTGGTTGTTTTCCACTACGCAAGTGGACATTCAACTTTAATGCGAATGACTGCAACTTAAATAATATTAACATAAATCAAAATAACATAGATCTATCATTGGGTGAAAACGTTAACTGTCGTACACTAGGCCTAGGTTGGAATAATTTCACCGATGAACTGTATTATCACACTCAGTTCAAAAGTGATAATAAAAAAATTACTAAGCGTTTTATACTTTCTAGTGTCTCTCAAATATTTGATCCACTTGGTCTACTTAGTCCTTTTATAATGATGGGGAAAATATTATTACAAAAAATGTGGTTACACAAACTAGACTGGGATGAACCCGTTCCCAGCGACATATTAACGTCTTGGAACCAATTCGAAAAATCGCTTTCGATTTTGAACACTTTACGAGTGCCGCGACTCGTTATTGGCTCCAACCCTAGTTACTTAGAACTACATATATTTAGCGATGCCTCGCAGTTGGGCTACGGCGCTTGCGCATACATTCGAACTATACATACAGACTTTACGATTAGTGTTAAACTTTTGTGTTCAAAGGGTAAAGTAGCACCTATCAAACCAGTCAGTATTCCCCGATTGGAATTATGTGGTGCTTTATTGAGTGCTAAATTATATAATAAAATTACACAATCACTGCGTTGTACTTTTCATCAGGTTTATTTTTGGACAGACTCCACAATTGTCCTAGGATGGCTACGTATGACACCAAGTTTGTTAAAAACCTTTGTTCAGAATAGGACTGTGGAGATACGCGAGCTCACGAAGGAATACCCATGGCGCCATGTTTGTAGCAAGGATAACCCAGCGGACCTCGTTTCACGAGGATTAGCGTTAGATTCGCTAAGTATTTCTAAGCTGTGGTGGGAGGGCCCGGAGTTCCTCCGTGATCTCGATCTAACTTACAACAATAGTAGCTCTGACATCCCTCTCACAGAACCTGAAGTACTACCTGAAGTTAAAAATATTCATTCATACGCCATTTCTAATAACAATAAACCATATAAGTTTCCCTTTGAAAGATTTTCTAATTTAACTAGACTGATTCGTGCGGTTGCCCGTTTGAAGCGCGTTGCATATAACAAACACCATGCGAATGAGTCACGGACAGGGCCCGTTAGTGCAAATGAATTTGAAGAATCATTCAATTTTTTAATTCACTTAGTTCAACAAGAATCATTTAGCGATGTTTACGATTTCTTGACTAATAACAAAGCGTTACCTAGTAAACATAAATTGTCAAATTTAAATTTATTTATAGATGAAAATCAAATTATTCGAGTTGGGGGTCGGCTCAATAATTCATTAGAATTCAATTACAATAAAAAACATCCAATTTTAATTTCATGCAAACATCATTTTACCGTTACACTTTTTCGTTGTGAACATAACAAACTTCTACACGCTGCACCACAGTTATTGCTTTACACATTGAGAGAAAAATGGTGGCCACTAGGGGGACGCAACTTAGCCCGGAAGGTATTCCACGACTGTGTGTTGTGTGCACGATTGCGAGGCAAAACGCCACAACCTATCATGGGCGATTTACCTCCCGAACGGTTGCATCCAGGCTATCCGTTCATACACTGTGGTGTAGACTACGCCGGTCCAGTGCTCATATTGAATAGAAAAGGCAAAGGAGCTAAAACTGTCAAAGCTTACATTTGTTTATTTGTATGTTTTACCACTCGCGCTGTGCACTTGGAGCTGGTTAGCGATCTCACTACGGATGCTTACTGTCTAGCATTAAAAAGATTTATCTCTAGGCGTTCAAAACCTTCAATAATTTATTCTGATAATGGAAAATGTTTTGTAGGACTCATGAACGAATTTACAAAATTTTTATCAAATTGTTCAGGTGACATTGTTGATTATGCCACTAGTCAAAATATTACTTTTAAATTTATTCCTCCTTACGCGCCTCATTTTGGTGGATTATGGGAAGCCGGAGTAAGGAGCTGGAAATATCACCTCCGGCGTGTGTTAGGTAATGCGCATTTAACCTTTGAAGAGTTGAGTACGTCACTGGCTCAAATAGAGGCTATAATGAACTCCCGACCTCTCACCCCTCTTTCCTCACATCCACACGACCTCTCCCCTCTTTGCCCCGCTCATTTTCTAGTTGGTCGTCCGCTGACTGCACCTGTTTGCGCTGACCTGCAAGAGAGACAACTGTCCAGTCTGACCCGGTACCAGCGAGTCGAACAAATACGCCAACATTTTTGGAACCGCTGGTCCAAGGAGTACGTCAGCGAGATGCAGACCAGAACAAAATGGAAGTCCAACCACTCAGACCTGAAACTGAATACGTTAGTGGTAATCAAGGACACCAACTCTCCGCCACTCAAGTGGACTCTTGGCAGAATCACATCGGTCCTACCTGGCCAAGACGGCGTGTCAAGAGTTGCCGAAATCCGCACTGCCACAGGAACCATGAAGAGGGCATTTTCTAAGATATGTCCGCTTCCAGTTGAAGTATGATTAACATTGAAAGCGACCCTGCAGTCTGTCAGCTTCCAAGGCCGGGGGCATGTCTATGCGCACATGTCTATGCGCACAAAAACTACCAAAAAAAAGAAATCGGTCAACGAGCACTACTGCAACCGCACCGACACTTCTCTCGCAGCAACCTTACGCACAACACCTATGTACCTGTATATTGTCACGGCCGTTATTTCAAATATAATTTAGAAGGAAAAATAAAACATTCATTTCGTCTGTACACCACTGCTTGCCTCCTCTTCCTCGCCAACAATAACTTATACATACTCTTTGGTTACCGTCAAAGTTTTGTTATTGTTAAAAGTCTGTGGTCAAATTGAGAATCTATATATTAATACGTGAAGCAAAAACTTTGTATCCCTTTTTACGAAAATTGCGCGGACGGAGGAGTATGAAAATTTCCACACTTATAGAGAATATAGAGAAGAAGTGCACTATGCTAATTTTTTTTTAAATAATGCTAAGATACATGAAATCAATAAAGGAAACATTACACACACTACATACCATGTATGTGACGCACACACGCATGCATACTATTTATTGTCAAACTTTTGTTCTTGACGTCTGTTGTCAAATTGAGAATAGATTAAATATTGTTTGTCTTTGTTAATATTTTTTATAGTGTACTCTTGGCGAAATTTGTGTTTATAGAAGTATAAAATACAATCATAATAGTGTACAAACTTACAATTCCAATTAATTATAGTCGAATTTCGACTACTGCGGGGCCTCTAGTAGATTAATATTGTTTGATTTAATATTATTGGTCTACAGTGTAGTCTCAGCGAAATCTGTGATTATAGAATTATAATAATCATAATAATGTTTAAATTTACAACTACAATTAATTATAGTCGAGTTTCGATTACTGGGGGATCGCTAGTTAATGCTTAATGTTAATTTGTTAATTGTAATCCACATTCAAAGTGCTCCTTTGTTTGATTGATTTGATGTACAGAAGCCGCGTTTTCATCTTTGCACGCAACTAATTCTTATTAACAACCAGTACGTACAAGTTTTATTATAGCAAACTAAAACGTTTCATTAAACTAGTTTCTGTTTGATTATGTCACACCTACATCGCCTACGCGTTTAATCATGGTATTAGAGACATCGAAAATAGAAGTTATGATGAAAAATACGAAATTACAACTATGAGAACATTATATCAATAGTCAAAATTGTAAATTTTATGTATCACTGAACATCGATCGTTAAGCAATTTATTAAAAACTAGCTGACTAGCTATTCGGCAGACTTTGTCGTGCCTCAATCGACAAAGAAAAGACCTAAACATTTGTATAAAATAAACTTAAAACAAACAAAAGGAATCCGTCCGACGGGGGCCACATCAAAGGGAAAACAAATTTGTTATTTTTATTTAATTCCGAGCATTTTCATATTTATCTGCCTTTTAAACCTTTTCTGGACTTCTACAAATTATTCAAGACCAAAATTAGTCAAATCGGTCCAGCCGTTCTCGAGTTTTAGCGAGACTAACGAACAGCAATTCATTTTTATATATATAGACTACATTTGTAAACACATACATCGCGTAATAATAATCAAACCCGCAAAACTATAATTTGGGTAATTACTGGTGGTAGGACCTCTTGTGAGTCCGCACGGGTAGGTACCACCGCCCTGCCTATTTCTGCTGTGAAGCAGTAATGCATTTCGGTTTGAAGGGCGAAGCAGCCGTCGTACTGTTACGGCCGAGACCTTCGAATTCTTGTCTCAAGGCGGGCGGCGACATTTGCTTTGTTGATGCTATAGACTTCGATAACCACTTAACACCAGATGGGTCGTGAGATTGTTCACCCATATAAGTTATAAAAAAAATATGTTATAAATCTGTCGAAGAACTTACGCCGGTGTTTGGTGATAACTGGTGCCCACCTACCTTGAGTCACGAAGCCAAAGTCCCATCTGTATTTTATAACAGGCTGCCCCATTCTTCAAACCGAACCTTCAAGGTCACTAGAACAAATGTTTCCAGAAGCTACCATTGATCACGATCGAATTCAAATTCCTTTATCTATTTTAAACTAAACTAAACTAAAGCAAACTATTTTTAGATTAACTTTTGTAGATTCCGTCGACGTAATGTTAGGAACCGTTTGCATTATTAATATTGGTCATGTTTTACGCTGTATACGTTTAAAAAACAACTCAAATTAGCGAAACATAAGGTTTGTTTTGGGATGAAATTATTAGCCCAAAAGCCTTTTTAGCTATGCCAGGACAGATGCGTGTTTCTATTTTTTTTTTATTGCTTTGATGGGTGGACGACCTCACAGCCCACCTGGTGTTGAGTGGTTGCTGGAGCCCATTGACATCTACAACGTAAATGCACCACCTACCTTGAGGTATAAGTTCTAAGGTCTCAGTATAGTTATACAACGGCTGCCTCACCCTTCAAACCGAAACGCATTTCTGCTTCACGGCAGAAATAGGCGGAGTGGTGGTACCTTCCCGTGCGGACTCACAAGAGGTCCTACCACCAGTATAGAGGGTTCAGCCAGTCACTTCAAACTCTTTCACGAATTCTACGAATACAGTGTTTTTATTTCAGTTTTGTGATAGCAGCGACCACAAAATCAGGACTTATTTATTTATCATCATTTAACCCTTACGTGACTGCCATGTAGGTCACCGGTGCCCTACGCGGGGCACTGACATAATTATGTTGATTTTCGTTCTGGATTCCAACAATTCTTCTTCGTCAACTTCATTTGTTTATTAATGTAGGTTAGCGACGGCTAGCGTGGTACAGACATGTGATACTTAAAGAGAAGATGCATGTGACTAGGAGATGGTAGTGCAAGGTAGAGGGGGAAGAGGTGGACCGAAGAAGACACGGGTGGAGTGTGTGAATGACCATATGAGAGAGAGACAGAGGAGTGAGTGTTGAGATGACGGCTGATAGAAGAGAATGGAAGAGAAAAATTAGCTGTGCCGACCCCACCTAGTGGGATAAGGTGGAGAAAAAGAAGAAGAAGTATGTTTTAATCTTTTAGGTCTCTTATAAATACGCTAGGTTTTGCCTGCGACTTTGTCCGCGTGGAATAGTTACTTTGGCATAACGCTAAAATTTACCCGACTCTTCATTTACGTAGAAAGTGAAAATATTTTTGTAGAATGTTAAGGAGCTATTTCAGGTACTAAAATTACGCTTTTTAACCGACTTCAAAAGAGGAAGTTGTCAATTAGACCATCATTTTTTTATCTATGTATGTTCACCGATTTCTCGAAAATGCTTGAACCGATTCTGATAATCTTTTTTTCTTTTTTTTTTTGTTCAAAAGGGTAGACTTCCCGAATGGTCCTGTAATCATCAAGATCTGATGATGAGTCTTAGCGTCTTATATAGCATATAGCCTTCCTCAATAAATGAGCTGTCTAACCCTGAAAGAATTCATCAAATCTAACCAGTATTTCCTGAGATTAGCACGTTCAAACAAACAAACTCTTCAGCTTTATAATATTAGTATAGATTCATTCTCAGTATCTTCGGATTCATCTTTCCCAGAGTCTAATAGAGATATTCCGACGCCTTAGTAACTGAATTTGGCATAATTACTTCAATGCGACACTTAGGGCACCACCTACATGGAAGTCAAAGAGTTAAAATGTTTAGTATACCCACGCAAAGCTAATAATATATGATTATTTCATTTCTTCACTCCAACTCCACACAACTTTAACTGTGACAAATCTCAGATTTCTTAGTGAATTATAAGCCTAAAACCAGTACAAAGTTGGTCTTCGCGTATTAAAGTATTTAATTTCAACGCTGGTGCTGGGTCTTTTTCGAATTACATAAAAAAATTCAAATCTCTTGTTCTTCATAGATGTTAAGTTTTTTTTTGACACAAAATACTTTCACAGGCACATTTAACGTAGGAATTATATTCTGATGTAGCTCATCAGTTTCAACAAATAATTCCCATAGAATAATATTTAAAGTTACTACAAGCTACAACTCTAGAACTTGACAGATAGGTCGACAGATAACTGACATTGAATCATGTATATATTAATACGTGAAGCAAAAACTTTGTATCCCTTTTTACGAAAATTGCGCGGACGGAGGAGTTTGAAATTTTCCATACTTATAGAGAATATAGAGAAGAAGTGCACAATGCTAATATTTTTTTAAAATAATGTATAAAAGATACATTAAATCAATAAAGAAAACAATACACACACTACCTACCATGTATTTGACGCACACACGCATGCATACTATTTATTGTCAAACTTTTGTTCTTGACGTCTGTGGTCAAAATGAGAATAGATTAAATATTGTTTGTCTTTATTAATATTTTTTTATAGTGTAGCCTTGGCGAAATTTTTGATTATAGAAGTATAAAATACAATCATAATAGTGTACAAACTTATTATACAATTCCAATTAACTATAGTCGAATTTCGACTACTGCGGGACCTCTAGTATAATTAATTTCGCCACTTTTCCCCGGTAATGCGACACATATAACAACGTTATAATTAAAGAAAATAAACTTCATGTTAAATATAAATGAGCAAATGTACAAACAAATACTTCTAACAGCAGCATTTGTTTAATATAAGACTCCCAGTCGAAAACCGGTTAGATTCATAAGGTGCCTAATTAAATTCTGTGAAATATACGAAACCAAAAAACAAACTTGAACGCTTTAATAATACTTCATTTTTATGGCATATAAATCCTCGAAAAAGTAATTAAGACTATATTGGTGTTAATTGGTTAATGGAGTAAACATTGAGTATTTTAGTATTATCTTAGGTTTTAGCGAGTCCTACAACAAAATTAAAAATACTTTTTATTCGGTTTTTATACGGTTTATTTTTGCGTTTAACCAGCCGTCCGTAACCGCAAAAAGCTTAAGCTATTAGAAGCTTTGGAAACAATATAATGATAATAACTAAATGAGAGATTAAACCGCAAAAGTAATTTTTATTTTAGACTTTTTGTCGAAGTCCCATTTTATTTTATTTACTAACATCTGGCTTACCCTCCAAATGTTTCGCCGTGAAACCACTACATTAAACACTAGGACACGAGCCCGTATATTCCCATTTTGCATTTTTACAAGTCAAGTTGTCATTTGTTCTTGTCTCATATGTTTCCAGTGCCGGAGGCTTATGGCAGTATGGCGCCGCACGCTACTGTCACTCTAGCGTGCTAGCACTAGGAGCATGAGACGATGCCGGACTGGCGTTGTTCGTCGTCGCCTATCACCTCGACGACCCGTCGGTCGGGCGTCCTCGGAATGGCGCCGCGAGTCTGGTTATAGTGTTGACCGCGGGCACCACCCTACTCTGACCGGGTTCTGACTCCAAATGGAGATCGGAGGTGGGGTGTAAGGGTGCAGGGGTATCCTTTAGTGCGGTAGGGCCCTAAAACTAAAAAAAAGAAGTTGATAGTAAGGTAAGGTAAGATAACAACACGTGTGACGTAACGCTTAACAAGTGTCCAAAGATACAATCAGTAAACGACTAGTCGGATCGGTTTGCTGATGCAATTTACATCGCATAACTATCTGATACTATCTTTGTGCCGGTAAAAATCTTAATAGGTTTTTCATTTTGTTGTATTACATAAATTTCTCCACTCCACGAAGGTACTATATAATAATCTTTCTTAAACAAACGCAGCATGGTTTTCTTGAGTGAATTGTATTGTATTGTGAAAGGTACTATTGACTATTTTGAGCACTTATGATAAGGCTTTATTAAAGTGTAACTGAGATTCCCACCTAATATCATAAAATTGGCGACATCATTCACGGTGTGATTACCTATACACAACGAACAAACAAAAGTTCATTTATTTCAAATATCGAAATAAGAACGAGCGTGTATAAGGAATTTTAGAATACGTGTGTTTTCATCATTCTTGATTTTTTTTTTCTCTCTTCCATTTGGACTAACTACTTAACGATGCCGAAATGCTTGAGGCCTCCCCGTAATTTTTGGTACTCTGTCTTTAATTGCGATTATTAATTTTCTTCGTGAAAGGTAACGAGCACTTTTTGTTCAATAAATTCTACGCGAATTTTAATCTATAAAAGAAATGAGAATTTTTATGATCGCTCGATATAACAATATAGTAAAGCTAATATGTAAAAAAAATATGTGCCTGTCTGAGGAATTTATAAATCTAACAAAATTAGAACTACAAACGCGTCTTATCCTTGAGGCCACATCGACTATGTGGTAATTGATCGATGACTGTGAAGGAATTTATATTTTTTTTTTTAGTTGGGTAGGCGTGCACACAGCCCACCTGGTGTTAAGTGGTTACTGGAGCCCATAGACATCTACTAATTACAATTATTTCAGCTTCTACTATTTATGCTCCAGAGAGACCCACGCCAAGGTCACGTGACTACACGTCATCTAAGGCCACAGACACTTCTCGTGGGTCATGAGACCCATACAAAAGTCGTTTTCTAATAAAAGGATATCCACGAACCGATTTCAAGCGCTGTCGAACGATCCACTTACAAAAAAAAACGCCAAATTGCTTTGTAAGCATTCAGAAGTATCGGGACTTTTTTGGACTTTAGTTCTGAATTTTACTGGTTTTACTGGTGGTCTTCTAAGTCCGCACGGGTAAAGACCACCGCCGAGCCTATAAAAAAAAAGTATTTTACTTTAAAAAGTTTTTTTTTCTATTATTCTGTTCTACTTTATTTGAAATTAGGCTCAATTCCATGTGAACGACTAGTGAACGTACCGTTTCAATCTTTTGCGTCGTAATACTGTTTGGTGAGAATGTTCCCAATTAAAATTTGAATATTGCAAAAGAATTGTTGTCAAAGTTTAAAAAAAAAATGTATTTTCGACACACATTAAATTCGGTGCAAGATCTGCAGCAGATGCTGAACGGCTTAGCAGATTCTTCGCGACGAATTGGACTCCGGATGAATATGGATAAAACCAAAGTGATGTTCAATTGTTACATTAGCCCGGGTCCGATCGTCGTGAAGGGCTGCCCGCTTGAAGCTGTTGATGAATATTTATACCTTGGGCAGATGGGTAAACACAGCTTGGAGAGGGAAATCAAGAGAAGGATCCAACTGGGCTGGGCGGCGTTCGGCAAACTGCGTGGAATCTTTTCATCGCACATCCCACAGTGCCTGAAAACGAAAGTTTTTAACCAGTGCGTCCTACCGGTAATGACTTACGGAGCCGAAACGTGGACACTCACAGTACGGTTGGTCCGTCAGCTCAAAGTCGCTCAGCGAGCCATGGAAAGAGCCATGCTCGGAGTTTCTCTGAAGGATAAAATCCGGAATGAGATTATTCGAAAGAGAACTAAAGTCATCGACATAGCTCAAAGAGTCAGCAAGCTGAAGTGGCAGTGGGCTGGCCATATATGCCGTAGGACTGACGATCGCTGGAGCAAACGGGTTCTCGAGTGGAGACCGCGCAGCGGAAGACGTAACGTGGGACGCCCCTTGGCTAGGTGGTGCGATGACCTCCGCACGGTGGCCGGCAAGAAGTGGATGAGGAGAGCCGCAGACCGGGCTCAGTGGTGTGGATTGGGAGAGGCCTATGTCCAGCAGTGGACGACTGTGGGCTGTTGATGATGATTGATGATGATGATGATTAAATTCGTTACAATTCTACGTCTTTAATGTACTTTTTACTATTAATTATAATTTTAAATTCGGAGCTCCCACATGCCCCGTTCAGTATCGCTGGAGCGTACCTAAGTTCCAAATTGAGGTCCGAACGCCTATTCCACGACTATTTTACCCTAAAAACCGAAAAATGTGTTTGTTTCAGGATAGAAATTAATATGGCGGCGCGCGGTACGTACTCCCTCGCAGCACGAAGATACCTATTTAACAATTTAAACAAACACATTATGGACATATAACTTTGACAGTTCAGTTGATAAGGGACTCGATTCTGTACGTTACTTGCTAAACTTTCAAAAACACTCGCTAGTGTGATGAAATTTGCATGAACGGATATCAAGAACTCAAACTGGTTGTATATCCGAAGTTATGCAACTTATTTACATATTTCACGCAAGTGTATTAGGATGAGATAATGTAGAAGAAGTAACTAATTAGGTAGATAGAAAATAATTAAAGCTACTTCCGCTTGTAAGAACTATGTCTCAGTTTTTTAGTAAATCGGTTAAAATTTAGTAAATAATCCACCCTTAATAATAGTTTAAAAAAACTAACAAAAGACACTTTTATATAAAGCGGGTTTTTACAATAAAATCATCTTTTCTTACACTATTATTAATTCAAATTTATTAAAACTTATTTTCTATTTTTTAGCTGGATTTTCTATAAAAGCGTATTTTGTTAGTTTTCTTACACTATTATTTATTTTTCATTTTTTAGTTGAATTTCTATTTTTTCAATATATTTTTTTAAATATTGAATTGTTATCGGTCCTTAATAAGCATACCAAATTTCGAGTTAATTCGACGTTTTGAAGGGGGTCAAAATCATGTTCAAAGATTCCGTTACAAACATACATACATACGTCTGAAGCTAATAAAAGCGTATTAAAAACGAATCGCATTATTGCTTCACAGCAGAAATAGGCAGAGATGTTAGTTACTACCCGTGAGTGCTCACAAAGCGCTCTGCCGCCAGTAACTATCCTTCCATCCCCAAAAGTATCTTGACGCTTCAGGTGACAGTTTCAAGATTAAACTAACATTGCATTTTCTCGATCTCCGAAACGTTTTACAAGGTTTGTCCCAACGCCCAAAAAGAAGGCTAGTAACGTATTGCCGATTCAACTTCGAAAATGATTCAAGTATCTTCTACTGTATATTTGTAAGATAAATGAATTTTATTTTCCTACCTACTCTAGTGGCCTCGAGGGGTCATATTGATTCACCGTACGAGTAGGTGAGCTCACGGGTTCTGTCTGACCTGTGGGTAAATAAATCAAGTATCCACATTACTATATCTAATATCAACAGCCTAGCTACATTGAAAAATATATTGCTATAAAATGTAATCACTACTAGAATCAAGAACAAAAATTACTTAAAAAGCTTTCATCGTAAAACCATTTTATGTAGCACTTCAGCGCCCAAATAAAACTGATATTCGGACAGCACCGCTAATGGCCCACCTTGGCATCGACCTCATAAATCCACAATTACTAGTAAAATAGCAGTACGTTTTTATCCAATACTAGCGACCCGCCCTCGCTTCGCTTCGGAAACATTAAAACACACATGAAACTAAAAAAAAAAAAAAAAAAAATTAATTAAAAAAGTAGCCTATGTTCATCAGGGACAATGTCGGCTTCTAATGGAAAAATAATTTTTCAAATCGGTCCAGTAGTTTCGGAGCCTATTCGAAACAAACAAACAAACAAATCTTTCCTCTTTATAATATTAGTATAGATAGTTCTTCATCGTTTCTGTTACACACTCATTTCTGTTGTTGTAGTCGGGATTTGCACAGAACTAATACATTTTAATTACATTCAAACAAGTGTAATTATTTATAAGTGATAAGTATCACTGGCACTGGAAACAGGCATAGAAATAAACATAATAATCTAAATGCCTCCGTCACTTTTTAGTAGTAGTGGAGTCGGATTTTTCATGTGATTATTAATTTATTAATTATTATCCTTACTTTCTTTACTTTAGATAGACTTGGAGAAGATGAAACTGTGTTCAACTCATAAAGTAGTCGATTTTGAACGAAACCATACTTTTAAGTCTTAGAGTATAGATTAAAAGCCAAAATTTGTAACATAAAAAGCAAATCAAAAATTTATACTGCAGTGATAGAAATTGATCTTCGAACATAAATTAATCCAGTCTTTTGCTGGGTGCAAATTTGAAATATTTCGAAACGTCATTCACACAAATTTTGGAGGTCAAAGACTTTAGAAATAAAATACCTCGTACATAATTAAATAAGTAATGGCAGCTATTTAATATAAACCAAATATAGTACGCGATGTCAAACAACCCAAAATTTGCTTTAAGCTGAAAATTTAAACTACGAATAAAAATAATTGCAGCGAATTAACTACTTAGTGAAATTATCTAATTCTTATTATTTTTTTTTTTTTTTTTTTTTTTTATTGCTTAGATGGATGGACGAGCTCACAGCCCACCTGATGTTAAGTGGTTACTCGAGCCCATAGACATCTACAACGTAAATGCGCCACCCACCTCGAGATATAAGTTCTAAGGTCTCAGTATAGTTACGACGGCTACCCCACCCTTCGAACCGAAACGCATTACTGCTTCACGGCGGAAATAGGCGGGGTGGTGGTACCTACCCGTGCGAACTCCCAAGAGGTCCTACCACCAGTGAGAACAGCCAATGAATACAAATCACTGGTATGTTAAATCCATTAAAACTACACGAAAATTCACTTTGTACGACGTCCAGTGCTATGGGCCATCGTTCACAATGAATTAATTGTTCTTGGAAACCCCAGATAATCGCTACTGTCGTATATCTCTCCCGACACCATTTTCCGTATTTCAAAGCTCTTGTGCACACCAATCGAACTCTGCTAACTTTAAGCTATAAACTACAAATTATTGGTTTTTTTCTTACCTGTTTTAGTAATCTCGAGGGGTTCTTCTAGACGCACCGAGCTAGTAAGTGAGCTAACGGGGCTCAAACCGGGAGTGTTGCTAACACTAGCCCTAGCTAGAACAGTGCTTCGCAGAATCTACTACCGGATCGGAAACGCAACCCACTGGGAAGATCCGGCGAGAAACTCAGTGGGCTGTATTGGGGTTAATTTACTCGTTGAACCCTTAGTCGCAAGCGACGGGTTCGACGAGGACGGTGACCGGTGCTTGAGGTACCTAAAAGCACCGTTAATGGATCGGGAGGATCCGTAATGACTCTATTGCTTAGAGAAAATAACCGCTATTTAAATATTTTAAAAAAATACATAATAAAAAATTAAAAAAAAAATTTTATTGTCCTTCTAGGCAGACGAGCATACGACCCACCTGATGGTGAGTGGTTACCGTCGCCCATGGACTTTAGCAATGCCAGGGGCAGAGCCAAGCTGCTGCCTACC
The DNA here is from genome assembly GCF_030269925.1 of Bombyx mori. Taxonomy (NCBI): domain Eukaryota; kingdom Metazoa; phylum Arthropoda; class Insecta; order Lepidoptera; family Bombycidae; genus Bombyx; species Bombyx mori. The sequence goes on along the minus strand of NC_085115.1, from coordinate 13,009,910 downwards.
GTTAAGTATTCTCCACAAGCCTCGTTAAATACGTACAGGATAACTTAACTGATATATGCCACAGATAGTGGCTGGGTATAAGCAATTACATAAATTTGGAACAAGACTAGAAACGTAGGTCGATGTCCATTTTGGGGCAATGCTTTTACTTCTCTATAGATGGTCAATCGAGATAACGACTTATCTGATACTGAGTAGTGACCGCAGTCTATATGTCTATAGACTTCAAATGTGAATACCAACACCTGCCTACTATAACTTAATAGGTTGGGGAAAAAGTTTCTTCGCATTTTTTAAGAAAATTCACAACATTTTTTATTATAGTTTATTTACATTTAACTAAAGTATGTAGGTACCATTTTGTTCGATAACTTTTTGCCATCTTGTAAGTAGGGACATGATCCCATTGCTATAGAAATTTGGAGGTTTCTAATCAAAGTACTGCGACAATTGGTTGTGGCAGTCCTCTCGTGGTGTTAATTAACCTGACACTGCCTTAAGAATTCTGAAAAGACCGAAACAGGTGGAAATCTGAAGGTGCAAAGTCAGGACTATACGGCGGATGCATTAACACCTCCCAGCCAAGCTCTCTTAATTTTTGCTGGTGGCTAAAGATGTGTGAATTCTAGTGCTATCATGATGAAAAATCACACCCCTTCTGTTGATTAATTCCGGCCGCTTTCTCTCAACTTCTTGCTTTAATCCTATCAATTATTCGCAGGAGAGTTCAGAATTCCTGGTTCTGCCTGGTGGTAACAGCTCATAATGAATAATACCCTTCCAATCCCATCACACACACAGCATCACCTTGTTGCGAGTTAACTCGGGTTTCGCCACAATCTGTGAAGCCTATCCGGCCTTTGACCATGACCTTTTTCGCACGTTCTTGTCGTACGTGATCCACTTTTCATCACCAGTTATCAGCTTCTTCAATAATGGTTCGGTTTCATTGCGTCGTAATAAAGAATCACAAATGAGTACACGGTTCATTAGGTTTCTTTCAGTGAGCTCGTGAGGTACCCAAATATGGAGCTTTTTCGTGACCTAGTTTTTTTCAAATGCGCCAAAACTGTTTTGTTGTTAATTCCCAGTTCTTCAGCTACGTCGTAACTACGGATATGCCGATCTTGCCCCACTTCGGTGGTAGGACCTCTTGTGAGTCCGCACGGGTAGGTACCACCGCTCCGCCTATTTCTGCCGTGAAGCAGTAATGCGTTTCGGTTTGAAGGGTGGGGCAGCCGTTGTGACTATACTGAGACCTTAGAACTATATCTCAAGGTGTGTGGCGCATTTGCGTTGTAGATGTCTATGGGCTCCAGTAACCACTTAACATCAGGTGGGCTGTGAGCTCGTCCACACATCTAAGCAATAAAAAAAAAAAAAAAAAAAAAACTTTTTCAAAAATGGCATCCATTTTATCCGTCATAGGGCGACCAGAGCGACGTGCATCTTTGACATCTAAATTTCCGGTTTGAAAAGGTCCTTAATAGGTCCATAAATATCGCAAATTTATTTCTCGGCTTGCGTTGCATTTTTACCTTTTTTGTAATAAAATTTGTCAAATGTATCGAATTCCTTCATTAGATTCACTGATCTTGACAGTACGAAAAATAAATAAAAATCACAGATTTTCCAAATTTGTATTTGGAATTATCTTCTTTAAAATTTAAACTTTTAATGATACCAAAACCAGCCAGATATAAATAGTATAGCCAAAGAGATTTTATTACAAGTTAATACATACTATAATGCGAAAAGACTTTTTCCCCAACCTATTATAACCATTGTAATAAAATAACAGCTCTCACAACCTTCAAACCGAAATATGACTACGTCACGCCAAAGGTGGGTACCATCAGGTTGGATCTGACCAGTACAAGCTCACAATACTTATGTAGTGCTCAAGATCATTAAATTTACATATTCTTTCCAATATCAAATTTTAACCGCAAAAAAAATTTATTCATTTATTTCTTAAATGGGTAAATGAGCTCACGGCCCCCCTGGTGTTAAGTGGTTACCGACGTCCAACGTGTACTGAGCAAAATAATTCTCATTCCTCGGAAGACAGTGCCACATTAACATGCTTTCGTGAAACACGGAAACTAATTGTCTCTGTACATTTAATTAAAATAACGTCTTACGCGAACGCTCCGTAAATGAGGAAGGGGGTGTGAGCATCTATATCTAAATTCGGAATGGCTGGATACACTCGAAAATTGAAAATGTGTGATGAATGTTTTTTTGTTATTGAGTTCCGGATGTTTTTCGACGGGCATGACAATTTGCAAGTGATATGGTATGTACATGGTATGGATATAGTATGGATATGGTATGGATATGGTATGGATATGGTATGGATATGGTATGGATATGGTATGGATATGGTATGGATATGGTATGGATATGGTATGGATATGGTATGGATATGGTATGGATATGGTATGGATATGGTATGGATATGGTATGGATATGGTATGGATATGGTATGGATATGGTATGGATATGGTATGGATATGGTATGGATATGGTATGGATATGGTATGGATATGGTATGGATATGGTATGGATATGGTATGGATATGGTATGGATATGGTATGGATATGGTATGGATATGGTATGGATATGGTATGGATATGGTATGGATATGGTATGGATATGGTATGGATATGGTATGGATATGGTATGGATATGGTATGGATATGGTATGGATATGGTATGGATATGGTATGGATATGGTATGGATATGGTATGGATATGGTATGGATATGGTATGGATATGGTATGGATATGGTATGGATATGGTATGGATATGGTATGGATATGGTATGGATATGGTATGGATATGGTATGGATATGGTATGGATATGGTATGGATATGGTATGGATATGGTATGGATATGGTATGGATATGGTATGGTACCTACCTTGTGTAATGTGTTTAGCAATCACATGGACATTACAATGTAAATGCCGCCTCCCACCCCGGCAACCCTATTCGTCGAATTCATCGAAAAGTTCGACGTGAAAGTTAACCAATACTGCTGTTAGAGCTACTTCCAAGGCATTCGGAAAGCTGTTTGTAAATCGCACACCTCTTGGCAGAGACCGTGCTCCTCCTCCTTGCGTCGGTTTCCTCATTACTGAGGGTCGTGGTCATGGCAATGAAACAGTTTAAATGTTTCTCTGTCCATGACTCTCTTGGAACGTAATTGTGGTGGGTTTCCACGTCCTTCCACATCAGTATTTCGAAGGGATTTAGTCCTTCACGGCAAACTGGTCCCGCTCCGGGTCTCTGGTTGTATCCGGGGGCTGGGTTATTTCCCGCCGCCCAGTGCTCGGCTATGCTAACCCGTTGCAAATTGTAAAGGCCTCCGGGGCACGAGTAATTCCTCCCAACTAAAAAAATACACGAATTCGATATTGTAAAAGCATTCGACATAGTCTGGCACAACAGTTTGATTTACAAACTGTACAACACGGGATTACCAAACAGACTTATTCTACAAGACTTCTTGTCGAACCGTTCGTTTGGGTTTCGAGTCGAAGGAAGCCACTCTCTTCCCCCAGTTGAAATCCCAAGAGTACATGTCTTAAAGAAAACCCTAGTGAAAGTCTGTTGAAAGTAAAACATTGACTGGTTTTTCCACTATTTTACTATTACCTATGGTGACAGAGTGATCGGTTTTAAAAAAAGAAGACATTATAATTAAACAATAAATAAATATTTACTAACGATCAGGCCACGTTAACTGGTCCCGTGATAAGTTCGTAAAGAACTTGTGTTACAGGTACCAGATAACGGAAATAAATGTAAGATTTTTATTATACACATACATATATTTAATATACATACATAACCCTGGAAAATACATTTATATTTATCATACAAATATCTTCCCTTGGCGGGATTCGAACCTGCGACCCCCTTATGTAGTGACCATGTCACTTACCACTACTGTTACACCAGACGGCAGTTTTCATTAGCCTTGGAAAGATGTATTTTCGCCCGATAAACCGAAAAACATAAGTTCTATTTTTCGGAACACGTATATGTACACAAAACTTCTGAAAATTATCGTTCAGTCTTCTATATGATAAAAACTGCTTCAATAAATTTAAATAACAAAAACAAAAATTCACGCTCATTTTCAAAATTGAAATTTATAAATTTACAAAATTGGAATATTAAAATTTCCACTAACGTATAATTTAATTTACCAACACGTGAAATCTGAGGTTTTGTAGAATCACTTTTATTAGCAATATTTTTAGCCGGCATAAGTTTTAATAAAACGACAGGTATTTTTAGGTTCAACTTTTAATGATAATACATTTTACTGATCGAAAAAAAAGACACAAAATTCAATTATTTCACCTTTCCTCTCGTCTCCTACGTCAGTCTTTATTAATAGTATACGCTTATCGAAAGTGCGTCAGAAAGCAATATTCTAGCAATAAATCATGACAGTCTTCCGGTAACAAAAAATAAATAAATTCATACGTTCATAATGTAATCCATTTTTCTTACCTGGAATTGGTTTTAGGATAACATCGAATCGTAAAAGAAATATTTCTAAGCTTTACATTTGTTCCAAAATCGAGCCATGAAGGTATTGATGTGCCCGTAATGTTGAGGATACGATGCTCGGCGCGTTCATGTCGACTCGACTCTGACGAAATCAATTCCAATTTTATTAAGAATCAATCAAACCCGCAAAATTTATGATCTGCGTAATAATTTTTATTTTTTATTGCTTAGATGTATGGACGAGCTCACAGCCCACCTGGTGTTAAGTGGTTACTGGAGCCCATAGACATCTACAACGTAAATGTGTCACGCACGTTAGTTCTAAGGTCTCAGTATAGTCGCAACAGCTGCCCCACCCTTCAAACCGAAACGCATTACTGCTTCACGGCAGAATACACGGCAGAATATACCTATTAGGATATAATATGTAAGTCCTTACAAGTAGCGTGATCCTGCTTATAGTTGTTTTACTTCATTACAGATTACAGCCTCATGTCTCCAGGTGGGTGACTGCATTCCCGTTGTAATATCGCTAGACTCAGATAAACATTTCCGACTAGATATTTTTTTTTATTGCCCTTGTAGGCAGTCGAGCATACGGCCCACCTGGTGAGTGGTTACTGTAGCCCATGGACTTCAGCAATTCCGGGGGCAGAGCCAAGCCGCTGCCGTTAGCTCATCTATACGTTTAATGCTAGAAACCAAATAGGCCAATTCATACTTAATAACTAAATATACCATATTATATGATTATATGAGTATCTAACGCCATCTGTCGTCAGATAGCAAAAACGGAGAACATTGTCGAATATTTTAATTCTATCAATTATATGTGAGAAATGTATAGTCATAGTTAAAACGACAATAAAAACGTGACACAGGCAAGATGAAGAAAGTTATATTTGAAGCGAAGCGACGAACGGATCACTTAAAGAAAGCGAAACACTTAATTTTGATAATGAAGCAGTAATGCGTTTCGGTTTGAAGGGTGGGGCAGCCGTTGTAACTATATTTGAGGCCATAGAACTGAAATTTCAAGGTGGGTGGCGCATTTACGTCGTAGATGTCTATGGGCTCCAGTAACCACTTAACACCGGGTGGGCTGTGAGCTCGTCCACCCATCTAAGCAATAAAAAAAAAGATGTCTACCTAAACTGTCGAAATAATTGAGTTTCTATTAGAATACCGGTGAAGAATTTTATTTATCCTGAGCCTCAACTCACAACAATACTACATACGGTATTTTGATATGATCCCTTTCCTTCCATTATTCTTCCATTATTCCCTTATTGAAATATACGTCATGAACAGCTGCCGGCCTAAAACTGTTTAATCATATTACTTTAGCAATGCAATTCTTATAAATCCGGTCACTTGTACGCCAGTGCGCTCTTCTGTATATATAACTTCTACAAAAACAATATCAAATCATTGCTGTCTTGCTGCCGTAGCACAGATTTCAATTTTACGGCTGTGTAAGAAAAATATTCTTCTCCTAAATCCAACAATCCCAGCAAAGTTATCATTGGACGTCTTGTATTTTAGTTTCCAACATCCATACGTTGCCAACTTTCTTGTATCTGGATTAGCAGGATTGGATAGCCATTATTAGAATAAAATTGAAGACTCTCACTGATGGTAGGACCTCTTGTGACTCTGCGCGGGTAGATACCACCACCCTGCCTATTTCTGCCGCGAAGCAATAATAAGTTCCGGTTTGAAGGGTGGAGCAGCCGTTGTAACTATACTTGAGACCTTAGAACTTATATCTCAAGGTGGGTGGCGCATTTACGACGTAGATGTCTATGGGCTCCAGTAAACACTTTACACCAGATGGGCCGTTAACTCGTCCAACTATCTAAGCAATAAAATAAAAATAAAAAAAAACTCGACCGTTCGACCTCTACAGCTGCGGGGAGTCCGAAGCACGTCTAGATAGTGTATCATACACCGAGAAGCTTACTGAGTCAGAACCAGCCAGTGTCGAGATGCGTGGCCTCCCGCATTCATGTCCCAACAGCCATGAATGGTGAACTTTCTAATTTTAGCAAAGCTTTCACGGCAGGAAATTTGAAGCATAATTAGCAATTTCCTTTATTTTAACTCAAAATTGGCTTGTGTGCTTTATTTGAATATTTCAAAAGTTTAATGAATTCAATTCTCTCGTGATTCCTTTAATGCTCTTAAAATTAGCTTAAAACTGATAAATACCATTAAAAAAATTGCGAATAAAATATACCATCATAATTATCGACAATTAGGTTAAAAGAACTGTTCTCAACTGTATAACAATTACAGAACAAATAATAAACCTCACCCTCCTCAGCCCAAACCTGTTGCTTCCATGGACATCCAGTTTATGACATCGCTAACGGCCAATAAAAATAGTTTATAACAATTATCGCACCTAAACAGCATGACTATAAGGTGGAAAGTCCCGTAAAGAAATGAGAATGTTCGAATATAAACTATTCCACCGCGAATGGATTTGATCGACCAAACCAGTGTCGTGTCAATGAAGTTAATGGTTTTAGGGCTCTTTTATCGGATTATACGATGAGAATTCATAGCTTCACATTTTCCACTACTTTGATAACATGAACGTATTTTACATAACATCAACTGTTAGATGGCAAAAGAGACCTTTACGAAAATTAAGATAATCTTTCTTGTCTTTATTTGACTATTGTATGTATCAGGTCAGAAAATCTTACACTCCTAAGTGTCTATTTAGCTATTATCAGACGATACAGGTGTGACTCCGGCTACGTCTACCTACTACAAATTTCCTCAATTATCATCTCCTTCACAAATTACTGCTCTTCCTCCCTTAATAGCAGGTTTTTTGCTTGAGAACGAGCTCATGGTTCACGTGGAACTTATTGTATACCGGAGCATATATACATTACAATGTCAATGCCCCCATTAGCCTTGACATGGCATAACACGAGGTCAAGTATTAACTGTACTGCTCTCCCACCCTTGAAATCGGAACGTTACTGCTAAGCTGTTTCGCGGCAGAAATAAGCATAGTTATGTTACCAACCGGTACGGCCTTACATTACACCTTACCACCACAGTACACGATATTATTCTTTCTTGGTAGAAGTGATTCGTGAATACGCACAAAGTGCTTGTTTCAAAAGAGTGGTACCTGCAATTATGATTTGAGCTCTGGTACAGACCTGACATCTAATCCTTAAAGCCACGATGACTTCTTAAGTTCGAGCATCTCTTCTCCAACCTTTGTCCACCCGATGCCGAGTTTAGGTCTCTTCATATTATGCACTCTATTCTTTTAGGTCTATTGCCTTTCGCATCCACTCCTTCCCAGCTATTTTGACCAAATCGTCAGTCCACCTCATTGGCTGCCTGCCCACATTACTACGTCCAGTATAAGGTCTCCACTCCTACACTTTTGTGCTCCACCAATTGTCAGTGCCAAGGCATATGCAACTGGTGCACTTCCACTTTCTCCAAGAAACCACTTTGGCTATATCAGTCAAATAAATTCATCTGTAGATATGATCGGGCATTAAGCCAACACAAGTGGCACAACCATCTTGTCATTGCATTTGTGTGCAAAAAGTATTCTAAAGATGAATCTTTCATCTAGTGTCGTTCAAGTATACCAACCCAGCGCTATCCTTAGTAGGCTTAAACTAGCAGGGTTTTTATAGTTCCCAAAAATTCGTCGTACCAATAAAAGTGTCAATTTACATAAAAACCACTCAAACGATATATTATTATATGACACAACGAAGGGACAATGTTATTCAATGACAAGATGTAGTTGCGACTTCGATCATTTTGTATTTGGAATATTAAATTGGGTATGAAACAATGCAGTTTGATAACGTAGTTAGATCATTTATATGGTAAATATTATGTAACAGTTTTTAAGTCTAATAATTTCGTAAACCAATCCACGTATTCTTTGTTATAATGAACCAAATACAGAAACAAGCAAAAAGATAATGTTAAATTCATAATTTAAGGTCAAGCTAAACTCCGAGTCGCAAGCATTTGACTTTTACAAAATTCGATATACAGACAGACGCGATTCTGTTACAATTTTATAACAGTATAGATAAAGATTGGTTGAATATTATTTCCTGTGATATATGAAGGAATATGCAAGCTGACACCATATGGGTCGAATCAAATTTGTATGCCGTCAAAGGGTTGAGCATTTCTGGGTTACGTTCAATGAGACGTATTTTTTTTCAAGAACTTTTATACGAGTACGTATAAGTGTGTGTTATGAAAGTAGGTCAGAATTAAGCTTAACGACATTTATTGGAAACGTTTTCGTAGAATTTCGACAAATGAGATTCTAGAATTAAACCAATAAAATAAATACTTCTATGTATATGACAAAAAAAAACCCAAAAAAAGCAAAAAAATTGCGGTAAAGAAGTAGACAAGTCAAAAGATGGATGGTGGTGTAATCAATGTGGGAGGAGAGACTGCACGGAAGCATATTATGGTCTCAAGGGACTCGGATGCCTTTTTAGCGGAAAAAAACCGGTGTTTATAAATTACAGGCAGCGTTTATTGCTCTCAAAGTGAAGTTACATGTAGGTATCAGACCTTTTTTGGCATCTTTTTTTTTATTGCTTAGATGGATGAACGATCTCACGGCCCACTTGGTGATAAGTGGTTACCGAAGTCTATAAACATCAACAACATGAATACTGCCACCCACCTTGAGACATATGAGTAACTGTACCCATATGAGGCCTTACCTCAATGCTTACAGTAAGTACAACGGATGCCCTACCCTTAAAACCGAAACGCATTACTGCTTCACGGCAGAAATAGGCATGATGGTGGTACCTACCTGTGCGGACTCACGAGATGTTCTACCATAAGTGATAATACAGATTATAATTTTTACGGGTTTGCCTTTTATCACGCGATATTATTTGTTTACCGGATTATGATTTTAGTTACCGGAAGTCAATTGTGAACTTTTGTTAAGTACGTATTACATTAGAAATATTGGAACCTGCCAACCGTTTGACAGACTTAAGAGCAATAAACAAATACTTCCAGGAACCAAGACATTGAATGGAACTTTTTCCTGGTCGACGGTCCAAAAGTTTATGTTCGGAACTTGTGCGAGTGTGTTGAAAATATAGTTAGTATAATTGAAGCAAAAACTTAAATGTCTTATACTCTTCAACGATAGCTACTGCCTAAATTCTTTATTGAAAAATATATATATATTAAATTTCGGCATATTATAAGAATAATTAATTAAAAGTAAAGAAGGAGAATTGCGATTCTACACTTTTTTAATTAAAAATCTTTATTGATTATGACGAAGGCGTCCACTACTAACGTAAGTCGCTCCAAAAGTGGTGTCATAAGCGACAGCGATTTTGTCGAATTGTAAGGCGGTTGCACAAGTAGTGGTGGGTAAGTGAGTCGCCACAAATTGAATAAAACTTCCGATTGTCCAACAACCGAAGTCCGAGCCTTGAACGAGGCAGAAATCAACCATGGTAGGTAGGTGAAAGCTCCATGCGGGTATTACGAAAGTTCAAGAAGACGATAGACTTTCCATGCCAAGTTCATGATGACTCAATCAGGCTTAGCATAGCCATGTTATGGTAAGATCGTGGCCCTAAGGAGGATTATAGTACAGTGGCGGGGAGAAGATGATAGATGATCACACTTTCCTCAAGTTCATGATGACTCAACCAGGCTTAGCATGGCCATGTTATGGTAAGATCGTGGCCCTAAGGAGGATTATAGTACAGTGGCGGGAAAATATGTGTTCAGCGCTGTATTACTTTACTTTACTTTACTTACCGCGTTGCCCTTTTGGATTTTGTCTCATCCAATGTTCGGTCGTAGGTTATAAAGCGGTTATGTAGTGTCGTTTATTATCTATACTAATATTATAAAGAGGAAAGATTTGTTTGTTTGTTTGTTTCGAATAGGCTCCGAAACTACTGGACCGATTTGAAAAATTCTTTTTCCATTAGAAGCCGACATTGTCCCTGATGAACATAGGCTACTTTTTTAAAAAAAAAAAAATATTTTTTTGGTTTCATGTTTGTTTTAATGTTTCCGAAACGAAGCGAGGGCGGGTCGCTAGTAATACGAATAAAAACCGTTTTTCTAGGTTCACACTAATACCAACAATTGTATCGCTATTCCTTCTATACAATTTCAATTCTCTAGTGTACTAGTGAATAATAACAAATGAGATGTATCGCAAACAAATTGAGTTGCCGTGTGTTGTACGTATCTCGGAAATGGTTTTTAGAGTGTAAGCCCAAAACGCTTCGGAATGGGAAATGGGATTGCAGCCTGCATGTCAGATTTGTACTCGGATACAGAATCTTGATATTCTGTTTGTTCCACTGTGGAATTTAATTTACTTAAGCTATTTTTCTTTCTTTTTTACTTGTGCATATATTATAATTATATATCATGATATTTAAGTCGTGCATTTTATTATGGTTGACCAAATTCAACGTTGACCAATTAAGCGGTAAGAGCCACGATTTTAGTACCCGAACTGTATACCCCCTTTTTGGGATGAATTTAGTTTTGGCCGAAGGCATTTTTGGCATCCCTAGGATGGGTAGGTAAACTCAAGGGCTCAAGGCAAGAGGAAAAGGCACGCTAACAATTTCCCGAGCGCCACAGAAGGATACCTGATAGCTCAAAGTCAGGTACTTCGCGAACGCCTCTACTACCAGATTGGAATTTTGCGACCCACTGAGAAGATTCGAGGGAAATTATAGAAACGTATGCTAAAAACAAATATTAATATGTCTGCTTTCAAGTCGTTGTGTATATAAAAATGATAAGTTTTAGAGTTTTCTTATGTTTATATTAAACATTTTAAAAAATATTCCTAGTCCGCACTTTACCGAATTTTATTATTGTTTCCTTTCTTTTTCTCTACACGGGTAAACGAGCGAATTAACAGGCAGTAAAAGTTGTTGAGTAATTAGTATTAAAGCCCATAAGCGTGGTGGTGATATAAAGTTTTATTGTTTAGCGGTTATCTTACCTTCAAACCTGGGGCGTATGCACTCGCGACTGAATGGTATCTAGCTTTGCAAGGTCAAATCAAATCAAATCTAATCAAATAATAAAAAAAAAAATCAACATAAATAAAAGTACATACTTGTTGAACGTCAAAAGAACTACCGCCAATTCACAAAAACTAGCCTCCGTCCTGAGATGAACTGGCAAGAAACTCAGCGGGCATGTCTTTTTCTTCTTTTTTGTAGTTTTTAATATTAGATTTTTTTTTATTTTAATTTTTACAATGAGTATTATAATGTAATGTCGATTTCCCCACCGTTTATTTTATAAAATTGCTAACTAAATACTAACTATGAGATATAAGCAACGCAAACTCGGCTGCCTCTGCTACTGCTACTAGCAATGTTAAGTGTTTGCTGAGAGATTGCCGTCAAACATTCGGAAATTCGTTTTACGTAAGGACACGAACATTTTTAGCTTTTTGTAGTTTGACGTGACGTACTTTGAAGTGAACGTTTGACAGAGTTGAGCAATAAAAATACTTCCAGGAACCAAAGACATTGAGTGGAACTTTTTCCTGGTAGACGGTCCAAAATTTTATGTTCGGAACTTTTGCGAGTGTGTTGAAAATATAGTTAGCACAATTGAAGCAAAAACTTTAATGTCTTATACTCTTCAACGATAGCTACTGCCTAAATTGTTTATTGAAAAAAAAAAATATATTAAATTTCGGCATATTATAAGAATAATTAATTAAAAGTAAAGAAGGAGAATTGCGATTCTACACTTTTTTAATTAAAAATCTTTATTGATTATGACGAAGGCGTCCACTACTAACATAAGTTGCCCCAAAAATGCTGTCATAATAACCCTAGTCTCTAGAGGCTCCTAGAGTCTTATGCACGAGACTTAAGATACTGTATCGCATACTCTAGAGAACATCGGAGACTATGCTCAACCGTGAATATTGTGTACCACACACAACAGGTGTGTCACACATCGAAAACTCAAGTTGATTCGACGAAACTGAATCAGGTGTGGAACGCTTGAGAAAATCAAAAGACTCTTTATCTCAAATACTCTATACCCAAATAAAGGACAAATTTATTCAATTTTTTTTTTATTTTTTTTTATTGCTTATATGTGTGGACGAGCTCACAGCCCACCTGATGTTAAGTGGTTACTGGAGCCCATAGACATCTACAACGTAAATGCGCCACACACCTTGAGATATAGTTCTAAGGTCTCAGTATAGTCACAACGGCTGCACCACCCTTCAAACCGAAACGCATTACTGCTTCACGGCAGAAATAGGCGGGGCGGTGGTACCTACCCGTGCGGACTCACAAGAGGTCCTACCACCAGTAATTACGCAAATATAATTTTGCGGGTTTCATTTTTATTACACGATGTTATTCCTTCACCGTGGAAGTCAATCGTGAACATTTGTTGAGTACGTATTTCATTAGAAAAATCGATTAAGATCAGTGTGTGATCAGTGATGATTTAGAGCTTTGAAGCGTGGTCTCTCTCAATAGGCCTCACCTTATCAAGATTCCGCTTATCCAAAGGGCAAAGGCGAGGGCAAGATTAGATCAGACTCAAATATTTAACAATTTAAATTTTCTTTTAAGAAATCGGGGGCCAAAAATAAGTTTTAATTAGAAGTTTCAGTAACTGCATTTATCGAGCTTCTAAGTCTTACAACTAACTAATCATTTTGAATAGAAGCGAACTTTGAAAATTACCTATAAATACGATATATTATATATATATTTTTATAGGATTCCTTACGTAAATATGTAAATCTATAAATTTTGCGTTGAATTTTATAAAAGTCTATAGTATTATACTCCTAATATGGAAAATTCGATCTTTCAATTATTAATTTTTCATTTCATTATTTTTCAATTTTTTAATGAAATTGATTCACTTCAACTGAGATGCTATTTTTTACTAGTTATTACAGATCATTAGCATTTTGATTTTTTGACAATGATCATAATAAAGTAAATGTTCAATTCCATATCAATCAGACATTGATCTTGTAAAAAGACCGAGCACAATCATTATTGCTAAGTAAATTCCTAAATAATGGATTTTCGTTAAGCTTAATTATACTTGAAAGAAAAAAGAAGTATCAAGTACCTTAGAAGACATTTCCTATTTTTTAATAACTTGTGAAATAAGCGAGAATGAACCAGTAAAATAAATCAAACCGCAATTTGCCAAGTTCCAATTCCCAAATATTATTAAATCGTTCTCAAACTTAAATTCAGATTTATTACCATTACAGTATGTTCCATAAATATTTGTATACATTTGCATTAAAAGATCTCCCAAGAGAATTGAAGCTATGTAATTGCGTAATATACCGAATCTTATTTATTATTATATTAAGCATTAATTATTTGTAATAAACTTAACGTTTCAAAACTTTTTCTTTTACGTTTATCTTATGTTGTTCGAAATAATTTTAAAAGTTTTAAATTTTATATTCGAAAATACCACGAAATAATGCGAATTTTTTTATAAAAAAAATATGCCTTAAAGATATTTGAACTGTGTGGCCTAGATCTTATCCCCTGAGTGTTCTAACAAGCCACTAAGGATGAATTGCGTTTTAAACTGAACATTGCAAAGAAGAAAAAAAGACGTAAAAAATGTATTTCTTCGAAGTATAACTGCTGAACTTTTCCATCCCGAAACAAGATAATTTGAGCTCTTGCAATCTTAATTTAACTCAATATTTACCAACAATATACCGATGTTGGTACAAATAAATTTAACAATTGGGCATTGGGGATAAACTAGTGCGATCTTAGTATGGATTTTCTGCGTTTAACATTAAACAAGTTACAAGCAAGAATCGCAGATATATCATCGCCATTATCATTAGTAGTAGACAAAAAAATCGTCCATTTCTTCAAAAATTTTGTTCTTCACTTGGAAACAAAGTAAAGCAGTAAGCGCATGGCACGGATCGAATTCAAAAAAAACCTTAGCCTTTTTCGTGTCCTTCCAATAGATTTGGTATTCTTCAAGTGTTCTCCGTTATTTATTTAAGATCGTCACTGAGACTTGTGCGACCGCCCTTCTTCAAATAAAAGTGGAAATTGGAACAAATTCAATCGAAGTGCGACTGTTGATTTCATTTCTTACCGTGTTTATTTATTACATTCTAGACAGTGTGCGCAGACAGACAGATATGTAGTTGAAGAATGAACTTATTTTTACACGCTTTATATTAGCTTCACTTGTATGTATGTTTGTAACTGACTCCTTTAGACGTGATTTTGACCCACTTTAAACGGCCAGATTTCATTCAAGCTTTGTAGATTTATTGAGGACCGATGACAATACACTAATTTGATAAGATTTATTCCATTATTCAATTTGCAAAATAAGATTTTTGCCAATTTATATCATTTTTATCTATAGTCGATAAGGCAGGAATTGATGTTAAAGTACTTAATAGTTTTAAAAATACGCTTTTATAGAAAATTTTATTAAAAAATTAAAAATAGCTAATAGTTTAAAAAAACTAAAAAACACGCTTTATATAAAATTCTACTAAAAAATAGAAAATAAATTTTAATAAATTTAAATTGAAAATAGTGTAAAATATATTTTATTGTAAAATTATTTACTGCAAGAGAAATTGTGTGAAACGCAAATCTCTGTAATTTTTAAATAGCAATCTTTTAGACTAACTTCCCAATCGAAAGCCCCAGACATCTATTTTTAATATAAACTTCTTGTTTAAGCAGTAGACAATAACGTTATTTTAGCTCAACTACTACTATTTGTATAAAGTCACAAAACGTTAGTAATAATACTTTTTTTTCTATTCCGATCCCGAATTATTTTTGGCAAGATTAAAACACTTTTACAATATAATCTCACAGTTTCTGCAAACTAAAAAAAATTGAAACCAAAAGAGCATTTCTAATTGTAATTTATCCTTTTTTTCATTTGACAACTAATCGTTATAACAAATCTAAGAGAATCAATAGATATTTATTTACTTATGAAGCTGCTATTTTACAATATTTACGTATGTCTGGGAAGAAGTTCTAAATTCAAATGAATTTTATTTTAAAAATATGGAATTACATTACCAAACTCAGTCATTTTACCGTGGTCACCCAGAAACTAAAGTCAACAAAGACGAATTAAAGGTGATAATGGAAGCTGACGATAGTCAATCACAGCTCAAATATAGTTACAACAGCAGCCCCACCCTTCAAACCGAAACGCATTACTGCTTCACGACAAAAATAGGCAGGGCGGTGGTAGCTTCCCGTGCGGACTCCCAAGAGGTCCTACCACCAGTAATTACGCAAATTATAATTTTGCGGGTGTGATTTTTATTTTTGTGATTTCCTTCACTGTGGAAGGCAATCGTGAACATTTGTTGAGTACGTATTTCATTAGAAAAATCATCGAAATCCTTCTAGAAAAATCAGCGAAAACCTTCTACAATTACAATTAATGAAGAAAAAAAAACAGTTATTACTAAAACGCATAGCGCATAAACGCATAGCGCAGGACTTACTAATCTTAGCCGAAAATATATTGCGAAAATTAGACCTATAACTCTTGTTTGATAGTTTTGTCTAGACGTATTCGTTTTACGATCGAGAATGTTAATTAGGTTTACATAAAATCGAGACCGCTATCAGATTTTTACAGTAACGAAATTCACGCTAAGCAATAAAATTCGAACACACTTGACATGAAATTAAACTGATTTTTTTTTCATCGAACATGATCGTTGTTAAGTAACTCCTTTGTTTTATTTTGATTATTGAGATTTTGGAACGAAGTTCCTTATGGGACGATGCGGAGGGGTACCCTAATCGGGAAAAAACGTCCGTAACGTAAGATTGTTATTATTTATGTATAGTCTTAGTATGATGGCTATACAGTGTCTAATGTATAGTCTACGTGATGACGGTTACTATTAGTATTCATATAAATAGTTGCTTCTTTGTATATTTTTATTATATATTTTTTATAAATCATTGTGAATAAAATAAAGTTGATAACTTTGTAAAGTAGTTTTTATTTGTTTTTATCAATAAAAAAACTCCGAATAAAAAATGTATACCCGAATAATTATTTTCTTTATACCTCGAATAGAACTTAAAAAAATTAATATTTTTATAATAAGGAACTTTGTTTCTATTCAGTGTCCCACGACACCACACATTTTTTTAATCTTCGTACATAGGTTAAGTAGGTCGAAGTTTATGCCTTTTGTACTATATATTGCCAGAATCGGGTTAATTCACGGTCAATTTGTTGTCTAACTTTTAGGGGAAGGGCAAACACTTGGCCTCTTCAACTTTTGAAATCGCTTTTATCATTTCTCTCCATTCCAATATCCATCCAAATACTGTTCGCATGAGTTATGAAATAGTTTAGGAGAACCCTTAGGTAAATTGGTTTGAACATCCGTTGCCTAAGATGCAAGATCTTTCAAGTAGAATCTGCTGGTTGCTTCATCAATTTTTGTTTGCACTGTGTAAGCCTTAAATGTGTGAGAAAAAAGTATCTTCAATCATAGAAACTTATCTATGCATTTCCATCGTTATCCTCAGTTACTGGGTCAATTTATAGTACACGAATTTTTAGACTACATCTTTATTTAGCTACTTTATTAATAACGAATGTTTCCTATATATGTTCACTGTCTTATACGGTTACCAAAATACTATTGCATCGAAATGATTGATCAAAGAATGTGTTAGTTCTAAGTTATTTGTTACATGAACCTCCCTTATCGCTGTATTTAGAATGATACAAACTGGTATATTTTAATGAATCAATAACAAATTAGCCTCATTCGGTTAAAAATGTATATACTATAAATATAATAATATTAACAAGCCTGTACAAAGTCAATCCTACAGAATCAACATTGTTTCATACTTGAAGTACGACACGCGGCCAATCACTTTTTGGCTGAAACACAATTGAAATGTAAATTTCGTTGTAATTTTAATGTATTAGATGAATCAAAGTATCGTTGAGGAAAGCGAAGGAATAACGGAAAGGGAAATAAACAAAAGCAACATCTAAAAGATGGTTCCATCTCGTTACCGTTTGAAAAGGGCTCCTTCCGACAAGCCTCCGCTTTGTGACGCCGAGCCGGCCTTGTCGAGAGTCCCGTCATTACTTCAGAACCCAAAAGAAATGAACTAAAACAATTGAAACCATTGTACAAATTAATTTATAGGCTATAGGGCATATTGAGAGCCCACAGAGGTAGGAAACAGCTTGCGGCCAGTATCTTTTTTTGCTTAAACATAAAAAACGTAAATGCCGCCCGCTTGTTTACTATTTAGTAGGGAATTTAGTTAGGGAATTATTTATTGAGAAATACAGATTAATACATCTATAATCTATACTAATATATAAATCTACAGTGGTTTTTACGGATGTTCCCTTATAACTACTGAGCCATGCATTCCGATTGACTTGAGACTTGGTATCCATGTAGAAAATACATGTACTTAATGGATAGGCTAATATTTATATGAGTGTTGAACTCCCTGATAATAATGACAATAAATAATAATGTTAATTTTAAATGCCCAGCGAAGCGGGCGAGTATGGCTAATTAAATCATAATTTGAGGATTGAATACAAACATGCGCAGCGTGCGTTTGTGGTGATCCGAATGAAAACTATATTTTTTAAACTCTCACAGAGTAAAGCGATGCAAAGGGCGCTGGATCCATACGGCTTTAATGGCATTAATGTTGTTTTGCATAAACACCGCTGCCCACCTTGAAACATAAGTCTCAATTTTAAAGTACAAAAGGTGCCTCCTCTTTCAAACGCCAGGGTGGTGGTGGTATCACCATTCAATAGTTATTACGCTTTTTTTAAAAATAAAAAAATTCTGAACGTGCGTTAAGTTCGTATATCATTCGAAAAGATCGTTCCTGTCTTCAGGATTCGAACACCGGTACAGTCGCATTGCTTGAATACGAATACACCGGGCGTCACATCATTTTGGCCGCGAAGAAGTCATACGTTCCAGTTTGAAGGGTTGGGCTAGCCATTATACTATAAAATTGAGACTTGACCTGAAGTATCAAGGTGGGTGGCGGCATTCATTGTAAAGTCTATATATAATGTGTAATTACCAAATTTCTTAAAACCAGGAGAGCCACGAGTCCGTTAAACTATGTACAAGTGCAATCAAAAAAAATGTTAAAATTAATTAATTACAAACATCATTTACCAAATCTGATTTATTAAATGTTTCTTACTTTCTCGTGTCCTTTATCCAGTTTTTGTTCGGTACAAAAGTTTTCTGACCGTCGTAATTAGTAATTAGTGGTTTGTAAGTCAGTTTAAGAAATGCCGTATCAGAGAACCGGAGTGAAGCGAGACTAGGTTAGTTACACATACAATATGTGTACAATTAGTACGAAACATATCTCAATTCTCTAACTCCTACTTATCATTTGCGTATTATTATTGTCTGCTTCGAGAGCCTGATGTAATAATAATTTAATAATATATTGCATTCCGGCCTAAAGTAAAATTGTTCAACGATACAAAAAATCGTGTACAGACTTTAAGTGGAGTGGAATGAAGAAAAAGCATCATCATCATCAACAGCCCACAGTTGTCCACTGCTGGACATAGGCCTCTCCCAATCCACACCACTGAGCCCGGTCTACGGCTCTCCTCATCCACTTCTTGGCGGTAACCGTGCGAAGGTCATTGCACCACCTGGCCACGTTACGTCTTCCGCTGCGCGATCTCCACTCGAGAACCCGTCTGCTCTACGTCACCTCTACGGCATATATGACCAGCCCACTGCAACTTCAGCTTGCTGACTCTTTGAGCTATGTCGATGACTTTAGTTCTTTGTCGAACAACCTCATTCCGAATTTTACCCTTCAGAGAAACTCCGAGCATGGTTCTTTCCATGTCTCGCTGAGTGACCTTGAGCTGACGGACCAACCGTTTGATGAGTATGGCCCTAAAAACATCCTTGAGCCCGCGGTCCGCGCCATATCGGTCCGAATCGTGAATACATATATGTAAAACACTAAACATAAAAAACATTACCATTCCGACATGAATCCCAAAATCAGTAGTCAAGAACCTGAAAATTATGCTCTCCACTCCGACAAATATACGAACTAAAGCTACAAGCATCCCATTCGGTGAGCACAAGCGAGACTTCAGGTCACTTTAAGTAAATAAGAAACAACCTTATAGATATTTGTAAAATGCCTTAGGCCAGCAACGAAATATCTCCAAGTGCCTTGTCAAGAACGAGTTTACTGGGCGCTACGAGAATGCAGCTAGGAAAAGTG
Source organism: Bombyx mori (assembly GCF_030269925.1). NCBI lineage: Eukaryota > Metazoa > Arthropoda > Insecta > Lepidoptera > Bombycidae > Bombyx > Bombyx mori. Next base: position 12,990,016 of record NC_085115.1, on the reverse strand, counting down.
GCACTTTACGAACTTATAGATTGACTTAAGTATACAGTGAATTCGAGATCGGATGTGCGCAAATTGAATACAATCGGGGGCAAAAATGTGTTTTTTTTTTTTTATTTACTTAATTTTGATTGTATCCAGAAGAAATGTTAAATCAAAATTGAGCTTTTATCCAATAAAGAACATATATAGACAGATGAGGTTTATATTTATTTATAAAGCCACCATCATAATGTAAAAATCTCCATAGTGTTGTTCCTACAATCATCCCGGAAGGTGACACTCTTGCTGCATAAATATGGAGGATCATATTCCTGTCTATTTCTGCCACGAAGCAGTAGTAGTAGTAGCTTCTAGTGCGAACTTACAATACGCCCTATCAACAGTGATCGATTGGCGTTCACAATATGTTGATATAAAACTCAAAGTATCCTGCAGCCGATTTTCCAGTAAATCAGTAAAAATCTCTTTTATTTCAACATCTGATTTTAATAAAACTAGCCTGTAAAGTATACTCTGCTTCATGCTGCCAAACGAATTTAATATATTAGTCAACTAACAAGCAGAACGACCAAAAAATAATTTTAATTTTAATATACATCGGATCAAACTGGTTCATTGTATGTTTTAATTGATGTTATCCCTTCATAGTAAAAGTCGTTCGTAAACACGTGTTAAATATGTATTTCCTTAAGAAAACTGGCACCTGCTTGTGAGATTACAATTGCGATATACAACAGTTGCTTGCTCGATACTCGTACCCCGTATCATTAATGGTGGTAGGACGTCTTGTAAGTCCGGGCGGGTAGGTACCACCACCCTGCCTATTTTTGCCGTGAATCAGTAATGCGTTTCGGTTTAAAGGTTGGGGCAGCCGTTGTAACTATACTTGAGACCTTAGAAATTATATCTCAAGGTGGATGGCGCATTTACGTCGTAGATTTTGTATGGGCTCCAGTAACTACTACACACCAGGTGGGCTGTGAGCTCGTCCCCCAATCTAAGCAATAAAAAAAATCCTTTAGGCTACAACCACTCTATTCTAAACACTTAAATAATCGTTGCTTTCAAACTACAACAAATAAACTTGGGTGGACGACAACTTTGCTATAGGTACTCTTATTCCCATAAGCGACAGCAAAGATTGTAAATATAATATTTGAGAAACAAATTTTATTAATAAAAAAAAGTCGGCCTTTCCTTACCACGGAATTAGAGAAGTACTAGAAATATTATTATAAATTTTTGAACGAATAAATTAAACCCGAGATATTTTTCATCACGTCTCATATTACATAATAGAATCACGAAAATCAACATTCAATTTAAAATAGATTTCTCTCGGCAACTGTACCGATGGACACCAGGTATGGAAGCCACTCGAATTTCTCAGCAATGTACCTATTCAAATCTTTTCGATCGAAAAGCTCCAACAATATCCTCTTAGGCTTGTACAGATTGAAAAAAAAAATTTTTTTTTTTTCATTATTTTCATCTTTTTTTTTTTCATTATTGTCAACAACTGATCGTCGAAATCCCAGCCTACTTGATTTTAATCGGTTACCGGAGCCAATAGAATTCACGATGCGGAAGCTACCACACACTTTGAGATGTGAAGTCCTTAGTCTAATCGCCCTACCTTTGAAAATGACCGCTTTTATTTTCTACTAACGACCCGCCCTCGTATCGCTTCGAAAACTGTAATTTATTATTGATTTCTCCACTATTTAATGGATATTATTATACATATAAACCTTCCTCTTCAATCACTCTATCTATTAAAAAAAACCACATCAAAATCCGTTGCGTAGTTTTAAAGATTTAAGCATATATGATTACTTTGGTCATATTGCTCGGCGGCCACCAGACAACCTTGAAAGATTGATTGTGGTGGGCAAGGTAGAAGGGAAAAGACCCGCCGGCCGGCCACCAAACCGTTGGTCGGATCAGATAACTGCGCTCACTGGACTCTCTGTTGCGAACGCCCTGAGAGAAGCCGAAAACCGAAGCAAATGGAAACTGAGGGTACAAAGAGGCACGAAGGGCTTTCAAGGACACGACCTTCAGCAATGAAGTATTCGACTAAGAAGAAGAAGGGACAGACATATAGGAACAGAGAAAGCGACTTTATTTTATACTATGTAATGATTCTACAATTTATATTTTCGAACAAACACCGACAGTTGTTACTAGTTTTTTCGGCAAGATACCACCAGTAAATCTTTGTTTAAAACTTCACGTCGTTACATAATAGCGTATTGTTCAAAACAACATGTTGGTAGTTCGTGTAAAGTTTCCTTAACTGGCACACGGGAGCTGTTCGAAACATATGAAATACACCCTTAACTTTCTTCTATTCGAATGCCGAAACTTGCCTGGCCACGAAAAGTGGTACTACAACTGTAACAATTAAAACTAGTGCTCGTCCGACGGTAATCGAAATTCGACCTTAACCACTTTAATATTTGGTTTCGTTTTATGCGTTACGGTTTTCGGCTTTGTGTTGTGTGTGTGAGAGACATTTTCATTAATTTATAACACTAAAGCCGGTAATAGCTTTATACGGGCGTTACACAACAAAAAAAACTGTTTGATTTACAGAGGAACAAAAGGTGATGAAATATTTTATTTGGTCGTATTATTAAATCATGCTTATGACAGACAAGCTTTGTATTCACTCAGCATAATGAATATTTATCGATTGCCGTGCACAATGTCAGTTTCTCGATAATTATCAATGGCGGCTGTACACCATTTGTGAGCGTTCGTGGGATGGCGCTTTCATGCTATTACTTATTGCATGACATCTTAACACTCTTAGTACTGAGCTTACTTTCACATATTTTGCAGAAATTGCTAAGGGATATTGAAAAAAAAGGATTTTATAAAGAAAAATACAAAAATTAATGATAAATTAATTTACAGTAAAATAATTTGAAATGGTCACATAGACATGTTATTAACTTAGTAAAAAGTTATACATATCTTAGGACGGGCGGGCGCCCTAAGATACGTCCGTTCAGTTCGATATCTAATACCTATAATCAAACAGTCAGTATTCCGACGCTCCGCATTTTATACGCATTAATAGAAAGCACTCATTTTGAGAGAGGCAGAAGGAATGAGACAGAATAAAATAAAACAAAAAAAAAATTGAAATGAAAAGAGCATGCAATAAAAAAAATTGTCGGCACTAATTTTGACTTATGTCTTTGCTCATGTGGTGTGGTCTGGTCACGATAGATTAGAAAAGTTGAAATAATACGTCCATTTAGTTCGAAGTTCAGGTTATATGTGTAAAAAGGTATAATTAGTTACAAGACAGTAGTGCCGAAGAAGCACTTTAAATAAGGTTTACATACCTGAATGGTACACACTGGTACACTGAATGGTACACACTACACTCACGTTAATATGAAATTGGGCAATGATTTTGGCAAAGAAGAGGCACATACATAGAACGAGGAGATAGTAGAGATAGATTAGGACGTTGCTATATATTACTATAACACTATTTACATTGTATTTATTTTGCAATACTTCCTATTACATAGAAATTAGGTTGCAATATCATTAGTGTAATAAAGCAGGGCTGTTATATCGAATAACCATCTAAAAGTATATATTTAAAACGTACCCCCTAACCTCTTCTTATGTAACACCACTCCTACGCTAACGTCTTTACGAAAATTACACAACTAAAGTCCCCAATGATAGCTATGGAGGCTAACGTCTTTACGAAAATTACACAACTAAAGTCCCCAATAATAGCTATGGAGGCTAACGTCTTTACGAAAATTACACAACTAAAGTCCCCAATGATAGCTATGGAGGCTAACTTCTTTACGAAAATTATACAACTAAAGTCCCCAATGGAGCTAAATCCAAGATCATGACCAAGCATCGTGTCCTCAAATCGAATTAATTACCGAAACTCTAAAAGGTAAGGTCTGCGAACGACGATAGAAATCACGAGAATCTCCCGAGCGTAGTTTTGACTTCAAAACCGACGCTCTCGCTTATATTGGAAAGTTGGTGACAGTGAGCAAAGAACTCGGCAAAATTAGACGTGAACACGAATACTTGAAGTTGTTCACTCAACGCTAACGCAGAGACGAATCTTGTAATATCTTTTGTATGCAAAGATCTTATGTGGATTTTGTCTGCTTGATGGGAAATACGAGTGTGATCACTTGGATATTTAATACCATTCTACTTTACAGGAAAACGGGTACCGGTGCTCTGTGAATATCCTTTTTCCTTTTTATTTTTTTGTTGTCTTTGTAGGTAGACCGGGCGTAAGACCTATCCGATAGGGAATGGCTACCGTCGCCTTTTGACGCGAACAATACCTGGCTTTTGAAGAAGAACATTTCATAGCGCTCTGGAGACGGCCGAATGATACGTGACAAAAAAAAAGATCTCTGGGATAAGGGGATATTCAAGCTACTCACAGAACTAGATTATAGGGATGAACTCTGCAGCGCTTGGCAGAGGTGGAATCGTAAAAAGGTGATAGAGGAATAATCTCGAACGATTATCCAGAACACGCCCCATAAAAGGCAAAGCAGGAAACAGTGATAATTAATTGATGAAGCGACCTGAAAAGTGCGCAACTCTCACAGTGAACTCTCTTAGTGAACGCCTAGTACGCCGGGTACACTAAACTTAAATCCACTAATACCTCCATATTTATGGTAAATTTAGTAAGCTAATATTGTTTTTCGTTTCGGAGCAGAGTAGAAATTTATTTTCTTTCATCTTCGAGACTGAAGTCACGTAATGAAATAACATGTAAAGTTTCTAAACTAAATCTTATTTCTTTCTAAACTCTCGACCCTTGCATAGATCCCTTCTGGGCAAACCGTTCTCAATCTAGACCTGTCACGACAATACACGTTGCCTTGTTCATTTAGTGTTCATAATAATGCTTTGAATAGGTTTGATATTGAAACATTATTACTAATCTTAGCGAGGTTTCTAGAACAAGAGAAACTTGCACGTCTTTCAGTTCGTCAAATGGGTGAAAATATCCGCCATTGTTTTTCAATTTTGATCGCGGTTCACTCAAACTCAACTAGATTCCAGTACGACAACTAGCCACCATTGGTTCTTTATCCCGGGGTTTGGTATGCGGCCCAAAAAACATCCTTGGTCCCGTGGTCTGCTCCCAACATCTGCAGTCCATCAAGTCCCACATAATTTCGGCCGCCTATTCCAAAAATTTCTTTTTTGGGTAGGGCGATGGGGTTGGGTAACTTATTTCCTACGTCACCCAAAGTCAATAGGCAACAAAACCCAACAGATACCAGGCATGAGCAATTCTCAAATGGCTTAACTGATTTCACAAATATATGTGTCTAGTTGAATAAACATTCCGAGTGCCAAACAATGTCATGTACGGATCTTATTTGTATTCTCGACGCGTTAGTAATATCCAAACATATCGTAAAATAAATTCGATAAACATATTTGATTTTCTATCAGAACGATGCGTAAAGGAATTTAATATATCGAAAAGCTTATAAATGCCATTTAAGTTCAGTCAATTCATATTACCTATACAAAAGAATATAAAATTTTCAGAATTTCATTACTTTGAAATTAAAATTGTCATTTTTTATTTTCAATTTTAAAGAAAAATGTAAGACGAATAAATAGTGTATATGTTAAATTTGCGATTATTATGGAGGTATTGCGAACTTGAATACCTGGTTGGTACATTAGATGGGTGGACGAGCTCACAGATCACCTGGTGTTAAGTGGTTACTAGAGCCCATAGACATCTACAACGTAAATGCACCACCCACCTTGAGATATAAGTTCTAAGGTCTCAGGATAGTTACAACGGCTGCCCCACCCTTCAAACTGAAACGCATTACTGCTTCACGGCGAAAATAAGCAAGGCAATAGGCAATCTGAAGCCCTGAAATATTCATAAGTTCCAGTTGAAGGGCGGATCATTAGGCCACGATACGATTACGATGCTATTAAGGCTTGGACTTCATTACTGAAAATGAACATTATTCGTATGATGTCCATAGCCCCTGGTATCCATTTAATACCATCTAATTAAAAACATAATCTTTTGACAATATACCGATAATTATTTTAAGCCCGACTATTCTGAACTCTTAAGGCAGTAACTGTGTAGCAATAATTAGGGGGTTTGGTAAAAGTGGGACATTACAACGGGAAGATGATGATGATTAATTCTTCCATAGTATTTAAAATATATTCCATAGTATAGTATACCATAGCAAGATTTTTGCAACGCTGAAAAGTGCTTCTAAGCATCTCGATATTACAAATGTAAAGAAAAGAAAAACTTCAAATTATTGAAGCTTCTACTTAACAAGAAATTCGGTGGCTAAAATGTCTTATGAAGACGCGGTTATTGAGTACTAGAGGTCCCGCAGTAGTCGAAATTCGACTATAATTAATTGGAATTGTAAGTTTGTACACTATTATGATTGTATTTTATACTTCTATGATCAAAAATTTCGCCAAGACTACACTATAAAAAATATTAATAAAGACAAACAATATTTAATCTATTCTCAATTTGACAACAGACGTCAAGAACAAAAGTTTGACAATAAAATTAAATAGTATGCATGCGTGTGTGCGTCAAATACATGGTATGTAGTGTGTGTAATGTTTTCTTTATTGATTTAATGTATCTTTTATGCATTATTTAAAAAATTATTATTGTGCACTCCTTCTCTATATTCTCTATAAGTGTGGGAAATTTCATACTGCTCCGTCCGCGCAATTTTCGTAAAAAGGGGTACAAAGTTTTTGCTTCACGTATTAATATATTGATAACAAACTTTTGACAATATTCCGATAATGATTTTGAACCAGGCCATGCTAAACTATACTCTTAAGACAGTAACTATAGAGCAAGAATTAGGGGGGTTTGGTAAAAGTGGGACATTACAACGGGAGGATGATGATGATTAATTCTTCCATAGTAGGTATTTAAAATATATTCCATAGTATAGTATACCATTGAAAGATTTTTGCAACGCTGAAAAGTGCTTCTATAGTTATCGATGTCTTCTCCTATGACCCCTAACTACAACAGCATCTCGATATTACAAATATCAGGGGAAAAAAACTTCAAACTATTGAAGCTTCTACTTAACAAGAAATTTCAGATGTTAAGTATTTGATGGCTAAAATTTTATCTTATGAAGACGCGATTATTGAGTATATTTTTCGAGGAGTCTAAAGTTTTATGCTATGTTTTTTATTAAGTATATAATATATAAAAATTAATAGGAGGATATGTTAATTTAAACTAAAATGCCTACGCAGTGAAATAACATTTTGTAAGAGTTGCAAATATATTTTTTATTGCCTTTGTGGGCAGACGAGCATATGTCCCACTTGACTTGGTCACCGTCGCTCATGGACGTCAGCAATGCCAGGGGCAGAGCCAAGCCGCTACCTAACATTAAGTACTCTCCGCAAGCCTCGTTTGAAGAAATACATATCATAGCGCTCGGAAAACACCGTGGAGGTGAGTTCATTCCAAAGCCGGATGGTACGTGGCAAAAAAAATCTTTAGAAACGCATTGTCGATGAACGCAGCGGTTCCAGATATATGAATGAGCTCTGCTCCGATGTCTAAATAATTCGAGAGTATTTGAGGGTTTATTTGAAGGCAAAGGCATTTTTTTCGACTCACTGAGGATTTCGACTTAACAAGACTCGAATTATAGAGATTCCACTGTACTAATTGAACGATAAAAGATCGTGCGTCTGTCACTCGTTAGAACCGGCAATAGAGGCTCAAAGTTACAGAGAAATACCCGAATCTTCTGACATTTTTCATCAAGGCCTTCTCGATGCCTCCAATGAACACTACGCTAACTCCAAATTCGTAGATTTACAGGAGGAGCGTTTAAACGAAAAAAGTCGATAAAATCTTTATTATTGCAGATATATTTATGGTTTTTTTTGTGTAACTAGCTGATTTACTTTTGCTTCGAACCCCATCAATAATGATTAATTGTAATACTTTTAACATAGTGAAGCGATTTGCGTGGAAAACCAAAATTTCAAAATTTTGAGTTAGAGTAGTGTTCATTGGAGGCATCGTTCTGACCTCTCGTATTTCTCTTCTAAATACAAAAGGAAGATTAAATGATATAGACATCAATTCACCCCTCGATTACCGCGTATAGAAATGACGTAAACGATTACAGAAGACAACACGTTTGTATCAGCGTGAGATAACAAACTTCCTACGTTCAGTAACTACGCAAGTTTCTTTCGAAGAACAATTTTCTATCTTACAATACAATATTATAGTCCATTTATTTATCTTAATAATATCTACACGTACGTGTTTATCTGTTTTTGTGTATTATTTATTGATTTGTGCAAATTATTAAGGTTTACTTTGTATTTTTTTTAGAATACAAGAGAGTATTTTTTATTACCAATTCATACTCAAAACTAACGCAAAACTTTAAAGAAAAAAAGGGTGCGTGTACGCGCGTAAGAAGTTATAGATTATTTGTATTAAATTTTTTTTTTTTAAATTTTAATCAATTTGAAAAAAATCGATTAAGCAATATCCTCAAACACGCATATTGGACATCCCTTTTCTTGACATCGTATAAATTCGGTAATTCTCGGTACGGTTCGGAAAGTTCACCTGCGGCTATATTCAGACTCGCCAAGTTACGTCGGTCGTATTGTAATGAGCGATTTAGTGGGCAACTTCATTCTGTTAATTTTGTGTCACGGTGCGCGCGTATCGTAAAATTTCACTCTCATCAATTTTTCATAACGCGCGTAAAGAAGTATAACTTCAAAAAACGCTCAATGGGCGGTCTTATAACTCGTCCAGACAACCATCAGATAGACAAGAATCATTTAAAGAAAGAAATTAATCGCGTTGTACATACTGATTGAAAAAGTTTAATGCAGTATATATACAGTACAAATATAAATAACAATATTGATGACATTACTTTCTTATACACAAAAATAAATAAACAATATAATAGTTTGATATAGATACTACTTTCCCGTCGAACTCGTCGAAGACCCATAGACACAACCCACTGAGTTTGTCGTCGGATCATCTCGGTGAGTCGCGGTTCCGATCCGGTGGTAGATCATGCGATGCACTACTCTTGTTAGGGCTGATGTTATCAAATTCTATCAGGTTGAGCCCCGTGAGTTCACCTACGCGTCCACGCGAAGCTTGAGCCCTTGAGCATAGCGCCTTGAGCTTCCAGCGAATAAGTGGGTAAAAAAAGATACTACTGATATAGGTATAACAGTGCCTCCATGAAATTTTCTAATGGCCGTTTGCAGAAAGAAATATCGTCGATCTCAACTTTATGCCAGTTTTTTCAGCTTATTTTCATTTTTTACATTTAATGATAAAAATCTGGGTTCGTCATTTAATATTTTTGAACCTTGTTTAGCTTGACAAAAGACTTTTATTACATTTCAAAATTATATATGGCACCTTTGATCTCATTTAGTATATTCTCCGGTATTCACGAGTCGTAGAGATAATTGAAACTATATAGTTTTATTCAATGACGAACGAAATCTGTTATGTATTCGACACGTCCAAAATAATATAATGCGAATAAAAAACGCGAAATTAAACCGTAAAAATTGTTTAATTGATTTTACTGTTTCGTAACACGCTTATTATTATTATTAATACATACATATACAGTCAAACCTGGGTAAGTGAGAACTGGATAAGTAAGAAAACTCTATAAGTGAGAGTAATAGCAAAGACCCGTCATTTTAAGCTCCCAAAACCTCTATTAGCGAGAAACAGAAACCTCTATAAGAGAGAGTCGTTTTTTCCTCATGGACCTCCGTAAGTGAGACTGCTACCTATCTATACCTCTATAAGCGACAGCCGAGCTTTATTTATTTATTTATATTATTTAGGAGGAACAAATGACAAAACAAATTACAAATTTAACATCTGCTATTTTATGACTCATTTTAAACTTTCGTGGAACTTCTTATCATTGTTTTTGTATTGTTTTCTCGTGAATATTGAACATATTCTATTTCGTGGAACTAAATAACGTTGTTATTTTATCGTATTCTTTTATCGCATTATTTTCAAATGGACACGTGTGCCTGTGTACCGTCCTGTTTGTCGGACTTACTCAATTTATCGTTAATCAATTGCGAAGGAAAGTTCTGTTCTGCATCATGTAAAAACGGAAAATTAAAGTACTATCATTAAAGTCATAAACTTAAAATAGTGAATGCATTTGAATGCGGAAAATCGCGAATCGAAATTCAGAGGGAGCATTAGCGAGAAACTCGGGTTAGTGAGAAACCTCTATAAGCGAGAATGAGATTGTGCTCCCTTGAACTCTCGCTTATCCAGGTTTGACTGTATACTTATATAACGTGTAATGAAATACTTCAAATATTATGTTATTTTAGCCTAATATTCCGACCATATAATCAAAAGAATCAACAATAAAATATTCAATATTTAGTTCAATATTTAATTTAGCTTCAGGACGAAACTAGTATCTATCTTAATATGGTTTATGATTCCTTACTTACAGGGAATCATAGTTTGAAAGCAGAAACCTTTGTTTGTTTCCGATATTTATCATCATAAATGCTCTACAGATACTACAGGTAAATAAGCTTTAATAAAAGTGCATTATTTACAGTGAAATTTAAAAAATCCTCCCACTTCAGAGATGTTCTCCTAATTACTTACAGCGAACTAATCTTCTTTGTTCCTAATGAAATGGATTACAAGGAAAGCTCGAGTCTCAGGTAATCTTTCAATTACAACTTGTAAGGGAATAAATAAAATTGTGAGTAACGGCTTTAAGCTGCTTTCAGAATAATAAGACTACGCTATAATATGTATAATAGCATATACTATTAGTATATAGTACTATATACTTATAATTCGCGTTATTATTAGTTCTTATTAAAAATCAGAATGTTCTAGATGAATAAAAAATTAATTAAGCCGCTTTCAGACTGCGCTATACCATAGTGAGTATACTATATGAGATAGCTCATAGCACAACAATATCGTGCACCATACATTGTTATGGACACGTTCACACTGTACTGTACTATATATTATTGGCTAAGTATACGCTGTTATACTATATGGCACTATAGTATAGCGTAGTCTGAAAGCGGCTTAATTAATTTTTATTCATCTAGAACATTCTAATTTTTTCCATCGACTATTAAAAAGACGTCACCGATCTGTATAATTACTGTTCAAGCGCTGACAAACTTGGCTTGTAATTATAACACACACCGGTCTTATCCATTAGCTACTTGCTACTCCTTACCTAGATGACGAACTATGAACGGGTGATGGAGAAAATGTCGTAGAATCTCGTGAAGAGTAAGACGCTCTGTGTACTGGTATACTGGACCAAATTTTGTGAATATTTACATACCGAGGACGTATTCAGGAGTCACTACTACTAATAGTATGATACGATCTTAGTGTGATATAAATTAAACCCGTAAACATTTTACATGATTACTGATGAGAGGGCGTGTTGTGATGTGGTTGTGATGTGATGATATTGTAATCAACAAGGCCGAGAGTTCTAATCTTTAGATAAATTTCTTATTAGTTACCAGATACGGGGACCAACATTATTACTAACCGATTCCTTGGCTTTAGTGATATAACTTGTACCAAAGATTTGAATTTTTTATTTATTTATTGCTTAGATGGATGGACGAGCTCACAGCCCACCTGGTGTTAATTGGTTACTGAAGCCCATAGACATCTCCAACGTAAATGCGCCACCCACCTCGAGATATAAGTTCTAAGATCTCAGTATAGTTACAACGGCTACCCCACCCTTCGAACCGAAACGCATTACTGCTTCACGGCGGAAATAGGCGGGGTGGTAGTACCTACCCGTGCGGACTCCCAAGAGGTCCTACCACCAGTGAATAGGTTAGCATTACAAATTCATCATCTACTATTACATAAATTTCGTGCTTCGAATTGAAATTGTATTTAGATGTGTAGTAATAAACGATCTGTGAAAGAAAATAAATGAAAATACTTAGCTAAATACGCATGGTATTTACTCTCGCTGTAATATAACGAAATAGATATACGATGTATAAATTTAAAAGAATTAAAACAGATCTACATTTCACTGAATAGTTAATCTTTATTTCAACGTCAATTCCAGTTAATCAACTTATCTGCAGACCATAAATAATTGCGATGGAGAAATATGTTTTTGAAGACGTGAATAGGTATAAAATGGCTATAAAAAATGTTGCCAGTAAATAAATATATTTATTGAGTAGTATTTAACGGTGGCTCGTTTTTTCACGTTCGTCACGTAATATGGAACAATACATCAAATGTCAATACTTACGTCGGTGCTGCCACTCCAGAGAAACATTTCGGGACCGTACATTAATCCCAAACGAGCGTTTGTGGCGCTATTTTATTTTTTTAGTTCTTTTTTTTTTTTTTTTTTTTATGATTGAAAGTTTACTGGTGGCCTTTCCAGGCCTTTCCAGTTTCACCAGGACAGGTAGGCGAGCAAAGGCTCAGCCAAGAGGGGTGGGATTTGCTAACAACTGCCCGAGCGCCTCCGAAGGAGACCTAACAACTCAAGAGCAATTGTTTCGCGAATGAATCTACTACCGGATCGGAATCGCGACCCGCTGAGAAGATCCGGCGAGAAACTCAGCGGGCTGATGCATGGGTTAGGTTGCACGTCGACCTCTTTGTCGAGTTCGACGAGTACGGTTACCGGGGTCCCTAAGCCTGCCCCTAGTATTAGAGCTGAAGGCATCTAATGCAAAGGTTATTGGATCTGATGGATCCGTAAGGACGTGTCTAGGGCGTCGACGGTGACTGGCTCCTGCATGATCAGGATTCGGGGAGTAGTCAGCGGCGGCAACGATAAGGCGATTATCATGACGCATAGCCTTATCGAAGTATCGTTCCGACGCTGACTTCATGTATTTCCGAATTGATTCGAGGCCCAGGTCGTCGTGTAGGTCAACGTTCCTCACGAACCACGGAGCCCCGACAGCTAACCTGCAAAAGCGGGATTGTAGGGATTGGAGGGTGTCTATGTGTGTGCGAGCCGCGTGAGCGAACACCACACTCGCGTAAGTCATGACGGGCCTTATGCAAGTTTTGTAAAGTGTCACCTTGTTCCGAAGGGACATTTTACTCCGCTTACAGATCATGGGGTAGAGTCTACCGAGAATAAACGCGGCACGGTCACGGACTGATTTTATATGCGGGCGGAATGTCATCGATGCATCCAGGGTAACGCCCAGGTACTTGACCTTCCTGGCCCAGGGTATGGGTTGTCTAAAGAGAGTAATCGGGGGTGTGAGATTCCTCCTCCTAATCCGGGAGGAAATCCGTGTGGAGCTTCCCCTCTGAAATAGCACCGCAGTACTTTTCGCTGGGTTGTTGTCTATGCGCCATTTTCGGAACCACTGTCCTAGGGCTAGGGCTGCGCTCTGAAGCTTCTTCGCGATTAGGGACTTATTTCTACTAGAATAGTAAACAGTCGTGTCGTCGGCGAATAAAGCTAAATGGGTCGGCGGCGACCGGGGAATATCATTGACGAATAAGCTAAATAGGAGGGGTGAGAGGACAGAGCCTTGCGGGACTCCAGCTGTGAGAGGTCGTGGGGAGGAGCGGGTTCCCTCGACTCGATATCGAAAAGAGCGGTTCGACAAGAAGTCCCGTATGATGAGCACGAGACTATCCGGCACGCCCATGTTGAATAGTTTGAAAATCAAACCATTGTGCCAGACTTTGTCGAACGCTTTTGCGACGTCGAAGAAGAGAGCTCCCGTGTATAACGGTTTTGGTCGATTAAGCCCCACAAGAATGTGCTCCGTGAGGCGGTGCACCTGTTGAACGCATGAGTGATTTGTACGGAATCCGAATTGTTCATCGATAAGAATGCCCTTGGATGAGACGAAGTCTCTGAGGCGTTTGTAGAGCAGACGCTCATACAGTTTGCCTAGAGACATGAGGAGGCTAATCGGGCGGTAGCTCGTCGGATGATTTTTTGGTTTACCGGGTTTATGTATGCCGATAACGTCCGCTTCTTTCCACACCGCGGGAAAGATACAGTTCGCCATAGCGGCATTGAAAATAGATGCCAACATCACGATGAGTTGGACGGGTAGAAGTTTAATAACGCGGTTGGATATACCGTCGGAACCGGGAGCCTTGCGAGGACGTAGGTCTTTGATCAAGTCTTTAACTTCCATCGGGGTGACGGGTGGTAACGCATCAGAGGGTGGCAAGGAGGCTCTGCGTTCTACCTCACTGTCTACTAATTCTACATGAACAGGGTCCACGGATTGAGTGCTGGGCGTGCACTGGGTTTGCAATGTATCGGCCAGCAGCTCTGCTTTTTCGTCATCATCGAACGCCGCGAGTCGGCCTGAGGGGCCTACGAGGGGGGGCATAGTTACTACCGTATCCGATTTGAGAGTACGAGCTAAGCGGTAGTAAGACCTTTGGGAGGGCGCGAGTCCTTCTAAGAAATCAGACCATCTGGCATCTCGGACTTCGGCGATGCGAGACTTTACGTCGCGTTGTAGGGCACGCATTCGAATACGATTTTCCGCGGTAGGATACCTGTCGTAGGCGCGTATCGAGGCGTTCTTAGCTCTAAGGAGTTCCCTAATATCGTCGGACAATTTGAAGCGGTGAAGGAAGTCCTCCGCTACAACTTGTTTCGATGACCTATCTAATGTCGAGGTGATGTGTGACGTTAAGATGTCTATGGCTTCAGCGGTATCCTGAGGAGACGGGATAGAGTCCGGGTTAAACGGGAGCGATGGTGGATCAGATTCAGCCAGGCTGATGCCCAGCGTGTGCCAATCCACCACAGTCCTCGTGACGGGAACGGAATCGGGAGCGCGACCGAGCTTCATAACGACGGGACGGTGGTCTGAATCTAACTCTGAAACTACTTCGATCGAGTGTAAGCGCAGAGTTACGTTTTTTAATAACGCTATGTCGAGTATATCCGGGCGATGCGCGATATTTAGCGGGTAGTGAGTCGGGGTTAGCGGAGCGACGATATCGAAGGCGAGATCATCGACTAACGCGTCAAGCCGCCTGCCATTCGGGGTTGTGGTGTGTGAGTTCCACCTGATGTGTTTACAATTTAGGTCGCCCGCCAGAATGACAGAGCTCCCCATACCGAGCAGCGCCTCGATATCACTGCTTAGAACGATCTTATCCGGTGGAAGATAAACGGACGCGATAACGATCGGCGCGTGTCCCGTCAGTGAGATTCGGCACACTGATGCTTCGATATTAGCGAGCGCGGGAGGATCGAGCGGGACGCAATGCAGGGCTCTTCTATAGTAAATGACGGTACCACCACCACGGGCAGAGAGCCTGTCGTTCCTGACCATGTTATAGTTCGCGATTTTAGGGTCACGGCGCGCGGGCTTAAGTAGGGTCTCCTGCACTAAAAAGATATCAATTTGGTGGTCACGCAAAAAGTCAGAAACCTGATCACGTTGATTTGCGAGACCGTAAGCGTTAAAAAATCCTATCGTTACGGATAGGGGCTTTATTCTACTTATATACGCCATTGATTACCGGCGGAGTGAGGGGAGGACGTACGTATTTAATGACGCGTATACGTCGGCGTATTCCTGCACAACGGCGATAAAGTGTTGTGCAGTGGAGGCAGCGCGAATGGCGTCGCCCAAAGCGTTAACGCGCTCAAAGTTGATCGACTGAAAGAAGTCGATCGCTAAAGCGAGATTGTCGGACGCGGTCGGAGGGCAAGTCGCGGGAGAGGGACGAGTCGCGGGGGCGGGACGAATCGCGGAGGAGGGAGTTGTAGCCGTGTTCGTGTACGGCAGCGGTTTTGCCCAGGCCGAGACACTGGGCACCGCCGCCGGAACGAACGCTGGCTTAGCCTGCGACGCAGAGGGTGCCGAGGCTTTGATGTCTGGGCCGGAAGCTCGGAGGCGGTTTTGGCGGGCGACGCGGCGATTTATTTTAGGGGCTCGGGGGCAACCACGGTAATTCGCGGGGTGACCCTGTGTTCGACACAGGACGCAGCTAGGCGGTTCCGTCGCGGTTTTTTGGTCGCGAGCGCAGAGGGCCGTGGCGTGATCGCCCAAACACTTAACACATCGGGGGCGCGCGTGACAGTTACGGGAAGAGTGCCCGTACAATTGACAGTTATGGCACTGGCTAGGAGTGCCTTTTTTATGGGGGGCTTCGACAGCGATACCAGAGAGCCTACAGACGGTCTGTGTGTTAAAGATTTTCTTACCCTCGGGGGTAGGCTGGAGAGCGACTAGAACCATATTATATGGCTCCCTACCGCGACCGGTGTGCATACGGTGCACAGAATTCACTGGTAGGCCTTGTTCTAACAGGTCGGCTTTTACGAGCTCTACATCTAACTCTTTAGGGATTCCGCGTATTACAACGCGGAGTTCGCGCTCCTCCTGGAGCGTATACGTATGGAAACTTATACGCTCCTTACGGAGGTAAGAAGAGAGGGCCCTATGGTCGTCGGGTGTTTGAACCTTAATTTGAATTTTTTTAGTTCTAACGATTTAGTGTTGCCATAAACAACGCTTTGTCAAATGGGAACAAATACGTTTATTTTGCGAACAACAGTTAACCAATAATAACATTACTGGTACGCAAAGGGTTTTAGAGGATACATTTTGACGATAAAAAACTTTTTTTATTCTGATTTTGACTCTGTGACTTATTTTGTTGATGATAAAGATTTTGTTTCACAGCGTCAATACTTATGTATATATAGTTATATACCAGACTGGCGTTTATGAATCAACATGTCGTTATGGTAATCGCTTTATCTTTGCCGCCGCTACATACTCCCCGAATCCTGCCCACGCAGGAGTCAGTCCGCATCGACAAGACAAGACAAGTCCTTACGGATCCATCAGGTCCTATAACTCTTGCATTAGATGCTTACAGCTCTAATCTAAGGCTTCGAACTCGGCAAAAAGTACTACGTACAACCTAATCCATCAGCCGCTGAATTTCATGTTGAATTTTCTCAGTGGAATGCAATTCCGATCCGGTAGTAGATGCATTAGCGAATCAGCTGCCCATGAAGTATTCGGTCTCCTCCGGAGGCACTTGAACAGTTGTTAACAAACCTAACCGAACCTAACCCTCCTGGCTGAGCATTTGCTCGCCCACTTGTCCTGGTGAAACTGGAAAGGCCTTCGGGCCAACAGTAACACTTCCTTCCTAAAAAAAGGATGAGCATGTCTAATAATTTCAACTTAAAATTCAACTTATGACGAAACAGCTACGTCTGTAGGACAATATGTAATTCTTCTCAGTCGCACACTCTTGCCAGAGTGGTTGCGGTTGCTCTGACGACGTATATGCAGGAGCACCCGTTAGGTCGCTCATGCTCCCAAGGACCACCCTCCAGGCAATATGCTTTCAGGTCTGCGCCTTGAGAGGCTATTTCAGCTTCTCCTTGACGTGTAGGTGAGCTCACGGGGCTCAAACCGGGAGTGTTGCTAACACTGGGCCTAGCAAGAGCAGTGCTTCGCAGAATCTATCACCGGATCGAAAACGCGACCCACTGAGAATATCCGGCGAGAAACTCAGTGGACTAGGGTTTCCGTAATGCATTGAGAGAAGCATTTAGTAGTCAATTTGTAGCGTTTATTAGTAGCAGATGATTTCGCATTTATTGCTTCGATGGGTGGTAATTTTACTTTGAAATATAATCTGATCGTTTATAGTATTAAAATAAACCGTTTTCCTTAGAATCCTTAATTATTAATACCTTTCCTTTGTTCTTAAATATCACGAATTCAGCCGTTAATATTCGGTCACCTAACGAGTATAAGTAATACTGAAATAATGATTATAATGATTAATATTTCAAACATCTCTATAATAGCAGTCGTGATCATATTAATAAAACTTCGAGAATACTCGAGCACGAGACAACGTTTTGATCGTATTATTTATCGCCAAATAAATCTATTGGAGAAAATTCTCACGTACGTAGCCCACTACTCTAGTTCAGGGACAATTCAGAGACCGACTCAGTTTTAATGTGGCGGGGGCTATTTACGAAAACATTCTCTTTGACCTCCCGTTGCTTCGGTTGAGTCCTTTCTCATCTAACTTACGCTTCGAAGCTTACCCTGCTTGCTATTCCCAACGCACGAATGGATGTTCAGGACATTCTACTTAAATCAAAACAGAAGACGTTTACTCTTTATCAACAAACACCAGGATTAATATCTCATTTTATAATCAATCATAATTTGTTAGCGTGACCCTATCAAATTCCAACAAAAATGACGGATCTGCAATTAGATGAAATTATTACTCTACTGTAACAGCCAGAGGCAAATCAAATCGACTAAAATCAAATATATTTTTTTAATCAACATAAATGAAAGTACATAGTTGTTTGAACGTCAAAAAGAACTACCGCCAATTCACAAAAACTAGCCTCCGTCCTGAGAAGAACTGGCAAGAAACTCAACGGGCATGTCTTTTTTTTTAAATATTAGATTGCGATTGCGGTGCCTCTAACGATAAATGCCTAGCGTCACTCATGGAGATTATAACCTGGTAACCCCGGAGACCAGACGAGCTGCTCCCTGTGATAAAATAGGTGCTGCCTTAACAAAAATTTTTTTTAATAAAATTATTTTTTTTTCTTTATTTATAAACTAGCGACCCGCCCTCGCTTCGCTTCGTAAACTGTAATTTATTATTGATTTCTCCACTATTTAATGGATGTTATTATACATATAAACCTTCCTCTTCAATCACTCTATCTATTAAAAAAACCGCATCAAAATCCGTTGCGTAGTTTTGAAGCATACATAGGGACAGACAGATATAGGGACAGAGAAAGCGACTGTGTTTTATACTACGTAGTGATTTAATATTTGTCCAGTGAATTAATTGTACGGATCTGTAACAACAATATATTATTATTTTTTATTTGTTTTCTCACCTCTGAGTTTCACGCGAGTTAAACTTTTAATAATAAATTAGGAGGTGCTGTAAGCATTTAATAAAGTTGGAACGTTCAAATTTACCGATTGCCCGTAAATAAGAGGAGAGTCTAGACAATTGAAAAACTGCAAACGATCTACACGACAAACGAATTACGCTGCTGCATTTAATACCAAAGCGAAAGACAGCCAGATCGTATTTATATTCTGTGTATATTTTTAACTCTATGTACTTATATTATTAATTTCGAAATATTGAATTTAAATATTTGCTCATAAAATGTGCATAAATACTAAAATATATTGGCGTCTCGATTTCTTTATTTTAAACAAGTTAAAATACTTTTTCACGGGCGATCGACGTTGTCTGTCTAATTATTTAAACTAGAGGTCCCGCAGTAGTCGAAATTCGACTATAGTTAATTGGAATTGTAAGTTTGTACACTATTATGATTGTATTTTATACTTCTATAATCATAAATTTCGCCAAGACTACACTATAAAAAAATATTAATAAAGACAAACAATATTTAATCTATTCTCAATTTGACCACAGACGTCAAGAACAAAAGTTTGACAATAAATAGTATGCATGCGTGTGTGCGTCAAATACATGGTATGTAGTGTGTGTAATGTTTTCTTTATTGATTTAATGTATCTTTTGTGCATTATTTTAAAAAATATTAGCGTTGTGCACGTCTTCTCTATATTCTCTATAAGTGTGGAAAATTTCATACTCCTCTAACCACGCAATTTTCGTAAAAAGGGATACAAAGTTTTTGCTTCACGCATTAATATATAGATATTAAGAAGTGGCGGAGTTTAACAGAATAACTACCGAAGATGCCTAGGCATTCATGCGTTCCAATTAAGACGGCATTCTTAAATTCCAAGTTGAGCATCGGCATTCATGGTATATGCTAAATTTCAAGTGGGCTGTGAATTGGGTGGGTAAAAAATTCAACGATTTCGTGATTAGGACTTCGAAATCAAATCTCACAGTATTTACGTTCTTTTTTACAATCTTAGCTGAGAAAATTAGCCTACAGTCTGATGCTATATGGTAGTAGCAGTAGCAGAACTAATTGACATCACTATTTAAATGCTATCAGACAAGGCCGGCCCACGCGAGCGAACTCACAAAACATCCCAAGAGTGCTTCTCATTCTTGCTTACAAAAGCAGACTATTTGTTTTTATTGCTTAGATAGGTGGACGAGCTCACGCCCCACCTGATGTCTACAACGTAAATGCCGCCACCCACCTTCAGACATGAGTTGTAATGTCTCACTTTTAACAGTACAACGGCAGCCCCACCCTTCAAACCGAAACGCATTACTACTTCACGGCAGAAATAGAGGGGGTGCTGGTACGTACCCGTGCAGACTCACATGACGTCCTACCACTAGTAATACTATACTAGCCTGTGGATATCAACAAGATCCAAAACACAGCCAAACTACTGCATACAATGTCCCATTTGTTCTTAAGCACGTGACGATGCGTATTTCCTTTTAAAAAATCTGCCGCGAAATGGAGAACACGGCACAACCCCATCATCGTTCGAATTTCAAACCGTCTATTTCGTAACGATTATTTCGGATGTATTTTGGCTGCGGCATTTCCTACAAGTGGCCATATAAGGCCACACATGATTTATTTATTTACATTGGCTTGTGTTCAAATACTATAAAGCACACTTTATTCATTTTAAGGCACTCCTAAGCTTCTGTCGCGACTGAAATAAAATCTCTTGAAGAAATATTAAAAAGGGGAACGGTATATTAAGTTAAATGACCAGATTCTGTTTTGTATTGTACGTATTAATCTCGGCTGTTGTGTTTTCTTGAAATTTAACGAAACTCCTATTTTCAGTTAGCAACTTATTGATCTGGCCAATTCGTAAGAACGGAGGGTTAAAAAGCTTACTTAAGGGTGGCTAAAGACATTTGAACATACAATTGCCGGGAAGATTTTAAATAATTGTTTATGATGATTATTATTGTGAATTAGCTTAGTTTCAATCATTTCTCATGGATACACGGTAATAGTAATAAGTATTGTAAATCGTCGTAGGTAGATTTCACCTATTTTTGCCAAGAAGCAGTTACCTTGAGGGGTGAGACATTCGTTAGATCTCAAAGACCACAACCAAGAATCGAACCGTGACCACAGAATCCAATAGGCACTAACTACTAAGCCGACAAGCCGATAATATTCGAATACAATTTAAAACTCCTTGTAACTCTAAATCTGTTAACAAAATTAATATTTGTCGAAGACTGTCGGTTTTAACTGAATCCTATAGTATCCTTTAATATCCTGAAATTAAGTTTCGCAGTTTGACAAGCTTGACAGTTTGCTAATTTTTAATTATAGAAATGGAAAACGATTTCTAATTACAATTACATTTAGCATAAGAATAGTTAGAATGTCTTACTTTTTAATTCGGCTAAAGTATGTTTATTTTTAAGTAATACATAAAATACGTGAGTAATAAAAAAGTCTTAGGTATTATACATACATTGTGAAAGAATCTAGCTCATGTTCGCGCGTTGGCATAATTAAAGTTCATATACAGTAAGATAAAATAAAAAACAAATATAAAAGCTTATTAAACAACGTTAAGAGTAGTTTGAAAATAAAATTAAATAGTATAAGCATTCTTACAAGCTAATTCATATTTCATGATCTTCATTTGAACTCGATAATACTGCGACATTTATTTGTAATTAAAACCATAATCTTATTCTCTAATAAACTTAGCTTACATCAAAGGATGAAATACTATAACCACTCAAAATAGTAATCCAAAAACTCGTAACTCGAAGACAAGAATAAATAAAGCAACCATTACGAACCTCCTTAAACAAGGTAATATGGGTTAATGCGGGAGCTCAACGTGAAATATGAGTACTATTCTACGTACTCTTTGCAACCGATATTGTTACTTACATGTTTATGGGCCTCTTAAATGTATTCGATAAATCCAAACAAGTACCTATTCTTTTGAAATAGTGTTTTAGACTGGATTATCGGCGGTCGAACGTTATTCCACCGATCAACTTGTTCTGGGGATTTACATTTTTTTTTGTCCTAGTTAATTTCTATACACTGGCTGGGAACCACATGGATAACACCATCCTTCCTATTTTTGGCGCAATTTAGTTTTTCAATGAGATTTGAAGGTACGAACAAGCGTTATACAATACAATTAAGATTTACTCCTCCTGGTATACACGCTCAGAGGTTCCGCACTTCACATGGACAGTGACTTGTTTGCCTATTTGTTATTTTTTATTTATTGCTTAGTTGGGTGGACGAGCTCACAGCCCACCTGGTGTTAAGTGATTACTGGAGCCCATAGACATCCACAACGTAAATGCGCTACCCGCCTTGAGATACAAGTTCTAAGGTCTCAAGTATAGTTACAACGGCTGCCCCACCCTTCAATCCGAAACACACTACTACTTCACGGCAGAAATAGGCAAGGTGATGGTACCCACCCGCGCGGACTCCCAAGAGGTCCTACCACCAGTAAAATTAAGTAAAGTAAATGATAAGAGATGATTAAAGTATTTAGAGCATATCTTAAAGACTGGTAGTAAGATGTATCAGCACAGGCTAGTGGCCGCTTCGATTACAACACACACTACCAGTTCTACCGAAAAAGACAAATACGTTCAAGTTCTAACCAAATACCAGCGGCTGAACATCAAATCTCCCTATCTACACCAACAAAAACTCATCACGTCTTAATGAAGATCTCACAAAAGACCATAACGAAAAAAAATTAGGCAGTCTCGGCGTAGCTCTGATACCCTAGTGACAGCCTACGTTGTCACAAATGAGGCATATCAATTCCCTAAGAAAACAATAAACCGCAGCTATTTTTGTTGCCGTAACTGATTCTATCTGACTTGATTGATCTACGAACGGACAAACCCATTCATCTGTGACCTCTGTTATTTGTAGCTATTGTTCAGGGGTAATAGAAAAACCAGGTCTCAGAGTGTAATGGATAGTTACGGTTGTATATCTAATGTGTGACAGAAGATTACGGTGGCTGCGTCTTGCCCGTATGTATACATGTAAAATGTGTTTTTTAACGAATCTTATTTTCTAGGTAATGCATTTTTAGATCATGTCGAACATAAAATATTACTCCATGTTTTGCTTGTAAGCCAACATACGTCACTATCATACTCATTTCTCTCGCGACGCAGTCAAGCTTTCCGATTTGAAGGAAACATCAGGAATTAATGTTTCATTTGTTTTCATTAAGTAATACGTATGTCCGTATGTTAGAATATACCTTCTAATATTGTAAAAAATATAATACAAAAATGTACATAAAATATATTTTGCTTATTGCTTAAATGGGTGGACGAGCTGACAGCCCACCTGGTGTTAAGTGGTTACTGGAGCCCATAGACATCTACAACGTAAATGCGCCACCCACCTTGAGATATAAGTTCTAAGGTTTTTTTTTTTTTTTTTTTTTTTTTTTTTTTTTTTTTTTTTTTTTTATTATTGAAAGCTTACTGGTGGCCCGAAGGCCTTTCCAGTTTCACCAGGACAGGTGGGCGAGCAAAGGCTCAGCCAAGAGGGGTGGGATTTGCTAACAACTGCCCGAGCGCCTCCGAAGGAGACCTAACAACTCAAGAGCAATTGTTTCGCGAATGAATCTACTACCGGATCGGAATCGCGACCCGCTGAGAAGATCCGGCGAGAAACTCAGCGGGCTGATGCATGGGTTAGGTTGCACGTCGATCTCTTTGTCGAGTTCGACGAGTACGGTTACCGGGGTCCCTAAGCCTACCCCTAGTATTAGAGCTGAAGGCATCTAATGCAAAGGTTATTGGATCTGATGGATCCGTAAGGACGTGTCTAGGGCGTCGACGGTGACTGGCTCCTGCATGATCAGGATTCGGGGAGTAGTCAGCGGCGGCAACGATAAGGCGATTATCATGACGCATAGCCTTATCGAAGTATCGTTCCGACGCTGACTTCATGTATTTCCGAATTGATTCGAGGCCCAGGTCGTCGTGTAGGTCAACGTTCCTCACGAACCACGGAGCCCCGACAGCTAACCTGCAAAAGCGGGATTGTAGGGATTGGAGGGTGTCTATGTGTGTGCGAGCCGCGTGAGCGAACACCACACTCGCGTAAGTCATGACGGGCCTTATGCAAGTTTTGTAAAGTGTTACCTTGTTCCGAAGGGACATTTTACTCCGCTTACAGATCATGGGGTAGAGTCTACCGAGAATAAACGCGGCACGGTCACGGACTGATTTTATATGCGGGCGGAATGTCATCGATGCATCCAGGGTAACGCCCAGGTACTTGACCTTCCTGGCCCAGGGTATGGGTTGACTAAAGAGAGTAATCGGGGGTGTGAGATTCCTCCTCCTAATCCGGGAGGAAATCCGTGTGGAGCTTCCCCTCTGAAATAGCACCGCAGTACTTTTCGCTGGGTTGATGTCTATGCGCCATTTTCGGAACCACTGTCCTAGGGCTAGGGCTACGCTCTGAAGCTTCTTCGCGATTAGGGACTTATTTCTACTAGAATAGTAAACAGTCGTGTCGTCGGCGAATAAAGCTAAATGGGTCGGCGGCGACCGGGGAATATCGTTGACGAATAAGCTAAATAGGAGGGGTGAGAGGACAGAGCCTTGCGGGACTCCAGCTGTAAGAGGTCGTCGGGAGGAGCGGGTTCCCTCGACTCGATATCGAAAAGAGCGGTTCGACAAGAAGTCCCGTATGATGAGCACGAGACTATCCGGCACGCCCATGTTGAATAGTTTGAAAATCAAACCATTGTGCCAGACTTTGTCGAACGCTTTTGCGACGTCGAAGAAGAGAGCTCCCGTGTATAACGGTTTTGGTCGATTAAGCCCCACAAGAATGTGCTCCGTGAGGCGGTGCACCTGTTGAACGCATGAGTGATTTGTACGGAATCCGAATTGTTCATCGATGAGAATGCCCTTGGATGAGACGAAGTCTCTGAGGCGTTTGTAGAGCAGACGCTCATACAGTTTGCCTAGAGACATGAGGAGGCTAATCGGGCGGTAGCTCGTCGGATGATTTTTTGGTTTACCGGGTTTATGTATGCCGATAACGTCCGCTTCTTTCCACACCGCGGGAAAGGTACAGTTCGCCATAGCGGCATTGAAAATAGATGCCAACATCACGATGAGTTGGACGGGTAGAAGTTTAATAACGCGGTTAGATATACCGTCGGAACCGGGAGCCTTGCGAGGACGTAGGTCTTTGATCAAGTCTTTAACTTCTATCGGGGTGACGGGTGGTAACGCATCCGATTGTGGCAAGGAGGCTCTGCGTTCTATCTCACTGTCTACTAATTCTACATGAACAGGGTCCACGGATTGAGTGCTGGGCGTGCACTGGGTTTGCAATGTATCGGCCAGAAGCTCTGCTTTTTCGTCATCATCGAACGCCGCGAGTCGGCCTGAGGGGCCTACGAGGGGGGGCATAGTTACTACCGTATCCGATTTGAGAGTACGAGCTAAGCGGTAGTAAGACCTTTGGGAGGGCGCGAGTCCTTCTAAGAAATCAGACCATCTGGCATCTCGGACTTCGGCGATGCGAGACTTTACGTCGCGTTGTAGGGCACGCATTCGAATACGATTTTCCGCGGTAGGATACCTGTCGTAGGCGCGTATCGAGGCGTTCTTAGCTCTAAGGAGTTCCCTAATATCGTCGGACAATTTGAAGCGGTGAAGGAAGTCCTCCGCTACAACTTGTTTCGATGACCTATCTAATGTCGAGGTGATGTGTGACGTTAAGATGTCTATGGCTTCAGCGGTATCCTGAGGAGACGGGATAGAGTCCGGGTTAAACGGGAGCGATGGTGGATCAGATTCAGCCAGGCTGATGCCCAGCGTGTGCCAATCCACTACAGTCCTCGTGACGGGAACGGAATCGGGAGCGCGACCGAGCTTCATAACGACGGGACGGTGGTCTGAATCTAACTCTGAAACTACTTCGATCGAGTGTAAGCGCAGAGTTACGTTTTTTAATAACGCTATGTCGAGTATATCCGGGCGATGCGCGATATTTAGCGGGTAGTGAGTCGGGGTTAGCGGAGCGACGATATCGAAGGCGAGATCATCGACTAACGCGTCAAGCCGCCTGCCATTCGGGGTTGTGGTGTGTGAGTTCCACCTGATGTGTTTACAATTTAGGTCGCCCCCCAGAATGACAGAGCTCCCCATACCGAGCAGCGCCTCGATATCCCTGCTTAGAACGATCTTATCCGGTGGAAGATAAACGGACGCGATAACGATCGGCGCGTGTCCCGTCAGTGAGATTCGGCACACTGATGCTTCGATATTAGCGAGCGCGGGAGGATCGAGCGGGAAGTTCTAAGGTGGTTTTATCACTAAAAGCGATCTCTGGCACACAACTATCAATCAGGTGGACAAGAATCCTTCAAACCGAAACGCATTACTGCTTCACGACAGAAATAGGCAGGGTGGTGGTACCTACCCGCGCAGAGTCACAATAGGTCCTACCACCAGTAAGTGTATTTAATGTTTTGCATTTTTGTTTATTTTAGTGTACAATAAAGCATATTTTCTCTCTATCTTTCTCGCATCTCCGACGTTAAGAATACTGGACAGATGACGGTAAGCGCGAAAACGCGAGATCAAATCGTAAAAGTGGATTTAATTATGAACCACATGATTCCTTTTAAGTCGTCGCATTCTGGTGTCGCTTCGGATCATCGCCCCCGTCCCCGCCCATATTTCACTTCTCAGCAAACTTCAGACCGATCGTTTAACAGTTATGCGAGCTGACAGCTCAGTTCGTGCACGTAGAATTAATTGTTTGACTGCACCTTCGACAGGGGAGTAACGGTATAATGCAAGACGTTTAATTTTTGTTTTTTGTTTTTTTATTGCCTAGATAGGTAGACGAGGTGACGGGTTACCGGAGTTCATAAGCGTCAATAACTTAGATGCCGCCACCCACCTTGAGACAGGAGTCCAAAAGTCTCAGTTTTTCCAACACAACATCTCGAAATTCTTTTTCGTTTACGACCAGCTAAATTTACACCAATTTCTTTTGCGATCTAATGATACCTACCTACTTGACAAGAATTATGAAATTTTCTTTATTGCTAAGAACTTACTTTTCATCTTGTGTATGATTATTTATGGTGACCTTGAGATATGAAATTAAATTATACTAGAAGGTAAGATGTCATGTGAACCCGCAGGGGTAAGTACTACCATTCTGCTTAATAATGCCTCAAAGAAGAAATGCGCATCGTTATGAAGCAGTCGCTATAGAGTACGATCAAGACTTTGACTTAATGTCTCAAGGTGAGTGACAGCGGTCACGCATTGATGTCTATGGTCTGTGATAGCCATTTAAGAGCATGTGAACACTAAGATCGTTTGCCCACTCAAGCAATTAAAAAATATATATTAAAACTGTTTCCATACTGTTTTCATAGCATTGTGAACAAGGGTAAGTTAAATGGATTTGTTCATTATACCGAGACTGCGGTAAAGCAACGCAAACTAAATCAGAACAATATGCAGAAACAAAATTGAACTGCTCCTAAGCACAGAAAGCTTAATCTAAGCTTAGGTCGTTCAGGACTAGTGGTAAAGAAGAGCTCGTATAAAATTAAATAGTCCACTTACTAGTGGTAGGACCTCTTGTGAGTCCGCGCGGGTAGGTACCACCACCCTGCCTATTTCTGCCGTGAAGCAGTAATGCGTTTCGGTTTGAAGGGCGGGGCAGCCGTTGTAACTATACTGAGACCTTAGAACTTATATCTCAAGGTGGGTGGCGCATTTACGTTGTAGATGCCTATGGATTCCAGTAACCACTTAACACCAGGTGGGCTGTGAGCTCGTCCACGCATTTAAGCAATAAAAATAAATAAATAAAGTCCACCTTGAACTTGTGCTCCTGTAGAGCAAGAAGTAGAAATATAATAGTCTTTGACAATAGAGTAATAATAGTGTACAAACTTATAATTTCAATTAGGTAATGATAGTCGAATTTCCACTACCGGGGGACCACTAGTTTCTATAAAATTAAATGATGAATGAGCTAACAAATCTTACGTCAAAGTTTCGCTATTTAAGTTTAAATTTACATCTAATAAGAAAAACAACTGGGTTCACGCGTAGTCACGCAATAATTCTTCAAATCCGGGATATCAGTTTCCCAATTCGTAACTTTCCTTGTTACCAAGTTTTCATACAGCGATTATTAATTTTATTGAGTTCGCGATATTTCAACACCTAGGCAAAATTCGGGAAGATTTATCCAGTTCCAATGGTAACGCCCAAAAACAAAGTAGGAGTTTCTGGCGGGAACATGACGAAATAAGTTCCTACAAGAGGTTTCTAGTTCAAGTCTCGATAAATTCTCAATATTGGAGTATTCAGTTACAAATTTCATTTCATCTCAACTCATTTTACTGGTAGTAGTAGTAAGACGTCTTGTGACTCCGCTCGGGTAGGTATCAGCGCCCTGACAAATTTTTTTTTTTGCTTAGTTGTGTGGAGGAGCTCACAGCTCACCTGGTGTTAAGTGGTAAATGGAGCCCATAGACATTTACAACGTAAATGCGCCACCCACCTTGAGATATAAGTTCTAAGGTCTCAGTATAGTTACAACGGCTGCCCCACCCTTCAAACCGAAACGCATTACTGCCTTACGGCAGAAAAGGGCAGGGTGGTGGTACCTACCCACGCGGACTCACAAGACGTCCTACCACTCAAAGCTATAATATTCATCGGATACTTGAACACCTAACTGGTGCTAGGGTTATTTGTTGATTTCCATTAGAACATTTCGCACATATATAAAAGTTTATAATATAAAATACAACGATATATTTCTACTTAAAATTGAAATGGATTTAGCTATTGATAAAGTCAAACATGTATAAATGTGAAAAATGATAAAACGTGTATAGAAAGATTTTGGTACATATAACATTTGGTACATATACAATGTATTACATAGAAACCCGTGATATTCAATGTAGTACATTGAAAAGAAATACGAGATATATATCCTAATACCTACTAAGAAGCAAAGCTCACAATTATCAACGACCAACCATCTTATAGAACGTATAATCTCATTATATTAATATTCCGTGGAATTAATTATTTCAATGGGAAAGGAACAGACTTTTCATATTAATTTAACGATTTAATTACTTTACTTTAAGAACGCTTTGCTGCTTAACTTTTAGAAGTCGGCTTTATAAAATCGTGTAATGTTTTTGTGCAAAAATAATTTATTTATTATTATATTTTTTCAGTTGAAAAGTTTGTAATTATAGTATATGAGTGCAAAGCTCTAAGAGCTTAACGGTGAACCTGACCCCTTAATCAAGAAATCACTGGTTCTGTTTGTGGTACCAGGGTCTACGGAAGATTGCGACAGCTCACTCTTGTACTTGTCCAGCGAGACTACGGACCTTCTGGGTTGAAAGCATCAGAAGACATCTCCCGGCACCCCACCGGATCGCTCACGGTTGGCGATTATATTTTCCACAAACACCATTTTTTTTCTCTTCATAATTTGAATCAATTTACTTCTGAATTGCGTTTAAAACGCTCCCTCATAGCTGAGAATAAATTACTAAAAACAATTATCACTGTCCTGACTTGTTCTTCTTCTAGCAATAATGAGAAGACATTTTGTTGGTAACATAAGTGTGGTCTCGTGTGTTTTGAGGTTAGAAACTGCCTCGCGTATTTTTCTACCAAACTGTCTAATACCTTACCCCCTATTTTTCCGTATGTGTTACAAGCAAGGCATCGGTACTTTAATTAGAACTGCTTTTAATTAAATAAAACGGTTTAATCTGGCGTTTTTTATTAACATTATATTATTTCTAGCTTTTCGTTGTCGCGGACGTCTAAGTTATTGTTCATCGATATTTTAATACTACGTAGCGTACATATTTCTTCTACAAAAAATATTTCTAGACTTTTACTTTTCATTTTGTACCGAACTATTTTTAAGTCTGGCAGTTTGTTGGACTTGGGTTTTCATCTTCATGTTAGGAAGATTCCAGGTGTTAAATAATTGGTATTTTGTTAACTTGTCACCACCTTGTGGCGTATATGGGGTCCGAAAAATAATTACCACCAGTTGAGTCGTAAAGAACACTGGGCCAAGCACGCGTCCATTCAGTATTCAACCCGCATTGGAAATCCAATATAAATCTTAGTGTAAGAAACTTTAAGACCGCTTACTAAAATCGTAAATCAATCCAAGAAGAGCCAGCAGTAAGGTACAGGTCCTCTTTTATTCTCAACAGTTAACTTTATTACCATTTGACTAATTAAACTCGTCTCAGCGCTAAATCCTCTATTTATTTCCACTGTCAAATTTCACTGGATGTAATAAAGCAATGCATTTTAACGTAATTACTTCAACTTAACTTAGAGATATTAATGGTGATTCTATTTTCAAAATCGAAGACATCACAGTACTTACACGCTCTTTCATTTACGGATAACTGTTCAGAAAATTTTCAACTTTAAGACTCAACTCTCTTCTGCGCGTCTTTTAGTCAAATGAGTTGATACAATTTTTGATACTTTTACAATTGAAATAATACATATTTGTAATCATAACTTTATACTGAACGAACACGCGTACAAACTTTGGCACTAGTGTTTCGTCAACGATTGAATTGAAATTGAAACTTCGACTTTTAAGTGACTAAGACATTTTTTCACCAAAGTAAAATAGCTGTGCTTCTATATTATCTAGAATTTTACTTCCGAGCATAAAGATTATGTCCATACGATTCAAATTTTATTTAGTTGTCAATGAAAATACTCATTAAATACATTGTAGAAAAGAAAAAATATCGCGTGCTGTCTTCAATAGCTTATGCTTAATTGGATTCACTTCCATGACTTTAAACTAAATGGAACATTTTACGAATTAAATCTACATTACTAAATCGTAGACTCAAAAGCTTAGGAATGCTCAGACGTAGATGGATTTATTGATGGCACACAGCCAGCTCTATTCGCTTTTTCTTTAAAGACTTTTCAGCGAAGAATACATTTAATGCGGATTTAACTTAGATGAATGCATCAAATTCGAAATTTTTAGCTAGTTTCAAAGGTGTGTGCTCATTTTCGTTCAGTTATTTTTGATTTCGCATTGCCCTAATTATTATAACTAGTGATACCCCGGTAATCGAAATTCGACTATAATGAATTGAAATTATAAGTTTATACACTCATCATCATTTTAGACAAATATTAATAAAGACAAACAATATTTAATCTCTTATCAATTTGATCACAGACTATAAGCAATAAGAAAAGTTTGACATAAAACAAATAGTATGAATGCGTGTGTGTATCAAATACGTAGTAGTGTGTGTAATATTTTTATTTATTGATTTAATAGTATGAATGGGTGTGTGTATCAAATACATGGTAGTGTGTGTAATGTTTTTATTTATTGATTTAATCTATTTTTATGTATAATTAAAAAAAAAAAAACATTCTGCATTCCTTCTCTATATTCTTTATAAGTGTGGGAAATTTCATACCCTTCCGTAAAATGTTTCATAAAAGTTTTTGCTTTACGTATAGATATCCATAAGCACTCGATTCTGCAATTTCTAGGGTTAGTATTAGCAACGTCCTCAGGTTAGAGCTCCGTGAACTCACCCACCTCACCCGGATACGCTGGCATAGCCTCCTAGATCACCAGCATAGCTAGAAAAATAAAACCACTGGTCAAAACCTAACGTTGCTTTCCTAAGTAATAAAATCCGAAATTAGTATTCTACAAGTCTTTGCGAGTCTTTGTTTCTTAAAATTACTTTATAAATTCGTAATATTTTTTCTTTTAATTAAATTAATTAAATTTTCAATCTCGATTTTTTCGTATACTTCAAAGTTTTAGTAGTCGTGGTTTACAAAGATTACCTATGTAAAATATTCCACTAACTGCCACTTAATTTAGCTTTCTGCTAATTAGAATTTATTTGAAAGTAGATTTTCGTGACCTTTTTAAATTTATACTATTTATATTAAACTATAGTTACAATAAAGGTAACGTTATGTACGATTTGAACTTGGAAAATTCTTTGTTTTATTCTAGCGGTTGAACCAAGGCGACGTGACGTTAAGGTGCTGCTTTTTTTAAAGTAGATGGTGTGCTGACTTCATACTGAAGCTCCTAAAGACTTCGCAGTAAAAATTGTGCATCAGTGGCAATGTGTTTTAGATACATTACTTATAAAAAATATCGCTGCAATTGAATACAAACTATGGTACATTCATAGTACATAAATAATGCACCGGGCATCATATTTATTGGGACATGTGGGCTCCCAGTGAAAGCCCGTGCTGCGACACTTGAATAGAACAGCATTAAGTGTAATATTCTATTAGATTTACTAATACTGTAACCTGATCAATTAATACTAGATACTAGGGTTGAAAGCACGTTGCAAAATCACAATGTCATCTATATAATACGTAATAAGCAAAATCTTTGAACCCCTTTTTAAGAAAATTGCGCGGACGGAAGAGTATGAAATTTTCCATTCATAGAGAATATAGAGAAGGGCTGCAGAATGTTAATATTTTTTTAAATTATGCATAAAAAATACATAAAATCAATAAAAAAACATTACCGTGTATTTGACACAACACATACATATAAATATACTCTTTGTTCATTGTCAATTGCCAAACTTTTGTTATTGTTTAAAGTCTGTGGTCAAATTGAGAATAGATTAATATTGTTTGTATTTTAATATTATTTATCTAAAGCGTAGTTTTGGCAAAATCTGTGATTATATTATAGAAGTATAATATCAAATCAAATCAAAAAAAATGTATTCAATTCAATATATTTCAATTAATTATAGTTGAATTTCGACCACTGCCGGGACCACTAGTTTATCGAATTTTAAAATGTCAACAGTCAAGAACAAACCGCGCAATAAGTCAATGATAATGCCAATAAGGAAACACGAATACACACAAAGAATGTCAACGTCAAAACCAAGGCGTTTCATATTAATTCCTGCGTAGCTATAACTTATCTTGTCTTAAGACGCGGAGCGAAGTTATCAAAGTTGAAACTTATTCAATAATAACTCCCGGAAAGGATAAAAACTCGGCACCTAGCGACCATCTGCCGTCCGACGACAGATAAGGGGAAAAACTTTGTCTTAAGAAAATTCTGTAAAATGTTCCCAAAAAAAAAAGTTATGCTACTTCTTTAAAAGACAATTGATCGACTCGTCGTTCGAGCTGGTGGATAGTTAATAACGATTCTCTCAACTGGGTTCAAGTTTCGCTCTCACTCAGAGCCAATAACTTTGTTAAAGCTATTTGGTATTTTGGGTCGTTTCAACAAAGTAATGGAATACGTTCAACTAGAGCACAACATAAATGTCGCTTCTTTTAAAGATGAACACTTAGTCCTTAGACCTACTGTCTCACCATTTAAACTTTACTACCATTGTTAGAACTTAAGCGAAAAGTAAAGTAAAAAAGTAGTTTTTTTTCTCCTACCTGTGCTGATAGCCTTAAGAGGCTATTTTAGCTTCGCCCTAACATGTAGGTGAGCTCACGGGGCTTAAATCAGAAGTGTTGCTAATACTGGTCCTAGCAAGAGCAGTGCTTCGCGGAATCTACCACCGGATCGGAAACGCGACCTACTAAGAAGATCCAGCGAGAAACTCAGTGGGCTGTGTCTATGGGTTAATTCGCTCATCGAGTCCTTCGTCGCAAGCGACGGGTTCGACGAGAACGGTGACCGATGCTTGTGGTATCTAAAAGCACCGAGATGTAGTAAGTAAGTAAAGAAAAAACGACGCAACAGTGACTCACATAACGAACCCACTTAAATCTGGCGCGAAGTAATCATTCATTCTTGCTCGAAGAGTGGGACCACCTCCCCAGTCTTTTGAGATTGTTATATCTAAATTGTGTCTCCAAGATGAAAGAATTCACGTAAAAAGCTAAGACACGGGACACTCTTGTGCGAATCCCAGAAGATTCAACTAGAATTAACATAATTAGAACCACGTACAAATTCAAATTAAAGATCTAGTCTTTCAAAGGAATATTATAATAGTACTGAACGTACTGTTAAATGAATGTGATATCAAAAACATGTCGTAATTATGATCTTTAGACTAATGTGACCACGAGATTGTCTTATTAATAGATTTAATATTTACAAATTATATTTTATGTATTTTTTATTTTATTTTTCTATTGAGTCCCTTTAAGTGTGTGAGAATCACACAATACGAAAATGCACTAGAACTTTATAATATATGACATCAATAATATAAATACGACCAAATATGGTGATGGAAAACAAAGATGAAATCGTGTCCACCTTTTAAAGCTATACATCTTTTGCGATGATTGAGAAAACCGATGACTACCCATCTTACGTTAAGTGGTTACCGGAGCCCATAGACATCAACAACTAAATCGCGCCATCCACTTTAAGATATGAGTCTAAGTTTTACTTTTTACAGTACAACGACTGCTTCACCCTTACGCATTAAAACGCATTACTGCTTGACGGCAGAGTTGCCCTACCACTAGTATTTTATGCGTGTGACAAAATTACGCAAAATTTATGTAAAATATATCCTAAAATGACAAGTTCATAAAGTCCTAACACTGTTAATAGAGTTGGTAATGTTAGCAAAGAACCACACAATTACTACCAGCTATTAATGATCACGTCACCACTTCCTATAGTCCTATAGTCTTAAGACCATCTCGATTGGCCATAGGCTGCAAATTGAATCTGCCCCTCGTATTAACATTGTTTATGGCTGTAGCAACTTTGAATCCAGTGGAACGTGGGTTGTACTTATGTAGGCAAACGTTTATATTCCTATTCTGCTACGATAGCAAGAAAAAATTATAAAGAAGTCCTTTCAAATATTGTAATGTTCGCAAAATGTCACGAATGGATATGTTAACGCGAAAAGTAGGTCGCCTTTTGATGTAAACCGTCGATCTTGTCATTAAGATGAGACCGTCAAGCTTTCTCGGAACGGCTTAACATACAAAAGCGTCTTTTCTTTTCTTGGAAGTTGGAATTCCAAGGTTAATGTGAACGTCGGGTCTACCACGCAACGTAAAGCAAGTTTTGAAGTGAAACTTCTAATGCGACTTCTAACAAGGTAGCGTTAGACGTTTAACGCTATCATACTAGAAAAAGACAGAGCGAGAGAAAAATGCGTGTCAGTCGAACGCAGGCGTGTAGTATATCTATCTATAAGTTACAGGCCAGTGCGAGCGTTAGCAACGAGTAGCGTCCAATATTTTAACGAAGTATTTAATAAAATATATATATATTTAATTTTCAATCTATAACTTAAAATATATATAATATAAATGTTGAAGATGTCGCATCTCTTATACACAGCATTTCCCATTACAAGAACTATCTGATTTAAGGATGATAAATGAAGAAAACCACGATACTACACAGCGAAGAAGTTTCACTTCATTCACGTGCGCTAAGTTGCACACGCATCGTTTTTTTTTAATTGCAATTTTTTTAAACTTTCGCTAAAGATTTAACTGCAAGCTCGATGTGATGCCATAATCCACCTATCGGGTCAGGAAATGAGGCTGTCCCGCGTGACGTGACGTATGACGTATGACGTAATGACGAATCTTGGCGACACCAGCTAGGCCTTCTTGACAGCGACCGTGTAAGATAACCTAAAACCATCAACTCGAGTAAGCCCTTTGATCAGTAGATCGGTCTGTAGATTACACCTACCCTCTTAACGAACATTTGATTGAGAGTACCTAAGCATGTTGAATTGTAATTATAGCTCTCATTTCAATTGGTTATTAAGATCCTGCGCTGTATTGATATTGTTATTTGATAGCATTTGATATTTGAATTACGTACTTCTCTAAATAATAAGCAAACGTATCAAGCATAACACTATAGCGTATTGTTCCAACAATTATTGCAGTTAAAATGCTGCTTGACGCTGCGATACACTATGAACCCTCTTTTGAATAACAAAACATTATAAAATTAGGAAGTTACATAGAAGCAAGCCCATCCGGATGCATCAACTTCCATTGGGGAAATCATCATTAAAATCTAAGCAACGTTTCACGATTCCTCGAAACATTACCCGCTTACTCTATTTTTCCTCAATGCGGAACAACTTAAATTAAGTTTCCTCAGAGGATTTAATAAAAAAACAAAAAGAAAACGAACACGGCTAATCGATTGGTAATTGCAAAGGGTAATTACTAGCTTCCAAAATCCCAGCCGCAAGTAAAATTTATGAGAGTAACCTTTTTAATGCCTTAAGAGATTCCCATGCTATACGATTTATCTCTTACCGAAGATTTTAGATCGTTTATTTTTTTTATAAACCTCCAGTTAATTACATTTTTGGTGTCTCAAATATATAATACACCATCAATTTACTGGATAGGTACAACTACCCTGCCTATTTCTGCCGCGAAGCAGTAATGTGTTTCGGTTTGAAGACTGGGCAGCCGTAGTACTGAGAACTGGAACTTAGAACCCATGTCCCAAAGCGGGTGGCAATGTTTATGGATTCCGGTAATCCCCAAGAGGCTCGAGACCTCGTCCACTCATCTAAGCAATAAAAAACATAAAAGAAATATGTCGAACGTTAAGGTGTTAAGTTTTTTATTGCTATAGATGAACAAAGATCACTTCTCACCTTGTGATATGCATTAAAAGATCGAAAACCTGGCCAACTATACAGAATAAAACTTCTTTTTTTTCGCTGTTTTTCATGTCTATATTAACGTCGCTACGTAGGCAAAGACCGAAGAAAATACGGTACTCAAGATATACTGCGATATGACTTCCATCAAGTGTTTCTTAAGATGAGTATTTTTGGATCGCAATAAGGCGCCTTCTTCCCTGGCAGTGACCATCTTCCGTTAGGTGGACCGCTAGCCCGTCTGCCTATAAAGGAACAAATGCGTTCGATTTCCATTTTCGATTTTCACAAAATCTAAGCTGAAACTAAACCCTTAAAAGCGGGTGGGTATATTTGTCGTCTGTCAGATTTAGCGAAACTCCAAATGACATATAACCGATCATTAATTATGTTTAGAAATCGACTATAATAGCAGTTGTCAAAAACTTCAACAGTGTTAGGGTGGCGAAAGCCATGTTTTTTTTAATTGCACGAACGGGTGGAAAGGCTCACGGTCCACCCAATATTAAGTGGTCACCATGGTGATGGTACCTACCCGTGCGGGCTCACAAGACGCCCTACCACCATAATAACAGCTTGGCATATTTGTGGTCAAATTAGACAGCACGAAAGTAAGTCAAAAGGACTAATGCAACTGATTGTTTTACCTGTTGTCTCTAATGGTGCTATTCACTTTTATTTTTCTAGCTATTGCTAGTAATCTGGAGGGGTTATGCTAGCTTCACCAGACGTGTAGGTGAGCTCTTGAGGCTCAGCCCAGGAGACATTCTAATATCTGCGTTAGCACGAGCAACGCTTTGCTAAATCTATTACCGGATCGGAATCCCGACCCACTGAGAAGATCCGGCGAGAAATCCAGTGGGCTGTGTCTGTGGGTTAATTTTCACGTCGAACCCTTCATCGCATTCGACGGGTTCGACGAGAACGGGGACCGGTGCTTGGAATACCTAAAAGCACCGATAGTAGATCGGGAGAATTCCAAATGACTTGTTTTGGGCGACGGTGACTGTTTACCGTTTGGACGTCTGGATCGGGTATGCGTATTCACGCCACAGTATATATAGTGGCAGCAGAACATCAAGTATGCTATATTCGTATTACTATGGATATACCTATGTATGTTAATTAAATAAATTATCCGGCAAACAACAGAATACTGATCTCATCCTCGCCTACGTTCGTAAGCACACCAATACATTCAAGTGAAACAAAATAAATAAACCTCTCTCAGTAACAGCTTATGCATGAGCTTCGGAAAATTTTCGCATGAAAGTCAAATCGTTTGCACAAAGTGACGTGAGTAATAAGAGACGCTTTTCCATGTTAATGACTCTGTGCATAATATACAAAATTTGCTACGTAGAGTCATCTGATTCTGTTCTATTCAAGATTTTGAGTTGCTTCATCTAATAACTGTGAAATTAAAGGAACAAAAACCATTTGATTATATTTTGTGCATTATGGTTTGTTACTGTTTCTTTTCTTAGCTTATGTGGCCTATGATGACCTCATTACATTTCCTCCAATAGGTATAGTAAAATATCTACTGAAAAATTCATGAGAAAATATACAGCATCGTTTGGCATATTAGAGATCCGGATGGATAAGTACTATTATCCTGATTATTTGTGCCTCAAAGAGATAATGGTTTTAATGCATGGTACATAGCTGTTATACCATACAAATGAGACTTCTACTATTAAAGTGGAAGTCTTAAAGTGGATAAAGGCATCCACTTTGTGATGTCTCCGTTATCGAGTTAATCCCAAGAGAATCGTAAGCTCATTTACTCCTATACGCAATATACATGTATATAAAGTCAATTTTCTTGTCTACGTAATGCGATATCTCGAGATCTGAATGTGGGTAAGGGAGCCTATCTCTGACACCGCTGGCATACGAATTGCATTCGTAAAACCGGAATATTTCCCTTCAAACTATGATACCTTATGTATGCTTATGTATGCACTTTAAGTCGTCGTGGCCTAAAGGATAACGGAGCACGTCCGGTGCATTCGTATCGAGTGATGCACCGGGGTACCAATTTTTCTAATGAAATACATACTTAACAAATGTTTACAATTGACTTCCACGGTGAAGGAATAACATCGTGTAATAAAAATCAAACCCGCAAAATTATAATTTGCGTAATTACTGGTGGTAGGACTTCTTGTGACTCCGCACGGGTAGGTACCACCGCCCCGCTTATTTCTGCCGTGAAGCAGTAATGTGTTTCGGTTTGAAGGGTGGGGCAGCCGTTGTGACTATACTGAAACCTTAGAACTTATATCTCAAGGTGTGTGGCGCATTTACGTTGTAGATGTCTATGGGCTTCAGTAACCACTTAACACCAGGTGGGCTGTGAGCTCGTCCACCCATCTAAGCAATAAAGCTGTCTAAGCTATAAAAAAAAATGCTTTTTCATAATAATCTCTATATATAAAAATGAATTGCTGTTCGTTAGTCTCGCTAAAACTCGAGAACGGCTGGACCGATTTGGCTAATTTTGGTCTTGAATTATTCGTGGAAGTCCAGGGAAGGTTTAAAAGGTGAGAAAACACAAAAAAAGCTCGGAATTATATAAAAACAAACAATTTTGTTTTTCCTTCGATGTGTCCCCTTGATGTGTCTTTTGTTTATCGATTGAGGCACTACGAAGTCTGCCGCGTCAGCTAGTACGCAATAAAATGAGTTAAATAAGCAATACATAAATTTTAATGTACCTTCGAATTATATTTCGTTATCGCCTATAATCCGAGATTCTGTTAGAATTATATACGAATCTAATTAATTCTCGCATTACAATTAACAACAAATCCTTTACAAATATAATTTGTCTCAGGAATAATCTTTAATTGGTAAGAACCAGTGAGACGACAACGAGTTTAGCTTCCAAAATGTTTTAATTTAAATTTAAGCTTTGTTTTGGAAATTACGTCTGTTTTCCGCACTCGAAGATTCAAAGTTATATTGTTAACAAATTCTTAGTAAAACACAAATGTCTTAATTCGAAAATATCGGCTGTTTTCAGAAGACATTTTCACACGACTAATACAAATACGGCCGTCTGGTGTAGTGGTAAGTGACATGGTCACTACATAAGGGGGTCGCGGGTTCGAGTCCCGCCAAGGGAAGATATTTGTATGATAAATATAAATGTCTTCTCCAGGGTTATGGATGTATATTAAATATATGTATGTGTATAATAAAAATCTTACATTTATTTCCGTTATCTGGTACCTGTAACACAAGTTCTTTACGAACTTATCACGGGACCAGTTAACGTAGCGTGATTGTTAGTAAATATTTATTTATTAACAAACAAAAAAAAAAAGTGTTTTCTTCTGTTTTAGCGAATCGTAGATATAATTAAAACTACTTTTATGACTAAGGGTGGATTCGACCAAACTTAAATTTATACTCGAGTAACTATACGAGGAATAACCTATTCCATGATTTTAATCTCGAGTAAATCCATAGTCGTTTTTCCACGTATACTTGCGCTAGGAATAACAATACGCGAATAGCA
Organism: Bombyx mori; assembly: GCF_030269925.1. Lineage (NCBI taxonomy): Eukaryota > Metazoa > Arthropoda > Insecta > Lepidoptera > Bombycidae > Bombyx > Bombyx mori. The sequence goes on along the minus strand of NC_085115.1, from coordinate 12,949,719 downwards.
GAGTGAATGGTGAACAAAAATAAAATCCGGCAAATAAATGTTGTTGTTCAACGGCATAGTGTAAGAGCATACATATCGTCAACTCGATTTAGCCGTATTTTAGTGTGAAAAAGTAGCTGTTGTGAAAGATATCCAGCTGTCAAACGTATTATTTTTATTTGTTGTTTGTTTGAGGGAAATGTCAAGTTTTGTCGTGTGGTTTTATCTTTTTTCGTTTAAACGTTGCATTATACAATGCCAGACTATTAATAATAATTTAGTGCATTGCGTTGACTTGAAATTAAAACAGAATAAATATTTATGAAATGACAGAAATCAGATGTTGGACTGACAGACGCCATTACTTTATTCTAGGAATAGCTCCGTTATTCCGTGCGAAACGGCGGTATAGTAACAATTCCCGAATAGGCCCACTATTCTTAGAATTGTAGATGGTAAAACGTAAAATTGATTTACTCTCGATTAACTGACGAGTTATTCTAAGAATAAGATTTACTCTTGTTTGGTCGAATCGACCCTTAATCCTACGTTTTATTTTATTACATTTATTTGCGACATTTCGAATACACATTTTTGATGGTCACAGATGCTGAAAAACAAAAAATAAATGAGTATAGTGATCCCTATTAATGTATCTCATGGATTAAGGACTAATTAGTTAATTAAGGAGCTAATTAAGCAATAATTCATAGTACAATTGATAAGCTACGAGTATACTTATCATCATATCAATTTATCATTACCTACGAGCTCCTAAAACGATCGTTCAATTCCTGTGCAATAGAATAAAATTGAGTGCATCTTAGCGATGACAGCTTAGGAGACAATAGTATGCCATATCCTCACAACATGTTTCAGTACTGCTAATATTTCTCTGACGACCACCGTTAGTAGTAATGTCGTCTTTTAATCCTTTGTATATTAGTTTATTACGCACACCGTGGGCAGAACACCAGCCAGATGGTCAGATCTAGTAAGAGAAGCACTAGGTGGAAGTCTGTACCATGTGGTCCATGCCACCCATGATCGAGCACAGTGGAAGAACGTCACATGTGGTCGCGATCTTCAGCAGTGAGGGAACGATATAGAAGATATACTAGTTGTACGGCATAGCAAGCAATTGCCGCAATCGCAAGCCTGGATATATGGATAGCACTGATATTGACGGAGAGCACGGTTGACCGATCTTTCGAATGCTGTTCTTCGGAATTTGTTTACAAAGCGCCATAAATAATTGTAACCGCGTTCTTTCCAAGTTTCTAATATTTGCCAAAGTCATCTCTATACCATATTTCTGCCGCAAAGTAATCGTGTATACCGTTTTAATTGAGTATTTATAGCCTCAAGATTCCGATGCGGCTTAGCACTATATGCGTGCGGAAGCATTTCGAGTTCTTTGGACACATGGCCAGAAAGCTGTTGGTAACAGTCCCAGAGACAGAAGTCCAACGAAAGTCGGACCAGATACGCTCTACTCTTAAAACTTCAGTCCACGATGCCATCCACACAGCCGAGGCAGGGCTGGCGCAAGACAATCCAGGAGAAAGTTATTAAAGGAGACCACGAGCTTCGGCATTGAGGATTATTGACGCAAGGAGGAGAGATAGCCTTCGAAGATAGATAAGCGTGTGGTCCACCTGTTAATGAGTGATCACCGTCGTTTATAGACTTCATAAGCACCAGGGGCATAGTCACATTGCTACCTGCCGCCTTTTACTGGTGGTCGGACCTCTTGTAAGTCCGCGCGAGTAGGTACTACCCCCCTGCCTATTTTTGCCGTGAAGCAGTAATGCGTTTCGGTATGAAGGCTGGGGCAGCCGTTGTAACTATACTTGAGACCTTAGAACTGATACCTCAAGGTGGGTGGCGCATTTACGTCGTAGATGTCTATGGGCTCCAGTAACCACTTAACACTAGGTGGGCTGTGAGCTCGTCGTCCACCCATATAAGCAATAAAAAAAACTCTTTTAATGCTTCGTTCGATAAAAGCGCTCGAATAGTTTCGTGGGGATAGGTCTCAAAGCCAGATGTAGAGAATAAAATATTCGTAATAGAATATAATTGAGAACTCAACCTAAAGATTCCGGAGCTTCGCAAGAAGGATGGCAACGTGTTAACATTTATTTGCAGGTCTGCTTATACTGTAAACGCCTTACCCATTTCCCCATGGATGTTTACGATGTTAATCAACAATTAACAGCCGTGATTATTGATTCAATAAATGAGGTTATTCAAACGTCGATCCACTGAGAATACAAAATTATTATTGAAGAACTAGATATCTTCTTACATCGTCCCGATTTCGTTTGATTACGGGTTTTGGTCATCAAGCTCCTGAAAAAAAGGACTCGACCGATTGCTGTCCTTACAAAAATTTGGAGAAAAAACATCGCTCATTACGACGAACCAATTAGTATTTAAACTCAACGTATTAGTTTTAATTATTATTTAGTATTTGATTTCTATAAAAAATGTATGCATACTGGTGTTGTAAGGTTTTATTTGATTAATCTGAAATTAAATAAAATTATTCAAAGAACGAAAATTATTTTAGATTTAACTAAAATTTTTAGTATTAAGATTTTTTGACTGTTATATCTGAAAATTATTAAATTGCGTTGGTCAATAAAACTAGTGTACAACCATCATTGGCGGATGCGGTAGGCAGTGGCATAGCAGTGTTCCTGGCATTGCTGATATCCATGAGCGATGGAAACCACTCACCATCAGATTCGTCATATGCTCATCTGACCGTATAGACCTTAAAAATTACATCATTAAAACTACCATATTGGTGGTAGGACCTCTTGTGAGTCCGCACGGGTAGGTACCACCACCCTGCCTATTTCTGCCGTGAAGCAGTAATGCGTTTCGGTTTGAAGGGTGGGGCAGCCGTTGTGACTATACTGAGACCTTAGACCTCATACCTCAAGATGGGTGGCGGCATTTACGTTGTAGATGTCTATGGGCTCCAGTAACCACTTCACACCTTGATGCACAAGATGAGCACTGTCAATTGTTGAAAAATTTTACAAACAAAAAAAACGTATTGATATTAGCTGTATGATATTTTCATATAATATTATTATAAGTATTACCGGAACTCTGAACAATTATATGTTTCATTATAAATAAATTAATAATGTTTTATTATTACAGTAAAATGCTTTCAAATTCTTGCGGTAGGCAGCGGCTTGGCTCTGCCCCTGGCATTGCTGAAGTCCATGGGCGACGGTAACCACTCACCATCAGGTGGGCCGTATGCTCGTCTGCCTACAAGAACAATAAAAAAACAAATACCCAAGATTGACACAAATGGATTGTAAGGTGTCATTAATTAAAATCGGGGTGAAACATAATTAGGTACACATGAAGAGGGAGACGAATTGGCGATATCGGCGAACCTGTAAAATCAACTACGAACCCTTCGTGGGATCATCAAATAGAGACGGAGAATGTTGAGTGATAAAACTCTTGATTAAATTCTAGGGTCGATTGTTTTTTGAAATATATATTTTAGTTTAAGGTGTCAATAAATGAGTCGACTATTATCAAAGCCGGCAATGTGACTTTTGGACAATTATTGGTAAATCAGAAAAACGAATTCTTGACTTTGTATTCCATTGGCAGTCATAAAACTCTTCTGAACGACATCTTAGATAAATAACAGGTTAAGTATTAACCTTTATTTAATGCAGGTTTGAATCGTATTCTTTGAAGGAGACGATTATATTCAAATCAATCTGTATCGCCATATCAATAACATTTTTTTGTCCAAATACACAGATTGCCACCTTTGATAATAGACGACTCAAATGTACGTAAGTAAAAATCTCGACTTTATTGATTTAATTTCACAATTTACAAATTATTTTGAATAGTGCATTGTTTCCGTGTACTCTAGCAGTGGTACAATGAACAAAGGTAAACAATAATAAAAACGTAAAGTAGTTTTAAATTTGTCAACTTTGGAAAAAACAATTTTTTTTATTGCTTAGATAGGTGGACGAGCTCACAGCCCACCTGGTATCAAGTGGTTACTGGAGCCCATACACATCGACCACGTAAATGCGCCACCCACCTTGAGATATAAGTTCTAAGGTCTCAGTATAGTTACAACGACTGCCCCACCCTTCAAACCGAAACGCATTACTGCTTCACATTATTTCTGCCATAGGTAGGGTGGTGGTACCTACCCGCGCGGACTGAAAAGAGGTCCTAGCACCAGTAGAGCTAAAGTGATTTACATGAAATAATAATTTTGTATAAAACTCGTACCGTTCCACGAAGCCCTTCATGGAGCCAGTGATCGGAGGCGCTGGAGGGACACTACAAGAAGTAAAATCCTGTCGAAATATGATGGTCACGCCCCTCAGCAGTGAGGAAACGACGCGAAGAGGAATAATTTTGTCAAAAACTCGAACCATTAAAATTTGCAATTTGATTATCGAAAAGTTTTCTATGACGTTTTAAATCCCTAGTTCTCGAACGGACGGATTAATTATCACACAGTTTTCTTAGATTAATAAATCGGCATTACTACATCAAAGTTATTTAGTGAAGGCGAAGCAGAAAAAGATTGAGTATAGAAAAACGGGAACGAAGATCAATTCACTGGATGACATTATAAAAATTGACCTGGAAAATTTTTACTGGTGGTAGGACCTCTTGTGAGTCCGCGCGGGTAGGTACCACCCCCCTGCCTATTTCTGCCGTGAAGCAGTAATGCGTTTCGGTTAGAAGGGTGGGGCAGCCGTTGTAACTATACTGAGATCTTAGAACTTATATCTCAAGGTGGGAGGCGCATTTACGTTGTAGATGTCCATGGGCTCCAATAACCACTTTACACCAGGTGGGCTGTGAGCTCGTCCACCCATCTAAGCAATAAAAAAAAAAAAAAAACCTATTAAAAGAGCAATTTACGTCTAAAATACACTATCATCAGCCCTATAGAACACAAATACGAAGACTAGACATTACGCAAAATTGCGTGGAAAAATCAAACAGTCCCATCGCCCTTACAAATTGTTCTCCGAGTTTATCTTGTTGTATACAAACGGCTGAACTCTCCAAAAGATTTCTCGGTGATTCATATTAAAGACTAAAAAAGGTTAACTGTACAACGCGTCGTCTATTTTCATGTTCAAAGTTAAACAAAAGTCAAATTACGTGTACCTACAATTATTATGCTCTGATAGAAGTGCTTATTAAATTTTTCTTTGTTTTTATCCAAGCCTTTGTTTTTTTAAATGTGTGAGTGAGTTAATAATCTCACGGCCCATCTGGTCCTATATAGTTAATATAAACAATGGACAACACGATGTAAATGAACGCATGAGGTCGAATTCTTATTAAATTTTTCGCGGAATATTTTTTTTTCATTGCTTAGATGGGTAGACGAACGAGATCACAGCCTTCCTGGTGTTAAGTGGTTACTGGAGCCCATAGATATCTACAACGTAAATGCGCCACCTACCTTGAGATAAGTTCTAAAGTCTCAAGTATAGTTACAACGGCTGCCCCACCCTTCAAAACGAAATGCATTACTGCTTCACGGCAGAAATAGGCAGGGTGGTGGTACTTACCCGCGCGGACTCACAAGAGGTCCTACCACCAGTAAAAATAATTAGACAAGTTGCATATTCTCCAGCATAACCAAACCCAACCAGGGCCAACACTTGGAAAATAATAGTAGATTTGCATACATTTTTTATTATAATACATATTAACATTAACCGCATAACTTCAAGTGTCTACCATCATTGATGATGTTGACAAACGGTTGTTGTTGTTGTTGTAGTCCTAGGGTACCCCGCTGGTACATAGGGCCCTCACAAGTTGTCTCTACTTTACCCTGTCTTGCGCTTGCTCCTTGACATCACTCCAGGTCACGTTGGCAGTCCTCATCTGACTCTCTACGGTGCGTCGCCAAGTGTGTACAGGGCGACCAGGTCTTCTCCTGCCAAGCGGTTGCCATGAAAAAATGGCAAACGGTTATGTGTGAATATTCTTTAAATCACGTTAGACACTACAGCAGTTAATAAACAATAAAAGATTTCAGAGAAATGCGACAAAAGAAAAAAAGCCAAAAAGGGCCTATTAACATTACGTGGAAAAAGATTTATTTATGTACCCAAGTTTTCAAAATTAATTGTTATTTTTATCTCCGTAGCATCCTTCCTATAATACGCTTACCGGGAAAAAAACAGTATTATAATAACGATTCTGTGCAAATACGCGTGGTGATTTGCTTTTGTTTGTTTGTTTGTTTTTTTTGTAGGAAGCACGACTATTCTGTAAGCTGTTTTTTAGCTTTTAAGCTAAAGCAGCAGAATATAAAAAGTAATTTTTCGAGAGATATTTTGGTAAATTTAATTTTTTTTTAATCCATAGCCGGTTGGTACTGTGTCACGACTTATCTGGTGTTAAGCGGTTGGCATAGCTCATAGAATAACCAAGTAAATGTCGTCATCCAGTTTGAGACATGAGGTTAAGTTTGAGGACATAAACTTTCTATAGTTTCTCAATTGTATATCCGACCTTTCAAACCGAAATAGTGGTGGTCTTGTGATCGCGGCTACTAAAATTATTTCTTACTTTAGCATCAAACTATGACCTTACCAATCAATTAATATCATAATATCAATTAAGACGTAGATAAAACAGTGATGCGACGTAAAACATTTAAGTAATGAAGTACCGAACCTAAACCTAAGGTTAGTACTAAAATTTCCGACAAATTTCCGTGAAATGTTTAAGAAATTTTCACCAGAAATTAATTATCCCAACCCGCGCCGATGGAGCCGCCAGCCAGGCGGTAATTGATTGAATCTACCTCCAGTATATAATGTTAGCCGCCGCCATTCCCGTCAAACTGTCAATTTAATGGTGTTGTGTGACTAAAATTTTCAATCTCTACATTCTGTTCATCTTTCACAAAATAAAATGCTTAAATATATCGAAGGGCGAAAAGCTATATGGTTTGAGCGACATTTCGCTTAATTTTTATTGATGTCGCTTAATTTTTATTAATTTCATATATTTTTTTATATTTGTTTTATTGCAGGGATTGGTGACGGACTTATGTTCTATCTGGTGTTAAGCGATTACTGGAACTGATAGACATGCCACTGACCTTGAGACTTGAGATCTGTGTCTCAATTATTATATATTAATTATGTAAATTATACTTTTTCATGTTTATTTTTTAATACACGATATTATTCCTTCATTGTACTTAAGAAGTAAGCTAAGTATTATACTTATTTACCTGTCGGCGGAATTTTAACATGGACGTAGTCGCATCGCTACGACTACACCGGACGTCTTATCTTTTAGGTCACGATGACTTGAAACTGTTAAAAACAAAAACGTTTTATTTTTTTGAGACGCTAAAGAACTTTACTACCTTTTGTTTTTGAGTAGCAAAACCTTTTCACTAAACATACAAACGTGTCTGATATATGTTGTGAATATGTCACTTCAATAATAAATATATAAAATTACATTAATCAATTTTTGAAATAAGAAATTTACAGTTTATTGAGTTGTGTGTACAAAGCAGTGCTACACAGTCGTAGCTCGTAGCTCCTGCGTAGACGCCTACGCCTTTCCAAATTTTTCATACATTCATAAAATACTATTGTTGATGTTTATCTAAAAGGATCCTGTATATTTTATTTATCCGTAACTCTCAGATTTGTGTATTGTTTATGTTTACCATTGAATAATAACAGTATTTGACTAGAAGAAGCAATAAGCCATGTTACAAATCAGCAAAGAAAAGTTTACATAACAAAAACTCAATAAACTCGACTTGATACAACAGAGTTTTTTTGCTTATGGTATTTTATGAAATACATTCTCAACACAGATAAATAAAATTATATTCCACAATACATTCGTTTCATTTTATGTTCCGAACTTGTTTCGTTTGCAAAGTTTTAATCCAAAGTGACATGAAAGCTTCCCGTAAATTGAAGCAAGGGCAATATGTTTGTTGATGCGACCATTAGTCAGAAGTTTCCAGAACGCACCCCTCCTTAACACAGAGAATTCAAAGTCCAATTTTACGGCCAAACTTTTACTAAATATTGAGCTCTTTCACCGGATATTACTCGTGTATTTCAAGAAAAGGTCTGTTTCTTTGTAGTAAAGTTATTGTAAGTCCTTTTTAATACGCGTAATATGTTATTAAGCATTTGCACACTAATTGACGATAAACTTAAATTATCCTCTAATTCGTCGTGGCCTAAAGGATAAGGCGTCCGGTGCATTCGTATCTAGCGATGCAACGGTGTTCGAATCCCGCTGGCAGGTATCAATTTTTCTAATGAAATACGTACTTAACAAATGTTCACGATTGACTTCCACGGTGAAGGAATAACATCGTGTATTAAAAATCAAATCTGCAAAATTATAATTTGCGTAATTACTGGTGGTAGGATGGATTGTGGGTCTACACGGGTAGGGACCACCACCTTGCCTATTTCTGCCGTGAAGCAGCAATGCGTTTCATTCTAACTACACTGAGACCTTAAAACTCATATCTCAAGGTTGATGGCGGCATTTTCGTTGTAGATGTCTATCGGCTTCGGTGACCACTTAACATCAGGTGGGCCGTGAGCTGGTCCACACACTTAAGCAATAAAAATAAAATTGTATCGAGTGTTGCTACTACACCGGTGCTCAAATTTGGTCGAGGCACCTTTATCTTAAAACTTTTATATTATATATTTTTAAATATCTTAATATGGCGCCATTATGTTTCTATTTTTTTAAGCAAGTATCCTCAGTACCAATCTACAATTGCATTAAAACTAACAGAACAAATATAGGCCAACGAAGAGGGCCAGATTTGGCTGGTAATCTATAAAAAGGAAATTGTCACAGTATTATTGAATTGAAAACTTCTTTAGCGCGGATCCAATTTAAAACTCGATGAAACAAATAACAAGATCGTGTTTTATTCTGATCTCAGACGGAGAATTATTAAATATCTATAGATACATTCCACATTCAACAGTGCCAATCAAAAATATCTCATAGAATCGAAATTGAATATTAAATATATTCAGCGAACCCAGATCCCATGATATTTTGACTAATATCACGCTATGCAAATATTACGTTAAGCCAATATTAAAAAATAATTTGTATTATGTAGAGGATTTCTAAGATACAATTTTCATTTCATTTATTTAAATTCGTCTTATTTCTATTTATTAGTACTTATTGCAATTAATTCGTTTCACACTAGGTTAATATATCATTTCAGTACGTACGAAATTTATATTAATAGGTAACTGTGCAAAAAAAATCAGCGTTTTTAAGTTCACAGCCTTGTAACAATTGAAAAAAAGCTAGAAATTATTGTGTGGCGGTAGCCCTACGAATAAATAACGGGGTGGACGAGCTCACAGCTCTGGTGTTAAGTGGTTACCGGAACACATAGACATCTACAACGTAAATCCACCACCCACCACCCTTAATAACGTCACCCATCTTGAGATATAAGTTCTAAGTTCTAAGGTCTCAAGTATAGTTACAACGGCTGCCCTATCCTTCAAACCGAAACGCATACTGCTTCACGGCAGAAATAGGCAGGTTGGTGGTACCTACCCGTGCAGACTCACAAGAGGTCCTACCACTATCGTCTTATAAATTCAACGAAAGTTATTTATACGCGAAAACTAGGCTGAGCAACCTTCAAATGAATAGTATTGATAACAATGATCAAATAATTTGAGAGTGTTTTTCTGATGAGTGCAGTGGGTTTATATAATTAAAAAATCGTGCGCATCAACAATTACAATAGATTCGGATTACCCTTCAAACAAGAAAAAAATATATTTATACAATCTTTTTTTTTCTCAACATAAGTCGTAAACAAACGTGAATCTTCAGATAATATCTTATAATCTCAACATTTAGATTCGAACAAATGCAGCTTAGACTTTCATTTCTTTCGTTTCTATTTTTTTTAAAATATAATACATGAAATGCTTTAAATATTAGGAAGGAATAGATCCTGTCCTTCAAATTTTATAAAAATATATACGTATAAATGTTTTCCAAACCATTCCACTTTATATCAATATGCCTTAACAAAAACGGAGAGGTGAGATTCAGAAGCCTATATCCCTATCAGCCCATCATCGTGACATTGAATTTTCTAACTACATCAATACGGAAGCTTCGCGTTTTCCCTTTGTTTACTGTAATCATGATGCCATCACTCGGAAAGTTAGCAAGCACATTGAATAATGAATGGCAAAGTAGACGGGTTTCAGGGTAAAAATCGCCAAAAAAAAAACGTTACACAGCACTCAATTTATTTGTCTTCTATCCCATTTAGCCGTGTGATGAGGCGACGCGGCGCAAAGGCAATGAACTAACGGCCTGTATTTGAAATTTAGAAGCAAGCCGGTCACGTTTTGAGTCTTTGAGTCAGTGACGCATTTTAAATTTTGATTACGTTCAAAGCGCTTTGATAATGACCAAGAAACTTTACCTACGACTTTGCGTTACGTCAAAACGTTTTCCGACTCCGACCGCTGAAATTCACAGAGATTATGTAATTTAATGAAGTATTTTTTCGGCGTCGGTAAGTGCTAGTACTTCCTCCTGCTCCTCCTTCAGTCGATCGCTCATTGCTGAGCATCGTGATGCGCTCGCCTTTGACCTTTTTTTGTAATTTTTAGCCACTTTTTTCGGTCAGTGGCATAGTGAAGTGCGTGGCTCAGTCTCATGTCCAGATACTCAGACACTTGGTCACTCCATCTTTTTCGGCTACGACCTCTGGATCGTCTTCCATCCACTTTGCCCGTCACTATGAGTCTCTCCAGGTTGTCAGAGGGTTTCCTTGCTATATGACCAAAGTATTGGAGCACTCTATATAGACATTTGGTGGATAGCCTCTGGTCAACTTTGCTAGTGCTATTACTTAAGTCACTGTTTATTTATTCTCTGTACTAGTATCTCTGACACGAACTCCGTTTCCTAAACGAACCGGAAGAAAAGTTTCATGATCATTCATCACTGTACTCGCTGTGTTTGTCTATAGTAATATTATAAAGAGGAACGATTTGTTTGTTTGTTTGTATTGAATAGGCTCCGAAACTACTGAACTGATTTGAAAAATGCTTTCACTGTTTGGAAGCTGCTACACTATTCCCGAGTGACATAGGTTATATATATTTTTTTTTAAATTAGGGATCTTTACTAAAACTCCAATAATTTACACCCAAGGTGTAAAAAAATACCTAAAATATTCTTTATATCGCGTGCCCTGCGAAAATTATTGATGATAGAATAAAATAATGTACTACGACTTTGTAGAACACATTATTAATTACAAAAAGTGTCGCGACACCATATTTCTAACTATTATAGTTATGCCGCAATAAGTGTTCTTTTATTTAAAAAAATTAAACAACGTCAAATATCGTTGAAGTTTTTGTTAAAGACCTCGAGCGGAGCCGGAGCGGGCCGCTAGTATAAAATAAAGTTAAAATATTGCTTCAAATATCATCTTTACATTACGCCAAATATGTTTTCTTTCTTTAAAATAACAAACCAGGTCATGTCCCGATGACAGACAGTTTTAATGTTTTGATTAGATTTGAATTGTCTTTAGAAAAATGTTCGAGTAATAAATCATCGTAGAGTTAACCGTGTGTGTACCTACTTCATTTAGATGACTTTCACTACACTACACTCGTTGAGGTCCATGAGCTCGTAGCATTACAAACTAGAATTGCTCAAACGGTATTTTGAAATTCTAAATATTGCTAATTTATTCTACAATTTCTTTATTCCGATTTCTTTCCGTTACTACGCTATACCATTTTTTTATTAACAAATCAAATTTACTGCCTAATACGAAACACGTGTTACAGGGTAAGAAAACTAAAGGATATTGTACCATTAGAAGGGTTAAGGATCAGAAACACGACTCCACGCCGTAATTAAGACGAGGGTGAATCTCCAAGACACATTTACCAGAAAACTTCATATTACTTAAAGCATTAATATTTCTAAAACCTTGTAGCGCCAGCTTCTACCGTCTCTTCCATATTATTGTGTAGGTCAGAATAAATTAATGATAATTATTTTATCTTTGCAACTAGAAGTTAGAAGGTAGGAGTCCATCCTCGAGCTTTACATTCACGTTCCATGTTGAAGAAAAAGCTGCTAGCATAGACCCACAGATGTCCAATGCTGGTCGTAAGCTTCCCAAGGCTCGTCATAACATAACCTTGCAATTGGCTTACCACATCCAGGGAATTTTCGTCATAGGTCCAAAAGCTTGTTTTCCGGTATGCGGTCGCCACACGAGAACTTTTTTTTATACAAGAAAGAAAAGCCTCGTTTTTAATTATCATTATAAGTTAATTGACGATTAATTATTGCGGCGTAATTTGAACTTGCCTACTTATGCTGCGATTTCGTCTTCCATTCCGGTCTGAAGAGACAATTGTTAGAAAGTTTTATGTATGTATGTATGTACATATATACATACACATATTTCGACTCCATGTGTGGGGTAGTCTATCGACTTGAATGGCGGTTTCTACCCGAGCAGACTTTAGAATACATCGTAATAAAACTAAATAGTAATTTATATAACGCACGTTTATTTTTGGGATTATTGGAAAAGAAGAAGAAGGATAGGGAAGGAAGGATAAGGGTAGAAGAACAAGAATAGAGAAGAGTGGAGTAAGCTGGGGGAGGCCTATTCGGGCGAATGGGGTTCCAATAACACAAATTTATACTTAATTTTGTATTTTTTTATTTAATAAGGTGTTTTTTTCTTTCTTTGTTTTTGGAAATAAATGATTACTAATTATTATTTATAAATTTACGTTTTTTTATTTATTTATAATTATTTTAAATTACATATCACTGAATCTCTCAATGCTGTCACATAAATATTCTGAATAGTCAAGATGAACTCATACCGAAGTCGACGTATTAAAAGGAGATTGCCCATTCTTGGTTTCGTGTTGTGCTACGATCAAATATATATTAAAAATTAAGTTTTTATTTTTAACAATTTCCTCAAAAATATTAAGTTATAACTTCGCCGGGTACAGAAGATTAAAATAATTAGTAACTTAAAAACTTCTAACCTAGTAGTAGTTCAATTTTCCCAATGAAAAAGCAAAGATCATATATCATACAGCCTAATCATTAAAAAATTATGATATTATGGAGTGATATGAAATCAAGTTGATTAATTTGAGATATTAATCAAATGAAATAAAATGAAATGAAATGAGATGAGATGAGATGATATGGGATAAAATATAATCTCAGTAAAATGGTGGTTATTTACTTAAACATTTTCAGTGGACTTTTTGGAGGATTCCAAGAAGTTATGTCCAGCGGCTTTGTTTCATTTTCGCACATTTGTGCACTTTCACAGATACTAAACAGTTATTAAACCACCGTTATTACACAATTCAACCTGAAGAAACATTAAATAGACAAAATAAAACAATTCACACAGCTTCGCTCCTCGCGTTCCCACCAAAAAGTCTGTCAAATGTCAATCTCAAACCTGTGACTGGTTTGAGATTGACATTTAGATGACATGTTTAGATTTCTAAATTGTAAATGAGTAATATTTTGCCAATTGAATTGACTAATTTAATTTTATGCCAATTGATTAATGTTCCAAATTCTTTTCATTTCACTTCGTATTAACATTTTTCACAAAAAAATTATAAAATATTAGGTTGTATGGTATGATACTTTTGCCTTTCTAGTTGGAAAAATACAACTACTACTACTGACATTTGACAAGTACTTAATTAATAATAATATTTTGATTTACTGGCGCCGGCCGCCGTTTCTCATGTTTCCGATTGAGTTTTAAATCATGTGTTTCGTTCGGTCATATTATTCGTTATTTTGTTAGACAGAAGTCCAGGCATATTGGGGGCAGAATTAATTTATGTATTATACGTACATATCAATTAATCGTGATGAAAACATTGCTAATACTATTAATACAATCTCTAGTTATTACTACAGCTATCTCGTTGGCAATCGAACTGTGGATTGTTGTGTCCATGTTAGGCTGGGCTGAGGTAGGTATAATGATACATCGGCATAATATGAGAAATAAATTATTTTATGTCTATTTTTGTTTTATTTTGAATTGCCGTAATACTACCTTTACTTAACCAATGGACGTAGTGGCCCTAGCCACACGATATTATGCTAGGTAAATAAGCATGTTTTCATATAAACATGTTTTCATTAATAAAATACTTTATACGTATGTAAGAACTCAGCATAATCAAAAAATATCCACTGCTGTGTTGTACAAAAAATAACCTAATTCTATAAACTTCATTGGTCTTTTACTAGAGACTCCGGCGAACTAGAGATATATATATTTTTTATAAATGAATAAACATATTAAACCCTACAAAATGCGGTAAGTTACATGAGAGCACAATTTGAAACCAAATTCCATACTGTAATGGGCATTCTCCTTTAAAACCAATTAAAATTCGAATCGTTAACACAAATCAAACTAATAAAATAGATAGATAAAGATATTTAGAAATCATGATCGACTCACATAAATAATATTCTTTCGTGTCTAACCGTGCAAGTTATCATAGCTATCAAATTTAAATAGACACAGAGGTTCGTCGATGTACGTAAATCCTGACATTTTCTTCCCAAGACCGCGGATAAAGCTCGTAAAGATTTTATTTGAGTGGTCGAAGAGTTGAGCGGGTCGAGGAATTCCTTTAAACTTGAACGTGAGAAGTATTCGAATGAAGTAATTCGTTGAAAACATTTTATGGAAATGAGAACGAACCCGTAGAAGGTGAAATCGAATTAGTTTATCACGATATAGTTCATGGAATTCAGCCCACCGAGTTTCTCGTCGGATCTTCTGAGTGGGTCGCGTTTCCGATCCGGTGATAGATTCTGCGAAGCACTGCTCTTGCTAGGGTCAGTGTAAGCAGCACTCCGGTTTGAGTACCGTGAGCTCACCTACACACGTTAGGGCGAAGCTGAAATAGCCTCTCAAGGCTATCAGCATTAAAAAAAAAAGGGTTTTGATTGGTGCCCATTATTGTTTTGTTGTAATTATAAATTACATTCCGTTCATCAGTCAAAGCGTTTCACTCTGTACGTACTAAACTCAAACTAAACTAAAACAATATGTGAGGAAAGAGGCATTTTCTAACCTCGCTTACATTGCGATTGAAACCCTGCATGCGACAATTAAATCGAGGCACGAAAGGCTATTTTGTTTAAGCGACATTTCGCTTCATAATCGACATTTATCTTTGTAGTCAAAGGTCCATTTTATTTGGTATTAGCATCAACAATTCGATGTTTTATCAAAAACATCATCAAAAAATTCTTCAGTAAACTATTAGGTTTACTCCATTCAAATAGCTGAAGATTTTTTTTGTTATATTTATATGATGTTTTTTCCAAATTTTAAACTTTGAATGGTTCTTCTGTAAAGTTGCAAAAATTTCGCTTAATCCAAATAGATTTTCACCGCTCGATATGATATTATTTCAATATTTTCAAAATATATGCAAATTCATTGAACATGTGGCAGTGATTTTCATTTTATTTTAAAGTTTAACGTAATATAAACTAGATCTTACTACTCAGACATTATTGGCTCATTAGCAAAGTATTTACAATAGCAACGGAGTATAATAAAGGCGACTTTTTGCTTCTAAATAAACATATCTTTATTTATCAATCACCCAACTCATGAAACAGCCTCTTATCGAGAAATCGACGGCGATTAACATTGCCAATATTTATTCGCCCCAGTGGATTTTCATTTACCCAAATCTTTTCTGCTTCATTTTACCCAGCTTACATTTCGCTGTTATCTAGAGCGTTGGGACTTGCTAATGCGGATGACGCAGAACTCAAGGCCAGAATTATCCACAATTCAGGATTAGCTTGCACTGCGCGAAATAAGTAGTTATCACGAATAAGGCATGTATTTTTCATTTGAAATTGTTGGATTTTGTTTTACATTGCACAATACGTTTAGATCGCTTTACTCAAAACAAAATATGTACTAAAAAAAAAAATTACATACATTAAACATAACATAACATACGTTAAACAATAGGCAGCGGCTTGGCTCTGCCCCTGGCATTGCTGATGTCCATGAGCGACGGTAACCACTCACCATCAGGTGTGCCGTACGCTCGTCTGAAAATACGGCAATAAAAAAAATACACATACGCATAGTAACAATATGCATTATCACGGAAAGACGTACTTACGAGTATATCTGTATATTGGCAATAAAGACAACAATGGCTGAAGGCTTGGAGGGCTCCCCGATAACGGAACTCCATTAGCGGGGTCACTGTGACATTGACAGCTATGCTACCATAATATTAATGGCTGGGCTTAAAACGTAATGACAACGTTGTACTTGACAACCCTTGCGCTAAATGAGCGAATAAGTTAACGGGCCACTTGGTGTTAAATTACTGGGCCCTAAACAAAAAAAAATTAAATAGTCACCTATCTTGACACATCAATTCGAAATACATTGTTCGACCGCTGTTCTACATTTCAAAACAGATTTCGTGCGACAGAGATAAAGCTATACGAAGTCGAAATTAGCCGATCGTCTCTTTCCAGAAGCCGATGTGCAATATTTATCGTCAGGCACTGTACTTACCCGCTCTGCCCGGTTTCAGTACGGCGTAATTGACTGACACATATTTGTCAGACGACGCGGCGAACATCATTCAATTTCCTCTATGCACGATGCACACCGACGTTCAAACGTTGATGCTGTATGCACTTAACCTATTTTCTAATCTACACTTTTATGAGGCTCCGTAACCGATCTGAGCTATATCAAGTTTTACTGAAATAAAATCGTTTTAAACCGACGCAGCACAGGTTGAGGGAAAACAAAAATAAAATGAAATCGTAAGCTTTGTGTGTTTCCTATTATTGTAAACGCGAGTTTCCCTGGTAAACTTACGACAAGATTGTTTTAGTAATTGTAAGAGCGATTTATTATTAAATTCGTGGGCTATTGAAGTGCCACTAATATTTTGGAAGTTCCTTATGGGACGATGCGGAGGGGTACCCTAACCGGGAAAAAACGTCCGTAACGTAAGATTTTTATTAGTAATGCACACCGTGTACGACTTAACTTTGTAATAACGTACAAATTAGTAAGGCACACAGTGTACGACTTAACTTTGTAATAACTTACAAAAAATAACATTTTTTTTAACATTCATTGACCACGATCTCAGAGCGTTCGTTTGGGCAATACACTAACTCTTATGCAAACAACCATGAATGAAGTGTACCACAATAAGTTCGCACGTTACCGAATGACCGTGGGTTATTGCGAAACCTCCGGTTTTATTTTTAATATTTTTATAATTTCGTTCCTATCCGGTGTCCCATGACACCACACATTTTTTCAATCAATATCACCTTATGTCCTAGAAACAAAACAAGCTTGTGATTTATTCAGACACCGATTACCAAAAATAATTCTTCAGAATATTCATTTCATTTAAACACATTATGTTAAGAACACTTAAGGTTTATCTAATACACTTTGCCTTTTATATTTTAACGACGCCCAGATGGCGTGGCGTATCTTTTGACCTTTGCCATATTTAATACACGTCAGGCACTCGTGAAATCATATCACGTTCGGCCGAAATCGCTAAAAGATCATACACCTAGCCGACGGTTAGTGAAGTAAAATAAAAAGTTATGCTCGCGCTGCGTGCACTAATTTAAGTGGTTAGTAGAACCACGTCTATCCACAACCTGTCTACAAAGAATATTGCGGTATTTTGGTCATGTTGCACGCAGGAACACCAGCAATTTGGAACGCCTTGTGGTGACCGGTAAAATAGAGGGAAAAAGGCCTAAGGGTAGAGGTCCCAAACGATGGTCGGACCAAATAGTGGAGGAACTGGGGATACCTGTCAGCGACGCACTCCACCAAGCTACAAAACGGGATCTGGTTGACGGAATCGAACGGAGTCACGATCCTCAGCAGTGAGGGACTGACCGTAGAGAGAGAGAGAGAGAGAACCTAAAACTGAATTATGTATGGGCGTTAACGTACCTATCTAAATATGACGAAGATAAACAAAATCCCGCTCGCTAACGCATACACAGTGTATTGTTGTAAACTCGTGCGGCTAAAATTATTTACAAACAACATGATCCCGATGGTTTTGGAACTTAGAATAGCACCAAATTACCGGCAAATGATTAAAAAAAATCGTAGTAAGAGACCAATAAATAATTGTCTTCATGACATACTGTGTTTCCTATTAGAAATACAAGAATAAGGAGGTTAATGAATAACGAAGTGCAATTCCAGAATTTTCTACACATCCCATTTGTGTGATGTATTCGATGTTGATATTCTAAAACACTCTGTATATATAATTATTAAAAACTATTTGATAACGAAATCGCTATCAAATAGCTTTTGATAAATCGATTAATAATATAAATCGATAATTCGAAACAATTGAATTGTATGTTAGAAGACTGTGCTTTTATTGACATTAACTATAAAACAAGAATTGCTTCGATTAGTCACCGTAAACTACCATTACTTTGATTTATTTGACCGAGCACTGCAGACGAGGCTAATATGAAACTTTCAGTACGATTTCATTCCTTTAATTAAATCGTAAGTGTATTTAATTGTTTGAAGAAACTAATTACGTACAATTATTTTAATTAGGAAAGCCAATTCACTTAATTTATTCTTCAAAAATCTTTAATGCCGTTATAACAATGTGTTAGTGTTCATTTTAGATTATAATAACAGTATTATTGACTAATTATTAACTAGATATTACTGTCGCTGTGGAAGTCAATGATAATAAAGAGAATGACGTGCTAAATATTATATTACATAATATTCTTAAAATTTCTCAGATCCATAATATAACAAATAAAAAAAGTGAAAGTTGGAAAAATTAAAATTACCATGTGTCAATAAATTATAACGTATGATTTTGAGATCTTATTGAAGAGAAAATATTCTAATTTAATGATTTGTTATTATTATTTGTTATTCTAAGGATCACTATATTCGTCTGTCTTCATTTCCGTTCTCAGCACTAAAATACTTAATAGCTGCATCGTGTATGACGACTGAATTAAAAAATGTATCGTAAGGTAGAGTCGAATTTAAAATTGTCTAGAGTTCAATTTTAAATTTCATTCTAGAAACCGATTGAAAGCCTCGAATAAAAATAGACAACGTATCGCGCAGGACAGGAAGCGTTAAATTGGTACCATCCGCGGCGCCAGGGCCATATTCCAGGCATTGTACTGTGACAATTATAACAATTATAACACAGTTTTACTCATTTCACATTACATTGCTTAGTTTCTTTATTTATTTTTCCTACCTTAGCCTTGAGAGGCTATTTCAGCGTAACCTTAACTAGTAGGTGAGCTCACGGGGCTCAAACCTCATGACATTGCTAACACGAACCCTAGCAAGAGTCGTGCTTCGCAGAATCTACCACCGTATTGGAAACGCGACACACTGAGAAGACCCGGCGAGAAAATTAGTGGGCTGTGTCTGTGGGTTAATTGACCGATGACCGGTGCTTGAGGTACCTAAAAGCACTATTAGTGGATTGGGAGCATTCGAAATGACGTGTTTTGGGCGACGTCGACTACTTTCCAGTCTGTCCGCAGGATCGGCTATGTAGTTATCGGCGGCCACGATGAGAGGGTTCTCGTGTCGTACCGCTTTATCAAAGTGGCGCATTGATGCCGACTGTAGATACTTACTGATGGACTCTAGGTCCAGGTCATCATGCAGGTCGATGTTCCTGACGAACCACGGGGCTCCGACGGCTATCCTGCAAAAACGGGATTGAATGACTTAGGGAGGTTTTAAGTTAGTGCGGGCCGCGTGAGCAAACACTACACTTGCATAGGTCATGACGGGGCGTATGCACATTTTGAAGAGTGTCACTTTATTTCTAAGGGACAATTTACTTAGCTTGCTTAGCTAACCACACCATGTAAATCTAATCTGCTTAGTTTTCTAATGTTTCGAGTCTTCAAAGTTTCCAAAGCGGTCACTGACAACTCATGTGTTATTCGTTGACATTTGAATAAATACTGATAACAATAAGACCGTTGTTTCTTTGCACACAGAAACAAAAACAAACAACAGTTTTGTTATATGGCAGCCTGTATCCCAGATCAAAAAACGCGGCCACGAATAAAATCACATCTGTTGTTAAGTTTTCTGGAATGACACGATAGGGCATTAAGAATTTTCGTACAACAAATATGAACTGAAAAGAAAACGTCAAGTACAATTCTGGAATCAGTAATCCTCTCCATTGTGGACCCTGGTGAGGAGTAATCAGTGTCCATTGTAGCACAAATTGGAACGATTACTACGATCTTAATGCGGCAATTGAGGCTTCATCCCTGTGGATAATATCATAATAGTGACTTAGTAGAGAAGAAAGAAAAATTTGGGGCAACCCAACCGCAAACTTAGATACTCGTATATATGGCAAAATACTATGAGGTTAAATAGAAGATGTTTTCGCAGTTAATTTTATTCCATTGCATGTCGTGAAATATTGAATAGGTATCCCATTAAATTGATATTATTTAATCGTCGATCTACATCCATTCTTCCCCTCCTTGTTTTGCTCCCCACAATGCTGGGAATCGTAATCTTTACTTACTTTCCTTCTCTATAAATTTTCTGTTTAAGAAAATCCACTAACGAGCTTAATCCTCAAAACCGTGAATAACCTAAATTCTCAACACATCACGCAAAAGCTCCTCACCACTTTATCAGTACTAACAATTTGTTTAAAAAAGAAACATATAGATTATCTATGAATATAAAACATTATATTATAGTTTAGTAGAATCATAAAATACAAAATGGGAAAGCGGGAACTTTTTCGTTACATTTTATTGGTTTCTGTCGTAAAATTTTAACAACCTTTGAATAAGGTCGTGTACCATTTCACACTAGCCTAGAATCTTATTGGTAATAAAAGAATTATGAGCTTCAATGTACCACAATCCTTCCTATTTCTGCCGAATATCAGTTGTATATTCTAATTTTGAAGGGTATGGCATATTAAAGATGTTAGTTGAAATTTTATATCTCAATTTGGGTAGCGGCATACACGATCTAATTAATCTTCAGGGTAAAGGTAAAGGCTTCAGTTATTACTTTAAGTCTAGTGAGCAGGTCATCATCAAAATTTGCATTTTTAAATCACATGATGAAATCATCCTACGCCGCAAAACATCTTTCGTTGAATCAATGCAATGAAAATTTTATTTCCGATCTCAAGTTTGTAGTGTTTACAATGTGTAATAAATCAAAGAACATAAGAAAATCTCCAAAATTATAAGCTATAAGTTACAATGTACGTCTCTATGCACATAGTTGATTTTGATCCCAACAAAACATTTTATAAATCTAATTAAACTAAAACATTTCAGAAAGAATCGTTAAATTACGTTTTAAAATACAACACCGCAAAAATTTACCCCAAATATCTGAGCTATACGATTGTCGATAAGAATTTCTCGAACATTCTACGGGTCCTTTCAAAGGCGTTGGCGGGTCTGAAATCCAATGAGTTTTATTAAACGGTTTAATTAAAAATTTCATCCTTCCGATAATAAAACCGGCTGTATCTTTATTTATTTTACTTGTTTGCTAAATATTAATTTTATCATCGCTTTTCCTTATCCCAATATTGAAATGGGTATAATTATTTTAACTAGATTTTGAATGTTCTCGTTTGCTAAAATTTTAATTAATATAATGTACTTAAAGCTTATTAATAAATGGTGAATTATATTTCCATATATTTTTTGCTTCATAAACAACTCTTAAGACTTAATTAATCATCACTGCCGTCTTAATTTGGGATAACCTATCAATGTCTCCGCATTCTTTCTTTTTTTATGAGCCTTTAATTTAATTCAATTTAAATGTGATTGAAATAAATATATCGCAACAGATGTTGTATAAGCATTTGGGAATAATGAGGTTATTTGCTGAAATACGTACAAAGACCTTTTCATGTTCAGAATTCTCATTCAAGCAATGATATCGTGCTTGTGTATTTTTAAATTGGTCTACGTCTACCGTTCACGCATGAGGCGGTACTGACATAGGGTGAGTACGGCGCAAGGTGACGCGATTATGCCTTTGTTAGGAAGTTCCGAAAATAGATACATCGTCGTAATAAAAAAAATCTACGGAATCATTTTTCGCATACAATGAGATGATCTTATGTTTGCCCTGCTTTTTGGTGATGCATTACTTATAGTCAAAATACAGTTTTTTAATTTTCATAAAAGTGCTATCTATTGGCTTCTAAAATATACAAAATCATCGCGTAATAATTCACGTCCACTTCAATTCATTATTGGTTTGTATTATATTATAATAAAGCTTTTTTTCTTACAAATGAAACGTGTATGTATTTTTATTTTTCTCTAAAAAAGGAACGGTAAAAGATCCTGGCAGGTTCATTATTTTTTGTAATTCGGCATATTTCATGCTTAAGAGCTTATTGAAAATTGGATGCTCCTATCTTCGCTTCCTTCTCGCAAATTGACGTTTGTCTCGCGACGTCATTTTAATAGATTGCCAATTTTTTTTTTTTTTATTGATCTGGCTCAGTACAGCAATTGAATAACCGGTAATATGATTCTTGAAAGGACTTTGAAAGGAAACGCTGAAACCAGTAATTATTCTAAGAACTAGTATTACTGATGTACTAGTTAATGTATTGTGAGTAGTGAATTTGTGTATTATAGGCCAACACGAACTGGCATCACCTGGCTACTGTGTTCATCCACAGTGCGTTTCCAGAGATCTTTTTTGCCACGTACCATCCGGCTTTGGAATGAGCTACCCTCCACGGTGTTTCCCGAGCGCTATGATACGCCTTCTTCAAACGAGACCTGTAGAGAGAATTAAACGGTAGGCAGCGGCTTGGTTCTGCCTATGGCTTTACTGACGTCCATGAGGAACGGTAATCACTATATGTTTTACTGTTCGTCTGCCTACAAGGACAAAACAAAAAACTACCGCGAAACAATAACATACCTTTTGAAAACGTAAACAATCATATTCCCAATCGAATTCAGCCTTCCACGTCATGTTTCAAGATTCTTAAGGTTTCATGTGGTCCTTGAACTCGATGCAAAGACTGAACTCATCTCCATTCATATTCATATGAATCATAGAGGGGCTGCAGAAATTATCGAGGTGACAGCACCTGTCAGTGCTTATTCATAAGACGCATCACCCGTAACAATTATGAAAACTAGTAAATGCATTTTTTTATTTTATGATACGATAGCTTTTGCCCGCGACTTCGTCCGCGTGGAATAGTTCACAAATAATGCTTTATTTTAGAACAAATTTGGTCAGCATAAAAAACGTTATAGTGAACTAACCTTGACATATATAGACATATGCTGTCGCGGACTTTTTTTTTAATCTTTTAAAGGGGAAAAATTCTGTCATACATTATTTTAGCGAAACTTTAATCGTTTCTGCAGGGCACGCAGCGGAAGCTCTCTAAAGGGAAAAAAACACTGATTTTGAAACATTCTTTCTTGGTGTTCCGCTTGTATTGGCCTTAGCGTGGCGTTATATAGCCTATAGCTTTCCTCAATAAATGGGCTATATAACACTGAAAGAATTTTTCAAATCGGACCAGTAGTTCCTGAGATTAGCGCGTTCAAACAAACAAACTCTTCAGCTTTATAATATTAGTATAGATTTTACTCCTTCAGTGTAGCGTTCATACACATAGTAAGCCTTCCTAAAATAGGTTTCATCGTGTATTTGAGCCCCAGTCTCATTACCCGCTGAGCTACGGGCGGCGTTGATTTGCATCATTATTTTTCCGAACACGCCAAGTTTTCCTTATACGAAAATCATTAATGACACGCCTTTTTCTGCTTCCACAGTTTGTATACCTTCAAAGAAGGTTTGTCAACTTCCACTAAAGCTGAACAAAAGGTAGCCCGTTATTATGCAGCCCATTAGTATATCTGTCGCGTAAAATTGCTCGCTCCATTTCTTTTGTGAGACACCCCTAGTTATAAGCCGGCTTAATGTACTGTTATATTTATAGGCCTCCAGAATATTAACTGTATTTCGAGAGTTTGAACACCGCCTATTATTACGACATATTTCCCGAAATTAGAACCATAAAATCATAAAATCACCCGAGAATTAAATTTTTCACATTGTAATCGATTCACAATCAACAATGATAATGTTGATTATAAAACTTATTTGAAATTACTGACCCAAAAATTGGGTCGAAAGCTAAAAGCGCCATTAACTGCACATTTCTCATCTGATGTTAGATGGTTACTGGAGCACATCATCACTATAGAGTGAATGAATGGTACCCACCTTGAAATTTAAAGTGGAAGAATCAAATGCAATTATAAACCTCTGTCCTGGTGAAACTGGAAAGGCCTCCGGGCCACCAGTAATCCTTCCTTCCTAAAAATAATAATTTGAAGAGTTCTACCCTTAAAACGTATGATTGCTACCAAGACCAAGTGGGCGGAATGGTGGTGCCTACCCATTTGTACTCCGAATACGACTAACTACCAACTGCTCAACCCTTAATGATATAAGCACGATGGTGGTACCTACTCGTTGGCACTCAGAATATGACCTACGTACTAACTTGTATTTTGTCCACATTTGTCTTCGTTGTAAACATATACGTAAATAGAAAATAAAGGTCTCCCAAACCAGATATATATTTGATTGGATGAATCAATAGAGTAACAGAACAACAAACAGTAGACATTTGAAACTTCGTTATGACAAAGCTAGGACTTTGTTCGTATCAAAGTGAATTCGTATTCACGTGAATCGAAGTTAGGGTTATAAAATAAACCCACAGGTGGCTCGGAGACCCGCGGGACTCCAACAAACCTGTAGGCTCCAACGAGCTGTAATCAACGAAAGCGATAAATGAGAGTAATAAATAAGGCACGTACCTACATGGAGTTTATTAGTGAATAATGTAGACAATAAGGTTAGAATTTAGTAGTTTTTTGTACAGTTTTAAAAGTAACGCAAATAAAAATCAAATCATATACGAAAGTGAATCTGTGTATTAATATTTTGACACCTAAACCAGACTTTTTGGCGGGAACGCGAGGAGTGAGGCTGTGTGATTTGTTTTATTTTGTCTATTTAGTGTTTCTTCAGGTTTAAATGTATAATAACGGTGGTTTATTAACTGTTGAATATCTGCGAAAGTGCACAAGTGTGGGAAAATTAAATAAAACCGCTGGACGTAACTTCTCGGGATCCTCCAAAGAGTCCACAGAAAAAATGTCAGTAAATGACCACCATTTTCCTGAGATTATATTTCATCCCATATTATTATCATCTCATTTCATTTAATTTCATCTCAGTTGATTAATGTCTCAAATTAATCATCTTCATTTCATTTCATTTCAGTCCATATTATCATTGTTCATCAAAATAAGAATATAAATTAAAATAAGGCGTGAAGGTCTTAATAACCAGGTCATACAATACTTTTTAAAAAAACACCTAAACCGCTAAACCAATTTTAACGAAATTCGTCATTGAAATCTGAAAAGCAATAAAGGCTAAATTTCATATCACTGCACAAGTGATATAAAGCCACGCACCCGACAATGCGACTGAAAATTTAATATTCGAAAAATATACTGATTCCGCCTGGAAATCGAACTTGTAACCGCAGTAAGTCAGGGTCACTAAGCCAACGAGGTGACTAGCGCGATTACCAGGCGATAACAACTTAATAAAACTTTATACGTACTCAAGAGAAAAGCACTTCGAGCATTTTAAGTTCATTAATTAATTTTCTTTATTAAATCTCATTAATGGGTACGCTCAAAGAATTAAATGATTAATATATAAATTCTGGACATTTTTCGTTTTTCTAATTGTTTAATTAACCAATGATATTTTTTATTTCAAATATACTCTATAATACTTAGATAATAATTATGATTGTAATAATGCAATGGCGACGTTACGTAATGTGTTGTCTAATTTTATGTTATTTGAACAAATAAATCACTTGTTCTGTTTTTTTTAAATTCTGGTTTCCTGTTCAGTTTTCCTATTTATTTATAATATGTATATGAAATGTGCAAATCACTCATGTTTATGCTATCCAAATTTTAGTTGAAAATTTCAGCCCGTTGACAGGAAAAATGTTATTTACATTAAATAATTCCGAGCACGCATTTTTGTTACTATAAAATGGAAAGCCAATTAATAAATTCTTAAGATAAATCTCCTGCGTATTTATTTTCGGAAAACAATAATATCAATCGTTATAGAACTTAAATATGAAATGCACCTGATTTAAAATTGAAAGTACCAGGAAGGAACAAAACGCGAACGTCCATTTTGTTTTTACTAGATACTACTATTAATATTATTTTGAGTCGGTAGAGATTTTGTGCGTCGAGAACAAGTCGTTGCTATGCAAGGCAGATCACGATCGTATGCTCTTTTTTTTTTTTTGCCTACCTATGCTGATAGCCTTGAGAGGCTATTTCAGCTTCGCCCTAACGTTTGTAGGTGAGCTCACGGGGCTCAACCGGAGAGTTGCTAACACTGACCCTAGCAAGAGCAGTGCTTCGCAGAATCTACCACCGGATCGGAAACGCGACCCACTGAGAAGATCCGGCGAGAAACTCAGTGGGCTAACGTATGCTCTGCCGTTTCTTCACAGCATCCACAGTGATGTTACCTTATGTAGCAACCACACTAACTCAATACCTACAATGGCCAGAAAGACGAATTCGTTCAGTCTTCTGTGACCAAACCAATCGCCTTGAAGATCCGCATGCCGCGCGAAGGAACGGCTGGTCGCCTGACCTATGCCTTTAATACAAACTGCTACGATTGAGTTGCTCGAATAGCACTAAGACAGGTCGGAAGATACTAATACGAAACATATAAGAAATACAATCCCATCTAAGAAACAATAATATTATAGTTAGTTCCAGAAAGCCTGTTAATCAGACTGTCCAGGGTAGTAGTTAATTTTCGATAACCAAACGAAACAATATTTCCATTAAATAAAGTTTATATAAGTTGTGTAATCTTATTTAAAACTCTTCGACATTATTGGAAAGATATAATTTTGACACTGCAAAATTTACCAAGATATCAACTTATGGCTAAGACACCGTTGCCTTATCGCAGACTTGATCCTTTCGCAAAGTTTGCCCTAATGAGATTAATTTATCTTCAGTGCCAAATCAGAAACTAATTTTACTTTTCTTTTTTTTTTCTGACAAAAAACTTTTGCAGAGTGGCTTAATTAATCCTATTTACCGTTTCGACGCCTTTTTCAAGTTTACTGCAAGTACGTGTAGACTTTTTTTTATTACTCACGTTTTTTCTGTCTTCAACTTGGACTATTAAACTAACTTGAAAGTCAATACGAGGCAGCGACTGCTATGACAAAAATAAAAATAATAATTATAGTAAATTAAGATTTTGCCATAATCTATTACAAGGTAGGATTCCAAGCACAGCGGCTACTAAAAACAAGAGTTGATATTTTTTTCAGTTTTTAAAATTACTGTAATTTCGCAAGTACATAATCCGTGAATATTTTTTTTTAATTTCCAATGTTACGTTGGCGTTAGAATGATTCATATTACGTAACTTAAAAGTAGATTTTTACCAAACGTTATGATTACATTGAAACAAAAATAATAAATTAATATATAATCGGCAATCCTTTTTTAAGCCGAAACCAATGCAATAAAGAATTCTTTGGGATAAGATAGCCACCTGCTTGAAAGTCAGTGACATAATCCTACTTAATATTTAAAGCTTTCCACTAAAGCACTCAAGCATTACACGGTGTCCGACCTTCCAATAAATAGTTGAACAGCCCTTTGGTCTTGAAGAACTTTTAAGAATCGCCTCAGGTGATTCTAGATCCGAAACTTGCTCATCAACTGTCTTTGCGTATTCATTGAATTTAAAACTAAAACTATTGCTACGTCTTTATAATATTATTAGTTTGGTTATTTTATTATTAGATCAAAACAAAATAATAATTATGAAGGTGAATTCAGCAGTGAACTCTTAGTCTACGTAATGGCAAGTGATTGCCTTCGTCCATAAATATCAGCATAACTAAGGCTGAGCTTGGTTTCATTTGTCATCATTAAAAAGCAATTGAGACTGGTGGTGAGACGTCATGTGAATCCGCACGGTAGGTACCACCACCCCGCCTATTTCTGCCGCGAAGCAGTAATGCGTTTCGATTTGAAGGGTGGGGTAGCTATGTAGTGTTAAAACTGAGACCTTACTCATGTCTCGAGATGGGTGGCGGCATTTACGTTGTAGATGTATATGGGCTCCGGTTACAATTTAACATCGGGTGGGCCAAAAAAACTGAGACTACTAAAAAAAATTAAAAAAGTATTACAAAGATCTGAAAACACTTACTTGCATCAAAGATGCTCATAAAGTCTTTGTTTAGCTGTCCGACTGGACACCTTTTTGAAAATCTAGAATAGTTTGCGAGATCTTTTAGGGCAGTGATCAGACATTAATATAAATAATACACTATGACATTACGAACTTAAACAACATGTAGAGAATAATTATTTAATAATACAAAATTTTAACACACAACAAAAGACCGTTTTGTACAAAATGTAATTTATAGTGAGGGGTAGATCTCAGGGGTATTTAAAACTATGGGTTAGTCACCAATATCGACTTTCGAATTTTAATCTTCCTTTATCACAAACAATTTCAATTTTACACAATAATTACATTTAGACGCGGGCGCACGCTATTCACACTCAAAACGGAAGCGCCCGGAACATAGATTATACACTGTTGAAAAGATTGACATGGATGCTAACTATGTATAGCGAGCGGGCATACGGCCGCGAGAGTGACGTACCGGTCGGTTTGCTACATACTCCCCCTCTAGTCCTGGAGGACGCCCTCGCTCCTGGACTAGCATCTCATTACTACTGGGCTGAGGGACAGGCGCAAGACCAACCATACCACCAGCTGCGGGAGAAAGACGTGGAGCTTCAGCACATGGTTCAGCATGCCGTGTCGTCATATGCCCTGGAACTCGAGAATCTGTTTTAACATTATTTGGGGGACGACCACGTTTCTTTTTAGGCATCACCGGCCGCGGAAGAGCATCACTCTGATTCTCACGGTATAGAGTGAGATCGTTCACATGATATTTCCCTAAAACTTCATCAGGTTTGTCAACATGCGCGACGTGGTAAGTAGTAGGGCTGACCTTTTTAACGATGCGATACGGACCATCGCGTTTTGGAACAAACTTAGAAGTAAGGCTCTTAGCGCTCTTACTGAGGACGTGTGATTTGATGAGAACCATGTCACCTTCGTTGAATGTTTCAATGGGCCGTCTCGAACGATCAGCATACCCTTTAGCTTTATCTTGAAGCGTCTCTACACGTTCGCGCACCGCTGAAAAGGAGTTAACAAATTTCCTGAGATAGGGAGTTATTTGGGGAACAAAGTTATCTTTGTCTAGAACAGCACGAAGGTCATGGGTGACTTCTGTGGGGGACCTCATCTCTCTGCCAAATGATAAGTAAGCAGGTGACATACCTGTGGTGCGACATTTAGCGTTATTAAGAGCGAACCGAATCACTGGTAACATGTTTGGCCAGGAAGTGTGGTCATATTCCACGAGTTGTGCTAATAAAGTCTTAAGATCTCTGTTTTTACGTTCGGCGGGGTTTGCTTCTGGGTGATAGAGAGGGATAAGGTTTTGCTTTATCCCCAGGATGGACATGCATTGACGCATGACTGCCGAAATAAATTGTACGCCATTATCAGAAACTAGTCGGCGTGGAAGACCAAATCTCATAAAATACTCCTCAATGAGGACATGTGCACACGCCTCAGCAGTAGCTTCCTTCAATGGGAAAAGTTCTGTCCACCTCGTAGCAGTATCTTCTATTAGCAAGATCCAAGAATCCAGGTGGTAACGGGCCGAAAAGATCAACTGCCAAGACCTCGTTGCGCTGGTTCATCACCGGCGTCTGCAATAGACCTGGAGGCTTGGTATTAGCAGCCTTATAGCGTTGACAATGGATACATGCCTTTACATAGTCGGTTATGATTCTTCTCATTCCTGTGAAGTAGAACAGACGTGAGACTTGTTGGTAAGTCCGGTCAATTCCTGCATGTCCAGCGGTAGGGGCATCGTGAAGCTCTTTGAGAACGTCGGTCACTTGATGGGCAGGAATGACTAATTGTGGGGCCTCGGCATCAGAATCCGGATTAAGTCGATATAAAACACCCTGTTCCATTAGAAATCCTCTTTCTGACCATCTTTTAGCAGCAAGTTCATCCACTCCTTCCAGTTCTGTGACGATCTTCTGTATTTCCGGATCAGTCAACTGGTCTTGACGTAACTGGGTAGGTGACTTGGTGGGCAGGTCGCAAATGACAGAACAGATGCCGCAGTTATTTTGTGTTTCGTTGGAACAGATCGGTCTACTTAACGTGTCAGCGACAACGTTAGCTTTTCCTGGGGTGTACTCGAATCTAATGTCAAATTCTTGGAGTTTAAGCGCCCAACGGACCAACCTACCAGCAGGAGACTTTAAAGAAAGCAACCAACGCAAGGGTTGGTGGTCACTGCCTATAATAATTGGTTGGCCGTCGAGGTATGGCCTGAAACGCTCCACGGCCCAGACTACAGCAAGCGCTTCCCGTTCTGTAGTAGAGTAGTTGCGCTCCGCTGCGGTGAGTAGGCGGCTAGCATACTCGATAGGCCTTTCGTCCTTGCCTTCCCCTTGAGCTAAAACTGCGCCAAGTGCATAGTTGCTCGCGTCGGTACGCAGTACTAAGGGTTGTTTAAAATTCGCTTGAACAAGTACGGGCGCCGTGGTCAGCAGACGCTTCAATTCTTTGAATGCCTGTGTTTGTTCAGGTCCCCAGCTCCATGTGTAATTCTTCTTGGTCAGTCGAGTAAGCGGTTCTGCTATCTTTGAAAAGTTTGGAATAAACTTCCTGAACCAAGAGCATGTTTGGAGAAAAGTTTTTAAATGTTTTAGGTTAGATGGTTCCAGCATATTAAGGACAGCACTGACCTTCTCAGGGTCAGGAGACACACCGTCTGGAGTGATGACGTGGCCCAGATAACGGACCCTTTCTTTGGCAAAAGTGCACTTCTCTCTGTTTACGTGAAGTTTAAATTCAGACAGACGTCTAAAAACAGCTTCCAGGTCTTGTAGGTGTTGCTGGAATCCTTCTGAAATAATTAACAAATCGTCTAGATAAGCAAGTACTGTAACATCCTTCAAAGCAGCACAGGAGCGTAGACGATCAATAAGCCTTTGGAAAGTCGCCGGCGCATTCTTCAAGCCGAACGGCATTCTTTTAAAACGGTAAGTGCCTAGGGGGCAGACAAAAGCTGTTTTGTCTCTGTCTGCTTCTCGGACCATAACTTGCCAATATGAAGAACGAAGGTCTATTGTGGTCATGTAACAATTCTTCTTCGTACTCTGGAGAAGATCATCAATGCGTGGGAGTGGGTAAGTATCCGATTTGGTTACTTCATTTAAGCGCCTGTAATCCACGCAGAATCTTACATTACCATTGGACTTCGGTATCATCAATGCAGGAGAGCACCAGGCGGATTCGCACTCTTCAATGATGTCATCTGCCAGCATCTTCTCTATTTCATTCTTCATCGTCTCCTTCTTGGAAGGGTTAAGGCGATAGGGCGGCACAGCTATCGGGGGGTGATCTCCGGTGTCTATGCAATGTTCTATGAATGGTGTCGGACCTCCCCCTGCTGTAAAAATACTTTCATGCCGAATAAGGAACTCGGATAATGCTTGGCGCTCAGCTGATTGCAAGTGCATACCTTCATCATCCCGAAGCATGTTAGTAGAAGCTATGCACACACCACGAGACATAGGTTCAAAAAGTAATTTATAATGCACCTTAGCATCAGTACTAAAATACCATTCATGACGATGAAAATCAATAATAACTTTGGCAGCATTAATAAAATCAATACCCAGTAAAGTTTCATTATCATTAGAATCAGGGAAGATTATAAATGGAATATCAATCACTATGTGTTCTAACCTCACTGGTAATATGGTTGTCAATACATTCATATTCCGAACATGCCCATCAGCAAGTTTGACTCGCCTAGTGGAGGGAGTAAGAGGGTGACCCTTTTGCAGAAGGAGAGCATACAGCGTGTGACCAGCAATACAATGCTTAGCTGTGTATCTATAAGTGCAGTACCCTGTTTACCGAGAACTTGAATTTTGAAAATAGGCCGTAAATGCAAATACCTATCATCACTCTCACGGTCGTACACGGACGCTACAACACTTCCCTCACATGTACAATAATTAAAATTCAAACAATTATCAATTTCCACACATTCGTTAATTTTTCCAAAATTACACTTACTGCCTTTTGTGTCACAGT
Source organism: Bombyx mori (assembly GCF_030269925.1). NCBI lineage: Eukaryota > Metazoa > Arthropoda > Insecta > Lepidoptera > Bombycidae > Bombyx > Bombyx mori. The sequence goes on along the minus strand of NC_085115.1, from coordinate 12,917,144 downwards.
CATGGTTAGTTGAAAATTTTAAATTATTACAATTTGGTTCAATTATTTGATTATAAGGTAAAATTGAGTTCTTACATTTAGGTCTAGTTCCCTGGTTATAACAAATATTTAAATTTTTACACTTTGTCCGAACATCCTGATTATATAAAACATGAGAATCACAAAAGGTTGGCATCTCATTATTACTAGTGCAATTACAGTTAATATTCTTTGACACAGAATCATTACAGGCATGAAAATAAGATTTTCTGGAAGTAGGGCCTCTGTTAATGGTAGCATAATTAATATTTGCATCCCGGTTACAAAAATTTTGACATTCAAAATTACTCAGAAAATTATTTTTGTCATGCTGCTTAACATCATACATTGCATTCTGAACAGGTAAATTAGAACTAATTGTGTTAGTATTATTAACATTACACTGAACACTATAAAACGCATTATTGTCATTTTGCACACCCTCGGAAAAGTTAGATTGACTTTGCTCACCTCGGTTGTTTAACTTACGGCACTGTTCCCGTGCATGTCCAAACCGTTTGCAGTAGGAGCACACTGGACGCTGTTTCTTCGTGGTCACGAATTGCTCTGCAGAACCTGGCACAGCAGCGGCAGGCGTGGCAGCGGCAGGCTGGGCGACAGCGACAGGCACAGCGGTGGCGGGCACGACGGCCGCGGCGGAGTTTGGAAAGCGCGCGCGCGGCGCCGGGGCACTCGCACGAGCGGCGCACGGTTCAGGCCGACTCGCAGCCTGGGCCGGCTGGGCACGGATCGAACGCACACCACTAGTGGACGACACTGGTCTCGATTGAGTCTCCTCTATCGAATCTTCTATATTCCGAGCATGGTTTAATAATGAATTGAAAGATGTGATTTGTTCACGGCGCAATCTTGTGCGTATTCTATTATGAAGCAACCCGTATATCATATCAAGTTGTACTTTTTCAGTAATATCATCCCGCGGTAGCTTTGCCATAAGCGTACGAATACGAGCAACAAACTTGTCTGTGTTTTCGTTATCCTGCGGGGAAGCAAATATTTCCAAATATATTCTATGTGGTGGAAGGCGGGTGCCATATGCATATATTAAATTTTCTTTGGCTTCGTTCCAAGTGGAGATGTGATGCTTTAATCCTAGCCACCACGTAGCTGCGTCAGCAGACAAAAGCATGGCTAGGCCTCGTATGATGTTAGCGTCAGATACTTGAACGCATTCTGTATAACTTTCAATTGCATCTATAAAGGCCTCAACAGATTCACCAGGTGCACCGCTGAAAGAAGCTCTGCAACGCGCCAAGGTACCATCTACGTTCACTGGGGGCATCGGCGGAGGTGCCGGAGTCGACGATCTTTGTTCCATCACGTACGACATAATGTTCTTAAATGTTTCGGCCTGCGAACGTTGCAGCGAGGCCATCAACGCTGAAACATCATCCAGGTTGAACGTAGAATTGTTGCTACGTGATTCGGCGTGGGGGCGATCATGGGGGCTATCATGCTCCTCGTGATTTTCGTTGGCATTTGCATCTGCAGCAGGAATAACGTCGTCTTCGCGACGTTGCTGGCGATCTTGATTTCTAGTTAAAGGCATTCTTTACAATTAAGCACCAACAGCATACAATAGTTAGCAAATTTTTCACAAAAGCGTGCGCGCCATTTTGTTAGTCCAAGCAAGAAAAAAATTAGGAAACGTTGGGCAGCCAGATATAGTGAGGGGTAGATCTCAGGGGTATTTAAAACTATGGGTTAGTCACCAATATCGACTTTCGAATTTTAATCTTCCTTTATCACAAACAATTTCAATTTTACACAATAATTACATTTAGACGCGGGCGCACGCTATTCACACTCAAAACGGAAGTGCCCGGAACATAGATTATACACTGTTGAAAAGATTGACATAGATGCTAACTATGTATAGCGAGCGGGCATACGGCCGCGAGAGTGACGTACCGGTCGGTTTGCTACAAATTTTATTTTATTTTATTTTATTTATTTAATAAGTTGCACCAACAAAGTGATCATCAATACAAAACATTGACAAATTGACAAAAGTTCATGGCAGATGTCACCTCAATTATAGGTGCAATCGACATTGCATTAACATCAAAAATAAAAATAAAATATACAGCTAAGAATTGGATACATTTCATTCATTGCTTAAGATTAATTTAATTGGGAGATGATCCGCGACAGATTTTTCCTGTAAGTAGTGAGACAATTTGAAAAAACATCTATTTCACTTAAAATAAGTTCAGCGCAATCGGACAACTCCGAAGGAACATTGACGGAGACCGCGCTACCGTGGACATTATTGTAGTCCCAAAGGATTCTGTTTAAGGGAGAGTAAGCACCTAAATTCGAACGAGCGGGCTTTCTTATAAACGGTTTATATTTCTTCGTTCTTGGTAGGTACTTAGGGATAATATATAATATATACATATCCCAGCAAATTTCACCTTTGCTGGCTGAAAGGAAGAAATTTGCTTTTTATCCCTACGCCAAATAAAAAAAAACACATCTGTCACTGATGACGTTTAACTGCTATTTTGACGTATTTATTTTGTCATATCACTGCCTACCTGAAGAATTAAAAATTAATAATTTGGGAAATCCTCATTCGTTTTCCGTATATTAATTGTTTCTTTGTTATCAATATTTAAAATGTCTAAAGATAATACACCGGTCAAATCACCTAAATCGCCAAAAGCAATAAAAACAGTAGAAGACTTCGAAAATCAGGTAATATTTTATTACCTACGCCTTCTTTCTTTTTGTATGTTAATAATTTTATTTACGTAGGTTTGTTTTCGCAGGACACACTGTTGAAGCATGTCGATATAACTATTGTGGAGTCGGAGAAACGAGCTAATGGTACTCTACACGTCAGAGATCATTACACAGTATATCTCGTCGATTTAAAGTAAGATTCAACTATGATTGAAATTACAAATTGCACCCAAATAGGCAGTCAATTAGACCAATTTGAATAGTTTACGGGTTGAGTAACGTTATACTCGTGGAGATTGGTTGCGATGGAATTTTGATTCTCCGAATTTACGCCAACCCTTGTGTTGTGTTTTCATTAACAAAAATAAAAGCGAAATAACACAATATTACAAAAAGCTTTATCACTTTATTTTTTTACTTACTTGCTCTTTTTGTCATTTGTTTAATCAATGTTTTAATAATACAATTTGAAGAAAATTTGATTAACACGCTCAAAGAAAATAAAAGTGATTTGTGAAAAAAATAATTTTCTCCGATTTTTTTTGTATTTACGCACTTACCCACATCATCGACTGATGCCTGACTGGAAACACTTGGACTAAACTAACATCATGAATATAATAATTTTTTATTTGCAGAGTTACAGATCCTGATTACAAATTAGTACAGTCAAAAATAAGCACAATCTGGAGGAGATACACTGAATTCGAACAAATACATGATTACCTACAAGTCACATATCCACATGTTGTTATACCTCCATTACCAGAGAAAAGGGTAAGGTCATATTTAAAATATAACCAAAATATGTCATAAGTGATGAAGAAATTAAATCTCCTATGTTTTAGAAAATTTATATTAATTACTAATTATTTTTTAATAACAATTGAGTTTTTTTAAAAACACTTAATATTTTAAGAAATATGTCTTAAATTCTTTGTTAAATTGTAAATTGAAATGGATCTAAAACAACAAGACGATTTGAGAGAAATGGTGAACTCTTTGTCATGAGATTTTGTATTGCATGAATTTGGTCCACTGTTAACAGGTGTTACTACAGATTATGTAGACTATTGTGCAAGACTCAAGATTTGCAGAAAATTCCTGTCCTGGCTTTAGAAATAATTTGAAAATACACTATAGAGTTTTTTTTAATTTAAATTTATTATGAGATTATATAGATAACATCTACAAAACAAAAAAAACACAACTAACATAAAAACAAAATTAGATTAATTTATTGAACAACAATAAATAAGTGATTATTGTTTCGTAATTATCCTTTTTGTCAGAAAAAGTATTACATACAAGCAACATCTGTTTACTTATTAGCAAATAGGATCTATTGTACCTGGATATATTATTTCGATCTAGCTGCCTTTATGATACATTAGGAAAACTTATAATTTATTTTTGGAAATTTTAAAGAAAAAAAAATTATATAAAGACTAAATTTTAAAATAATTTAACATAGTCTTTAATATCAGGTGCTTTACGCGTGGCGCAAATCGGACACTACAGACCCGGAGTTTGTGGAGCGCCGTCGAGCTGGCTTAGAAAATTTCCTATTACGAGTCGCATCTCACCCTCGACTATGTTTCGATGATCAATTCATTAATTTCCTACAAGAAGAACATGGTTGGCGGGAAACTATCACCGATAGTGGTAAGTTAAAATGCAATTTCCATATTATAAATAAATCTGAACACTATTTTAATAAAAAATATTGTAATAAGTATAAAAATAGAATACAACTCTAACATATACATATTATTATGTACAGAAATATTGATATAACTTTGACTGAACTAGCTAAAAGTTTTAGTAGTAGTAGTAAAGTAACTTATACTTGAAATTTCCAAGATCCATGTTTCCAGTTTCAAGAATAGAAAAGATATACAATACAGTTGAGATACTTCAACATCATGACTCTAGTTGTTTCGACATACTCACATTGAGATATCTTTTGACTTCTTTAACCAGACTACATCCAAGTGAGCTGGGAGCTTGTTCCATCTATGCAATTAATATTGAAAAAGCCTACTTAGTAATGAACAATTCATATTATTATTTTGAATTAGTTAAAAATCAAATAGATTTGTGGAGATATTACTCAATGATAGGCAGCGGTTTTGCTGTGATCCTGAAAGATAGTAACCACTCACTATCAAGTGTACCGTCTACTCGTCTACAAGGACAATAAAAAAAGTAATTGCATGACGTTTTTCCAACAGGATATTTACTACAAGCTGAAAATAAAATAAAATCACTGTCCGTATCTATAAGGTTGAAGAAGCCCGATCCTGAGGTTGAGTCCTTCAAAAACTACGGGAAACAATTAGAAACTAATTTAGGAAACTTTTTATATACAAGGTAAATGAAACTTATAAATATAAATTAAATTTAAAGTTATATAGATTGAAATAGTAAAGATTAAAATTAAACAAGCAGCAAGATAGTAACAATGCCCTAACACTTCGATATTCAAGAAATGAATCTATAACTACAATGTAGCACTAATGCCTTACATTTTAGAAGACATCTTCAGTGAAAAAGAAGCAATGGAGTTAATTATAGAAAACAATCTTCATATTGTACATTTTAACATTTTGCAACACTAAATATGCCCTGCTATTCAACTTTATTTAACTCTAAATTGATGTTAAAATTTATGAAACATTATCGTGTTACAATAGTTGATCATGTCACTCTCTCTGGTACTGAGGCTGCTAGTCCCATGCGGTTGCCATGGCGACGCTTGCTAAATATATGCGTTTCTATTATACCTAGAATAGTATATCCACTCTGATTAAGATTTACATAAAATCCGTTCTTAGTGAGCACTTAGATCACAAAAAAGAGTTTATATCTCAAAATTTTAAGTATATAATGAGTGACTGATATTTCAATACATATATACACTTGTTAATATTATTCAATATTTTACTTGTAGGTTAGTGACGTTCATCAAAATGTTCATGTAAAACCTCTTGTGAGTCCGCACGGGTAGGTACCACCCCACCTATTTCTGCCGTGAAGCAGTAATGCATTTTGGTTGGAAGGGTGGGGCAACCGTTGTAACTATACTGAGACCTTAGAACTTATATCTTAAGGTAGATAGCGCATTTACGTTGTAAATGTCTATGGGCTCCAGTCACCACTTAACACCATGTGGGCTGTGAGCTCGTCCACCCATCTGAGCAATAAAAACTAAAATATCAAACTTACTCAAAAAACTAATCATCCCAAAATTATTTTTCAGATCCAAAATAATAGAAAAAAATTACGCTCTATGTAAACTGCACGCGAATTACGGCAAACTGTTTAGTGAATGGAGCGTCATCGAGAAGGAGATGGGAGACGGATTGCAGAAGGCCGGACATTATTTCGGTAACGACTTTAAACTCGAATTTAGTTCTATCCGTTCGCGACTCGCTTCTAAAGCTGCTTTCAGACTGTGCTATACTATAGTGTCATATAGTATACCAGCGTATACTTAGCCAATAATATACAGTACAGTACTTTTTTTCTTCTTCTTTTTATTCATACCTAAGCTGATGGTCTAGAGAGACCATGTCATGTCACTAGTCGGTGAGCTCACGGGGCTCAAACCTGACGATGTTGCTAACACTGGCCCTAGCAAGAGACGTGCCTCGCAGAATCTTCCACCGGATCGGAAACGCGATCCACTGAAAAGATCAGGCGAGAAACTCAGTAAGCTGTGTTTTTGGGTTAATTTACTCACCGAGGCCTTTGTTGCAAGCGACGGGTTCGACGAGAACGATGACCGGTGCTTGGGGTACCTAAAAGCACCGTTAATGGATCGGGAGGATCCGAGCTGACGTGTTTTGGGCGACGTCGACTCAGTACAGTATGAACGTGTCTATAACAATATATAATATATGCTATTATGCTATAGCGTAGACTGAAAGCAGCTTAAAGCGCGAAATACACACAAACGGCGTAAGGATTAAGGCGCGGCGCACGCGTGGAGCGGATACGGCACGGACGCGATTTAAATTACTAGTGTCCCCGCGGTAGTCGATTAAAGAGCTTTTCTTCCCTCGATATATACTATTGTGACATTTGCTTATTGACTGCTAAGTTAAATTGATACTAGATGATGACCGAGCTTTGCTCGTTTTTTTTTTTTATAACGCCATCTTGTTGTGTCTAAAGCAGTAAAAATAGTATTATTATTCGCCAATAGATGTCGGGAAGAGTTATAAAGTTGATTATCGATAAAGTTGATTATTGAAAACACGAATAAAACAACATTTTCTGAAAATAAATCGTAGCTAGATCGATTTATCGCCCCCGAAATCCCCTGTATACTAAATTTTATAAAAATCGTTGGAGCCGTTTCCGAGATTCAGATTATATATTTTTAGCAACGGCTTAATAATTTAAATAAATAAAAAAAATACAAAAGTAGGTAGGAACGATCGACACAGAATATTAAATCTAAGACAAGTGAACGCTGCGCGCGCTGCTAGCCAAAGTGATCCGAGGTGGCGTGATGTCCCCGCTGGTCGGTCGGTTGCCCCTCCAGATGACGTCACGAGTCCACGTGAGTGCTCGTCATCAATGGCTCCGCCCATCGACTTTGACTTAAGAAGAAGTCGCCTCTAATACGGCCTCTCCTGACTGGTGGACGTCCACGTTCACCTCGATGTCATGACCGTCTTCAATCTCTGACGATGCAGGACTCACTGTGTGCACAGCGTTTCTATCGGGGTGTTCTATGATATCGTCATAGAAATAGATTATTTGCATTACCATCATGATTTTTGTACCATGAACCATTAGTAAAAGTTAGTAGTTTTTGTGAGCATTTTACATCACATTTCAGTGTGTTCATGTATAGTAGGCTCTTGTTGAGTTACGTTAGATGTACTGACGACATGGCACTGTTACCATATCGGGTGTATAATTTACTGTGAGAGTAAAGTCTGGTTGACATGGCCAAGTTAACATGTCAAGCCAATACACTCGTAACGTGAACTGCGTTACCACGTCACACCTTTACGTGACCTTTGTTACCACGTCACAACATATACGTGAACTATGTTACCACGTTACAACATCTACGTGAACTATGTTACCACGTAAATCTCTGCGTGAACTATGTTACCACGGTACAACATCTACGTGAACTATGTTACCACGTAAATCTCTGCGTGAACTATGTTACCACGGTACAACATCTACGTGAACTATGTTACCACGTAAAGCTCTGGAAGCATGCAGTCAACCCCAAGAATGTTTGACATTACGCATCACTGGTGATTCAACTAGTGCCTGAACCCTACGAGGACTCGGCCTAACCTGACCTCCACCAAAAATTAAATCAAATCGTGAATCTGTAGACTAGCGTTCGCGAGTCAACCAGATGACCCATTATGCCCCGTATCATTATTAAAGTTCCGAGTTTGTCAGTCAGACCTCTGACCATCTTAATACAGAGCAACGATCTCCTGGCGCACTCGACGTATGAGGCAAAGCAATCTGATGCTAATTGCATAGCATTATAAAGAATATTGGCATAGTCTAACGCGGACACAACGGCTTAAAGTCTTTTACGAAGTTACCCCACGTCCGGTCACAAGACAATCACACGTGTAACCAAGTACGCTCATCACTCTTAAGACAGCCCAAAACTCGTGACAAATACTCGGTGCCTTCCCAGTTAAGGATCTAGCCCGTTCTACTTCCTTACACAATGTGTCTATGTATTGCACGGCAGGGTAAAACTTAGAAATAAGATAACCATGAGTTCGATCTGAATTTACGAATCTAATGGATTCGGTTAACATCCGTGCTGATGTGGTAGTTGCCTCTTTATTGTCACAACGCGTGGTGGAACTATTTTACATCTATTATCAAACGCGGGTACAATCGACACGGCGATGGAACAAGACGGCGTCCCGTTTACATGATCACCGACCTGGACAGTCGGACTGTTGTCTAATTGACGTATTGATGGAGTGTGTTGCCGACTAGTAACATTTTGAACCCTTCGAATGTTATTTCCACCCATCGAAACTGAGCATTCAGTCTCGAGCATGTTCTATCGCGTCAATAAAAATAGACCGTAAGGTCGGTTGTGATAAAGTCGTTGAGCTAGTTACTTGGTGATTTATTACATTTGATAAGAGGGTATCTGACAAAAAATCTACTTCGCACCAAGAATCGATATCATTAACGCTGGGATCAAAATCAGAAATATAAAAATTGTTCGACCTTACTTTGGACAGTGCACTTAATGCTTCGATGATCCTGTCTGTAGCGTCGTACGCGCGGTACTCCGACGGCGGCGGTGATGTGATTCCCAACGCCACCACGGGTCCGGCGCCACCACCGTCCGCGGTCGAGGGACGTGCGTCTTCTATCTGCGATCCTAGCGGGCTCGACTCACGCGCAACGTTCACATTTGAGTTTTAAGCAATTAAACGCGCCAATATTATTCCTAATTGGTCTCGAGCATTCGGCGAATGCGAGCGTCCTCCTACCCTGCTTCCAGTTACACGTATATCGGTCATTACGTTGTTAATTTAATGCAAATTTTAAAAACAAACTGTACGCCAGGATAACCCAAAAGCGGATAGGGCACAAGCCCTATCCCACTTCTGATTTTAGCAACGGCTTAATAATTTAAATAAATAAAAAAAATACAAAAGTGGGTAGGAACGATCGACACAGAATATTAAATCTAAGACAAGTGAACGCTGCGCGCGCTGCTAGCCAAAGTGATCCGAGGTGGCGTGATGTCCCCGCTGGTCGGTCGGTTGCCCCTCCAGATGACGTCACGAGTCCACGTGAGTGCTCGTCATCAATGGCTCCGCCCATCGACTTTGACTTAAGAAGAAGTCGCCTCTAATAATATATATACAAGAATTACTCGTTTAAAAGTATAAGATTTCTATTAACAATGCTAATTTTGCGAGTTATTTCAAGATCGCTACTCGAGCTCGCTACTTTTAAAAAAAAATAGAGCTAGAGTCAGTTTCATTTCCAATAAATATATTTTAACTTGCAACAACAACATGAAGAATATTTAATTTTCTCGTAATAGATTCAATAGCGGACAGTATAGATTCGGTTGCGGAAGACGAAGAACAGCTGGCGGACCAATTAAAAGAGTATCTGTTTTATGCGGGAGCTCTGCAGCAGCTGTGCAGCAATCATGAGGCTCTCCAACGAAACCTGGAACAGGCACAAGACACGCTCAATAATCGGTGAGACAATCTTATATTTTATCTGTGTCGTCGCTTTGACTTTTTGACAGTGACAACCAGCCGAGCGGTGACAGCTGACAGCTGACAACTAACTTTGTTGATATCAGTGGGAATTACTCTATGTGATGCAACTATACCTCTGTTTAAATCTCGCAGACCAGTTTTTCTAATAAAGTACGTTCTTAACAAATGTCTTCACGATGAAGGCAGTGGCAGGCCGTATTGTGAGCTCACACAAGCTAGTACCATAGCTCTGAGCACCGAACACAATGCAATTAAATTAAAGCTTCATGTTGTCAAGAACGTTGAGTATTATTTGGGTCATACCCGATCCTGTGGACCGAATGGTAAACAGTCGACGTCGCCCTAAACACGTTATTACAGATCCTCCCGATCCATTAACGATGCTTTTAGGTACCTCAAGCACCTCAAGTCCTCTCCGAACCCGTCGCTTGCGACTAAGGGCTCGACGAGTAAATTAACCCATAGATACAGCCCACTGAGTTTCTCGCCGGATCTTCTCAGTGGGTCGCGTTTCCGATCCTGTGGTAGATTCTGCGAAGCACTGCTCTAGCTAGGGCCAGTGATAGCAACACTCCCGGTTTGAGCTTCCCGCCACTTCCCAACTAACTTTAAAGTAACTAAAAAAACCAAAATAAATTTATTCTAATCTACAGGTTAGCAGAACGCACCAGAGCGGCGGCGGGAAAATCCGGTATAATGTCCCGACTGTTTGGTACCACGGATCCTGATATAGTGCGGGACCAAACTACGCGAGCTCTCGACGCTAAGATACAAGCAGATAACGAAGCTATAGAAAAGGCTAAACTGGATTTGGAGTGAGTTGATAAAGTTCTAGAACATTTCAACGGGCCTAAAGGCAGACCTATGAGACCAGCAAACATATTTAATTGAATATTATTTAGACCACATTTAGAAGTGCATTTGTATCTGTAATGTACGGTAGATATGCAGTCTAATAAGTTGGGGACAACCGGATATGAATTGTTTTAAACTAAAGCGGTTGGGTTGTAGATATTTACAATACCCTATCAAACTGTAAATAGTTTTGATAGTAAGAATCACAGCCCACTTGCCAATTTCTTACCAACACCAAATTACATCACCACTTCAATGCCTCGTTAGGTCAAAAGCCCAGTTCCATTGTTTAACTGTTGTCCTACATTTCAAACTGTTTCGCGACAAAAGTTCAGTGTTACTCTTTCATCGTCAGTGTTTTTAAATCCTGTGTGGCATTGCTTACAGAGAATTCACAAAGAAAGTTATGGTAGAAATAGACCATTTCCAGAAGCAAAAAGATAAGGACTTGCACGAGTCGCTAGTAAATTTCATAACTTTACAAGTTAAAGCTGCGAAAAGGGTAAGATATCGCATTATTTGTTTCTTCCTAAATCAATCAAGAGTAAATTGGGGTGGTCAGGCCAGAATATTTGCGTAACAAAGCGAAAGTAAACACGAAAATATAATATAAGGACTTTTGTTCTTGATTACTTACAACACAACTTTTTGTTTATTGATCAAACATTTTGATATAATGATCGTGAGAAATAATTCAAAACTTTAAAGAAACCTAAGAGAACTAACTCAGTTGATAAACACAATACCAATATATTTATATAAATGATTCTTCTATTCCATATACAACTAACAGTTGACAACAATATCATGATTATTGGAACGAAGTTCCTTACGGCAGGCTTGGAGGGGATAGGGATTTTGCTGCGCGACCGAACTGAAAAAAATGTGATAGTAAAACCGTAAGAAAAAATCCGTGGAAAAAAGTGCGTGGAATAAAACCGTTAAAAGAGACCTGCGCAGGCGCGACAGTCGCATACACAAGCGAGTAGTGTATAATACCTTTCTCTTTCTCCATCTTTCTTTTCGTTCTCTCATCCATTCTCTTTCTATTTTACGTAATTTATTATTTCCTAAAATACTGAATTTCCTAAATACTTTCCTATACTTAAATAAAAACTAATCAGCAAAATTTAAGAGAAAAATCAAGAAAACCTACATAAAATTGAGCACGATTTTTTTTTGCTAATTGTGTCGATTCTACATTAGCCGAAGGAACTTCGTTCCTACCTGGAGTCCCACGACACCACATATCATTTTCATGAATTATTAGGCTTGGCTTGTTCAAAAACTTAATACATTAACAGAATACGTTTTGTTTCAGAATTTGCAAGCATGGACACAAATAAAAGAATGTCTACAGAATATGCCTTAAAAAAATTTATCCTAAAATTAGTACTGATTTTTATACTGATATTTACCAAAACTTAATTCACTGCTGTATTCTATCTACTATATCTTTTGTGATACAAATTTCAAAGCTTATCGTTCAAGTTCACTTTGTAATATACGAAAAACATTCAAGTCGGTACTAAAGATGATAGGATGTAACAGAATACATTCCAGACCATAACGTCGTCTGATTGTAAATAACGTGTGCATCGAAAGCGTCATCAAAGTTTTACTGTAGTCCAAAGACCAAAGAAAACAACCGTAATTTTAAACTTAAAACAATTTCTAGAGCACCTTCGGAGTACAACAACAAATTGGCATTATTATTTTTACATAGCTTCGCAGTTCCACTTATCATAAGCCAAACCCGCCCCGCCAATAACACTAGTTAAAATGAGTCGACTATTATCAAAGCCGGCAATCTGACTTTTGGACAATTATTGGTAAATCAGAAAAACGAATTATTGACTTTGTATTCCATTGGCAGTCACAAAACTCTTCGGAACGACAACTTAGATAAATAACTGGTTAACTATTAACCTTTATTTAATGCAGGTTTTGAACCGTATTCTTTGAAGGAGACGATTATATTCAAACCAATCTGTATTGACATATCAATAACATTTTTTTGTCCAAATGCACAGATTGCCACCTTTGATAATAGACGACTCAAATATAACTTACTATAGATACATTATCATGTGTTTTTCTTTGGAAGCGTAATTTTATTACCCTAGGAAAAATTATTATGTTGTAAAGCTGCATTGTGAACCACTGTGAGATTTTTAAAGAAATTTAAACTAACACGTAGGTCAATATACTAAACTGCTAACCATTATATGCGTAAATCACTCAAGGATGATATTATAAAAATGCTCAAACAATTTTAAGGGCATGATCTTTGCTTCGGTAATGAACTGATGGAGTCTGTTGTACTATGTAAATATAATATCATAAACTAGGTAAGTGATAATTAAACTCTCGATTAGAATTCGAAAGAAAACTTATTGAAATTTTTACAGATTGCTCTTAATACACTCAACATCTTCTTTAAGTTAACAATAGAAAATCAATTAGAAACACTTAATAAATCGTATCACGTACAGGGTGCAATATTTCAAATAAAGTTATGCAAAATTATAGTCCCGCCCCAGCATCATATTTAAAATTTCTAATTTATACACATGCTGTATATAAATCAATGCTCTGCGACGACCTCAATGACCTATTTCCAGGAACGAATATTTTACTAAACATTGCTCTTTCTTGTTACCTACATTTGTTTTATTAATAAGATACTTTATACTTGTTGTTCTTATTTATTTTTGCAATTTAAAGCTTAAAGAAACTGTACAAGCCGTGGCTAAGTTTAAAGCCGTCGTGCCCTCCGTAAGCTCCCTAGGGCTATTTTAAAAACTTATTTCTTGTTATTATTTACAAAACAACTGAGCTTTCGTTTTATTGCCGACTTCATTGTCATTGGTTAATCATCAGCCCACTTTTTGTCTAATGTATGGCTCTTTTTAACTAGTCATTTCCTCAGAAATTCACTTTGTTGAGTGTTTAATAAATGAATGGAATAGGGTTGTCGAATGAAGGATATTATTAATGATTAAAAATTTCTTAAATTTATTTCTTGATTATTATTATAAATTTAATGAAAGTGTATGAGATCAATAAGTTTAAAAAGCATAATTTACATATTTTTTTTGATAATATGTTAAAATGTGAATATATTTGCTTGAGTAAATTGAGTGATGATTGTATTTCTAGTTTCTATGGTTTACAGTAGATAATTTTTAAAATGAAACTAAAATAAAAAAATGCAGTCCAATTAAAGTAAATATCAACACGATATGTTACCCAAATGTAATTAATAAAGATATTATTATAAATAAAATTATTATTAATTTAATGAATTAAGTAATCATATTTCCAAGGTCACATCTAAACGGAAAAAAGGAACAATCAATTTCTTCCTTTGCTTCTTACACTTAACTTCAAGACTAAAGTTATATATATTTTGCGCATAATTTGTACCTTATAAACTTATGGTCTAGCTAGTTTTAAATTATTCCAATAAATGAGATGTATAATACCTTAATTTTAAAACGTTTGTAATAAAATCGCAAATTTTATATAAAAAAAATATTGTTTTATTTAATTTTTCCTCTTGTTCTCTTTTTTTTAGTGCTAGCAACACTTCATTATCGTGTCTATGGATTCCGACAATGTTAGCTGAGCCCACCAATAATCTCAAATAACTCACATGCTTTTTAGAATTATAAAATTAAATTTCGTCAATATTTAAATAGGCATACGCGTCGAATTCTGGGAAAACGCCTAATTAATCTCTTTCACTTCGAAATCGTTCTCAAAGTCGGAGCTCCTGTCTAACTACACCTAGACCCTGGTCTGAAGGATAAGCTAATACCCAGTGCATTCGTATCGAGCGATGCGATTGGTACCATTTCTTAATTAAATTGTACTTAATAGAAGCTCACAGATGACTTTCACGATGAAGGAATAATATCGTATATCCAAAATTATACCCTCAAAAATTACTGGTGGCGCATGGCGGGACGTCGGGTGAACGAGCTCACGGCCCGACTGGTGTTAAGAGATTACCGGAGTCCATAGACCACATAACGTGATTACCAACCCACGAAAAATGAGGATTGACCGAAACCGAATGTATTATGGAGCGACTCAGTACCACTCTTCAAACTGGGAGGACCTCGCTAAATAAATAAACGGGATGGTGATACCAACACATGCGAGCTTACGATACGCCCTACCACCACCAACTCATGACATAGTTCTTGAATTTAGGAAGCGAGCCGGAATATACTTAATTTTTTGTTGTTGTAATTTTAATTATGTTAAAAATGTAATTTTGTAAAAGCCACACGAGTAGCATGCTAGCGTTTGTCTAACGAATTAGTTCAAGTGCCAAATAAGTTCTGACCATACGTCATACATACTCTTCATAACCTAATATTCAAAATCGAATGTGTAACATTAAGAATCAACCAGCTGTGATATTGTGGCGTCAATGCCACCATTCCGCTTTTATCATTATCGATTCCAGGGGTGAGCAACACTGGCAACGATTTCATTAATACACTATCTATCTGTTTATTAAAATTTTTAATTCTGATTTTTAATAGCATTAAACAAAAGCCGCGCCTTAAATATTGGTAAACGTTTTCCGACACTTAATTGTACAATATAATTTGCCTTCGTGCTTGCCGATTCGAAGGAAGGACACCAAGTATACCACACGCTTCAGAATTCGACTTCATTTCTCAAAGTGGATTGGGCATTTCACACTGTTATGATCGAAGGATTACTGGTGGCCCGGAGGCCTTTCCAGTTTCACCAGGACAGGTGGGCGAGCAAAGGGTCAGCCAGGAGGGGTGGGATTTGCTAACAGCTACCCGAGCGCCTCCGAAGGAGACCTAACAGCTCAAGAGTAGCTGCTTCGCGAATGAATCTACTACCGGATCGGAATCGCGACCCGCTGAGAAGATCCGGCGAGAAACTCAGCGAGCTGATTCATGGGTTAGGTTGCACGGCGAACTCTTTGTCGAGTTCGACGAGTACGGTTACCGAGGTCCCTAAGCCTGCTCCTAGTGTTAGAGCTGAAGGCGTCTAATGCAAAGGTTATTGGATCTGATGGATCCGTAAGGACGTGAACATTTCACACTGTGAGCTTTTAGGTATTTAACAAAAGCTCGGCAGTCAGATCGTCTCGCTGCCACTCCTACACTAGAGTAATAAAAATATATAATCTAAACAAAAGAAATAAAATTATAGACACTATCGTACTTATTATTGTTAAAATAGGCAAAGACCATGTTACAATTTCTCTTCTTACAGTCAACTGTGTTTTATTTTTTAGATACAGAGGCTAGCTTTCTAGCTATTTGTAAATTGACTTTCATTTTAAATTAGAATAAAGGAGAATCTAATCCTAATCAAAATCTAATAGTTATGGTCGAAAGTTCATCATCAAATGGTTACCGCCAAAGCAAAATATAGAATTACAAGAAAACAATCTATCATGAAATTTAGTATAATTTATTTAATAACAAAAAGTTATAACTATAATACATAATATCGATAAAACACCAGTTGTTTAATGTTCCAAAGAGGTCACAGCACCGGATAACTTATTTATTATCAGTGTTATCAGTAACATGCGCACTATTACTTCGCTGTATCTTATGAGCTATTTTGGGCTTCCTATCCAGCCTCGGGTATCAGTATCAGCCATATCTGCTAATATCAATAACACTTATTGAAGTGAATAATCTACACGACTCAATAAATAAATAGGCTGTCTTGCATTGTTGCAGGAATACTTAAGAGAATTTTTGAACTGTTGTTCAGTGAAATCATTTCGCCGACTAAGCCTTAGAGATTATAGGACTATCAAGATGGACCGACGACCTATTAAGGTTCGCGGGGATCCGCTAGATGCCAACAACACAGGACCGATCTTTGTGGCGAGGCTTGGGGTAGAGATTTTAGGGTCTCCTACGTTCAATGATTCACCATCACCATCAGGTGGGCCGTATGCTCGTCTGCCTACAAGGGCACTAAAAAAAAAGAGATGGATGAACGAGCTCACAGCCCACCTGGTGTTAAGTGGTTACTGGAGCCCATAGGCATCTACAACGTAAATGCACCACCCACCTTGAGATATAAGTTCTTAGGTCTCAATATAGTTACAACGGCTGACAAATTGACTACATTTTATCAATCTACTCAATATAGCTCTAATCTGCAGGAACGAGAAACTAATCGAACCGAAGCCATCTAGTGGCCGACGCCCGTAAAAATTTTTATTGAGTGCTTGCGTTGCCTATAACTAATTTATGTGTATCATCTATGAGCCCTACGCATAACACCCGTGTACCTGTGCTACGTTATATCCGTTATTTTAAAATACAATCTGGAAGAAAAAAATAAAACATTCTTTCTTTTCTTACACCACTGCTTGCCTCCTCTTCCTCGCCAACGATAGTCTAAAATAAAAAATAAAAAAAATCATGTGTATCACAATTAGTACTCATCTGTCAAAGCGCGGGATCAACGCTCTCACGAAACTCGATCCGGCGCGGCGGCTGCATTTACGTTTGATTGCAGGTTCATTATTGTTATAACACTAGCGACCCGCCCTCACTTTGGAACGCTTTCTCACTCACTCACTCACGCTTTGGAAACATTAAATTTTATTATTGATGATAGCCGAGTCCCGCGACGTTACCCGCGGTTATTGTCGTAACGCGGGTGACGACGCGGCGTGAAACTAGTCTAAAAAAATTAAAATCGGTCCAGCCGTTCCAGAGACTAGCCGGAACAAACAGACAGACATACAAAAATTGTAAAAAGTGTTATTTTGGTGTATGTAACGTATATATATATATTAGTAAAAAGCGGTTATTTCAATATTACAAACAAACACTCCAATTTTATTTAGATGTATAGATAAGCGTACTGATAAGGATTTAGTACAGTAAGTTGGAATTAGCGTCAAAATAAAACGAATATTTACTTCGATTTTTCATTTAACTTTAGAACATGTCCTTCCCCCAACCTAGTCAGCAAGCAATTGCAAGATACTGCCATATAGGCCTTGTCATATCGAGTTCCATTGTATATCTAAAATGACAGATAATTTGAAGTACATATTTCGAAAATTTAGTTCAAGGCCCGCCCGATACTAAATCCTCATATTTTACAGCAATGTATATGAAAATACAACAATAAAAAACGATAAGATATTTTTGAGACTTATTTCATTAAACATTGACCATTAAAATTAATAGAAAAACTAAAAAATACAACCTCCAGTATGATTGTTGACCACTACAGTGTCCATCAATTATTACCAACACCGTACCATATAATCGATCGCGGGCCACTCGCAGCATACACACCGTGCCTTCTTTCCCAGCAACACGTCGAAAAATCCTCACAAACTCAAAGAAAAATTGAACCAAATTGTGAATTTTTAACATTTTCGACAAATTCAAATATTTTTAAAAACAACAAATACCCTAAAACTAACAATGAAGCATCAGCAAGTTAATGTGGATTATTGGGCAATGGGGAAAGCTATGCTGGTGTACGCAGCAATGACAGCGGTGGGCTGGCTTATTTTACGTACTTTTAATACGTTTTTCATGCTGCCTAGAAGAATGAGGACACAGCAGGAGAACATTCAAAAAACGTTGCAAGAGATGCAGGTAATTAAAGCAAGCTGATAAACTACTTTTATTTTTTTATTGCTTGGATGGGTAGACGATCTCATAGCCCACCTGGTGTTAAGTGGTTACTGGAGCCCATGGACATTTAAAACGTAAATGCGCTACCTACGTTGAGATATAAGATCTAAGGTTTCAGTATAGTTACAACGGCTGTCCCACCCTTCAAACCGAAACGCATTACGCTTCACGGCATAAATAGGCAGGTTGGTGGTACCTACCCGTGCGGACTCACAAGAGGTCCTACCACCAGTACCACCAGTTGAAATGGATACTAACGCTTTACTTATTGTTGACTTTAATTATTATTGACATTACTGGTGGTAGGACCTCTTGTGAGTCCGCGCGGGTGGGTACCACCACCCTGCCTATTTCTGCCGTGAAGCAAAAATGCGTTTCGGTTTGAAGGGTGGGGCAGCCGTTGTAACTATACTTGAGACCTTAGAACTTGTATCTCAAGGTGGGTGGCGCATTTACGTTGTGGATGTCTATGGGCTCCAGTAACCACTTAACACCAGGTGGGCTGTGAGCTCGTCCACCCATCTAAGCAATAAAAAAAAAAAAAAAAAAACTTATTCTGATGAAAATATATATCTTATTTATTTATATAAGCGTAATTGTTTTGATAAATAGACAGAAGTGTTAACTAATTGGTCTCTGAATCATGACCGTAGTAAGTACGTTGTACAATACGATATGAAATTTGATTTTGTTTTTTGCTGTTACCGCCCAACTGATATTATTTGTGTAATGTACCTATATGAGAAGCCATCACTTCACGACGTGATATCGAAAATCGTACATAAGTCTTAACTACGCTCTATGATAAGAATTGAAGGTCCTATGCCATAGTGGACACTAGAATGTTTATTCGTCATTCGTTTTCACACGTAAATCTTCTGATATTTATAATAATACGCTTTTTCCAAGTTCAATACGGTTTGAAATAAATCTAAAAAAGCATGATAAAATAAAATAAAAAAGCATATATTATATGACATCCCATGAGAATAGCGTCTTTGATGAAGTATCAATTACTTCTGAAGAATAAGATTCCCAGTGTATTCATATCGAATGATAAATCCTGCGATCTGCAAAACTATGTTTCAAGCTCACAATTATAATGACGAATGCCTTCCACGGCGAAGGAATAACGTTGTGTAGTATGAACTTAAGGCACAAAAATATAATTTGCGTAATTAATGGTGATAGGGCGTCGTGTGAGTCCCCACACAACCACCTCACCGATTCTGTTGCGAAGCAATTATGTCTGAAGGGTGGGACAGCCGTTATGCAAAATACTTGTGACTACGATCTCATCTCTCAAGGTGACGGCATTCATGATGTCTTTGGGCAACGGAAACCACTGTGCTCAATCAACTAACTGAACGATCTAAGAAAATCCTAGTTCCGGGAGTCAATCAATGTGGAACATCTAACTTACGTAATGTGTATTTCAAATTTTCAGAGGCGATTCCCGGATCTAAACATCACCGAAGAAGACTTGAAAAACGCAGAGAAAGAGTTAGACGAACTAATCAAAGAGGACGGACAGAAGAATAAGGCTGAAAGCGACTCGACAGAAGAAATGCCTGCAATCGAACAAACAAAGAAAACTATTTAAAAATTTATCGTAACAATTAATTTTTAAAATCAATATTCGTTCTCACCTTGTACAAGTAATCAATAAGCAATTATTCAATACGCGATGCGTCTTACATTAATTACGATATTAATTCTTTATTAAAAATATTACGTACGCTACAACTCTATAGGTAATATAATCTATATATTAATACGTGAAGCAAAAACTTTGTATCCCTTTTTAAGAAAATTGCGCGGACGGAGGAGTATGAAATTTTCTACACTTATAGAGAATATAGAGAAGATGTGCACAATGCTAATATTTTTTTTTAAATAATTCATATAAGATACATTAAATCAATAAAGAAAACATTACACACACTACATACCATGTATTTGACGCACCCACGCATGCATACTATTTATTGTCAAACTTTTGTTCTTGACGTCTGTTGTCAAATTGAGAATAGAATATGGTTTGTCTTTGTTAATATTTTTTATAGTGTAGTCTTGTGATTAGAGAAGTATAAAATACAATCTTAATAGTGTACAAACTTACAATTCCAATTAATTATAGTCGAATTTCGACTACTGCGGGACCTCTAGTACATATAAATTCTTTAAGTAATACTTGTTATCTAGCAATGCGTTTAATTTTACCTTTTCCCTTTCAACAGAACCTAACTTTATTCTCGACTTATTTATACTAAGCACTGTTATAGTGTTATCGGGTACTTATTGAAACAAGTCAAGAATTCTTCAAATATAACATTTATTTTGATACGTACTTGAGTTATTAATTTGGAACAATTGAAACAAAAATTTGCAAGTTTGTGTGTGTGCAGTAACTGGCCTAAGGGTTCGGCGCTTCGAATGAACATTCAAACTCAAGCTAAAATTCAAATTAACAAATAACTTAATAGTAAAGTATTATCTCTTAATAATAATAGCAAACACCATCTTAGCGAAGTTATCGCAGTTATGTATCTTGTTCGTACCAATTTTCGTTAAAGTCTCATTTTATTTCTCTAACAGTAGTTTTCTTTATTATCTATACCTTATAGTCGGAGAGTTAGAGATTAATGCGTTTTCGACATTTTCCATGGAACCCTATTATAAACTTGGAACGAATTTTAAGAAAAATCTATTGATTAGATTTTAACTTTGTAAACAAATGTTCTCGAAAAACTAAACAACACCATATTCAACCATCCTCCTCAACAGCCAATTGTCAACCCTCAACTTATTTAGTTCCGCGGCCCTTACACAGATGTCACTAAACTAAGCTTATCTCGAAGCCCGTAAAACCGGCCCCCAAGGCGTGGTTCACGGGAGCTTTCACCCCAAAGTTTAATTATATCGATCGTTCCATTCACACCGAACGTAAACACCCGCCGTATTCGGCTTTTTTAAATCTATTTATGTTAATAACAGTATCGACAGGCGTTCGTCCCCGATTATATGCGTTATCGCAAACTGCAGTTTACATGAAGAATGTTTATGAACGTTAATCAGTCGCTCTCAGTCATTGTCGCGTGCTCGTCGCTTCGCTCAGATCGACGTGTGATATTACAGTAGTTACGTACTTGTGACGTATGAATGGATTGCGATCTGATCGTGCATTAAGTGCCAAATGATTTAGTGAATCGAAGATGACGAGGTCGAGTTACCGTCCGCTGGTTCCGAGGTCTTCAATCAACTCGCTGGACACGCGCGAGACCGGGTGAGTGTCGCTTAGATGAAACAAAAGAACATAGAATTCTTTCTGACTTATAAATTCGCGCTTTGTCTCCGATGTTGTACAACGTTCATTATCTTTATTGTCTCGTAAAACGTGTTTTTATGCTTTTCATTTAAGTATATGAGTTTCATTTCGCTCTGCACAGCTGGAATAATTGATAATAATACTGATTTTTTTTTTACTAATTTTTAACACGATCAATACAATAACGGAATAACGAGAGAATTACACAAAATTTACCAATTATTTTTACGTATGCTAACATTGTACGTGGATATTAATATCATAGGACCATTGTTTCCACAATCGGGAACTTCTCCGAGGAATTGTTGATGATGATCCCATGTCATGTCCGTTTTTCCACCGCGCCACCCGCGGTGAAGCAGAATTAAGCCGCTGCGTTAAGCTCTCGAAGGCTTTCAGAAAACATTTTATCACATATTTGCTGTATGATTAAGGGGCTCTGCACCTTTTCTGTGTTTTCTTCGAGCAGGGTTTCATTAGCCACTAGTTCAACACCGACAAACAACAAACATTCTTCAAACATAAATAGTATCGAAACACAAAAATGTTAACCAATTTCAAATAAATAAAAAAAGCGGTTTCTTAATTCGAAACATTAGCTTTCCCCGTTAGCGATTTCTACCAGAGCGGTTGTTATATTTTAAACCATTGTTCGGGCACGCATTTAACTATGAGTACAATGTTTGTAAAACATATTGGCATAGAATCCCCTTAAACTCATGATGTCGCTGGTCAAAATAATAGCACAAAACGATAACACATAAGTCTCATGCCCGATCCTGTAGACCGAATGGTAAACAGTCGACGTCGCCCTAAACATGTCATTAGGTACGTATTCCCCGATCCATTAACGGTGCTTTTAGGTACCACAAGCACCGGTCACCGTCCTCGTCGAACCCGTCGCTTGCGACGAAGGGCTCGACGAGTGAATTAACCCATAGACACAGCCCACTGAGTTTCTCGCCGGATCTTCTCAGTGGGTCGCGTTTCCGATCCGGTGGTATATTCTGCGAAGCAATGCTCTTGCTAGGGCCAGTGTTAGCAACACTCCCGATTTGAGCCCCGTGAGCTCACCTACACGTCAAGGAGAAGCTGATATAGCTGATGATATAGAAGATCAGTATAAGTATAGGCAAAAAAAAACATAAGTCTTCTGTTTTATTGTACAAATTCAGCGACATATGCTTTGTTATGTTTGTATTAAAATGCTTTGTTCTTTTATCCTATGATAATATTAATTGTACCATTTATTCAATAGAACATTAAAGCTGTGTGTCTATTGTATGCCCTTTTTTACGTAATAAAAAAGCCCGAACCAAATTACGGTACGTAAATTATTTCGGGGTAAATTAACGTTAATTAGCTAGTTTACGAACAGATATTGAAAAAATTAAGGTTTTTTTTATTGCTTAAATGGGTGGACGAGCGCACAGCCCACCTGGTATTAAGTCGTTACTGGAGCCCATAGACATCTACAACGTATAATTATATCCTATCTTATATCTTATCTTCTTCGTATCTTATCGGATCTTATCTTATAGCGCAAATGCGCCACCCACCTTGAGATATAAGTTCTAAGGTCTCAGTATAGTTACAACGGCTGCCCCACCCTTCAAACCGAAACGCTTCATGGCTGAAATAGGCAGGGTGGTGGTACCTACCTACCCGTGCGGACTCACAAGAGGTCCTACCACCAGTAAAGACTTGCTGTAGACCGCGCCCTTGTTCCCTATGTAGGGTAGTCTTTAATCAACAGATGTCCCAGTGGATCATCACATCGACATCCAGCCGGCGACTCGTAATCTCTCACCTATTATTCCCATTTATTTATTATGTTCACTTTGTGTCTCGAACGAACACAATTTTAACAGAATTATTGTTATACTTCATTGTTACGATTCTACTAAACGCGTTTCAAGGTATTGTTACGTGAGCTATGTTTTTGTCACTTTGAATGCGCCCTCGAGTTCTCCTTACGTAAATGATTATAATCATAGAGAACAATGAACGGAAAAGATTCAATTTACTGAAATAAAGGATTATACTGTATAATGTAATCACCAGAAATACACATCGGATACAATAATAAGTAATTTCAAATATCCTTGGCAACGTTGCTGGGGCTCCAATCGGATATTGAAACTACCTCAATAAGACTATGAAGCAGATAAAGACTATGCTACAAGAGATTTTCTAGATTAAGTTGAAATTTATCTATCTGTCAACGAATTGCACTGTGGTACAATTAAATTAAAAAATACTTATCCTCAAATATTCGTTTATCCTCAAATATACGTCTTAACGAATGAATAGTGGCACATACATTGTACATACTTTACTGGTGGTAGGACCACTTGTGAGTCCGCGCGGGTAGGTACCACCGCCCTGCCTATTTCTGCCGTGAAGCAATAATGCGTTTCGGTTTGAAGGGTGGGGCAGCCGTTGTAACTATACTGAGACTTTAGAACTTGTATCTCAAGGTGGGTGGCGCGTCTACGTTGTAGATGTCTACGGGCTCCAGTAACCACTTAACACCAGGTGGGCTGTGAGCTCGTCCACCCATCTAAGCAATAAAAAAAAAAAAAAAACAGAACCATTCACATGTCGTCTGTACTGCAAAAAATCGTACACCGCTTATGCGTTTAAACGAATACTCAACGGACTTGTCAAGCAAATCGAATGAACTTTATCGTTAAATTGACGCATAGTATAGCTCTGTCTCTTTCACACGCTCGTTTTTACACGAAAGAAAATCTACCGTATAAACCACCCGGCTGATTGTACGTTAAATTAACGAATAAAAAGAAAACATGCAGGATAATGCCGTGTGAACCCAGCCTTATGTTTTACAATTAGCTGCGTTTCGAATACTTTGTAATAGTACCTAGTTCTTATTACGTGTGGCTAATTAACACAAAGGTCTTAACGTGCGGCTTGATGTAATTAACTGTCGTCAGGATGTGCAACAAACTGTTTTTTCTAATTGTTTTTTTTTAAAGCTGATGGGCAAACGAAACTCACGCACAAGATCCAATGGGCACTTTAGGGTGACTATATACGTATACGTCTAAAAAGGCGTACTAAAAAAATAAGCACCGTGTTTCTACATACTGCATACTCATGTCGTGTAATATAATTATGGGAGTAGGAAGACGCAGCGTGTGTAGGTGGACCGATTCATGAGTTATGTCTCATGCGAGGTGCGGACATGGGTTGTTGAGCGATAGGAAGTTTTAGTCGGTTCGACTCCGACATACCCCGCCCACTATTCCCAGTGGAGGGCAGAAGACCAGCGATTTCCTCCTGACCAAAAAAAAAGGTGGACCACCGACGACCTATTAAGGTTAGCGGGAAGGCAGGCCGCGCATGACCAGTCGTTGTGGCGAGACTTGACGGAAGCCTATATCCAGCAGTGAACATCTGTGGTCTGAAAGATAAATAGAATATAGATAATAGTAAACTTTTTTTTCCTACCTATTCTAGTAACCTCGATGTGAAACTAGATTCTCCAGGTGAGACTATAAGCAGTGTTCCTTAAGCACTGCGTCCTGCAAATGAGCTTTGAAAGGAGTCATCAGCAGTAGGCATTGTTTATGTACATACTTACGTACGCAAAACTGACCACGAATCTTCAGAAGGTACATGTACCTGCCTTATAAGGCAGTGATAATGTAATTGGTGCCATGTGCTTTAAAAGTATGTTGGAGAAAACATAATTATTAACACCATCGATAGACATCGTAGCGGTGAATAGGGTGATCGAGCTAAGAGAAATATTGAGTACACCAATCACGTTTGTTGCCTTAGAACAATTTAGAAATCTTCTCTGGACGTTAGCAAACAAAAACGAATGACAGTTCTTAGGACGGCGGCACCGCTCTTCAAAGTGCCCTGAAACTACGATACTTTAAGGCAAATATTTTTTCTGTATGGAAACTAGCGACGTCATGTGGCGGATGCCCCTTAACTTATATGTTGTTAAAGTTAAGGCATTTAATTATCCTATAACTAAACACAGAAAAAAAAATTATAAATCATATAAGTATTTATGTGTTATAGACAAATTGATTAAATTTTATCAATTTGTGGTTTCGGAAAATTTACAAAATCCGTCATTAAAAGTAAAATATAGGATAAGTAATATGTTACTGCCATCTATAGGAGCAATGACAAAATTAATCGAAGCAAAGCCATCTAGTGACCGACGCCCGTAAACACTTTTGTTAAGTGCTTGAGTGGCTTATATCTATAACTAATTTATGTGTATTATCTATGGTTCTTCAAGAAGGCTGGTTGATAAGTGTGATGACTGTGATGGCGTCTACGCGCCTCCATCGGCTCTGTCGTAGCACGAAGTTAGCCGAGTTCTGGATACCGCAATCGTGAAGCCATCTCTCGGGAATCGTGCTGCGTTTCATTTAGCTACCAAACTAATGACCGTCTCCGACAAGTAAATTGCACCGTATTTTTAATAATTAGTAATGCAAAATGAATTAGATTTAAAACTTAGTCGTCCACTGATAGTGCAACATTTGTTTTTATAAAATCTATGGAAAAAATACGAATAGATTAAAACACATTCCCATGTGGGTGTAATCGCTTGATAACGTTATTGTTATCTTTGTGTAAATAGACAGTTGAAACAGTTAAGTGCGAATTTCCAGGATCGTAGAATACTAATTAAAATTGTCTCTTTTTTTTTGTTTATGTGTCCCCAATATACATATATTTTTTTATAAGTCTAAATGACAAAACAGAATCTTTGATATACTCGTAATACGAGATTCAAGATAATATGAATCATCCGGTCACCGTCCTCCTAATCCTACGGGCTATGAACTTTGGTTCTTCTACGGATCTCCTCATTTCTGATTCGATCTCGTAGAGAAATAACAAGCATAGCCCTCTCCATATATAAGATAGCAAGAGCAGTGCTTCGCAGAATCTACCACCGGATCGGAAACGCGACCCACTGAGAAGATCCGCCGAGAAACTCAGTGGGCTGTGTCTGTGGGTTAATTTACTCGTCGTGCCCTTCGTCACAAGCGTCGGGTTCGGCGAGGACGATGACCGGCGACTAAGTACATAGGACTAATTCCATCAGTGCAATTTTTCATTATAATAGTAATCTGTACGAATAATAAAACAGTAATCTTAAGATGGATGACGGATAAACAAACATCTTACGTTTCCGCTTCAACAAGGAGATTGTGTTACAATCTAATTATGGAGTTCCTACTTGCAGCCTTTGCATGCAGTGACGTCATCAGCATATTTCATACAAAATAAATGACATACAGCTAAATAATGAAAATATGAGGTAAAATTGAAAAAATTAGGTCAGTCGATGTCATTATTACATGATGTAATAAATTTTATAATAACATGAAATGATCATATAAAGTTAGTTGGTTTTTTTCGGACAGGAGGCCGTACCTTATGCATAAGGTTTCCACGCCTAGGGGACACGCGTTGTATATGAGTCTGGACGGTCCACAGATGTTGGGAGTTGACCGCGGGCTCAAGGATGTTTTTAAGGTCCTATCCATCAAACGACTCCCTTCGTCCGATCTCCGCCTAGGGCCAGCACCTAGGAAAAGTAGGAGGTTTTTCGTATTCAATACTACAATCAGACTCTTGCCACCCAGCAAACGCCCGACGGACGGGTCATTGATCATTTTATCATCTAAAGGTTACTAAAGTGGTTCCAGCGGCAATCGGTATCAGAGATGCCCTAAAATCTCGCCTATAATTCCGCTGCTGTCGAGTTCGTAGCCAAAAAACTGGAACAATAAAAAAATATTGAAATACAGAAAACAAAGAAAAATAATTTGCTCAAACGACTCTTAGATTGTTTTCTCTTGTAAATTACAATGGAGTCTTGTCTTCGGATTTCAATTATACAAAAACACAACAGCAAAGACAAGAAGATACCTAAATGCATTTTGGCGAGAGTATTTAACGGTAAATATATATAATAATATAAATAATAATATAAATAAGTCGTCGTGGCCTAAAGGATAAGACGTCCGGTGCATTCGTTGTTGCGATGCACCGGTGTTCGAATCCCGCAGGCGGGTACCAATTTTTCGAATGAAATACGTACTTGACAAATGTTCTTTTTTTTTTTTTTTTTTTTTTATTGCCCTTGTAGGCAGACGAGCATACGGCCCACCTGATGGTGAGTGGTTACCGTCGCCCATGGACTTCAGCAATGCCAGGGGCAGAGCCAAGCCGCTGCCTACACGATTGACTTCCACGGTGAAGGAATAACATCGTGTAATAAAAATCAAACCCGCAAAATTATAATTTGCGTAATCACTGGTGGTAGGACCTACTGTGAGTCCGCACGGGTAGGTACCACCGCCCTGCCTATTTCTGCCGTGAAGCAGTAATGCGTTTCGGTTTGAAGGGTGGGGTAGCCGTTGTAACTATACTGAGACCTTAGAACTTATATCTCAAGGTGGGTGGCGCATTTACGTTGTAGATGTCTATGGGCTCCAGTAACCACTTAACACCAGGTGGGCTGTGAGCTCGTCCACCCATCTAAGCTATAAAAAAAAAAAGACTCTGCGTCTGTATACATAATCGAATATCTAAATTTAATAGCTGCCCGGTTGCGCTGTAATAATTTACTTGAACTCAATAATGTTACCTAATCTTTAAAATAATTTCCATAATATAATAATATTATGTACTATTTCATCGTAGCATTAATAAAAGCCCGCACGTGTCTGTTATCATTTGTACATACACGTGACAATTAATCAACATTCACTTCGCGACAAATCAATTTGCAAATGCAATGCGACACGTAGATAATATTTTACGACTTTTTCGTTAATTAAAAACGGACATTAACAAAATTTATAATATTTTACGCAAATCTAAATTATTGTCCCGTTTGCTAATATTGTGTTGTTCAAAATATATTATGTAAATATTTAAAATGCACTCACAATTTACAGATAATTTAACACGCTCAATAACCTGGAATGTATATTTTGGATGTAACGGAATATTTAAATATAATTAAAACAGACTTCAAGATGTCCGATTATGTTAGAAACTTGTAAACGCCTCAAGGATAGATAACAATAAAATAATTTTATAGATTAGCTCTAATATCCTGACCAGTATCAACGTATGGTTCAACATATAATAGGTGATTGCTGGATTCCTGAGGTGAGATCAATATTTCAATTTCAGTGGAACAACAAGCTGCCACACGGTGCTCCCTACCATATTGGCACGGAAGGCGTATTACGGGAAGTTACTTTTTTTAAATTTTTTTATTGCATAGATGGATGGACGAGCTCACGGCCCACCTGATGTTAAGTGGTTACCGGAGACCATAGACATAAATGCCGCCACCCACCTTGAGACATGAGTTGTAAGATCTCACTTTTAACAGTACAACGGCTGCCCCACCCTTCAAACCGAAACGTACTTCTGCTTCACGGCAGAAATAGACAATACTAAGCGAAATAATCGGAATAATTTGTTGAACATATTGATCGAATACAGAAAATGAATAACTCATTCTTGGTCCAGTCTTTGATTCATTGCAACAAGTGTATCTATCTATCTATGATTGCAACAAGATCGCCATATTGAATTTTGACTATGACAGTTTTCTTTTTTTTTGAAGTACTTTTAGCAAAGGATGTTGTCACAGTCAGTTTCAATGTGAACAACAAAACCGCGTAGGTTTGAAATTTGTGCTTCACATAGCAACAGTACTGAAATGATCTTTAGTCACACTGCTTAGCAATACAGAGATGTTTATTGTAACCATAATAACATTATTGTTTGCTTTGAAACGAACAATTATTTTCAAAAGACCTACATAATTTCATAACAATTCTTCTCCTCAATGCTAAAAACGCATTTTGAATGTGTTTTATTTCGACTGTTTGAAAACGTTGTTCAATAAAGAAAACATTTTTTGAATAAACAGTTTTTTTTTTGTTTATGTCGTCCTTGACGAATAAAGGGAATGTTATTAGTAGTTGGTTTTCGTTCAATTATCTAGAACGTTCGAAAATTCTTGGGTACGTTCTTCTAAAGACAGCTTTGTGCTGGTCGAATGACCCGCATTCCAAAAATAATCTCTCGAACAGTCCTTAGCTGTTTGTCTTCCGGTTTCGAGAATTCGTGATACGTGAGTTATTGGTATTTCCTGTATGAAAATAGATTAATAAATGATTGTCCCAGAAATGTTGTCCCATAAAAATAAAAGAATGCTCTAATAAAGTCCGTATTCTACATTCTTTATCGCAAACACGAATCTCGACTGAAAAACATCGAAGTGTCAATGACCATTTAATGAAATAATTACAGTAAGAGGGTCAAACAACGAAAGGTCATTAAGGTTGAAACACATTAATTTCGTGTTTCCTTCGGTTTTCGCGTTTCGTGCGCATATCTCGAAATACTTTTAATTGCGACACTCGTCTGTGATCAGAAAAACTGTAAAGTAATCAAAATGTCGAAAATAACATAATGACAATTAAAAACGCGAGAGTATATCATAAAAGTTTTTATTACACGATTTTTTTTCCATCACTTTTGGGTAGACGTATTGAGGACTTTCGGAACCTGTAGATATCTTAATGTTAATGCCGATATCCACTTAGGACTGAGAGCGTCACGGGAAAATGATGATGGTGAAATTCATGTTTATGGTATGTGTGTAGGCTAAGAGCTTGGTTACAGTTCTGAGTTATCGACGATAGTTAAGCAATGCGCGATATGTTCGCAAAAATTTTGACAATCAATTCGACTATAAATGAACATGCAATTTCGAAAAGGGCACATGTCGCATATTTTGTCAAATAGGTACGTTTTTTCATATACATATATGTAGTTTTGAGGCTTACCTACACCCACTTTATAATAATTCTAGTAATTGTGAATTGCTAATTAACACTAAAATATATCTCAAAAGTTAATATTTTAAATTTTACACTGCTTTAGAAAATAATCAGTTTTTTTCATTTCTTGAACATTTTACATTCTCAGAGATGTGCCCTTTTCGAAATTGCATATTCAAATGTAGATTACATATTTTGTTATCTGCAAAACGTATTCGCAACAGCATCTCCAGCTACAAGTAAATATAAATATATTCTTATCAAATACCTAAGTACCGCTATTTATCGGATGCTTTGTTATTTGTATACTAATAAAACTGATAAACTATTTCAACGTCGATTTCTAGAACGTTCCTTCGAGAATCAAATAAAATATTCGTTTACTACGTAGGACTTTCTAATTTTACCAGTACGGGATACTTCGATCTCTCTTCATTTGTTTATTCCTTTTCTCGATTTATTTGCATTCACTTTACCAAATTCTTCTGATAATAAAATATGTGGATTAGGTACTATTTTAAAGATGCCTTCTTTTTTACATTTCACGACCAAAACAATTAATATCTGGTACTCCTTCCTATGCTGTGCTGTGTGTGTAATTCTTGCTGTGCTTGTCCACTACCGCTGAATATTAACTTGTTTCTAGTAAAAAGCAGACGTCAATAATACATAGTTGTATATGTTTTTCGCCAAGCGAAACAAATGCTCTGCTCTGATGGGTACCTCTCTGCTCTGATGGGTATCCATATTTATCCTGGTTTACGACTTTTTGCATGTGCCCAATGTGTTCAACTAAACACATTTCATTCAGTCGATTTAAATAAACAGGTTTTATTTTTTTCAATAGATTTACGGACATAAAATTGCCACACTCATCCAATTGAATCTGTTCGCAAAATAAATAAAGATATGTAAAAGCGGAACAGAATTCAATTTCAATTTAATACAGTCTTTATAATTGTAAATTAATTCATAGACAAAGAAAATGTTTCACGTGCATCACCAATTATATACGTAGTACATAAACGCATAAATACGCAGATAAATACATTAATATTTACTGTTACAATATTGTAATCGCCTATGACTATATTTTAATACACTTAATAACGACAATTAACTGCATATCTAAAATTGCCTATACAGGATAATCGAAGTCATTATATCCTTTGCCTATATTAGGACAATCTATTTCAGTCATTAGTTTAACTAGTGATTAATAACTCATACACTATACCGAGCTCCATATACGTATTAAAAAAGGAATGGTGATTTTGGGATGTAATTAAATAGCACTAAATTGTAAAACAATAAATATCTTATTAATGTAAATAATAAATAATGAACTACGACTTCACCTATTACATAATAATATGTTTTTTTTTAAATAAAAAATAATGAAACAACAATTCATTGCGATATAACACTTGTATCGCATTAAAAACAAAGAACAATAGCAAACTGAATTATCAATTGATCTCATATTTTTTTAACCTTTAACCTTTGACACTGATCAGGATATTAGAGCGAAGTAACAATAGTTGCTTGTGTAATTTTCAAACTAATGAAGTCTTGAAGTCAATGAAAATAACATTTAAATATGCCATTGCACAGATATATACATATGTACGTATTATATTATTGTTACGCCGGTAAGAGTAACGCCATCTATCGCCGAATAGCCGAACGAACTTCGAAGGGTCTAGTAATATCTAGAATGCTCGGGAAATACAACGGCATCTATTGTCAGATAGCGGAAACACACATCGAAAATACTCGACTTGTGAGGAATGCTCTCGACAATTCTAGGGATGTGGTATCGACTATAAATGTTGTGTTGCAGAGATGGCACGAGCCAGTTAGTAATCCGAACTACTCGAAGCAAAACAGCGAACCGATCACCTGAAGCGAAGAGGAAGTAGTGAATTAAGAATTTTAAAGTGTTCTGTGAGTGTTCTAAGTAATAAATACAGTGTTAACTTGTACTTCGGTATATTTTTTATTTATCCCGAACCCTAGCGCGTAAAATTATTATTATATACCATTATCAAACCTAACCATAGTCCAGTTAGTATAGAATGCAGATCTAATAATCTTCTGTGGCTTTTTAAATTATGAGGATTCGGGTTCGGACATTCCTCTCTCACCTATATGTCGCGGGTAATAGCACTGAGTAAATCTTAATTTGGGGCCCTTTCAAGTATTTGTTTGTGATTGCATTAAAGAAGACTTTATGAAATTATAAATTAATTTTGATTCAACATTAAGATGACTTTTCCCGCGAGACTTTTTAAAATATAGGTCTTTGAATTGAAAAGCTTAGAGACTGCAAGGTCGAGATGTAATTCAGTGGGTACGAAATGAAGTAGGTTGAGTACACACGGTCAAACATAAAGAAATGGGTCGCACACACCCTCTGTGATGAATAGTCAACGCTTGGGAAAACTACACGACTTTATTTTGGGGCATCAAGAAATTGGGAAGTTTGAAAAATTCTCGTTGAGATAAAATTTCGTGACGTATCTTTTAAATTTTTGCGTTTTTAGACTTTTGAGACAATATTTCAAGGTGAGTGACGACATTGTCGATAACTATGGGCTAATACCGGATGAGCCGTCAGCTTTTATTCAGTATAACCAAGGAATACAAAATTACCAAACCCGTAGGCCAGATTTTATGCATTAACTTCTCTTTTTTGTAGATAAAACTAACTACTCCCATTTTTTATACTAATAACGATAGCGCCTTCAATGGGTATTAATAAAAAAATTAATTCTTTACACATTTTTTATAACACATTTTTTATAACGATAAAGTTTGTCAGTACTAAACCACTAAACAAAAAAAAGGAAAAGAAATTCAGTTGACAAACAGGTAAGAATATAATGATTAACAGTTTTATACATATCTATTGTTAGATTTACGATCGACTAAAAGTAACTAATTATGATCTAGTAGGTACCTATACTGTACGTCTGTCTGTAGGAATACAGCGTCTTAAAAACAGCCACTATAATGGCAAATATTCACCAATGATCAGTCTACAATTGCCACTTTGCCCCTACCTATTTGCTGGTAGCCTAGGGGGCCTATTCTTGCCGACCGAGAGGGCTAGTGGTCGTGGCGCCGACGACCGCCGGTCCGGCGTCCCGAGGGGGAGGGTGATGGGAGAGATGTGCTCCGCACTAAGCGCTTCACTTTCCTTCCTTTGCCTCTTCATGAGTTCTGTCTTATGCGAGGCTTGGACGTTGGTTGTTGAGCGACAGGAGGTTTTAGTCAGTTAGTCAGTTCGACTCTGACATCTGAGGTCCGGCGATTTCCTCCTGACCAAAAAAAAAAAGGGGGGCCTATTCTAGCTACGCCCGAACGGGTAAGTAAGCTCACGGGGTCAACCTGAAAGAATTTGCTAACATTAGCCCTAGCAAGAGCAAAGCATGAGACTAGTGTTCGCTGTATGATCGAAATTGGACCATAATCTCAATATTCCGACCCTCTTTAGTTTTCTTTTGACGAATGTAGGTATAAAAAATACAGGTTATTTCCATTGGTGACAGTCGGCGAAACGGCTTCACTTTGTTTTGTTTTTAAAACAATCTTACTCTTGAGGAAAACAGATAATGTACCTAATCTTATGTTTCGTTTGATAGCGGGCAGATATCAAACATGATGTAGATACTCTGGTTATATTTTTGTTTTTTAAATTTATTATGTACTAGCGACCCGTCCTCGCTTCGATGATAGCTGGGTCCCGCGAAGCTCCCGTGGTTATTATCGTACCATGGGTGACGCCGCGGGGCGAACCTACTCTAAAAAAAGTAGCCTAATTTCCTCCTTATATCATCAGCTACCTATCAAAGAAAATCTTGTCAAAATCGGTCCAGCTTTTCTAGAGATTAGCAGGAACAAACAGACAGGCAGGCAAACAGACAGACAGACAAAAATCGTGAAAAATGTTACTTTGGTGAATGTGCCATATATAAATATATTCCTATGCTTGTAGTAAAAAGCGGTTATTTCAATATCACAAACAGACACTTCAATTTTATTTATATGTATAGATGAGTCAAAGCGACGATATACGACTAGAGACTAAAATAGGCTGTTAATAATGATGATGTTGTTCAGTTGTGTGATAATTAATATTGTATAAACAAAATAAAATGGAATGCCTGACCTGAGTGACCATCTGCGCGCATTGAGGCTGTGCTTCTTCCGCCTGGGTAGATAGGAAACCTAACCAGACAACTTCAATTAAGTCAGTATGGTGTTCAAACATC
Source organism: Bombyx mori (assembly GCF_030269925.1). NCBI lineage: Eukaryota > Metazoa > Arthropoda > Insecta > Lepidoptera > Bombycidae > Bombyx > Bombyx mori. Next base: position 12,882,134 of record NC_085115.1, on the reverse strand, counting down.
ACCGATGCTTAAAGACTAGGAGTTTTGGGTTGAGTCGAGGACTATCTAGCTCCAAAGTGAAAGTTAGCTACGATGACCACTTGGCCATAGACTCTATTCGTCTACAACCATATGAATGTATCCGATAGTCGTAGGATAAGATGCGTGTATATCGCTAGCTTTATTCGCCTTCGAATCTAATGTACTTTTTACTAAGTTCGTATGCGTGTGGTCCCTATACCACTGCAACACCACGCGGAGGCTTAATTTATCTTAATGTACAAGTGGAACAAAGATAAAATTTCTGTTTTGTTATCTATCATCGAAGAATTTTGAACTTTAACAAAAGAATGTTTGGGACGTTATCCGAAAGCATGAGAATATTTTAGAAGCCGCATCGATTCATCTTCATTTTTAACACTGAAAAGCTGTTAGTAGCAAATTGACTGACAAACTGCTGCTGCGAAAGGGCAACGTCCTTAGTTAAATAGACCTTAGTTAAATAAACTAAGGTCGTTGCCCTTTAGAACGGATTCTTTTTAACTTGACTAAAATCGGTGTTTTTTTTTTTTCAAACGCCGCGCACTTTTGGCCTTTCGCAGAATTAACTAAAGTGAGATTTCTTTTGGCTGAAATTGTGTTACTAGTGGCAATCCTACACATAAACATAACTCACTGCGTCGTGATTCCGATCCAGTTGTATATTTAACGAAGGACTACTCTTAATGCTTTTTAGAAAATTTCTTGTTACCAAATCTTTCTGGTTGAGCCCATGAGCTCGCCTACCGGTCCGTGAGTTTTTGGAAGAGCCCCTTCGGCTGCCAACGATTAGATAGAAAAAAAAATTGGCAACTATAGACTTTGATCAATGGTTAACATTTATCATTACAGTGATTGTTTTTTAAGACGATTTTCTATATTCCTATCATAGACAGCATACCTGATGGTGATTAGCTAATTTTCATCATCATCATCAGCCTGCGGCAGTCCACTGCTGGACATAGGCCTCCCCCAAAGCTCGCCACTGAACCCGATCTTCGAATCCGAATGCTAATTTTAGTTGATCGTAAATACTAACAATGTCAGAGACGCAACCAGCCTGATGCTTGGGACACTAGTTAGCTACGGCTAAACATTGGGTTAAATAATTTAAACTTTAATTCGAAGTATTCGTAATTTGGCTTTCATGTGAAAAAGTTGTTCTTGATGACTCATACAAGGTTTTTCCGCTAGGGATTGATTATCAGTCTAATATTTGCCTGGTCCACTTTTCAGTGGTTATAACCACTTAACACAAGATGATGCTCACGAATAGTACAATAAAAAAGCCATTCCGCTCCTATCTTATTTTCAGTTAACTATTGGTTGGCTAAAACAAAGGTCTTTGAGCAACGATATCGTCCGTCATTATCGTCATTATCGATTGATCTAAGTTAATACAGTAAAAGCTCTTTATTATTATTATTATTACTAATTTTTTTTATTGCTTAGATGGGTGGGCGAGCTCACGGCCCACCTGATGATAGTGGTTACCGGAGCCGATAGACTGCAATATAAATGTCGCCCACTTTGAGACATGAGTTAGAAGGTCTCACTTCTAACAGTACTACGACTGCCCCGCCCTTTGAACCGAAACGCTTTACTGCTTCATGGCAGAAATAGGCAGGGTGGTGGTACCTGCCCGTGCGGACTCACAAAACTTCCTACCACCAGTAACTACCTAAATTATAAACTTTGCGGGTTTGATTTTTATTACACGATTTTATTTCTTCACCGTGAAAGTCAATCGTGTTAAGTACGTATGTCATTAGAAAAATTGGTACCTACCGGCGGGATTTGAACACCGTTGCTTCGCTATATACGAATGCACCGGACGTCTTATCCTTTAGGCCACGACGACTTCAAAAGCGATTCCTTCATTCGCGTTATTACTGTTCGCGAATTAAAACATGCGACTCAATTCCTATATTCGCGAGGTTTAACAAGATTCTTTAAACCATTGCCTAAGCCTGAAGGTAATAAATAATTAACGAAAATGGTCAAAAAAAATTTTTTATATTCTTGTTTTGTCACTTCAGAACGTAACATAATATATAATCCCCTATAATACTATATATGTTAATTACCATTCCATATTTCTCTCTTCACAGCATATTTACGAAACATATACCCCGCGTATAGAGCAAAAGCTTTTACTGTATTCATATAAATAAATAAATAAAATATTTTTAAATGTCAATTTGACTCAAAAAACCAGCGAACTATGTCTATTTAAGTCGAAATACGTAATATGAGTGCACGTGCCACATGCCGCCTCTGAAAACGTAAATATTAACATTTTCGGGCTTAATTTTATTACCCAACGTGAATTCCTCGTTAAAACATTTCTGAACACGTGAACATTATCGTCCACGTGGGTTCGTATTAAATACTTATACATTATTATTACGAAAAATGTTTCCCAACTAAGATCAACCTTAAAATACTGAAAGTTTTAGGGTTGTCACAGTCTAAAGAAAGATATTCCAGTATTTATGATTCGATGACACGATAAACGCTCTTTTTACTACATAACAAAGTTTACGACTTCGCTCTTGGGCCTCCGTTTGTTTCCCTGTAAACAAAAACATAAATTTTTCCTATACCTCATTAAGGATCGCTTGGATAAACAGCTCGAAATGATTTGTTGCTTGTCTACTGTTTATTTGGCGAGTGATAAAGGAGATAAGTATTATTATTAAATACTTGTTTAATTTATTCTTGAGCTTGGAAGTTTGATGTTTTTTTGCGAGTTGTACAAATAATTATAATTAAGTTAATTAATTTTAGTTTCGTTCCGACGTATTTGACTTAACTAATTACGTAGTATTTTTTATATATTAAACAGACAGATTAAATAACGGTACACCTTGAGACATTGGATAGAATTATCTATATATATAAAAATGAATTGCTGTTCGTTAGTCTCGCTAAAACTCGACAACAGCTGGACCGATTTGGCTAATTTTGTTCTTGAATTATTTCTGGAAGTCCAGTGAAGGTTTAAAAAGTAGATAAATATGAAAATGCTCGGAATGAAATAAAAATAACAATTTTGTTTTTCCTTTGATGTGTCCCCCGTCGGACGGATTCCTTTTGTTTGTTTTAAGTTCATTTTATACAAAAGTTTAGGTATTTTATTTATCTATTGAGTCACTACGAAGTCTGCCGGGTCAGCTAGTATTGAATATAAATAAGGCACGACAATACAGTTTAGTAACATATTCCCTTTTTTTGTTAAGTAGTTGAAGACAACATTAAAATTTGCATCTATTTTTGGCTTCAAATTGTCAATGATAGACAAAAATAGAACACGAGTTTTTACTTACTTACTTACACGAGTTAGTTTTTACTGGTGGTAGGATCTCTTGTGAGTCCGCAAGGGTGGGGCAGCCGTGGTACTGTAACACTGTCTCATAGTGGGCGGCGATATTTGCGTTGTAAATTCTATGGGCTCCGGTAATTTACGCCTTATAGTAGAAACAGTAGTACTATATTCAGAATTTCAGAGAGGTAATTGGATAGATCATTATATTTAGTAGCGGCATACCTTTTTTTTATTGCTTAGATGGGTGGACGAGCTCATAGCCCATCTGGTGTTGAATGGTTAATGGAACCCATAGACACCTACGACGTAAATGCGCCACCCACCTTGAGATATAAGTTCTAAGGTCTCAATACAGTTACAACGGCTGCCCCGCCCTTCAAACCGAAACGCATTACGGCTTCACTGCAGAAATAGGCAGGGTGGCAGTACCTACCCGTGCGGACTCACAAGAGGTCCTACCATCAGTTCACAAGAGGTCCTACCACCTAAAAATCCATATAACACAATAATAGTACCTTAGTAGTTGTACTTTATATCTCCGATCAAGAATGTATTTAAGTTCCATTGCGATGTCGAATGATGGTGACTAATAATTCTCGTTGAAGCACAATTCAAAGGAAACGTAAATATCTCTCTCTCTCTCTTCGATCGGTTCCTCACTGCTGAGGATCGTGACTCCGTCCGATTTCGTCAATCAACTGTCTCCATCGATCCCGCCCTGCAGCCCGGTGGAGTGCGTCGCTGATAGGCATCCCCAGTTCCTCCGCTATTTGGTCCGACCATCGTTTGGGACCTCTACCCCTAGGCCTTTTTCCCTCTATTTTACCGGTCACCACAAGGTGCTATATAAGTTGTTATACGTATTACGTAGATATAACAACGATTGAACTTAATTCAATTCTTACAACGCAACCTTCTTCATATTTCTGTTGTTTATCATTCCAGAAAACAATAATTTTTCCGAAAGTTGCGAACGTAAATATTTTCCGAGAAAGTGACACGCTATCTGCGGGGCGGTTTGGCTCGTTACCAAGTTTCAGATTCATTTCACAATCAATTTTAACGTTCAGTGAATCATTGATCCGGTAGTTTTTAGTCGACGACCGAATTTCGAGTCTCTTAATCATAGCTTTGGTAATTCTGGGATACGGTGATCGAAAAAATCTAATAAAAAAGTGTGTGTGTCCGCTCCGACGCACGACTGGAGTTTACTGGATATAAAAAATTAAACGAAACAATACGAGAAATAGTTCTATATTACGACAACACGATACACTACAGATTATTAACAAATTAACGAGACACAAAACAAACGACTAACAAATATATGAAAATACAATAATGAGAGAAACGCGCGATCAGTACGAGGCTTTGTGGCGGACTGCCGGCGCAGCAGCCCGGCGTCACCTGCGATAACGCGGCCGCGCGTTGGCTCCTGATTGGCGCGCGCACGCATCACGCAATCAGGAGCCAATCAGGCGCATAACGCATTTCGTGTGACATGCTAGTACGATTTTGGTCCCCATAATTTTCATACCCCGGGCCTATATATGTAAATCGATTCTAAAGGAGTAAACTCCAAAAATTAAACGAAACAATACGAGAAATAGTTCTATATTACGACAACACGATACACTACAGATTATTAACAAATTAACGAGACACAAAACAAATGACTAACAAATATATGAAAATACAATAATGAGAGAAACGCGCGATCAGTACGAGGCTTTGTGGCGGACTGCCGGCGCAGCAGCCCGGCGTCACCTGCGATAACGCATTTCGTGTGACATGCGCAATCAGGCGCATAACGCATTTCGTGTGACATGCTAGTACGATTTTGGTCCCCATAATTTTCATACCCCGGGCCTATATATGTAAATCGATTCTAAAGGAGTAAACTCCAATAATGAGAGAAACGCGCGATCAGTACGAGGCTTTGTGGCGGACTGCCGGCGCAGCAGCCCGGCGTCACCTGCGATAACGCATTTCGTGTGACATGCGCAATCAGGCGCATAACGCATTTCGTGTGACATGCTAGTACGATTTTGGTCCCCATAATTTTCATACCCCGGGCCTATATATGTAAATCGATTCTAAAGGAGTAAACTCCAATAATTAAAACAAATTAATTAAAAAAAGGCAATATGCCCGCTGAGTTTCTTGCCAGTTCTTCTCAGGACGGAGGCTAGTTGTTGTGAATTGGCGGTAGTTCTTTTTGATTTGATTTGACTAATTTCAGGGCGATTCTGAGTTCGACTTAACGTACTCAAAATAAAATTTTCCAGAAGTTTCAAGAACAACTGTGTCTTGCTAACAGCTGCAGCAGCTTTCAAATTAGCTTTCGTTAGAGGCTGATGATTAAGAAATCCATTACACGTATGTACCACCACCCTGCCTTTTTCTGCCGTGAAGCAGTAATGCATTTCGGTTTGAAGGGTGGGGGCAGCGGTGGGTACTGTAAAACCGAGACTCAGAACTCATGTCTCAAAATGGGTGGCGGCATTTACGTTGTAGATGTCTATTGGCTCCAGTAACCGCTTAACACCCGGTAGGTTGTGAGCTCGTCCAATCGTCCACGAAAAAAAAAACCGATAGTAGTGTTTTGGCCCTCGTGATGATACATTTCGAACATTTCCCATAATAAAAGTGATACTTAGGTACAGTGACACTCTTTTTGTTGATATTAATTACATTCACACGATTTATATCTCGATGCAAACATTGATAATTACGTATCTGAAACCTAGATATTTTAACAGTTTAGCTAACGCGTGATTTCTACTAAAATGCTCTGCACGGTTAAAACATTCAGAATTGTTACTTTAAAACCAGGATAAAGATTGTGTAAACAATTTATATTTAAAAAAAAATGTTCTTCCATCTAACGGATTCCACTTTAACAGGAAAAGAAAAATTCCCCAAAACCCCAATGCCGCCACCCACCTTGAGATGTAAGTTCTAAGGTCTCAGTATAGTTACAACGACTGCCCTACCCTTCAAACCGAAACGCATTACTGCTTCACGGCAGAAATAGACAGGGCGGTGGTACCTACCCATGCGGACTCACAAGAGGTCCTACCAAGTTACTTGAGCAGTGTCACTATTATCTAAAGCTACACTATAAAAAGATTTAGACAAACTATTACATATAGGTACGACAATACCATCCGCAGCCGAGGATAGACAGAGCTAGCGCAGAATAGTCCAGGAGAACTAGAGATAATAGTCCAGGTAACCATACTTGAGACCTTAGAACTTATATCTCAAGGTGAGTGGCGCATTTACGTCGTAGATGTCTATGGGCTCCAGTAACCACTTAACACCAGGTGGGCAGAAAGCTCGTCAACCCAACTAGCAATAAAAAAAAAAATTAGAAATTCAAGGAATAATTCAGGGAGGCCATGACCCTCAGCTTTAAGGATTAATCGATGCAACGAATACGGCAATCATTTTAGGAAAGCGGAAATCGGATAATTTCTTATCTAAATTCGGCAAAAAACTGAATCCCTCAGACAATATTTGCAAGAAACCTTTTTTGTACTCCGAACTAAGTTCCGAATAACAATGTTCAGACCGTCTGCAGAGGAAAAACAACCTCGGTTGGAGATCTTCCATTTGTCGTTACACTATAATTTATTTCGACAGATTGTATTAGTTTTCGAATTCGCTTGCGTAAGCCCTCGTGTAAAATTAATACTTTCAAGACAATAATAACCTATTACTAAAAACAGCTCTAACTCTTCCAAAACAGATTTATTGGTGTGACGTATTGTGAGCCCACACGGGTAGGTACCGCCATGCATTCAATAGTACTCTCGGGTACGTACCGCTGTCAATTCAATTCAATATTATAGAACATTAGATGAAGTCATCGTGGCCTAATGGATAAGACGTCCGATGCATTCGTCTTGACCGATGCACCGGTGTTTGAATCTCAGGAGGGTACCAATTTTTTTAATGAAATACGTACTCAACAAATGTTCACGATTGACTTCCACGGTGAAAGAATAGCATCATGTAATAAAAATGAAACCCGCAAAATTATTATTTGCGTAATTAATGGTGGTAGGACCTCTTGTGAGTCCGCGCGGGTGGGTACTACCACCCTGCCTATTTCTGCTGTGAAGCAGTAATGCGTTTCGGTTTGAAGGGTGGGGCAGCCGTTGTAGCTATACTTGAGACCTTAGAACTTATATCTCAAGGTGGGTGGCGCATTTACGTCGTAAATGTTTATGGGCTCCAGTAACCACTTAACACCAGGTGGGCTGTGAGCTCATCAACCCATCCAGCAATAAAAAAATAATTATATTAAGACTTCAAAGTCGTTTCTCAAAATGGGTGGTGGCATTCAAATTGTTTATTGGCTCTGGTTACCATTTAACAATAGGTTTACAACAACAGTTTGTCCATTTAGTGAAATAAATTAAAAAATATATTGCATCTTACTTCTTACAAATCCCCGCTAATCCCTAGCTCACGCCATGTATTTATAAATTTACGTAATATTCGTTGCACTCAATTCAAGTTTACGTAATAATATTCCAACTCTTTTAGAAACTACAATAATAACCCAGTGCTTCTCTTTTTACATCCTATATATCATTCTGTCCCGTTCTTGTGTAATATTGATCTAATTTAGAACGAAAGATCTATTTTTACCGCTGACTATCGCATTATAACTAACTATTAATCTCCAAAGCGTAGGCGTTTTAGTGAAACTACAAAAGAACTAAGTTTGTTATCGAAGATTTTTCAAATATTTCTCAGCAATTGTTGTTTATATTGCCATCCACTTATTACAGAGATTACTGTTTTTATTAAGCCTTCAAGTTCAAAATCTTGTCTAACTTGTCGTACAGTGTAATGGCGTATGGATAATTGTGAGCCCACACAGGCCAATACCACAAACCTGTCTATTTCTGCGGCGGAGTAGACATATTGCATTGTATTTTGAGAATTGAGACAGATGCTAAAAATAATATAATTGGGACGTTGACCTAATTATTTGGGGTGGGTTTTGGCAGCATGCGTTATGCTTTCGTATTAATAAGATTATTTGGTTTTCAAGATCTGAAAGTACCTACTTGTTTCTGTGTTGTTTTTTACTAACGAAGTCGTAAACTTTGTTATGTAGTTACTTAGTTAAAAAATATATTATGTCATCGAATCATAAATACTAGGAAAGTTTTGGATTCCGACAGCCCTAAACTTTGAGTGGTAGCTTGATCTTATCCAGAATTTTTTTTAAATGAATGTTTTTTAAACGAAAACATACATCCTGTACATGGGTTTGCTGTACCCGCACCATAGATAAAACCTTTGGAGCGGTTGCAATTGTATGGAACGCTGGTGCTTTTAGGCACCACAAGCACCGGTCACCGTCCTCGTCGAATCCGTCGCTTGCGACGAAGAGCTCGATGAGCGAATTAACCCATAGATACAGCTCACTGAGTTTCTCGCCGGATCTTCTCTGTGGGTCGCGTTTCCGATCCGGTGGTAGATCCTGCGAAGCACTGCTCTTGCTAGGGTCAGTGTTAGCAACACTCCGGTTTGAGCCCTGTGAGCTCACGTTAGGGTGAAGCTGAAATAGCCTCTCAATGCTATCAGCATAGGTAGGAAATCAAAAGTCCATCTATCGAGTGCCTTTTAAATATCTCATCGTTCTTTTTGTTTCTATGTTAGATTTATCTTTTTTTTCCTTTTAATGTACAATTCTTCTGTACAATCAAAAAAATACAAAATTATTTATAAACATAACAATATTGCAAATTTATGATAATTTTAGCACGGAATGTGAGGAAAAATAATTAAATCATAACCATACGAAATCATTTAATATTTTATTTATTATTAGAAATTATTTTTAAATACATTGATTGTCCGGTATTAATTAGTATAAACCTCATGAATTCGGTCCATATTAAAAAGCTCATAAAACTGTATTAATTAATTACAAGTATGGAACGTGATGCGTGTTTGTGTACAGAAAAGCAATTTTACAGGCGCTTGTTTGTGCACAGATAAGACGTAACTTTTTAATAAGCTCCGAGTTTGAAGTAACACAAAGATATATTTTTGTAGATAAATTGGTGATAAAACATCAGGGCTGTTCCCTCACCGATGAGAATTTCAATGTTTTTTTTTTGTTTCCATAGATGGGTGGACGAGCTCACAGCCATCTGGTGTTAAGTGGTTACAGAACCCATAGACATCTAGAACGTAAATGCTGCCACCCACCTTGCGATATGAGTTCTAAGGTCTAAGGTAAGTCTAAGTCTAAGGTATAGTTACAACGGCTGCCCCACCCTTCAAACCGAAACGCATTATCGCTTCATGGCAGAAGTAGGCGGGGCGGTGGTACCTACCCGTGCGGACTCACAATACATCCTACCACCAGTACAGAACATAAGAATATGTTATCACGAATTTCTCTACACTAGCCTCCGTTGTGGATCAACACGCGTGTTTGCCATCGCTTGGCAAATAGTAGAACTAACAAGTAGCATATATAAACAACAACAATTACGACTTTGCATAATCTAGTAACTATTTGATGATAATTTTTTTTCTGAATCTCGAACATTAATTTATAGGTTATTATAGGAATTTACTTGCTATTCATGGGGAAGGTGAATGTGAAGAGAGAGGAACAATCTATACTAATATATAAATCTAGAGTGGTTTTTTATGGATGTTCCGTTATAACTACTGAACCATGCATCCGATTGACTTGAAACTTGGTATCCATGTAGAAAATACATGTAGGTACTTAATAGGATAGGCTAATATTTATATGAGTATTGGACTCTTTAATAATAATGACAATAAATAATAATGTTCATTTTAAATGCCCAGCAAAGCGGGCGAGTACGACTAGTATGATCTGAGACTTCAATGACTATAAAACTATAAAAAAATATAATTTGTGTTTCCAACACCAGTAAGGGAACAGACGAACGACTTAGAACGAACGAAGTCTTACTAGAAAGCTTTTGGGAGAAAGAACTGACCTATTACAGTAGAAAAATATTCAACATATAGAAAGTCGTTATCGTAATGTGAAGTGAATTATTATACTCTATGGTACTATACTCTATGGTATACTATTATTATCCTCTATGGTATACTTTTATCAAACTCATATGTTAATAACTTGTTTATTCCTAGAGTAGAAAAACACGATGCAACTTTTCCTTGTATTATTCAGGTATTTACATTATATTCATTATTTATTATTCAGAATATTCCTTATTCAGGTATATATATATATATCTATTGAAATTAAATTATCCAACAATATGTAAACTGAATAATTAGACACAAAAAATACGTTAAGTGTTTCGTATGACGGAAAACAGGTTTTACGAATTTTACCATTTAAAAATGTCTTAACACTGATATTTCGACAAAATGTTCAAATTATCTTACCTTTGCGTTAATATTGCTCGCTTCCCACCCTGATCTAAAACATCATTATTTTGTCATACCCTCGACTTGTCTTAATTTCCCCTTCATTCGGCAATCCCGTACGTAAATAGATAGATTCTGAGTTTAAGTTCGTTCAACCCGTTTCATACGATAAATACATGGTGATGTAATTTTGATTTGAACTTTAAGATTTCAAACACCTGTTTTAGTAAAGATAAGTTTTACAAAACATTTCCTCGAATTGAGATACCCGCACTGTAATCAACAGCTCACTGAATCACTAAAAACTAAGTGGTAATTTATTGTTATTTTTTCCTCCTTATACCCTTAATTAGGGAGTCTAATGAGTTATTTCCTTTTCTTTTTCCCCTCCCTAGTGGTTGGTAGCTTAAGGAGCTTTTCCAACTATGTACGAATCGGTAGGTCAGCTCACGAGCTTAACCTGAGAGAATTGCTAAACTGACTAGCAAGAGTAGTCGGCTGCCCCGCCCTTCAAACCGAAACGCATTACTGCTTCGCTGCAGAAATAGGCAGGGTGGTACCTACCGTGCGGACTCACAAGAGGTCCTACCACCAGTTCACAAGAGGTCCTACCACCAAAAAATCCATATAACACAATAATAGTACCTTAGTAGTTGTACCTTATATCTCCGATGAAAAATGTATTTAAGTTCCATTGCGATGTCGAATGATGGTGACTAATAATTCTCGTTGAAGCACAATTCAAAGGAAACGTAGATATCTCTCTCTCTCTCTTCGATCGGTTCCTCACTGCTGAGGATCGTGACTCCGTCCGATTTCGTCAATCAACTGTCTCCATCGATCCCGCCCTGCAGCCCGGTGGAGTGCGTCGCTGATAGGCATCCCCAGTTCCTCCGCTATTTGGTCCGACCATCGTTTGGGACCTCTACCCCTAGGCCTTTTTCCCTCTATTTTACCGGTCACCACAAGGTGTTATATAAGTTGTTATACGTATTACGTAGATATAACAACGATTGAACTTAATTCAATTCTTACAACGCAACCTTCTTCATATTTCTATTGTTTATCATTCCAGAAAACAATAATTTTTCCGAAAGTTGCGAACGTAAATATTTTCCGAGAAAGTGACACGCTATCTGCGGGGCGGTTTGGCTCGTTACCAAGTTTCAGATTCATTTCACAATCAATTTTAACGTTCAGTGAATCATTGATCCGGTAGTTTTTAGTCGACGACCGAATTTCGAGTCTCTTAATCATAGCTTTGGTAATTCTGGGATACGGTGATCGAAAAAATCTAATAAAAAAGTGTGTGTGTCCGCTCCGACGCACGACTGGAGTTTACTGGATATAAAAAATTAAACGAAACAATACGAGAAATAGTTCTATATTACGACAACACGATACACTACAGATTATTAACAAATTAACGAGACACAAAACAAACGACTAACAAATATATGAAAATACAATAATGAGAGAAACGCGCGATCAGTACGAGGCTTTGTGGCGGACTGCCGGCGCAGCAGCCCGGCGTCACCTGCGATAACGCGGCCGCGCGTTGGCTCCTGATTGGCGCGCGCACGCATCACGCAATCAGGAGCCAATCAGGCGCATAACGCATTTCGTGTGACATGCTAGTACGATTTTGGTCCCCATAATTTTCATACCCCGGGCCTATATATGTAAATCGATTCTAAAGGAGTAAACTCCAAAAATTAAACGAAACAATACGAGAAATAGTTCTATATTACGACAACACGATACACTACAGATTATTAACAAATTAACGAGACACAAAACAAATGACTAACAAATATATGAAAATACAATAATGAGAGAAACGCGCGATCAGTACGAGGCTTTGTGGCGGACTGCCGGCGCAGCAGCCCGGCGTCACCTGCGATAACGCATTTCGTGTGACATGCGCAATCAGGCGCATAACGCATTTTGTGTGACATGCTAGTACGATTTTGGTCCCCATAATTTTCATACCCCGGGCCTATATATGTAAATCGATTCTAAAGGAGTAAACTCCAATAATGAGAGAAACGCGCGATCAGTACGAGGCTTTGTGGCGGACTGCCGGCGCAGCAGCCCGGCGTCACCTGCGATAACGCATTTCGTGTGACATGCGCAATCAGGCGCATAACGCATTTCGTGTGACATGCTAGTACGATTTTGGTCCCCATAATTTTCATACCCCGGGCCTATATATGTAAATCGATTCTAAAGGAGTAAACTCCAATAATTAAAACAAATTAATTAAAAAAAGGCAATATGCCCGCTGAGTTTCTTGCCAGTTCTTCTCAGGACGGAGGCTAGTTGTTGTGAATTGGCGGTAGTTCTTTTTGATTTGATTTGACTAATTTCAGGGCGATTCTGAGTTCGACTTAACGTACTCAAAATAAAATTTTCCAGAAGTTTCAAGAACAACTGTGTCTTGCTAACAGCTGCAGCAGCTTTCAAATTAGCTTTCGTTAGAGGCTGATGATTAAGAAATCCATTACACGTATGTACCACCACCCTGCCTTTTTCTGCCGTGAAGCAGTAATGCATTTCGGTTTGAAGGGTGGGGGCAGCGGTGGGTACTGTAAAACCGAGACTCAGAACTCATGTCTCAAAATGGGTGGCGGCATTTACGTTGTAGATGTCTATTGGCTCCAGTAACCGCTTAACACCCGGTAGGTTGTGAGCTCGTCCAATCGTCCACGAAAAAAAAAACCGATAGTAGTGTTTTGGCCCTCGTGATGATACATTTCGAACATTTCCCATAATAAAAGTGATACTTAGGTACAGTGACACTCTTTTTGTTGATATTAATTACATTCACACGATTTATATCTCGATGCAAACATTGATAATTACGTATCTGAAACCTAGATATTTTAACAGTTTAGCTAACGCGTGATTTCTACTAAAATGCTCTGCACGGTTAAAACATTCAGAATTGTTACTTTAAAACCAGGATAAAGATTGTGTAAACAATTTATATTTAAAAAAAAATGTTCTTCCATCTAACGGATTCCACTTTAACAGGAAAAGAAAAATTCCCCAAAACCCCAATGCCGCCACCCACCTTGAGATGTAAGTTCTAAGGTCTCAGTATAGTTACAACGACTGCCCTACCCTTCAAACCGAAACGCATTACTGCTTCACGGCAGAAATAGACAGGGCGGTGGTACCTACCCATGCGGACTCACAAGAGGTCCTACCAAGTTACTTGAGCAGTGTCACTATTATCTAAAGCTACACTATAAAAAGATTTAGACAAACTATTACATATAGGTACGACAATACCATCCGCAGCCGAGGATAGACAGAGCTAGCGCAGAATAGTCCAGGAGAACTAGAGATAATAGTCCAGGTAACCACACTTGAGACCTTAGAACTTATATCTCAAGGTGAGTGGCGCATTTACGTCGTAGATGTCTATGGGCTCCAGTAACCACTTAACACCAGGTGGGCAGAAAGCTCGTCAACCCAACTAGCAATAAAAAAAAAAATTAGAAATTCAAGGAATAATTCAGGGAGGCCATGACCCTCAGCTTTAAGGATTAATCGATGCAACGAATACGGCAATCATTTTAGGAAAGCGGAAATCGGAAAATTTCTTATCTAAATTCGGCAAAAACCTGTATCCCTCAGACAATATTTGCAAGAAACCTTTTTTGTGCTCCGAACTAAGTTCCGAATAACAACGTTCAGACCGTCTGCAGAGCAAAAACAACCTCGGTTGGAGATCTTCCATTTGTCGTTACACTATAATTTATTTCGACAGATTGTATTAGTTTTCGAATTCGCTTGCGTAAGCCCTCGTGTAAAATTAATACTTTCAAGACAATAATAACCTATTACTAAAAACAGCTCTAACTCTTCCAAAACAGATTTATTGGTGTGACGTATTGTGAGCCCACATGGGTAGGTACCGCTGTGCGCTGTGCATTCAATATTATTATTATTCATTATACAATTAAGACTTCGAAGTCGTTTCTCAAAATGGGTGGTGGTATTCAAGTTGTTTAGGGCCTTTATGGGCTCTGGTTACAATTTAACAATAGGTTCACAAAAACATTTCGTCCATTTAGTGTAACTAGACGATGACGGTTTTTTTATTTGATAACGCCATCTTGTTGTGTCTTTAAAGCGGTTAGTTGCCCTCAATTAAGAAAAATAGTATTATTATTCGCCAATGCGAATAATAATACTATTTTTCGATTTAGTTGTCGGGAAGAGTTGATTATTGAAAACACGAATAAAACAACATTTTCTGAAAATAAATCATAGCTAGATCGATTTATCGCCCCCGAAATCCCCTGTATACTAAATTTTATGAAAATCGTTGGAGCCGTTTCCGAAATTCAGATTATGTATATATTAATATATATACAAGAATTGCTCGTTTAAAGGTATAAGATAAAATAAAAAATATGTTGCATCTTACTTTTTACAAATCCCCGCTAATCCCTAGCTAACGCCATGTATTTATAAATTTACGTAATATTCGTTGCACTCAATTCAAGTTTACGTAATAATATTCCAACTCTTTCAGAAACTACAATAATAACCCAGTGCTTCTCTTTTTACATCCTATATATCATTCTGTCCCGTTCTTGTGTAATATTGATCTAATTTAGAACGAAAGATCTATTTTTACCGCTGACTATCGCATTATAACTAACTATTAATCTCCAAAGCGTAGGCGTTTTAGTGAAACTACAAACGAACTAAGTTTGTTATCGAAGATTTTTCAAATATAATCTCAGCAATTGTTGTTTATATTGCCATCCACTTATTACAGAGATTACTGTTTTTATTAAGCCTTCAAGTTCAAAATCTTGTCTAACTTGTCGTACAGTGTAATGGCGTATGGATAATTGTGAGCCCACACAGGCCAATACCACAAACCTGTCTATTTCTGCGGCGGAGTAGACATATTGCATTGTATTTTGAGAATTGAGACATATGCTAATAATAATATAATTGGGACGTTGACCTAATTATTTGGGGTCGGTTTTGGCAGCATGCGTTATGCTTTCGTATTAATAAGATTATTTGGTTTTCAAGATCTGAAAGTACTTGTTTCTGTGTTGTTTTTTACTAACGAAGTCGTAAACTGTGTTATGTACTTAGTAAAAAAAATATTATGGCATCGACTCATAAATACTAGGAAAGTTTTGGATTCCGACAGCCCTAAGCTTTGAGTGGTAGCTTGATCTTATCTAGAATTTTTTTTAAATGAATGTTTTTAAACGAAAACACATCCTGTACATGGATTTGCTGTACCCACACCATAGATAAAACCTTTGGAGCGGTTGCAATTGTATGGAACGCTGGTGCTTTTAGGCACCACGACCACCGGCCACCGTCCTAATTGAACCCGTCGCTTGCGACGAATGGCTTGATGAGCGAATTAACCCATAGACACACCCCACAAAGTTTCTCGCCGGATCTTCTCTGTGGGTCGCGTTTCCGATCCGGTGGTAGATTCTGCGAAGCACTGCTCTTGCTAGGGTCAGTGTTAGCAACACTCCGGTTTGAGCCCTGTGAGCTCACGTTAGGGTGAAGCTGAAATAGCCTCTCAATGCTATCAGCATAGGTAGGAAAAAAAAGTCCACTTTTAAATATCTCATCGTTCGTTTTGTTTCTATGTTAGATTTATCATTTTTTTCCTTTTAATGTACAATTCTTCTGTACAATCAAAAAAATATAAAATAATTTATAAACATAACAATATTGCAAATTTATAATAATTTTAGAATTTCAGCACGGAATGTGAGGAAAATTAATTAAATCATAACCATACGAAATCATTTAATATTTTATTTATTATTAGAAATTATTTTTATGTAGATTGATTGTCCGGTATTAATTTGTATAAACCTGATAAATTCAGTCCATATTAAAAAGCTCATAAAACTGTATCAATTAATTACAAGTATGGACCGTGATGCGTGTTTGTGTACAGAAAAGCAATTTCACAGGCGCTTGTTTGTGCACAGATAAGACGTAACTCTTTAATAAGCTCGGAGTTTGAAGTAACACAAAGATGTATTTTTGTAGATAAATTGGTGATAAAACATCAGGGCTGTTCCCTCACCTATGACAATTTCAATGTTTTTTTTTTCATAGATGGGTGGACGAGCTCACAGCCATCTGGTGTTAGGTGGTTACCAGAACCCATAGACATCTACAACGTAAATGCCGCCACCCACCTTGAGATATGAGTTCTAAGGTCTAAGGTAAGTCTAAGTCTAAGGTATAGTTACAACGGCTGCCCCACCCTTCAAATCGCAACGCATTACTGCTCCACGACAGAAATGGGCAGGGCGGTGTTACTTACCCGTGCAGACTCACAAGAGGTCCTACCATCATATAGAACCATCGTATAGAACATAAGAATATGTTATCACGAATTTCTCTACACTAGCCTCCGTTGTGGATAAACACGCGTGTTTGCCATCTCTTGGCAAATATTAGAACTAACAAGTAGCATAGATAAACAACAACAATTACGACTTTACTTAATATAAGTACTTGATGGTTTTTTTTTCTGAATCTTGAACATTAATTTATTGAGTTATTATAGAAAATTACTTGCTGTTCATATGGAAGGTGAATGTGAAGAGAAAGGAACAATAAAAATATAAAATTATAAAGAAAATTATATTTTATTTATTCCTAGAGTAGAAAATGCAACTTTTCCTTATGAAATACAGGTATTTACGGGTATTTATTATATATTCATTATTTATTGTTCAAAATATTCCTTATTCAGGTACATCTGTTAAAATTAAATTATCCAACCATATGTAAACTTTATAATTAGATACAAAAAATACGTTAAATGCTTCGTATGACGGAAAACAGACTTTACGAATTTTACCATTTAAAAATGTCTTAACACTGATATTTCGACAAAATGTTCAAATTATCTTACCTTTGCGTTAATATTGCTCGCTTCCCACCCTGATCTAAAACATCATTATTTTGTCATACCGTCGACTTGTATTAATTTCCCCTTCATTCGGCAATCCCGTACGTAAATAGATAGATTCTGAGTTCAAGTTCGTTCAACCCGTTTTTTTTGAAAAGCTGATATCCTTAGGGGCTATTTCAGCGTAACCCTAACGTTTGTAGGTGAGCTCACGGGGCTCAAACCTGATGACGTTGCTAACACGAACCCTAGCAAGAGCGGTGCTTCGCAGAATCTACCACCGGATCGGAAACGCGACCCACTGAGAAGATCCGGCGAGAAACTCAGTGGGCTGTGTCTGAGAGTTAATTTACTCGTCGAGCCCTTCGTCGCAAGCGACGGGTTCGACGAGAACGGTGACCGGTGCTTGAAGTACCTAAAAACACCGTTAGTGGATCGGGAGGATCCGAGATGACGTGTTTTGGGCGACGTCGACTGCTTTCCATTCTGTCCGCATGATCGGGAATGTAGTTACCGGCGGCCACGATGAGAGGGTTCTCGTGTCGTGCCGCTTTATCGAAGTGGCGCATCGACGCCGACTGAAGATACTTACTGATGGACTCTAAGTCCAGGTCGTCATGGAGGTCGACGTTCCTGACGAACCACAGGGCTCCGACGGCTATCCTGCAAAAACGGGATTAAATAATTTGGAAGGATTTTAAGTGAGTGCGGGCCGCGTGAGCGAACACTACACTTGCATAGGTCATGACGGGGCGTATGCAAGTTTTGTAGAGTGTCACCTTATTTCTAAGGGACATTTTACTTCGCCTACATATCATCGGGTAGAGACGTCCTAAAATGAAGGCGGCACGGTCGCGTACCGTCTTGATGTGAGGGCGGAATGTCATCCTACTGTCGAGGGTGACGCCTAAATATTTGACCTTCGGGGCCCACGGTATGGGCTGGTCGAACATCGTGATTGGGCGAATGGCGCAGGCGGAGGTGTTGACGCGCCTAGTCGGGAGAGGGTTTCAACCCGTTTCATACGATAAATACATGGTGTTGTAATTTTGATTTGAACTTTAATATTTCAAACACCTGTTTTAGTAAAGTTTTACAAAACATTTCCTCGAATTGAGATACCCGCACTGTAATCACCAGCTCACTGAATCACTAAAAACTAAGTGGTAATTTATTGTTATTTTTTCCTCCTTATACCCTTAATTAGGGAGCCTAACGAGTTATTTTCTTTTCTTTTTCCCCTCCCTAGTGGTTGGTAGCTTAAGGAGCTTTTCCAACTATGTACGGATTGATAGGTCAGCTTACGAGCTTAACCTGAGAAAATTGCTAAACTGACTAGCAAGAGTAGTGCTTCGCAGAATCTACCACCGTATCGGAATCACGAGCCACAGAGAAGCTCTGGCGGGAATGTCATTGGGCTGTGTCTATAGATTAGTTCGCGTTGGCAAACTCTTTGTCGCAATCGACGAATCCGACAAGGAGGGTTACTGGTGCTTGAAAAGCCTAAAAGCACTAATAGCGGATCCGGAGGAACCGAAAAGACATGTTTTGGACGACCGCGGCTTTGCTTTGCGCCGTCGCCTGGGTCGGATATCTAATTAGTAGCGGCCACGATAACAGGGTTATCGTGTCGCGCCGCTTTATCACAGTAACGTTCTGATACTTCCATAATATACTTACATATCGGTTCTGAGTCGTCGTGAAGACCGATATTCCTAACGTACCATGGTGCTCCGACGGCTATTTTGCAACGGGATCGGATGATCTGGAGAGTGTTAATGTGAATACGGGCCGCGTAAGCGATCTTGGGGTCGATAAGTCATGAGTTTATATTCTAAATTAAGAATAAAATTTATAATATTGAAAATCGTTAACTCATATTTTGAATCAATAACGTACGGTAATAAAGCTGAGAGCAACGAGAATAATTATTACATTTGTGATTTGAGGGAACAATTAAAGGAAACACGTGTTCTCGTACCAACGACCTCAATAAATGTAGTTTATTTGAAACGTTACACAAAACATTTCAGATCGCCACAATAAATTCGCGAAAACATACGTATTACTAAATATTATTGTGTGAGTGAATAAGAGTGAAGGAAAAGATATTGAGTCAGAACTGAATCATGTGTTACAAGTTCAACTGTATCAGTTCTACGAATGTGTATGTAAAAATATTATTATTTCGAGATTTCTAAGGTTTCGTCTTAAGTGTGTTTAAATATATAAACTAGTTTTGATCAATAAGAAGTTTTTTGTGTTTATTTTAGTATATTAGTTGAATACTTATTTCATTTGAAAAGTTTGTGTACATTAACGAATCTACTGGAAAGCAAACCGGAGTTTTGGTAATTCCCTGAACCCTGTAGGTGAATTTAAATACAAAATTCAGGGTTCTGGCTTATAACTCTATATTAACAAACCCACGCTATATAACTGTTAACACACGAAATCCGTGATAAACTCATGTTTACCCAGCCAACATAGTGGCAACGCGTGGACGGAATTAGCAGAATAGGACTGCTTTAATTTTGTACCACCTCAAGTCTCTTTGCAGACGCCAAAATTCGTGATTTCTACGATACAGTGCAAAAGTAAATCTTCAGTAAAACAACCTAATTTTAGCTAGCACTAAAAGCATCCTGAAGTGGTTTCTGATAGGTCATATTCTACAACTTCTTCGGGAACTCACAATTATACTCTAAATGTGTTTATAGTAAATAAATGTATTTTTAGTTTACAACGTACCTACATAGCTAATAAGAATATTGTTTTATTCATTTGGAACGTTAATCGGTCGTTTTTGGCACTTGCGTGAATGTTTCTAACATTGGACCACAAATTAGAACAGGTGGAGCCCGAATCTTTTAATCTAATGAATGTATCCTACATTCGCATAGAAGTAAGTACACATGTGTAGTATTCTGGGCCCTAGTATTGCGATCTTCAACGGTAAATTTAGTTTTAAACTTACAATAGACAATTAATTCATTTCTTTGAATTTAAAATTTTGAACTGATGTTCTCGTGGTATGTTTCATTTTAAAAAAAGAATGGAAATAAATTTCTCTGGATGGTAAATATCCATAACTATATTATAAAAATATTAATGGTAGGCAGCACGTGATGCGAATAATAATACAGGTCGACCGTGAACGAAAAATTTTAAGCAATCTCGCAATATCCACAAAAATTTAATAAATCCAAAATGTCTAAACTAATTAAATGAAATAATAAAGGCGGGACAAACCGTCTGATTATTTTCGGGGCCCATCGTCAAAAATTGCACGAAAATTTACTGGTCAGGGCTGCGGTGGCCGTTTCCCGGATATTTTATTCGATGCTTGTTCCAATTAAGCTACTTTAGAGTACAATAAAGATGTCGCGTTTTACCTACCTACTACAATTAGCCTCTAGGGTCTATTCTGGATTCACAGGGTGTGTAGACGAGCTCACGTGGCTCTGTCTGAGAGAATTTGAGAAAAACAGGTGAAAACACTAGCTGCTATTGTGCTAGCGGAAAGGTACTGTTGATCATGTGGCGGGTAGCCATCGTACGACACAAGATATTTGACAGATGCCTGAATCTCGCTTACAACATTTTCAAGATAAGCTTGCATATACTTAGTCTGGCCATAAATACTGTTACAATTAAAAATAAACAAAATATTACATTTGAATTTGGAATCTGTCATTTTTATATGATTGCTCATTGAGTTTTCGCATTTTGGCGCCAATACATTGTACAATATTTTGCGATATTAAAATGGAGTGGGGTGATAAAGAGAACCGAATCGCTGTGATTGCATTACACAAAGTAGGTATGGAGCCAAATGCAATTTTTAAAACTCTCCATACGCTTGGTATTAGTAAAATGTTTGTGTACCGGGCTATTAATAGGTTTAATGAGACCTCCTCTGTAACAGAAAAAGATCTGGCCGTACACGTAGTGTTCGTACGAAAAAGGTGGTCAAAGCAGTAAGGGAAAGAATTCGAAGAAATCATGTCCGAAAGCGAAAGATTTTATCTCGGGAGATGAAGATAGCACCTAGAATCATGTTGCGTATTTTAAAAGATGACTTAGGACTTGCAGCCTATAAGAGATGTACTGGTCATTTCTTAACTGATAATTTAAAAGAGAATAGGGTGGTAAAATCGAAACAACTACTGAAGCGGTACGCAAAGGGAGGTCATAGAAAATTTTTGTTTACGGATGGGAAAATTTTTACAATTGAGCAACATTTTAACAAACAAAATGACCGTATTTATGCTCAAAGCTCTAAGGAAGCTTCCCAATTTCCCAAAAGATCCCTTTGTCTTATATCTATCTCCCTACATCATCATCATTATCATTGCGCAGACGTCCACTGCTGGGCATAGACTTCCGCCGAGATTCACCAAAAAGGCGATCTTGCATTGTCGATATCTAGTAATTTCCCGTTTGATCAAAAGGCACTTTCTTTTTTACATCTGCTCGTAATATGTATACCAAATACCAAAGATTATTTGAACAGTCTGTTCGTGAAGACAGCAAACGGCGTTCATGAGTACTGTCTATATGCAGTCTTTTATGCAAATACAAAAAGCTGTCTAAGTTCAACGGCACTGCTCTAAGCTGTTCTCTTCGAATATTGCAGTCGTTTATTTTAATCAAAAAGTACATGGGTAGTTTAATTAAAATTTGATTACTCCCATCAATAGTAAACTTAGTTACAATTTAAGAAATGAAGTAAATAGTTAATATTTGCCAATTTTAGTATAAATCAGCTTCATTTCTTACCAATCTAAAGCAAAAAAAAGTTTTTTAACGGAACATTGGGCTTTGAGCGCTCATCTGAAGCCCTAGCTATCACTGTTGGGTTAAATGCATCCGTAACATTAACACTGTTAAAAGGTCCCTGACTATGAGAAAGCCTCACTTTAAGCGTGGAAACTGAGATTAATGATGGAGTATCTATGGGCTCCTGTAACTTACTAAAACCAATCAATTCTCAAGTTCTTCTTAGTGTTATTGGAACACTACAATAGCAATAGCATTGGAGGACGTCTTTTAATTATACCGAATTATTTCATTTTTCCAATACAATTTGTTTACACGTCAAATCCTAGGATAAAGAGCATATAACGCTTCAGGAAACTTCTGCTATTTATATGTATATATAGACGTCGGCGAAACACTCTACTAGAACCTCGCCTAAAGCGTCTGTCATAAGTTTCCTCTCAATAATAGATAGGGCTGCCGGCCATTCTGAAGAGTAATACACAGCTATGCCGTTTTTATCGCTGGAGAGTAGATAACGGATACGCGGCCATGAGGAAACGAAAATATGAATTGCACAACGACCTTTTAATTATTTGTAAAATTATTTACTAATAGAATACTGAGATTGAAGCGTATCATCTAAACCAGGTACGCTTAATCTATACTATTATATAAATCTACAGTGACTTTTACGGATGTTCCGTTATAACTACTGAACCATGCATCCGATTGACTTGAAACTTGGTGTCCGTGTAGAAAATACATGTGCCTAATGGATAGGCTCATATTTATATGAGTGTTAGACTCCCTAATAATAATGACAATAAATATTAATGTTAATTTTAAATGCCCAACGAAGAGGGCGAGTACGGTTAGTTTAATATAAGAACTCAATTCAATTCAACGCATAAAACTTACACGAAAATGAATTAGGTACTTTGATGCTTTGATATGACTGATAATATAAAAACAAACTGTCAAACTTAAATATGACAAATCCAATACGTACTAGTGATTTGTGCTCCCTAAGATTCATATTAATAAATTAAATTAGTCACAGAACGAATTATTTTCGAACCAAATCAATTCTTATTCGTTTTTTTTAATACTTACGATTCCGAAGAAATGTTCTCGGTGGGATCCTTGGACGCAAGGGATCTTCCCTTGATCTCGTCAAGTCGTAATCTCGTTCGTAACACAATCGCTCCGGGACATGAGCACTCCGCTGGAAAATACCTCGACGAAATACCTCGATATTTACGAGCATACGAGTTACCAAGACGCTGAAAATTGTTGAGTGTATCGAAAATATTCGTATTCCTGCATAAAATACTGCAAGAAATGCAGGCTTCTTCAATTATGATACCAATATCAACTAAAGCATTAATCTATATATATAAAAGAAAGTCGTGTTAGTTACACTATTTATAACTCAAGAACGACTGAACTGATTTGGCTGAAAATTGGTGAGGAGGTAGCTTAGAACCAGGAGAAGGATATAGGATACTTTTTATCACATTCTCGTGGGACTTGACATAAAACGTGGTAACTATAACAAAACGTAACTGACAGCTAAACGTAATATATTCTATGGTTAATTGTGTTAATAATAAATAAAGTAGAATTTTGAAGTTGACTGGTTGATGTGTTTGAAGCAAACCGTGTGCGGAAGAACGTTCGCCGGGTCCGCTAGTTCGTAAAAATTCAAGCTTTTAACTAAATTTATATATTTGAGTTCAATACAATCGATAAGGAAAAATATTCGATTTATTCGAACTAGTTATTAAGAATCGATTCTAGTTACCAGCCTCTGTTATTAGATTTTCTTCGGAGTAATCGTGAAAAGTAAACTGTTTACCTAAACCCAAGGCTCATCATTCTATTTAACATATTAATAATTTTCTTAACTTTGTGATTCCGCTGTGTTTAGGTGTAGTACGAAAACAGATCAGATTTAATTTGATTTAATAATGTTTCATTTAACCATATTTCGATCATTTCGCCTGGCAGCTAGTTTTATATTGTAATCAAACAAAAAGGTTGAAAACGATAACTTGAAGTGGCAACGCAAAACATTGCAAACAATAAAATTTAAACGTGCTTAGTTTGATTAGAGTTCATTTTGACTTTGAAAATAAATTAGGGTTACATAAAAAAAAATGGTGCGCTTGCAACTTGGGGCACCTAAAAGAAGTGAAACTATTTTTGTGGTGTGTAGTATTGTGCTTTTCTTCATTTTTCATTCTTAAATCAAATTTCTTGTAATAGGGAATGATGTGTATAAGAGGTCGCACGGGAACACGGTCGAGTGGTTCGCGAGACGCTCTGTCTATTTTCTCACTCTCGCTCTTCCTAAATTGTATTTTTTCTCTCTAGCCGTAACAAATCTGTCGCGAGTTAAATTTTACTCTCAACGCGCCTAAAGAAGTTTCACTTCAAAAAAGATAACGGAACTGATTTTCTCTTAACGAATCGATTTCGAGTTTATTAAAAACACACGAGTCATTCGTTTACAATAGTAAATTAAGGTCATAAATTTAGAGTTAACGATGTTTTTAATGAAATACGTCTAAAGCAAAATCTGTTTCCGATCTAACTACAGCAATAAACACCAATTTATCTGGATATCACCGGCTAGGGCGTACTATTCTTTCGCATTGCCACGGTTCTGGCTATTTTAACCGACACCAATAAGGAGGAGGTTCTCAATTCGACTACTATGTCTGTCTTTCCTCTGTATTTATTTCTGGGTGAATCGATTTTGATGATTACTTTATTTATTTAAAAGTTGATGCTTGTCATGTCCCATGTTGATCCCATTCAAATGTTTTGAATTTTCCTTCATAATGCGTATTTAACTTATTTCAACTACATTGATGATAATTTATTTTACTTGCAAGTTAAAAGAGGAAGAAGTCGACCGAAGAAGACATTGATGGAGTGTGTGAAGAGAGAGATATGAGAGAAAGAGGATTGAGTTTTGAGATGACGGCTGATAGGGAAATTGGAAGAATATAATTCAATGTGCCGACCGCACCTAGTGGGATAAAGTGCAGACAAAGAATATTTTCTTGAAGTCGGTTTTCTTAAGAAAATTGTATTAACACTGGAAAAGAATGTCTCTCGGCTTAATGGAACGAGAAGAGATTATAATAGGTCTTTAATTATAAAATTAGCGTTTTGCAATACTAGCCATTTGAAACGTAATTTATGTATGGCTGGCCATAAATAAATTCTAAATTGAAATGATATTTTTTTTTAATATTGAGTTCTATTTTCAAATTCATTCATTTGTTTATTGATTAGTTTTCGTTTTCCGAAATCTAATTATATCTATTTCATGTGGGTGAATATGGACACAGTAAAAATACGTGTAATTATGGAACGCGAGTTCAGTCGCGTTAGCAATGCCGCACAAACCACTCACAACATTAATAACTTGTACGGAGTGAACATTACAAATGAACGCACAACTCATTATTGTTTTGAAAACTTCGGACATGGAAATTTTTATCTAAAAAACAAACGCGTGGCTGCCCGAAAACAACGATAATGGAAGTTAACAATAATAAATCTGACGCTGAGTTAGCAGTAGCTTTCAATGTTAGCATCAACACAATATTGATCCATTTGCGTCGAATTGGTAAGGTAAAAAACTTGATAAGTGGATACGATCTGTGCGCTTAGTGCGAGTTTCTTAACGTTCTCGATAGCGTAAAAGTTAAGCCAATTTTGTATGCAGTTTGGAACAGCGCCCCTAGCGGCAAACGTAGGCAAACGATCCCATTCCATACAAATATGAGCTAACTTTTACGCTATAGAGAACGTTAAAAAACTTGCACTAAGCACACTGAAGGATCGCCAGCGCGACGAACGCGTAAAGGCATGTCTTGCATTGCTTAACTTCAACTTTCTGTATACTAAACGGCATTTGCGTAGGTAAAGACGTAATACCATTAGATTCATTTTAGAATTTCACTTGAAATCTCAAGTTGTAAAAGAAACCTTCTATTAAATATATACATTATACGCTAAGGCTAAGCAAAACCAAATTCATTGGTTCGTTAATCTACCAAAAAAAAAATCCTTTATAAATATTTATTACAATAATGAAACTCTTGACCCTTTCGTATCGAGATGACCTATTTTCTTTTTACACAATCTCTAACGTTGAAAGGAAAAAGGTTCCTTCCACAAACATGACAGATGTTTAATAACCGTCAGAAACCATAGACAATAAAGAACGCAGAATGTTTTTGTTTGCTTCAATACAGCCGCCTTTAATATCTTTGTGTGTCGGGTCTTTCTTTTTCGTTTCTTCGTTTTTCTTTCTATCTGCATAATGTTATTATTTATTTCTTTAGATTTTAGTGGTCAAGCATTTGTTTTAGTACGTAAATCATAAACATAACATGAAAGTGATTTAGAATAATGATGAAGAACAATAAATAAATTCTGTAACGTAAGCAGTATTGTTTCTTGGAAAAATATTATATTACATAACATTAATCATAATTTGAATTGAATTGAAGTCATTGTGTCATTGTGGATTCTATTTTGACCACAAAAACTTTATTAAACGTAAAAAGTTACTAGTTATAGGTAGGGAAAAAAAAAGAAAAAGAACAGAGTCGGGTCACTCAGAATGAAACTGTCGGTTAACCCTGTCATTGTGAAAATTATTTGTTGAGTGTTTCAATAATTATTATTCGAAAGGTTTTATTGACTTTTATTGCAATATACTCCGTTCACCGAATACGAATCATAACGGAATTGCCGCTCAGCCATCCCTGGCGCCGTCAAATTTATTTCACTATTCAACGATTACCATGATTCCATGTGTCTGTTTCAATAACCTTTTCTTTGGGATAGAATAAATTCAAAGAATGTTCAGAACAGATACCTAATGCGACACATTAGAGTCGCTTTCTTCATTATGATCCTTTGTTTATAAAAGAATGAACAGACATGAGACACTCACGCCTGTACAAACATACAGGTCACATGCCTACATAACGTGCGGTTGAAAGACGAGATACAGGCTGTTAATGAACATGAAACAACACGTTAATACATTTAGAACAAACTTTTTTTTTCCTACCTATGCTGATAGCCTTGAGATACTATATCAGCTTCTCCTTGATGTGTAGGTGAGCTCACGGGGCTCAAACCGAGTGTGTTGCTAACACTGGCTCTAGCAAAAGCAGTGCTTCGCGGAATCTAACACCGGATCGGAAACGCGATCCACTGAGAAGATCCGGCGAGAAACTCAGTAGGCTGTGTCTATGGGTTAATTCACTCGTCGAGCCCTTCGCAACAAGCGACGGGTTCGACGAGGACGGTGACCGGTGCTTGTGGTACCTATAAACTTTCCCAAACTTACCGGCTCTACGCATGATGAATGCGGTAAAATATTAACTAAAACAATTATTAAATTGACGACAGATTGATTAAAAATGTCGACTGGTGGCTGGACAAATTGTGAGCCATATATGAGTCGTCTATTATCAAAGGTGGCAATCTGTGCATTTGGACAAAAAAATGTTATTGATATGTCAATACAGATTGATTTGAATATAATCGTCTCCTTCAAAGAATACGGTTCAAAACCTGCATTAAATAAAGGTTAATAGTTAACCTGTTATTTATCTAAGATGTCGTTCCGAAGAGTTTTGTGACTGCCAATGGAATACAAAGTCAATAATTAGTTTTTCTGATTTACCAATAATTATCCAAAAGTCAGATTGCCGGCTTTGATAATAGTCGACTCATATAATACACTTAATATTTAAGATGTGAGCCCCAGGGGCGAATACCCTGTCAACCATTTTCTGCTTGATACTTCTAACGGGCTCAGGTTTGGCAGTATTGTTGTACAAAAAATGATGACGTCATAGACATTAAAACAACGTTAACACTTAATTGAACTATTTCTTAATAATAGTACAGTTTTTGTTATACGCCATCAGTCATTTATGTAACATCTATTTAAGTAATAACTATGACACGGGCCGAGGTTTTTTTTTTTCAATTCCATGTTAACACCCATTTTTCTTTGAACGCAATCTGTGTAATTTCTATAGTTACTGAACTGAGGTTGATAGTCCTAACATGAAACAGCATCCTAAGGTTAGAAATAAAAAAATTATATTACCCGCCAAAAATAAACGTTTTAAACATACTCTAACGTAAGAGTGTTTAAAAAGTGTGTTTTAAACACACTCTTTATGCTTTTATAAATTATCTTATCTAAGTGCAATTACTTTTTGAGGAAATTCTCTTTCAATAACTTCAATACAAGTAGCGTCTTGTGTTACATCTACATTTTGTAAACATTCTCATAATACGTACAACAAAACGTATTGGTACAGACCCAGATATCGCGAACTACTTCAAAAACTTGTACAGCAACTTTCCTTTTTAGTTCTACTATTATTACTTATATTGTGTGTTTCCTTCTAACAAGACATCCTCTTTTGTCCGCAGGTAATAATCAATAAGTAGCCTTTGTTTGTTTTTCTTTAATGAGAAATACCACAAACACTTAAGCGGTAAGTATGATGCAGTCTAGGACACTATTTATACATTATATACAAACTGCAGGTGTACTTTAGAACAAATTTAAAAATAATTATTTTATATACATAGTTAATATATATAATGTAGTGATTTTTTACACGAAACACAAAGGGAAATTTTTTGAACAAAGAGAGTGGATCTAAACGCCTTATCCTTTGTGTTTCAACGCCTCTTCAGCAAAACCTGCCTAGCCTTCAATCTACGAGTGGCTCAAGAATAATGCCTACTTCAACTGTAAACGCTCAAATCAATAAGGTTCGACCTAACGCGGTGCCTTTATTTACTATGACACGAAAAATACTCTGACCGCGTTATTATTTCGCCTCCGGCCTGTAACATCCGAAACGGGGAAATGCGCCTACTTTTTTCATCTGCATCTAGCGGTTTACAATCGCGCACATGTGTAACGTAGAAAGCATCATAAATCCAATTTTGTGTAAATTAATCATGACTCTTAATTTTATTTGCTTAAAGTTTGTTTTTGGAAGCTACGTTTTAGAAGGTACGTCTTTTAGACAGTGCGCACAATCCCGTTTATTTTGCCGCGGCGTTGGTCTGCCCGTGCCCGTACTTTGCGGGGTCGGACTGGTCGGACGGAGTCAGTCAGTCAGTCGCTCGCAGACGTCGGCGCGGGAGGTTCGCGTTCGTCAGTTTTGTAAACCGACCGTGTATTCGTGACACACAAATTGTATTAGAACATGTGCTGTGCTGTTTAATGAAGATGACCGGTGAAATTTGCTGCAGCAACAAATG
This sequence comes from Bombyx mori, assembly GCF_030269925.1. Classification (NCBI taxonomy): domain Eukaryota; kingdom Metazoa; phylum Arthropoda; class Insecta; order Lepidoptera; family Bombycidae; genus Bombyx; species Bombyx mori. The sequence goes on along the minus strand of NC_085115.1, from coordinate 12,852,345 downwards.
GTATGCGTTTGGTGCGCGTAGCTGAACTGGAGCGATGCACTTACGTGTTTTGCTCTCGCTCGAACGGACTGCCGGCATGAAGGGCCAACCGGTTTGGTGAGATCTCCTGCCGATCCGTATTCATAAAATCACGTGTAGACAGTCCTTAGAGCCCCCTGTAGAGCGAACGACTTCTCCTTCAGCATCATTAAAAGTGTCAGCTAAAACCCTGAATAGATAATGCTTATCGTCGCTTATATCTGTGTCTAGAATAAAACGCCTAGGTCATTTAATCATAGAAAAAAAAGGACAACAAATTGTTAATATATTTTTTACAGTTCAGATAAAAATATTTTCATGAAATTAAATTTAATGATTACAATAAAATTCCTTGAAACTAAAGACTAAGTTTCTATGACAGCAAAATTATTATACATACATTAATTAGGATAAAATGTCATACATATTTGTATTCATTAAAATAATTCTGGGACTTATTTTTTTTGTCCTAAAGCGTACAATATAAATATTTAAGGAACAATAAAATTCTCATTGTACCTAATATATGGATATAAATAGATTAATGACTGAGTGTAATTAACTATAAAAACAATTTCATGGATGAAATAGAACAGTTACGTAATATTGTAATATTGTAATATACATTATCGCTGACAGACAGTCCGTCTGTAATTATTTATTTAAAGTCCACTTTGTCTATCACGCAACGCATACCTTCCAACGTTTTGACCGGCATTTCAAAATACTCAATACTGATTATTTACAGTTGCTCCAGCTAATCTACTGCATGTCAAGATTTCAAACGTCCACTTAATCTGTGGTCATAAATTTGTCTTTTCTTTGATTTTTTAATGCAGCCAAACAGAGGAGCTCGTTGTCATAGACACCAACCGTGAATTTCAAAGTATCAATTGCACTGGAACTAATATATACCACCCTTCAAACTAGAACCGGCTTTTTACCCGGTAAAAATAGTGCCACCCAATAATCCATGCTCGCTCTCCCTCCCTCTGTAAGAACTAACTTACCAATAATAAAAAATTTGCTCGCAACTACTTAATTTTATTCATGATTCAAATGTGTGTCTTTTGCTATGACGAACACTATACTATACTAGTTTTAAGGTTTTATATGTTATAATAACTATGCGCGTTTATAATATTGCGTTAAAAATTTACCTGTCCAAATAAAACGACACTCGTATATATTTTTACATTGAAAATTACGAAGCAACTAAAACCAGCTTCCGTCTATTTGCTTCCATTTGCATTACGTGCAAATAGACATGTCTTCATAAAAACGTGACATAATATTTGATAATACATTAAATTATTACGATTTGGCAAATCATTAACGTGGAAACTAAAAATATCATTGTGACGATTTATACAACACGGAAACGAGGATGTAAATTGAGATTTAAAAAAAAAGTTAAAATTCTCAGGAATCTGAAAGTAATTAGAATCTCAGGTCAGGTAAATAGGAAACCGTTAATTGAAAATTGTTGTCACACGTACGGTAACCTAACAATTTTGGTTGGGCTCATCTTCATAGCGTGTAACGTCACTCGGGGCCAAAATAAACGACAAGTAAACCATAGATTATCACTATTACACAATGTTTATCCAAGTGTGTGGCATGATGCGTTATGCTTAGTGTTTAACTTGACATTAATTTTTTTTAGAATTATCACATTTTCGTTAACTTTATTAGAATAAATATGTTTCTCCGCTACAGTAATCGAGTGGTCTAATTAAAATCCTTAATAATAATTCATGAAGTCTGCAAACAAAAGAATTATCACATTAACACCTTCAACTTGTTTTTGCTTCTTAACCGCAATATGTCTTATATTACACATGCCGATAGAAGAAAACTTTCTCTCCGCTTACTTTCTACTGATCAATTAGAAATATTAATAATACGTATGGAATAACAAATGTTACAGACTAGAATTGAGAAACGTAAGGTTTTGTTTTAGTCTAAATTAATTAACGAAAAGAACGCTACCCGAAGAACAGTGATTGTAATTCTCTTTTACATCATTAGAGTTTTCTGCATTAAGCAAAAAAAAAACGTAATTTAATAATGATTAAGTATTTCAATTCAATCTGTGTCAAAAAATAGCTATTTTTTTAAAAGAAAAAAAACTACTTACTGAAGTTGAAGGACATATGACAAGTACCTTTTTGGTCCTCTATAATCTCGTCGCAAGATTTATTTATTTATAATAATCGCAAATTCGTTGCCGAGCTATTTTGTTTGAACGATAGCCTAAGTAAACTTTCTAGAGGAAATCTGTTTGCACATAATATAGTCAAGTGCTCGAGATAAATTCACTCTAACAACGAATTGTCGTGATCCGCATATAAATTCTATGTCCTTGTTAATAAATTGTGAATCACTTTCCCGGGTCATCACTGTTGCGGGCATAAAATAGTAACGTTTGAGTATCATGTGATGCTTACATTATATGTATGGCTTTCATCTCATAGCTCTCAAGCTGTTAATATTCGTAGTCTCTAAGTACTCCTTTCAATAAAATCGATAGGTCCACTTGTAAGGGAAATGCTGAAAATAGAGGCGCCACGTAATGTGCTTATCTTGGAACGTTGAAAGGAAAAAAATGAACAGGCATTTCAGAACTCGAGCGGATTGTGAGAAAATGACAATGAAATTCCCTTACGTTAAAGACAATTTAGGCAAATTCCGCGAATGATCTTCACGTGGATATATACTCAGTGCGAAATGAGGTTGTGAATTGGATTTATACACGTGTAATCTCATTTAATATGTGTTCCGGGTAAATTCTATTAACACTTGCGTTAATAGACTTTTTTTTATTTCTTTTAATAACATTTCACTTCAAAATAGACGGAACAATTAAAAAAAAACGCATTGCTGCTTCACGGCAGGAATAGGCAGGGTGGTGATACCTACCCGTGCTGAACCAAATGACGTCTTACCACCAGCTTAGATACTCTTCAAAGGAGTAGGACCTATTTGAAGAACTGACCAATCTGAGTGATAATTCGTTAAATTCTTATGACGATAAGTATATTGAATATTGTAAACTGTTAATTTATACAGAACCCCGGAAGAGAAGTATCATTGTCTGCCTTTCCTTTGCTTCATTAAAATGGCCGCCGGATCTCAGCCATTGTTTCCGACCCATAATAATAATGTATATTGTGAAATGTTTACAAACGATCTTATTTCCACGACTTTGTGTTTTATACTCGTAACTTACATAACATCAAAAATCCTAAAAACTTTGCTTTAAGGAGATACATTTTTGTAGCAGAGTGTCAAATGTAAAATGTAAAATTAGAAAATATTTTAATTATAATGAACGTGGAAGTAAGGAACATAAATTAAATCCCACTTTTCTTACAGTGCGTGGAAATCCAATGTACTTGTATTTCTCATGTAAGCAACCTTATCTGAGGCTCTCTCTCTCTGTATTTTTTATTACATTAGAATAGTAGTGCAACCCGGTATTGAGTGGTTATCTTGAGACTTGAGGTCGAAAACTCAATTGTCTCATATGGTATAACGGTGGTTTGATTTTTTAACAGGAACATATGGCTACTGTAAGGCTGAAACAGTTACAGTATACGAGGGATTTTAAGCCAATAAGAATACACAACAGAAATTTAAATGTGCATATGCTATGATCTAGGTCAGTCTTGAGCTTAAAATTAAGTTCATAGACGCGTTATAAATAGTATGCAGCCAGTTCAACCTAATAACTTCTTAGATACACAAGAGGCATTCTATACTAAAACATTATGCTTGTTTTGCAACTGCGTTAGGCGGATGGTGTATTAGACGCCAGAGTATTATGTGCCAAAACAAAGAAACTCTGTCCTTTTACGTAATTCCGTCGGCGTGTCGCACAGAAATCGTGGCCCAAATATTAATTACAACGCAATGACGCAAATAAATCTTTAATTAGGCTTCGATATCAAAAACAGACGTAAGTGACAACTGAAATAGATATTCCGTGGCCGGGATCACACGACTGACCTCTTTTGTACTCGATCGAAGTTATAATCGCAAAGTTTAAAGTGTCAAACGGTAAACATCTATTAAAACATTTACAATTTTCGTAGTTATCACAATTGAGTATTTTCTACGGGCTTCGCGAATGGCAGCGAATAATTAAAAAGACTTTTACGGTTTAATTTCGCTTTCATTATTTCGATTTTATTATATTCAATGCTACGAATACTTTAGAGCTTTCGTGAGCACATACGATCAAGGTGTTGTTTGTTATACGTCGGTAGTTTTGTATTGTGCTAACTAATATTGGTTACTGATTCCCCAGTGGCTCAAAACATAATGGTAAATAACTGTCATCAGACTGGCAACTTTAAGCTTTATAATTGTGCCTTATGTCTATGAGTTACGATAACCTCATAACACCAGATGAACCGTGAGTACGTCCACCGATTATTGCAAATTAAGACATGTCCTCAGATAATATTATAAAAAGTTATATTATAAACAAAGATATATATTATTACAATCTATATCAGTTCGGTACTATGGTAGATGTATCCGGAAAGATCCGGTATATTTTGTTTATTTTATTCTACAACTAAGCATATTTGCCAAGAAAATCACTATATTGAAATGGTATATCAAGATATGAGGCATCCTTCATAATTTGCCTAATACCAGTAATTCCCAATTAAAGTACCCAGTGAAGACCTCCAACTCGCTCAAAGCGGACGGCGTCTATGATGAGATTAAGATAACGGTTATCTCATCACCAAGCATTGCAAATGCGTTTGTACCCATACATATTATAGGTATCTACAAGTATTCCCCATCAAAAACTTTTTATTCTTAATTGAATCTACAGACTATGCCCTTTGAGCCTAACCTCGGTTTTACAGCTACGAGCTTTGGCAAGCATATAGAAGCTCCCGGTCACGGCAGCAAACAAATCATCAATGCGCGACCTTTGAGTTCATAAACAGGACAATAAATTAAGAATATCTAAAATTGTATTCATAAATAATCTTTATTTTTATTAAACGTGCTGGTTACCGGAGCCCATAGAAACAAAGTACATAATATATGCCTCTACCCAACTTGAGATATAAGCTCTAAGTCTGAGTTCTATAGTACAACGGCTGTCCCACACTTCAAAACCGCAAAGCATTACTGCTTCACAGCAAAAACAGGCAGGAAGGTGGTACCTACCCGTCCGTAAAACTGATCTGTGAAATTTTATTTGACAAAGAAAAGCATAAAGTTTTTTTTTACATAAAATACCGAAATGACGCAAACAAAATGTTGCCTGAGTATAAAAATACAGATACAATTTTACGCATGGTAACTCTAATCAGAACTTTATCTTCGTGTGAATGATTTAGATAAATGGTGCACAATATCCCTGTATACAATGTGGGTCTAATATACCATAGAGGTCAATGACATTGGACGCCGCATTGTGGAACGTAATTTGAATATGTTTTTTTTTAAACAGTTTTATTATTGATGCAATAGATGTAATAGAACAAGGAAAAGTTTGATTCTATTTTTATAAACGGAAATATATCATAACTGGCTGACCCGGCAGACTTCGTAGTGCCTCAATCGATAAATCGATAAATAAAAGACCTAAACTTTTGTATAAAATAAACTTAAAACAAACAAAAGGAATCCGTCCGACGGGAGACACATGAAAGGGAAAACATAATTGTTGTTTTTATTTAATTCCGAGAAGTTTTTTATTTATTCACCTTTTAAACCTTCTCTGGACTTCCACAAATAATTCAAGACCAAAATTAGCTTAATCGGTCCAGCCGTTCTCGAGTTTTAGCTAGACTAACGAACAGCAATTCCTTTTTATATATAGATAGATATTTGCTGTACTTTAATTTTAATATACTGTAACATAAAATACATTTACGAACTGAGCGACATAATCACGCGGCCAACTGTTTCCACTATCATTGTTTCAGCTGCAGTTGTCAAGCAGTCCTGTATTCCGGTTCGAATATCAAAATAACCATTGTACCTATCACACTTGTAACTACTTGTGGTAGGACCTATTGTGAGTCCGCGCGGGTAGGTACCACCCCCCTGCCTATTTCTGCCGTGAAGCAGTAATCCGTTTCGGTTTGAAGGGTGGGGTAGCCGTTGTAACTATACTGAGGTCTTAGAACTTATATCTCAAGGTGTGTGGCGCACGCATGGCATTACGTTGTAGATGTCTATGGGCTACAGTAACGACTGTTAGGCTGTGAGCTCGTCCACCCATCTAAGGAATAAAAAAATTAAAAAAACTGCATATCGAAGGGTGAAAGGTTATTTAGTTTAAGCCACATTTCTCTCATAAATTTGACGATAGCGTCAAAACGCCTACCAGCATTATTAAATACCTAAACAGTGACGCTCTCCGTTAAAAAAAAATCAATGAAATTGATGTGTAATAAATTGAATAACATTTTGTTACGTTCCACGCACGATATACCACACGTGAACACTCTCACGATGCGTACCTATTGTGACTTTAGAACGGTTGCCAAAACTTTATATATACGTAGAATTGCGTTATCTTTTATTTTTGTCGCGAAACTCTATCGATGACGTCACGCTGTACCGGACACGTAATTTTCGTAATCAAGGTTAATTGAAAAAAAAAGAAAAATTTAATAAATACGTTATTTAAAAACGCTTTAACGTTTAAATGTTCATGTTTATGTGTGTTTAGTGCGAATTATATAAGACAAACCAAGTTACATTCAAAACAAATGTATGATTTGAAAGTAAAAACCATATCACATAATACTACTTTTGTAAAAAATCAAAAGGAAATGTGAAACTCGCAAGGTTGCTATGATTATAACATCATAAATAAGGGCGTGTAATGGTGATATTATTAGTGTATTCATTTAGAATCAATGTAAGGAAATACGATTTTATTTTATTTATAGCTTGTCAAAATTATTCTCCCACAAACGTCCTTAGAACAACAGTACTCTAAATAAAAACACGAAAATGTAAAATACATAATAATATGGTTCTTGATTGATCACGTATCACATCTTAATTTTAACATTCGAAAGAAGTTAACCTTAAAATTATTTACGGATGGTTTTTCTGAACATTAAAATCAACACTTTTTTATTTATAAATAAAAAACTTCAATATTTCCTTGGATTTCTTAATTAAATAACATGAATAGATTCAGTAATAAGTACACGTGGTTTTGTGACGCTTATTAGAAGAGCTACAAAAAGTGAATGAGCACACACATAACCTTATTATACGAACGTGAGGCAAAAACAATGTAATTTTGATCACCTCATCGGTCTATTGGTCAGTGACCACAGGATTCGGATTCTATTACCGCTTGGAACCAGCGCCTTTTATATCTAGATGTTCTTGTTATTGTCACATACGTCTCGTGTTCTAAACACAAGAGTAAATTACAGATAGAGGCCAGGGGCCGTAATAAAAAAAAAAGAAAATTCCATAGTTGACGTGTTAAAAAATACATATTGTATACGTCGTCATCAATAGCCCGCATTCGACTATTGTTGAGTCTCTTTCAATGCGCGTCACTGAGCTATCGGTTCTTCTCATCTTACCAGCTTAATGTATTTCAAGGTCTTCATTCCATCTGATCGAGAACACCCACCGGAGATCACGTTAGTATAAACAGTTGAAAACTACCTTCAAAAAATCTTGAAATAATCCTACGCAGAATTTCTTGCAACACAACAAATTGTACAAAAACAAACATAATAAACAAAAAAATAATTAAATGAAACATGCCCGTACATCTTCACGTATCAAAATACGTTTCAAAGTTATCCGTTATAGATTGCAAGCATAAACACATTGTTGTTGATTTCAAAATCATTAATAACCTAGGAACACCTCACGCAATTGGTCCAAAGACTGAAATCAGTGGTGTGATGAATTGTCATCACATTAAATTATTAATCGTTATTTGACCAGTCGAAGGACTATGTGGTTTCATGAACTTTAAAAAAAATGGATTCTCATCTACCATTACAGTTGTATTTTGTGCGAAGTAACAATGCGTTCCGGTTTAATAGATATGACGGCCGCTGTAGAACTTAATTGGGACTTCCACCAGATGTCTCAAGGTGGGTGACTTTTTTTTTTATCCCTACCTAAGCTGGTAGCCTTGAGAGGCTATTCCAGCGTAGCCTTAACTAGTAGGTGAGCTCACGGGGCTCAAACCTGACGACGTTGCTAACACGAACCCTAGCAAGAGTCGTGCTTCGCAGAATCTACCACCGGATCGGAAACGCGACCCACTGAGAAGATCCGGCGAGAAACTCAGTGGGCTGTGTCTGAGGGTTAATTTACTCGTCGAGCCCTTCGTCGCAAGCAACGGGTTCGACGAGAACGATGACCGGTAAGGTGGGTGACGAGAATCACTTAGACACTCAACATCCGGCGATTTCGTCAACCCGACTCCCTGTCTTTTCGGTCGTGTCCAGCATTATTTTTTATCTCATTTTGAATCAAATGCTTCTATTTGTAATTGTGTCCTTAGCGCGAGTTTTTTAACGTCTCGATCGCGTAAAAACTAACTCAATGTTGTATGGAATTGGAACAGCGCCCCTAGTGGCAAACAAAGGGAAGATGGCATTAAGCACACTGTAGCAATAAAATTATGCCAGCATTAACCCAGATAACCACATTAACCCACAACAGTGCGTACTGATCTTTGATCAGTGCTCGGTAATACAGACCGATTCTTCTTGCTCAACTCAAAGTCCTTATTAAATGAACTCATACAAAAAATCGGAAATTATGTGCCTCACGTAGCTATCTGCATTTGATTGAAAAAAGCAAACCCTGAATTTTTTGCCGACTCGGTGGTGAACTCATGACGATTTAGAAGCACATGGCCCATGTAATAAATCATCATTATTATCCTTCCCTTCTCCCAGTCACCTGGGGTCGGCGCAACATGTTTTCTCCTTCCATACTCTTCTATCATATACCATTTCTTCGCTCACTCCCCTCTTACCCATACCGTCTTTCACGCAATCCATCCATTTCTACTTAGGTCTACCTATTCCTCTATATTCTTCCATATTCATTGCTAACACTCTTACCAACCTCATTTTCATTTCGTCTCATCACATGTCCATACCATCCCAAACGCGCACTTCTCAGCTTCTCTGTCACAGGTGCCAGTTTCAAACTTCCTCTAACATATTCATTCCGTATTCTATCCATTCTCGTTACTCCACACATCCATCGCAACATTCGCATCTCTGTTGCATGCAATCACCTTTGCCATGGCCATGTAATAAATAATAATTAAAAAAACATTTTTTTTTGATTGAGTAAATACCATAACCCATAAAAATCAGAATTGTGTTACAGAAACAATGATGAATTATTTCACCTTCGATTTCGATAATTTACCGTTCGAATACTATTTGCTTCCGAATTAATACCGATACAGTTACTAACTATTCGAGGTAACGGTAATTATCCTCACGACGTACGTGGTAACATTGGGTGATGCGCAGAGACTCTAAAAACATTAACGGAGGAAAACTAGGTCATGCTGATTATATACCCAAATATTCCACTAAAACGTTACATAGCCAATGACCCGAATGAATCCCAAGCCTAGAGCTCCTAAATCTTATTTCTGCCAACAATATACACACGAGACAAGGATAAGTATGTACATAGCCCGAATGCCAAATATCTTAACAAAGACCACGGACTCTGAGCCCGAATCACCGGGTACACTATTTTAGGGCCAAGACCAGCGAGACATCACAATTACAATCCCCTATCATGGAAAGAAGTGAGTCGTTTATTCTAAAACCTTACTTTGTTTTGCGCTCACATACTATAACATGCATACATAACTTAAACTTAAAATTAATGAAATGAACAAAAATATTGAAATTATCGTAATCTTGATCATTATTATAATTTGATTAGAATTTGATTGAAACCTAAACCAAAAAATGGTTTAATATTCATCGGAAACATTATAAGGGATTGGTGAAAACTATTGTCTGAAAAATAAAGGTCTCTTAAGACTATTCGCGTGCCACGTATTGTCCTTTAATTGTACTATGTATGTGGCGGTAGCAGCCATCACAGAACACAAGATATTTGACAGATGACTGAATCTCGCTTACGCTTATCGCATTTTCAAGATAAGCCTGCATATATAAAGTTCCGAACAACATTCGGACCGTCGGTCTACCGAGCAATATCACCCGCTCGGTGGAATAACTTTCCTTTGTCATATACCTACATGTATATCAGAAACTTTGCGGTACTAATAAGAATTGTACCAAGTTTCGTCGCAATAGGATGAATATTTTTTATTTTGTTTTTTTTATAATACAGATAAAAAGAAAATTTACATAATATTTGGCGTGATAAACATTTGCTTTAAAAAGTATTCCCTTTGTTCCTGTGTAACAAAAATCAGTGCCTTTTTATGTTGGCTTAAATCACGTGGCCAAAAAAGAAAAGTATAGTTGACAAATATTTCGATTACTAAACATTACGAGTGCTTAAACATATGTACTTGTGTCGGTAATAAAAATGAAAACGTTTCAAATTTAAACAATAAATCGTTAATACGCTACGCAAGCAAATTTGTCAGCTATAAAAAAAGCTTTTAAAATAATCACTTCTGCGCTTAATTTTATGACGTAATAGCGTCATAAAAACGTATGTTTTTTTAATTACAATTTTACGCACGTTCAAGTTTAGTAAATGTAATAAGACGATTTTCTTCGGTTTTCACGAGTTAAAAAAGTATCCGAAATACATAATAACCGTCCGCTTAACACTATTTTTCGTGTGATCGTCTCATCACATCAATAACAATAAAAAAGGCCATTGGAAATTTAAATCTTGTACTTTAGTGACGTGAAATAAATCATGAGCCATAAATAACATAAATGATCGCTTGCAAACTGGTTTAAAGTTCTTTAAAAAACTTTTAAAGTGACATAATAAGTAGTTACGTAAACAGCTTCTTAACTAACCGGTCAATGTCCTTTTACATTTTTACGATAGTTCATACTATTTTATGACATTCGTAAAACTAATTAATAATGGTACATTGTACATGCACCTCTGAGAATAAAAATAATGAGCAGAAATTAATTTTAGTTTTCTTTAAAATGATGATTTATTTTCATTGTTACAGATTGTGTGATACTTTCCAACTGAAACTGAAATATCACAGATTACATGACAAACTAAGTTTATTATTGAATTCAATATCATACACAGACCAGAACGTTAATTAGCACAAATAAAAAACATAACAAAAATATTAATTTTATAACATCTATCTTTAAAAAAAACTTCAAAATCTGTCAGATTTTTACCGTCAATAGTACCATATAAAGTCTCCTACGTAATCTTATCTTCTTTGTACGCATGTAAGCTAGTAGGTAAGAATCCCGTTCTTCCCTCTAAACTAGTCTGTCCAGTCGATCAGAAACCACTATCGATCCAACACTAAAGTTAGTGCTAAGATACAACATTTATCCCAAATTGACACAATGATTCTTATCTCAATAACAATCAGTTGTTAAAACAAAAAAAGAATTTCAACGCAAACTCTACAGCACTTCAAAGCTTCCCTTCAATCATAAACCGCCAGAGACTTTTCAGTCTGACAACACGTTTTTGTTCCACTGTCTTATCAAAAAACAGTTGACTCTGGTTTAAATAATTTCGACATCATGTTACACGATGAACCGCAGAATACACGGTGTAATGGCACGTACCTCGAGATATCGCCGTCCAAATCGAACCACTTTACGTCCGTCAACATCACATCTAATACGTGAAGCAAAAACTTTGTATCCCCTTTTTACGAAAATTGCGCGGACGGAAGTATGAAAGGAGGAGACAGAGGGTATGAAATTTTCCACACTTATAGGGAATATAGAGAAGAAGTCCACAATGCAATTTTTTTTTTAAATTATGCTTAAAAGATACATTAAATCAATAAAGAAAACATTACACACACTACCATGTATTTGACACACACCATGCATACTATTTACTTATTGTAAAATTTTGTTCTTAACGTCTGTGGTCAAATTGAGAATAGATTAAAATATTGTTTGTTTTCATTAATATATTTCTGTCTTGGCGTTGAAAATACAATCTTAATAGTGTACAAACTTACAATTCCAATTAATTATAGTCAAATTTCCACTACTGCGGGACCTCTAGTTATGATAAACAGTCCCAAAACCAAACTCAGTACAAATTTTACTGCACGAAGCGATAAATTATTAGCAGTTAATAAAACAAAGCTCGATATACCTCAGAATATTAACAGCAAAACGTTTATTTGTTCAATGCGTTATATCCAACCGTTAAGTGCTAACACCGATAGAAATTTAGATCGCGATTTTCAGGTCATCCTAGTTGCAAAGATGAGTAATTCATAGATGTGTTGATATCAGAGGTTAATGCACTAGCTCCTACAGAACGTTGCGTGGTTCCATTAACTGTAAGCACGCGATTTTTTACACACAACGTGCGCCATATTTTTTTGCTCTTTTGCAAAATTATCGATATCGTTGTATTGCATGCGATAGTTTTTTTTTTATTTCGTTCGATTTGTGTTTTGTTTTCAATTACATATACTTTCGTTCTTCTGAAATGTGGATCTGTTTTCATTAACAGTAGCATTTTAGATTAGAGTATAGAATAAATGTCAATAGAGTAATTTAATGGAGAACATTCGACGCTATCAAGTCAATACTTAATGTCATTATGTCGGTGTATTCATGACATGTTTTTTTCATTTCTATTACATAACAAACCCTTCAAACCGAAACGCATTACTGCTTCACGGCAGAAATAAGCAAGGTGGTGGTACCTACCCGCGTGCACTCACAAGAGGTCCTACCACCAGTAATGGTTTTTTTTTTTTTTTTTTTTTTCCACAGGAGAAAATCGCCGGATCCCCACCCGCGCGGCAGGTGGGGTATGTGGGAGTTGAACCTCACTAAAAACTCCTGCCGCTCACAACCGGCGCCCTACCTCGGACCGGGCCGGAGCCCAGTCGGGGCTATTGAAACGGCGGGACAGGGTTGACGCAGAGCACATTACATCCATCCCACCGTCCCACGGACGCCGGACCGGTGGCCGCCAGCGAAACGACCACCGGTTCCCTCGTTCAGCGGGCCGAGAGCCCGCTTTGATGGCGCCGCGTTACACCTTCCCCCAGAGCGGTCGGGGGAACGCGGTCTACCATCACCCGGCTTCCTATTGTGGGTGAGCGTGCAGAGCACGCCACCCCTCGTCTGGGTCCCTCCCCGCACAAAACGGGTGGGACCCCTAGCTCTTAGGGGGCCAGGTCACGGATACGACCCCGGTCCCGACCCCCTGCCCGGCGGCGGCGGGTTTCTGCGTAGTGAGGAGAGCTTTCCCTCACTCGCCCCGCCGCCTCCTTCTGCGAGATGGTGCACTCGCAGAAGTCGAGCATAGCCTTCCATGACTCATCGCTGCCAAGCATCGACGCCACGACGCCAGGCAGCGACAAGTCAGGTCCTATCTTTGCGACCAGGACACGGCGCTGCACCTCCCAAGCGGGGCAGACAGCGAGCGTATGCTCCGCCGTGTCCAGGTCGTGTCCACAATGGTGACACCTCGTCGTCGGCTCAGCCCCTATCCGGCGCAGGTACTTCCCGAAGCATCCGTGCCCGGTCAGCACCTGCACCAGACGAAAGGTGAGACGTCCCTCGCCACGATTCACCCAGTCATCAAAGACCGGGTAAACCGCCTCGACGGTCCGTAGCCCCCACGTGGGGTTGGCCAATCGCCTCGACCACGACTCGAGCACGGACCGCCGAGAATGGGCCTTCCGCGCCCGCAGCTCACTCTCGGGGACACGCGCCACGCCCCGAGCACGAAGCTCGCTGCGCCACCGATAGTCGGCAGCGAGCGACTCCGCCTCCAGCTCCCATGGCGGCGTCCCCGCCAAAACACACGCCGCCTCGAAGGAGACGGTGCGATATCCGCGGATGACCCTGATGGCAACGGTGCGCTGCGGCCGGCGCAGGAACCGAGCCATAGTGGCCCGGTTGCGCGGCTCAGCCCACACAGGTGCACCGTACAGGGCCATCGATCGCACCACCCCCGCGTAGAGACGGCGCACAACCTGATCCGGTCCCCCAACATTCGGGAGCAGCCGGCTCAAAGAACCGGCCGTCCCCATCAATCGGGGGACCAGCTCCGCAAAGTGAGCACGAAAGGCCCACCGGCTGTCCAACACGAGGCCGAGGTACTTCAACTGCACCCCGACCCCTATCCGGACGCCTCCAACCACGATGTGGGTGTCAACGGGTGGCGCCCTCCGTGGCCCGTGAAACCACAGAGCCTCGGATTTATTGAGCGCCACGTCGAGACCCAGACTCCTTATCCTTCCGACCAGTAATGGTTTAGATGAATGTAACTCAATTTGGCTTTAAGTTAAACACCTTTCACACTACGTTTTGTAGTCAGTATTTAACATTAAATGACTTTTAAAAACATTATGTTTTAATCGTTCTAAATCTTCGTTCGTGTCCCCGTGCAACAAAAGGTCGTTGACTCCGTTTTTGCGATACGAATACTTTTTTCTCTGACTAATTTTCAATCAAGTTTTTATTAAAAAGAACCACTTATAGCCGAATCAGTTTCATATCGATTTAACGTCGAGATGAATTTGAAAAACGTAGGTACGATTAGAAAGCTAAGTAAATTGTCTCCTTAGAAAATAAGGTGACACTCTACAAAACTTGCGTACGCCCCGTGTTCGCTCACGTGGCCCGCACTAACTTGAACATACGTTTGTGGCGGTAGCTATCACACAAGATATTTGACAGATGCCTGAATCTCGCTTACAACATTTCCAAGATAAGATTGCATATATACCAGTTCCGAACAACAACATTTGGCGCCCACTGAGTTTCTCGCCGGATCTTCTCAGTGGGTCGCGTTTCCGATCCGGTGGTAGATTCTGCGAAGCACGGCTCTTGCTAGGGTTCGTGTTAGCAACATCGTCAGGTTTGAGCCCCGTGAGCTCACCTACTAGTTAAGGTTACGCTGGAATAGCCTCTCAAGGCAAAAAAAAAACAACAACATTTGTACTGAGCAATTACACTCGCTCGGTAGAAGATCTTCCTTTCGTCGTCAATTCCTACACGTTTATTTACCTCTAACAGATTGATTTTATCCACTAACTCTGCAAACATTCTGGGCGGAAAAACTTGGAATTGATTATTCATTGAATTTCTGCATACTTAAAATTTCGGGTGTCCAAATACTTAAACATATTTAAACTTAAAGCTATATATATTTTGGCTTACTTCCCCTTATGAGATTAATAAAAATAAGACAAAGCTACGTTAATTGGTGTAATTAGTGTAACAATCAATATAGAGCTACTTATTATCATCGATCTACGTATCGGATTGATCGTTTGATTATCGATATCTATGATCGGTATGAGATAGCCGCTTATGATTAAATAGGCGTTACATATCAATACAATATCTGATGCAGCAAAAACATTAAACAGATCTATCAAGAAATCATATTATGATGAGGCACTCTGTACCTATTTAGGCAGGATGGTAGTATTAGCTCATACGGACTTACTATTAAATTACATTATTACATACACTCTCTAGTAAATTCTTTAGCCATTTACGACACGAGCAGGAAGAGATGCCATTCTAAGGCGACCCCATACAACCAAGTAAATCGCATAATGCACTTCTTCATACTAACTTTTCCAAAAAGTATTGATGTCAGTCAGGCGGTCAGTTATTGAGCTAGTGAGTTACGAGCCTAATAAACTTACACTATGGATAAATTAAGTCAACCTCCGTCAATAAGGTGAGAAAAATCCGTAAATATTTTACGTCAATAACTTGTCAGATTATAAAACTATGTCATTCCATATTCGTCACAGTAGCACAGATACGGCCCACGTTATTACAAAAAAGCACGGTACATGACGTGTCCTAACGTATGGGCGAACGAAAATCATGGCTTGCATAAAGCTTGTTCCATAAAAGGAAAAATGAGTGTCAAACAAACTGCCTAACGAACCGCTATCAAAATCGAGAAGCCAGTATAACTAATAACAACTCTTCGCGTTTTATTTGTGAATTACCACCAAACGGTTTTAATACAGAACAGCATGTCAAAATGACCGCACAAACTCCACAAAATGTAGCTGGATGCGATTGCAAAATAAGCAACAAACTAGCAATACAATGTCCATAATCAAAATCCTTGCACAGTTCAGTAATAACAATCTATTCCTTCTAATGAAGATTACTAAAACCCTATTATACCATTAGCCACATGTGACATCACCCGTTGCCGCTACTGGTTAGATTTCGATAAAGATAATGAAAAAATATTTTTTTTTTTTAATTAGTAAATTAAATTTATATACATATATTAAAATAAATAATTAATTAAATTAAATTATTTATTTAATAAATAATAATAAAATATTCGATTCGTTTCGATAATGCTATACTTTATCATCTACTATAACGCGCGATCTACTATAACACGCGACATGCTATAACGCGCGACCTACTATAATAATGCACGATCTAGTACAGTCTTTCCCAAAGTGGGCGATAACTGTCTGATGAACTCATCTTTTTAATACTTCACTATTAAATTTTATTGCCTTTTGTTTATTTAACTTTTACACTAAACACTATATTGCAAATTACCCGAACACAACAATGGCGGAGAATTTTAGGTGCGTGAGAGCAGACGTAGACACTAACGCGCATGCCCACTTGTCAGTACCCAGGGAGGAAAAGTTACACTTGCGTCCCTGTACAGCGTGAGGAAAACCGAACCTTCGACGTAGGCAGGAGAAAAAAAAATTCTCACATAAAAATATATAAAAATCACCTTATCCGAAATTAGTGCTTCATACGGAAGCTAAAAAAGCCTAGCGATGATCATTAAATGTGACTAGATCGCGAAATGGCCTCGTTTGAGGTTACCATCGAACTCAGGTGATGGTGAAGTTCGTTGCCCTTCGTTTCATTATTGGGTCGAACAGTGGCCGACATAAAAGACATGAGTAATGAAATAATTATCTGTGGTCATGAATGCTTTAAATTGCTCTAATTAATTGTACCGGGTAAAATTATTGATTAATTAACATTGTTTTCTGTCTGTAAATTCAATTAGTGGCTTGTAATATTGAGTCAATTTTCCAAAATGTATTTTGAAGCATTTGAAATGAAGCAGCGAACACTAGTTCTAGTAACGTATATGTAACTAGCTGAGTCCTGCGATGTTACCTGCGGTTATTATCGTACCGCGGGTGATGCCGCGGGGCGAAGCTAGTCTAAAAAAGTAGGCCTATATCATCAGCTACCTATCAGTGAAAGTCCCATCAAAATCGGTCCAGCCGTTCCAGAGATTAGCCGGAACAAACAGACAGAAATTATAAAAGAAGAAAAGAAAAGAAATTATAAAAAATGTTATTTTGGTGTATGTACCGTATATATATTCAGATGCATGTAGTAAAAAGCGGCCATTTCAATATTACAAACAGACACTCAAATTTAATTTATATGTATAGATTAAGGGATCGGGGAAATGTTGCCCGACACTTGTATCCCTAGGATATTTGTGTAATTTTCTAATAAAATACTTATTAGAATCAACGTTTCATCACTTTCTCAACATTCTAAGCTCACGATACATCTATGAAATAATAAAACATACTAAAAACAGACGACAAGAAAAATCAACATTAGACGCAATGCTTTATAATGCATCTAAACAAACGTCTACAAAAGTATTGAAAACCGTTCCCAATATTGTAGTTATTCCAATATTAGGGTCATCCACATAGACATTTCGTTCTATGGAGTGAAAGTTGCTCTAGAACAATAATAAGTTATAATCTGCCCAAGCTTTAGCGCAACATCGTTATATAAGGCGTGTAGAGATATAATAGCAACTATTAGTCAACTATATTGGCTGTACTAAATTGAAACACAGTAGATGGATAATTGTTTAGTGTAACATTGTTTAGT
This sequence comes from Bombyx mori, assembly GCF_030269925.1. Lineage (NCBI taxonomy): Eukaryota > Metazoa > Arthropoda > Insecta > Lepidoptera > Bombycidae > Bombyx > Bombyx mori. Next base: position 12,834,253 of record NC_085115.1, on the reverse strand, counting down.
GTCTGCAACTAATCTAGAAAGTTGATATTTGACACGAGATTCACCAACGTCATGGAAAGCTAACAGTTTTTTACTGCATACATGAAGATATCCCTTCAAACGAAGCTCAGAACATATATATTGCAATAAAATAATGTCATAAAGAGAGAGAGAGTTAGACAGAGAAAGAATATACTTTACTACTTACTTTACATTTAAAAAAAAACAATAAGAAAAACAGTCAACATGTGGATTCATTAGTACAATAGGCGGTCTTATAAGAGTATACTTTGGTATTATAAGAGACTTGACGGCTATGACAAGAATTCGTGTAGTGATATTATATAGTAGAGCAGAAATACTTGTAAGTAACTTCATGTAAGACAGCGAATGTCCCAGGCAAGAGTCCACGTTAATGAATCAAAAGTCTACATAATCCTGCCGCTAATCAAGCTCTATTATAATTTCAAGGGAACCTAAAGAAAATTTAGTAAAGTGCATATTACAATGTTTTTGACAAAGACTGTGTATGACTTTCGTCGGTATTATAGTTTCTAGAGTACCAGAAACAGCGTCATGTCACGCGACCAATTGCAATAACTTGTAAGAGTACACGTATCATCAATCTAATTATTGCTTTATGCGAGCTCTGTAATTGCCTATATTTATTAGAAGATATTTGGGATGGGCCCTCGAATAGTTTAGCGGCACGAAATGTATTTCGCGGATTCGTTCATTGACTGTCAATATTTGACGGTATTATTAAGAAAATCTAAATTATTGGTGATGTTTATTTTTAATATTGTATTATAACACGTACGTGTTATTGTTTTTTTTTCTTCGATTTACTGGTGGTAGGACCTGTTTTGAGTCCGCGCGGGTAGGTACCATCGCCCTGCCTATTTCTGCGGTGAAGCAGTAATGCGTTTCGGTCTGAAGGGTAGGGCAGCCGTTGTAACTATACTGAGATCTTAGAACTTATATCTCAAGGTGGGTGGCGCATTTACGTTGTAGATGTCTATGGGCTCCAGTAACCACTTAACACCAGGTGGGCTGTAAGCTCGTCCACCCATCTAAGCAATAAAAAAAAAACAACCATCTTTTTTTTTCGCCGCTTTACTGTCTGAAATTATCATATAACTGGTATATCTTTAACTAAGTAAAATACATTGAACGCGATCAATTTCAAATCAGTTTTTAAGAAAAGTTTTGGTCTCAAGTGTAATTGGGGACGCCTTTCGCTTTGTGATATAAATGGGCCCCGATAACCACTTAACACCAGGTGGCCCGTGTACTCGCTCAGCCGTCCACGAAATAAAAAAATACTATGCACATATACGCATATCTGTTTCTGTGTATTAAATGTAATTATTAACGTTCAGAAAGCTGTGAGATGTTCATTCTATAAAATTCGTTCTTGTTGTGAAGAATATTTTAAGATTTCCGAACATAATATCAGCACTTAATTATTGTTTATAATAAAAACGTAACTGCTCAGAAATTTCTGTGCGACTAATCTAAGAACAAACAACGATTATGTACTCACTTACCGTTAAACCAACTGGCAAACACTAAAATTACAAGATAAAGGAATGTTTGTTATCAGAAATATGAAGTCAACTATTACTTTGCTGCAAAGAAATTTTACTGTCGTCGTTTAGATTTTGGGTACTTGTTTTTTTTTTTTAATTAAGCGGGTATCATTACGCCGAAATCGTCTTAATTTTAATCGACTTCAAAAAAACAAGGAGGATTTAGATTCCAATTTTTAATATGAGTTACCTCAGCACTGCAAAGTAGTTGAACCGATTTTGATAATTCTCTTAATATTATTAAATTTTGAAAGCCGACGCTTTTCATGTGGGACCATTTTATCAAGATCTGAGCAATAGTCTTTGAAGTATTGTTAATAACGCATATTTACTAACATCGACTCACACTAATGATATTCTCTTTTTATTTTGTTGAATTTGGTCTTTTCAATAAAAAAATTGTATTTATGAATTTAAATTAAAATCATTAAAATTAATTATTTAATATCGATTAGTTAAAAATAAAAAAATAATGTTTCAATCTCATCGCTATAAACATTTTAGCTCATCACGAATGAGATTCTTACAGAAACTGTGCTTGCAACCGCCTTGCCTACTTTTGCGGTAGGCAGCGGTTTGGCTCTGCCCCTGGCTTTGCTGAAGTCCATGGGCGACGGTAACCACTCACCATCAAGTGGGCCGTATGCTCGTCTGCCTACAAGGGCAATAAAAAGAAGAAAAAAAACTAAAAAAATTACTGAGAATGTTTGATGAAGTAAATATTATTTTCTTTATTGTAATATGTAGGTACTTAAAGATGCAAAAAGACACATCTCTAAGAACCTATTTAAAAATTCACGATAAAATTTGAGGATAAGCTTAAATTCAAATATCATACCAGATAGTTCGATTCAGTAGAAATGCTGTGGATAACTGTTAAATCTTTACGTTTCAAGCGAAATGCTAGTCGATTAGAATGGAATTTTCACTAAACTGCGAATTATATTAACAATTCAATTAGGCTTTCGAAATAGTTATTAAAAATATTCACAAAATGCCTAATGTTTATACTAACGATATATATATACTGAAGTGGCAGTGGGCAGGCCATATAAGCCGTAGGACTGACGATCGCTGGAGCAGACGGGTTCTCGAGTGGAGATCGCGCAGCGGGAGACGTAACGTGGGACGCCCCCTGGCTAGATGGTGCGATAGCCTCCGCACGGTGGCCGGCAAGAAGTGGATGAGGAGAGCCGCAGACCGGGCTCAGTGGTGTGGATTGGGAGAGGCCTATGTCCAGCAGTGGACGACTGTGGGCTGCTGATGATGATGATAATGATGATGATACTAACGATAACTAAGTATCTAATAAATAAAATTAATGTTTGTGTTTGTCCGATCGTGATCTACGCTTTCAAGTTTCTTGTCAGATAGAAATGGAAAAGTTTAAATATATGATGTCACTTCAGGCTAAGTTTTTGTCATAATAGCTTCAAAGTAGCATAGTGGCGCGTGAATAGACTTTACAGATGATTTTCATACGCTGTTTTTCATACATTTATTCCCGTTTTTTTTTAAACTCATTGATAAATTTTAGATCTGAAGTCTATCTTAGTTCGCGCTTCCTCTCTTAAAGACTGTAATGACTTTCAATTAAAAATAAAGATTATTGTTTACATTTTCAATAAGCCCTTAAAAATTTGTTGATCTTGCACCGTGATAACGTAATGTGTTATCACATGCCAAAAGAATTGAATCCAGGCAAAGACAATTAACCTCTATGGAAAAATTATAGATAAAGAATCGTCCTGACCGGAAAATCTGTGTTAACAACGTAACAAAAACATATTTGTTTTATACTTTTTCGACTAAGGATCGCTAACCATCGATATAAGAAAACATTTGAAGAGGAACAACAATAATTGTGAAATCGAATTTCCCAGAACTGCTAAATTTATTTTTGAAGTCGGTGTTTGCAATCGAATCCAATTTTATATTAATATAAACAGTATTAGTAACAGTGTTAATGGCCTCGTTAAATCTGCTTTTATATGAAATGGGCCAGACGTTGAATGCAGGTGGGAATACGATTGCTAGTTTATAAAAGACTTTATTGCCTTTCATATAATTTAACTGGTTCTATAACTGAAATTGTTTTTTTATAAAGAAGATTTTACTGGTAGTAAGACCTCTTGTGAGTCCGCGCGGGTAGGTACCACCACCCTACCTATTTCTGCCGTGAAGCAGTAATGCGTTTCGGCTTGAAGGGTGGGGCAGCCGCTGTAACTATACTTGAGACCTTAGAACTTATATCTCAAGGTGGGTGTTGCATTTACGTCGTAAATGTCTATGGGCTCCAGTAACCACTTAACACCAGGTGGGCTGTGAGCTCGTCCACCCATCGAAGATATATAAAAAAAGTCCCATGGCAATCTCAGAGATGAAGTAACAAAAAAAACTTCACCGTGTCAAGTGATCCTTCCCAAAACTACGTTTATATCTTAGCTCAGACGATGAATAAACGTAAGATAAAAAGACAAGTCAATTCAACAATGGATTAACTCAGTGTAGTATAAAAGTGGGACAAGCTAACAGATACTATCAAAGTTTTAGATAAGCGCATAAATAACTGGTGAACAATGATTTTTGGCACTGAAGACCTACCACATTAAATTATGACAAAGTCTGAATATCTCGTAGAATTATTCATTTTATTGTATCCACGAATTAAGATATTCTTTGATGTATCTAATTAAATAGTACAGCCAAGTATTTACCTATACACTTAGCTACAAATACTATTTTTATTAATAGACAATATAAACTGTACTGAAAAATTACATAGCGGTTACTATTGAACAGTTCTAGAGACTAATGCATTCTAATAAATATCTAAATAAAAAAATGATTGTTTGTTTATTGAAGCACTGCACTGCAGTGAAACGATGGCATGCTTATTCGTATTTTGCACTCAATTACTGAATTAATGACATTCAGTTTTTTTTTTTTTTTTTATTTCCCTTGTAGGCAGACGAGCATACGGCCCACCTGATGGTAAGTGGTTACCGTCGCCCATGGACTTCAGCAATGCCAGGGGCAGAGCCAAGCCGCTGCCTACCGCTTAATACTCTCCACAAGCCTCGTTTGAAGAAGGACATGTCATAGCGCTCGGGAAACACCGTGGAGGGGAGCTCATTCCATAGCCGGATGGTAATGGTTCGGTGCACTGCAGTTCTCTGACGACAGATACAAAATTTAGTACTTTCTTGAATGACAAAACGATTCTATGATAACTACATATTTTATACTAGCGACCCGCCCTCGCTTCGCTTCGGAAACTGTAATTTATTATTGATTTCTCCACGATTTAACGGATGTTATTATACATATAAACCTTCCTCTTCAATCACTCTATCTATTAAAAAAACCGCATAACCGTTGCGTAGTTTTAAAGATTTAAGCATACACAGGGACAGACATAGGGACAGAGAAAGCGACTTTGTTTTATACTATGTCATTGTAGTGATGTGGACCATAATCGACAAATTTAATACTAACAAAAGCGTAATGAGGGGTCGTTCTTGGAACACAAATAAAATAATCGACAGCAAATGTTTTTTGCTAACATCCGTTCCAGGAAGAGTAATGTTTTCCAGAAAAATCTGCCAGATCCGTATCGCGACTCATGATCACTACATTTGCATACGAGGTTTTCGTAGTCACGGATGACTGGGAATGACGGTAATTATAAAATGATTACGAATTAAAAGTGTGAGACTTTTTGGCGGGAACGCGAGGAGTGAAGTTGTGTGATTTGTTTTATTTTGTCTATTTAGTGTTTCTTCAGGTTTAAATGTGTAATAACGGTGGTTTATTAACAGTTTAATATCTGTGAAAGTGTGGGAAAATAAAACATAGCCGCTGGACGCAACTTTTCGGGATCCTCCAAAAAGTCCACTGAAAATCTTAGCAAATGACCACCGTTTTACTAAGATTATATTTCATCCCATATCATCTCATTCATTTCATTTCACTCCATATTATTATTTTTCATAAAAATAAGAATATAAATTAAAATAAGACATGACTTAAAGGACTTAGCTACCAGGTCATAAAATCCCTTAAAAAAAAAAACCTCCCGCTAAAACCTCAAAGCTTACTAACTAAAAACTTATAACGCAGTTTATTTAAGTCGTCGCAGAAATGAAGCTGTAATGAGTGGTATTAATTAAACATAGTTGCCAACATTAATAGTGTAACCCTTGAGAAATTTCGCACGTTTAATAATTGACGGCTCGTACAATTTACATCGGTAGAGCATAGGACAAACACATATATTTGGTGTTTACACTACATTCAAAAATTTAAATCTTACACGAACGTTTTGAAAATTATAAATTCGTATTCTCTTGGGAGCCGTTTGACACGAGGTTTTTTTTTATTGTATTTCGACATGCGAGCTCATTTTGATCCGTAATTGAATTCCGAAATACTAATGGTATTATATAAATTTAAACTTCACTTTACACTGGAGACTACAGGTTTTTGACAAAAATAGGCCAGGTCATCATCATCTTCATCATCATCAACAGCCCACAGTCGTCCACTGCTGGACATAGGCCTCTCCCAATCCACACCACTGAATCCGGTCTGCGGCTCTCCTCATCCACTTCTTGCCGGCCACCGTGCGGAGGTCATCGCACCATCTAGCCAGGGGGCGTCCCACGTTACGTCTTCCGCTGCGCGGTCTCCACTCGAGGGCCCGTCTGCTCCAGCGATCATAGAACTCATATATAAAGCTACGCGATCTAAGATCAATAAAAAAAAGATCACAGCTTAAATTCGAAGAAAACAAGATTACTTTTTAGTACAAAACAAATTTTATTTCACATCTGCTGTGTTTCAGATTTCGCTTCTCGTATTGAGCACGCAATAATGGCTAATCAAACGTGTTTTCCCTACGATTATACGTACTTTATGAACAGATCACAAAGTCAATTCAATTTTTATTTAATTTTTTATGCTACAAATAATTTCATAGTAATATTAGTTACATACATGCCTTCTACGATTCTTCTTTTGTTTAACTTTTTTGACAATTTACATTGTCGTTTACGCAAAAGTAATCTATGTATGCAACTTGATTACCCCCTTACCAATAATCATGAGCGACAGTAACTTAATGTTAACCACGGCAAGACTATTGACATTCTGAGGAGGAAAAAAAAGAAATTTCTATGCATGCATTATATACATAAAAAAAACCTTGAAATTGTCATATTTTTACAGGATTTCTCTGATACTGCCGCTACTAAAATTATAAGAGAACACACATATTAAGTCTTTTTAGATCATTTATTTCATCATTAATAGGTTTTGACAATTCATTCTCCATCCAAGCTATTCGATTGTGGAATGCACTTACTAGCTGCAGTGGGGGGTGCCATAACTTTAAACTGCTTCACAATAATGATGAACATTACATATCTGTTCAGTGCTGTTTGTCTATAATCGTAAATTTAAAAAAAATTCCTTTAGCATTCTGTTGACTTATTATATGTATATATTATTATATATTTATACATACCTACATAATATTTGTTTGTATATTGGTACGTAAGTAGTGACTACATATTATATGTTTATTCATTTTCAATAATGTGCGTAAAGGTTAGGTCTCTTTAGTTGATTATCGACTTATAATTGAGTCGTCTATTATCAAAGGTGGCAATCTGTGCATTTGGACAAAAAAATGTTATTGATATGTCAATACAGATTGATTTGAATATAATCCTCTCCTTCAAAGAATTCGGTTCAAAACCTGCATTAAATAAAGTATTAACTTAACCTGTTATTTATCTAAGATGTCGTTCAGAAGAGTTTTGTGACTGCTAATGGAATACAAAGTCAATAATTCGTTTTTCTGATTTACCAATAATTGTCCAAAAGTCACATTGCCGGCTTTGATAATAGTCGACTCAATTAATGTCTCAGAAATACATAATTATAATCTTCAAACTTCAACTTAACTACCTTCACACGCATCTTACCTTACCACAACAAAAACATTTACGAACACCTCAAAGAAATAGCATAAACAATATTTTTAAAACAATTCAAAAGCAAATTTGCACACCATTACTCATGAAAGAAAAGTAATTATTCACGCTAATTACGTAGGGCACAGGTGCAGAAACTTTAAAAGTTTTTATCCGTCTGTCCTTGGCAAAGGTAACATCGCTAAGTGCCACGGCTGATGACCTTCGCCAGAGGTCACGACAAACCGGCATAATTTAAGCCTGGCAACAATTTAAACTGTTCTTTTAACATGCAACCAATGGTTATTGCCACTTCCAAAATGTGACTTGTCTTGAGAACCTACCGATGATTACCTACGTGTAATCACAATTTAATTTTAAACAATTGCTGGATAGTTGTTCACCGCGTTTTGTCGTATTTATATTGTGTAGGTATATACCGACACAGTGGCAGGTACAAAATTAACCTTATAACTTATTACGTTATTATGTAACTCCATACAAAAATAGCACTGTGTATCGTATAGTTTCAGTAATAAAAAGTCAAAGTGTTAAAACATTAATTGCTTACTCTTGAAACATTTTATGAATATAATAATAAATACATCGCCCACAAATGCGGTTTGCTTCTACACACTGAAAAAATGTAGGTTATGGTTTTACGTGACCTATTTAAGGTTTATGTTTTCTGTTATTTGCTTACGTTAACAGTACGAGTAAGATACGATTTTACGTAAGCGCGTGTCGTCACTGAGCGTGGGGATACTTGGCGACTGAATCAATGAAATTCAGATTAATTTGTAGAATAGGAATTTCTACGTACTAGACGTCCCGCAGTAGTCGAAATTCGACTATAATTAATTGGAATTGTAAGTTTGTACACTATTATGATTGTATTTTATACTTCTATAATCACAAATTTCGCCAAGACTACAATATAAAAAATATATAACAAAGACAAACAATATTTAATCTATTCGCAATTTGACAACAGACGTCAAGAACAAAAGTTTGATAATAAATAGTATGCGTGTGTGCGTCAAATACATGGTATGTAGTGTGTGTAATGTTTTCTTTATTGATTGAATGTATCTTTTATGCATTATTTAAATAAAATATTAGCATTGTGCACTTGTTCTCTATATTCTCTATAAGTGTGGAAAATTTCATACTCCTCCGTCCGCGCAATCTTCGTAAAAAGGGATACAAAGTTTTTGCTTCACGTATTAATATATAGATTTTGAAGAATCTCTACGGATTTCGTTTTCGAAGTTCTACGCATAGTCGCAGGCGTCATTCAATGGCGGACCAATGTAAGCAACTAGCGTAATCGGAATTTAATTTAATTTCCTTTTGCTTTATCAAGTCGCAACGATTTTTATTTATGGCCGTTTTGTATTTTCGTTTTCATATTACAATTTGTTTTATATTACGTGCCTGGCGTCTTCTATCCTTGAAGATGTCCTCGCTTTGTAGGCCTTGCCACGAGTAATCAGCAAGGATCAGTGATAGGTTTAAAGCTAGGGAAAAGGACTTAAGTTAAAAATTTACATCAATCAAGGACTGATGACAATACAATAATTATATCGTGGGCTAAGCGACATTTCACTTAATACGCGAAATGTAAATCTTTGCAATTAAAATTCCGTTTTTTTTTTTATTGCTTAGATGGATGGACGTGCTCACAGCCCACCTGGTGTTAAGTGGTTACTGGAGCCCATAGACATCTACAACGTAAATGCGCCACTCACCTCGAGATATAAGTTCTAGACTCCCAAGAGGTTCTACCACCAGTGATTCAATTTGAATTGAATTTGAATTTTGGTGCTAGCATCAAGAATTCAATGTTTTTAATTGAAAGTCAATTAACTTTACCTTGTTCAAATAGCCGAAGAACTTTTTTTGTTATGATTTTTTTTCCAAATTTTGAACTTTTCAATGGACCTCCTGTAATAATGCAAAAATGTCGCTTAAACCAAACGGCCTCTCACCCCTCGATATTATCTTAGTCTAAAATCCTGAACAGGGTCATTAGGATTTGCTATTTAAGCTGATTTTTTGATGTGTACCTAAATTTTGTGGTAGGCAACGGCTTGGCTCTGCCCCTGGCACTGCTGAGGTCCATGGGCGACGGTAATCACTCGCCATCAGGTGGGCCGCGTGCCTGCCTGCATGGGCAATAAAAAAATATATATTTATTATTATTGTCATATATAAGATGGTCAATAACTTGACAGTTGATATGACGCTACAAAAGAGAGTTGATCTCATCTATGGTTTCAAAATCGCTCGGTACAGTAACCTTATGATGGATCCAGTTATGCACAAATAACGTATGACTTCACGGTTAGCGCCTTGAAATTTATAAACGTTTATATTTAACTGGAAGGCGATCACCATTACAAACATAACAATTAAAAGTAAATATTAATTGAACAAGCTACTTACCACAACATAAAATTTCTACGGAATGTTTTTTGAAATCACTTGAAATATTTTTATGATCAAAGAAATCTTTTCATGTAGGTACTATTATTAGTTAAATAACTTTTGACGGCCAGAAACGTGGAAAAACATTAAAATTTACTCTGTCTGAACTTTGATCGGATAGTTTCAAATTTTAAGAAAAACTTTAACACAAAAAATCCGACTGGCGGGGCTTTTGTGAGTATTTTTGTGGGTTTCTGTGAGTTCGCTGTTCCGGGCTGTTTGCGAAGAGGATATGGAAAAACTATACCCGATCCTGTAAACCGAATGGTAGACAATCGACGTCGCCCAAAACGCGTCATTACGGATCCTTCCGATCCATTAACGGTGCTTTTAGGTACCGCAAGCACCGTTCACCATCCTCGTCGAACCCGTCGCTTGCGACAAAGCGCTCGACGAGCGAATTAACTCACAGACACAACCCACTGAGTTTCTCGCCGGATCTTCTCAGAGGGTCGCGTTTCCGGTCCCGTGGTAGATTCTGCGAAGCACTGCTCTTGATAGGGCCAGTGCTAGCAACACTCCGGTTTGAGCCCCGTGAGCTCACCTACGCGTTAGGGTGAAGCTGATATAGCCTTTCAAAGCTATTAGCATAGGTAGAGAAAAAAAAGGAAATGATGTTAACACTGTTTTGGATAAGATTTTAATAGAAAGCGACACAATTAAATTAAATAAAACAAAATGAGTTGAGACAAGTACAGACAAACTAAGGTTGACAATATTTTGCCGGTCGTCTTGGCGCGCGTCGAGGGCGTGTGTTTTCCGACTCAGAGAGCTCTGTCTCAGCGGGGAAGGGGAGGGTAAGGCGGCGGGTGGCGAGGGCGGTATCGCACGTTCGGATATTTGGTTCCGTTATAAAACACATTTCTTACTGGTGGTAGAGCCTCTTGTGAGTCCGCACGGGTAGGTACCACCACCTCGCCTATTTCTGCCGTGAAGCAGTAATGCGTTTCGGCTTGAAGGGTGGGGCAGCCGTTGTAACTATAATGAGACCTTAGAACTCATATCTCAAGGTGGGCGGCGGCATTTACGTTGTAGATGTCTATGGGCTCCAGTAACCACTTAACACAAGGTGGGCTGGTGAGCTCGTCCACCCATCTAAGCAGTAAATAAAAAAAACATTTAAAACAAAAATTTCCGTTCAAATTGCCATACAAAAAATCAAAAGGAATAAATAACAGACCCAAAATTAGATCTCGTATTTTTTTCCATAAATTCAAATACTATTTATATTGGCTGCAGAGCAGTGATATCTTACGCGTAGTTTTTCTTGCGTCTGTTCATTCGACTCTTGACGCAAATCACTAAATGAAAACCGAAATTAAACTCACTTTTAATAGGATGTTCAAGTGTCATGAGAATATCAAAATATTTATTGTTATTACAAAATGTGATATATGAAGAAACACATCATTAAACTTATCTAAACCTAATTCAAAATTGTGAGGCTTCAACTGTGTGCAAAAACACGTATCGCTCATATAATAAAGTAGATAACCGAATTTCAACAAATAATGAACACGTATTGACCACGAAAATCATAAGCTTCCCGAAACATCGGAAATTGTAAGACACAAATAAAAAACAACTCGAGATTAAACAGAGATACAGTTATTTAAAAACAAATACAGTAATTATATAGTTTTAATCATGTCGCACCTTTAGAATTGTAGAGACCCTTTTCGAAATTTTTGGATTTCGTCTTTAATTCAAACAATAGACCTAGAACGACCTTTTTCAGCGACTCTTAGTAATCAAATGACCAGAAGTAGCTTATAAAGGGACAAAGCTATCCATCGGTCTCTTTCACTCCGTCCCCTTCCTCTACGTTTTTTCGATTTGAGAACTTTAATCGATGTTTTCCAAAAAACCTTTTTTTTTTTGAGTTGGGTTCTTATAATTCTAAAGGTGCGATGTGTACGATTCGCGAAAACTAAAGGAAACACAAAATTACTCTCACGGTACCGTCATCCTGTCCATTTCTGCAACGAATCACTGACGACTTCCGGTTTAAGGGTGGAATAATCGATTTACAACACTTTTAAGACTTCAACCTAACGTTTCAAGGTTGGCGTCATTTATATCGCGAGTCGTATGTCGTATCACTCTTGTCAGAGCAGTCGTGGTTGCAGCATCATTGTTGTGGGCAGATGTTATGCGCCTCACGAGCAATCGCCACTCCTCCCGGTTTGTGGTGAGCCTGGTACACTCATGCAAACAGCCGCCAACTGCCGACTTGATTTGGTCGGTCCATCGCATGGGCACCCTTCCACGCCATAGGTCCCCGATCCTCCTCCTTGCGTCGTATTCCTCATTGCTGAGGGTCGTGACCACCCTTTTGTATCACCTTCGCACGCACGATCTTTCTCCATCCATTCTTGTCTCTGGCGGTGTGGAGGGCGTTGTGAAACGTGGAATCAAGAGCGGTGCGGATCTGGTCGGACCAACCGATCCCCGATAATCAGTTACCAAAAAGAAAAAGAAAAAAGGTTTCACATTTGTTTATATGATTCTGTAGTCCAGTGCTAAAGTTCAAGTTTGTTTATACACCCAGTGCTAAAGCTCGGATTGAACATTGATTTATAAAGTACGAACGTAATAACACGTAATCACGACACGCCATGACCTTCGGAGTTAATGCCGAAAGCGTACGCCTCTAAGCTTTCTTTTATTAAAGATTTGCCGAAACACTGGCCCGAATTTACAGGCTCTCTTAATGGATCCCAAAATTTTAATACATTTATCTCATTTAGTATTCATTCTTATTGATACTTCATGGTACATTGTTCTGACTGGTACTTTTTCATGTCATTCTGCTGACAAACATTATAGTTGTGATGAGATAAATAAATTACACATTTACGTGCTAATTTGTTTTATAATCATATAAATTTGATATTACAAACTAGCTTACCTAAATATAAAAAATCAATATTGGTATATTTTAAGGTTGTCGTGAAATATTTATCTGTGAATTTACAACAGAAATACTTTTATATAATAAGACTATAGATTATTTGATTGAGAAAGAATTATACCGTTCCTTTTTTACCATCAACATTAGAACTCTTCAACTAGTAGATTTTGATTTCTTGTACTTATATATACTATAGAAATGAGGCGTTTTATTGTCTCATCCCGCTTACGACAAACCACACCTACAAGTAATTTAGAATAAGTACTTTCTATCAGTCACCAAAGTAATGTTATGTGAGCAAACATTACGAACGTAATCAATAATTTAGTCTGTGCTCGAAGTCTCAGTAAACTTTCCAAGTGATGTGGATACACCTCTTAACATCGTGCTAGTGAGCTCATTGGCTACCACTTGATGTTCCTCTTTGCATCAATGCAACAGAATGAAAAAATCATTGATGGACAAAGTCCACGCGAAAACGTGATATCGCGGACTCAGTAAATATTAACACACAGACGCAAAAAAGTATTCGCGCTGTATTTGACACAAGTGACCACTTGTTTTTATTAACGACGTTACTGCATTGAGAATAGTCACCTAAGTGTGCATTAAACCCCAAGAAAACTCTTCGAAAATTAATGAAATTCCAATATACTGTCAATTTAAAATAAGTCCCACAATCGAATCCTCATTACGTGCCTGTGTAGCGCCCGAAACGTGACGCAACCTTCGGGGAGGTCATGACAATATATTGTGACTTATTAGGTATAATCTCTTCGAGCTATCTACATCAATTAATCTATAAGTAGAAATAAACGAACAGTTACGCGTAAAGGAAAACGAAGGTCTGCGAAATTATCAGGAAATAATTTGATACTTCGAGATAATCATACATAAAATTATTGTTGATGTTTATCTTGGTCCTTGAATTGTCTTCAATGTTTTATATTTATAAATGTACACAGATTAGAATTTTATGACGTAATTTTTAAACCCAACTCTTGAGTTAAATATCTCACTAATTGTATTTTTTAATAAATATTCGAATTTACTACAACTAATTGTCAAAGCTACTTCACTTACATTATTTACTGTCCCTACTTGTCACCAAATTACACACAAAGCAATTGTGTTAAAATTTATATAGACCCTGTTTATTTGATGTCATCTTTACTGCTGTTAATTTCCAACCCCTTTGCTTAAAAAACAAAACTTAGAAAATAAATTCAATGTCCGCGCTTCAGACAGCCAGCTATATTGGCGTTGTGTCCTTCCTTTTAGCTTCTCAGATGCCAAACACTTTATAACGCTTGATCATTTTCTCATCATGACAACGCTCACTTTGGCGGGAAAAAATCAGTGTCATATATAAAGCATAGACAAATAAAAAACTAGAGGAACAATACTTTTTAAAAAATTTTTTACAAAAAACTTGCATAAATGAGTACATTTCAAATTCAACTCTGTTTCGTTTAGCATTTAATTATAAATAGACTACAACGCCCTATATACAAAGCCCAAAGGTCGGAGCGCATTAATGTACAGCCAAAGAGCTTTTGTCAATTAGTAGATACCACGTGAACGTGCTAAAATAGCTTATAATTAACCGATACATTAATACTCCGTTCGCTAAAAATTTTGTTAATTAATAACACTTTCAACGTATCTATTTTGTTAAGATCTAAGAAATGATTTTGATTGACAATAGTTAAGATTCGTTACAGATGTACTAACCTCGTCCCGTGCTTTCATCCATGTTGTGTTTGTAGTATTGAGCATTTGATTTTAACATAATAAAATTTCGATCTGCGGCTCCATACAACTCAGCTTGGAATTTATAACATTACTTTAGCTTACAATTTTAATTTAGCGTGTGCTACAACATAACAGACTACCGAAACTACAGACAGCTTTAATTTCACAGCCATTAAATGTTTTCTACAACACTTATAATTTAAATACAACAGTCCTTGAAAATTCGAGGTCGAAGTTTAAAACAAAATTGTTTGTAATTCTAATTTACTGAGTTAAATCATACAATTATACAATAAAAATGTAAAAAGTTATATGTAAATAATTGCTTATTATAAGTAACATCTAAAAAACGTATATATATATTAAAACGATTTTTATAATTTACAGTAATAATTGATCTTAAGTCCTATCTAAATGTATGCACGTCTGTGTATCAATATAACATATTACTAGTAGAATGACTAGCCAGTGACCTCTGGAATGGCGAAAAACTCACACGAGCAAACTACCCACAGAAGTACTTTGAATCATAAATCGACTTTTGTAATTTACAGTAATAAATGATCTTTAAGTTCTATCTAAATGTATGCACGTCTGTGTATCGATATAACATATTACTAGTAGAATGACTAGTCAGTGACCTCCGAAATGGCGAAAAAGTCACACGAGCAAACTACCCACAGAACTACTTTAAATCATAAAACGATTTTTGTAATTTACAGCAATAAATGATCTTAAGTCCTATCTAAATGTATGCACGTCTGTGTATCGATATAACATATTACTAGTAGAATGACTAGTCAGTGACCTCCGGAATGGCCAAGACCCTGCAAACGTAAGGCTTCGTTAATCTTCATAATGAGCTAACATTACCGTTATTTAGAACATTTAACGAGATTAACGGGTTTAACATTGACTCGTGTTATTTTAATTCGAATGTATACGAATGTGTTCGTCTTTTCAATGTAATTACATAGGCTTATTTACTGGAACAGTAGTTGATGATTAGGTATTTTAATAAAGCAATGCTTTGACTGTTACCTATATGTTATCTGTGGACTTCTGGCTTGGGACTACTTACGCACAATTAAGGCCTAGACGTGGCCTCAAATATAAATTTTACCGTATTGCGATTACAGTAAGACTTACGGTAGGAGCATACATGCTCCTAAATGAACGTTATTGACATTGACATTAATGACAGTAACGATTTTTGCATTTCTACATGATCTTCGTCACCCAAACTTTGGAAAATATGAAGTGTTTTTCTACAATACTTTTATTCCATCAAAAGTAAAATAAAACCTCAAAACAGGAAATAAAAAGACATTTCCAAACAATCAAAACACTTTTAATTTACGTTTTCCATTTCGTAGTACGATTGTTTTGACAATCCCAAGGAAAGTTGTAAATCTTTTACTGTCCGAATTAAAAGTACGCGGTTCCACACTTCGTCTGAATTTATCTCCGAAAATCTCTGTTTAAACATCCAGATTAATTTTGTAATGCCTTTAGAGTCGTTGCGGAGTTTTTTGATGACATATTAAATGTTTATGTACATTTGAATTCAGAAGCACGTGTCGCAAAACGCATTCGCAAAAAGCCTAAAAGAAACGGCACACGTGTAGAAGTCACGTGTGCTCTGAGAATAACGTTATCGTGTACATACATTGTATAGGCATCCACCCTAGCGAAAGAGAGGTTAAAATGACTCTTAACCAAATAAATAAATAAAAATATATACGAGAAAAAAAGTATTGTTCCGCCAGCGTGCCATTCAACACAATTTAACATCAGCGGACGCACC
This sequence comes from Bombyx mori, assembly GCF_030269925.1. Taxonomy (NCBI): domain Eukaryota; kingdom Metazoa; phylum Arthropoda; class Insecta; order Lepidoptera; family Bombycidae; genus Bombyx; species Bombyx mori. The sequence goes on along the minus strand of NC_085115.1, from coordinate 12,817,738 downwards.
GCGTCCATGACCTCGTATGACGTCCGAGAACCTCCATTAGTTGGTTTCAATCTATTCTGCGGGTAGAACGACATTTTTCCCAAAATTCAAAGAAGTACGTAAGCAATAAAACCATTCTTCTTCTTTCTTCTTCAACCCGTGTCCACCGGATGCTGAGTGTAGGTCTCTTCAAATGCACTCCGTTCTTTTCGGTCTCTTGCCTTTCCCATCCATTCCCTACCGTAACAAACCATTAATTTAGCGTAATTCTACTAAAGTATCCAAACGACCTGCTCCAAGCTCATCACGGTAGCACTAATAGTACATCCGGTGTTAACTGCGCAATATCACTATACAAATTACACGTAATCAGAACGTCCCCCGCCGCCTGTCGCGTATTGCGAGGATCATCTGACCCGAGCCGGAAGCCATCATTGTAAACAAGATCCGATTCAATGCTTTGATGTGTCCATTAATTCTAGAATAATCTTCAATTTCCTACATTTTCCAAGGTAATGATATCTTTGCTATTGCAACTATAATTTAGTGCTTACTAACCATTTCTATTAACGATAATAACTAATAATAATAACTGGGCAAATTTCGTCCCAATTTAAGATTCCCTGTGTTATGGGTACCAGAGACTGATATATAGACAATAAACACCCAGACGAAGAGCAAACAGACCTGTTCATCATACGAATATTTGCGCTATGTTAGAATCGAATTAGCCTACTGAGTTTCTTGCCGGATCTTCTCAGTGGGTCGCGTTTTCGATTCGGTGGTAGATTCTGCGAAGCACGGCTCTTGCTAGGGCCAGTGCTAGCAACACTCCGGCTTGAGCCCCCTGAGCTCACCTACATGTTAGGGTGAAACTGAAATAGCCTCTCAAGTCTATCAGCATAGGTAAGGAAAAAAAATGAATCGAACCCACGAACCTCGGCGTTACAGTCAAGAGCGCGCTATTACGCCACCGTGTTAGTGAAACTTATCATTACTATTACATTTATGTAATAAAATATATAAGGCATCAAGATTTTCAACTGAGACTCAAAATAAAAACGTCCTAATTGCACTGAAATTATAGTCGATCGTAATTTACCCCAATAAAATTTATGAAATCTTCTAAAATCTACTTCTAAAATCCTTGCCCATGAAATTACAATTCTGACAAAACAATTCACTTTGTTTAGAATAGAAGCCGACAATAACCAGTGATATGACTATCTCGCACGTTCGTGTCGACAGATTCTTGCCTAAAAATAACACAAACATTGTAGAGCCCCTCTCAGGTCTTCATGAATGAGTCTCCATATAGACACTAGTGTAGTAAAAACGTGTATAAAATTGTGAATAATATATTTTCTCGTTTGTTAAAATATGATATTAAGAAAATAAATAAGATCCCTCCTCTCCCTGCTCGAGGACATCCTACTGCACTCCTTTAGGAGATCTCCCACTGTATTTTTTTTATTGCTTAGATGGGTGTACGAGCTCACAGCCCACCTGGTGTTAAGCGGCTACTGGAGCCCATAGAAATCTACAACGTAAATACGCCACCCACCTTGAGATATAAGTTGCAAGGTCTCAGTAAAGTTACGACTGCCCCACCCTTCAAACCGAAACGCATTACTGCTTCACGGCAGAAATAGGCAGGATGGTGGTACCCTACCGCGCGGACTCACAAGAGGTCCTACCACCACTTATAATTTGTAGTTTTAATTTAATATGTAGTTTTAATTTGATTGGTCCACCGCATGGCGAATCGAAGCTAGTTTTTTTGGAATTTCAAATTATACAGCAATTTATTTATCAACGAAAATTCACCTTCGATTTGTAAAAAAAAACATTGAATCAATTGAGCTCAACCTTTCGGGATAAATGTACTTAATAATGTTCCAGAATAAAATTTTAAACTTTTATTTTAGCGTCTCGTCAGCGTCGAAAATAACACACTCAATTTCTTTCTTAAATCATTGAAGAGATTCACACGTCCTCGATTATTTGAATTGCAATTCTAACAATAAATAATTGCAGGCTTTCATCGTGGATACTATAAAAGCACAGTTCCACAATTGTTGTATTATGATGTATCGTAAATACGTCACGCTGTACGATTTTCAATTACTAGGTACGTTCATATCAGATACATTCCCTAGCGAATTAAGGACCGTTTTTGAATCGATCGATACAGTCATTTTAATCGAATTATTTTGTTACTGTATCTCTTTGGAATAACGTATTATCTCGAATCGATTCTTCACTCGAATGCAAAATTACTCGTGTAGTCGTCTACGCTACGTAATTGCGACTGTGTATGACAATATACACTTGGGACCAGTGTCAGCTCGAGATAGGGCGCAATATGTTAACAGTTTTCAAATAACTTATGTAGGTAACGTGAACCGAATTTTTAACTTCCTTCTTCAAACGAGGCTTATGGAGAGTACTTAGGGATATGCAGCGGCTTTTCTTCTGCCTCTAGCGTTGCTGACGTCTTTTTTATTATTATTACCTAGTTGGGTGGACGAGCTCACAGCCCACCTAGTGTTAAGTGGTTACTGGAGCCCATAGACATCTACAACGTAAATGCGCCATCCACCTTGAGATATAAGTTCTAAAATCTCAGTATAGCTACAACGGCTGCCCTACCCTTCAGACCGAAACGCATTGCTTCACGGCAGAAATAGGCGGGGCGGTGGTACCTACCCGCGCGGACTCACAAGATGTCCTACCACCAGACTTCCGTAGGTAACCACACGCCATCCGGTAGGTCGTATGCTAGTTCGCCTATAAGGCAATAAAAAAACTTAACAATAGACGGGAACAGGAATTCTAAACATAAATTCTTCATTCTGTTATTGAAACAATCGTGTTTTCTTAATCAAAATTCTAACAATAATCCCTAGTCTATTTCATACTATACCTATCATGTAGTTTAGTATAAAGAAAACAAACCATGGACGTGTGCGTCTTCACGGCGCCATATTTAAGTTGACATAGGAAACGGCGACACAAATCCTGTGCACGGATCTAACGGGGAAGCTTAGGCAGTGAAATACCGTCGACTATGTATGTTATTTGCGAGAATAATGTACAGAAATATTTTTAAACAAAATTTCTTCTTGGGCATACAGCATATGAGTCGTCTATTATCAAAGGTGGCAATCTGTGCATTTGGACAAAAAAATATTATTGCTATGTCAATACAGATTGGTTTGAATATAATCGTTTCCTTCAAAGAATACGGTTCAAAACCTGCATTAAATAAAGGTTAATAGTTAACCTGTTATTTATCTAAGATGTCGTTCCGAAGAGTTTTGTGACTACCAATGGAATACAAAGTCAATAATTCGTTTTTCTGATTTACCAATATAATTATCCAAAAGTCAGATTGCCGGCTTTGATAATAGTCGACTCATATAACAGTTGAGTTTCTAATGTAAAAACACACTTTCGATATTTTTATAGAACTATTAAAAAAATTATATGGATATAATTTGATATTGTTTTTGTCGAATATGGTTGTTATTTTTATAGATAATTCTGTTGTATTGTTTTTATTTTTTATAATACTAAAGTTCGTCAATACATCAAGTAAAAAAGGAACTCAATTGTTTATTCCTTGTCGGTATATATAGGTATGTAGGTTATAAAACCTTACTGTTTCGGCTTCAGAGTTGATTCAAGTTTATGTGATTTTAAATCCATAGTAGGTATATTTATTGAATTAACAATTCGCTAACGTGTTCGATCGATTCTCATCGTGTAGGTATTTGTTGTGACGGTCATTCGTGCAGAATATGAAGTGTTAATAATTATTTGAATCTGATTGCATTATTTATTCGCGCTAAAACACGTCACAAAGTGTAAACGTGACTAAAATCGTTTAAAATTTCATATAAATTTGTTGTAAATTTCAAAATACTAAAAGCCGCGAAATTATTGTCATCATCATCGTAAATTTACTTATGTGAAAATAAAATTATGCTCTGAATTTTCTTAAATACATTATTCTTTATTTTTTATTGTACATACAGTTAATATTACAGTAATTGCGATAAATATATAAAAATGGCGAGCTTAACTCAACAATTGAGTTTTCTACCAGCTAACCGTTCTTAACGAAGGAAAGCTTTAAATGAGTGGGTAGAAGAATACAATCTAATCAATTTACAATTTACAATCTAAACAATAACAATAATAAAAATAAAATAAAAACACTAATACATAATATATCAGACTACATATATACATACACACATAAATAACAATAATAACATTATTATTAAGGATGCGTAAAATTAAAAAGCTAATTTTAAATTTCTGTTTTATTCAATTCGAAACTATAATATCTTCTCTTTCCCTCCCACCAAGTAGATTTGACGTAACGCCGTATCATAGTTTAAGTAAAGCATGTAGTTTTACAGACAATTCCAAAATTAATAAGAACTTTTTATTCATAAATATCATCAAGGCAGGGGGTCAGACCAGCTCACATTCTAACTGGTGTTAAAATGAACTAGAACGAATGAATTGTTGACGGAAGACTAAACGAAAAACTAATATTATATCTTTTATTTCATTACACTTTTTCTCTGTTCGTAAACAAACAACACCCTATATAATTTCGGTAATTTCAAGTCTGCCCTAAAAATTAACCGCGGTGTCATTACGAGTAAACTGGTAAATATTTATTGAATTCGGAGTAAAATGAAAATATATAATAAACTAGAACGCTACGGTGATCGAATTTTATACTTTAGGCTTCGTTTGAGAGGCTTGCTTACCAAAGCCCTTAATTATCGCGACCCGAAAACTGACACGCCGATTTTGGACCACGACGTTCAAATGTTGTTTTGCGCCTACCGATTACCATAATCTTGCAACAGCGCTGAAATATCGCGAACTGACTAGAAGGATTACATTGATAACTGTATTGAGTGTCAACTGATATCAAATTAATATTTAAAAAAATATGATAAATCTGCTTTATCAACGAGTTATTAGTGATTTGTACGCGATTAAATGTATTATTTATTTAGCAAAATTAGCTTTCTGTTTATTTAAACATGAATAACTAAAATTTTAGGCTTCGGTACTTCGGCTAGTGTAGACGGGAGACACGCGTCAGGTACAAAACCGGAATGAAACGAAACTAATGTCGTTGAACTCTGGAATGCATGTATGGTTTTGTGTCGACCAAAATAGGACTTTACAAATACATACGTAACTTCTCAAATACAATAAAACTATAATAAAAAATCTACTGTAATCCAAAAAAATCATAGGCAATCGTCAAACATAAGTTTTTTTTTTCAAAATGGCCGCTACAATTGTTTGAAGATAGAAGGAATATGTACATTTACTATTAAAAAAAAGGATTATTCCGTGTTGGAATGCGCTTAGATTACAATTGTATTATTTACAGCCAAAAACGAAATAAAAACTAGTAGTGTAGTAGTTCATGTTACAACTAGCTCAGATAAAGATCCTTCATGTTACAACTAGCTCAGATAAAGATCCTTCATGTTACAACTAGCTCAGATAAAGATCCCAAAGCAAATTAAAAATAATATTAATTAATTTACATGCGTAGCTGATCTATAAATAGTGCACAGTCGATTAATATAGCATTTCTTAACCACCACTGAACAAATTAACAAACAAATTATCTTGTACAAATTAATTTTTGCTGAAACTTTAATAACATAATTTAAAGTTTTTTTCTACAAATTTCAATAATTAAGAACTTAAAACAGATGCTTGATAGGATCTAGCATTACCGATTTTAAAAGTACATGAAAACTCACCTACTACGGACTATAATTAAAAAGGCGTTCAGTGAGTTCATTCGCATCTAATTTTTTCCCTTCTCATTGACATGCTTACATATCAACTGCCGAGATATCTTTTTTTTTTTCTTCTAAATCGTCTCTTACATAATCAAACATACATTTTCTACAAAAAAAATCTAATAAGTGCCAATTAATTAACGAACAAATTTTTCAGTATTGCTTTTTTTTTAAATGACTGGAATCCAGAAAAATACGAATGCCTACATAATTTTAGTTAAATTCCATTACATCTTAAGTGCAGTCAGTATTTACCACAGATTATATACAAGGCAGTAGTCACAGACGGAACGGGACCTGTCGGGACGTTGACACCGTCTGGTTTCCACTTCGGTGCTTCAACTAAAATCTGTTCATTGGAAAACGACAAATGCGTACGAGTTTAAATGATATCCAACTTAATATATTTTTTTTAAATAAAAAATTCGAAATATAAAATTTCTCAGGGCTAGACATGCTAAATTTTGCCACGGACAATAATTAGTAATAGGGAATAGAAATCTGTACATATAAATAAAATTGGAGTGTCTGTTTGTAATATTGAAATAGCCTCTTTTTACTACATGCATATGAATATATATACGGTACATACACCAAAATAACATTTTTATCTGTCTGTCTGTCTGTTTGTTCCGGCTAATCTCTGAAACGGAAATTGTTTTAACTGCCGAAAGTAAATAACAGATCTAACTGCTTAAAATATTGAATTGTCATCAGTCCTTGATAAGTGTGCCCAATTTCGAGTTAATCCGACGTTTTGAAGGTGGCCAAAATCATGTTCAAGTTTCCGTTACATACTACATAGATACTAACATACGTATGAAGCTAATAAAAGCGTATTAAAATGGCTATTCGCGTTTTCGTTCTAACCACGTGCTTATAATTAAATTTAACAAAAAAAATCTTGTTTTCGTAGGCAGACCTGTCACTACACATCGATGTTGCTAGGGATGCAACCAAATCGTTTCGAGCAATTAAGGAATCTTTTAAAGCCTCGTCTAAAGAACCACTCACAACCAGCACTATTCATTTTTGAAGCTCATTCCATAATCGAATAGTACGTAGCAAGTTAAATCTCAGAAAAAACATTTTGAACGATCGTAGTGGCTCCAGACAATTGTGATTTTCGTGTTATGCTGATGCATCAGTTGTTAGTCTCAGAACTACAATACTAACACCTCATACTAAGATCACATTTCTATACACATGACAAACATTTCCTGTAATTCCTGTTATATAGGTCAATGACAAAAGTCAAAACAAATATAGAATGCCAATCTAATCATAATACAATAAAAAATGTAATTTATTTTATCGATGCTTGCGTGAAAGTACAACGAAAACTATCAATAGAGACATTGCAGATATCCACAGATTGCTTCCAGAAATAATTTACAGTTTATCCGATATTCAATGTGTCTGCCCTAACATTCTGTGTGGCGAATTTTATCACACGCACACACACATAGATGGAGGATCAGTATCGAATTTCATTTTAGACCAACAACTAGGTCAAGTAAATCAGTCAGTAATATACCTGAGCTACATCAAATTAACCAATTTATTTAATACTAGCTGTACCCGTCCGCTTCGCTGGGCATTTAAAATTAACATTATTATTTCTCACCCCCTCAAAGACTTAACATTAACGCCCCCGCAACTGATGTAGGGAGTTCAACACTCATATAAATATTAGCCTATCCATTGAGTACACGTATTTTCTACATGGATACCAAGTTTCAAGTCAATCGGATGCATGGCTCAGTAGTTATAATGGAACATCCGTAAAAACCACTGTAGATTTATATATTAGTATAGATTATTGACTTGAAAATGCAATAATAGGTTATATATTTAAGATATTTTTTAAATACGTACATACATCGTACGTACATACAAATCAAACCCGCAAAATTATAATTTGCGTAATTACTGGTGGTAGGACCTCTTGTGAGTCCGCACGGTTAGGTACCACCACCCTGCCTATTTCTGCCGTGAAGCAGTAATGCGTTTTGGTTTGAAAGGTGGGGCAGCCGTTGTAACTATACTTGAGACCTTACAACTTATATCTCAAGGTGGGTGGCGCATTTACATTGTAGATGTCTATGGCCTCCAGTAACCACTTAACATCAGGTGGGCTGTGAGCTCGTCCACTCATCTAAGCAATAAAAATAAATAAAAAATACATACATATATGTAAATGTCTGTAACACACTACGCTGTTGAACGTAGAACTCCATTCCTTGTTTGAGGCTCGCTGATTTTTCCATTATACAAAAAGGGTATGATATAAAACACATCTTGCCGAGTTAAATAGTTAATTCGGTTTGATTGCTGCACGGGCGTGACGAGAGCGGTAATCAGGAAGCACCTCGTACAAACAGCAATTGCAATCGCTCTAGTCATTTGTTAAGGCTACGTTTATTGCTACTTGTCTGATGAATTACATTTTCTGTCTTGTCCGACCTTCCGGACCCGGTCTCGGTTCTTTTAGGCTCTTCAAGCATCGGTCATAGTTCTTGACGAATTTGACGATCCCGAAAGAAGACTTCGACGTGCGAACTAACCCTTAGACACAAAACATGGGGTTCTCGTCGGACATTCACAGTGGGCCGCAATTTCGATCCGGTAGTAGATTCCGCGAAGCACTGCTCTCGCTAAAGCCAATGTTAGCAACTGCTAGGTTGAGCTCTGTGTTCTCACCTACTGGTCCGTGAGCAGCTGAAATGGCTTAAGCTACCAGCGATTAGGTAGGAGAAAAAAAAGGGTGCGTGTACTTATGTACGCGCGTATTTTTTTTTTTATATATTAAATAATTAATAATAAATATTTAACGTTAATAATTTAATAATATTTAGTATGAATTATATTAAATAATAATTTTGTCATTTATATTACTAAAAAATCAATGCTATAACACTTTTTTTTACGAATGTACATGCGCGAAAGTTCACCTGCGGCTATATTCAGACTCGCCAAGTTACGTCGGTCGTATTGTAATGAGCGATTTAGTGGGCAACTTCATTTCTGTTAATTTTGTGTCACGGTGCGCGCGCATCGTAAAATTTCACTCTCATCAATTTTTCACAACGCGCCTAAAGAAGTATAACTTCAAAAATACTTTTTAGATACGGACACAAACAATCAGATAGACGGGTCGTAAATTAATTATCTGTAGACTTCTATTCGTTTTTAAGGATTTTTTTATTGTAACACATTTGGAAAACGACCTTTCTTAGAGGTCAAGTTTGAGTTCGTCTACCTGGAATCTAGATCAAACGTTCACCCCAATTACTTACTCGAAACGCCACTCGTAAATCTCCTGACGCTGTTAGAGACATGATGCGCGGTATGGAATCGAAAATAAACAAACCCAAATATGCCTTTAAATATCCCTATCAGTTGAATGAATCTTGTAAATTTCATAAAAATAACGATAATTAATAACGAACGAGAATTCATTCCAAATATATATAATTAATAATTCAGACAACAGACCGTAGTTCATTCATTCAAGAAAAAAAAATCAGCATAATATGGAAATATTACTTACTTAATACTAAAGCGGTTTGTCATTAGGCCAGAGAAACCTTTTTTAATTATAAAAATATAACGCTAGTCAATCTTACTGCTGAACCAACATCCTCTTTCACAATAAGACAGACCGGCATGAGATTTTCGTGTGTTATTTTAAAAAGACTTCTTTTACTTCCCTTAGTGCCAAGTAGTTTTAATCTTTGTCAGTCGGTGTTTTGCGCAAATAACTCCAGTCCATCCTCGGACGTTCTTAAAACTGTCTAGTTCGTGTTTTCCTTTCAATATGCGTCTATCTATATATTAATACGTGAAGCAAAAACTTTGTACCCCTTTTTACGAAAATTGCGCGGACGGAGGAGTATGAAATTTCCCACACTTATAGAGAATATAGAGAAGCAGTGCAATGCTAATATTTGCTAATATTTTTTTAAAATAATGCCAAAAAAATACATTAAATCAATAAAGAAAACATTACACACACTACCATGTATTTGACACACACATGCATGCATACTATTTGTTTATTGTCAAACTTTGTTATTGCTTAAAGTCAAATTGTGGTCAAATTCAGAATAGGTTAATATTGTTTATCTTTAATATTATTTGTCTATAGTGTAGTTTTGGCGAAATCTATGATTATAGAAGTATTATTAGTCTTTGACAATGGAACCTTAATAATGTTCAAACTTATAATTTCAATTAATTATAGTCGAATTTCGACTACTGCGGGACCACTAGTACGTTATAAATAAATCTATTTTAGCCGTCCGACACAATGGAGTGTGAAGACAAAAAAACGCCTAAAAGAAAAGACCTGTGCAATGTGAGCCAAGAGCGTCACAGTACAACGTTGAGCGGCACACGTTTCGCCTTAACGGATATCTTTAATTTGAGGTTATGTACTCCAGAGCGTCCTCTCGTCAGCCAATTGTGTGGGGGTCGGATGACTATTTTCGACCGACGAGCACATAGTAATGATTGCAAATTGTCCCCCGTCCGTTCCAAGAATAAACTAACTGAAATAAATCATCCCGTGAGATCTGAAATGATATTTCATAATGGTTGTTTTAGCGTTTACGTAGAGATTGTTTCGAAGAGCTTCGTTCCTTAATATTCAACTAGCGACCCGCCCTCGCTTCGCTTCGGAAACTGTAATTTATTATTGATTTCTCCACTATTTAATGGATGTTATTATACATAAAAACCTTCCTCTTCAATCACTCTATCTATTAAAAAAACCGCATCAAAATTCGTTACGTACTTTTATAGATTTAAGCATACATAGGGACAGACAGATATAGGGACAGAGAAAGCGACTTTGTTTTATACTATAGGTATAGTGATATCAAGTTTGCGCTATTTAGAATGAAAAGCTCAAGTTAACTAAAAAGAATTGCGAATTCTTTTTTTTTTTATTGCTTAGATGGGTGGACGAGCTCACAGCCCACCTGGTGTTAAGTGTTTACTGGAGCCCATGGACATCTACAACGTAAATGCGCCACACACCTCTTGATATATAAGTTCTAAGATCTCAGTATAGTTACAACGGCTGTCCCACCCTTCAAACCGAAACGCATTACTGCTTCACGGCAGAAATAGGCAGGGCGGTGGTACCTACCCGCGCGGACTCACAAGAGGTCCTACCACCAGTAAAAACTCATTTTAGAATTCGGAACGAAAATGTTGCAGTAAATGATTACGAGGTCACCGAGTCGGAAGTCACAGTAAATCGGCATCGCCGAACCGGAACCGTTACATTTGACCATTCATCTGTTGTGAGTTTGGACAGATAACACAGTTCTTGACAATAGGCCGAGTTGTCATCTAACCATAGAAGGGCGTGCAGTGAGACTCTTAGATGGTATTTAAAATAGCATCAAAAACTACGAAAGTCTTGTAGCAGTCATGCCTGCTATCAGTGATTACAATTCGCATGCCCATTGGTTTCAAAAAACAAAATGGAATGAAAATGTGGAAATTCTACAGCTATAGATATCAAAACGAGAGACAAACAGACAACACACAGCTTGAATGGGTTCGACGAAAAGTTTGAAATTCGGAGAAAACATTTCATAGATACTATAGCGATAAGTTATACGATATCACGTTTTTTTTCTTCATAATTCTGAATTCAAATTTTTTTTAAAACTTATCAATGGGTTGTCCAATAAATCAGCTTCAAAACTGCATAAAAACTCCACCTAGGATATTTAAATTCAAGCCTAACAACCACGGAATAGATAATATTCCGTGCTAACAACACAGTACCATCAAATTATAGTGTTGCCAAAAAAAACACTGCTTCCTATTTCCAAATTAAACACGGCGAAGCATTTATTTAAAAATTTAATGGTTCAAGCCCCGAATGCTCGGGCTTTTTAAAATCTGTATAATACTACACACACATTCAATAAGTACAGTCTGTCAAATCAAATTTCAATTGGCCACGTCCGGTTTCTATGAGATCATAACACGCTTTGAATACCTCATTATGTTCGTCAATCTTAATAATCTAACCGCTATTATAGAATCTAGCTAGAGCGATAGGCATCGTACACCGCAATTACAGCAGAACGAGTTAAAGTAATAAAGATGCATATACCGCTGCCTTAGACGCATTAAAAAAGAAATACTTAAAGAATTTTTCAAATTTCAAACATTTTTACTGGATTATACAACTTACATGTAAGATGTATAATCTAAATTAAAACTACATTAAATCAAACTTAATTCACAACGGTGAAGAATCGTCTCCTTTATATCAACTAGTGGTCCCGCAGTAGTCGAAATTCTACTATAATTAATTGAAATTATAAGTTTCAACATTATTATGGTCCTATTGTTACAGATTTCGCCAAGACTACACTATAGACAAATACTTGTAATATTAAAGATAAACAATACTAACCTATTCTCAAATGAAACTTTAAGCAATAAAAAAATTTGACAATAAACAAAGAGTATATGTGTGTGTGTCAAATACATGGTAGTGTGTGTAATGTTTTCTTTATTGATTTAATGTATCTTTTATGCATTATTTTAAAAAAAATATTAGCATTGTGCACTTCTCTATATTCTCTATAAGTGTGGAAAATTTCATACTCCTCCATTCGCGCAATTTTCGTAAAAAGGGATACAAAGTTTTTACTTCACGTATTAATATATAGATATAGTTTTACATTTAGAGACTTGGACTTATTAAACACAAACTGCATCGTATCTGACATGAGCTGTCATTTCTGTCTAGTGACGCAATTAATGAATTACAGCTATTTGTTTAAATTCATTTTTTATAAAATTAATTTCTTTAACGCCATAAACCTAAGAGATAGATAGATTAATTTCTTTACAGCTGCCAACAAGCCACTGTGTATCTTGAGGCAAGAATTCGAATTGTCCGAGATTTAAATCAAACGAAATAAATGCGAACACATGCTCTACTATAAGGGAGCTGTTAATGATAAATATATCAGAGTCAAAGTTAGCATTTCTGGAACACGAAAAATCGAACAGGTAGATATTAAAAAAAAAATGTATTAGGTTTTTGTATCTATAGGCGCTGTGTATGCATTTTACAGAATTATTCAATTCAATTACTTTGATGTCGTTTTTTTTCAATTTGCGCTATATCTCCTAGCTATCTCTAGATGAAGACGTTTATTGATAGGCGTGGGTAGTGGAAGTGAACAGACACCGTTCTTACATTACAGCTGCTAAAGTCATAAATAAGTTTTTATCGAGAACCAATAATACCGAATTAAATAGTAGCCAGTTCACAAAATTTTACTAAAATATAAAGTTGTTCGGAGTTGAATTGATTCTTCGTAAATTATTTTGAATTCTGTATTCTAAATAGGGCCGCATTCATTAATAGTCTACATTGTTTATGGTACCTAATAATTCAATATAATGGACAATGAATTATGTATTAGACAAAAATGGGATTGAACTTATGACTGATTGAAGTATTGTATTGTTCTCCAAATATGAACAGTCCTTAATTAGAGACGAAATTTTGACTATGATAATAACAACGCTCGGTGTCATTAAACTATACTCATTGAGAACCTGATACGAAGTCCTCTACGTGGTGTTTCATCCAGTATGTCATCCCTAATATGTTTCTCCAAGCGAGATCGAAACACTCTTCAGAATATATTTTATCATGTTAATCTTATGAAAATACAAACTCGTTTTTCTTAATTTTCTCTTCACTTGTTATTATACAACATACTGTGGTACTATGATTCTCATACTGTTTTTGCTGAAACACCGCTCGCAAATAATACTGTTTTATTTAAGTACGAAAAAAGGTTTAATGAATATCCGTAAATTCCTTGCGATGGCCTAAGAAAAACCTAGACTTCTCTGTCCCGCAAAACCTGTAACATCAATTTCATTTATTGTAGTAAAGAGATGAATATATATCTAGAATGGCCTGTTAAAACAGAATTCACGCTGTGAACGTGATCTTGGAGAATCCTGTAAATTTCTTGGTTTGGGTAGTCGTTGCTTAACAATATATTTCTAGTCTACGTTAGACCGATGAAAGTTACACGTCATTACGGATCCTCCCGATCCATTAACGGTGCTTTTAGGTACCACAAGCACCGGTCACCGTCCTCGTCGAATCCGTGGCTTGCGACGAAGGGCTCGACGAGTGAATTAACCCATAGACACAGCCCACTGAGTTTCTCGTCGGATCTTCTCAGTGGGTCGCCTTTCCGATCCGGTGTTAGATTCCGCGAAGCACTGCTCTTATACCAGTGTTAGCAACACTCCCGGTTTTGAGCCCCGTGAGCTCACCTACACGTCAATGAGAAGCTAAAATAGCCTCTCAACGTTATCAGAATAGGTAAGGGAAAAAAGGAAAGTAGAATGATAATATATCAGTAGTAATGATACATTATAGACGAGTAGCAATTACCCGATATGTAATCGCATACCCGTTTCTTCTAATAAATAGACGTACTAATTAACTTAAGTCGTAACTATTGTACTGATATAACGTATTGATATAATTTTAATGATGTCTTATGAATTCGATACTCCATTTGAAACTATTAATAGATTAGTTGACTAATTTTAAATCGAGGAAATGATTCGTAGGAGTTTTTTTATTATAGGCCACGCCGATTCCCTATGTGTCATATTCACAAGAATATGCAATTTTAATTCATAATGATGCTTTGGAATTTCTTAGTTCGAATTTTATCGCTTTTAAAAAGTTCATTGTGATATGAGGATTAGGATGAAGACCTTGTTCGGGATGAAAAGTACCCCGTATCCATTTCTGTGCTTCTAACAACTTGGACGCAATAATCATATTATGGATACGCAATAATCACTGGTCACTAGTTAAGTCGTGAAAGTTTAACTAAGCAAAGAAACTCACTTTCGCCTTTATAATATCAATTTGGATGTACACTGTCAATCAGTTTATATTCTATTTAAATAATTTAGCATTAGTTACACGTATAGAAACCAAGCGCCCCATATTTTGATAAAGTCCGAAATATATTTCTACCAAACGCTTTAAAAACGTAGGAGACTCCTCACACCCCATCGTGTTCACTGCATGTATTTACTATGTATTCGGGTATACCTACCATATGCGTACGTTTGTCCTCTGCGAATGAAAACATCACAGATTACAATAAAGTGTCACTCACCCCTGCACAAAATAAAAATATCTCGTCTAATTCACGCTATAAATCAAAGTGACGAATGCATCTTTGAGCATCCTTCAACAAACTCTTTGAGGTAGGAAAATAGTTTTTGTTACCAACATCTACCTTCCGTTACAATTCTCTCGAAGCTACAGTTTTATTCTTCGTGTATTTATTGAGTAAATTACTATGAAGTTACTGCAAATTTTGGGATTACACTTTCATTATTTACCTTGTACTTTCCGTAATTCCTAAATATGTATTCGGCAATTCGTAATTCAATGCGCACATAACAACTTTATTTCGTTCAAATAATGCAGGTACATGCTAGTGAAACAAAAAAAAAGCATACACTACTGAACGTAAGAAATATGATCTGTTTAATCATCAACAAAACTTGAAAACCCTGCAACCTTAGACCTTAGAGCATAAAAACAAACTTAACTTCGTTTAAAGCTATTATATAACCGAATTATCTTGACATCTAAAGGTCGTAAAATTGGCAACACTGAACTCAATCCTTTTACGGCTCAAGCTTAGCTGGGAATTCGTTTGCACCGAGAGTTCCAGTTTGATGACCGACCCTTTTCTCCTTGATCCATAATACCCTGAAATTCTGCGGTCCCTGACATAACCTCGGGGATCATTAAACATAATATTTTATCGTTCATCGCTTTCAGTCTGTTCGTATTAACGACTTTTTCCCTGTGTTTTGTAAACGGGATTGCATCTGGTATTGTTTTACGACCAATCAATGCGTAATGTAAATTGCACGATTCTTTTTCAGTTTATTTTTCTTGGTCAGCCCGCAGTCCAAACAGCGTTTTAATTGATGTTTCCGGAATTACGGAATGTTTAAAAAAAAACCTACATTTAGTGTACTTTTTTTTTGGTTATTTAAAAATTTCAAATTAGTTTTGACTTCCGTTGAACTTTGTAAATTGATTTTTAATGTCGATTTCGACTCGTAGTAAACAGCTGGCACAGTAAATGTACTTCAGTTGAAATGTTTTTTGACTAAAACAAATAATAAAAAGTCATTCTACATTACTTATAGTTTATCGCGATTTGATTCTGGTTTTCTAGAATATTGGCTCGTCAATGGAGATCTTAAGAGCATTCAGCTGTATGAAAATGACAAAAATACTCAAACTCTGCTACGGCAAGGCTGAGCCAAGAATATCTTGCCAACGTTTTATGCTAATTAACATTTTGCAAAAATATATACCTACTACATACTAATTTTTTGCATTGGTTACAAATACCTGTGATTTTTACACCCACACAATATAAAAATATATATATTACGTCCAATGTTAAAGTAACACTCAAATTAAAAGAATACAACTAAAGATGTCTGGTTGAACCAATATGTGGGTCGTTGATGTATTTATTTTTCCCCTACCTATTTGCTGGTGGTAGCCTAAGGGGCTATTCCAGCTACGCCCAGACGGGTCGGTGACCTCACGGGCTTGATCTGAGTGAATTTGCTAACATTAGCTCTAGCAAGAGCAGTGCTTCGCTGGCTCTTCACCGTCCCCGTCGAGCCCTTCGTCGCAAACGACGGGTTCGACGAGCGAATTAACCCATAGTAGACACAGCCCACTGATTTTCACTCCGGATCTTCTCAGTGGGTCGCGTTTCCGATCCGGTGGTAGATTCTGCGAAGCACTGCTTTAGGGCCAGTGTCAGCAACACTCCGGTTTGAGCCCCGTGAGCTCACCTACACGTTAGGGCGAAGCTGAAATAGCCTCTCAAGGCTATCAGCTTAGATAGGGGAAAAAAATGAGTCTATCAGCGGATTGAAATCGCGACACAAGTTGATGTATGTATGTACGCGTATCCATTACCAAAAAGTAACAAAAATAATTCTTGTTCTACAGGACAACGTCGCCACCTGGTGAGCCGTTAGTACGCGCGCCAGCGGGGAAGCCAAGATGTCCACCGGCCATCTCTCGGCTTCGTTTGGAGAAGGTGGAAGGCGGCCTCGCGGTCGCCGGAGTGGTGGTCGCAGCTAACTGCCAAATCATCCTACCGATATTCGGTTTCCTGTTCATGCTTGTCGGATGCGTCCTAACCGGTTAGTATATTTACTAAGTTTAGCTTTTATTTTTGCTGTCAGCGAGGAAACTATCAATGCCTATAGACGCTACGACGGGAATGTTGCCAAAAATATATTTATGGAATATTCTATTTATATATCGCGCCATTATACCTTTATCGTCTCATATAGACACACCTTAGATATATGTATTTTAAAAGTTGAACATTGATACCACTATCTTTAACATGAGTAAACGGACGCATCATCTGATTAATAATATTATTCGGATTTTATCACACTTGCTACTAGTACTTTAATTTAAACATATATAAATATATGATACAACTAGTAACGAAGTTATAGTAGCTAACATTAGACATTTAGATATTTTGCCTATATTTTGTTAAAATCTGTCGTCAAATTGAGAATAGATCAATATTGTTTATTTTTAATATTATTTATCTATAGTGTAGCCTTGGCGAAATCTCTCATTAAAGAAGTAAAGTCTGACAATAGAAACATAATAATGTTCAAACTTATAGTTTAAATCAATAATTATAATCGAATTTCGACTACTGGGTAGCCACTAGTTTAAATAAATAGGCAACGTGTGGTGTTGTATCGTTCAAATGATTAAAAACATAAAAAAATATTTATGGTACATATCACGCACCTTTAGAATTATAGAGACCCGACACTAAAAAAGTGTTTTGGGAAAACCTCGAATAAAGTTTTCAAACCGAAAAGGAAGGGGGCGGATTAAAAGAGACCATTGGATAAGTTTGTCCCTTTCTAAGTTACTTTTGGTGATTTGATTATTAAGAGTCCCTGAAAAAGGTCGTTCTAGTTCCATTTTTGAATTAAATTCGAAATTCGAAAATTACGAAACGGGTCTCTATAATTCTAAAGGTGCGAATTGTGTCGTTTGATTAAACTCTAGTAATGATCTAGTGTTGATTGATGTAAAAATGAATATTTAAAAAAAAAAAAATTAAAAAAAAAAATCTAATATAAAAAAAAGACATGCCCGCTGAGTTTCTTGCCAATTCTTCTCAGGACGGAGGCTAGTTTTTGTGAATTGGCAGTAGTTCTTTTTGACGTTCAACAAGTATGTACTTTCATTTATGTTGAATAAAATAATTTTGCTTTGATTTGATTTGATTTTAATCATAAATTTGGACGTTCACAGCGGCATCGTACCGCGGCTGTGGTGAGAACGAAGAGCCCGACCACTACGCTGCCCGTATTGCTTTCACCGGGAACTCGAGAGTCCTCGGACCAGTTTGCATTGTCGCCGGCGCTCTCATGACAATCGCAGGTAAACAACATACTAATATCGAGGGCTATTTGGTTTTTTTTTATTGCTGAGATGGCTGGTCAAGCTTACCTGGTGTTAAATGGTTACTGGAGCCCATAGACATCTACAACGTAAATGACGCCACCCACCTTGAGATATAAGTTCTAAAATCTCAGTGTAGTTACAACGGCTACCCCACCCTTCAAACCGAAACGCATTATTCATGGCAGAAATAGGCGGGGTGGTGGTACGCGTGCGGACTCACAAGAGATCATACCGCCGGTAATAAAAGCTTAAGCTTAATACCCCACATTTATCTTTGTAATCAAAGATGCGCTTTATTTGGTATTAGCATCAGCAGTTGGGTGCTTTTAATTGAACTTCAATTAAGTTTACTCATAGCTGAAACATTTTTTTTCTAAATTTTAAACTTCAATGGCTCTACTGTAAAATTGCTAAAATATCGCTTATAACAAATAGCCTTTCACCTCTTGATAATAACGATATAAGCAAGATTAAACCGTACAGTCAGTTTTAAATATGCCCGCGACTCGCGAAAATCGAATAAAATACTACATAGAACTTAATTGTTTTGAATACCGTCAACACATAGATAATATAATTAATTATTATATAGTTTTGACTTTTCAAAGAAGGAAGATAGATATCAATAATAATTCGACTGTATTTTTCAGGTGTTACTTAAAAACTTTTTGCTAGGTGAACTGATTTATAGTAAAAAAATTTTTAAATTTGGAAGCCGTTTCCATTTGGATTTTACTAAAATTGGACTTGTCGTTTTTTGGTTATCATTAACAATGTATATTTAATTTACTTCGACATTGACGACATTCTCTTTTTTTTGATTGTTGAAGCTGTCTTCATTCTTTTGTTTTGTTAAAAATTTGTATTATGCTTTCCAAATGTTCACATATTTAAAATAACAAACGCAGACACCTTTTGTTTTGTCTTTAAGCGTTAATACGAACGATATTGATCACATCTTACATCTCAAGATGGTTGGTGAGATATTCGAATTGTGATATTAAATTTATAGACTCCGGTGATTACTAAACAAGAAATGAGCCGTAAACTCATTCATAAATCCACGCAAAAATATCACATTATTAATACGCTTTTATTAGCTTCAGACGTATGTATGTTAGTATGTAACGGAATCTTTGAACATGATTTTGACCCCCTTCAAAACGTCGGATTAACTCGAAAAATTGAAAAAATTGAAATTCAACTAAAAAACGAAAAATAAATAATACATAGTTTAAAAAAACTAACAAAATACGCTTTTGTAGAAAATCCAACTAAAAAAAAGGAAATAAAAATTTAATTAAAAACAATGTAAGAAAAAATGATTTTATTGTAAAAATAGCGTGGGGTGCATGGTATCAATAGTTATTAATATTATTTTATGAACAGATATGAATAGAAGGGTTCTTTGATAATATCCTGAAAAGCACCCCATTCTTTTTTACAATAAAATCATTTTTTTCTTACACTATTTTTAATTCAAATTTATTAAAATTTATTTTCTATTTTTTTGTTGGATTTTGTTAGTTTTTTTAAACTTTTTATTTATTTTTTTGTACTTATAAATCGGTTCGGTTGTGTGTGTCACGTGCGTCTGATCCAATGGTGTTAGATAATGAGTTAATTATTCTTACTGTAGGCATCGTCCTGTGCATGCTGATGCGCGCCGCCCAACGTCGTCAGCGTCGCCTCGCATTCCACTGCCCGATCCACGGCGACTTCTATCCGCTCAGTCCGCAGAACACAAGAAAGTACACCAGTAAGTTTTATATACATACACTAGCTGACCCGGAAAACGTTGTTTTGCCATATATAAGATTTCTAAGGAATTGTAATAAAAAACTTATCGTAAGTGTGTAAGGATGTGGTAAATGAGTGAAAGAGGCATGTAGCGCTGTGAACGATGAGGGAATATAAAAATAACAAAACCTAATTCAACCACATAATGCCTCATTATAACAAAAAAAAATTGTCCAAAAAATAAAAGTTAGGGACAACCCTTACCACTTAGGAAAAATAGATAGTAGCCGATTCTCATACCTACTGAACATGCATATAAAATATAAAAATCGGTCAAACCGTTACAGAGGAGTATGGTAACTAACATTGTGACACGAGAATTTTATATATAAGATATAACTAGTGTTTGACTGCCATTAGAAATTCGATCATAATCACTGACAGCTTAAAACTCGGATTTGCGTAATGCATTGTCTCTTTTATTTTCTTGTTGATATAATAAAGAAATGATGCCTTATAATTAGTATAATTTTGATATATATAATCAGTGTTTGACCACCATTCGAAATTCGATCATAATCACTGACAGCTTAAAACTCGGATTTGTGTAACGTATTTTCTCTTTTGTTTTCTTGTTGACATAATAAAGAAATGCTGGCTGTTCAATAAAATAAAGTTTATAATTTGATAACTGAGCTACAGATAAGTTTTAGTGACTACAGTTAATATACTGAATGGCTATAGCTAATAAGGGTAGGCAGCGGCTTGGCTCTACCTCTGGTATTGCTGAAGTCCACGGGCGACGGTAACCACTCACCATTAGGTGAACCGTATGCTCGTCTGCCTACTAGGAGTGGGTGATATAAATCGTATATAGATTCAATATCTATATATCGCAGCAATATCGTTGAATCCGATATCGCCCCGCACGAAATCTATATATCGATATCAGCCGATACACGATATTGCTCGATGTGATGCGCATCGCCATATCGGACCGATTCGTGAATCGAAATCTATATTTCGATATCAGCCGATACACGATATTGCTCGATGTGATGCGCATCGGCATATCGTACCGATTCGTTAATATCAGCAATATTCGTTTGGTTCGTATCGAATCGGCCAGAGTGAGTGAGCGCACGATAGGGATATCATGTGATGAATGAAACAGAAACAGGCATTATCCATACAATTGTAAACCTTATATTTAAGTCCATATGTTTGTAGATTATTCTTAGCGTATCAGCAGGATACAAATAAGGAAAGAAGTTTCAACTTTCGACCCTAACTTGAATGCAGTATAGCCTATTTGCATCGTTGAATTTAATTTCACGCGCTTTGACCTTGAACTAGAATTTTTGGACAAGTGTTTAAAAATACTTAAAAGTTTTTTGTGTTTGATTTTTAAAGTACACATTTTCCTATTTTTAGTTGAATCCAAATAATTGAGTTTATTATATTTAGTATTAAACTTTTGAAATCTACACTCTTTTGGTATATTTTGTAATTTTAAATTAAGACACAAAATACTAAAAACTAAAAATAATGTAGCCAGTCCTAAGCCTGGTAAAAGCATGAAGGAAAGTTTTTTTGATATTTTTATTTTCATGTTCTTTTTATTACTTTAAGATCATATTATAAATTGATATCAGAAAACCAACCGTATAACGTTGACTTAAATCTATATCTACTACGATATTATATCAGCGTATCGTTTCAAATCTCAAATATCATGAATCGAGAAAATCTACTAGCATCCATCAATATATAGATTCAGAAAATATATAGATTCAATATCCGATATTGATCCTCGATATATAGATACGATTCGATACGCGGCAAAACCGATATTACCCACTCCTACTGCCTACAAGGGCAGTTAAATGATATAAAAATATAATAAAAAAATATCTATAGAAAATTATCTTTCATTAGTTATGTACCTATCTTTTTTTTTAAAGAAAAAATGAAGACTTTTTTAATGGCAACACTAAAGATTGTTTTGTCTTTGCTTACGTGTTTATTGTGTACGTGTATACGTGTTATTAATAATTCAAGTTACTTATTATTAGTGGTTAGAAACTCGAACCAAGATTCACTAGATACAAGCGGCCTCGGTTATATAGATAATAGAGCCGTCTTTATCACCCATACCCGTTTACGGCAATGTTACGGCTACGCGGCTATGCGGCTGCGTGACTTATATGAAGCAGTGGTCGCCCAGTGATCGAAATACGACCACAATTCATTTAAGTTATCAATTTGAGCATTATTATGGTTCTATTGTCAAAGACTATACTTCTATAATCACAGATTTCGCCAAGGCTACACTATAGACAAACAATATTAATCTATTCTCAATTTGACCACAGACTAAAAATAAAAAAAAGAGTATATATCTGTGTGTGTGTGTGTGTGTGTGTCAAATACATGTTAGTGAATGTAATGTTTTTTTATTGATTTAATATATAATAATATATTTTTTTGTATAATTAAAAAAAAAATTAGCTCTCTGCACTCCTGCTCTATGTATTCTCTGTAAATGTAGGAAATTTCATACTCCTCCATCAACGCAATTTCCGTAAAAAGGGGTACAACGTTTTTGCTTCACGTATTTGAGTCAAATATATCTTTTCAATATTGAAAGAGACAGTACCATTCTTATCATACCTGCTTATTTCTACGGCTACGCAATAATGAGTTCCTACTAAGGGAAGGAAAGTTTCATAATAAAATTGAGCCGTCGACGGCAAATCTTAAGACGGTTTCGCCTTGTAATATCTGTGGATTCCTCTAAATACTGGGTGCGCGCTAAGATCTAATTCCAGTGGCTTCAAAAAATTAGGTGTACAAAATTAGCTGTAGCTACATTGAATATGAAGTTGATAGATTTTTCTTTAATGTTTTCGTTTCGTTTGTGCAGACAGTCCATCAGGACTATGGCACAGGTTGCGGAGCTGGCTGGGCCTGGTGGAGGAGGGCGAAGCGCCGCGGTGTCCCCGCTCCGCGGAGCCCGCGTCCCCGGCACGTGCTGACGCGCCGTGTCCTCCCCCATTACCTTTCTTAGTGCCATCCGATTCTGTTGTGTAAGTATGATATGAAAATTTTAGAAATCAGTTTTTTTTAAATACATCGGTGAGCTAGCCAGTTCACGGTCAAAGAAACAAGGAAAACCTATATAACGTGCGGGCTTAATACGCCCTAAACATGCAATTCGAATTTCGAAAAAAATATATTATACAGACTCAGATTACCGACGAACATCAGAAGGACCCTGTAACTGTCAGCCGGCTACACACCTACTGTATGCGCGCGAGTTCATGTCCATCGGGGCCAGAGGCGACGCGCGGGGTACAGCTCGCTCCGCCTTCGCCCGCCTCCCCGCATTTGTCTGACGTCGAGTGTTGTTGTCCGTGACGGTTGTGACGCGAGCTAGATAGATACTGAAAAAAGATACATACTGATTCCGACTCTGATCTGTCGGTTGTCTTTCATTTGATAGTGATTGAATTGGAATTAAAAAAATAATTTTCTGTATTAAAAATAAACAAGTAATTACTTATCACATTTATTTTATTTCATACATTGCAAAATTACCTTATGTTACATTAAACCAAATTGCCAGATGTTGACTAAATCGGTAGTTATTATCGACGTTACCATAATTAACTAGGTCACAGCACTACCGCATTCCTCAGGATGGACATGAACTCGCGCGCCTACAGTAAATATAATTGAACCAATAAGATAAGAACCAATTTTATTAGTTTAACAAAAAAAAAGTCATATTTTTCTTAATGATACAAAAGTATGTGTAATGTATTACAGAGGTATGGCGTCAGTACTGGGAGCTCCCCTTAGCCCGGAACAAACATTTGGGTCCATCAAATCTTTGGCTATATCAAGAGAAGTGGCCAGTTTCCCGCTTTCGCGTTCGCCAACTCCACCACCTTTGAGGTAATACATATAGCCATACGCTATTTGAGGTGTCGTAAATCATAAAATGTATCTCTGGAATGTATTGCCTTCTATGGTGTTCCCCAATCACTATAATGTGTCCTTCAAACGAGATTGGCGGAAAGTACTCAGAGGTACTGCTAACGTCCATGAGTGACGGTAACCATTTACCATCAGGTGGTCCATATGTTCATCTGCCTACAAGGGTAAAAAAAAACGTATAGAAGAGTTTTTCTATTAAGTTATTTGTACCATAGTCATACCATACATTTATTATACGAATGAAATGTCATTTTGTGCTATCAATACATAACAAACAGACTTATAAAACTCAATGGAATAACACATTTCCAATACGACCGTTAACATATTTTTTTTAACCTGCAATGAAAAGCGAATGCTTCGGTAGAATTGTAGTCCGTTGCGTGCAATGTATTGTAAAATCAGTAGTAAAATGTAAAAAGAACATGACAAGTCGTTGACCGTCTCTAATGGACACTTTTTGGATAAATACGTCTGACAATAATCTCATTTCTCAATATTTAACGCGAAAACTATTCATTGAAAATATTTGAAATATAGACGCCAGTCACCATAGCCGAAAGCGGCGTGAGTAATTCTTGTTATTACAGCTAACAAACGAGACTATAAAAGTGTTTTTATTGCAGTTGCCCACCTTTCAAGGACGAATCGAAGAGTCTCGAAGACAACATCCCGAATTCGATCGTCATACGTCCGGACTTCGACTGCGGATCGCCTACTTGCAACTACCGCGTTGTCGAATGTAAAATCAGTAATTTCGACGAACATAAACGCGTTACTACGGCCAATGCTAACGTACACAAGAATCCTGACTACGAACATACGAGACCTGTCTCTGTTTCAATATCAATACCAGACGAAGGGAAAGGTTAACGACCCCCAAAAAACGGACTTTTTAGTTTTACAAACATTAAATAAATCGACGTTCATAACGGGCAGAAATAATTCTAAAGACGAAATATCTGGCGTGTTTATTATATTCACAATCAATGTTTCATTTTTATATTACGATTAATAAATAAATATCGACAAATTGCAATAACTTCTGCTCAATTGAATGTTCGTCTTCCGCTGTGCTCACTTCCAGTTTGATGAAAAATCTCACTAAAATGAAATAAAAGAAAGCTTTCATTTTTCTAGAATTCCAATATTTATTTAGATGCTTCAGTGAAAGTGTGAGTTGAATTAATAAATAGAAACGACAATAACCCGTTAATTGTTTTTCATTTACGCGCCAAATATTTACTGATCAGTAGTCGGTGATCTTGCTTAGATAACATAGTATAGTAAAGTATGTGTAGTAATTTAGAGTATAAAAATATTGAAGAACAAACAAAGACAACTTCGTCCAAATTAAAAAATGAACTGAGCATTTTTGTTATTTCTGAGTGTGACCAAGAACTAAAATCTTTTTATTTCCAGGTTTTAGATTTATAACTGTCTAATTTTTTTTGTATGAATTGAATTTGTTTTAAATACCTACTTTAACGTGTGCTTGAAGTAAATGTTGCTTTATTCAAAAAGATATTCTTGAACCGTGCGGGTGCTTTTTATTGTTCGCTATTGAAGCTTTTTAAAGTAGTCGTTTTGGACATTTATCATTTTCAATAATTCTCACGCTGATAAAAATTTCGCATCAATGAAGCGATAATCTCAAAAGACATTTGGGGTCTATAATTGACCGATAAGTGGTGAAGTTCTATCGCCGCCTGTCGTGTTCGAAGAACCTATTTAGTGCAAATCAGCCATTAATTAAAGTAGTAGGTTTCATGTATGCTTAAATGAGTTATAATGTTAAAAGTTAATAAATTGTGCGAAAGATCAAACATATAAAAGATGAATACGCAAGATCGTGTTCAGTGTGCTTAGTGCGAGCTTTTTAACGCTCTCGATAGCGTAAAAGTAAACTATAATTTGTATGCAGTTGGATCAGCGCCCCTAGCGGCAAACGCAGGCAAACGTTCCAACTCCATACAAAATCGAGTTAACTTTTACGCTATCGAGAGCGTTAAAAAACTCGCACTAAGCACACTGGTCTAATTTCAAGTTAATATTTCAATCGGGATTCGAAAAATTTACAAAAGCAAAGCGCTCAGAGTATGGTATGAGCTTCAAATTTCAGTAGTAAAAAGAACTTAACTTTCAAATGATCATCCCACATTCTAGTCGTTGACATACAAACCTTTGACTTGTCACCTCGGCGCGTTTACGGTGTACCAACGTAAACATTTTTGGCTCACTAGGATTATTGTTCCATATAATTACTAAGTATGTATTGATATTTATAGAAAATTGTCCAAACATACACGTATGATGTATGTTTAAACTTAATGTTAGTAGGTATAAGATTATTAATATAAGAATAGGTACAGTAAACAATAACATAACCTAGTTTTAGTTCAGAAATGTGATATTTTCCTTTAATTCGTACATGAAGCTATTTCGTTGAATAACTAATCATTATTTTAAATCGAACTTTGTATTATCTGTGTCGTTTTCATTCATTGCTAAATTTTGTTTCATTCATTATTTCATTATTTTGGTGGGGAGCCAAAAAAGTTGCCAAAGTAAGGATTCATCACGTCCACTAATGCAATACAACCTATGATTATTCATCTAAAAATTGTTTTATACTTAGATCACATTATGTGCTCAGAAAAGACAATTTAGTGTGTGACATGGATTAGTTAAAATATTTCTCATGTTATTTTAGATGTATCACTACCTATCTGTTGGTATTACTCTATCACTTGTAAAATTTGTGATGAAGGCATTTAATGGCCAAGTTAATCGAAAACATAAGAAATGTATTTTATTTTATAATCAATAGATAAGTGCCACGGCCCACGCCTAAACGTGTAATATTATTGTATACTTATTAAGCCTATTTAATATTGTTATTATATTAACGTAAGGACGAAATGAAAATATAAGAATGAATTTGAGAAATGTCTTTTGTTTTAAAGTTATTTCCTTTAAATAGTTAAAATTTCCCATATAATAAGGAAATCGTTGAAAGTTACATCACTACAGCCGTACGTATACGGCGAAATAGACGCTATCAGTTTTAAAGAAAAATTAGCACTGTCAAAGTCACTGCCCGTACTCAAACTAGATTAGCGAGATGCTAAGGAATTCGTTTTTTTTCCTACCTATGCTGATAGCTTTAAGAGGTTATATCAGCGTTACCTACCAGACGAGTAGGTGAGCTCACGGGGCTCAAACCTGGCGAAGATGCTAACACTGACCCTAACAAGAGCAGTGCTTCGCAGAATCTACCACCGGATCGGAAACGCGACCCGCTGAGTAGATCCGGCGAGAAACTCAGTGGGCTGTGTCTGTGGGTTAGTTTACTCGCCGAGCCCTTCGTCAAGGGACGGGTTCGACTAAAAAGATAACCGGTGCTTGAGGTACCCAAAAATTGGGAATTTTTGTGATTTATGACCAGTAATTCGACCTCATTAGAAATTTAAGATGTTCCATGTTAAAATTCCCATCTACTGCGAGTGTTTTCTGTCTTAATTAAATAATACACTCTATTTTAAGTTTATGTATTGTCTGCCAGCCCGATCGGGGCAGAAAGTTATGCGGTAGGCAGCGGCTTGGCTCTGCCCTTGGCATTGCTGAAGTCCATGGGCGACGGTAACCACTCACCATCAGGTGGTCCGTATGCTCGTCTGCCTACAAGGACAATAAAAAAAAAAAAGTAGGGGTCAGTAGAGACGGTCAACGACTCGTCATGTTCTTTTTACATTTTACTACTGATATCACCTTCGCTTCGCTGTAACAACTGGGCCGGCCGCTGTCAGTCCTTCACGAAGATGAAGACCTTTATCTAAGATTTTTTAAGTAAATACTCTTCTATGTAAATATTTTAAAACGTTGACTGCTCTATGTAGGTTACCGGTGCCTTACGTGGTGCACTGAGGTAATTATGTCGATTTCTCTCTTCGAACTTCTTACTAGGGCGCCGGAATTTTTAGTAGACGTAGGAAAGACGTGTCCGAAGATACTGAAAATGAATCTATTTCTAAGATATCTAAAAGATTAAAACATACATTAACAAACAAAAGAAGGCAAAGTTAAGCAATCCGGGCGATTAGTAAATGAAATCGACATAACTACTCCAGTTCCCCACGTGGGGCACCGGTGGCCTACAAGGTAGTCAACGTATTAATGTAATTAGAAGTATCCTGTCATTGTCAAACTCTGTTACTGTGAGTGTCCCTGACTCCCTCTAAATAGTTTTAAATCGGTCTACATAAACGGTTACGACGACTTCGTCCATACAGTGGTGAAAGAGTTTGTTGTCGCCACAGGGGATTTCGTTGATGCTGTAATGTTTGTAAACATACTCTGATATGAGGAACGTGTAATATAACATTATTGAAAATGGTGCTTCAGTCATCATGATGAAAGCAGTAGGGGTTTGAAAGAACTTCAAGAAATTTACATCTGAACCATAACCGAAAAAAACCATGATTATTATCGATTTCTTGTTTTAATTGTGACATGCGACTTAGCGTCACTGTCTTGTCAATGGATCAATCAATGTTAATGTTACAGGTTTTTTAATGGTCTTTTCTAAAATATTTAATCTGGCCATAAAGTAATAATCCTTGGATCTACCCAAATATTCATAAATAAAAAAAATAAACTAAGAAGGTTTTTTTAATTTATACTTATTTATTCCAATAAGACAATTAATTTTACAGGGCTATTTTAACGACAGTATCATTTTTGCAGAACAATACAACTAATAAATATTATGTGTTTTTCAGAAATGGTTTAAATTTCATTATTATTATTCATAGTGCTAACTTATTCTTCTACTCCCCTACCAGTTTAACTAAATAAAATTAATTAAAAAGTAAGACTGATATGAGAGCACTGTTTGTTTGTTTTTAAATTCAAAAGCTGGCAAGAGTGAGACACATAAAAAAGGGACTTTTTGGCGGGAACGCGAGGAGTGAAGTTATGTGATTTGTTTTATTTTGTCTATTTAGTGTTTCTTCAGGTGTAAATGTGTAACCACAACGAAGTGATGACCACGACCACTCTGCCAAGAGTGCATACGACTGAGAAGAAATGTGTAACAACGGTGGTTTATTAACTGTTTAGTATCTGTGAAAGTGCACAAATGTAGGAAAATGAAACAAAGCCGCTGAACGTCTCTTCTCGGGATCCTCCAAAAAATGTCTCATTTTACTGAGATTATATTTCATCTCATTTCATTTCATGCCATGTTTCATTTAACCAACTTAATTTCATTTCATAATATCATTTTTCATATTTATTAAAAAAGATTTCATTAAAATTAAAATTAAACTTGACCTAAAGGTCCTAGTTACCAAGTCATAAAATCCCTTAAAAAATAAAAACAAAAAAAGCAGAAGAATGTCCTTGTCGCCATCTTGAATAGAAATTCGTGATGTAGTTAGTGTCTTTCCAAATAAAAACAAAATTCAGTCAAATAAATAGTGAACATATAATAAACACATTTATAAAAGTTGTGCTTAATTAAAATTAGCACATTTTAGAATTTTATCCATTTTAAATAAAATTTAAAATTTAAAAGATCGACAATAAAACAAATCAGCTGTTATCCGTCAATCGATGTCAGATTGTCAACAAAATTACGTAATTTTGTTTAGAAAAACAGTGTAGCCTAACAGATAGTGTCAAATTTTTGAAAATATCAATCATGAAAATTCTTATTTATGCTTCAAAAGTCAAATTGTTACAGTGAATGTATGCTCAAAGAAGATAAATTCGTAATGAAGATTGTTGTATAATGTAGACCAACATAAAATTTCAAACAATGGATCAAAATAACATTATAGAATGTGGAGGATTTTATTTTATACATAATTTTGATTCTGGGAATCTGGGACATGTCGAAAGAGTACCGACAGAGCTTATAGGTAAGGGTTTCAGTCATTAAAACCCTAAAATACAAAGTCCAAATCCTATAAACATTTTCTCTGATAAAATGCCAACACATCAATCATGGTCTTAAAAGTGTGCTTCGGTGTTTTAAATAAAAGTACAATGAATCCAGTTTTTCTTGATATTAGAATACATTTAAACGTCTGTAGAAAAATCTTGTTATAAAACAAAGTTCCAAAAGAAATAATTATGTATCAAAGATAATTTATTACAATTTTATTTGCCCCTTAAGCTATCGAATAACTCCTGTATACACCTATTAGCAAACATAAAATACCAGAATTATACAAATTGTTAGTGAATCTATTATAAATGTTAAAATATATTTATCCTTGTTTCCCGCAGAAATAGCTTGAGATAATTCTTACAAGTGTATGTATCATATAGTCCATTTTCAAAAAAACACATTTTTTTACATTTCTGTTAATGACCCATTAAAAACCATTTGTAGCTCCTGGCATAAATCATAAAACAAATGCACCTGAAACACCAGACTATGAATTTAATATATGGACGCGTCCAGATTGTGCTGGTACCGAATTTGAGAATGGAAACCGAACCTGGTTCTACTTTGGTGTTCAAGCAACAGAGCAAAATGTTCTCGTAAGTATTGCCCTAAAAATATGAAGGACTGAATTCTTTAATGTCAAAGAGCAGTGTTTCAGATATTGTAGTTTTATGATCTCATTGATCTGGCTTGATAATAACAACTTATTTCACTCTGTGACTTATTTCACTCTGCAAAACATTATACAATAAGTAATTATCAGAACTTTATAAATGTACATAATTACTGGTGGTTAAATGTGTCATAGGTCCTCCGACTATTCCACTGCTCTGTATCTTGGGCTCTCTCATCAGTAATTGTTCAAGATAGCAACAAGCTGACTAAAATAATGATTTTTAGACATTCATATTGACAAGTGCTTGCCCATTGATGGATATTTTTCTGTAATCACTGACAGCTCAAGATTTTCATTTTATTGATTTATTATTTTCTCTTTGGTTTGATTAGGGTTGATCTAAAAAAATTAGATTCCAAATAAATGTATTATTTCCACTAAAGCTCAATAATAACTTTTTGTCAAAAAGGAAAGGGCAGTCAGTTGATATACAGAGAAGAAAATCATACATAACTGTTTTCTTTTTGCCTATTTATGTATCGATGGTAGCAACTATGGAATCAAATGAAAAATATGTTTTTGTTAATTATATTTGTATCTCTAAATTCTGATAAAATGAAAATGTCAGTAATAAGAAAGTATCAGTTTAGTTAACAAT
This sequence comes from Bombyx mori, assembly GCF_030269925.1. Taxonomy (NCBI): domain Eukaryota; kingdom Metazoa; phylum Arthropoda; class Insecta; order Lepidoptera; family Bombycidae; genus Bombyx; species Bombyx mori. The sequence goes on along the minus strand of NC_085115.1, from coordinate 12,786,340 downwards.
AAATATAAGAAAACTCTTTATTATTTACAGAAATAAAATTCTATAATAAATGATATTTTTATAAAAGCATCAATTTTGTACTCATTAAATAAAGCAACTAGCTTTTTATAGTGATAAAATGACAGAGAAATATAAATCATATATAGGTGCGGTTAAACTTGGTAAACTTAAACAAACAAGGAAAGATGTACAATCAAGGTATGGCTCCAGTTACCAGAACCCTACCAGGCAAACCACAGTGGGAGAGGATCAGAGATAGACCCGTGCATTCGGTAAATTACTTAAATGATATCTAATTGTTTCTGTTTAATAGCATCTAAAGCTGCACTAGGAGGTTCGTATTCAATTTGACTAAGCATGGAGAGGAATTCAGTGAATGGAGGTAGACTTAATGCTCATCGGTGGGGTTCTCTTGCAACTCTGGCGTAGGTAGCCTTGTAAGACCAGTGGTGATGAAGCCTGCATCTGCACGATGAATCCGTGGATCACTAAGATATTTGTCTCTTAAATGCTTGTTAGAAATGCAATGTAATAGAAAAAGAAAATGTAAACGCAAAACTGCTAGTTTAGCAGACATGTCACTCTGAGAATATTCTTAATTGATGTTCATTACAAAACATACAATCTTTATTATTTGTGTGCCTTTAAAGTCAAGTATATATATTACTTGATGAAGAGTGGTCATGCTCCTCGACATCAACGACACCAAAGACACAGTTGAGCAGCTGCCTAGACCTTACTAGTTTAATAGTTCATAACAATAAGGAAGGAAGTGTCATGGCACTCTAGAAACCTGTAGGGAACTCCAAAAGTGTCTGAGAGTGCATTAGCCCTAGGTTTCCGTTCCATTGGTGGATGGTGTTAGGATTTAATAAAAATAAATAGAGATGATGTTGCATATGAGTTTGATAAGTTTGCATACCATTGTAATTCTTAAGAATACTTATTTTGACTACACCTTTTTACAGACCGACGACAACACATTCATGTTAAGTTTCAAATACAGAACGGCAGATAATTTGAAAGCAACGACATTCTTTGCCTTCACATATCCGTTCTCTTTTGCCGAACTACAGATAGCTTTGAACTCGATCGACCTAAAAATGCTACCTCTACCGCCCCCTCAGTCACCAGACGACATATACTACTATAGAGAATGTCTCATACATTCACTAGAAGGTAAGAACTAAATTACGTTATCTATTGAAGTGTTACAAATTTTAAGGGTCATACCATACATAACATATCAAGTATACCGGCTTTACCAAAGCCTCCAGATAAACAGACAACCGTCCATGAGAGAGGTGGAACACATATTTAATTTCTTGTTGCTACTTTTTACTGGCGTCTTAGCAACATTTCAAGGGTATTAACTGACTAAACTAATATGCACATGATTTTATCCCAGAGATAAGTATCACCAGCTCGATGCAATTCTAACCATATTTTGAGATTATGTGGATACAAATTTTATATTATAATAATAAGAATATATAATATAATAAGAAGTGTTTTATGATTATAGATATAAATATATATTTTCAGGTAGGCGGGTGGATCTGCTAACTGTATCATCATACCACGGTATATCAACTGACAGGGAAGAAAAACTAACGAACCTCTTTCCGGAAAACCAAGAGAGGCCATTCAAGTTTCCTAATAAAAAGGTGAAAATATTTAGATAAATTTCAGAACATGCTTACATAATATCTTTTTACTCTTGGCCATTATAATAAAATCTATATAAAACTATTTTTTATAGTTTTTAATTATGGCTAATCGCTTAGCATTTAATGAGCACTAACTTTTTAATTATTCCCCTTAGATATTGTTATTGTTGAGATAATGTCACAGATAATTCACGTAAGCTAGTTCAAGAACTGTCATGCTCTATGTCCATGTTAATTAATATATTTTATTTATGCATATTTTGAACATAATTTAAAAATACTAGAAGGTGAATTCGTTCACAGGTAGTGTTCATATCGGCGCGGGTACATCCAGGCGAGACGCCGTCCAGCTTCGTGTTCAATGGGTTTTTGAACCTACTCCTCACGAGGAACGATCCGGTCGCGATACAGTTGCGGAAACTATACGTCTTCAAGATGATACCGTTTCTGAATCCTGACGGAGTCGCCCGGGGCCACTACAGGACCGACACGAGGGGCGTTAATCTCAACAGAGTTTATTTAAATCCATCTCTGAGTTACCATCCAACGGTCTACGCTTCGAGGGCCTTGATAAGGTGAGTTTCTTTATGACTTTTTTAACCGACCGTAAACCTTCGTGTGGTCTGTGGTCCACCTTAAAACATGAAGTCGATGTTTCTACTTATATTATATAAGTGATTACTTAAGTCAAAATGTAAAAGGGATTTTTAGCAGATATGGGTAAGGTCTATGATCTACTATTACGTCGTAATGTCGTAAGCGAGATTCAGGCATCTGTCAAATATCTTGTGTTGTGTGATGACTACCCGCCAGACATGAATTTTTGAAGAAATACTCACGACACCAAGGTGGTGCGGCCGGATCTCAAATTATAAAAACATTTTACTTGAGTTCAGTCTGTTTGTCTTGTAAACAGATATTATCACTTTGGTTGTGAAAAAGAAGACAGTTTCGAGGAGGGAAATCTATCCATGCGCAGCATCCAGAATGTCAACGAGACAAGCGAGGTGCGTGGAATATTTTTTTTGTAGGAATTTTATGACCTGGTAACTGAGACCTTTAAGTCATATCTTATTTTAATTTATATTCTTATTTTTATGAAAAATGATAATATGGAGTGAAGTGAAATGAAATGAAGATGATTAATTTGAGACATTAATCAACTGGGATGAAATTAAATGAAATGAAATGGGATGAAATATAATCTCAGTAAAATGGTGGTTATTTACTGAGATTTTTTCAGTGGGCTTTTTGGAGGTTCCCGAGAAGTTACGTCCAGCGGCTTGTTTCATTTTCCCACATTTGTGTACTTTCACAGATATTAAAAAGTTAATAAACCACCGTTATTACACATCTAAACCTGAAGAAACACTAAATAGACAAAATAAAACAAATCACACGACTTCACTCCTCGCGTTCCCGCCATAAAGTCCATTTGATACTCTATAATTTATTTATAGAGTATCAAATTATCCTATTTATCATCACCTTTCAATTTACAATACTTTAAAAAAAAATGTTAAAATTTTGAATAGACTTAGTTTAATCGATTATCGATAATCGATCTTAATTTGATCGCTGCTCTATGATTTTTTTGTTTAATTAATTAATGCACTTTGTTTGTGTGTTTACACGGAAATATTTCAAGAGAATCAGCTAAAAAGCTTTATACATCATTTTATTTATTGATTACTAATGAAAAAAAATATTTTTAATCATCCCTAATTTTATTTATTTTATTATTATTATTATTATTTATTTTACCGTTTCACAATTGTTTATCCGACCACTCTCTGATGAAACTCTGATAAATGTTGCAAAGGAATCGTGCGCTCTGCAAGTATTTCTGTACCACCCCATTTCTCGAGCCACGGAGTCATTCATCTATATAACACTAGCGACCCGCCCTCGCTTCGCTTCGGAAACTGTAATTTATTATTGATTTCTCCACTATTTAATGGATGTTATTATACATATAAACCTTCCTCTTCAATCACTCTATCTATTAAAAAAACCGCATCAAAATCCGTTGCGTAGTTTTAAAGACTTAAGCATACATAGGGACAGAGAAAGCGACTTTGTTTTATTCAACTATATAACATAACCTATACGATACACATATCGAGGGGTGAAAGACTATTTGGTTTAAGCGACATTAGGCTTAATACGCGACATTTATCTTCGTAATTAAAGGTGCGTTTTGTTGGTATTAGCATCAACAATTCGACGTTAATGATTAAACTCTAATTATGTTCATCCCATTCAAATATCTGAAAAGTTTTTTGTCTTGATATTTTTTCTGTTTTATACTTTAAATGTGTAAAAGTTTAAAAATGTCACTTAAACCAAATCGTCTTTTACCCCTATCTAGTTCTATTTCCTTTATCTAGTTCAGAATTAATTCGCTTGACTTTCTAAGTTAACATTTAAATATTAAGCTATTGCATGGCTTTTATTACGGACTTTGAGCGCGGTGACCAAATCAAAAAATTCCGTAACGAAAATAAAACCTAACACCCCCCACTCCGCCTACCATATAGCTCGCGTTCAACACATTCACACATTGTGCTTGTGTAGTGTTTATGAATAAGCGCGCGGCGTGGCGTCGCACTACATGCGCATCATGAAAAGTCTGCCCATCTCTCTCTCTCGCGCGGTCTAGCTTATGAGTGTGAAGGGGACAAATAATTTTGCTTTGGTTAATGTATAGCGTGGTCTTATTTTATTATTGTTTTAACATTAAATTATTATTGTCTAATTATAATTGCATAAGTTGATAAAAAATGTTATGCAATAACTTTACTGCGGCAGTCCCCGAGTGCCACACCTGTTTTTTTTTTAATCTAAAAACTCTATTTTGTTTTACGACAGCCACTCGAAACGAAAAAGAAGAAAAGCTTGTCCCCTTATAAAATTGGTGAATACGGTAAACGAGAGAAATCGAGCAAATCCGTGGGCTGTAACAAGTCTAGCACGAGCATCAAACAAGCGAACGCGAGTAAAGACAAGAACGCAATCAAGAACACGAACGAGACAGGACAACTGGCAGATCAGGTATTTATCTTTCAGTCCACAAACATCACAATATGAAATGCGCCTTGAAGTTTAAGTTTTTTTTTTAATTGCTTAGATTGGTGAACGAGCTCACAGCCCATCTGGTGTTAAGTGGTACCTGGAACCCATAGACAATTACAACGTAAATGTGCCACCCACCTTGAGATATAAGTTCTAAGGTCTCAAGTATAGTTACAACGGCTGCCCCGCCCTTCAAACAGAAACGCATTACTGCTTCACGGCAGAAATAGCCGGGGTGGTGGTACCCACCCGCGCGGACTCACAAGAGGTCTTACCACCAGTAATTACGCAAATTATAATTTTGCGGGTTTGATTTTTATTACACGATGTTGTTCCTACACCGTGGAAGTCAATCGCAAACATTTGTTGAGTACGTATTTCATTAGAAAAATTGGTACCCGCCTGCGGGATTCGAACACCGGTGCATTGCTAGATACTAATGCACCGGACGTCTTATCGTTTAGGCCACGACGACCTCAAGATCAAAGTCTCAATTGCATTGTATTCGTATGTTTATAAACATCCTTCAAACTGAGCTTCTCGCCGGATCTTCTCAGTGGGTCGCGTTTCCGATCCGGTGGTAGATTCCACGAAGCACTGCTCTTGCTATAGCTAGTGTTAGCAACTTCCTCAGGTTAAAACATTGGGAGATCACCTACTAGCTCGGTTACGCTGGCATAGCGTCTAAGGTTACCACCAGCTTAGGTAGAAAAAAGTATAAAATGAAGTAGCTTCTGTTGTCTATTCGCTTAGATCTTTGAAACTATTTATGTACGCAGCTTTCAACAATATACAGGGTGATTTAAAAGGAAGGTTTATATGTATATAATAAATATATATTACGAAGCAGAAAATGTGTATTGTTCAATGATTTTTAATGTGTGTAATATTTTTATGCGTTAAAATCGCAAAAGCTGGCTTACGAGATAGATCAAATTAATGTACTAAGGAATTATATATCTTAAAAAGTCCGCGGTGGTATACATTTATCTCAAAAGGATAACCCACACTAAACATTTGTATCTTTTAAATATTACAAAAAAAATATGTTTTTTTTTACGAAGCTAATTTATACAATACAGTATTATTACTTACCCTATTATTAAATACATTACGTGCGTTGTACACGCATCCGCAATCGCGTCACACTTTATCTTACTAATTAAATTATACTGCAATAGAAAAAGCCACATACGCGATAAAAAAGTATTCGCTTTTCGATATAACGTTAAATGTCAAGGTTATAATAAAATAACGAATTTGTTGTGTATTAATAAAATATAAATATTAGTGATGTAAATAGAACAAGCTTTTTTTTTATATTTTACCTTTAATGAAAGGACTTCGACTGGTTCTCGAGTGGAGATCGAGCAACGGAGGACGTAACGTGGGACGCCCCTGGCTAGGTGGTGCAATGACCTCTGAACGGTGGCCGGCAAGAAGTGGATGAGGAGAGCCGTAGACCGGACTCAATGTTGTGGATTAGGAGAGGCATATGTCCAGCAGTGTACGACTGTGATCTGTTGATGATGATGATGATGATGATGATGGTGATGGTGATGAAAGAACTTTATTACCGCAATCATATCGACGGATGAAAGGCTATTTAATTTAAGCTTAATTTTGGCAACTGTACAAGAGATTCATTTAATGTTTAAAATTCAATTTTATTGTCAAATACAATTAGTGTTAGTCAGTCATAATAAAATTAAACAAAATTTCGTGAACAGGTATACGATATGAAACTGCAGGAGATGCCGTCGCAGACCAGCGACGCTTCATCAAAAGCGTCGGACTGCGTCGAGCCCGACCCGAGGTCCCTACTGACCTGCAACGTGTTGCGGACTTGTCTCGGCTCCGACGTGCATTTGAGCACCAGCGAAGAACTCAATCTACAGGTCAACACAAACTGTATAATGTTCATAACATAAAATATATGTTCTTGTAGGATTGGTAAGAACGGAACGTACGAAAAGAGTTTGGAACGGAGCGTTAAGGTGTGAGTCCGCACGGGTAGGTACCACCGCCCTGCCTATATCTGCCGTAAAGCAGTAATGCGTTTCGGTTTGAAGGGCGGGGCAGTCGTTGCAACTATACTGAGAGCTTAGAACTCATATCTCAAGGTAGATGTATATAGGCTCCAGTAACCACTTAACTTACTGGGCTATGAGCTCGTCAATCCATCTAAGCAATAAAAACAAAACTGTTAGAAAGGGAGAAACAAAATGAAAGAACAAAAGCAAGATGGCGAGGACGATAAAATGAGAATGACTTAAAAAAGTTGTCAACATACCCGATCCTGTAGACCGAATGGTAAACAGTCGACGTCGCCTAAAACACGTCATTTCGGATCCTCCCGATCCGCTAACGGTGCTTTTAGGTACCACAAGCACCGATCATCATTCTCATCGAACCCGATCCGGTGGTAGATTCTGCGAAGCACTGTTCTTGCTAGGGTCAGTGTTAGCAACGTCGTCAGGTTAGAGCCCCGTGAGCTTACTTCTTAATTCGGTGAATCTAGAATAACCTCTCGAGGCTACTAGAATAGGTAGGAAACAAAAAAGTTGTCACTGTCAATTTAATTGTTTTTAAATAGAAAAGATTTGAGAAGAGAACTACTATAAATCTGCAACAGTGGAATAGTGTTATTTTATGTGCCACAATCCCGATTTTACATTTTGAGGGCTCGTCCGAGATTTGAATCCGGGACCTCTCGCATATTTTGTTTTGTATTTGCATTCGACGAATCTTACTCGTTTATAGGTTTTCGTTTTGACCCACCGCCTAATTTTTGTACGTACTTATTCCAATACATCACAATATAGCTCTTATTTCAATGTCTTTAAGAATAATATCTCATGTCTCAAGATGGGCTTAGAAGAAAATTCAACGTATTCTATTGTGACAGTTGAAAAGTATAAGCAAATGTAATGAAATATCTGGATGTTGCTTCATGGATATTCCCAAGTGGCCCATTGAAGTGTCAACAGATACCCGCCTTTTCATTGAGAAATTAGGTGAAGGTTGTAATAAAACAACTAAGATTTGCTAAAAGGACGGATAGTCAATGCCCGTAAATAAATTATTAAAAAAAACAGTTTCTTTATGAAGACTTAAAAGAGAACTTAACTATGGAATTCTGTTTTTATCAAAAAAATGCTAACGGATATTGTTTGATTTTTACCTGCAGGGAAACAATCCATTGCGGCCTTTACGAGATACATTAAAAAATAGCATCAGTCTTCTTATGGAATCATCGTCTTCGGTTGTTGGGTAAGTTAAGTATAAAAGCTAACAGTTTATTTAATAGAGCTTACAAAGTATTCTCTTAAAATTTCAAACCTTTAATATTAAATGAAAGTTTATATCGACGGAAAAAAGCGAAATAGTCGTAACTTGAAAAATCCAACTTTACACCAGAGCCATAAAACTAATACAAAAATTCATAACTCATATTATATTTTAGAGACAGGAAGATGAAAATTGGCATGTATAATCTATAGGATTTAGATTATATAGCTTTAGATATTATCGATAGTTTTGTATAATCTTTAGAAATATTAGGCTTTAGAAATATATCGCTTTAGATATCATCGATAGCTTTAGAATTTCTTCATAGTTATGAAGAGATTTACTGTAATATATACTACATAATTTCCCTTGAAATATATAATATTTCTATAACAATGTATTATAGTTATAACTTATAATTGCATAGCAACACTAGCTACACAGCAACACTTTAGATATTTAGTCATTAAGATAATGAATACATAGCAGCGAGGTGCCCAGTATGTTTTATTTTCTAAATAATCGAATAGCACAACACTAAAGAGTGCTTACTGCCTATCGTTAAATCTTAACTCGAATCGGGGCAATTTTAAAACTATTTATTTTGCGAATATAGAAGACTGATATATTATAAAAAAACTAATTTTATTTATGGCTATACTTATTGTCTGTCTGGCATAAGCTCAGATAGTACAAAAAATACCATCAACAAGGCACGAGATTATTAAAAAAAATTTTTGAGATAATTATTAAAAATTTAAAGAGGTCTTATTCTGAAAAAGATTGCATACACATCTATATCCTCCTCTTCGTGTCGATAGTCCTTAATGCTATCTTACGCTAGCTTTGTCTATCTTCGGATGGCGTCGTGGACTGAGGTGTTGAGAGTAGGTCGTATCCAGTCCGACCACCGCATTGGGCTTCTGAATCTGGGCCCTCCGCTTACTTTGCCTGTTACCGGCAGTATGTCTATATAAATCGTCGTCGCGGCCTAAAGGATAAGACGTCCGGTGCATTCGTGTTGAGCGATGCACCGATGTTCGAATCCAAGGCGGGTACCAATTTTTCTCATGAAATACGTACTCAACAAATGTTCACTATTGACTTCCACGGTGAAGGAATAACATCGTGTAATAAAAATCAAACCCGCAAAATTATAATTTGCGTAATTACTGGTGGTAGGACCTCTTGTGAGTCCGCGGGGGTAGGTACCACCACCCTGCCTATTTCTGCCGTGAAGCAGTAATGTGTTTCAGTTTGAAGGGTGGGGCAGCCTTTGTAACTATACTTATCAAGTCTCAAGTATAGTGTATACTTGAGACCTTAGAACTTATATCTCAAGGTGCGTGGCGCATTTACGTCGTAGATGTCTATGGGCTCCACCCATCTAAGCAATAAAAAAAAAAACGCGCCATTAACTGAAATGTTGAGAAAAATGTTTAGTGACAGTTCAACGGAGGGGAAGGAGTCAATAACGTCAAACGTCCGCGTGGGCTGGTGCGCAGAGTGTCGGCGCGCGGCGCGGCGTCTGGACCTCACGGCGCCGGGGCTGGCCGCCATGCTGCCCGGGTACACGCCCGACGTGGTAACTATACCATTGTAATTAAACAGCCAAGGGACACGCGACCTTCCCTCCTTTTTTTAGTATGGCAATCGATTTCATACGATCCCATTGTTGCCAGTTACAATATTTAAAAATATTCTTTTATTATAATTAAAAAAATTTTTTATTATAATTAATTCCAATTCAGATCGCATTTAGGTGAAGTTGATTTATATGAGATTGTGATCATTTGGGGTGATATTAAATGAATCAAGATGAGATTAAATGAAATCAAATAGTCCCGGGAAGGTGGTGAGAATTTACTGAGAGAAGTGGTATGTTGGAAAGAACTTGGGAAGCCGCGTCCGGCGACTTTAATTCTCCCGCACTTTTGCACTATCACAGATGCTCAATGTTTGACAATTATGAATGAATCCTTTTATTTTAACTAGACAATCCTTTTAGGATCCTTTCATGACAATCCCTGGTCCCACCCAGACCCGTTCCGAGAACCCGAAGTGTCATACCATAGACGAATACAGAGAACACCAGAGACAGCAGTTGGATTATCAACAGAAAATGGTAAAAATTGTGTAACGTCAATAGCATAAAAACCGAACCCGATTCTTCCGAACCCCATTTATCCCCGGATTATCATTAATACAACATAGATTTTACGATTGGTCCTAAAAAGAGCGACAATCCAGACGAGAACCTTTTTACTGGTGGTAGGACCTCTTGAGAGTCCGCGCGGGTAGGTACCACCACCCTGCTTATTTCTGCCGTGAAGCAGTAATGCGTTTCGGTTTGAAGGGTGCGGCAGCCGTTGTAACTATACCTGAGACCTTAGAACTTATGTCTCAAGGTGGGTGGCGCATTTACGTTGTACATGTCTATGGGCTCCAGTAACCACTTAACATCAGGTGAGCTGTGAGCTCGTCCACGCATCAAAGCAATAAAAAAAAAGAACCAGTGAACCAAAATTTCGCATAGTCTTTCTGTAAGCAAAGATTTGCTAGACGGCAACTATATTACGAATGCAGCTTTATTAGTTGCCTATTCTGCTATTTGCAACGGCGGCCACTTCACATTCGTTCTACGAGTCGTTGGAAGCAATTGGACTTGGATTGGAATCGGATCCCATAGACAAAACCCACTGAGTTTCTCGCCGGATGTTCTCAGTGGGTCGCGTTTCCGATCCGGTGGTAAATTCTACGAAGCACGGCTCTTGCTAGGGTTCGTGTTGCAACATCGACAGATTTGAGCCCGGTGAGCTCACCTACTAGCCCGGTGACGCTGGTATGGTTTCTCTAGACCATCAGCTTAGGTAGGAAAACAAAAAAAAACACGGTGAGAAGCAAGTAAATAAACAAAAGACTAACTCACACACCCGCATCACACAATTACAAAACTTAATTATCCTGTTTACCGAATAACCAAAACATTGGTGTGGCGGTGATGGTCTACCGCCTAACCTATTTCTGCCATGAAGCAGCAACGCATTCTGGCTTGTAGGGCCAGGTAGCCGTTGTACGTATAAAACTGAGACCTAGAACTCATGTTTCAAGATGAGTGATGAAATTTATGTTGTTAATGTCTATGGACTCCGGAAACCACTTAACAACATGAAGGCCGGGAGCTTGTTCAACTTTTTAAGCTATATTTAAAGTCTACGTTCTGATCTGGATCGCTATTGAACTCATTTGAAGCTCATTACTAGCCCGATTTGATACATTTATTCAATATTAGCTGAGTCCCGCGATGTTACCCGCGGTTATTGTCGCCGCCGCCTAGCGAAGCTTGTCTAAAAAAGTAGCCTAAGTTACTTCTTATATCATCAGCTACCTATCAGTGAAAGTCCCGTCAAAATCGGTCCAGCCGTTCCAGAGATTAGCCGGAACAAACAGACAGACAGACAAAAATTTAAAAAAATGTTATTTTGGTGCATGTACCGTATATTCATATGCATGTAGTAAAAACCTGTTATTTCAATATTACAAACAGACACTGCAATTTTATTTAAATGTATAGACAAGCAAATGCGTCCTTAAATATTTCTAATGAGGGCTCACAAAAGGATGTCGTCTCGTTGCAGTTGAGCGAGAGTAGTTCCGAAGAGAAGGACGCTGTATATTTTTGTGCAAACTGCTTCAAGAGATACGTCGTAACCGGACTCAATGAGGAAGTTGTAAGTATTATCTTCATACACGGGACGCAATAGAAATTGAATAGGGAATAATGGACTTTAATATTAGTAAAAAATAAGATTCAAATAATAAAATTCGTCGACCCAAGCAAAAACAGCTAGAAGACATCTCGTCTGCATCATGTGAGGCCATTAACCACGCCTGTCACTCATCAAAGCAATAAAATAAAACTGTCCCCATGAATTTTCAAGAACTATATTCCTTATATCTTAATTTACAATATGTGATATCTCCAAATGAACGAGAAGAACCGAAGACTGAACTTAGTGGTGTAAATTGGGAGAAGCCATTGAACATAGGTCCAGCAGTGGACTGTTGATGATGATGTTAGAGATATTCTCCAATTCGTAACTTACTTTATGTCAATTCTACTTTCTTTTTTTTATAAATAACACCCCATATAACGAAAACTCATGATTGGATATTGGAAATAAATTTTCAGAAAATATCGGAAGCGGCTTCGTCTGGAAGCGCGGCAGTTTCGGCACATTCTACCGGCGAAGGTGACGCCAAACCACAACCGATCACTGAAGTATCGAATACTCCGGTAATTACTCATTATAGCTATGTATTACGCACTGTGGGAACAAAAAAAAATTATTGACGGTAGTTAGCACAATATTCAAAAATTTTTTTATTGCCGTATAGGCAGAATATCATATGGTCCACCTGACGATGAGTGGTTGCCAAGCCGGTGCCTACCGTCAAACGTCAACAAATGTCAAACGAATAACACCTTTATAGTCCGTCAAAAAATTGTTTTAATTATATTGCTCAGTAAATACGTACCTAACTGACACATGCAATCTATTTATGTCGCAAAACACTAATCTACAGTAAAGTCCCAGTTTAAAGTGTGGGACAAATGTTATACAAACGAGACTTGACCTCAAGCCTCAAGCTGAACAATTATTTTGTGATGTCTACTGGCTGGCAGCTAGTGGAATAAAATGAAATGGAATGAAATGAAAATTTTATTTGAGCTTTTTTTTTAAACAGAAAATGATTAAAAATTGTGCTTACACAGCAATCAGCTGTTGCAACGAAAGAGGAACAAGTCAAATCCGGGATCAAAGCTTTAAAGAAGAAGCCTCTCCCTCCTCCAGCAGTCAGCACGCGGAGCGCCCACAAGGAGCAGGAATCTGGATTATACTTGTACATTGATTTACACGGACACGCTTCTAAAAAAGGTAATATTGCCTTACAACCGACTTCGAATAAAAAAGGGGGTTTCACGATCCCTTTAGTATTTTTTTAAAGTTATCATTATTATAAAATTGTATTTTTTTTTATTGCTTAGATGGGTGGACGAGCTCACAGCCCACCTAGTGTTAAGTGGTTACCGATGCCCATAGACATCTACAACCTAAATACCGCCGCCTATCTTGAGATATGAGGTCTAAGGTCTCAAGTATAGTCACAAAGGCTGCCCCGCCCTTCCCTTGGACTTTGTTGTTGGACTCCCTACAACAGTTGCGGGGGCGTTAATGCTGAGAATCTTTGTGGGGGTGAGAAATAATAATGTTAGTTTTAAATGGCCAGCGAAGCGGACGGGTACAGCTATAGTAGAATTATTTTGTCCGTGCAGTTTAGGTCATAAAACATAGCCAGGCTAGGGCGGTGAGCATGTTGCGCGAGCGCAACGCCATTATCGATAAAAACAAATGAGTCATCGAAGGCGGCGGGGTGGTATACGAAGGGTGGTGAGGCATTGCTATATTATGAGTCATTTGTACTTACCTGCGAATTATAGTACATGATGTTGAAGAGAAATGTGTTTTTATGCATTCGTTGTCTGAATTTATTTAGTGACACAATGGCTACTCCTTTGTTTTGTATCAAAACGGCAGAATTTATTCAAAATAATATTTGCACGTGTTGTTATCAACAATGTGTTAAAATTTTTCACTGAAATAAAAATAAATCCCGAAAAGAAACAAAGTGTTAATTTCTGCCGTTCTCGTTAACTTGCTGTGGTGATATGTGGTGTAAGTGTTCGATTAGTGATTCTTTCTTTCATTTTTATCACTAACCCACAAAATACACTATCGATAACGCTTATCGACAACAATAATGCGCATCACTATGCCCGTCCATAAGGCTCGTGAGTGGAAGAGAGAGCAAAATACTCGCTTCACCGCTCCGATTTTTTATGACCCAAACTGCACGGACAAAACAATTCTACTATAGTTAAATTTTATATTGTCGTATGGACAGGTATATTCATGTACGGGAATCATTTCGAGGACCCGGAGAGCTGCGTGGAGTGCATGCTGCTGCCGCGCATCATGTCCCTCAACAACCTTCACTTCCACTTCTCCTCATGTAACTTCACAGAGAAGAATATGTACCTCAAGTAAGTCGCGCCGGTCGTGAGGGGATGGTTTTAGAAAATTCAATACACATCGTCTTCTCGCATTAAAACTGTATAATCTCAAAACTTATTAATTGTACAGGAGAGTGTTTTAAAGGTATTTTAATAGTGGTAGGACCTCTTGTGAGTCCGTGCGGGTAGGTACCACCGCCCCGCCTGTTTCTGCCGAGAAGCAGTGATGCGTTTGGGTCTGAAGCGTAGGGTAGCCGTTGTAACTATACTGAGATATTAAAATTTATATCACAAGGTGGGTGGCGCATTTACGTTGTAGATGTCTATGGGCTCCAGTAACCACTTAACACCAGGTGGGCTGTGAGCTCGTCATCCATCTAAGTAATAAAAAAAAATTGTGATATTTTTAATATTAATCATCTTTGCAACATTTATTTTTCTATTATTTACCAGTTACATTATCTGTCTAGTAAAAGTAAGATAAAGTTATGTATTAATTTAATAGTAATTAAAATAATTTAATAGTAATCAAAACATAGGTAAACTAAAACTACGCTCTTTTTACAGTATTTATGAGAAAAATACTGGTGATACCAAATGATAATTCCGCATATTAACTCAATTTCGAATATTTCAGGAAATTGTACACTTTTAATGCGAAAAGACGACATGACAATTCTGTCATTGAAGTCATTGACCCTAGTTTTGTACGCATTGCGTTGCTGGCTTACGAAATATCTAATCAAGTTTAAACTAGCCTTTTACATGATAGCAGTCAGTACACGCACGGAACACGTGACGTTATTGCACGAATGAATAAGCAGCAGCAATTTGGCATTGCTGACGTCCATGGGCGACGGTAATCGCTCACCACCAGGTGGGCTGCACGATCACCTGCCTATACGGTAGTAAAAAAAAAACAAAAAAGTAGTGTTGCGGCTAGGCTGCAATTGAAGGGCGGGCGATGGCGTATTTAGGTGACGTCACAACAATCTGGTTCTCGGTGTCCAATGAAGTCACCTTTAGAATTGAAGCGGCTTAGGTAATCCAAAAGTCTTGTTGTTTGGTAAACGCCAAATATTTGTATTGAAGAATTGTAATTCTCTCAATTTTGATTTTAATACTTTAAGCCTTAAAGCGCGTACCATAAAGTTTAACGTATACGCTTGATTTAAAAGAGACGGTATTTGTACTTTGTCCTTTTCTAGACTAAAAAATATTATTTTTTTAACCAATAGATACATAGAATACATATTTTATAAGTCGGTCGAAATATAAAACTCATTTTCTTAAAATTGTTAGTTAAACCACTTCAATTCTAAATTGGTTTATGTAAAAGCATAAAAGTTGTGTATAAGTGTAGCGCACCCATAAACACAGCTCGCTAAGTTTCTCGTCGGATCTTCTTATTGGGCTCGATTTCGATCCGGTGGTATAAGAATATAATATAAGAATATAAGAGAGCAGTGCTTCGCAGAAGCGAAGCACTGCTCTCTTACTAGGGCTAGTGTTAGCAAATTCTCTCAGGTTGAGCCCGTGAGCTCACCTACCCGTCCGTAGCTGGAATACCCCATAGGCTTTCCGCGAATACGTAGGGGAAAAAGATTAACCCATATTAGGTTGTAGTGTAAGCCCACAGAGGTAGGCGCATCTCTGCCTATTTCTATCGCAAAGCAGTCATATGTTCTGATTTGTATGGCCTTATCTTTATTCCTGTATTCACCGAACATGTATTTATTCATCCATCTAAGCCCATAAAGCAAACCGCCAGCAACAAAACGACGCAAGAATAAACTCTAAGGAATGCCAATTAAATACATACACTCATTAAAAAAATATTTCTTAAATGATTGGTAGTGTATTGCTACATGTTTATTTTAAATCACTAAATCTAAATAATTCTATTATCTCTTACGTCAGGCTAAGCACCAATTACGTAGGGAATCTGTGCGTATTGGTACACCTATAATTCAATTGTCGTACATTCTGGCCTCAAATGACGTCACACGGTCGAAAAATCATGATTTGCGAATTTAGCTAATCACGTGAAGTACTACTTTTACTTTGCCTACTCTAATATAGTAACCAATTTACTTAGACCTGTGTGATGACCCAGGGACCGTCGCGATGGAATGTCCCGCGAGGGCTCAGGTCGGGTGGCGGTACTGAAAGCGACAGGTCTGGTCCGGTCCTACACCCTAGAGTGCAACTACAACACGGGGCGACTAGTCAACGTGCTGCCCCCCACCACGCGTGACCCCCCACGCGCTTCGCCGCCCACCACGGGACCCCCCGCACCACCCAAGTACACGCCGCACATATTCGAAGAGGTAAACCCGTACCAGGTTTGTGCGTTAGTCTAATGGCTTTAGGTTCGGTATGAAGTTTTAAAGTTGACTTTGCGGGTAGTTCGAGAAATTTTGTAACACTGTATTTAGTATTAGCAACCGATACTCTTAGTCTACAAAGTTAAAATCTACTGACACAGGGCCGGCTTAATTTGAAACCACTCGCACTCCAGCTCGATGATACTCTGACAGAAACCTTCCCCAGAATGCCAACAACAACTGTACCAAGCTTTATCACATACCGATGAACGCTTTGAGAACGCATGGAGGACAAACTTTTATTCATCAAACAGATAGATAAAGTGCTTAGACTAGGCATTCCCAAAGTGATCCATATCGACTACACGGAGTCAATATCGGTTACCCATGATGTCGATATAAACGAAAACTTATTTTTTGATTTGACAAACCCTAAAAATAGACCACTGTATTCATAAGTTTTTATTTGAAATTTTCATGATACTATTTATGTTGTGTTGCGTGTAACAAGTTGTTATAAAAATGAGTAATATTTTAGTAGAAAGTGTCATTGTTGTACTTTAAAAAAACTAAAAAAGTCGATATGGTCGTACAAGTTCGTATACTTGACCTGTTAAGTCTGCTTCGGAGGCACTCGGACAGCTGTTAGCAAATCCCACCGCTGTGATCTCGGCTGAGTCCACACTCACCCTAATAAAACTCCGAAGACCTCCTAGCCACAAGAATCTCTCCCTCCCTCCTCAAAAGAAAAGTTATCAGTTCATTTTGGACAAGGGATCCTTTGCCGAAAACAGTTTGGGAATCCCTGGCTTAAACTATTTTTAAAGGCAGCTACAAGCAATGAATTTTCTAAAGATGGCTAAGTAATGGTTTCCATCATTTTCGTTTTTTAAATAAAGATATAATTGAAGACATGAGTGGGTGAAGGGGGATATGATACAATTTGCTAATTTTGAGAATTAACGACAATTAAATTTCACATATTTGCACAAGCAACAAACTTTTGTTATTTGTGCTATTTTTTCGTATATAACTAACTCCTTCATCATAATTATGCAATTTCTAAAAATAGCCTTTAAACCCGAGCTTTTAATGTCTAATATGGTTTATAGGTACATAACACCTTTATTTAATGCCGAAATCTTTAAAAATGGTATTTAACCCCTTCATCCACTCATGTCTTCAATGGATTTCGTATGAATACAGAGGAACACGTTACAGGCCAGGAACCGCCGGTCAATGTTTCTGGAGGTTTTCGAAGAGACAGACCCGCTAAAGGTTTGTCTGTATCATTGCCGAATTCTATTAATAATGTATGTAATAGACGCAATGTACATATATTTAAGTATCTTAATAGAAGCAAACATCATTGACTACTGGTTTCGTTACGTCATTAATAAAAATATCGATTTTACCATTGAAATTTAACGTTTGGCAACGACTTGGTTCTGCCCCTCTGCTCTGAGCATTGCTGAAGTCCATGGACGACGGTAACCACTCACCATCAAGTTGGCCGTATGCTCGTCTGCCTACAAGGGTAGCAAGGTCGCAATAAAAAAAAAAAAAACCTTGCACGATGTTCAGCTTCGTTGACAGTGACAAATAATTGTGCTGTCAAATTCCGACTCGAAGTTCGTAATCATAGATAATAATACACTTAAAGTTTGAGTTCGTAATCATGTTTGATTTGTCAAAATCAAGACAATATCAAATTGTATTAATTAATACTAGTTTAGGATCGGATTGTTCCCAGCAGTGAATGATGTTTCATTTTCAATGATTCGTTCATTAATATCGTGTATAGTGAATAAGAGTAGTCACAAACACCGCTTTATAAAAGATCTCTTCAAAAATCTCCAGACAAACACGGCTTCAGTTCACATCGCTTAAAATTTACAAGCTGCACGTAGCTATTAATGCCAGCTATATAATTCAAAATACGAAAACAGCTTCACCGATATTTATTACGAAGATTTAGCATAAAATACATCCGCTTTTAATCGGATAACAATTAACGTAAAAATTAAGATTACTTTTGTCACAAACTAGCTTCGCCGTCTCACTAATAATACGAAATATATGCAACGAAGTCGTCGCGGCCTAACGGATAAAACGTCCGGTGCATTCGTGTTCAGCGATGCACCGGTGTTCGAATCTCAGGCGGGTACCAATTTTTCTAATGAGATACGTACTCAACAAATGTTCACGATTGACTTCTACGGTGAAGGAATAACATCGTGTAATAAAAATGAAACCCGCAAAATTATAATTTGCGTAATTACTGGTGGTAGGACCTCTTGTGAGTCCGCGCGGGTGGGTACCACCGCCCTGCCTATTTCTGCCTTGAAGCAGTAATGCATTTCGGTTTGAAGGGTGGGGCAGCCGTTGTAACTATACTGAGACCTTAGAACTTATATCTCAAGGTGGGTGGCGCATTTACGTTGTGGATGTCTATGGGCTCCAGTAACCACTTAACACCAGGTGGGCTGTGAGCTCGTCCACCCAACTAAGCAATAAAAAAAAAACGAATTAAAAAAAAGCACCACGAGACGACCAATTTAATTTCTCAATTGTATTTAGTGTCTGTTTTAGTAATTAATTCCTTTTGGAACATGAGGCATCTGTGCGTACATTTCGGTCAAATCGTATAAAAGAAACACAGGTTTTTTTTCACATAAAATTGCACTACAAACACACGCCATACCATTAACTACAAAAGTAAAAAAAAACATTAACTTACTTACCTAAAAATTTTGCAAGATTGTTGCTAATTACAACATACTTATGTTTGGGTGTTCTAAACACACCTCAAAAGCACTTATAGAAAACATGTCACGTTTCACACTTCACTGAGTATTCACATCAAACTTTGAAAGCTCACTTTGTTAAACTGTTAATTATTGTTAAATATAATATGAATAGGAAAGTCCTCATTTTCAGCTTAAATGAATTTTTTTTAAAACTCGTGTAACTTATAAAGTTTGACGTCACATTTCTCTATAGTGCTATCTCTGTCTAGCACGAAAAAAAAACTGCTCGTATTTCTTAAAATAAGCTTTATGATGAGGTAGTAAAAATGAAAATTCGTGTTGTTGTTGTTGTTTTTTTTTAACGATCACGCCACATTAACTGGTCCCGTGCTAAGTTCGTAAAGAACTTGTGTTACAGGTACCAGATAACGGAAATTAATGTAAGATTTTTATTATACACATACATAATATATATAATATACATCCATAACCCTGGAAAAGACATTTTATATTTATCATACAAATATCTTCGCTTGGCGGGATTCGAACCCGCGACCCCCTTGTGTAGTGACCATGTCGCTTACCACTACACGAGACGGCCGTTTAAATCGTGCTGTTGTTGTATCGGTTGTTGCACGGATATCCAGGTGGGGAAGTCATTGGGTGCATCGATCCTGGACCTGACCGGGCAGCATCCGAACTCCCGCATCCCGTGCTCGGAGCACCGATCCCTGCCCGCGCTGAGGGACTGGCTCCGAGCCCACACACGAACTGCTAAGCCCCAGGTAAAAACACAATGTGCTAAATAAAACTGTCTTTAATTTATTTATTTTTTATTGCCCTTGTATGCAGACGGCATACGGCCTACCTGATGGTGAGTGGTTACCGTCGCCCATGGACTTCAGCAATGCCAGGAGCAGAGCCAAGCCGCTGCCTACCGTAAATTCAAGATTCCATTTAAGCGTTTTAAGCCGTACACCGAACTGGATATGCCACAAAATAATATTGGAAATACGAATCGCGTGTTCACGGGCTGACATAAATGAATTATCGTCAATGAATCTTACCATTGAAATAGTCTGGTCTCACATGTATTTCCGGTACATAGAAAAAAAGATCTGTATCTTTGGGTAGTTCGAATGTGAGACGCTTCGAGTCGACTAGAATATGTTTTATTGTATACGGGTATAAATATCAAAACAAAGGCAAAACATTCATCACAAAAAGTACAATGCGTGGTACTACATATATAGTGCTATAATTGAACTAACAAAAAAAAGCAACTACCTAATAGTTTAATTTAATTTTTCCAACATTCCTTGTTAAATAGAAACCAAACATTGATATACATACTTTAGTTATATATACGTTTGGATATATAGATTTATTAGATAATGTATCGATATAATATAATCGAGATAATCGTACCCGCGACTCTGGGCCTCGATCTGCATCACTTACACACTTACGCTTCCTAAACACACAGCCACACATTTCCTTCTCGGAGAACGCAAATCCAACACTATGCACTTACTTTAAATTTTAAGTGCCAATTACTCTTTTAACAATATGTGTTGTTTAATTTTCAGTGTTAACTACTAATAAAAACAATCGCCAGTCGTTTTTTATTGGTCCGGGTAAGAAAAGTTATTATCAGAACTATCGTGTTGTCCCATTTCGAAACAATAACACCACATATGTACATTAGCGCGTACTAAATCTCACGAGCGGGATCAGGGTTTTCGTTTGTCCGGGGCGCCGCTCCGGCACCGTCTCTAGTCAACGAGCCGGTCTGTTTTCAGTTGACGATGTCCCGTCTCCGGCCCAAAGCGTCGTCACCGCCGCGGGCGCCTCTCTACGCGCGCGCCAAGACTAAAGGCACCGACGAACGCAAGGAGAACGCGTACGTCGCCGCCAGGACCGACTCTGAGCGCAGACGCAGCCCGCCCGTACTCGCGCAGCGCTCCGGACACGACATCATCAACGTTAACGTCAAGTTCGTCAAGAAGAACGAGCCGGTCAAGTCGACGTCGCGCACGCGCTACCTCGCAGAGAACGAGCCCAAACCGAAGACTCTGTCCACGAAGCGCAGGAACATTCTCGCGATACGGAAACCGAACTCGAGCAAAACGCAAGTCGGCGGCGTCGTCAAGAACAAAGTGGCGCGGCGGCCGACGGACGAGTCGGACGGGAGCCGCCCCTCCATGCTGACCAGCAAGCGGAGCTTCGCGCGCTCCATCCGACCGAAGCAAGCCAGCCGGAGCAAGGCCGGCTCCTCGTCGTCGTCGTCGTCGGCGGGAGGGACGGCCCAGTGGGAGGACGCGGCGGGCTCGCTGGCGGCCGCGCCCTCCAAGCGCCGACCCTTCCCTCCGCCGCCCTCGCATCTCAAGAAGATCCGACTCAAGCCGACCTTGTAGCGACAATCTCAGCTCTGACCTATAGATCAACTTTGCTAGCTTTTAAATTAAATAAAAAAATAACAATCTAACTACATAACCTAACTGTGACGTGAATACTTATTTCGCTAGAATTAATATTATATTGTAATGAATTAAACAGCGCACCGTAGAAGTATCTTCTCGATCGGCGCGAGCGGACTTAGTAAATAATGATAATAGCGGGAAAATATTTGAGGATAGTGATATGTAATAAGAATTGCAAGCGTTAAACCGTTAGCTCGGCTTGTGGTGGCGGCCGCCTGTGACGTCACAGAACCTTGTAATCGAATGATTTGTGAAATAAAATTGCTGTTTGTATTTTATAAATATTTTATGTTCCTTGTCAGTGATGTTATAAAACAAAAAAAAAAACATAATCGAATACTTAATAATATGATTTTATACAGATTTTTAATGAATTGTACAGTTGATGTCGCGCTCCTAGAGCGGTCCTCACGTTTCGTGCTAATATTGTCGTGTAATATTGATCTCATTCACAAAGCAGCTGACTTCAAAAGCGCTCTCGTCTCGAAAATTTTACGTCTTATCCCATCGCATATTATGTAAACTTGTGTAGTTGTTACTTAGAGTAATTTTATTTAATGATGGGTACGGATGATACTAAAAAAAATGTGATAAAAAAAAAACAATTTTGTTCATAAAATAATTATCTACTTATAAAATATTTCGAATTAATTCACAAAATAGTCGTTAAGTCGTGGTCTCCGTAATTGTGCAATAACTGTTCGGCTACTAACTCGTGTTTTATACGTTTTTAAATATACGAATATTATCGTACGGATTTACCTCAAAATTTTCAAAGTTGTATACATTGTGAGCGTTTACTTTAGAAATCACACTGTAGTTATTTATTCAACTAAAATATTAATAAATATATTATGAAAAACTCAAAATTACGTGTTTTATTTTAAATAAATATGGGTGAGTTACTGATCGTTTTGTGTATCGATGTTCCTTTGCTTACGAAAAGCGAAAACTTTAAAAAAATCAATGTCTATGGTAATAGAGCGAACTGCAAGCCCGCACGTATCAGTACCGCCATCTTGTCTGTTTCAAAGGCAATCAATTTATGCGTTTTTTTATTGCTTAGGCGGGTAAACTAGCTCACGACGCACCTGATGTTGAGTGGTTACCGATGCCCATAGACATCTACAACGTAAATACCGCCACCTATCTTGACATATGAGTTCTAAGGTCTCAGTATAGTTACAACGGCTGCCCCACCCTTCAAATCGAAACACATTACTGTTTCACGGCAGAAATAGTCATGGTGGTGGTACCTACCCGTGCGGACTCACAAGACGTCTAACACCAGTAATTACACAAATTATAATTTTGCTGGTTTGATTTTTATTACACGATGTTATTCCTACACCGTGGAAGTCAATCGTGAACATTTGTTAAGTATGTATTTCATTAGAAAAATTGGTACCTACATAGATTCGAACACCGTTGCATCGCTAGATACGAATGCACCGAACGAATTAGGTTTAGGCCTTTAGTTCTGCGCTGAACCTATTAATAAATAATTTCTATGCCGCTATCACACAAGTTTCCGTATATCGACGCTTGAAAGGCAAACGTGACTAAGCGACAATGCGTAAAATTTACAGTAGACTAATTTAATGTTGAAATTAATTAAAAATATACCTGAAAAATACCTAAAAAAAATCTATTTTAACGAATCTAGCT